>NC_047661.1:27391103-28761103 GCF_011762505.2 Arvicanthis niloticus
AGTTTTCACACCAACAAACTGACAAAAACCTAATAGTTTCACACATTATATTTAGTATAAGATAGATCTACAGGAGCCACATATTTCAGAAAGTGGGATTCTAACAACTCTGTACTACTTAATAATAATGTAGAAAGCACACTTTTTAAGTTCAACTTTTAGACATGCCAAAATATCAAGAGTTAATGCCTACATAAATAAATCTTGTTCGTGCTGGGGACATTGTAGCTAAGGTTTCCAAACAGCAATTACAAATGCCATAATGAATGATAACAAAATGAACATGATGCAGATTTATGGTTCTCCCCAGACTTTTCTCATCCATGGAACAGTCACATCAAAAAATTGTAGACAATGTGCTACGAGAAAGTGTTCAACAGCACATCCTTTTCTCTTTTCTTTCATGATACAACACTGCCCTGGTTCTAGATAAATGAGACCCTTTAAACACAAAGATCATGTTTGTGTGAACCACATGTAATATTTATTAGGGAAGTAATTTTGGTATGTTAATCCTTTACCTTACTGCTGAGAACATAGTGATCCAAGAGAAATAGCATCTTAGCCCTACATGTAACATAAGATTTTTAGCATATATGCTTGAAAAATAAATAATTAAGTAAAATTAGCTATAATAACATCTTTTATATCACCCCAAATGCCAGAATTATTATTTTTCAGACAATTATATAGGGCATGGTTATGTCATTCCCAAAGGGTTTAGCCTCCTCAGAACATGATGTGTACAAATCATTAACAAGACAGATGACAATCATTTTTTTCAAAGTCCTGTATGTGTTTTAAGTGCATAGCAATCTGTTTGAATTTGCTACATTTGAATGCTCAATAGCCCCTATGCATCAGCTTATCCTCTCAACTGCTCCCCACTGCATAATTATCTTTATAGAATCCCCTTCTTTGTTAAAATTATTCAAATTAAACATTTGGTCTCATAGATTGCATATTTGTGAAACAGGCCTTGACTCATCCAAACAAACATTAAAATCAATTTATTTATTGAAAAATTTTTAAAAAAATGTTATGGTGTGTGCTTTGTGCATGCCATAACACTGCGGTGGAAGATGAATGAACAACTTGAAGGAGGCAGTTCTCTCCATCATGTGGACCCTGGTGAGTGAACTCAGGCCATGTGCTTAGCAGCACATTCCTGCATTCACAGATCATTCTCCATGGCTCCCAAGTAAGCATTTTAAAAAACAAAATTGCTTCCTCTGTTTACAAGAAAATGAGAATTAAGATTTAAGCCCTCTGAACATTATTTGTATTTGCAGATTATTTTAAATTCATACTATTTTATCCTGTGGATTTTAGCTGATATAATGTTTAAAATGTATACATAATTAAAGCACTTTTTTTGTTTTGCATTAAAATTTTGAAAGAAACCTCTATTGTTTCTCCATGATTAATAAAATTGAAGGTCTACAACATGTTTTACCCTTTAGCGATAAAACTATTTATTTAGCAATTAGTTTCTTATTTTGATGCTAGTTGTTTTAGATATCTATTAAAGTATTTACTTTTTAAGAATCATATGAATATTATATTTATATCACCTTCCTACTACCTTCCCTCCCTCATATTCTTCCTACGTTTGTGTCTCCTGCTCCTTCTCAAATCTACAGCCTCTTACTCTCTTACTATGTAATGATGTGTGTGTATGTGTGTGTGTGTGTGTGTGTGTGTGTGTGTGTGTGTGTTTGTGTGTGACCTATTGAGCTCTCTCAGTGTTACTCATATGTATATGTGTTTAGGGTTAAATGATTGTGATTGTATCACCTGTCAGGGAGCTGGTCCCAGGAGCAGACCCATTCTCCCCTTCTCAGCAGTCATTAATTGCCTGTAGCTCTTTTTTTAGGGATGATGTCTTGAGAGATTCACCCCATCCACGTTAGCAGGTCAATTGGCACATCTCATTTACTGACATATAGTGCATTGCCTTATCTAGCACCACTCACCTTGAGATAATGAGCTGACCCTTTTTTGAACAAGTGACTTAAGCTGAGGATAACAGAATTTGTTAGTGGGAAAGTACATAGCAGTCAGGGTTAGGCAATATTTGGGCAGAAGCAAAATAAATACAGGTAGTGAAAACTCTATCCCTCAGAGAAATGTTTGGGCAGTATATGATGGAAATAGAGAATGCTCATTTGTAGACCTTGATTACTTTGTGTTAATAGCAACTCCTCAAATAGTTTGCAAACAAAGAAATGAGTTAAGATAAAAGAGCAATTTAATACACAAAAGGAAATGGCAGAAATGCATGTTCATTAATCCATTTACTTTATTTGTAAGTAATAGCTAAAACTTGAAAATTCTGAAAATGAAAAGCCCTTGATCTATTCATTTGCTATCAACATGTTTGTTCATTTTGTCCCCAAAGAGCATTTTTTCCTGCTGTTAACCGTTTTAATTGCTATTATAAGTTTTAAATATCACAATAATGAGCCACAGTTATTTGGCAGTTTAAGCATTCTATTTTTTTTTTAATCCAGCAAGCACAAACACTTCTAGTCATAGTTGGAATACATAGGTCAGGAATTGGTATCTTTATTTTGAAAGTGATAATTACTCTTGTCTTTTATCTATTGCCAAAGCAAAATGAAATTCCAGTTAGTTTCAGTTGTTATGAGATAAACACAAGGCTGTGAAAAACTAAAAGAGAATGATATGTCTAAATAATAAAGGTACATAGGAACACCCCAATTAAATGCTGCATGAGAAGTGTAAGTATCATGTGTTTCAACTCATAAATTATGACTGATTATACATATGAATGTACCAACCAGCCTTGTCTTGACTTTAGTCTTCCTGGGTTTGTCTCTGTTTTATATATATATATATATATATATATATAATCAGAGTGGAATGTTGGGTGCTTAAGGAGTCTTTCCAAGGTATCTGGATGTCAATATTTATTAAAATATAAAATAAAACTTCAACACAATTTGATTATGAAGCAACATTATACAATTGTTCCACAAATTTCACAGTATCATGTCACATTTTCTTCATCTATTGATTTATTGATAAGCATCTATGCGGGTTTAATTTCCTTCCTACTGTGAATAGTACAATATCAAGTACATATATGCAAGTGTATGCATGGTGGAATGTAGAGTGCTTTGGATATACCTAGGTCAGGCACAGTGGGTTTTTTCTTACCTCTGTTTTCTGCCATGAAAAGTCTCTATACTGGCTTTCATGATAGCTTCATCAGTCAGACTCTACCAGCAATGGAACTGTATAAACAGACGTAGCAAACGGCCTCATCTGGTTTCTGTTGTATTGGTTTTGCCTCTATCAAATATATGCCTTAGTTACCTGAAAGTCTGTGGCAGAGTGCAGTGCTATTCACTTCCAGGAACCTTTCTAAAGCATCTGGCTCTTGAAATTTATGTTAGACACACATGAGACTCCACAACAAACAAGCTATATTTGGGTAGAATCTTATGGCATAAGAATCATTTTGAATATTGTGTAAACACTAAGGAACAAAAGCCAAATAACAAGTCCAGAAAAACATGGATACATGATACTGAAAAAATCATTTTTTACAGGCTATTTATTTCAATATTGTTTTTCATGGCTTTGTGTTTTTAACCTAGACAAAAAGTATCCTCCTATACTCTCTATAATATCTTTTTTTTCTATTATTATTTTATTATTATTAATATTATTATTATTTCTTTATTTTTAAGATTAAAATATACATTTATCCTTGTTCTCATTCAAATTCACATGCTATTTCATCTTCTTTGTTGTTATTCAATGCATATATATGTATATGTATATATATATATATATATATACACACACACATATACATATATCTAAAGATGACCGTCTTAGTCTTATATTGTTTCTTTTATGTACATGTTTCAGCCTGACCATTTAGTATTGAGTAACTAATTGACAGTGTCTCCTAGTAATGTCAGAAGTTGTACGTATAAAATATCAACATGACTAACTACCTAAACATAAGCTGAACAAGAACAAAAACTTCTGTGTTTTATGCCAATTTATGTCTATGGAGAATTGTTCCAGTCTAAAAATGTTATATGTGTATATTTATTACTAAATATAAGTGGTTACAGAAGTTTTGCCTCTTTTGGCTAACAAGGGAAAGCAATGCCCTATCTCCCATGCTTGAGATAGATGCCATTCAACACTTGACACTCTAATAGATGTGTATCACAACTTTGGTGCCTGTGGTGGTTTAAATATGGGTGGCCCATGGGAAGTGGTTCTATTTGGAGGCGTAGCCTTGATAGAATAGGTGTGGTGTCTTTGTAGCAAGTGTTTCACTGTGTATGCAGGCTTAAGTTTACCTAGGTCTTAAGCTCTACCACCAATTCCATAAGAGAGCCTCCTCCTGGTTGCCTGTCTTCAGGCTATCTTCAGATCAAGATATAGTACTCTTAGCTACTCCTCCACACTACATCTGTCTGCGTGATGCCATGCTTTCTGCCATCCTAATAATGGACTAAATCTCTGAAATTTTAAACCACCCACAATTAAATGTTTTATTTTATAAGAATTGCCTTGATCATGGTGTCTCTTCATAGCAATAATGACCCAGGTTTTATTCAGAGGGTTTTTTTTTTTTTTTATTATGGAATCTTGGGCCAGGTTTCTTTAGCCTCTACTGATCTTTCCTTACTAGTGTAAATCCTGACAAACATATTTCCTCACCTTAGTTTGGTATGGTTCTAATCGTTGCCTTAATTCTGGCTTTTCAACGTTTCATCACTGAGATAAAAACCATGACAATATCAATTTAAATAGAAGAAAACTTAGAGTTTTAACCCTGGGTGCTTGTTTCTTTTGCTCTTGGTGTGAGATCAAGCAGAACATCTTGGCCAGGAGAATGTTGAGAAGCAAAGCTGCCTAGCTCATGGTGATGAGGAAGCTAAGTCCAAAAGAAAGACTTAGAGGTGCAATACATCATTTAGAGGAACATCCTTATCACTTACCTCTTCTAGGTAGGCCTCACCACCTTAGGATTCCATCGCTTCCCAGTGGTGCCAGCATCTGGGGACCAAGCCTTCATTGTATAAGCTTTAGGGAACATTCTAGAACTAAAATATGATATGCCCCATCTCCTTTCTTGTGCCTCAGATCCATAAAGTGGCAGAGGCTTTTTGTTTCCAGTTTCCTCAGCAGAGCAACACAACTAAAATTCTCTGTTTATCTTTCCATTTGGTATCAAATAAGAGTTGGAGAGTTCTTTTCTGGGGAGGACTATTTCTCCTTCTCTCAGCATTCCTTTGTGTAAAGTAGTTCTTTATCTACAGTTAAGATTTTCCCATTCCAAGTTAGTCTGTTTTTGTTTGAATCATCCTTGTTTCAAAAGCCATATTGGTAAGATATACATTTAAAGAAAAGAAGGCTTGAAATTTGAAAGAGGGCAGGGGGAGTATCTGAGAGTTTTTAGAGGAAGTAAATAGAAACAAAGGAGTTTTGTAATTAAATCATAATGCAAAAGTATTAAAACATTTATTCTTTCATTCTTACAAGAAAAGCATGTTTAATATAACAACTATTGGAATATATTAGCTACAATTAGCTATATATTAAGTATAATTAGGTTAGGGTGGTAATGAAGCTCTCGAAAGTTGTGAGGATGATATAAGAGGGTTCTTCATCTTAGACGTTTAAAGTCAGATCAAGAAATTGAGTGGGATCTCAGCTTAGAAATTAATAAATAAAAAGAATGTGTAACTCAAAAAAGTAAATGTTATTTGTGTAGAAACTGTGAAAACTTGTAGAATGTTTTGTATAACAAAGCAATACATGTAACACTCTCTCAAAAATTTAGTTTGTTGTACTGTCACCTATATTATTAAATATACTATATTATACATTATGGAATACACTAAAAATTCAAGCCTATGTCTTTTTGGAATAAAAAAAATATAAGAAAGTGCTAACAGGCACTCCTTACCTTGCTCCATTCCTAAGCATTTTTACAGATGTTGAACATTACATATTCCATTATGTTGATTGATTCTAGTCATCTGAAGAATGTTCCTCTCCATCGATGTCAGGACAATGGGTTTTTAAAAAGCTGTTGTTTTGAGTAATGATCATCAAGGGAAAGAAGCTGACATTTCTAGGATAATCTTAGCTTTCTGTAAAGTATAAGATTAGCTTGTGGTGGTGGAGGAAAATGCATAATAGCAGCAAGTACGTGAAGTCTTTGAAACAAAATCTTGCATACAAGATTATAACTAGAAACTCAAAGATCTTTTCAAAGCACTTTATTTATTTAAAGGAAAGAAAATTTCCCAAGAGGTGGTACTTCTCCAAACACTGTGAAGGTCACTGCAGCAGGTGAATGACTCTATCAATTTAGATAAATGTAGTCTCATTCTAATATTCATTTTTTTCTTTTATCAAATCGATACCCTAGCACACATCTTACTGTAAGGTGTCAGACAGCATGCAAGCATGTCACAAATTAGTGAACCTTGTTAAACTGGCACAAATTGGGGGCAGTTCAGCTCATGGTGTAAAATGTCTTTCCTGTTCCTCCTTCATTACAGATTATACAAGAGAGATGTTTTTGCTTTGAAAGTTTAATGTTAATGATCCCTCTAAATCCACATGTTGATACAGGTCTACTAACTTGATATTATCTGATCATATTGTTGGAATTAAAGTAGATGTATAATTGACAAGAACTTTTTATTTTAAAATCTCCAACTACATGAACTCTTTTTAAAAAATTAAAATGATGATTCTAATTGTTCCTTTGCACTCATTTTATCTGCTTGTCATCATAAAAAAGAAAAAATTTTCCATAAACATGTACTGAATCTCGTTAGAACTTAAAATCCCTCTTACTATATAAAAAAGTACTTAGCTATCTAAGCTTAAAATGCATTCCATAATTTTTATAAGAACCTTATATATGAGACATTAATTGCATTATGACTTTTACGAACAAAGAAATTAAATAACTTCCACAGAGCCTCTTCTCCATCGAATGTAAAAAAGAAAGCTACACACACCTACATGCTGTGATTCCAGAGTTTATGCCCTGAACTCCTCTAATGCTGTTTATTTGCATAAAATGTAAATAATGAGATAAAATCAAACTAGTCATAAACAGCAGAAACTTGTAGGTAAAAGCCATAAAGAAGATGTGCTGATCCATAAAACCTATGTTAAAAAATAAAACGTGCAAAGTAGAATAGAAAATGCAAAATAAGCACTGAAATAATAAAAATACGGCAACTCATAACAAAAGCATTAAAATTTTATTTGAGTAAGATCACAAAGAAGAAATAGACTGTATTATAACAATAAAACTTACTGAAAAAAACCTTTTCTAAAGTAGTAATATGAGGTGTTTGTCTTGAGCCACTGGTCTAATTCAGAGAGAGAAACTGTCACAATGATCAGGACCTCCTGTCTTCTAAAGTATTCTTCCAATATATATCCAGTGCTTTCTGTGGCATCTGATAGAGGCACTGGGGACTCAGAAATGAAAAAGAGACCTGGAGCTTTAAACTAGTTTGTGTTGCCCTTGACAGAGTCAGATAATAAGCACATTTGTTAAGTAAAACAAAGCAGCTGAGCGACACCCTGGGAGGGTAATGAAAAGACAGAGGTGCAAGCAGATTGCATGGCATAGCTACAGAAGTAGGTTGTACTTCATGAGAGAATCAGAGAAGCCAATTGGATACTGAAAGGAATATATCCACCAGTATAACTTTTAATACAAATCTCCAAGCCAAGAAGGTAGCTAGATAGTATCACAGAGAGCACAGAAGTCAAAGTGACTAAAGCTGCAGAGGCTACATATGATCCCTGAGGCTGCTCGACCAAGAAGTGTGACATAAAACAGCCCATTTTTCTCACAGTTCTGGAAGAGAACATTCTGAAAGGGAGTTGTTAGAGCTCAGAAGTCAGAGGTTACTATGGAGATCCCACCCCTGCCTTTTTCTCCTCCACTGGCCATCCCTTGTATATGGCATTATCACTAGGTCTCTGTTGTCCGTATATGATGATCTGTGGTGTGTCTCTCCAACCTCTCTCTGCTTTTTTTTTTTTTTTTTTTTTTTTTTTTTTTTATAGAGCACAGGGTTGTTTATATTTCAGAATCTACCAAATCCCACATGGTCTTGAACTCATAGAATACTGGAAATTTGTAGGAGGCTATTTTGTAAAAGCCTATTATAGAGGTTAATTCAGCTAAAATTTAAAGTGAATGAGAAGGGAAAAGGGATGGTTGATAAGGAGAGTGGAGGCTATGGAGATACAGTTACAGTAGCTTTAACTAATTTTTTTTCTCAGAATGTGATATCATAAGCTAACTGATATCCTATCACTAATACTTTTTTATAAAATTTTACATATTTTTTTCTGTTATGTGTATAAATGTTTTGCCTGGCTGTAAGTATGTGAACTGTATGTGTACAGTATCCATAGAATACCCAAGAAAACACTAGATTCCTTGTATTCTGCTATGTGGATGCTTGGAAACAAACCTAAGCCCCCTGCAAAAGCAGCAAGTACTCCTACCCACTGAGCCATGTCTCCAGCCCCATGATCAGTACATTTAAAAACTTTACATCCTCTTGATTAAAACCAGGTACAGGAGAACAGAGGAACAAAGTGAGTAATTTCAAGTACTGTACAATAATTTAGAAAGCAATTATATATATATATATTTATTTATTTATATATACAAATATAGATAAATATAAATAATTGCTTTCTAGATATTCTCTGAAGGAAATGTTGATATCTTAAAAACTGAAGTCATGCTTGGAACTTGTGGCACCAGTTGTAAGAGGTCTTCAAGAACACTGGTCCCTAGGAAAACATTCTTAACATAGTAATGAAATCAGAGACTCTCTGCATTTTCCTATATATGTGAAAGCAAAACCTCACATTTAACATTGTAAAAATCTTTAAACTCAAACCTTGTGTTCCTGAGTTAGACCATAAGACTTCCCCCACCCCACCTACAAATTCAGAATATCAAGACAACTCTCCAAGTAGAAATGGATTTTATTTACTGATATTAAGGAATGGAGTTAGACTGACCCCCTGTGCCTTCAGTCTTTTGTGTTAAGTTTAAAACACTACTAGACATGGACAAACAACTGTAGTTCTGGCTTCTTCAACCTTCCTTTTCCATTCATGACTTTTTGTTTTGTTTTTGAAAGATATATGTAACTCTAAGTACATAAGCATATGAATCAAATAGGTGTTGATAATAAATCAAGAAGGATGATTTTAATTATTCTTTCATATATATTTACTTTAACTATTTATTGAAGGTGAAAGCAATTCTTCATATTGAAAGTTTCAGTTATTCTCTTCTTCACTCTTAATCAATTTGTCTGTCTCTCTAACTTCTTCTTTAATGAAACTACACAGGGAGACACTTGTGCTAGGAACGTCCTGTACAAGGAAATTCTTAGTCTCTCAACCCTCCTGCTCCATACTGACTATGAAGAAAGAACGCTGTGCTGAACCTTTTGGTCTCTTCCAACTTCTATGGAAATTCTACTCACCTTCTACACTTGCTGCACTTCTTATAGCCTTATACTACAACCCTCAAACCCACTATTCTCAAGTTTATTCCCTCATTTAGTGTAGTTTATTTGCTGTAGTTGGTGAGCCAAATAAAATGTTTGGAGGGACAACAGTGCTCCACAGAACAGCTCTTACTCCTGACATCAATTATAACTTTGGAAGGTTCTCAAAACAACCCTTGCCTTTTGATAATTTGCTAGCACTCATAATATTCACTGAAAGCTCTTTTACTTGTCATAATGACATGACAGGGAGAAGATACAAATTAATATCTGCCAAAGAACAGAGCTCCTGGAGTGGAACCCAGGGGACATCAAATAGAGAACTTTTATCTTCTCTCTGTGAAGCTCGAGGGTGTTATTATCTTGTGGTGTATGGTAGAAGACATGGAATATTGGCAGTTACAGGAGATTCATGAGCTCTACTATTCAGTTGTTACATGGATTTCAGTTTTTAAGCTCGATTGATAGGTAGCAAGGTTCCTTGGCCTTGGCCTCTGTGTTGACTGATGTTGAGTTACTTCAAGACTTCAGCTTAAGTTACATTGTTTGTCTTCCTAGCATAGACAACTTTACTTTGAGTAACATCATTAGCCTGTGCTAGGTGCACCAAGATCTGAAGCTAAAGAATGAGTTTTAACCTACACATATTTCCAAAGACCCTGATGTTATTGTCTTTAATATAAGGATATGGATTACATACTTTCTCTGGGAAAGGCTAGATTTATTTCCTTGTTTTGATTTGTGTGTAGTGAGTATATGCATGGGGGCAGGTGCATCTGCATGTGCATATGCATTTTACATGTGTGCATACATGTCAAGGGCTCACCTGTACAGTTAAAATTACAAGTGAGCCTCTGTTCCTTCCAGCCATCTACATGTGGGTTCTGGGGATCCAAATACAGGTCCTCTTGCCTGATGATAAGTAGATTAACTATTGAGTCATTTATTCAGACCCAGAGTTAAATTGACTGTTTTACTACTCTATAGTAACTTCTTGAGCATGTTCTTGAGAGACAAATTTGAAAAAAAATAATTATACTGCATAATGACAGTTAATAAGAAATTCCACACTTCCAATGCACATGGTCCAGACCAACATGTATTTTCCCCTCAGGAGGAGTGAATTCAGCTTTTAATTATGTGTTAAAAATTTTGATCCCATTCTGACTCTTGCTTAATTATGGATGACCCTCTTTTAGTCTCTGATGATTTTAGAATTTTCTCTGAATCTTTAGCTCTTGTTTAAAGATTATGAGCCTTGGATATAATCTTGCTTCATTATGCTAGAAATTACTTGGCCTTTTTAATTGGAACTTTATTTTCTAAACTTCTCAAAGACTTAATTGCATTATTTCTCTTACAAACCTGTTTCTTATTTTCTTCTTTTGGAATTCTAATTATTCAGCAAATAACCTTAGATTGTCCATCCCATACTATTTTTTCCCACTGCAATTGCTACTGTCATAGTTTTAATGCAAGGATATTTTCTTTCTGTTCAGAACATTGGTTTTATAAAAATCTGTTTTGTTTGACCATCTCAATAACTGAAAATATTAAAAATGGTGTTCATTTTTTGTTGATATAATTCATCATGTTCTCATGACAAATGCAACTTGCTTTCCTTAGACATTTTTAACTGCATTAATAGTTAGTAGTTAGACATTAAACAATTTTTAAAGATCTGCATGAACTCAGAGTATTTGATGGTTTCTGGATCTTCCTGCAAGGATAACCAGAAAGGAAGCTTACTGTTTTATTAGAAAATTGTAGTTAGTTTTTCCTCAGATTTTAAGTGGGTTGTTGGAAAGTTGGACAAAGTCTACAATCTACCGGGCCAGGCAGTGGTGGTGCATGCCTTTAATCCCAGCAGTTGGGAGGCAGAGGCAGGCGGATTTCTGAGTTCAAGGCCAGCCTGGTCTATGGAGTGAGTTCCAGGGCAGCCAGGGCTACACAGAGAAACCCTGTCTCGAAAAAAACAAACAAATAAATAAATAAATAAATAAATAAATAAATAATAAAGTCTACAATCTACCAAGAGTAAAGAGTTTACCCTTCATATCAGAAGGAGGAAACACAGGCCTGAAGGAACAAACCATAATTCAAGATGCAGATTTTAATATATTTGAACAAAAATCATTGATTATCATTAGAAATGATATAGAGCATTGGCTAGATCAGAGACTGTGCCTTTTTTCAGGTTTTAGTCTCTTCTCAACACAACCGAGGAAGTGTAAGGATGTTCTCTGTCTCTGAGGAGAGACATGAAGGGTGACAGCTACTCACATCCACTTTCCAGTAATTATTTTATAATCAATTCTGGTTGCCCTTGAGTTTTTCTATCATTTTCAGGGCAAACAACTTGTCTCTCTCACCTTCTCTGCTATATGCTTATGTTTCAAGTTATCTGATTTAACCAGTCTAATTTTTTATAAACTTCCATATATAATTTTAGTGGGTTAACTGCCCTTAAGTTCTTACCTACAGTGTGCTATGATCTTCCTTTTTCTTTCTGATTTTGCTCTTAGTTTTAGCTTTTTTTTCTTCTGATACTAGTTACATTACATCAGAATCTGAGGAAACCTGTGACTTAGATTTCCCATGTGAGACCAGAAGTATAGGTCAACTCCCGATTAATAAAATAGTAATTGATCTACTAAGTCTTAAACAGTGCTTTATGAACTCTGTTTTTTTGTTTCTTTTTATTTGACCTTTTGTTTGTTTGTTTTATTTTTGTTGTTTTTGGTAGTCAGAGTGGATTGATAAGTCAGACTGCAACCAACATTCACAGAAACTTATATTACTTACTTCAGTTAAATGACTATTGAAACTATTTAAAAGTCAGAACTCAACAATAAATGCATAAATCACCAAGCAATAGGCAGATTCAGTGGCACTGCCTTGATCCCAGCACTCAGGAGACACAGGCAGATCAGAGTGAGACCATACCAATATAAACTGTACAGAGAGTTCCAGAGAGCAGAGTTACATAGAGAGATCCTGTATTTAAATCAACAAAACAAAAATTATAATTTTTTATAATTATATAAATTATAAATTATATAATATAATAATAATATAAATATAAATTATAGCAAAACAAAAATCACTGTCTTCCCCCCAATACCTGTAAAACACCAACCCCCCAAATATTCAGGGATCTTGGTAGAAATTAAGTTAAATTGTTTTGGCTCCCAGCAGTTTGTAAATCAAGTGTGATGGTGTGTGCCTCTAAACTCACAACGGGGGAGGTGGAGGCAGGAAGATAGTAAGTTCAAGGTTAAGTTCATCTATATAGAAAGTTTAAGGCCAGTCTGATATCTGAGAACTTGTCTCCAAAAGTAAAGATAAAAAGGAAAGTAATGATGGAAGGAAGGAAGGAAGGAAGGAAGGAAGGAAGGAAGGAAGGAAGGAAGGAAGGAAGATTATAACCAGGAAGCCTATGTTATTCCTAATGAATTAGAGGTTAAAATCAATGTACTTACTTCTTATTGTGCTCCTAAAACTGATACGAGTGTCAGATAGTGATTAAATGCTGTTTTAAATAATTTAAATGTCTTGAATACTGCCATTTTAAAAATACATATGGTCAACAATACACCCACATACTCTTTTTTTAAGAAAATCACAGGAAATGAAAGGGTGTGTGTATGTGTGTTTGTGAAGAAACAGAAAGAGCTGTCAGGGGAGATAGGGGAGAAGCAGAAAGGGAGAGGGACAGAAAGAGAGGAGAAAGAGAGAGCGAGAGAGGCAAGAGTGAGATCAAACATTTTTTCATGTCACAGATGAGATGCTTTTTTAAAAAAAAAATATGGCTATAATCTCTATGCTCTCACTGTGTCTTACCTCTTGTGCTCATTCATGTATCTGGAACTAAATGTGTATCTATGGGATCTAAACAATTGAGACCTGACTTGACTTTAATGGCTCCAATCTTTGTAAGAACACAGCATGCTTTCTGAGTCTTTTTCTCTCCTCTTTGCTTACCTTTTCCTGTACTTAAGTCCTCTTAGTGGGGAATGGACTTATCTGGTAGTCACACGACAACGTTTTTTCTGATAGACACCTGTAGCAGAGCATACATTGACAAAGCTTGTGTTAATCTGCATTGAATGAGTCTGGAAGTGCAGACGTCCTCTTTGTCTAAAGCATCCAGAGATTAAAACATAAGGAAGTAGCACAGTTCAAGTTCTTAGAAGTTAGCCGGGCGGTGGTGGCGCACGCCTTTAATCCCAGCACTCGGGAGGCAGAGGCAGGCAGATTTCTGAGTTCGAGGCTAGCCTGGTCTACAGAGTGAGTTCCAGGACAGCCAGGGCTACACAGAGAAACCCTGTCTCGAAAAACAAACAAACAAAAACAAAAAAAAACAAAAACAAACAAACAAACAACAAAAAAAAAGTTCTTAGAAGTTAAGGGAGCAAATCTGGAAATTGCCTAATTGCTTTAGTATTGCTGGGAATTTCAATGCATTTATTCCTGAGAGATCCCAAAATTCATTCATAATTTAATGCACAGATATAAATGAATTATTCTTTTTTATTTAGCATAGAATAGAAAAAGCATTTGTTATCCTAAACTTTGGAGTTGAGTTTCTTGTCCTATTATTTTAGTTACAATCATTAAATATATGACTTCAAGCTATTAGATTATCGTTTATCCGAGCATCTCTGCTTCACATTCCAGTCAGCAAACGTGGGCCCTTGGTGAAAGTCTGTTCTCAATTACAGATGTTTCACATTGGGCACAGGGTCAAAGAGATGCATCAGAGTGACAAGAGGAAGTGTTGTGTTCCTCATCCACTCATTTACACAAGTCTCCTGGATAGGTATAGTTTTAGAAAAACCCTATTGATGAAAAAGACAATTTTATTTGAATGAAGCATCTAATGATAATGAATTCCTCCATGCAAGGATGTATATTAAGATACCTATGCAAGAAGAAAGGATCAATTATTATTGAAAAATGGTCACATTTGAAGCCAAGTCTGAAGCCTGTTGGCCTCAGTGCAATGTTTGGTGCTGGTGCACATGCCCATACTCCATGCACTATGTTCTTCTCTTGGTATAAGCAGGTTACTTGGGAAAAGAGACACTGACTCACCCACTTGCTTTCATGGCACCAATTGGTAAGAAGGCACAGAAGCTATCTGGCTGTGTTTGTACCTTTCAGTGTCTTCTCTGTTCTTTTTTCCCCAGTATCTTTTTTCAGTCAAGTCAGGACCAGCAGTTCAGTATATCTGTAGTACACAGTGGGAGACTGACTTTAAGTTCCCTTTGCAGCTATATTGCTGACTATGTACCTTTAAAAAAGGTCTTAAATTGGTAACTGACAAAGTTATATATAAAATAGTAAGACTTTGAGCTTCAGGTTTTCTTTCTCTCAAGTCTTTAGTGGCAAAGTAAGATCCTGCAGACTGAGTGACCTTCCCAAGGGCAACTTTTATTAGGAACCAAATGAGCCTTCCACAGATGTTCCCCACCCCACCCCCCTAGGCTTTGTAAATGCAGGTGGCTCTAGAGGCAAGCTTTCTGGAAATAGACATTACTTTGCGGTCTTACACACATAACTCTTATCAAAAGAATAAGGGGGAGAGTATAGTTTAAAGTATCATTGCCTTTTTAAAAATTATGAAATATCTTTATAATATTATCAAATAAATATAAAATATTCCAGCTAGTAATTAATAAGCAGATGCATTTTATGTATTAGTAATAGTAAAAATGCCTGCTATACAATTCTTCATAGGAAATCAAAGCTTGTTATTACTTTGTAAAAACGAGAAAGGAAAATGACAATGATTGTAATCTTAAAATGAAGTAATCACTTCAGAAAACCAAAAATCTAAATACAATAATAAATCTGAATGCAATAATAAAATCTGAATACAAAGTGAAGATTTATGTGAATTCAGGGAGATATTTTTATGCCCCCAAATTTGCTGTTCACGTTGGTGTCTGCCTTTGTTTCTTCCTGACTTTAATCTGGACACTGCCTATCACCATCTGTGAGGAGCCAGATCCAAGGCACATGACCTGCCTTTCCTTTAACTTTTTTATCTGTTAGCATGGAATAACATTGAGACCAAGCAACTAAGGTGGTAATAATTACAAAAATTTGAAAATGATGTCTGTAGCTGGAATACCGAAAATCTCTTGTAGTCCTTTTGTAGTCTTCAATTTGTTCATGTAAGAATTAAGGGAATTTGAAGGTAAGATTCACTTGTAGAATATTAGAGTGTACATGTATATGTGTAATCAGATATGGGTGTCATGGTGTAATATTGGGAAAGGTTTTACAGTAGAGGCTTCCCTGTGGACTTTAAAAGGTCTTTAGTGCTAGTTATCTCTTCACATATTTCCTGCTCCTTTACCTTTACTTTTGTTCTCTCAAGTCACTGAGCCTTCCTGTTGCATTATTCCCTTTTCTCCATCCATAAAACGTGCATTCTACTTCTTCTCCCTGTCCCTTAGCATTTTACCACCCATACCCCTTACTAGTTTTCTGAGCTTCTTTGAGTAGTCCAATTTAAACATGTTTTGAAGACTCACATCTTTGACATACAAAAATAAAAATCTTTATGTTTCATGTACATAGTTTTCAGATCTGGCTGTTTGGTGTTAGATAACTATGCTGTGTTCTTCCTTAGGAAAGTTCTTTCTTCTGATCTCAGCTTTTCTTAGTGGCTTGAGAGATCTCTGTGTACTGTTGAGAGATTTTATTTTTACCCTTACTCAGCTTAAGTTTACATAGTCATACTGGGAAGATATCTGACCTTCTAGGAGACACAAACTCCTCATTAAACTCTATGTATTCAGGAATATAATACATATATATATGCATAATATATATAAAGTATATAAAGTCTTTCTAAATATTATATATATATATATATATATATATATATATATCATAAAAAATTAAAAAGAGCTCAAGCATGGATGTTAATATGGGAGGACTTGGAGAAATAAAAGAGATAGGAGAAATAATAAAATATAATTACAAATTCAAAAGAATAAAGAATTAAAATACTTTACGAATATAGAAGTCTTATAATATATTTGCATTCTTACTGAGATTGCACTTTCATAACAAACATTTCCTAAATATAAAAATACTAAACATGGAAAATACTAAATAAAAAAGTGTTAGAAAAATATTAGTAGGTGGTGAGTAGTGACATTTTGATCAAGATGCTGTTTTCACAGACATTGTGAACAGAAGATAACATGGTATTTTCAATTTAATGTCAAATAAAACAATATGGACATTTTCTATTTTCTTAATGAAATATATTCAGATATTTATGTCTACAGATCATTTTTAAGAAAAATGTAACCATCCAAATTCAGGTTTCTAGTGTCAAAACCTAAAAAACAAACAAACAAACAAACAAACAAACAAAAAACACAAAAACAAAAAAACCAGAAGAATATTTTAAATTTGTGTCTTCTTTTTTATTCTTTCTCAGGTTTGTAAGAGTCTCAATGTTTTATCCAATATTGGGCACAGCACTGCACCCCATGTACCAATGTCAACCCAACCTCAATTTACTGATTGAACAAATGGTCAGAATAACCAAAACTTCCAAGAATCTTTCCAAAAACCAAGTTTATATTTGAGATGAAAATTAATAATGCCTAGCCAGGTTCCTTTGTGTTTTTAGAAGAATAATTAGCTACAATTAAGCATAGAAGTCCTTTCTGTACTTCCCTGGGCACTGTTATAAATGTGTGAATGTATGTGCAGATCAAGACAAGACAGTGGGCTCTCTGGATGATGAACTCTTTGAACTGGGCTTGTCCTCACATACCCCAGTGAATTTTAAATATTTGTTGACTTGTACTATTGAATGATTTTTTTAAAAGAGGGTTTCTAAACTTAGTGCCATTTTATGTAGCAGGGTCTAAATATGAACAATATCATATGCTATTTGGAGAATTCCAGGTAAGCTTCTCCACAAAACTTTACTAGTCTCTCGTTCTCTCAGCATCTCACAACCCTATCCCCAGTCCCTTACCCTTCTACTGTCTGTATCCCAGCCTCCAACATGAGCATAGTGCCACGGAACAGCCCCTGGGCTTAGAGAGGGGTTCTGAGGAAGGGGTTTCTGGGAACATTGAAAAGAATGACTGGAAGTCAAAACATGGGTCCAAGCTATGACCTGTGTTGTACTTGAGAAAGCGTTTTCTGGATATCTGCAGACAGCTTCTCCAGATAGCTCTTAAAGACCAAGACCCACTCTTTTATTGACATATCAATTCAGTTATTTATTCCAGGTTTCCTTTTGATTATTCCATGAATCATCATCTTATGACCTTAGCCCATCTATTCTTAAAAAAGACATCAAGCACATTTTTTAACACTGAAAATTAATTTAGAGATCTGCCTGCCTTTGTGAGCATAGACAATGGGTTAGCTAAGTGAGATCCTGTCCTGAGGTTATCATTTCCACCATGCCTGGGCCCAATCTAGCCCTGTACCAAGCTGACTTTGAACTGAGGAATCATTCTGCCTTTGTATCAGTCTGCTTTTGTATTTCTCTGACAAGCTGGCTCACAGTGCAGCTGCCTCTGTTCTTTAGTTTCAAAAAGCGTTTTATACAATTCATACTGCATTCTTATATTTTGCATTGTTGAGGAATTATTTATTCTTAAACTCATGTTTTTAAAGTTCTTTCCCACAAGTTTAAGGTCTCAGGGTTTACCATTTTGCTGGGCCATTAGCCACATGCTTGCCTCTCAGACTTGTGCTCTCTGATTATCATGGAGTCATTAACCTTATTGGAGAGGACATTTTTCAAAGAAGGAGCATAAAAATATGTATTTGATTATACAAACAACCCTCCCCAGAGCAACCATCAATACTTGAGGAGGCTAATGCCTTGCTAGGTCTGTCCCAGAGGTGAGAACCATGTAATTCTGTCTGCCAAGCCAGATTCCCTACTTTACCAGAGAACTCAGACAGGGAGAAGTCCAGGAAGAAACATTAAACAACTTCTTGAATGCCAATAGCACCAGTGCTAAGATCAACATTTAATAAAAGAGACCTCATAAAACTAAAAAGTTTCTACATGACAAAATACACCATCAATAGGACAAAATGCCAGCTTATATATTTGGTTTGTTGATACACAGTTTCTGGAATATATATTCAAACCAAAATAATCCTATTAAAAATGGGGCACAGGTCTAAGAAGAGAATTCTCAACAGAGGATCCTAAATGGGCAAGAAGCACTTGAAGAAATGTTCAACATCCTTTGTTGTCAGAGAAATGCAAATCAAAATGACTCTGAGATTCCATCTTACCCCTATCAGAATGGCTAAAATAAAAAATACTAGTGTCAGCTCATGCTGGTGAGGATATTGAACAACAGGAACACTTCTCCACTCTAGGTCGGAGTGTAAATTCTACAGCCACTTTGAAAGTCAATATGGCATTTTCACAGAAAATGTCAAAGTCAATCTACCTCAGGACCCAGCTATACCACTCCTAGACATATATCCAAAAGGTGCTCTTACCACAAAGACACTTGCTCATCTCTGTTCATTTCAGCTTTATTCATAATGGCCAGAAACTGATAACCTAGATGTTCCTCAACTGAAGAATGGATAAAGGCAATGTGCTAAATTTGTATAACATAGAAAAAGAAAAATAGAATAGGTATTGTAGTTAGACTGTGGCAGATGAGGACAGGAAGAGGAGGGCTCAGGTTGGGACAGGAAGAGGCAGGCTCAGGTTGGGAGAGGATGGGGGGAGTAGTGGGGAAAGAGAACTGAAATCAGGTGGGGGTCAACAGGGGGCAAGATAGAAACTTAGTGAAATGAAAACTTCCACAAATCTATTAGGGTATAGACTATACCTAGCTATGACTTCTAGTAATGGGGTATACAGAACCTAAACTTACTATCTCTTATAACCAGGCAAGACTTCCACTACAGGGACTGGAACACCAACCCACCCACAAAAAGTCTTTGGCCTACAATATGTTTTGCCAGAATGATGTGCTGGGGAAAAGGTGGCACAGAAATTGTGGGAGTGGCAAACTAATGACTCATTCAGCTTGAGACTCATGCCATGAGAGGAATTCCACTTCTGACACTATCTAGATGAGCAGAAACCAGAGGCAAGATACATCAGAGACCTAAGATAGAACCAAAGATGACTTGAATACAACTCAGTGAAATGATTCCTAATGATATTCTGCTTTATTCATAGATTGGTGTCTAACACAATTTTTATTAGAGAGGCTTCATCCAGCAACTGATGAGCAGATGCAGAGACCCACAGCCAAATAGTAGGTGGAACTTTGAGAATCCTGCTGAAGAAGGGGAGGAAGAATTGTGAGTGGGTGGGCTCAAGAACACCACAAGAAAACACACAGAAACAATAAATCTAGACTCATGGGTCTTACACTGAGAGTGAAGGGACAGTCAGGGAGCCTGCATAGATCTAACCTAGCCTTTATGCATATATGTTATAATTATATACTTTGGTGTTTTGTGGAACTCTTAACAGAGGGAGAGGGCTGTTTCTGATGGTTATTGTCTGCTTTGGGATTTCTTGTCCTCCTGATGGGTTGCCTTGACCAGCCTTAATATGAGGAGAGGTACCTAGTCTTGTTGCAACTTGATATGCATGATGGCTTGATATCCCTGGGAGGCCTGCCCTTTTCTAAAGGGAAAATGAGAAGGAGTGAATAGGGAGAAAGGGATGAAATGCTGGAGGTGGTGGCAGGGACTGGGAGAAGATGGAAACTGCAATCTGATGTAGTTATGGGAGGATAAATTAATAAAAATGAAAGAGAAAAAATATTATGAAACTCAATCTGCTTATAAATGTGCTATTGCCATAAATTAATATCATTATTTCAATACCTTTTCTGTTGTGTTATATAACATTGGGGGTGGGGAGAAATATATTTGCATGTTTGATGTATTTTCTAAGTTGCTATTGGAAAACATATACTATAAATATTAAAATCAAAATTTAATCATTTTAATGCACTTCCTAAAGTGGAATTACTTAATACATGTGTGTATATCTAGAGTTATGAATATCTTAGGGGACATTTCCCACATAATATAAAATTTCAAAAACAATTACCAACATTAAAGACATTTTATGCAAATACTTACTGTAGATTTTCAGATGATAGAAGCATGAGCCCACCAGCATAAGTGGTACCTGACCAGACAATTTTACAATTTCACTGATGGAAATCACAGCGTGCAGCATTCCAGAAAGATGACAATCTTTCAGAAGCAAATAACCAGAAGTTGAGTGATAACCATGATGGAAGTTTTGCTGTGTCTCCCCGTGTCTACCCTCCATTGTCTACCTACACACTCTCTCTCTCTCTCTCCCTCTCTCTCTCTCTCTCTCTCTCTCTCTCTCTCTCTCTCTCTCTCTCTCTCTCACACACACACACACACACACACACACACACACACATATTGCAATATACACATATGTTTCCAAGCATTTACATAGGCCTTTACTCCCTAGTTAACTTTATTTGTCAATTGTGTTTTATAATATTAATATTTTTAGTCTCCTCAAACCCTTTAGGACTCATTGAATTCCAACTAATTTTTTTACTCGTCTTAGGTTTCATGTTAATACTCTCTTTGGAAAGCACAAAAGGGACTTCAAACACTGGGTACAAACAGGAGGGGAAGAAAATCACCCATATTCAGCAGAATAGTATTTTAGGACATAGGATTTGGGAAAACTTTGAGTCCAGTGAAAATTGCATGGAGAATGAAAATGGCAATAAGTGCACATAATTAACCAAGCTGGAAGGAGCTGGGAAAATTGGGGCCAAGTGCTCTTTTAATTATTCAGTTAATGGACCTATTCATGCCCAAACAGACAGTAGCACTGAAGCTGGTAGTCTGTTTTGCAGAAATATGTCCTGAATTCTGCACTCTAAATCCAGATGGAAGATAACTGTTAACCTAAGAGCTTCTAATTATGTCCCAGAGTTCCAGTTTCCCCAGTGAAGTTAGTTCACCTTGAGGCTATTTATAGGATTCAGGGATGGGTAGAGATGTTCTATTCCACAGGATTAGTTTGTACACAGAGGACTCAATACATAGAGTTATTACCTCTAATGGCATAGGCAGATTTAAATATTAAATAGTATCTCTGTGTGGTGACACACTCACAAGATCAAGTCACTTCCCAGCAAGTAGGCCTTTATCCAGAGTTCAAGTCCCAGGACCCACATGGTGGGAAGGAAATGCTACTACCTCTTGCAAACTGTCTATTAATCTTCAAACATTCACTGCAATACATGAACACACAAACACACGTAGACACACACATACATACACAAATAAGAATTTGGGGATAGAGATGAAGAAATTAGAAGAGTCACGAACACCATAAGAAGACACAGAGTAAACTAACTTGGGACCATGGGAGCTCACAGAGCCTGGGCCACAAACCAGGGAGCATGCAGGAGCTGAAATAGGACCCCCTACACGTTTGTAGTAAATGTGCAGCTTGGTCTTTATGTGGGTCCCCTAACAAGTGGAGTTAGTGCTTTCTGGGTCTTTATTCCCTGCCATTTCATCCCCTTCCCCCCTATTTGGACTGGCTACTTGGGCTTCAGAGGGCAAGGTGTGCCTAGACATGCTGGGACTAAATGCCTCAGTGTAGTATGGTACCCAAGGGGTGGGAAGGTTCTACTTCTTTGAGGAGAAGGGGAGTGGGCATTTGGGGGAGAGATGGATGAGTGTGGGACTGGGAAGAGAGGAGGGAATTGGCTGTTATGGGGGTATAAAGTGAATAAAAAATGAACATTAAAAAAAAAAAAAAAAAAGAAGCAAAGCCGGGCGGTGGTGGTGCATGCCTTTAATCCCAGCACTTGGGAGGCAGAGGCAGGCAGATTTCTGAGTTCAAGGCCAGCCTGGTCTACAGAGTATGTTCCAGGACAGCCAGGGCTACACAGAGAAACCCTGTCTCAAAAAACAAAAACAAAACAAAACAAAACAAAAAAAGAAGCAAAAAAGACATGAAACAGGGAGGTAGTAGGGTTGGAAATCTGGGAAGGTGGTTGCAGGATGAATGAGGGATAGCTATAATCATATTTCATTATATTTGAAATTCTTTAAAAATGATATAGAAACCTTAAAATATTGTGTATTTCCATTTTACCTAAAAGAGTCCTGAGCAGATGGTGCCATTATTATTATTTTTTACTGATCTACCCTCACGTTTCATGATAATGTTCACCTCTGGAAATGGAACATGAGAATAGCTTATTAGTCATTCACTTAGATGTTTCCAAATATGTGTGGATCAGATTTCTAGTCCACTTGCTGAGTTTTTCACATTTTATTTTTATGCCTTGATTTTCTTTAACTCACTGAAATTCTTCCACTTACTCAGACGTTTCCTCTCAAAAAAGATTTACATAAATTATGAAGCTTTCTACTTTCTTGTAATCACTAATGCTCTATAACATTAAAAAATATATACACTTTATTCAAGCCCTGCAGGACAAAGAAATGTATGTGTTATATGGACCCATCCAGGATGTTTTGCGGAACATAAGGTAACGTGTTTCCAATTATCCCTGTTTGTGCATGGACTCTAATCTGACGGATGCCAAGATGAGTGGTCCATTCTTGGTTCACAATCTTTTATCCCTCCAGCAAATGCTCATTCATCTTCCCTGCAATCTGTTTTTCTAGCTTCCGGTACAGACCCAAGATGTTATCTCCACATTGCTAAAATAAGCTTGCCACTCTTTAGATATATACTTTATTATTGAATTATGATTAGATACTGACTCTTAATGCCACTAAGAAAGGTGACATCTGATTGAATCAACAGGTTGTATCATTAGGAGGTAAGTTATTGTGTTCACATATAAGAGGTTTCTATTGTAGATTCAAATATGAACTTAAATGCCTTATTCTTCCTGTAATTAACTAAAACTGTGAAGTACTTAGAAATACATACATTCATCACAGAAAATAATATTAAAGAAAAGACTTTTTATTGCTGTGTATGACATTTTAAAGGATATTGATAAACTAGAAAGTGTTGGGAAGTAGGGTGACCAAGCTGGTAAGAGTTTCAAAATTGTGTTGATAATAGGATGTCTATGTATTTTTCTTAGAAACAGAAATGTTTAATTTTTCCTTAGTGAATTTATATTTTTTAATGTTCAAAATGACTGGTTAAATAATAACATACAGTTTTATTTTATTTGAAATTAAAATATAATCAGTTTATTTCTTCCATTGTGTTTTCTCCCTTTAATATCTCCTACATACATTTTCTCCTTCTTTCTCTCTCTCCCTCCCTGACCCCCTGTGTGTGTGTGTGTGTGTGTGTGTGTGTGTGTGAATGTTCTTAAATATATAACTCAATATGATGTCAGTCTATATGATGCTACCTGTTTGATTCCTGGGCTGATCATTTGGTATTGGATAACCAACTGTGATGTTCTTCCTAGGGAAAAGACTATTACCTTCCCTCTCAGTATTTCTTAGTTACCTGTAGGTATTTTCTAGGTTGAGGCCCAAGGAGATTTCCTCCTTCAATGATAGTGTGTTTATTGGTGTCCTTCTTTATATTGGGTTTAGGTAGTCATCTTGTTGAGAATTCCTGGGTATAGCAATCCTGGAATTTTTAAGAGATCCAGGTTCCCACATTTCTCTGACTTCTACCATTTTTATATCCTCTCATCTATGTTGTTTCTCTAGCATTAAGTGCAGAATCTTTGTTGTACATGTTACATTGGGACTGCACACCTCAGTACATAATCACTCATTCTCTGTGTTTGAATAGTTGTGGTTCTTCTGTAATAATCTCCACTAAGAAGAGAGGTTAGTTTGTTGAGAGATAAGAATTACACTTCTCTGTAGGTATAAGGACAAATATTTAGAACCTATTAGAGATTGTTATATTGTTTCATTAAAGTGATCTTTGTAGGCTCTCCTTCAAGGTTCAAGACCTCATTAATCCGTATTAGTTGGCTTGGTTTCTAGTACCAGGCATGATTTACTTCTTGTTGAGAAGGCCATAAGTGGAAGGCCTTATGAGAGCTGTTGGTTACCACCAGGATGTGATGCCAGTATTGTACATTAAATTTTCTGTAGCATGCTAGTTATTGTTATAGCAGTTCATAAGTGTCATAGCTGGGTACTTAGTATGCATAGTATACAACCAATACATAATATTGCTTGCTTTTCACTCTTCAGTTCTAAAGTGCAAGACCCATTTAGCAATTGGGACTTATTTTTAACCTGTTTGAGACAACCAAGGGAAATACCAGTAGCCTGTGATGTTAACAAAGTCTTTTGGGATTTTCTGACCAGCACCTCAAAAGAGGTTTCATGTGCTTGGCTTTGGGGTTTTTGTTAGAGAGTCTGTGGTTTTTGATGGAAATTACTGCCATCAAACATAGGAAAATTTTATTTAAATTATACATCTACATGTAAATCAAAGACTTAAATTATTATATATCATTTAAGTAAATATATAATATGATTCCATATGGCTTTTTAGATATCTGTTCCTTATTTTGTCTTTCTTCTTTCCTCTGTTTGTGTTACTCTCCCTCCCAGCTCCAAGTTAAGCCCTATCTTGCTTTGCTCATTTATCTCTTCAAATTACTTTTACCATGCTGAATCTTTTAGTGCTTTATTGTCTTGCCTTCCCTTGACCATGGTCCCTTTTTATTTCCTGGGAGCATCAGAATGGTTCTATACTCACTTCTAAAAATTTGGAGCTAAAAGCCACAGATGAAAGAGAATATGTATCTATAACATGAAAAGTAGTACTGAAGAAAAATGATACTCAGATACCATAACATGCCAAATAAATAAGAATTTAATTTCTGGGTTGTAAGACTAACAGTGCTTGACATTTTCAAGATGCTGTTATAATTCTGTAGAAGAAAATACCAGCTATTTTGTTTTGCTCTGATAAATTGAACTAAACAATCTTTTTTTCTATAGCATATAGACAGATTTTTAGATCTATATACAGAACTATGAAATGAAAAACACAGGGACAACTAAATAAGTGACAAGGCTGATATTGCATAAACTTCTCCTAGAGAGACACAAGCAGGTTAAGCTGCTCAGGAGAGGGCAGAGAGTGGGTGAGGCCTCTTGACTCTATTGTAAGACTCTACCTTATAATACAGCAGAACAGATCCCAAAATCCACACTTCACCATATAGTGCAGAAAGATAGAGCCTCATGACAAATGCTTCTGCGAGACAGGGGCTAGATGAAGGATGACAAACCTGTCAGCCTCCTTGTGTTTGGTAAAGCTATTATGCACTGAGACAGTAACTCTTCTGAGTATGCACAGGGCTTGTGAGTACCATAGCATTCATCAACAGTGAGTGTCATATCCATGGCATGACTGGGGAAACTGAAGAATTTGTTGGTCACCCTTTTTCAGTGCAACCATCTCCTTCTTGGTACAGGATTGATCTACAGGAACAGTATACCCAATGAGTAGTTCTTCATTCATCAGGATATTTTTGTCTGTGCTGCTCAATGCCTATGACATTCTTGATGCCCTCTGGCACTGCATTGCCAGCATACTCAGTGAAATGGCTACATGTATTTCCTGACTTAATCCTTAATTATTGGAGGAAGCCTAACAAACACCTGGTCAGCCATGTTGCTGAAGTTATGCTGTCTATCAGTGTTCTCTCAATTAGTAAATTGGTGATTAAGGACCATTACTAATACTGAAAAATTTTATTGAGCCAATAAAAAATGTCTGTAATTCTTATTTTTTCACACTAAATTCAGAATTTCTACATACTTCTGAAATATAGTTTCTAAGCATGAAAGGTGAAGCTCAGCAAAAACTTATTTTAGAATTTAAGAACTTCAAATATAAATGAAAATACTAGTTATATTATTAACCTATTAAAATTATAATCATACAAAATAAAATTATAATCATGAAAACAAATACAAAAATATAGGCCTTGGATATTTATATGTATAGAAAACTTTGAAAAAAATCATTTAGACTTCTATTACAATAATCTCTTCAAACTTCACATTTCTCTCCTAACCTAACAACATAAAAGTAAGATGAAACCCAAAATTTTAAATAAGTGTGTGTTTGTATGTTTGTTTATGTGTATAGTTGTCAAAAAAGTGAAACTTATCTGTCATTCTTCAGTTGCCACCTAATTTGGTATTTAAGACTGAGTCTTCCATTGGCCTGGAGGTCAGCAAGTAGATATGGCTGACTAGGTATTCCCAGGATCTACCTGTTTCTGAAGACTAAGCACTGTGGTTATAAATACACACTACTCATGACTATGCCATGCTCTTTTTATATGGGTCGTGGGAAATTTAATGGCAATATCTTTTCAAAACTATCTTAAATAGTATGTCAGCTGAGATAATAATGAAAGATAAGTGGTAGTTAAGAGTTATGGAATGTGTAAGATTTTTTGGCATGATAGCTAGTTACCTTACCTCTATTTCCCATGGTGTTAGAAATCTAGAAATTTAGACAACAGAGAAAGGAGCAGGAAAGAGCAACTGTATGATCCCAATGTGCCCAACATTTACACCTTATGGCTAATATTATTAGAGAAGGAGAAAGTCTACCATTGTTGCAGAAAGCAGAGGACATCTGACAGTAACACTGTAAGGACAGAAGACATGTAACAGAAAGATGCAAAGGAGAAGTTTGCCTAGGATCATTTCCAGAGGAAGCCTCAGTTCTTAGAGTTTGAGTTTGACTGGTCACTCAAAGAGACTTGGGAGACTCCAGAGCCATAGGAGCCTCTGAGATGATGAATGTAAGCCACCCCAAAAGATAATATTAATTATAAAGACAGACACTTTCTACCTTTAAACAAATTGGAAACTTCATTTCAAATTCTTCCAGTAAGCAAGGATAGGACTTGAGGGGACAGAAATGTTACTTGAAAAAGCCATTATATTACCTATTGAAACTGTGACCACAGAGTAAACCCCTCCCAACTTTCAGATGAAAGCTTTAGATATTTCCTCTCAAATAAAGGTTGAGAAAATAATTGTACGACAAGAAAAATATCTATAAAACAGGTAAAATTAGCTATGATAATACAAAAGTTTGAGAGACAAAAGACATAGGAAATAAGATAACAGGAAGTACTAAATTGTGTTTGTATTTAAATAGGCTTAAGCCTGGCTTGCTGGACTCGAGATGAGCATAGAATATGAGTGCCTAAATGTCTCTTTTAAAGGGTTAAAAAATGCTATCTCGTGATATGAATGGATTTGTAAACATCTAATTGTACTTTGATAAACAGAAAGTGAGAATTATACCTCCCAGAAATCAACTGAATAATGCTTTATTAACTTTAAATTTTTGTTAATGCCAAAGAGGCAGGAACAAGGGGAACTGGAATATACTAGGTTATAGAAAGAACTACTGAATTAGATCAACTTTGAAGACTATAGTTTTCATCAAAACTGATAAAGATCCAAACCAAGTAAGAGAAGCTTCCAGATGAAAACACAACTTAAGGAAGGAAGAAATTCAGAATGTCAGTACAGACAACACAGAAAGCTCATTTCCATTGCATGTGGACAGCTCAACAAACCAGCTAAAGGACAAATGGTTCATCATAGCAGCAGACTGGAAAACCTTGATGCTGAAATGGACATTTGCTGAAGGACAGATGGTCAGGACTGCAGTTATGAAAAACCATTGCATCAGTGGATCTTCATAAGAATATTTGGACTGTTAAGTTTGTGGGATTGATGATTGTTACTCTTGCAATGGTTAAACTGTGTACAATTTTTAGCTTAAACAGAAAGGGGGAAGATGTGGAGAATTTTTTATCCAGCAACACTGCTACTCTAGCAAGGGATCTATTTCAAAGACCATCTACATCTATATGATTTGGCTGGAATGTAGACATATGCAGGATTAAAGTGTGATCAGGCTAGAATACAAACACACCCTTAACATACATGTTTAATTCCTAACAATAAAGGTAAGATTAATTTGTAGAAAAAAGAAGCCCCGTTTAAAATTGACGTCTAACTGAGGGACAGACAAAGTGATGAATCAGAGGAAGTAATAGCAGAATGAATCAGAGATCAGATACACCTAACTCTCATGAGAACAGCACGGGGAAGAGAGGCTACTTTCTACAGCACAGCTAGAGAGAAAAAGGTGTTGTGTGGCTGCAGAGAACAAGCTAGATAAAGGTGGAGACAGAACAAGCCAGAGAAAAAGAACACAGACGTTTAGAACATATTGTTAAAGTTAGTATGAGGTCAAGCAGAAGAATTAAGTCAGAAGCCAAGAGAAGCCAGGTTGAATCTGTCAGCTTGGAGGATTATATTGTATGGAGCTAGAAACTTCCAGGCCTAGTCCTAAGCATAATTAGAAGAGAGAAAGAAACACTACGGGCTCAGCCCAAGCCCTGTATTTGCTTGGGTACAGCTCTCATTTCATCCATTCATCAGAGGAGATAAAAGAGACATTTCCACAGTTTTGTACAGGACACAATATATGTATCTAATTTCATTATCATGCATACAGACATAAAGGTTTCCCGGTGCTACTGTTGAATAGATTGTAATTTGCCTGTTGTCAAAAGTTACATAGCTACAACTTTTATTCGCCAGATGTAATTGTCATCTTGGAGCCTATTGCATCAGTAATCCTTCCTCTGGGCTCGGAATTACTACCATTTTGAAGTCCCAGGCGAGTTTCTCCTCTGTGGATTTTGGTCAAATATCCTCTGATTTCTGCAAAGTTGGTAGATTTTCTTCTTCTCCAATCACATCAGGAACCAGATGTAAATGTAACTTTTATTTCCTCAGAAGATGGGCTAAGATGAAAGTCATACCCAACCTGTACAAATAAATGGCTGAGGCTGAGCCAAGAGTATTTCTTTCTTTCTTCTACCTGTCCCTATATGCTTCAGGCTGGAAGCTTCTAGCTTCTGCACAATCTAATATCTATAAGCCTGGATCTTAAAGACTTTAGTGACTAGCCTCTTTCTGCTAAATTAGGCATAGAATGTTTCAGCCTGGCAGAATTTCTGTTAAATAAGCTCATCCTTTCTAGTTTCTTCTGAACACTGGATGGCAGATTAAACTCAGCTGTTCTGGCTCAAACTCTTCTTCAAGCTGTCTGATTCAAAATGTCTTCTCTTGGCTTCTCACTGAATTGTTCTGTTTGGAAAATCTGCCTTTGAAATCGAGGAACTGAACTACACCAACTGCACAAACTGAATGGAACTGAACAGAAATGCATGAACTCAACTGAACTCAATTCATTCAACTGAATTTCACTAAACTGCACTGCATTGACATCAACAGAACCACACTCAGTAAACTGTCCTCCACTCATGACTCACTCTGTGCTGCTCTTAAGTAGTTTCTCCTTCCTGTCCTTGTGAGAGTTGGGTACGTAGCCTATCTCTGACTCAGTCTGTGAGATCTTTCTCTGATTCATCACTTTGTCTGCCTCTTACTTAGAGGTCACTTTCAAACATGGCTGTTTCCTTCTATAAACTAATTTTACCTTCATTGTTTGAGATTAAAGGTGTATTTGTATTCCAACCAGTCTGTATTAGGTCTTTGGATATCATCCTTGCCATGTTGCAGGATTAAAATTCCACTACACTCTGGGAGTTCAGATGATTATTTTGAAATGAAAATTTGATGACAGCTCTATCATTATAAGTTGGCATTACCAGGGAAGAATCCACATTTTCATTAAATTTTTAACAATGAACTGAGTATGTTTTTCATATTGTGCAGTACAGCCCTACTATTTTGCTTCAAGTTTCATGATCAGGCATATTCCTTCCCATCTTGGAATGTGTTGCCTATCTCTGAATCCCTTTTCTAGCTTGGCTAATGAACCCTTGTTCTTAAAGGTGCAACTAAAATGCCATCAATCCTTAGTTTAATTTCCAGAAAACAACAAACACAACAACAACAAATCCTTACCTTTGTACGTTTTACCTGGAATTTTAGTACTAGGGAAGTAAAAACAGACAGGCTCCTGAGATTCACTGATCTATCAGCCTAGCCTAATTAATGAGTTCTAGATCAGTGAGAGGCTTCGTCTTAAAGAAAAGGTAGACAGTATCTGAACAGTGAGATCTGAGACTGACCTCTGGACTACACACACCACACCACACACACACACACACACACACACACACACACACACACAGAGGGTGGAAGGGAGGTGGGAGGGGGACAGGGACAGGGATGGGGATTGGGACGGAGTCACAGAGACATAGAGACAGACACATAGACTACTGGGGTGACCCACAAATATTCTATTTTCTGGTTATAAAAAGGTGTGTCTTTGTGTTTTCAATTGTTATTTGGAGTTTTCAGTGCCAGGCTAACAGGATATGTAAATGTAGAGAGAATCTACATTTACTGTGTGGATGCATAACCTAAAAACCTTTAGGTATGATAAAAGGTGAGACATCCATAGGCAGAAGGATTTGGGGATAGAAGCAAGCACCAGAGGATTTACCACAGTACACAAAGGAGGACAGAGTTGTGAAAGCTGAGCAGAGGTAACCACCCACATGGCAGAACTTAGAGCAGAATAAATGGGATATCAAGTTTTGAGCTAATTTGAGAAAAACCAAAGCTTACGGCCAAGTTGTTTGTAAATATAATAAAGCCTCAGAATCCTTATTTCTTCGAATAGGAGTGGAGCTTGCAATAAACACTGCACAACATGTAAATGTCACTTCCTCACCAGCCTTTAAAAGAAAGGCAAACTGCTGTGGGGGAAGTGACCTTCCCCATGTAGAACCCAAAGCCAAATGGTTGAGTAAGGAATGTGGGTTTTTGTGTAATAAGGGGCTGATAACTAGAGCTGGGGCAGGAAGTACTTCTAGAATGTCTGGGCAGTCTACTCAAAAGCAGAATGAAGGAGTGAGACAGGATGGAGCTGTGATGAAGGGAACGAGAACCAAGAAGCACATAGGGTAGTGCAATGTCAGAGAAGTCAGTTAAGTTAGAGGCTAGCTGATAGATTGTCCCAGCAAAAGGCAAGTATAGATGTCTTTGCTTCTTAATTAAACCTCAGGTAGGATCCTCCGAAAGCCCAGGGACAAAGACAGACATACAGAAACTGAAAGACAGAGACAGATGGAGAGACAGACAGGTACACATCCACAAGGACACACACACACACACACACACACACACACATTAAATTGTGCAGCTCCATTTCTTTTCTGTTATTATTCCTTTTGCTTATCAACTTGTTTTAATAACCAACCAGTCAATGTGTTTTTTTCTATTATATAGACAATATAGTCTATGATACAACATTCAGAAACTGCAGAGCCTGACACATGACAGGCATTCACAAATAAGTAGTGAATATATCAAGAAAGGAATAAGGGTGCGATATGGTGTTTTCCTTGATGGGAAATAATAGTGTTTGAAGTGTATTCCAGAAATAACAGGAGCCAATTAGCAAAAACTCCTTGATTTCAATACTGCTCTCATTTTATTTTCTCCTGTCTCCTACTAGTGACATTCTTCTGACCTTACTGGTATACAGCATTATACCACTTTATAAAGAGGATTTTAAATGTCAGCCATCCCTGACTTCCTAGAATTTTATGCACTAGAAAGAGGCAGTGGGAAAGTACGACAGGTGGATATGTGTTGGGGATTAGAGTACACTGGGGACTGAAAGGAGCTACCAATCTCATTAGCTGTCTTCCGAGTTGCTGAATTCTACCCAGGTCCCCAAGGTGAAAGACTAATAATTAATTCAATTTACTATCTATTCTGTGGGAAGCTCCAAAGGTTAAGATTATAGCGGACCTGTGAGGGCAATCTTTTATACTGTTTAAATTGCTGTTTAAATTTGAATTAGATTCTAATAGTGACAGTTTGAAACCGACACAGTTTAATTCATTTATCACATTCCCAAACCTGCCTAGCTGAACTGGTTTTAAAGTGTGTCTTAAATAAGCAGTCAGGCAGAGCACGCACATGTCTATTTTTATTTTTTACTTGGAATTTAAATATGAATAGCAGAGCCTACAATTGCCAACTTCTGGGTATTAACTTTGTCTACGCAGCTTCCTCCACTCACGATGAGGCAAAAATGCATTTTATACACTTTCATGCTGCCCCAATCACAGGATTATGGAGGTAGGGTTGTGGGCAGCATTATGATTTACCAAGATTTTCTAACGCCAGCACTTACTGAATCTTCCTAGCATCTCTGTTAGGCGGCTGTCATTGCAATCTTCACTTACAGGTAAACAGAATACTGAGGCAGCGGCTTTGGAGTTGATTGGCTAATGATGAAACTGTTTTTCAAAGTCTGTAACATAAGTATTTGCTTCAGTTTACCCTTCTGCATTCCACTGCGACAGCAGCACTCTATAGTGGCCCACATCAGGCTGGAGAAGTTCTGGGTTTTGCCTGAGTACTCAGTTACTAAGGGCACCTGCCACTTTTCTCTGGTGACCAGAGTCACTCTAAATCTTCCATTACCCATGAGCAGTCTGGTGATACTTGTTTGCTTCCTTCTCATAACTCACTCCATCAGCATCCACTGACTGTCACCTATCATAAAGTTCATGCTATGCCCAGGCCTTTCTACAGAAAGGATTTCTGTCTTCTTACATCTTCCACATTGTTTACCTTTAATTTGTTTGACTCCTCAGAACTTTGTTGCAGGTTCTATTTGCGCTCATTGACACCTTTTAAGTATGGCAACTGAGGATATGAGGAACAGATAAAATGTAGTACTTCCTCTAACCTTCCATTTTATTTTAGTGATTCCAAGTCCTCTAGTGATATATATATATATATATATATATATATATATATATATATATATATATATATTAAAACAAGACTAGGGGCCATCCACCAAACAGTACTGCAAGTCTCTAAAGAGACATTTGATAGTAAGTTCACAAATGATTTAAAGTTATAACTAGGTGATTGAGTGAGGCCATGAAATACAAGTGTACACATATATGTGTATATGTATATATGTATATGTGTATATACACATACATGTGTATATATGCATATATATGAATAAATATGAGAAATATGCACAATATATTACTCTGTAGAATTTCTCTATGAAGAAGCAGAAACTTTTACAATTCTAAATCACAATGATATGCTCATACGTAGCAGAAACAAAAAGGGAAAAGAAGATGGTTATTGGTGAAAGAATTTATTTGGAGAGAGACTCATTATTATATGGAGTCTCCTCTTTTTTTGGAGGACTCAGTGGAATATTCTTTTATATCTGTAGGCTGGATGAGTTCAACTTCAGAATACGACCATTCTGGGAGTACACATACCTTCCCATGCACCTGAGAGACAAAGAATGAATTTTTTGTCTCAAATATAAATTGCACAATAACACAGCACATGCAAAGGATCAGAGAGTGAATATCTTAAAAGGGATGAAAAAGAATGGTGGCAGAGTTGCCTAATTTATCCTGGTAAACTATAAAATTTAGCTGAAATTTCCTCAAGTGAGACCTAACCAGATAATGTATCTTAGGGTAATGAATGTCCTTCTTTGGTTGGATGGAGCAGCCTTTGGGGCTGAGGAATTAGAGAAAATCAGTCTGTATCTTACACAACAAATCTGAGAGGAGATTAAAAAGGTAAAGCACTAGAAAGAATCCAGAGCCTTGTTTCAGATTCCTGACTGAGGTATGTCATATGTATGAAAGAATACTAAAGAAAGATAGTGTTGTACAGGTTCAGGCAAGGTACCTTTCCAGTATCCCTACCTTACTGAGCACATGGAACAGAAAGTTCAGAGGGTGTCATAGTTTTGTCAGCTTGACACACCTTGATATACCTGAAAAGAGGGAAACTCAGTTGAAAAAAATGCCTCCAAGAGATTGTCATATGGGCATTTTCATAACTGGTAACTGATGTAGGAGGGCAATGGGAGTGGAACCATTGGTAACCTCCCATTATAGACTGGTAAACCTCGGCTATATCAGAACAGTGGAGTGTTCTCTGTTTCTGCTCGTAGAAAGTCTATAGTTTTAGCTTCTTCAGTTCCTGTATCTAGGTTTCTGCCTTGGGTTCCTGCCTTGGCTTGCTTCAATAACTGACTACGAATTGTAAGTCAAATATACCCTTTTCTTCACCCAACTTGGTTTTGGTCAGTGTTTTACCACAGCCACTGAAAACAAACAAGAACATAAATTGGTGCCAGAGAGTGGATCTGGCTATGATGGAGTGGTGGTTTTTAATGGCTTGGATCGTTTTATGGAAGGGGCAGGGTTTTGAAGCTTTGGGATGGAGCAATCATGTAGATCTCAAAGTTTAATAGGCTTGTCTCTGGGAGGTTGGAATATAAGAATACTGTGAGAAATGCAGAGGATAAAGTTTCAAAGGGGGCGGTTCAAAGTTCTTCATGGTGTTTGTCATGGCAACAAGTAAGGAATTTTCTGTTCAGTCTCTTCTTTATTTTACCAATTAGAGAAAAATAACAACTGAAAAGGAGCCAAAGATAAGTCAAAGGGAGAACGACCCTCAACTTTTTCAATATTGACATAAAATCAGAGTTTCAAACTAGGAAGGAACATTGTGCAAAGTTCAGTTTATGCATATTGATATATGAGATTAAATTTATTACATCAGACTAAGAGATAATCACCATATTCATGATTGACCTGACATGGACTCATCTTTGATTTCATGACTGTCATGATCTTGTTGGAGTTGGGTAAATTTATCACAGGGAAGAAAGTTTACAAGTGTGACGTGAGACAAAGATGCTCATGCTCTTGCAGGTGGGTGCTCAATGCCTATCGTCTAACATGATTGTTCACAAACTGCTTGCAAGCTAGTAACTCTGATTTCCTTACCTGTTACTTTACCGTCATCTTCTCACTCAATGTTTTACACATCTTCTATTGAACAGCTCTTCATCATTCACCCTAATCTTAATTTCAGCTACAGTGTTATTTAGTTTTATAACCCTTCATAATTTATTAGAAATTAGGTTCTCCTGCTCTAGTGAAACAATCTACATGTCTGCATTTTCCTACATAGGTTAATGATGTTAACATCTGTAGTTCACGTAGCTGCTTTGCTGCCCTTTGCTTTGTTTGTATTGTGACGGTATTGCTGAGTGACTCAAGGAGTGAGGGGGCACAGAGCATGTTCACTTCTTCAAGTTCTGTCCCTCCAAAGACATTCTTCCTTAAGCCCTGTCAGGATTTGAAGATTTCAAATACAATCATTCTTTCTCTATTCTTTTCAGACTGCCTTCCCTAAATTCCACAGGCTGTTGCTTTCAGTTGAGAATCACCTTTGGAGCCTTTTGCCCCTTCTCCTGTGCTGCTTGTGAAAGGGAGATATTGAGAGAAGTGTATGATGTGCAGTTTCAGGGCAACCTCACTGTGGTCACTTGTTCTGAGGATACTTGAGTCCTAGATTTGGTAGGTCTCTTACAAATTCAAGCAACTGTATTTAAAACAAACAAACAAAAAAACAAACAAACATGTTTTCCTAGCTAATTTTAGCTGTTTTAAGTAGAAGGGTTTTTGTAGATGAGTAGAAATCATCCATACAAAGTATTAATCCTGCATCTCATGAGAAGTATGTAAATAATATTTTAGCCATATCTTCTGAGTATACTTTTACTAATTTACTATCTTTTTCCTATACCTTTCAATAAGTTCATAGTAATTAAATTAGATTTTTTAAATGTTTTATTTTCTAAAAATAAAACATTCTATGTAAGATTTTTTTCCAAAATAAATCAACCCGTTATATTTTTGGTAACATTTAATTTTATTTCAATTATTGGTTTGAATGAGTGGTATGACCCTCTGTTAAAACCCCCCAAGAATAAACCAATATTTTCATTAATAAAGATGATATGTCACATTATTATCTGTGTTGTTGATTCAAGTAAAGATTAGCTTCATCCTGTGTGATCGATTCAAGGAAATAAATGCTATATGCTATTTTAGTTAAAAAGGTTAAATGAAATGTCAGTCTGTTATTAGGAAACTTCAGTGGTTGGTTAATTTTAAATGTTTCAATACAGTAAATAACACTTAGACTGAACTTTAAGAATGGCAGTATTTTCCTGAACATAAATTAAATCTTTGCAGAGTTCTCAAAAGTTCAGTAATGACATCATTCACAAGCTTACAGCTAGGAGTGATAGTCATGAAGAGATAATTCTCATTTTACCTAATGTTTTTTCTATTTATTGAAAAAAATGATTCATTATGTGGGTACTGTGCACATTACTGTTGCTTATACTGGCTTTAAATATTTATTTTGATTTTTGTCTCTTGAGTCTTGTTTGCATGTGTGTAGTCCACATATGTGCAGTGTTCATAGATACTGGGAGAGGGCAATCTATCCCATATAACTAAAGTTATCAATGGTTTGTGAGCCACTCTGTGTTGCTGAGAACTGCACACTGGTCCTCTGCAGGAGAGCAGGAGCTCTGAACTGCTGAACCATACCTGTATCTCCACTAATACTGCTTTTGAACATTTTGAGGATAATGTGTTTTTTTCACATTTAATCTTTTGGAATATTTTCTGCTAATTCAGTTGTATATTTGAAGTTTTACTTTAGTTTTGTTAGAAAAAATAATACAAGTATTTTAAATACATACAAATTCAGGGGAAACTAATTTGAGTGACAAATATAGTAATACTAATAATTATGGCGTGATGTTAACATAGATTCAAATTCTATTTTTTTTTCAAATGAACAACTTGAGGGACATTACATTGTAATTTCTCAATGACAATTTGGACTTTATAGAGTCCATAATGATCTGTTTATCTTAGTAGCCTTCACATTTTCTAATATTTATTCTGATAGAACTTTCCCTTTGGTTGCCTTTCATTTATATATAGCATCACTGTTACCCGTCCAAGCTTACTTGAAAGATAGAAGCAAAGATATGAAGAAAAGAATGCAAAGTGACCAACTTCCTGTTCCTGTTGTTCCAGGTGAATGACTTATTTTTTGCTAACATTACATTTATTTATTGTGTAGATATTTGCACATAGATGTGCCTGTCATGCTGCATGTGCTGAGGTCATAGGAGAGCTTACAGATGTCAGTCCTCTCCACTCATAATGTGGATTCTGAGAATCAAGCTCAGGTCATCAGGCTTGCCAGAAATCATGGTTATCTACTGAGTAATCTTGCCAGACTATAACAATTATTTTCTGGAAGGAACCAAATATAGATTTTTCATATTGTCTCTACTTTTCTCTCTTAACCAATCTTAACAAGTATTATTTTGCCAAATAAATTATTGGTTTTATTCACTGAAAAGGTATTAATCAGTTTTTTCAAACATTTTATAAGCCAGTGTAGTATAGATATATTAGCTAGGAGCAGATATCATTGATAAACATTTAAATATGTATGTCATGCCTCAATAACAGCAAATTGATTACAAATTATGATATCAGGTTCAAAAGACAAGTATACTTAATTAGATTAGGAATCCTTTGTTGTCTGTGACCTTATCTAAAACATTGTCCTTATCTTTCTTCATATTATTTGAGCCTCAGATTTTGCCTGGGATATCAGGATTCTCATTCATGTGTACCTAGGAATTGGTGTCTAAAATAGGTGTTACCATTGTGACAGAAAAGTAATAGAAATTTCTAATTTGAATTGGGATCACAGAAATGTAGACTCTATTGACATTTTAATAAGTGTTTTATGTTTATCACTTAGAAGGGTGATTGGTGAATAAACATTTTGTTCTAAGGGTGCACAAATGAAAGTTATATTATACAATTATTAGTTTTACAAAAAAGAATAGCACCTGAAGTTCATACGAAGCTTTTCATCACTGACTTGTATATTTCAAAAGTGTACTGTGTATTGATGGGAGAGATTGTTTGTAGAGTCACTCCAGATACTTTGATATTTGCTCAGAATATTTTTTTTATTTTGAAAATACATTTTTCATTATGTATTTTTTATTTCTTTGCACATGTATGTGTTTATGGGGTGCATGCACATAACAGGACCAAAGGTGAACATTGGGTATTTTCTTCAGTGACTTCTTTACACTAATTTTTCAAATAAAATCTCTCACTATGTGGTGGTTTGAATAATTGCCCCCATAGACTCAGACATTTGAATGTGTGGCCCATAGAGTATCATTCTCTATTAGGATGTGCGGCCTTATTGGGGTGGGTGTGGTCCTTTTAGAGGAAGTGTGTCACTGTGCAGAGTGGGCTTTGAGGTTTCCAATGTCCAAGCTACACCCAGTGTGTCATAGAGTCTCTTTTTGCTGCCTGCAGATAAAGATGTAGAAGTTTCAGCTCCTCCTCCAGCACCATGTCTGCCTGGATGGCGCTATGCTTCCCAACGTGATGATAATAGACTAAACTTCTGAAACAGTAAGCCATCACCAATTAAATGCTTTTCTTTATAAGAGTTGTCTTGGTCAATGGTGTCTGTTCACAGCATTAAAACCCTAAGTAAGATATATTGAACATGAAAATCATTGGTTTCATTAGAGGGCTAGCTGGCAAGCCACAGGGATCTTCCTAGGTCTACTTCCCTAGCATCCAGTGCACCCAACATCATTTTTTTTAACTAGGTTCTAAAGACAAAACTACAGTCCTTCTGCTTATACACAAAGCATTTTCCTGTTTTAACTGTATTCCCAGCTTTTTGATGAACCTGTAAAAGTGTCAGTTCATTATAATGCATCCGTTTTTTTTTTTGGCACCTGAGCAATCTTTTGGCATGTTTACACATAGAGTCACCCAGCAGTCACACCATCATCAGTAACTCAGAACTTCTTCGTTCCTGATGCCTAAAATTGATGTGAAAATATTTCCACAAGTTTTCTTTAATTCGTGCCATTTCTTTCTTTAATTTGTATCATTTGCGAAGTGATGGTGTTACTCATTTAAGAATGCCTCATGGACTCAAAGGTTCATTTCTTTGCCTTGTTTGGTTCCCCACCAGAGACAGATTTTTTGACATATGTTTGGCACTGAGTGAATTTTTTCCATATGGGGTCTTGTATATATGGCTCTGCAATTGGAAAATTGCCCTCTGTAGCCCAGGTGGTATTGTACAGAATGATTTTCTCAGTATTGATTTAAGCAGTTGATGGTTGCACTGGGGAGGGAAAGTCATTCAATCGTATCAAAGAGCTTTCAGTAAGAAGCAATTGGTTAAGCCTCAGCGAAACGACATCTTCAGAAGGCATCTCCGGTAATAACCTTAATGCTAAGCTTTCGTCTGCATTGCAGCACATGCCCTATCATTTAGCTGAAGCATTTTGGAAAAAAAAAAACAAAAAAAAACAAAAAAAAAAAAACAAAGGAGGTTTTTCCATCGGTGCTTGCTAAGCATTAAATTCGCTAAGCTGTTTTATTTTCCCCCAGCATCTATTTTGTTTTATACGCCTGTTTGTGAGTTTGGTAGATAGAATGAGACACAGCTTTCTAGAGACAGCACAGCAGTCTAAGCTTGAGTCCTACTTGGGGCCAAGTTTAGAACAGTCACTTGCTTCAGTTTTCCCATAGAGTTAAATTTCACATTTTGGAAGCATGCTTCAGCTCTTCAACTTAGAATTGCTTACATCAGGGAGTTTGAAGCTTGATTCATTTGTGATTTATTTAAAGGAATGTTGGTGGATTTTTATATATAAAAACAGTTAACAGCCATGTATACATCATAAACTGCCCTTATTGTCCCTTGTTGGGTAACATATTCACATGACCCACTATCCCGGCTACCTTCTCACTACTTCCTGATGACCTTACCTCGCCTTCTCCATTTCAACTGCACTTCTCCAGTGTAACCAAACTTTGCTTAGTACTAGTAATCACTCTTTGTCTCCTCTTTCACTGGAATATATCACAAGAGGGAAATTCTCTGTTTAGCCAACTCAATAGCACGTCTCAAGAGCTAAGACTTGTCTGGCATAAGAAGAGCAGTTGGTAAGTGATTTTAAAATAGTGGAGATGTTTGTTTATGTAAGAAATGTAATTTTAAAAAACCCAAATATGTGTTTGTACTGTATTTCCACAAAGAAATGGCACTTAAAGTATATTGTGTCTCTCAGACAGTTAACTTAAATTGATGATAAATACAAAATGAATTATAATATGTTTCCAAAAGAACACTTTAAAGATAAGTATATTTCCAAACTGTCCTCAGAGGAACATAAGCCTAAGGCCCATGATGGAGACATTCATGGACAGCTTGGATGAGGAGGCCATGCTGTTGGATGGCTTCAGAAGATTTCTGGGCACAATCTGTTACTCTGTATGGTTTAGTACTCCTCAGCATCCTCCAGCTTCTCCTTCCAGTTTGCTTTGTGTGATCTGTTAGTGTACAATGGCTGTTTTGGCTCTGAACTTTATCTCTGCTCACAGCTACACATATACAAACAAGCATGATACTTTGTGTGTACACCCTAGAATACTTAAACACTGTGATGCCTGGCAATAGAAATATCTCTTCTTAGCTCCTTTTTCAAAGTTTTAACACATCTTCAGCTCTATCTATCTATACTTATTTGTAGACAGAATGACCTGTATAATTCAAATGACCACATGTTCATACAAATATGTCACAAATTTGTAAGAAAGGGCAGTTACTTTGGAAATTTTTAAAATTTACTTCTTTCTACAGTAATTTAGTATCACAAATAACTATGGTTTGGCCAACACACATGTTGAATAACTATGATGAGAAAACCATGCAGAGAATTCATTTTCCCTAGATTAGAAACAAGTCAGAGCCTAGAACTAAAGGAGACTCAGTAGATTAAACTTATTTTGGCCGCTAAGATTTCAACAGAAATAATCGTGAGTCCTGGAGCTTTATCAGAAATGGAAATAAAACTAGACAGGGAAAATCCAATGAAAAGGGGAGAATCCTTTGCATCTATGGTAGAATTCATGGTACTTCTTCTACCTTGTGCTCTAAGCCTGAGCATCTTTGCCTAGATGTCTCCTGAGCAGAGATATAGCCCAGCCATCTATGGGTGTGTTTCAACATTCAAAGCAGAAAAATGGTATAGGAATGGAAAGAAATGCTAAAAACAGAGAGATGACTGTGGTCTCATTAAAAAGCTGTAGCTTTGGTTTTATTTAGGTCTCAGAACCCTAGATAATAAATAGTAACAATTCTGCTATGGACAATGAACCCAATTGCATGTTATTGACACTGGCATATTGAAGCAGAACAGGATAGTGAAGAATCCCCATTTAACAAGAGTCAATATTGATACACTAATGAAAAACAAAACAGCAACATGGGAAAGACATGAAGTTTTACAGTGAAGTGGAGACAGTGGGAAGTTCAATTTTCAAAAGAAAAAAAAATCTTAATGGGAATGAGCAGATAGTGGGACTTTAATTTTAGGTAAAAATCCAAATCATTTATACTGTAAACACCTTTTCCAGGCTATAGATATAATGTTAGGTTGGCAGATGGTATACTGCTACCCAGTAAGAGGAGGTTAGCTTACTTTGAAGAAAAAAACATCTCTACAATTGAGTCTGCCAAACTTCAAATTTCTAGAAAGACTTTGTCCAAACAAACAAACAAAAAACTAAGGTTTCAAAAATGAGTAAGCATGGGGCCTGCTCTCTGAGTCTCTGGTTTTATCTTCCAGTCCCTCCAGTTTTTCTTGTTTTTGGGAAAAGGCTGTATTCATAGAATGAAGTAAGACCAAAACCCTCCTGGAATTATGTAAATAATACACACTGTAAAATTTCTTCTAATAATTGTGGCTTTCTACCCTATATGCTGATACAAGACAATAACAAAGACAAATGGTTCATCAACTACAACTTGATACTTTTATGCCTAATTTTTTGACATTTGAGCAAGCTTACTCAGTAATTTTATTTCATTTTTTTTACAAACTAGAAAGCTATTTTTCCTACATATTTGTTTCCATTTATATTTGTTGATGGTATAATCATAGTCAATTCATCTCTGATCAATTTTTGTTTAAACAACATAGATAAATAAGTTTGTCTCTATCAGTGAAGAGTACTAATTGTTTTAGTAGCATAAAATACTGTAAATAATTCTGACTAGGTAATTTGTCATTAGAAAGAGAATCATGGATATTGGGAGTAATTTATTGGTTAGTAATGAATAACTAATACAGATGAGAAATGAATTTATAATATCCTACCTCTAGTACATATTAGATGGGAGTACTTATCAATAGTTCATGTCAAGTCATTTTTTTAGAACCTGTAGTTAAATGGGAGATAAACAAAGGTCACAACGTTTGCTCAGCATATTATTTTATAATTGTGCTCTGAATGTAATATAATTCAAATTGTTTCAGAATGCATTCTGAATGACAAATTAATTGTGCAAACTGCTTTAGGGTAGTTCCTTCCCATTGATACTTAGTTAGGGTCATTTGAAGAAACACCTGTGATAATTCTCACATCTTAAAAAATGTCCTTAAGTTTGAATTAGATAAGGCCAACTTTCAAATAAAACCGAAGGCTAATAAATTATAATTAAATAATACTTTTTTTCCTAGAGGTGTTTTGCTTATTTCCAAGATAATGTGTTCAGATTCTGAACACCAATTTGTGAGTTTGAGCCTGCAGTCCCTACATATAATGATGCAAACCATGTGCTTCCAGCCTCATGGAGACAGAAGAATCAGCCAACAGAAAGATGCACTTAAAATGCGCAGCTTATGTTTGACTCTGTGACAACTAACTGACAAGAACAAATTCAAATGCAATCCTGACTTAGCGTGTCAATTAGGAGAATGGCAGAGGCCCTTCCAACATCATAAAGTACTCTGTGAGTGCCAGTAACAACAGCTCTCACTACCAGTCATTTTGTATGATGATGTTTTCGAAAAATGACAGTTGATGAGGGAACAGCTTTGTGTCTATAAAGCTACCAGGTTGCTCTCTAGACATGTGACAGGGCATGACCAGAGAAGCTATTACTACTCTAAAATCTACCTGTGTACAATAGATTATAGACATAAGCCTCAGCTTCACTAGACACCGAAATGATAACAATTATATTCTTGAGATACTAACGAACATGTTCAAAGCATGCTCAGAGCATATCATAGAAACACACATAGTATGTCTTGATTATCAGTTATCCATGTAACTATACTATATAATTATCATGTTTATTATAAAATTTTTGATTATTTCAGGTATATTAGAATGGAGTGTAAGTCCTATATTCTGTTACATGTACATTTTCTGTTGTATATATTTTTTATAACAAGTGGCTAGTGATCCTTTTTATTTTAATGACTGGATTTGATTTAGACTTTAGGTTACCACTAAAATTAATTTCCTGTATGGAATTCTCATTACTCAAAGCATTATTCACTACTTGGAAACAAATATACTAACAAAGGAACATCTTTAAAATAATTACATGTCTAAATACATCACTGTACTCCTTTTTCCATTATTGATTTTTGATGTTCATATTTCTATATAAGACTTAGTACGATTTATATCATTTTGTATTTTTTATTCATAAAATGTGGTTACATAGCCTCTTAAAACTTTTTGAAGAAAGAAAAATTTAGACAAGTTGAGTAACTTCTTTCTGCTATTAATTTGGAATACTTTAAAAAAACTCATAAAATATCAAGATTCATTAACATACTTAAATGTCTTGAAAAATATTTAATTTCATAAGTAATCACTCTTCTGCTTTTCCTAAATATGCATTCCACTGTGATTCAATATCAAGTACAAAAAAAAAAAAAAGAAAGAAAGAAACAGCTGTAGACACATAGAACACAAATTTAATTAGAGAGTTGCCTATGGGTTTTGAGGTGCTGGCAGGGGCACTCATAAAGAGACATGTGGACAACCAGACTACAGTTGGCTTCTGCATTCCTCCTGAGCCTTCAGACTTCCGATAGGTGATTCCACTGGAGACCCTGGAATAGGTCAGACATCAAGACCAGTACACACACATGCAACTATGAAGAAGCTGTCAGGCAAAACCGAGGGAAGTCTCAGTCCAAGGAGAATCTCCAGTGTCATCAAAAGCAGTGTGTTTTTTCTTGTCTCTATTTTCAAATGTTTCAGAAAAATAAATAATGAAACAAAGAAAAATGAAACAACAAAACCAAAAACCAAAACTAAAACTACAAAACCAAAACCAGCTAAACAAACAAAACCTATGAAATTGTATGATTCTTCTCAGTTGTCAGGTTAGAACAAAATATATAGTTGAATTATGCTAATTTTCATTCATAATCAAATGAAATATTTTCCTTTAAAACATAAAGCAAATCTTTCCAAACTCCCTCAAATAAGCATCACATTAAAGTTTTGTCCTTTTTTGTTAGATTTATTTTTATTGTATGTCCATAGGTGGTTTCCCTGGGTGTATGTCTGTGTGCCATGTGTGGAGTTCAGAATGAGGCACTGAATACCCTTGGAACTGGAGTTAAAGGTGGTTTTGAGCTCCTGTGTGAGTACAGCGAAATGAACCTGGGTGCTCTGGTCAGTACTTTTGATCTCTGGGCCATCTCTCCAACTCAAACCTTGAAGTCTTTCTTTAGTCAACTAGAACCTAGCGCCTTTGTTAAATAGCATATTACCCATGGCTTGGCCTTTTTCTTTGCCCTCTGTCACATTTCCCTCAATACAGCACATGATCCTAGTCACTGGTTCCAAAACTGTCTCAGGACCTAACGACACAATTGTATTTTAGTAGATGAGAAAATCATAGAATCAACCAAAGCACAGCTGCTCTTTGAGGGAGCTATTCAAAATCTCAAGGAGGTCTGAGTCTTTCAAAGTGTGATTGAGGACAGATTTTAAATCTCTGATTGCCTGGGAGCTTTTTGGATACTCTTAAGTTAGATCACAAAATGCTCTGAAAACATCATATCTTAGAGAATGCACTTCTTTGCCTCACAGTAGTGATGTTCTAATTCACAGTCTTTTTTTTTTCTTATGCCATTCACATCTTATTCAAAGGACCACTATTCAATGCAGACTCCCATTTGAGAGTTTGTCTGTCACAACTAAGTACATCCTGCTTCCTTGTAATGATATAAGGTAAAATGACACTAAATCCTGTGTCTTGGCCCATAGATTTTAGCAACCGTATTAACCAATAGCTAGATATGACTGCCTACCCAAGGCAGACTCTATTTTTACCCTGTTCTAATTTTGAGACACAGCAAACAATCTTGGATTACTCAAAAACACAAACTCTACATCAATTTGTTGCTAGACTGCATTGGTTATAACGAAGTGTCCCACAGGGAACACTAAGGTAGTCTGCCTTCCATATAGCTCATAATCACTGACACCCATAGGCACACACTAGTACATGTTTATGAAAACACAAGTAAACAAACGAGCCTGTCTTCCCAAAATTTTACCAGTTACTTCAAATAGTCGTGCTGTCTCTTTATACTTTTCTTCAAGTTTCCACCCTGTAAACCCTTTCTTTTAAATGGAGACCATTTCCAGCAATCTCAGATTCACAATACTTTTGTAAACTTCGCTTTCTGAATGCCCTACCTCTGAGCTACTTAGGACAATTACTAAATCATCAACTGTTGGCTAGTTATTCACCAACTATATACCGAACCTCATTAAAGCCTTTATCCAATCCAAAGAAGAGTTACTTGTGGCATGAAATAGATTATTCAGCTGCTAGCAAAGGCACATAAAATAATCTGTTAAATGTAACAAAAGGAGGCAGTTACAGATACCTGTTGTCTGGGTCAGGGTTTCCATTGCTGTAAAAAGACAGTATGACCAAGACAACTCTTATATGAAAAAAATTTAATTGGATCTGGATTACAATTTCAGAGGTTAGCCTATTATCATCATGGCAGAAAGCATGGCAGTATGCAAGCAGATTTGTTGCTGGAAGAGCCAAGATTTCTACACTGTGATCTGAAGGCAGCAAGGAGTATACTGGATGCATTTCAGTCTCGACATAGTTGCTTGAACACTTAAGACCTCAAAGCTCTGCTTCTACTAAGATACACTTGTTCTAACTAGGTCACAACTACAAGGCCACACGTCCTTACAGTGCCACTCCTCTATGAGTCAAGCATCCAAACACATGAGTCTATTGGTGGCCGTACCTCTTCAAACCCCTTCAAATCACCTACATTCAAGTAGGCAAAAAGTCTCTATTGTAGAGAAATTATTTTTCATCAATAAAATAGAGATGATTTAAGAAATAATCTTCAAGAAATTACAGGCCAGTTGAATCAAACCTTACATGTATATGCACTGGAGACTAAGAGAAACCTGGAGCAGTGACTATAAGAACCTAAATGAGAGGTAGGGTAGGAAGTTGTAGCAGAAGCAGTTCATGATAGATACTCTCTTGAACATCTGGGACAACATATTTTTCCAGTGCCTCTTGTATTGTAATAGTTTCTACAGTAATTGTGTAGTAATGTGCACCCAGATCTCATTTTTTTCGAGGAAAGATTTTTGTAGTAGCTCTTAATGTTTTATATAGACAGATGCTTTTAAATAGATTTATGTGTGGTGGAATCAAGGTTTGGGTCCTAAATTGAAAAATTAGAGCATGTGCTTGCTCTCTGGAATGACTCCTGAGTCTGGCTATGCATGGATGTACAACCTGTTGTGCAAAATATGATGGTGATTCTGTTTGGTCTCCAGTTCAAGTTTTCTCCTGTCCCTGTATCCATCTACCTTATGATGACATTGTAAATAATTCTGTACATAATTCAAGCATGACTTGTTATCTTTTCTATCTGAGTTTACCAGTGTTACAAGCAGAAACTGATGAAACAAGGAACTTTCTGAAAACTTGTGGATATGTATCATCTATCTATCTATCTACTGTCTGCTTATCTATCTATCTATCTATCTATCTATTTATCTATCTTTGTATTTATTCACATAAATATGCAGCTATGCAAAAGCAATGTCAGAAAACGTAAAAAACTGGAATTATTCATTTGACAACACTCATTAATTAGTATGAGCCTCAACAGATTTCCAGTTTTACTCTATTGATATAAATCACGTGACTACATTTAATGTCACAAGCATGTAACACGTTAAAATCATAAAAAATAATTTCAAAAGATTACTGGAAAGAAAAGACCCTTACTGGGAATATTAACCAGAGCATTCTTCCAGTCCATAGTATTAAAATTTCTTTACAGTGAGTGAACAATTAGAGAAGCAAGAGAAAGCCATTCAATGGAATTCAAGCCCCCACACTCTCAGATTGTATTGTATGATAGTTTTAACAAGTGTCTTTTAGAAGGTGGGCAGGAACTATCACTTTTTCCTACACAGGATCACGTGATATCATTCCTTTTCCATGTGAACAGTATGTAAATAGTTTTGCTCTAAATAAGAAGGCATTCCAGAAGAGCAAGGTGCACTGCTGTAACAATAACAAAAATTTGCTGTGTCATTTATATTTTATAAACTTTCTTTTCCTCTTATGTTTTTGTCTGTTGCTTACTTTCATTTCATTTTATATATTTCAATTCTGCACGCAATGGATTGCTGTGCAGCCCTGGTTGGAGCTTGTGATTCTTTTTTCTCAGTCTCCCTGGTGCTGATTCATAAAGTGTACCAGCACAGGAGACGCTGTGTCTCTTAAATGCAACTCAAGTCTAAACACACGACTCAGACAGGTATTTTTACAAAGTATTTTCATGATTTCAATGAAATCTTTGTTTCTCATTTTATTTATAGTACTTGTTTGTTTGTTTTTGTTTTTTTTTTAAACAAGGGCCAATCCATGACCATGAAATACATGTATACACACACACACACACACACACACACACGCACCCACAATCACCCAGTTGTACATACATACCATATAGTAACAAATATTTACACTAAGACATTTTTGAGTGAAACTAATTTACATGTCTGCGGGTTGATGTCACATGTTTGGCTTGTATTCCCATAAATTTCTCTTGTGTGACTTTTCCCAAATACAACTCAACTAACGTCTCTCACCTCAGATAAGGTACCAATGACAAGAAAAAAAATATGATTCGATTAAATTCTAGCTTGGAGAACCAATGAATAACTGGGCTTACTTACAGGAACATAGAGACTGCTAATAAAACATGAGTAACTCAAAGGCAGGTACATTGCCAAAAGCCCCACATAGATCAGATGATCCACTCACTAAAGCTGCATCCCTGAAAAGCCACCCATTTTTCTAGGAAGGCAGTCTTCTCTCCCCAGGCAACCATTGCTGTTATCCTCAGAGAAGAAGGACTTTAAAATCTTGTTAATTCCTGTTGCTTCTGACCCATGTCAATTTCCCTAACTTCTGTAGTCTTACAACCTCCCTTTAGGGATCATTTCCATTTAAAAGAAATAGCCACATAATAAGTTCTTCCTTGCATTTTATAAAGCTCTCAGTGTGTAAACAAATGCAATTTTAACAGAGTTTTCTTCAGGAGTCTTGTCGTTGTTGCTGCTGTTGTTGTTGTTTTAAAGGCAAGACAAATAGTAGTGCAAGGAGTCTCCCTGTGCAAGTCACTGTGCATGTTTAGGTATTTAAGAATTCTTGATTTTTTTCAGGAATAATTCTGTTTTAGCATTTTTTTTCTAGAGAGCTGAACAAAAATATTACCTGAAATTTAGCCTTGCTTAATTTGGCATTAACACACTGTAGAGAGGTCCTTGGAGTGCACAGAGCCACAAACTCATACCTCCAAAAGCTGAGCGAAAGTGCTGCAAGTACTCCTTGCCCTTCAGTCTCTTGTCTTTCCACATTCTACATTCCTTTCCTAGTTTTCAATAAAGTCTGTGGAAACGTAGACACTTGACATTGGCTTTACCCTCTGTCCAAATTCAATCTTAAAGAAACATGTCTAAGAGTATTTTGAGGAGCTTCCCTTTCCATTGACATCTAAAATCTTCTAGACCTTACAATGTTCCCAGTGGGATCTCTGCCACTGGGACTGAAATCTAATTTGTTTGTCACAAAAATGTAAAATAAACCTGACGATAGAGAAAATGGAGATCCTTAACTCTCTAGTTAGCAATAACATTGTCTACAAGTAGCAATCATCCCTTCTCAGGCGTATTTAATAGGGCCCTGGAGGGAATCCATGTAATCCGTGAAAAAATAAATGTCACTAGTCCAGTGGTAGTGGAAGGTAACATAGGGTGTCCTTAGAGGACCAGTAGAGGACAAACTGATAGTATGAACAACATGAAGTAAAGTTTCCATCCTTTTAGAAATGATGGAGAAGGTAAAACCTCTAAAGTATACATGCGTATGTATATGTTTATATGTATATGCATATGTATATATATATAATACACACATATACACATATGTATGTGTATGTGTAACTATATGTATGTTATACATATACATATGTATATATTATGTATGTATTATACATATATATGCATATACATATAAACATATACATATTTATAATATACACATAGTTACATGTACATATACCTATATTCCTGCAGGAAAAGATATTTGATTAGCATCACACTCAGTGTGACATTTGACTCGATATACTAGAGGTGAAAATCAAGATCAACAATTGGCTGATGTAGTGCTGATGCAAAGAAATCATAGCAACTCTGTTGGGGAACAGAGAAGATGCATCAGAATGGTATTAAGAGTCAGTACCTGCCCTGCAGTCTTTTGCTCCTGAAAGACTAAATACTGAACGGTTATCAACTTTTGAAACTAAAGTGTTATTCTGAGAAAAGTAATAATGTTTCTATGGCTTTATGCATGGATAGGTTTTGTATAAGGCCTAACAATAATTGTGACTAACTCCTTTGATTTTTACGTAGGTATTATAGATGTGTATCTCATTAATTAAAGTTTTATAATTTCTCATCATGATGACAGATTGAAAAATAACATTCAAAACACTTTTGAAAGTTATGACAAAAATAACTTCCCATTTAGTGATAATAGGTAAGAAGTTTTAATATTTTTAGGAAATCCTTAATGCTTTCAGCTTTTTGCTCTCTATAGCCAGAATAGAAAGTTTTGGTAAGAAATGACTATTTAAATTATCACAATTTTACTGTCATGAATAATGATATACCTCTGAGATATTGGTAGCACTTGATTAGTATATGATGAAATGAAAATAATTAAATGAGATAGGATTAAAATAATTAAATAAGATAGGATTAAATGTTAGAACAAAAGTTTAGTTAAACGGTATTTCTCAATGGGTTTATACTTTGTATTATAGATTTGATATATATATATATATATATATATATATATATATATATCAAATATAGGAAAGAGTGTTGATCTCTAGTAAAGCTAAATCTTACCATATAACAGCAATGAGAAATATAACAATGATATATCTTCCAGACACAATAAAAGACTAAATGTAGTAGAGATTTTGTCTAGGAAGTCAGTTTTAGGGAAGGGTGAATTTGGAGAAAGCTTCATGGAGTAATCAGTCTGCATGAAGACAGAATAGCAATGCATACAAAGACTAGACGGAGGGCATTTAGAATATAAGAAAGATTTTATGAAGTACAAAATGATCAAAGTATTTCTGGAAGTGCCAATGAAATAGTGTTGGTTTGCTTAAATTGCATCTAAATATGTTCTTAAAGGAAAATGAAGACAGATATGGAAGGATCCTTTATGCTAGAGGAAGGGGATCTACATTGGCTCACTCACAGTAGAAAACAGACAGTTATACACATTAAGGACTGGAAATGTCTATTCATTTGTTCATATTCCCAAGTCTCAGAATAGTGTGGGGCACACAGGTAAGCTATGGAGCTTTATTTATTTTGTCAGACATTCTGTATACCCCAGCACAGACTTAAATTTCTGATTCTCCTGCCTTTACCTCCAAAATGCTGAGATCACATGCCAGGGCCATCCAGGTGTTGATTTTTAGCACTTCGCTAATAAACTACCAGCTGCAAGTGATTACTGGGGTGATTAATACTACAAGTGTATCTTAAATAGATCATCTGACAGTAAAGTTGGTAATGAGGATCAAATTGGAAGTTAATAAATATCCCTTGTACGATGTGATAAGATTGAGGTAGCATTATTGCTGTGAGTGTGTCTGGGACATGTTAAAGGGATACAGAACTGGTGTTGGGTAACATCTTAGAAAAGGAGGCTTAGGGCTAAATAAAAATGTAGAACAACATAAATATTCTTACCTAAGTAAATAAAGTATGGGTGGTACAAGCAACTGAGTAAGTATTGCAAGGAGGGACTTGCAAAGAGTGCGTATTCTTTAGACATGTATTGAATAGTATAATTTATCTTAACCCAAGGTTTTAATTGTTTATCCTGATTGGAGATGAGAAACTGATATTTATCCTGTCACCTTCTGAAAATTTTCTATTTCTATTCAAATCTACCAATAGGTGATCGGTCGCATGGCTATGTGAGCCCAATTATAACTTGTGACTTAGCAGCTCAATGCATTTCTGATATTTCTGTCTTTCAAAAAGCAGCTACGTTTTCTGAAAGTTTGTAGACATTTCAAGAGGTCAAGAGATGTGGATTCTAAAATTTTGTAAAATAAAAATTAGGCAATTCTTCTCAAAATATGGAAGAAATAATTCAATAGTCAGTGATTCTTTGCACTGATTTCTGAAATGTACTCTTGGTTTTACATTCAAGGAAGTGATTTTAGAAGTGCCTTCAGCAGACACCCTCTGTTATAAATTTTGCTGTGAACAATGTTGTGTTTTCAGTAAAGATACAAACCTAATAAAGACTTTTGAATTTCCCTCTCAAGAGTTTGAAAGCCTTGTAAAAAATTCAAGGAAAGAAAGAAGAAAGGAATAAACGGTTTAATGAAAGAATCACAAGACTGAGTCTGGTTCAACAAAAATAGATGTTAAGTACTCTGAACAGAGGAGAGTAACTTCAGACATTGTGGCGATGCATTGCAGGATACCCAGAGATGCTCTTCAGAGAACAGAGAAAGAGAAGCCACCTGCATTGGACTGGAAGTTATTCTCTTTATTTCATAAGGATTTGCTCAGTTCTTTTTCTTTTTCTGTTTTTGGATGGATCAGCACAATATCACATTAAAATCATTAGTCACATTTTATAGAAGCATTTGTGGATAAAACATTGAGAAATTATTCTAATTCATGTAGACATTTATAGCTAAAAACCAAAAAAGTGCTCAGTTACTAAAGAATCACAGTTTAGAGCCACAGCGCTTACATTTGCATTATAATTTTCAATAAGCCTGGAGTTTTGCATAGGAATAGACTTTCAATCAGTAGCCTTTTTATTTTATTTTCACATATTTGCTTGAGAAATAGCATAATAAACTAAGACCTTAAAATTCCTATGAATAACAAACCCAAGTTCGCATGCTGTAGGATAGTAATGATCACATTCATGACAACAAAGCAGAGAATTCTGGATGCAGTAATAAACTTACCACAATAAGCTTGAGCCTGCTGCATTTAGAGAAAGCACCTCCAAGAAGGAAGACGTCCACTGTTACGACAACACCAAACTCTGGAAAAAAAGACACATGATTTGCATTTGTAACTTAGACATCTGCAGGCTTTTTTTTTTTTTTTTTTTTTTTTTTTTTTTTTTTTTAAATAAAATGTGTCAGGTTGCTGGTTAGAAGTTGAAAGAACACTAATCTTAAATTTATCTCCCTATAGCTTTTTCTCTATTTTCTTTTTCTATGACAGCAGGGCTTTCATTGTCTCTTGAAGCCCTATTTAAACATATGATGGACATGAAGGATAATCTCTTCTAGAACAATGCTCTGGGTTCAATGGATTACTAGTTTTAGTATTTCAGAGAGCACACAAACTTCTCAAGACCCATCTATCTACTCATCTGAAGGCTCAATTCTCTTTGTAAATTAAAACTCTCCTCATTAGCATCTTCCTCTAATTGCCATCTGCTTCTGACATCTCATCTAGCAGAGTCTTGGACCACAGTCATATTTGGGTATATTCATTGAGGAGGAATGAGGATGCTGTGTGTCTAATAATAATGTTTCCAGGAGACTGTGCACAGAATCTTCTGGGTTGCTATTTATATATTAAGAGTTAAGAACTTTTTATTCTTCTCAGGAGCCTTCTCCCTCAATAAACATAATATAAGAGTAAGCCAAGAAAATAAATGAATATTTTGCATAAATTAAGTTTTTGCGTGACTGTATCTTCAAATATGTGTTCATGCACTTCAATTTCTAAATAGATTGTTAGGTCCCAAATTGTATTTTAATGGGGGAAACAGGAATAAAATAAAGGCCTCAAGACACAGGAGAACTGGTATGCTTAAAACATATCAAAATCTCAAAATCAGGGTCAGTTTGTTCTACACAGGGAAAAATTATAGTAGACAGTATGATCTGATCCTCTCCAGATGCTGGCCTATACCAGCTTTTGTATCCCCTGGTGACAGATATTGGTGAGTGGGAACAGCAGGCAGGCAGAAACAACAGCAGGTGATACCTACCATGCAAGCCTGGAAGACTAGGGCCTTTGCTCTACAAGCTTGACAGATCTTATGTAGGTCAAAGAAGTCAGAATTTCTTAGTGCTTCCAGCAACTGGCCTTGATGCTTCAGGATAGGCTTAGGTATTGTGATTCCTCAGCCTATGACAGTATCCAATATACACTCCTGAATCTGGGTTATCTGAGACACTCGGCCTAAAACCTTGGCAACTCTCTGGAAGTCTTCCAATCACCAGGGCAACTTCCCTTCTATGACTCTTATAGCTGTGTCTCCTTTTCATTCTCAGCTTTCTATCCCCTACGTCCTGTTTCCTTGCTCCTGTCTTGACTGCTATCTTGAAGTTCAGTTGCTCATCTTCATCTGTCAATCAGCCAGCCCCCTTGCCACTCTGGAAGCTCAGCTTACTGACTGCTGAGCTGTCACCTGTCACTGCCACCCTTACTATCACTCTGCTGTCTGATGATTCTCTGAGTTAGCAGCTCATCTCAGACTGTTAAAAGCAGGCAAGAAAAAGACTACCCCACAGAAGCCTCTTTCCCCTATAATGGTGAAGAACCAGGAAAGGCAGCACTTTTAAATGTCTCATTACTGATTCACAAAGTTGGTTGAACAGCATACTTACCTAGCCAGGAAAGGATGTTTGGACCAATCACAACAAACCTGCTATGCAAATGGATGTCTGAGTTTGTGCCCATCACAGTACTGTCTTTTTAATATCCTGCTGGACAGTTCTGTGATGACGACATCACAAGTTCTTAGACCCCATTGGGACATCAGTAAATAAGGCTTTAGTGTTCTCTAGAATATAGTGAATGAAGCTTGTGATACCAAAATGCCTTAAACAAACTGTTTTAAGCAGCCCTGTATGAGGCGGTATCTTCAGCAGTTGAAGTTGTCATCATTGTGTAGGTTTCCCAAGGTGTTAGTGAAATGTTCAAAATGGCCAGTCCTGCTGTCCAGAAGCTGACTGGTGGACATGGTTGACAGGCAGCGCATTAAGAAACAATTGATAGCTGCCAAGTAGGGAGTCAAATAAGCCCATCCTTAACATATTTTCTCACTTACAGGAAATGAACACCAGAAAGAATTCTTAAAAATAGCTAAAAGAGCTTTTCATTAACACTTAGAGTGATTTGAAACAAAATTTAGCCATGTTTAACACTCACACTATCCTAGGGAGAGATGAGTCTCTGTCGCCTGTCTCAATGTTAATGCCCCACAGTCTCTCAGTGGCAAAATGAAGGATTATGATGGACTGAACTGGTCTTTAAAAGCTTCTGGACTCTGTGAATTCTACCTTCTGTCAATTTTTCAGAACACACCATGATAGCACCTTAGCATAAGTGCCTTCTATAATTTGTACAAATAAAGAACATTTAGTATAACTACCATTTTTTTTTATGAATGATATTCATATACTATTCCAGACAGATGTAATAGAGACCACTGACTGTATGTTAGGGTAAAATGTGTCCTAAGGCTTAAATACTTAAGAGATACCAAAGGCTTAAATGTGAAAGAGTTACTTTTGATATAGTTTCTGGTTGGCTATTTATGGTTTTGTGAGAAGCTGTTTGTTTCTATTAATGTCTAGTTTGACTCTCTGCAGCCAGATGAGGTACTCAACCACCCACTGGCTTCATTCCTCCTCTACCCTGCCCCTCTTCATTTCTCTGCATAGTTTGTGAGCTTTCCTTCAAAATATTGTGAGGCAATAGATTAATAACTAAGTGGAATGCATGAAAGATATGTGGGAATCATTTCTGGAAAAATATTCATTATTGCAAACAAAAAGTTTCGTCTTTTGTGCTCAGCTGATCAAGTATTTGTTGCCCAAACATGAGAAATTCAGTCAAATCCCCGGAATCTATATAAACATTCTGGATGAGGGGTAAATGGATTTAATCTCAGCACTGGGAGGAAGAAGTGGATCCCTGGGGCTCACTTGCCAACCAATCACACAGTACTGGTGAGATTCAGCTAAAGAAGCTAGCATTGTCATGCTGTGAATGAGAATGGTCCTCCTTGGCACAAATGTTCAAATACTTGGTTCCTAGTTGATCAAACTGTTTGGGGGAGATTAGTAGGCATGGCCTTGTTAGTGAAAATATGCCCCTGGGTTGCATGGTCAGTAGAGGAAAGCTGCAGATGGTCCAGCAACTAGAAGCAGGTCCAGAACTTCCAGGTCGCCCAGGTCTGCTTCCAGTCTTCCAGATTCACAAAACACAACAACCCCACATAGCTACAGTATTCCACACTCTTTCCTTCCAATGGCCATTCATGGCCATGCTGTGATTCCAAGAGTCCCCTAACTTTTTTTTTTTTGTCTTGATTTATAGAAGAGTTCATCCAGGTTGACTGAATCTTAATGTTTTTATGAATTAAAACCCTTTCATTGGTCTTCAATTATATATGTTGTCACAAAGTTATTATAAATCATTGTTTTATGGTAAGCAAAATGGTCTAGTTCTTTCACCTATCCCTAAATGATGCGTATGTGCATGTTCTTTGTGTTTCAATCCTACTGATATTTTGTAGCGTTTCTGTGTAGGACTGCAGGTGTTTTCCTGTTGCTGTTTTTCCTCAGCAGCAATTTTATAATTATCTGTTCATTGTATGAGTTCATGGACACATGCAGGCACACACACAGATGCACATGTGCTCTCCGCCCCACACACAGGAGAGAAAAAGAGACAAAGAGGAGGGGAAAGGAGGAAGAGAAGGAGGGAAGAAGGGGGAAGAGAGAGAGAGAGTAAGAAAGAGAGAGAGAATGAGAGTGAAAGGAAATGAGAGAGAGAGAGGGAGGGAGAGATAGAGACCCTATACACATACCAAGCATGAAAGGCAAGGTATACATGGATAGCTGAGATGATATTGATTAGACATGGGGTGAGCAATAGCCCTCAGGACTATAACAATTTTCAGTTAGGTAAGTGAGCTGTTGGGACTAATTTCTGCTCAGTTTCTCTAGGAAAACCCCACTGGAATAGAGTCTCATTAACTGCAGATGAGCTAGGCTGGTGTTGTGGAAAACTACTTTTAAAATAAATATTTTATTTTTAACAAATACACATTTAATGCTTAGGTTTTAAAATTTCCTATTAACACATGCACATTTTTTTCAGTTCTATTTGACGTAATATTTAAAGGAGCCACCTGTTTGTAAGAAAAAAAAAAGTCAGCTCAAGTTTGGGTCATGGCCAAATTTCATAAGTGACAAATTTGTGAGCAGCAAGTTTAGCAACAGAAAGCACAACCTAGAGAAGACATAACTGCTTCATCGATGTTTGGTTTGAATGATCAGTAGCTATATTGGCTATGGATATGGAAACTAGGAAAAACTGACGAATGATCTCTAAATAAAAAGCTCAATAGTGTGGAAACCAAGGAGTTACATACTGCAGACAAATATTTGATAATAAAAGGGTTATGAGTGAAGTCATATTTAAACTATCTAAATTATTACTGATCATAGCTAAAGCTTCAGTAGTCAGGAAGTGTGCTTGTTTAAGGTGAGAAAGCCATGTGTAATCGAGAACTCTTGCTTGTAGGGCAACAAGAATAAGATGAGACATTAAAGCAAGTCCACAAAGCATGAGACAAAATATCCTTAAGATTAAATAGACTTGAAACACTAGAATGCACCAAGTGATTGAGATAATTAAACTGGAGCAATTGAGATGTAAAGACAAAGGTGAAAGCTCTTCCTGAGGGCAGTGTAGCAAGCATTCACTCTCATAGTCAAAGATGCATAGCAGTCTCAGTCCTGAGAGAAGGAGCTGGATGCCAAGCCTTCATCTAGGGCTGCCTAGCAACCATTCTTCTGGGCAGGGCAGCACACAAGCTAATCTCCTTGGTAAGCATTTGTAGCTATTAATTTAATTAGCAGAGGCAGTGTAGCATGATTCATTCCATGCAATAGCAAAATATTAATGAGGATTTTGAAATTCTAATCTTGAATACACATGCAGGAAGCTATTCCCTAGTTATATAGTAAGCTTGAGAAATTTATATATATATATATATATATATATATATATATATATATATATATATATATATATATTTGTGCGTGTATATGTAAATTTTTAACTAATTTTTAAATAATACAGAAAACATCTTTTGTAATCACGTTTAACATAATTTCTTGAAGATACTATAACTAAGATTTTTCTCTCCAACCCTATTGCATGAGAATGTATTTCCTAAATTTTCTATTGGAGATGGCATGGGGGTTTATGACTCCAAAACACTATAAATCTCAATACTTCCTCAATTGCCTGATTTTAATTGTGCTGTTCCTTAGAAGGTCTGTGGACTTGCCAAAATAACTGTCTCCAAGGCAAATTGTGTCAGATATCTTTCAAAGGCTATTAATGCTCTTCTTGTTAGATGGCATGAAGGGTGAGTGTTCAGATATAACGAGAAATGTATGGCTTTGGTTGTAAGGCTGTGTTTTATCCCCACAGGGTTGCTACTCAGACCTCTCCACTTCAATTTAATAAAAGGCATTGTATTTCAGATGTTTGAGAAAGTCATGTTCAACCAAAGGCAGATCACCCAGCATTCTCTGTACTTTCCAATACCTCTGGCAAAATGCTTTAATGTTGTACTGGCTCTTGATTTTGAAAATAACTTTGGAAAATGAAGTTTCCATGTTGTCTTGAGCCTTAATAAAGATACACTAGAAAATTAAAGTCTCTCATCTGCTTTTGTTGTTCATTTTATTCTTTTTAGAAGAATACAATTAGAAATGTTATAGTTCCTGAAAGCTGCAAGAATAAGTCAACATTTTTCTACCTCTGGCAACTGCTGTTCCAGTGATTCCTTTCCTTTTTATAACAGCATCTCAAGTTAGAAATTACTTGTGGTGGACACTCGTGAGGTGATTATGAATGAGGTCAAGGATGTTAAGTGGCTGAAAGGAAAAAATGTGAGTCAAAAGTAAAGAAAATAACAATAACAGAATCAGAGAAGTTTGCTTAAGCCTCTCCTAGAGGATGTCTCTTTTAGAGACAGCTCCTTCTCTATCTCTGTGTTCATTTCTGTCTGTCTCTATCTCTATTTCTCTCCATGCCTATCTATCTCCATCTCTCTGCCTCTTTCTGTTTGTCTCTATCTCTATTTTTGCACCAAGAAATGCTTGTGAACCCCAAAAGACCAATCTGGAGATGATCCGATGCGATTGCACAAGGATTTTTATTCACAAGCCCGAGTTTGAGTTAAGCCCACCACTGACCCTCAGGACAGTTTTGGTGGAGAAGCACCCCGAGTGAACAATCATTGGAGCAAGGTTTTATAGAAAGCAACAAGCAAGGGGTGAGTGTTTCTAGCCTGGCAAGCATCTAATTGGTGTGCTACTGTGGCCTTTTAGCATAATTGGCTCTTGCTGGGAGCCAAACCATTAACTTAACTTCTGATTTCCTTTGCATTGGTGGTTGTTAGGCAGGGGTGGGCTAGTAACTTAGGGGAGAAAATTTGTTGGGGGGAATCTGGAGATACAGGTCTTGTTGGGGTTAGCCTAGCAACTAGAACTAGGCTCAAGTTTTGTTAGGGGGTAACTTGGAAACTAATGCTAGGTAACCGCCTAAGTTTGAACTCAATGGTTGGCCACTCCTACAAGTACTGTGACAACATTCCTCCATCACATCTTGAGGCAGGACAGATTGTTGTTGAAGAGTTTTGTGCTTGGGTTGGTGAGCAGGTTTTTCTTTTAGTAGCCTGCATAGTACCTTGTTGTGCCAAAGAGACTAGAACATAGTGGTGAAGGCTTTAAGCCCATGCCAGCTGGACCTCGCCACCTTCAATGAGCTGAGAGGAAGTTATCCATGGCAGTTGGACTGCTTTGCCAGTTTTCAGAGGGCAAGCTTCTGACCTAGAATCAGCCTGACTTGTTTAGAGGTCTCCACTGGTCCTTTACTTTGTACATTCTTTCAATAAGCTTATGATGGATATGAAATACATTAGAGAATTCTCAGTATCTTGGTTGCATACAATAAAACGGTTAATAGTTTTCATGTGTTATATCACCCGTGTGGAGTCATTACTTTGCAATTTGATCAGCTTTCGCACAAATTATTTTTGTTCACCATTGAACGAAAGTCCATGACTGTGGCTGGCTTGAGCTCTATGAAACTCCTTTTAATGGGGGTACACTAAGGATCGCTTGCCTTCTGAAACATGTTTTGTTCATTGCCAAGAGCAGACACACAAAATGAGCTATGCAACCCTTGGTGAGCCTTTGCTCAGCAGTGGACTCGTGGCTTCCTCTTCTAGCTCACTGACCAGAGCAGTGCAGCCAGTCAGAGGATCAAGTCTTGGATGCAGGGCTCTTAAATGGGCTGTCTCTTGGTTGCCTGTCTGGAAGGATAAAAATGCTGTTGCAGATACAGCTCTCTCTTTAATTTCTCTGGGAGATAAAGCTCCACCACTGCCTGTGCCCAGACATACTCCAACATGAGGCAGGAATCTTGCTTCCAAATCATACTTCCTTTATGTGGTATTCTAATTGCTACAAAATATAATCAATAGTAATTAGTGATTTTATGTTTTTACTCTGAAAGCAATTTTTATAATTCATAAGGACCGAAAGATGAGTGACTTTTTCCAATATTTTATCTTTAAATGAAAACTAGAAATAGTTGTTTCATAAACATCTCACAAACATTGACTGATAGTCTAAACTAATATCTATACTTTTTTACTTTGCAATATTTTGGTATTTTTCCTTTATACTATAGCTTGGAGAATAAACCTACTTGTTTTATTTATAAGTTTCATAACAAGTGGAAGCATGGCACCTATAATAATTTATTATATATATCTGAAGAGCTATGCTTTATGCAAATAATATATGCTCACCATTAAACTTTCTGTTTTAATTATTTTTCCAAATGTCTGTAGATAGGTTTGTAATATTGTACAGACATTGAATTATATTCACATACATATGCACACATATACAAATTTAAGTTTACACATGTATGCATTTACTTGCACATGTATATGCATGTATACACACACACATTTACACCCACGTTCATGTGGATTCAAAACTCATATGTAAATTTTCATGTGGAGACAGACTAATATGTACATACATTCACACAATCCAGACCTCTCCAGCCCTCACATGGTAGGAATATTGAATTATTACATTGTTGGTACATATTAGAATAGGTACATCTTATTTACAGAGAAGTTATAGGGATTTGCCACTTGAGTTAGTTTTGTTGCAATGCTTTGTAGTGTGCGGACTTATACAGAAATCTTCATTTAAAAGGTGAAACTGCTGCTTCTAGTGTCCATCTGGTGGTTATAAGGTAAGCCAGGTGTCAAGTGGGATCCATAGCTTCCTTTATATACAGATCCTAAATTATTAACAATTGCTCTTAGAAAGAAACAAACTACTTCAGTGTAGCTCATGTGACCTGATCCCTGCTGGATTCTGCTGCTCAGATTTGCCTGAAGTCAACATTAGCACCTGTATCCCAGTTGGCCAACAATGAGACATTTATTTTATCCAGAAGATTTCTGTAGTGGGTATTCTCTTTTCCTATGGTCAAACTGGGGTCTACAAGGTTCAATAAAAGAGACTGCCATTTATCCTCATTCCCAATCTTCATCAGTAGTATGTTCCTCATGGTTGCTCTGTTGAGGGGACATCTGAATTCAATCTTAACTCATGGGGTAGTGAAAAATCTTCTTCTTTTTCTATTAGTTCTATTGTTTTTTATGTATAACATTAAAATTTGATACTCAAATGATCCTGATTTGCTTTCTCTTGATTATCCTGAGGTAGTATTGAAGTCTCTCTAAGTTGGCAAGTATCTTAATCAACTGTTCTATGGCTCTGAAGAGACATCATGACCCTCAGTGTCACACTTCCTCCAAAAAGACCACACCCCCTAATTCTTTTAAATAGTACCATTCCCTGGTGAAAAAGCATGCAAATTTAGGAGGCTGTGGGGATGCCACTTTTAAAGAAACCACCATGGCAAACAAAAAGAAAACAGTAAAGCTTCCACAGGATGGTGTTTGTGAGGCTTAGGAAGTTTAGGCTTGGGTCCTATGTGCTTCAAGGATACTCAATGTCATCATTTGTAATTCTATCAACATTTCAGTGTGTGAGAGGGTGGGCAAGTATATGCTGGTGTGTATAGATGTTTATGTGCAGAGGTCAGAGGAGGACATCTGTTGTCCTGCTTTATCCCTCTCTAATTTATTCCCCTGAGACATATTTTGTCACTGAACATGGGTCAAGGTTACTCATTAAATCCTAGTAGAAATATTTATTTTTATAGCTTTTTTCTATTAAATAACATTATAATTTAATTTCATTGTAGCTTTGTTTACCTCTTTCAGTGTCATTACACATTGCTATTTACTTCCCATCCTTTTCTCATCCTCAGCTTAAATGAAATACTTCAATGTCGGATTTTAGTAGCTTTGTCATGTAATCATTGTAGAATTGCTCATTTACAGTGAAAGTACAGGGTAACTTGGGTAATATTATCATTTTTCTTCAGTGTTTACTAATTTTACTTACTCTTGAATTATTCATGATTTATCAGGACTATTTGACAATAAATAAAGAAATAAACAGAAGACTGACAACAACCAGAATGATTGTGGTTTTGTTGCTGTTAGTTAAAAAAAAATGGTTTGGAAGAAGGCAGACTAGTTCTTTTGTTGAGTGAGGTCAGAGATGGCAGTGCTTTTATCTATGCTTCAAGGATATCCTTTCTAGAAATAAAAACAACTTAAGAGAAGAGTCCCAGCCAGCTATATTAAATTTCTCTGGATTGATGATAAACAACACATATACTGTCTACAGTAAAACAATGATCAAACCCAGTGTGTGTACAATACACCACTTGTAAATGTGGTTATATTTCGACAATAGAGAAAAATCTACAGCCTGTGAGAAAAATGACGTTGAGAAAGGTGATAGAATTTAGGAGCTATGTGTAAATCAATTAATATTTTTACTTGTGTATTGATAATACATTCATTTACATCTATTACATGTTTTTCATTGAAAAACCTTTATAAGAATTTGAAGGGAAAAAAAAAAAACACAGCAGGAAGATCAGCATCCGCAGTCCTTCTCTGCTCTCGCTGCAGTGTTAGGCGGACTCCCTTCGAAGGCAGTGAGCACATGGTATAGTTTACAATGAGATTAGAGCACTGGTAAGACCACGAGTATTAAAGTTTAAATGTTGGCCCTATTCCTGGTTTAGTAGCTTTGTTATTGCTCTTGAGGTGACTCTCAGAGAGCAGGAGAGTCACTATGCACACAATCTTCATAGCAGTTGGGTTACTTCTGTGAAAATCCTTGATCCTCAGCCTTCAAGAAACATAAACTATATCTTAGGGGCCAGAGGATTTGTTTTGTTTTGTTTTGTTGTTTTCCTTTCTCATGTCTTCTTGGTTTTCCCTCTTTCTGTCCTGTCTCACTAGAAACTGCCACCAGAACCAAGATAATTCACAAGTCACCTTCATATCAAGTTTGAAGTCGACACACACATACTCCGTCCCACCACCAAACAAAAAAAAAATCAAAAGCTAAAAACCAAACCAAAACAAAAACCAAAAAATCCTCAACAACCGCAAAAAAACTCAAAATGATTATACACTCACATAACCCAGCCAATTTTATACCAGACTGCTTCCATCCTAATTATGTTCTCATTACTTAGAATTTCTGGCACCTGAACAATTCTTTGAGATAATCATTTTAGAAGACTTGTTTTGGCTCACAAATATTAGTGATTTTGGCAAGTGGTTGGTGAGTGAAAATAAATTACTAAATGAAAAGGAAAGGAAATGACATGGCTGCTCCTAGGTATAGCAGAAGAGAAACCCTACTATAGATATGCAAGAGAGCATAGCCAGTGTGATGGTTTGTATATGCGTGGCTCAGGGAGTGGCACTATTAGAAGGTGTGGTCCTTTGGAGTAGATGTGTCACTGTGGATGTGGGCTATATGACCCTCGCCCTAGTTGCTTGGAAGCCTGTATTCTGCTAACAGCCTTCAGATTAAGCACCATGCTTACCTGGATGTTGCCATGTTCCCACCTTGATAATAATGGATTGAACCTCTGAAACTGTAAGCCAAACCCAATTAAATATTGTCCTTATAAAAATTGCCTTGGTCGCGATGTCTGTTCACAGCAGTAAAACTCTTAACTAAGACAGCCAGAAACAGACACATCAAGGAGAGTCCTGATTTGTCATGACCCTGAATCAAGTGGGAAAGGGGACGGGCAAGGGAGAGAGGGGAAGCAAGTACAGCAGCCCGGAGGCCAATGGTACAAAAGGATACAAAAGAAACGCCTTAGGAAACCAGGTTGTCTGGAATATATATAGGGAAGGGCCTCTGGGGGAGGGGAATGGGCTGAAAAATCAGGGTGGTAGTCTGTGAAGGCCTGGCACCAGGTAGGGACTGAAGGATGCTGGGAGAACCTGGAGGCCAGGTCCACTTTGATATGTTAAATAAGCACCTAAGCCACTTCTTCCGGGATTGAAACTTAAGTTGCCCCTATTGCTTCTGCTCCTATGGGAAGAAAGCACACTGTGCTGTGTATACATGGTCTGGCAAACACATGCCTGTTATGGTGCAAAGGGCAGGAAGAAAAAGAGGTGTTTGGACTCCTCCTGTTCTCTTGAGAGCCCTTTTCCCCAGTGACTGGATGACCATCGTTAGGCTTCTGTTCTAAACGTTTCTATCATTCTTCACAGCACCAAACTGGGACTACTTCTTCAATGCAAGGGGGCTTTGGGATTCATTCAGAATTCAAAGGATAGCAGGTAAGTTTTAAGACTGTCTCCACTGATGGAAAATAGAAGTTTTCAAGCTTAGCTGAAACTTCAAGTTGTCTACAAACCCTTCTAAATTTTACGTATTATTTAAGGACAGACTTTTATTTGCTTTCTTCGCATTATCGTGACAATTTTTAGAAGTATCTCTTCTTGTTCTAATATATATCTTAAGGTGATTTTTTTTCACATTAATATAAGTCCTACTAGCTCTTTAGACCTGTAAAACCCATGTAATTTTCTGCCCATCTCTTCCAAAGCAAGTTCCAATGCGCTCGGTGCATATTTAATTCCTTTTGCTATTGTTTAAGTGGGTTGTTTCAAAAATTCAATTAAATAAGATGGATCTTGTGAAAATTTAATATGTACCCTAGGAACGTTATTTTGGAAGAAAGTGGAAATAAAGAAAAATGTGTGTTATCCTTTATAGCATGTCAGTGAACACAGTTAGATTTATCCATTTAAATACTTTTGTTTGTATGTGTTTTTTTTGTTTTTTTTTTTGTTTTTTTGTTTGTTTTTTTGTTTTGTTTTGTTTTTTCTTTTAAATCCCTTGCAGGTTTCCATGCACTCTAGTTACAGAAGAGGGTCTTCATAAGAGCAGATGATTCACAGAAGGACATGTCAGTTTGATTCATCCTCTGCTGGGTCTCAGGGCGTCTGTGCTCTGTCAGGTAAGTACCCGCTGAACAGGATTCCATAGAGTTCTTCCCTGACTTAGAAGTCAGTGACATTATGTACTGACTCCATCTATAGATGATAAATAATGCCAGATGCCTTGCTGCCTCTCTGTGTCTGTACTGAACACGAGCTAACCTTTACGACTATCACTTACAGTTTCCTACTGTCTACTGAGCAGCTAACAATAGAAAGGGTCCCCTGTGTTCAGCTGAGCTAACCAAAACTCGAAAGTTCAGAGGAAATAGATGGGGCTTCCTGCTTTAATGGTGCATTTGACTCTGTTGCTTCTCTTCTGAAATCTTATCCACAGTTACAGCCTGGAGCTCAGCGCCTGGTTCTACATTGCTCAGTAGTCAGTGCTCAGGTTAAGGTAAACACAATCCTTTATAATCTTTTCCCAATCCTTTCTGATTAAGTACTGTTCCAGGAGTCTGTCTAAGTGAGAGCAGAGGCCCAGAAAGCAGCTGCAGCTTAATTGTTTTTGGCATTCTTTTTTTACTCTGGGCCTGGATAGGATGTTTCTCTTTGTCTTTTTTTTTTTTTTTTTTTTTTTTTTAACTGCCTTGAATTACCATAGGAATGTGTAATTAGATTGACAGACTTTAGCCACCCCTAACCCCACATGAAGTTAACCCTTAAAATAAATTTATAGTTATGAATCAGTGAATCAGTATCAGGTATAAGACATTATCATTATAATTTCTAAATATTACAAGATGTATCTGAGGAAAGAAAAAAATCACTTTAAAGATACAATGAAGGCCTATAGAAGAAGAAAATGTTTAGTATTTATACTGAAATGTAAAGTTTTTATTTGGTTTGTTTTTATTAATTTGTATCTGCTAGTATAATTTCTTCCTTAGTTAAAAAAAAAAAATGTGTTCAGCAAAGTATAATAAAGACCTTAACCAAGTAAACATTTACATGCCACAAAAATATTAGCATCAGACTGAGCATTAAATAAAACCCTGCCTTAAGCCTTGTGTTGTTGCTGCTGCTGCCACTCCTATTGTTGAGGTGGGATTTCACATTATATGCAGCTGAGGAAGTTTTTGAACTCCTGATCTGGAAGTTTCCACCTCTCTAGTGCAGGATGCATTCCATGTACCACCAAACGTCTCTTGAAATCAAACTATTTCACCCATTTCAATATTCTGTTCTGTTTAACTGCTCATAAATATGTCTGCCGAGCAAAATTTGTGACATCGGAAGGAGAGTGTGAAGACTCTTGCTTCTTTGCTCAACTGTAAACTGCATGACTTTATAAGAATGTGAGGTAATTGTCTAGATATTGTAACATATGTTTATCTAGTCAGCGTTCATGCAAGCTACATATTAATGTTTTTGAAAATTTTAACACCTGCTTCTAGGAGGGGAAGTTTGACTCTTGAAATGTTTAATTACCCATTGTCAGACTCAGGACAAAAAGCTTGTGCCAGTTTTGCCTTGTACAGTCAAGATCTACTTGATGACTATTAAGGAACAACTTATTTTGACACCTTTTTATTAGGAGTCTCTGTTACCAGAATATTTTGAAAATTGTGTTGCATATTACTTTCCAACAAATGTAATTTGCCTTACATGTACATTGCAGTAATTTAGAAACTAAAACTGCAGTTATACTTACACTTCTACTTATTCAAGAGGTTAATAGCTTTCTGAAAAGCATATTTAACCCAATTAGTCCTATAAATAATCAGCATTATCTTTGTCATGGTTCTGTCAAGACACACTAAGGAATATTTTGCTCAAGCACCAAACTTGATAGCTCCACCAGCATGAGTTCATGTGGAACTCCAATTTTTTAAAACTCATTTTTTACTGGTTATTTACATTTCAAATATCGTCCCCTTTCTGGTTTCCCCTCCACAACTCCCCACCCCCTGCCTCTATGAGGGTGCTCACACACCCACCCACCCACTCATGCCTCACTGCCCTAGCAGTCTCCTACAACTGGGGCATCAAGCCTTCACAGGACCAAGGGCCTCCCCTCACATTGATGCCCGATAAGGCAATCCTCTGCTACATATGCAGCTGGAACCATTGGTTGGTAGTTTAGCCCCTGGGAGCTCTGAGGGTTCTGGTTGGTTAATTGATGTTTGTTCTTCCTATGAGTTTACAATCCCCTTCAACTCCTTCAGTTCTTCCCCTAATTCTCCTGTTGGGGTCCCTGGGCTCAGTCCAATTGTTGGCTGAGAACATTTGCATCTGATTGATCAGGAACTGGCAGAGCCTCTCAGGGGACAGCTATACCAGACTCCTGTCCCCAAGTTTTTCTTGGGATCAACAATAGTATCTGGGTTTGGTGTCCGCAGAAGGGATGGATTGCCCATCAGTCAGACCCTGTTCCAATGCTGTCAGTAACATCAGTACAGAGACATGGGGTTCAGCTCTTCCTAGAGATCATGATCATTTTGCTTTCTGTTGGAATTCAGACAAACTTGTTCAAACTACCAGCCATAAAAGCATCAGTGTTTAGTAATGGAAGTTTTAATCTCCTTGTAAAAGGCATCTTCAGATCAATAGCACACAGAAGAGTGCATCTAGACTTTGCCATGTCGAAAAGACAAAACTCTTTCTTTTTGATTCCCAACTGCCAGTTACCACCAGCCTTATCATTTTTTTCTGTTATGTTTCATTGAAAAATAAAACATAATGAAAATAAAAAATGAAAAAAATACAGATGTATTTTTTGTTTTGCTTTTATGGACAACATCCAACATAGGGAGAGACTAAAACTGCTTAATGTTGCAGTGAAATCCCTAAAATTCAAAGGTGGTTGAGCATTACATCCTGAGGCAATGAGAAAGAATAATGTTTTCATTCAAGTTTGACCTTGAGAGTTATTTCTTGACAATACAAGACCAACTAGAATTCAGTTCTGTGTATGCCATTGTAACAAGAATGTGTTCGAAACAGTTGTGTTATACAGACACTTACCTTCACATAGGTGATTTATCTGTACCTTAAATAATAATCTATAAATTGTGTCTTTTTTCATTGAATTATAATGTAGAGACTCTGTAAATATTATAAATAATACCCAGAAAAACAAAAAAATTACACAACAAAATCAAAGACTCAATTAATTTGACAGATAGTGCTAGTAGAAAAACCACAATTCTTTAATAGCAAAGGTTAAGTTGAAAATACAAATAAATATGATGACTCAGGTGTCTCTGAATCTTACTGGCAAATAATTTAGTGAAAACAAAAGTTACTTTGGAGGTTTTTATTATTATTATTTTAATGGAATAATAAAGTCCAACCAAATAAATTTTGGTTGTTGTTGCTATTGTTGCTGTTGTTGTTGTTGTTGGTGGTGGTGGTGGTGGTGGAGGTGGTGGTGGTGGTGGTGGTGGTGTGTGTGTGTGTGTGTGTGTGTGTGTGTGTGTGTGTGTGTGAAATTCAGAATTCTTGATTTCTAGTTAAGTTACTACACAGAAGTATTTTTACTTTTGTCTTTGAGCCCTTGAAATTTTCAAGGATTGAAAGCACACAATAATTTTACCAACATAGAATTCTTTCCTACTCATTAACCAACTATTAAAAGTTTAATGAATTCTCCTCAGCAATGGCTCACACTCTTCCTACTCATTCTCAAATCCTAGCCCTCTTATATTTGTTATTAAATTGAACTAACAAGAAGAGAGATTATTGGATGAATTTTGGAGAAAGACAATGATATCTAGGTGTTACAGCATGAAGGATTTAAGTTCTGTGTATTTAGAAAGAATAAGGTTCTACTGGTTTATGATTATAGTAAATTATTAGAATCATCTGTTACATTTTTTCCAGTCCATCATAACAAACTTTAGTTCTCAATGTAAGTACCCAGAATAGGGAACATCAACTGAAGATCTGTCCAGATAAGATTAGCTTCAGGAGATCTGTGTGAAGATTTTCTTATGTGTGTGTGTGTTTTCTTATGAGTTAATTGATACAAGAGGGCCCAGCTCTCTGTGAGCTATGCTATGCCAAGGGAGGAGGACCTGGACTGTATAAGAAAGATAATTGATCAAGCCAGAGGAGACAAGCCAGAACAGAGAATTCATCCTGGTCTTTGCTTCAAGTTCATATCCTGCTTGCATCCTGCTCTGACTTTCCTCAAAGATGGATTGTAAGATGAAATAAACTTTTCTTCCTCCAAGTTGGTTTCTGTCAATATTTTATAATGTCTATAGAAACTGAACTAGGGGACAGACATTTTGTAGACAAAGAATTTTTTTTTATTTCCCTGTTCTGCCACTTTAAATACTTTCTGATTTGAAATAGGCAAAGCAGTTTGTAGAGTATTGAATAACTTGAGTGTTTCTCTTATTTCTCACTACTTGATGAATGCTCTTTTTTAGTGAGAAATAGTTCCACATTGATGCCATGCCTTCAGAAGGCATATGCTGTGTGATCTGATTGCTGCATATGTAAATCTTCATTAGTCAGGGTGATCACAAAGCGTCTTGCTAGACTACTTTTTCTTACAACTTATTTACATATGTTTGTAATCAGATTTTTAAAAGTTGGTCTATGAAGTCATTTCAATGCTCAAATATAAGCAGATGAAGCATTAGAGAGTTGCCATCTCATTATTATAATTTAAGGAAAATAAAATATGTAAATCTCAATGAGGTATATGTTAGGTAATCAGCTCCTCTAAGACATACACACCCATGCGCGTGCATGTGTGTGTGAGTGTGTGTGTTTGTGTGTTTCTATTATGAAGAACATAAACTTGGCCATTTATAATTTCAGGGACAGGATCATTTTTTTTTCAGTATAACTTTTATCAAGTTGCTCATAGCTATTTGGAATTCTAATGTTCATAACCATATACACACAAGTACAATCATGAGAATAACAATAAAAGCTTGCGGGTTGCTTGTAACATATAAGCTTTTATTATTTCTGTTCTTTTGTATTTACTCCACTGGACCAGATTATCTGTCTCCCTCTTTGTCTATTCCAGTAGCTCCTGGATAGAAATTAGAGTTTTGCCCAGGGTTTCCTCTGCTTATGGATAGGCAGCACAACTAAAGTGTCTTCAACAATTTTAAGTGACATAGTGTCTCATTCCAAAGACAATACATCTCTGGTCCTATGGTAGTACTCACCACTCTAGGAAGAAGTTATGTGAATGTTTATTCCCAAAGCCTTTCTGTTGGAATATCTGAAGTCAAAATGGGACCTGATATCTTTTATCTGATACCTCTCTCACTTCTCAAGTACAAGTTTGACTTCGGGTGCTTTATACCGATAAGTGCAGTGTCTACATTTGCTCCTGTATCAGGTAGAGTTTGGAGAAATGTTTAAAGTGGGTGAAAGACTGAAAGAATTTTGTTACTCAGGGGGTATTTATGTAGTGGCTGGCATCTGTACTTTCTGGTAGACAATTTCATCATTGGCCTTTAGTATCAGTGATATCTTTGGAAATTTTAATGATTTCTACTGATACTTTATCATTTTAAGCACAGCTATTTTTAGATGTCCAATTATATTTTCTAATATCTGTCATATCTTGGAATAATATCTTTTATATAATAATAATAATAATATCTTTTATATCTTGGAAATATATCACTCATCTTTATTTTCTGTGTTCCATTTAATTTTTGACTTTGAAAGCCAGATACCTTGCATACAATAGTAGCAATGAAGATAGTTTAAAATTACCACACAATACGTATTTTTTCCTATGGGGGCTTTACTCTGGGTATTTGAGTTAGCCTAACAAAAAATTGCTCTACTGGTAGTAGACTTGTTTGTCTGCAGTAAACATACAGTACTTGATTCTGCAGAAAGATAGCATAAGCCTATACATTCTTTTTCCATACTTTCAATCCTATACTTTCTCCATAGTTCATTCAAATGCAACATCTTTGATGGCAAAAATCCATAAATTAAAGAACAGGACCATATGCATAAATAAAAGAACAGAATATGCATATTTACAGAAGAACACCATAACATTTAAAACATACTCTCATATTCACTCTGTTCACAAATATAAAATTTGATCTAGACTTGAGTCTAGAATAATTAACAAAAGGGGGAACAATATTAGGAGAGTAAGAAATTAAAATAAATGGAAATGAACTAAAAATAACTCAAATAAAAGTTCCATGTAAAAACATCCCCTTCAGAAAGGAGAGATAGTACCCATCAGTTTCTAGTGTTCTATAATACAAACAACCATACCATCTCCATGGGATCATTAATTCTAGGAATGTGGATGGAAAGATGCAGTATGTATCTGGTCTACTATATAGTTCCAGAAAAGAGTGAAGTATAAAAATAAGCAACCAATGTGATAGCAGGATATATCACAATCACAATGGAACCAAACACTTGTCTAAAGTTCTAATTGCAAAACTGGAGAAATCTAAAAAAATAAAAATAGTATTAAACTCATCTCAAAAAATAAGTGCAAACTGTGTATTAGAGAGAAATAAAAATTCTGGTTCTTTTGTTTATTTTGTGCCTTTATTTATCAGTTTAGAGATTAATGTTCTTTCATACTATTCTGTAAAAATTGACTGAAGAGATTTTCCTCTATTTTTTCTCATAGAAAAATGAATAAGTTTATGTTTTAATTTATTTAAAGTATATGTTATTGATGTTCAGATTATTCATACCTGGGCATTGTCACCTTCTTTTATCTCTTGATCCTGATGGTATACATTTTCTCTCTCTCTCTTTCCTTCTTTCTTTCTCTCTTTCTTTCCTTCTTTCTTTCTCTCTCTCTCTCTCTCTTTCTTTCTTTCTCTCCTTCTTTCTTTCTAATTTTAATTAATTAAAAAATTATTATATGTTCTGAGTCAGTTTCCCTCTTCTCCTATCCACCCAGTCCTTTCATCCCTCCCTTCCCCATCCGACCATCCTTCCTCCCTTTCTTTTCAGAAAAGAGTTGGTCTCCCATGGTTATCATTCAGCTTTGGCATAGCAAGTTACAGTAAGACTAGGCACATCTACTGCTGAGGATAGAAGAGGTAGTCTAGTAGAAAAAAAGGGTCCTAAAGGCAGACAACAGAGTCAAAACCAGCCCCTGATCCTGCTGTTAGGTGTCCAACATGAAGACAAACCTGCATAACTGTTACAGACATGTAGAGAGCCTAGGTCTGTCCAATGCATGCTCCCTGGTTGGCTAAGTCTTTGTGAGCCTCTATAGGACAAGGCTAATTGATTCTGCAGGATTTCTTTGGGTATCCTTAATCCCTCTGGCTCCTACATCTTTTCTTCTCCCTTTTCTCAACAAAACAAAACAAAACAAAACAAAAAAATAGTAGCCCTTCTATATATAAAAATTAAATGGGCTGAGAAATTAGGGAAACAATACCCTTCACAATAGTCGTAAATAATGTAAAATATCTTGGTGTGACTCTAAGTAAGCAAATGAAACTGTATGGTAAGAAGTTCAAGACTTTGAAGAGAGGAAACAAATTATGATTTTCTCACTAAGGCAACTTTAGCTCTCTCTCATATTGGTCCTATACATGTTTTAATTGTGACTGATTATCTTGATGTCAGCTAATAGTCCATTTAGTTACACAACCATGTTTTGTTGACCTACTATAGTGCCATCTCCATGATTTTGGATATTTTTTTTTCACTATATATCTGCAACTCTTGTATGTTTGCCTGTTTTATCATATTTACTCTCATGCCTAGCCATAATGAATTATTTTATTCTTATTTAACTTGTACTTAATAATAAAAAGCATTTGCAAAATGCAAAGATGAATTAAGGCAACTATCATTTAAAATGTGTCTTTTTTTTTTAAACTTTCTTTACATGGAGCAGTTTGGTTGTTTTGCTTAAATGTGATGAAAAATGTACTTAAAATTATTAGTACCATTGTATTGATTGAGTATGAGCTCTCTGTATTATTAATTATATAATTATATTATACACACACATTATATATAATAAAAGAAAGAATAAAATGTACTTGAATTTGAGAGAAAACAGTGGAAGGTGAATGGGAGGGTTTGAAGAAAAGAAATTAAAGTGACAAATGATGAAATTATAAATTACAGTTATTAGTTCTCTGAGAATTTTATAAAATGGTTTTGCATTATATTCACTGCATCCCCCAACTCATTCCAAAAAAATGTACTTTGAATATAGTGCTTATGATTGACATTAAACAGAGGCTAGTTCATTGAAACAAATTAGTTCAGAATTTGAACATGTTCATACTTATATTTGAGATAGGATCATCTTACTTTGTCTTCTCACATGTTAATATATATTATTTTGAATCCTTTAAAAGGTGATTTAATCATGTTGCATGAGTCATAAACAATATGCAAATATATGTATATTTTTAAATATATAAATATTTAATATATATAAACTTATGTGTATTTTTAAATATAAAAATATATGCAAACATATGTATATTTTTTGTTTTGTTTGTTTGTTTTTGTTTTTCGAGACAGGGTTTCTCTGTGTAGCCCTGGCTGTCCTGGAACTCACTCTGTAGACCAGGCTGGCCTCGAACTCAGAAATCTGCCTGCCTCTGCCTCCCAAGTGTTGGGATTAAAGGCGTGTGCCACCACTGCCCGGCAATGTATATTTTTAAAAACAAAAACAGAAAGAAAAAGAGGGAGAGAGAAAAAAAGAAAGAATAGTTTAAACATGTATGCTAAAGCTAGGCCACTAGTTGATAGACATGACAGGTAGACTCTGGAATGATATAAAATTTAAATCCAAACAAAGAAATTTTTATATGTAATGCAATATAATATTAATAATAGTATTTTCCCTTTTGTGTTTAGGTGTGTAGTTTCATAGGCAGCAGAGAAGCCAAATGAACAGCCATAAGCAACAGAAGCAAATCTGCATGCCTGTGTTCAGATGATTGTTTCAAGGACTTGGAAAAGTTTGGGGAATTAAGGGGCGTCATTTTATAGTAAAAACAATGTATATTATTAAATATAATTATGCCAACTTAAAAATCTCTTTGTTCTTTAAATATTCTGCCTAGAGAGGAGCTGGGAGCTTGTCTCAGCTGCAACAATAGCTATACAGTAGTGGTAATGGCTTTCTGTGCACCCATAGGTAAGGAACTGTCAAAATCATCAAACCTTGAAATTCCTTACTCCTACTCATCCTATTATTCTGTTTAATCTTTTGTTTTAGCTACTTCTATACTTAAAAGAGTAATAAATGCGCATAGTTTAAAAAGTCAGCTGGTACCACAAAGCTGTAATAAAACACTCAGACACTTGTCTCAACCACACTCCCCTGACTTCCTATGGACAATGTGTCACCTTTCCAAAAAGGCTTTGTTCTGTGGATTTTCATATTTAAAACTTACACCTTTAATATCTACTTCTTGTGTTATGAAATAATTTTTTGCTTCACTTTTATAGAAAATAATGAATTATTACACAAGTGTGTTTCTTCTATCTTTCTGAATTAATTTGAAATTAATACTATTTGCCCTACAAATTATTGTGTTTTAATATGATAATATGTTTTATCCAAGTACATTGTACGTGCGTTTCTGTTTTTCCTATTAATAAGGGTGGGAGGTAGAACCCTTACCTATTGGGCCTAAGGAAGGGTATTTTGAATACATCTAAGGGATAATTCAAGAATGTGACTTCTTTGTATGATGTTATTTACTATATAATCAAATATTTAACAAAACAAAATGATCACATGTATTGAAGTCCATTCTGCTCTCTTCTTAATTTAGGTCGGGTAAATGGATATCAAGGAAGCTGCAGAACAAGAGTGAGCACTCGAACTTCACACTGGACTTCTTGATAAACATGTGGAGACACACGGTTTATTGGATCTTAAACTTTTTGCATGCTTGTTTAATTTTCTTACCTAGGAAACATGTTTACTCATCTGCTGAGAGGAAAAGTCATATAGGCCAGGACTACACAGAGAAACCCTGTCTCAAAAAAACAAAACAAAACAAAACAAGTCATATAGATAAATATTTTAAACCCTCACTATTGTTTTGAAAATAATTTTATTTGTCTCAGTTGAAGACATTTTGGCTCAAATTATCTACATAATTGTGATGAATTTGTCTTAGTGTAGTATAAATCCCCATAGTAGAGAAAATTTATATACTAATAACTATAGGTGAGACTTGGTATTTTATTTAACTTGAACAACTCTGAAAATGTTTTTCGTCACTGGTATTCTAAAATTGAATTAAGATTCGCCTTTACATGATCTCATTTTAAATTTTTGTTTCTTTATTTTGTTTTATTTTCTTGGGTGTTTTGTGATTGGTTGGTTTTCTTTGTAACTGGTGAATTATTTCATTACATTTCGGAATTATTTTTCTGTCTTTATTGAAAACCAAACTGTGAATCAAAGCCGTTGTCCCATTTCTTACTACTAGTAGGATGAAGAAAATTTCCACTGCTCCACACTTTCACCAGTATAGGATGCTGTCAGGCTCTGTTCCTTAGCCATTGTTTGAAATTGTAATTACCTCACAGTATGGAAGGACCAGCTGATCTTACTGAGGATTTGGTTCCTTCTCTAAGACTTTGCGTATAAGTTACAAGTGTTCATATTCTGTAGTTGAGCTATTTATTATCCTGATGTTGAGCTTTGCGAGTTTGTTTTGGGCACAATCATTTTCTCAGATATGTCTTTTATGCTATCTTTCTGCCTGTGGCTGTCCTTAGTTGCTAGGATGTGGCCTTTTGCAGTACAGTTTCACCTACTTTTCACCACCCAGAAAGGTGTTGACATTTTTCATGTTCTTTGACACTGTGATACAGGTATATAGTTATAAAGATATGATCCAATGTAGAAAACTTGAAACATAAAATACATATGATTTTATGTTATTTTATTGAAATTTTATACAAATAACCTATTGTACAATGTGCTGACTCACATTTATTTTTATCTTCTCCTTATGATTTATACAATACAATATCTCTTGATTTATTTTCTTTGCTGTACTTAGTGCCATCTGATTCAGCTACATTGTTACATATAAAGGCAGAGAATTTGCCTCCCTTGTCTATGTAAACACAGCAGTCACAGTGAGTTATTCAATCTTTTTATATCAGTTTACTGAGTGTAGAAAACCTTTTATAATTCACGTATCGTTCACAATTATTTTTAATGTCTTATCTGAAATTATTATTTATCATTTCAGATTCATCCAAATGTAAGTAAATATAATGAATTAATTAAATTTTTCCTGATGTGGAAGATCTCTCACAAACAATCCATAGATTTGTCTCTAAGGTGATGCTAGATCTTGTCAAATTAACCATTATTATAAACCATCACACATTTATTTACTAAATGTATAATATCCAAGGAAGTAAATTCATTGTTTAGTCACAAAATATATAAGATAATGAGGTAAGTCAAGATGAAGCTTTTCTAAGTAAAGAGTCTCCATGTACTTGTAATAGATATTTGATAAATTCTCCTAATTTTTTGTGTATCTATTACACAAAAAATTGTACTTGATAATTCTGTATTTCATTGTTTTGAATTTGTATATTATCTAATAAGTAGGCACAGGTAGATATAATTTAGGTAACCTGATTTGTAGTTTTTAAAATAATTATAATACTATCAGCATTTACATTCAAGAATATTAAAATGTGTATGTACAACACATTTATGTTCTTTTAAATAAGTGCATTTCTATGTGCATAATATTAATTTAATGGAAAATTACTAAAATTAGTTTCTGGGTGTAAACTATGCAGAATCATACTGATTTAGGTTATAAATGTTTGTATGCCACATATACACCAACTATAAAATCAAAAACTATTTAAAAGTTAGATACGTCATGATTTTTTCACATAAAGTACTATTGAAATCACAGTTGCTTAAGAAGGTGATAGTTAACTAGCTTGGTGACTACTACAGGATTTAATTTCTTGTTAAATAGCTTCCTATTTTGGACTTAACTATACTCCTTAATTCTCTTCTGTATCTAGAAAGATTTTTTTTTTTCTGGGTGGCCCTTAGAGAGGTGAACAAGGAAACAATGAATGATAGAAAAATATTAAGAAGACTAAAATCTAGTAGGTAGATAGTAAAGCATGAAACAAAAATAGTTCCAATATCCAAGGAGATGTATTAAAATCTGAAGATCAGGATAATAACAAGAAATAGATGTAAAGTTTGTGTCCTATAGAATCTGAGATGAAATTTTAAGAGAAAAAAGAATTCACTAAAGTGTACTTACTGTGAAGGTGGTCAGAGAGGCATTATCAACAGGAATAGATAAAAGAATTTGATAGGAATATCAAAGGAATAGATAAAACAATTTGATTCAAGGAATACATGGCAGGTCATTAGTATCAGGGAAGACGAGAGCTGGTGGTACATTAAAAAGCTACTTATTTGTGTTCCTACTTGTCTGTATGTGTGCTATGTGCACACAGTTCTCCACAAAGGTGATGATGCACACAGGTGTTCGTAGAGGTGAGAAGTTGGTGAAAAATCCCTGAAATTATGGGTTGTTATGGACCATCCACATAGGAACTAGTAACTGAATCCAGGTTTCTTGACAAATGGCAAGAACTCTTACCACTGAGTCATCTCTCCAGATTGCCATATGGCATTTTATATAGCATTGCCTCCTTCACTGTAGATTGACTGATGAAGCAGAACTATTTATCCTTGCAAATATAGATTCCAACAGACTATTCTGCATTTTTCATGAGACTTTTGAAATAAAATAGAAAGCTGAAGCAGGACTACTTTTCCTTTGAACTAACTTTGAATACAAAGAATACTATCTTGCTAAATAAAAAATATAAAAAAATTGTAAAATAGTGATATAAGAAAATATTAGCATATTCAAATTTTATTATATATTTTAATAAGAATTAAAAAGAAACAGACTTCCTTAATGAATAACTTAGAAAAACATAATAATTTTTGCTATAAATTCAAATATTTTAGCTGTGGAATATATATATATATATATATATATATATATATATATATATATATACATATATATACATATATATACATATATATACATATATAATACATATACATAATAATACATATATATACATATATATTTTTTTTTTCAGAGAGAGCCTGCAGGTTTCATTAGTACTTTTTTTTAATAGGCTCACATTACTAAAATATATGGACTATTTTATTGTCAATCTTCCTAATGTTTCAACCCGTTAATACAGTTCCTCATATTTTGGTAATCTCAACCATATAATTATTTTTTTTTGATACTTTAAAACTGCAAATTTGTTACTATTATGAATTGTAATGCAAATATCTGCTATATAGGATATCTGGTATGCGACCCACGAAGAAGACAGGACTCACAGGTTGAACCCTACTTCTTTAGAGTATTTCTTAATTAGTGACTTATGGACAGTGTCCAACCCATTGTAGATGGAGCCACTCCGAGGTAGATAGTCTTGGATTCTATAAGAAAGAGTAAACAAACCATGGGGAGCAAGCCAAGAAGCAGCACCTCCTCTATAATCTCGGAATCAGTTCCTGCTTCCAGGTTTCTGCCCTGTTTCAGTTTCTGTCCTGATTTTTTTGAAGATGGACAATAGTGTTGAGTATACACTGAATAACCCTTTTTTTCCCCAAGTTGCTTTTGGTAATGGTGTTTCTTCATAGCAATGGTAACCCTAACTAAGGTGTTCTGCCTGTTTTTGGTATGTATGGCCCATTGTTGATTCCACTGCCCCTGCTCCTCATTGTCATAAAAACTGTTCCTTTGACTTTGTAATGTGGACTCACATCAGCAATCCTTCTCACATTTCTTACCAGATGGGGAATAATCAGACCTCAAGACTAAAGGACTAACCAGTTACTGGGTTCTCAGTTTTTCTAACATGCAGATAATCATTGTTGGACTGCAAAGCCCCTATTAAAATAATCTTTATGTTTAATATGTATTCATTCTATTGATTTTGTTCCTTTAGGGAACCCTTCCTAATACATAATACTGAAAATTAATTTTAAAACAATCTGTATGATGATCAGTGTTAATTCTGAAGCTCAAAATGACGTGAGTCATGATGAAAGGGATAACAAATGAATGTGCATGTTTTGATTCTTCACCCCTAATAACATATTCTGACTAAGCTAAAATCTTTTGGTCTATGTGTCTGTCAATAATGATGTAATTTCAATGGCTAGAAAGAATTGATTTCTTACCAGTGCATGAGTTCATCCATGCACACAGTGAATTTCAGTGACTCCAGAAAATATTAACTATGCTTGTTACTGATATCATCATTGGTCACTCAGAAGTGGTTCATCCATGTGTCTCAGGATATAAGCCTGAACAGAACAGACAAACAACTGACCTGTGATCTCCTTCAACTCCATCTTCTGGTGAGCCACATTAATACCATTGTTCTAGTCTATTTCTGTCACCGGGGTGACTACTGTCAGTGGCAGATTTAAACTTCAGTGGCTGTTTTACCTTCTATTCAGTATGAGAGAGAGGAGGAGGAGAGAGAGAATCACTTTAGTGTAAGAGTCATTTTTTTCTCTGACTGTGTGTGTGCGTGCATTTAAAGAGAAAATTATTATCAATAAACTAATAAATTATTAATTCCAGATTGACAAAACTAAGGTTGGTGTGAGACTTTAGATAGAAAGTAAATAATTCCTGAAATTAAATATGTAAAAAGTAGAATTTTTATTTTACATTTAGAATAATTTTGAGGGATTATTCAAAGCAAACTCAGTGTTACTTCTTTGTATTTTAGAATTTAAACAAAATATTCCCATTCAGAGGTGGTAATATACATATTAATACTCCATTGTATTATTTTACAATTTATTAATTATATTATGTAGTATTATATGATTCATACTTTTAAATTTTAATGAAGTCTAGTTGTTTATTAAAATATATAAGTCAGGTCAAATTTGATATTTCTAAAAGAAACTCTCAGTTTACACTCTTTAAATCTACTCCCATAAATGATCAATAGACTGATTTAAGAATCAGGATGTATTAGAGCCCATTATGCTTATTATCTCATAATTTTAATTGAAAGTTTTTCCCAAATAGTCTTCATATGAGTTCTGACTTCCCCATGTCTAGGAACAGTACTATTAAATTTTGATTCTTTTTTTTTTTTTTTTTTTTTGACTAGTGATAGCAAGTTATATGCCTTTGGCTTAGACTATGATCACTTTTGACACTCCTTTTAGATTGGTACCCAAAAGATCCTCCTAAATCACAAGTCTCATGCTCACATTTGGCCTAATACTATCATCATAAACACTAATTCCAATTGCCTGGCAAAAAGACCTCCACAATCTGGAGATAAGATAAACATTATGACCTATGTTTTCTCCAATTTTCTATGTACCTTATTGCCTATGCAAGGTAATGAAGAGTTGCTGTGACTTGTTCATTCTATTGCATTTTGTTGTGTTATTGAACATTTTTGTCTCACCCAGTGAATTTCATCTTGCTTAACTATCAAACTATCCTGATGACATCAGCATCTGTTCCTTAAGCCCATCAACCTTAATATTCTATCCAGAAACCCTTTTGTTTGTCTATCTTTTACACTATGTGAATGTTGATGCGTAGAATTCATTTCTGGAGTATTTCAAAAATTAAGTTCTCAGCATTTGCTCTCCAGAGATTATAAAACATGCCTCAGTATCTGCCATACAATATGTATCTCATTTATAATTTTCATTCACATGGACAAACATACCAAGTCTCTACTTTCTAATCAACATAATTTAGTCAAACCAGTTAACCTAAGATTCATTCAGACTGTTTCCTTTATGGGGAAAGATGAAGTATGGGGTAATGTCAGTGGAATAAATTAGTTAAGGTCCATGAGAATTCTTTTGAAAGAGAAAAAAAGGTGGTAGAGAGAGGGATGAGAAATTAAGCAGCAGTAGCTGCCACACTAGCATTAATTGATGATTTATTCTAAGTTTACAACTTAGAGGTTATCAAAAAAATAAACCATCTCAGTACACATACAAGCACTCAAGAGTATATATATATATATATATATATATATATATATACATATATATTTATGCACTTGCACATTTAAGTGTATACATATCTTATAACAGTACTTTACAATCAATTGTATTGTATAAAACTCTAATTTAAGTTCAAATTTATTTCAGTTGCTCCATTTACTAAAGAAAATAGACTTTTAACTAACGGGTATGTGGGGAAGAGGGAAGCAATAATATTCTCATAGTTGTAATTCAGTGGCTGAGCCAGCTGATGCTCAGCTATTTAGCAAGAGAACAACTCTTGAAGAGGATTCTGAATTAGTCTGGCTGAAACTCAACAATTTTGGGGGGAAAACTACATTTAGGCAAGAGGAAGTAAAGGACTGAGCACTGTTAAAGATTTAATGAAACAGATGGCCCATTGTTGTGCAATAGAACCACCACAATCAAGTCTGTTTTTAACCCATTTTAAAGACTTGCATATATTGGTGTTTCAAAAAGTAGATACAGGCCCTAGAGAATCTATCCAACAGTTGTATTTTTGTCTTCAATGGTTGAGTGGTAGTTTTGAACTGAATTCTATTTTTTTTTAGAAGAATGGCCTTATAAAAGATTCAGTATCTTTTAAAAAAATTCAAGAATATTTTAATTTCTATCATTGACAAACTTCTTGATGAAAATAGGATAGAGCAGAGTGGGAAAATACAATTAATCAATGGTCACTAATTTCCATGATGATAAAATCAAAATAACCACAAATTATGATATACTTAATAACTGAGAATTGACAAGGCTATTATTCAGCAATGCTTGAATTCATTTTATAGCTCAATGGTCATATGAAAACACCAAGTGTAGTATGGCTAGACCAAATTCTATTTGCAGTGAAGGAGTGTATTCATCCATTTAGATAAGAAAATCAGGCCATTTGTTTGTAACAATTAGGAAAGTTATTCAAAGACTACATTCGAGCTGGGATATTCTGTTCTAAGTTTTCTTTGCATCTCTCTGTGCATTTTATTAGTTTCAGAGAAAAGCAAGTCATTTTGTTTATGGCATCTTGAGAATGCTGTAAGGAAAGTTTGACAAAATGTGAGAGCCAAGAACCCCCTCACAGCTGGGAAATGTAAGGCTGCTGAGTCAGTGAAATCAAAACTGACTTTATGACAATGCTTAATACGTAAAGGTGCTTATAATTACTATTAAAATTATATTAATTCATTAATTTACTCATCTAGTCATTTTTATTTGTTTTTTGAAATGAATGGTAGCCAAGCTGCTTTTTATCTTTTTCCATAAAAGGTCATCACAAAGCTTTCTACTAACATAGTAAAAGATCATTCAAATGTCATTTTTAACTACATGAAACAGTGTCTTTAGGAAGAACAAGAGATCTATTGTGTTGACGATGGAATCCCTTCTCTAGACACTGTTCCACCATTTTTTCCCTTTCCAGTATTTCCTAGAAATACTACTCTTTACTCATTATCAGTGGTTAATCTTGTTCCATTCCTTACTCTGAACTGTACTGACTGGTTTTTTTTAATCCTCTGTTTACTCTAACTGCCAGCAACAAATATTTTTTGAAGAGTCATACTGTTTGAGAGCTCATAATTTCTTTATTTCCCCAGATTTGTATTAAAAACAGCGATTTCCTGTGAAGTGAATCAAGGACAGAATTTTGTACCACGGAAGTGGGGTCATTGATGTCATGAACACCACCATGTGGACTTTGTTGGGAACTAATTTGTTTGTGCAACAAAATGTAGATGACATTTTGAAAGTTGAGATTGGAAAATCCGTTGACTGATGGGTGATTTTTGTCGGGGCTTAGAAAATGGGAATGATGCGAAATACGAGACCAGTGAAGGCCCAGGTCAGGAGATTTTAGAGGAACAAGGACTCCATCAAGAACAACGATGGATGCAATTTCTCTCATTACTTTGATTAAGAATCTGGCTTCAATTTTTCCTGAGAAATTGAGTTTTTATATTAAAGATAATGGGTTTGTTTGGCAGAAAAAAATCTCCAGGTAGATTATTCAGGTTGGTGCTGAGGAAACTGCTCTGATTTATACTGAAATAAGCACACAGCAGAGAAAGCTCCCTGCTATGCAATGAGGAAACAGGACAGTGTTTCCCTGGGACCAGAACACAGAAGCTGAGACCACTGTGGTCCAAAGGGACCAGGGTATATCTGGGGCTGGCAGCAAAAATTGACAATGTGAGTGTCATCAAATGTTTCCAATTTTTAAAAAATGATAGATGTAAGATATAGGAATTCCTGGAGTATAGCTGAGGCCGGGCACTCTGTCTCAGGGATGTCATTCATGTAGAGTTGCTGGCAGGTTATTTTATACAGCTGTGAAGATAAATCCTTAGATAATAATGGAGACCCCAAATACTGGAGATACCATGAACAGAGAGCTGCAGATGTGGAATGGAGCTATTTTAAACTAAAGAGAGAAGATGATGCACTGAAGAGGCTATGGTTGTTCAAGCTCTTTGGACCACAGACGACTATGTGGCAAGCCCTAGATTCCAGACCTAGAAACTGGAAGTTTTGGTATGACACCTGATGGATTTGGGGTTTGTTTTGGTATGGTTATTAGTTTCCTCTAATCTTATGTTTTCTTTCATTAATAAGAATGTTACTGTTGCATTATTTGTTGAAAGTGTTAACTTAGTTTTTAGTCTCTAAAAATCCATAGACTTTAGACTTTGAAAATTTTGGAACTTTTCAAGATTATGAGAATTTTAATACTGTACTATACCTTTATAGTATTTTAAAAGTTGGACATTGTGGACCAAGTGGACAGAAGACCTGGTAAGGTTGACCAGGCTCAGACCCCAGGGAATCTTGGAATTGAGAACTGCAGGAGGGGAGCCAGCTCCCTGATCAGCTCTACCTGGTCTGGATCACATACCTATAACACCCCACTGGGAGGACAATGACAATTAGTCATGTATCATAAAAACCTGGAGTTCTCTATGTATCTAGATTGGCTCTGAGTGTCCAGCCATTGAGCTTCCCTTTCAGGGTATTCTTTCCTGCAAAAGGTATTATGGTTCACCCCAAGCAAAGTGTATACATTTACATCTGCAATGAAATAAAACAGTTTGAACAGACAAGGCTAGTCTCTTCATGAAGGATTGCCTGGGGGAGGGGACATAGTGGTAAAGAGGAGTGTCTAAATCTCCTGGAGAAGGCCTTCTCTCTCCCAGACCCTCCATACTCTAGGCACTCACTCAGGCTCAGCCTTCCACTTCCTGCCTGGTGTGTAGACACCCTGAGGGAAAGCTCAGACTTCTAAACCAACCCCCCCCCCCAACACACACACACACTCCTAGTGGTACCCCAGTGGCATTTAGATACACAGAAGACTGGGAAACACAACAAATATCACAGGCTCCACTGTTTTCCACCCAGGGAAACATAGACCAAGGACTCCAGTTACAGACTGCATTCTGCCTTCCCTGAACCATGTGCAAGCACTGAGGGAACCTCTGTGGTGAGGCAGACATGAACTTGACAGGACTTTGGGTATAAAAGATGATGGGGTTTGCTTCACTATGATGAGTTTGTGTGTCATGTTGATGAAGGGTAGAGTTGTGATGGTGATATTATCATCTTCAACTTGCCAGAATTTAGAATCATCATGAAAGAGAGTCATAATGAGGGATTATCTAGTTCATATTGATCTTTGGATTATGTGGGAGACTGTCTTCGTTTATTACCTTCTTAATGTGGGAAGATCCCGCCTGAAGGACCATAGAACCATTCTCAACTTTTAGGCCCTGCAAATGCCTTATTTGTAGCTGAGGCCTTCTTGAACTCAAATCAACTAGAACATATTCTTATCAGAGTGAGACTACCAAGAGTATGAGTTTCTGAGTTAAGCCAGAGAATTAAACGTATATGCATTTATTTCCCTCTATTCGTGGCTGTAGATTTCATGTGACTAGTTTCCTTGCAAGAATATTCCCTGCAAGGATTGACTATAACCTTGAATTTTAAGTTACAATAAACTACCCCTCCGACATTTATTTTTTTCCAAGGTATTTAATCACAGCAACATAAATGAAACTATAGAATTATGTATCTACTGCCAATTGTGTTTCTCTTGAGAGCTTTAATTCAGTCAATATTGTCACATAGATCATGTGTCGGTGTTAGTTTTAATGAAAATCTTTTTGAGTTTATTGATTGCTTATTCTTAAAACTTTCTTCTAAAACTCTATACTTGTAGACCTAATCAACCTTATCCCCTAGTTCTCTTCCCACACATTTTATTGATTCATATGTATTAATAATTTTGTATATGTGGCAGATTCTCAGTCATCTTTGTTTTCTATTGTGATACATGCTAGAAATTTAACTTTATTACATTATTCAAATACTAAATTGTGGACAATATTTCACAATCTGTTACATTAGCTTTGGTTTCTTTTCCTTGTTTCTACTTGTTTATTATGCCAATCATATTTCCAACACAAATTAATCCAAAGTTATGGCTTGAGTTTCTTTCTTAAGTCTAGGTTAACAATGTGAAAGCCAACTTTAAAGCATTGAAGTTTCACAAACTCAGCCTCTTGGTAGTCTCACTATAATAATATATTCTGTTTGGTTTCAGTCTATCAAGTGCTCATCTAGAAATGAGACATTTTTGCCCCAATCACCCCTGTCCTAGGCTCAGGGACCATTGTAGTAGAGTTGTCAAGGTATTATCAATGCCAATGGTTGTAGAGTACAAGAGCCAGACAGTGTCTTCTGGATACAAAAGGTCTGCCTGCTGCAATAATAAACTCACAGTAACTAGGATTACCTCCATGAATTCTGCATGGGATCCAACCAGTACACATGAAGGTGGGAGGGGCTTATGATTCACCATGCTGAGCTGAAGTAAAACATTAGAGACAGTTGATTGTTTCTAGTGGAAGTAGTGTCAGTTTATATTAAGGCTATGACTTCTAGATGGTTGTTCATGCAACAGTGGATGGTTTCACACCTATTAATACATGAGCATCATAAAATAGACTTGATTATTTATTAAAAACAACAAATAACAAAGGTGGAAGTGATGAGATGAGATGGTGATAGATCTGGGAGAATGACAAGAAAGAGGCAAGAGTAAATATGATCAAAGTACATTGCCTGAAACTCTAAAAGAGTTCATAGATATATACTTTTAGAAACCCTCTCCTAAAGACTATAATCTCTAAGAGACATAGATTTACTTCTATTTTCTTCAGTACCTCATTTCCCTTATTCAATATGATACCTAATATACAGGAAGTGCTTAATAAATATTTGCTGAACTAGCGAATGTCTGACTAAACCCTATACAAATAATGTCTGAGGAAAAGGCAAAGGGTATTAATATTTTGTGAATTCATGTTCAAGTACCAATGTATTCTGTATACAACGTCTGTAATACCACACATCATTAAAGTATCTTGTTCCTTAAAAGTGAGCATAAATAAGCAAAATGCTTTGTATTTTTCCATTGAGAAGACCCATTAAATATTTCCTTTGGATTCTTTGAACCTGTAAATATCTGTATCTTGATAACACAGACACAACATGCTTAAATTATTCATTTGTTCATATGTATATATAATATGCAGTTATATATTAATTTTAAACATTGTTTTTCTTTTTTCATAATACATGAAGTAATTTTATTAGCCAGTTATATTCCTCTTCAATATTAAGTTAATTAAAAACAATATTCTAGCTACTGTTTCTTCTCCTCTACTTTGATAGAAATGAGTAATAACTCAAACCTCCAGTTCTGATAGTGCTGAAGTTAGGAGAATGACTTCTTTTTTCTTGTAACATTTTTTTTGTCTTAAAATTGTCTCCATAGTAATTGCTCTCCATAGTCTAATGACTTTAATTTAACAGCAGATCCTCAAGGTCCACCACTAGTGACATACTTTCTCCAACAGGGCCACACCTCCTAATCTCTGTCAAGTAATGCCACTCAAAGTTGACCAAACATTTGCATCTATGAGCCTATGGGGGCCATTCTTATTCAAACCACTATAACATTTATTATAAAAAAATTAAGGTATCTAAAAAGGTAATGACAGTCATTGTACATAGTATTTATAGACCAAATTGATAGAAATAAGTATTCTGAGGTTTAATATGGTACAAACTTTAGAACATAATTTATCTATAATTTAGATTTATGAGGGAACTTTATGCTTAAGCCAGGCCTAGCATTGCTCTCTGCACACTGCCTAGGTATGCAGAACTCACAGGTACTCTTCACCATCATGTTTGCCTGCATCTCACCATGCTTCCTCCCTAGAGTACAATGTGTTAGCTCAGAACTGTAAGTCAGTCTCATGTAAATATTTTCCTTTATAAGAGTTGCCATGGTCATGGTGTCTCATCTCAGCAATAAAACCCTAAGACAACCATGGTGTATATCTTAGTCACATATAAACAATTTTAGGTTGATTTCATAACAAGGCACAGTGTAACTACATATCGACAAATAATGCTTATCAGGGCTTTTATTTTCCATTATACTCATACTTAGAATTACAAGTTTTCATGTGAATAATATTCTCAGATGTATTCTCTTATCCTTACCATGTAATAGCACGAATAAGAAGTTTATTTGAAAAGCTCCCTTTATCCATAAAGCTCTTGCTACCCAGTACTAATTACATCTAAAAGTTCCCTGGGGTTAGATTCCTTTATGTAACTCTTTCTGATAAAAGATCTTATCAATAATGGGACTAAAGAACAACATTCCTACTAACCACACACTATGTAGTAGAGAATTTTGGTTTTCTTTTTCTTTTGAAAGGGAATGTCATCATCTAGTCTAGTTTGCCTTACACCTCAAGACAGGCATGAACTTGTCTTGCTTATCTTAGACTACAGAGAGCTAGGCTCACAAGTCATTCACTACTAATACCTGGTTTGTAAACACAGGATTAGTACAAGGCTCAACAAATGGAGGGCTTAGGAGGAATTTTTAATAGTTTGGTGTTTATTTTTCCTTATGCACATCTTCACCACCCATTCTTCAGTGTTAAAATTAAAAAAAAAACTGAAATGATATAAAATGAAAGATAAAATGATCTAGATACCCACTTGAATTCCTTTCAGTGATGTAATTTGATCCCATGTGCTTGAAGGGGAGGGTCTCTAGTCTATGGACTTTGGCAAAATGAGTGGGTAAAGCTTTAAGAAGTGCAGACTATGGGGAGGAAGCCAGATAATTTACAGGGATGTGTAAATACTGTCCCCTTTCTATTTCCTTTTATTCTTTTCAGTGCCATGTCATGAACATGGTTTCTGAGGTGGCCAAATGTTGATTCCTGAGAGACATTCTGCCTCTTCAAAGGTTTTAAATGGGGAAGCAACCCTGAGTTGAAAGCACTGAAGTCAGGAGGCAACATAACACCTTCCACCCTTTAAGTTGATCAGTTTAACCTAACAAAATCTCACCAGTGCAGTCACCCCAGGAACTATCCTAGAAATATGCACTTCACTGGGCTGACAGCATAACCCATTGAAAGCTGTCCTGCAAAAACTGAGGTTGATCTCCAGAAACCAGGTAAAAACAGACTCCACAAAATCTGTCTTCTGAACTCCATGTACATGTGATGGAACACCCTCATACAGAGATATCATGCATATACTTATATTTATAAGCACACATGTGTATACATATATATTAATAACAAAGTTTTAAAATGCAAGAAAAGATATATGTGAATCATGCTCTTAGGTGTTTATGAGAATTTTTTTCTGTTTATGGCATTGTTTTAAGATACAATTTATGATATCATACTTGTGTCATTAAACAATAGTTTTCTTTTTAGGAAAACTTCAAAGAACACCACCAAAGAATGTAAACAGAAATGGAATGTATGATTTGGGTTTTCCAATATAGTTAGAAAAATGTTTTTCTCCTTGAAAAAACTTTTAGGCTTTTTGCTCAATTGCTAAATAATTCTTTTAATTTTAGAAGGGAAGTAATATCTAAAATAATATCATGGATTCTTGTCTAAAAGCTATATATGTAATAGTTAGCTGTTTCTACCCTAATACAAATTTAGAAGTGAAAAATGAATCAAATGAGCAAAAATTGAGGCTGATAATACTTTGTGAAGAAAAACTGAGTAATAGTGGGCCAATTACAATCTTGTGCACCATGCACATAATAAATAGAAAATGGGTAGAGAATCCAAACTTTCCTTCCAAGCAATAAGCCCTGCTAAGTAGACAGTGGTTTTTTAAAAAAATTAATACTAAAAAGTTGTACTAGAGCAACTATCAGTAATCAGTTTGGTCAAGGGACTGGAAGAGTTTAAACAAAGAGTTTCAAATGAGTTGGTAATTAAAACTAGGAGAAACAGAAATTACAAAGAATACATGGTGGGTGAAGTAGAAGTTTGATACTCAAATATTTAACAATAGAAATTTTCGTATGGATATTTTGTATCTGTTGTAATTATACTCTACATGTGCTAAACCCTAGGTTTGATCTTGAGCATAGAAATAAAGTGTTAGGGAAGAGGAGGAGGACAGATGGAAGGAGGGAGGGCAGAGAGGTGAGAGAGAGAGAGAGAGAGAGAGAGAGAGAGAGAGAGAGAGAGAGAGAGAGAGAATTCTGTGCTTATAGAAATGTAGCTATCAAACACTTGTTAAGACAACAGATGCACTGAAAATTTTTTTTAATTTAATTATAAATAGTCACACAGTGACTTCCTTAGTAGGTTGCAAAGACCCACAAGCTCAAGGTGGAAGTTGGGATCAGTAGTTCTGTTGGGTTATAAATGTAAGAATAAAGAAGTCGACAGTAGAGGAATGCAGCAGAGACTAGACCAAAATTAGGGAAGAGAGATGAAGCATGTGCTTCTAGAGGCAAAGAGAAAAATTTTTGTTTACTTAGCATTTCTTTGTCCAGATTGCACATGGTTCTGTTAGTCTTGCCTTTTACAAGCTTGAGAAGAAATCCTTCTTTCCAAATGTTTTGGATCAATTCATGTGGATTGCTTTTCAAGAAAGGAATGAATGGAGAATGAAGAGAGAAAAACCCCATCTGGTCAGTGATAGGATGTCATCAACATCTCAGCAAAACCATAGAAAAAAAAGGCAATGTGAGCATTTCCTGCATGGGTCCTTGCAGCCACATGTCTAATGTCAGGAGCATGCTCTAGGTGAAGCTGGAATTTGGTGAACAGACCTGGGCAGGCATCTTAGTACAGCAGTAAGCATGGTAAATGTGGGGAAATGATGTAGGCTTCCTTGACTACCATCTCCAGGCAAACAATACCAGCAAATTGACATGGATGTTAGTGTTCAGCGTCTCACAGAGATGCATCAGTAACTAAGGCTAGCACATTGCAGCTAATCTTTATATTTTCTCTCACCACTGCCCATGCACAGAGTCTGCTCTGCTTGGTGAAATGGTTGTCACGATCCATCTCACACACACTCACACACAATGCCTTCTTTGTAAGAAGATGCAAGCAGATGAAATAACAAAATATTCGTTTTGTAGAGAGATAACTAAAGTATGGAACTCTCTATGAAATCTCCATTCATCCTGTTTTGGTACTTAATAGTGAAAGGCAATACCAATGAAACATTGTGAAAATAATTATATTTTGAATTAACTGAAAAGTTCCATGCAATCACAAAATATGTTTGTTTCTGATGTACTTCAATTTCCTCACCTAAACTTTAATGAAACTAAATAAATAAATTCATGAAAGAGAAATATCCATGAGAAGGAACATATCTTCCTTGGGCAAGATACAATCTTTCTGGAAATGAAAAGAATCACATTAGAAATTATAATGTGTCCCTTTCGTTCCAGTAGTAAACATGTTTGAAACAGCAACAAAATTTCCAATTTCTACAAAAATGTTCTCCAGGCTATCATTTGCATACAATTGCAATGTATAAGTGATATGTATACGAAGTAAACATGGACTGTCAAGACTGGAGATGAAAACTAAATATATTAGTCATTTACCTATTGGCCATGTTATCAATTATATGAATTATATGAATAATTATATGAATAATCATAGTTTATATATTTTAAGAGTTTCACACTGGCAGTCTACATAGCTACAATTAGTTACTTAACAATAGCTAAGCAAGACTGGGCTTGATTTTGTTCATTAATTAATTTCTTTATTCACTTTACATTCTGATTTCAGCATACACACAAACCCCACGCCACACAGTTCCTCTCTTCTCTTATGCTTCCCATGTCTCCTCTGAGAAGGGGGAGCTCTCCTCAGCACCAGGGTATCACTTGACTCTGGCACATCAAGTCATTGTAAGACTAGACATAACCTCTTCAACTGAGGCCAAACAAGACAGCTCAATAAGGAGAAGAAGATCCACGGGCAGGCAAAAGATTGAAAAACTGACCTTAATACACTGGCCAACAACCAGGCAGCATACACCAGCTTTTATGAGGCCCCCATCACATATACAGCAGAGAACTGCCAGACCTGGACTCAGTCAGAGAAGACACATCAAACCCTCAAGAGACTGAAAGCCCCAGGGATTGGGAAGGTCTAGCGGGGTAGGGGCTGGGGGTGGGGACATCCTCGTGGAGACAGGGTGAGGAAATATGGGATGTGGAACAGTCAGAAGGTGAACTGGGAGGGCGAACTCTAGACTCTAAAGTCTGGGCTGTAGAATGAGATTAAATAAATAAACAAAAAGAACAGACCCTGCTCTAGTTGTAGGGGTAACATGAAGACCAAGCTGCATATCTGTTATATATGTGTAGGGGCTCTGGGTCTAGCCTGTGCTTGCTCTTTGGTTGATGGTTCAGCCTCTGGGAGGCTCTGAAGGTCTAGTTGACTCTGTTCACCTTCTTGTGGTGTACCTATCTCCTTCAGGTCCCTCAGTTCTTTCTTAAACTCTTCCACAAGACTCCTGGAGATCTGTCTGCTTACTGTGGGGTCTCTACAGCTGTTTTCATAGGCTGTTGGGTGGAGCTCTCAGAAGACACTTATGCTAGGCTCCTGTCTACAAACAACAAATTATCAATGAGAGATCTGAGACAGGCTGACTCCATCATAGGCTTTAAACTGCCAGGTCAGGAGACTAGGCCTAAATTTCTGTTTTCCAGTACTGAAAATTCCAGACAAATCAATTACATTAGAAAAACCCCAGGTCTTAGGCAGCCAATCAGAAACCACCCTACCATCAGAAGCTATCTTGGCCTGACTAAAGGGCAAAGTCAGCAACAGTTTCCAGGCTTCCCTAGCAAAGGTTCTGGAATGTCCCTAGAGACAGAGACAATGAATTAAGCTAAAGGTTACATACCCTTCCATGGAATTCCCCTAATGTGCTTTAAATTGTCCTGCAAGCTCACTTGGGTACCTCTATCTTGGTAGATGGTAAACCCCAGCATGTTGGATTTCTGCAGAATAAAATGCTCTTTGATTTTACATTCTATTTGAGCCTGAGGTGTCATTCTTCAGCAAATCATGAACCCTTAAAATCATCAATAGTGTCAGAGATTGGTTCTTGCCCATGGTGTAAGTTTCAAGTTGGGTCAGTCATTGGATGGCCATTCCCTCAGTTAAAACAATGCTAGCTTGATTTTATTACTTCCCAGGGAGACTTTGCTCTCTCCTTTTGGTATACAAAATTGGATAAAACTTTTTAATATTTGTCCATTCTAACATAAACCTATTTTACATTTATTTGTTAAATAAAATTTGATATTTACTTAAGTCTAGGGTGTCTCAACTGTAACGAAGAATAAATTTAGGTTATTCTTTTTTTCTGCATGTGTTTGCAGTCACTAATTCTTGTTTATGTGTATGAACACATCACAAGTTGCAGTATGAAAATCAGAGGACAACTTGTGGTATGAATGCCCTCCTTCTACCTTGTATAAAGCAGGGGTTTTCTCTGTTTTTGTGCTAACAATGCCAGATAGATTGCCCACAAGCTTCTAGGCAGTCTCTCTACCTTCTAATTTTCTGGAGCACTGGAATTATAGACACACTAGAGTGTCTGTCTTTATGTGTGTTCTGGGAATATCAACCCAAGGCCTTATAATTATTGTGCAAGTACTTGTCCCCCACAGAGCTGTCTCTGCAGTCCCTTGGCTACATTTGATAGAAGTTAAGGAATCATAGCTCATATTGTGTCTGGATATTCCAGGGCTATATAAAAGATATAAAATGAATTGCATGTATCTAATATTTTTGTTGTTGTTTTGCATATAGCTTCCATGCCTTTGATCCATTACCACCTCAATTTATTTTCTTTGTATGTTTATCATGGTGCTGCTTCTGCTGCTTCCACTGCTTCTGCTTCCACTTCTCCTTCCCCTTCCCTTCCCCTTCCTCTTTTCTTTTTCTTCTCCTCCTCTTCCTCCTCCTCCTCTTCCTCCCTCCTCCTCTTTCTACTCCTCTCTCTTCCTCCTCCTCTACCTCCTCCTCCTCCTCCTCTTCCTCCTCCTCCTTCTACTTCTTCTTCATAAATTCTTCTCTTTTCTCAGACCAAGCTTTCTCCTTGTCTTAATCTTCCAACATCACAATCACCACCTGAGGCAATACTATTTACATTCATTTGCTTCCCTAATCTTAGAAGAGAAGAATTTCCTTTCATTTGTGCAAAATTTGACATCTGGATCATTTGACTGCTCAAAAGTCCACCCTTCCTTCTGTCACATTAAGAGGGTTCCTTTGTTTTATAACTCTTACTGAACACTCTCTAAGCCTATTTCATTGCCTTTGCTCTTGCAGAATATTCTGGTAAAAATGTCACTTGCACTCATTGCCCCTGTGCCCTCATCAGCACTCAATTTCCACATCTCCATCCAACCTTTTTGTTAAGAATCAGGGCCACTTTTGTGCTCTTGGGTTCAACAATTTCACTTGACATGTCTGGTTCATTTTCCTTGCTTTATTCTTTTGAGATTTTATGCATCAAACAGCTCAGAATTTTTACCTTACTTACTATTTCATAGTCCCTTTTCCACATTCGTCTTGTAAATATTCAAATTTTTGCAAATTTCAGCACTGTTCTCACTTATACAATCAGCTCTAAATATGTCCTTGAATGGTTATCTGGACATATTAAATTTATAATATTAGCATTTGATACTATTAATTGACTTAATATATACTAAGAAAGAGCACTAAAACATTCTTTATTATTTTTCTATCATGTTGTCCTCATATTTTATTTAAAGTAGTAATATTGCTATTTTTCTAGATAGAAAAAATAATTTAAAGAATATAAGCCAGTAAATTTAAGTCACACAGGTATTGGTTTTTGAGAGTGGATCTGTTGTTTTTAAATGCCTTATTGTTATAGGTTGCAACAACTTTGCTGGTTACATTTCCCAGTTAATCATATATTTGCATAGTGGAGAAAAGAAAGTCGAAAGTTAGATGCATTAATATTTTCCAAATTAGCTCAATACAGAGTAGAAATTTACTTGGGGAACTATTGGTTGGGAACAGCATTCTGAACATAGACTTGGAACCTACAGGCTCTTAAAATTCTGTTAGGGTGACCCACTTTGAAAATGTCTGCTACCATCAAGTAAAGACTCATTTGAAGCCCTATTTCTAACATTTTGCGAACAGGGCCACTGCTAGGAATCTTTGCTATAAGTGTCACTGGTGAACTGAGGATATGATGGCTTTGGGATAGATGATATTATTATTATTATTATTATTTATTATTATTATTATTATTATTATTATTATTATTATTATTATTATTATTATGGTTTTTCAAGACAGGGTTTCTCTGTATAGCTCAGGTTGTCCTGGAACTCAGTCTGTAGACCAGGCTGGCCTGAACTCAAAAATCTGCCTGCCTCTGCCTCCCGAGTGCTGGGATTAAAGGTGTGTGCCACCACTGCCCTGCTGGAATAGATATTACTTCATGTAAGTGTAAAAAGGAATTTGTTAATTCAAAATTCAACTTATTGTGGCAGATAGGCCATAGCAAGCTGTGTCTGGAGTTTTCCATTGAGCTTCTGGGGCGATTCACCTTGTGTATGCCCCACACTTCCTCTTCTTTTTGCCCACTGTGCTAAGCTTCAATCTGACTTTGGGATGGGAAAGTTCCCAAAGAAGAACAATCAAGTCTCCACAAAATTTTTTCAGCTTTCCAAACTGTTTGAAATCACATATGCGACATGTCATCAATTAAACTGCTGATTATGCTGATACTTCAGTGGCATGTATCCTCATGAGAATAGTGAAGTTTTCACTTAAAATCAAAAAAAAAATATATATATATATCCACCTTCCAAACCAATCTCCAACAAACAAAGACTGGAGTTATTGGCTTACTCAGCTTTTTATCCCCCCTTAGAGTATGTTTTGTTGTTGTTGTGGAGGAACAAAATAACTTTGTACCTTGTTTTTTGAAATGTGACTGAGATAGCAGAGCTTTCAGTATTACCTACCAACCATGCAAAATCCCATTTAACAGGAGACTCTGGTGATTCACCTGCACATCAGCATCTGAGAAAAGCTGAGGAAAAGGACATTTCTTTCCCCATTTCTTATCCTCCAGTTTATATTTATGTTGATGTACACTCTTACTCTGTGCTTCGATGCTTCGTGCAATTCTTGCTTACTTTGTTATTCTTGCTCTACATTTTCCTTTGCTTTTAAAAAAATGTAGATTTTATTCCATCTTAACGTTTTATATCAGTGTATCCTCCCTCTTCTCTCTTGAAAACCTCTCCCTATGGCCCCTTTCTTAGCAATTTCTCAACCTTTATGGCACTTCAAATAAAACACGTATTTCTAAAGATTCAAAACTAGCGCCAACAAATGACAGAAAATGTGATGCTTAATATGAAACATTTAGTTTTACATCATACGAGATGACAGCAAAAGGAAAAAACTTTCACCAAAGATAGATTTTATTCATAAATTTATTTCGCCATATAATTGAGCTGCAGTTACTGGTATTTTTAAAACTTTTATCAGTTTCATACATTTATACAGTATATTGTGATTATGTTCATGCTATTATGCTCTTATTCTTCATTTGTGATCACTTTCTGTTCTATTAATTTTGTGCCTGTTTTCATGTCTTTTGTGTACTGGAGGGAGTGGCTTGTATGGGAATTGCAACATAGATATTCAGTCGTCAAGTTTGACAGTGTACTATGTCCTTGTTCTACCAAACTCTACAAAAACTTTTCATGTAATCAGCCAAAATCAGCCATTTCTATAACTGGCTTCAAGTGTTTACAATGTTTTCTTAAGATTGGGAGTTTTTCTATAGATGTTGCAATAGAGGAACACACATATATATGTGTTTTTTTTGTGTGTGTGTGTGTTTAATAAGGATTAGCTTCTTTATGTGGAACAAAGTGTAATAAAATTATTAACATGTAAAAATAGAAAGATGTGCTAATACCAGTTTGACTGGCTAAGAAAACATTTTCCATAGGCCATGAACATTGACAGCAATATTTTGGTTTGATACTCATTAATACTTGAGGTACAAAACTAGGTATCAGGACCTTTTAATGGTTGCAGATACTGGAGAATATGAAGATTATAAGTCATTCTATGTTGAAATAATACACAGTCCATTTAGCAGCAGTTTAGTCTATTTGATTTGTCTCTATTATAATGATGCCTGGAATTAGTTACAAAGGTAAAGACAGATTTTAAAATTTTCATATCAAATGGCATAAAGTAAGTAGCTATAATTAAAGAAGTCATGCCTTTCATTGATTACTAAAGTGTTAAAACTTACATAATTAGAGTCAAACAGGCAAAGAAATATTTCTCTCTATTCCATTGTATTTTAAAACAATCAAACAAATAAACAACTGCTGTTTTTCTGATCCAGTGAGACAAGATGTTAAAGTTGTAAACATAGCACAATATCATTCACTGAGATATAAATGTAGGGAATATTTTTTTTTGGCATTGCCTTTTCTGTTTTTTTTTTTTTAATTTTTTATTAGATATTTTATTTACACCTCAGATGGCATCCCCTATCCCCTTTCCCCATGCCCCCCCTTAGGAAATCCCTATCCCATGCCCCCTTTTCCTTTTTGCATTTATACATTTTTAAAAAATAATGTTAATCATAGGCTTTATAAGTTTGGAATTGTTCAATCAGAGGTGTAACCCACTGACCAACCTAGATATAACGACTATCTTTGACTGGTGGAGATACATGAATATCTGCCTCCCTGTCTCCCCCCTCTTTCTCTCTTTCATCACCTAGCTTCTCCTCTCCTTCTTCTTCTCCTCTAATTTTTACCTCTCATGGGCCCTTCCTCAGTTTATAGGTATCTTTCCTCTCCCACTTTTCTGTAGTACATGCACAGAAAACCTAGAAGCAAGGACTTGTGTATCTCAGCCTTGACTCTTTCACATATAGTATTTTCTAGTTCCATCAAATTTCCTGAAAATTATATATTTCTATTTTTATAGTTGAATAAAGATGTGTGTAGCACTGTATTCACATCTTTTTAGCTATGAATGGGCATGTTGGATGATTCTACTTCCCTGTTTTTATTAGCAGAACAGCAATAAGCACACATTACCTACTGTTGTTGTAGTTTATAAGGAGTCCTTTGGTAGATGTCCAGGAGTGGTATTGCTGGTTCATACAGAACATTATTGTTGTTTACATTAATCAAGATACTATGTATGTCTTAGTTAGTGTTTTACTGCTGTGACAAGACACCATGATTAAGGCAACTTTTATAAACATTTAATTGAGGCTGGCTTACAGATTAAGAGTTTCAGTCCATTATCATCAAGGTGGGAGCATGGCAGCAGCCAGGTAAATTTGGGTCTGGAGGAGCCGAAAGTTCTTCATCTTGTTTTAAAGGCAGACAGGAGAAGACTGTCTTCTACACACCTAGGAGGAGGGTCACAAAGCCCACCCCCACAATGACACACTTCTTCCAACAAAGCCACACTTACTTCAGCAAGGCCATATTTCCTAAGAGAAATATTTCCATATTTCCTAAGATTCATGGTTAAAGATAAGGAGTTCATTGACATTCAAATGTAAACCATATTCCATTACTGCCTTTAGAAATGGATACTAGAAAAGCTACTGTATTAATTCCATCTCTTATGATGAAAACTATAATTTTTAAAAATATAAATAAGATTTTAAGAGATTTTTATAAATCATTGGTAGTGCATGTTCTCAATGTAAATTATAATGGTTATCTTTTTTCCTCGTGTTTTAAATTATAAAGTTCATCCACTTCATAACTCAAGCATCCGTTTTTTCTTAACATGTCTTCTGAAATAGTCTTTAAATATTTTGATTTTAAAATATGAATATATCATTTGTTCATAAAATTATTCATCATAATTTTAAAAATTCCAAATCTTGATTTATGGGGGGGGGGGGAGGGAATCTACTATAATTTCTTTCATCCAAGACTTTATTCTGCAAGACATTTATCTTGAGAAATATAGGCATACCTCTGTATACAGCTGTATGTTACAGAAATATATTCTGATGAAAGAAAGACAATACACATAAATTATTTGGCAAGAAAACATTCCATTAACTGTAGACAGCTGACCTTCACTGAGTACAGGATGATTCATAATAAAGGCTGCATTTGCAAAATAAATTCTGGGAGAGGCCACAGTTGTCAGATCCTGGCAGTGGTTTGGAGTCATTTCGTAATTGAGCATTAGATTTATGAAGTCAATAACTTCAACAATGTATTTTGATTTTATCTTAATTGTATGCAATTAGACCTAGGTGTGCTTTTCATAAAATTAAAGATCTGAAGCATGGCAACATCAAAGACACCAGTGTACTTTGTTTTGCTGGATGAAACAAATTGAGTTTTTATATGCTTTTGGGATTTCCACATATTTATGGAGATGAATGCTGTGAAGTCTTCATGTCATCCTGATTTTATCTTCTCAGAATGACAAGTGAAAAGAAAGTACTGCTTTAAAGTTCAGTTTCATGCACTGACTCATTTAACAGTGTATTTTGAGGGCATGTAAGTGCCAAGCAACTGTTTAAGCAGTGTTGATAAATATAAGGAATACAACATACAAATATGTAGTAAAATATACTTTCTGGGCATCTATATTTACATTCCATTACATTGACTGAGATCAGAAGAGATGTCTATTGTGGATGATGCTATTTCTGGAGCAGATAATCTTGAATTGTGTAAGTAGAGAAAGTAAGATGAGCTAAAAGCATGTGTGCACTTCCTCATTTTTTTGTCATTGGTATGGATGTAATGTGACAAGACACTTCTTCCTACTGCTCTGACTTTTTCAGAGTTGGACTCTAGTCTGGAAGTGTGAGCTAAAATAAATCAAATAAATCCTTTTTTTTCCTGAAGTTGCCTTTGTTGGCACATTTTATCATAACAACACAAAAGAAACTAAGATAATACAAAATTAAATATGTTTTGCATTCAGTACTGCTTTGGAACATCATGGTGAAGAGAAAAAAAAACAATGAGGTAGTTAAACTGAAGTATGCTGGAAGGGAATTAGATTTATATTAGAGGAAGGACATTTGCTGGATACCTTTGTAATGAGGAAAGGATAAATAAGATGTGTATCAATTACATTTTCCATGGAAAGCAATTGGAAGCATTTTGGAGGAAAGGAAGCAAAGGTTTACTGCCATCAGAAAGCAAGTTCTGCCAACAGGAGAAAAATAAAACCATGACCCAGGATGTAGGACCAGGAGATGGCTCCACACTACAGTGTTCTCAGGTAAGTGATGAGACTTCTGTTTGTGAATTCCCTAAGATGGCTTAGGCTCAGGGTTTCACTCAGTCGTCTATGGGATAGAAATTGATTGAATGAAATGTAATTGAAATTAAAGTGCTTTGCACTTGTGGGCCTTCAAATTATCACTGTTACATGGACAAACAAATAAATGAAAACAACTTTAAAGCACTATATTTTTTTTTTCTCTTCTCAAACGTCTCGAACATTTTGCAGGATTTACATCTACAAAGCACACAAGTGCTTGTGATCTTTAGAGTTGACTTTAGATTCAAACTAAATTCCAGTTCTTCACTTACTCAGTATAAACACTGATCGAGTTTTTATATCACTTGGGAGTAACTTTTTCTTAGTCTAGGTGTTAGGGATTGTCACAGTACTCATTAGAGATAGCTACAGTGGGAATGGAATTGACTGTTCATTTGCTGAGAAGATCCTTAGTATAATGTAAGATTTTGTTGAATGTTAATTGATGATCTTTCTATTCACTATGTTACTGACCCTACCTATGGCTTTATTGTGGCATGATCAAAAGATTTGTGTTATAGATAAGAGTCATTCCCAGTAACTATGGCAGAAGGTATTGAAGACAACTTCATCTAGAATTAGGAGTTGGTAGAAGTGTGGTATGAGGTAGAAGGGGCACAATGCTGAGGTATCTCTTTCCCCTAAGGTACTAGCTATAGGACACACATAGTATGAAAGAGAGTTTATTTAGGGCATGGGAAGGGGAATGGAGGAGGGAGTAGAGACAAAGAAAAGGAGAGAGGATGAGAAGGAGGAGAGGGGAGAGGAGAGAGAGAGAGAGAGAGAGAGAGAGAGAGAGAGAGAGAGAGAGAGAGAGGCAGAGAGAGAGAGAGACAGAGAGAGACAGAGAGAGACAGAGGAGTGCAGGCCAGGAACACAGGGAGAGAGAAGGGGAAGGGTGATGGAGAAAGAGGGAGAAGGGCAAGGAGAGAAGGGGCAGAGAGTACGATAGTAAGAAGATAAGAGATTGAGGAGAGAGCAAACAATCCCTAAAAGTGAGTCAGGCATACTTGGCTATTGCCCAGGTAACTATGGGGTGGAGCCTGGAAGGAATGTTAACATCAAGAATTACTTGCTACAGTCTTTCAGGATCAATTTGTACTACAATTACTAGTGGGTGACATTTCTGAGTTGAAGCTGACATTTCATTGAAGATGGCCTTGTTGAGACTTCTCCTTTCTCTAGGTGGATCAGTAGGATGGCAAACTCCATAGAGGAGTTTCTCTCTCCTCTAGACTAACATGATTTAGTCTCCTTATCTGACACCATTTGCCCACTACTCATTCTCTACTTCACACAGTTTTCTTTTATAGACAATATGCTGAAATCAGGTAATCTAGACTCAGACTCAAGGAAACATGGATGCTGTGTTTAGCACAGAGCCTGGTGCCTTACTCCAGTAGAGTCTTGGTACAACAGCTGGTTGTGAAGAAATACCCAAGGTGATAATGATTCTTATACATTGAGTATGTCCGGAAGCTCCATGGAGTTGATATTGAGAAGGAAGTGCCACACTGGCCTCAGACTCTCACTCCATCTGCTAAATGTGCTTCTTTTAGCAGACCTTGTAATCTTTTGGAATCCAAAAGTACGTTAATGTTGCATTTGTGTGAATTTCACTTTTTTCCCTCCTTTCTGATTGCCTAAAATAAACTAACAGATTACTGTTTAAAGAAAAAAATGTTGTTTTGAAACATTTATGTAAGAGTACTATAAAAATCTTAAAATTATAAATTTCCACTAAAATAAAATAGTTTAAAATAAATTCACTATGTATTTTAGAATGACAAGTAGATTCTTATTTGTGTTATATAGCAACAAGAAGCAAGTAACATTGCTTTATTAGTATAGTGTAAAGTTAAAAATAGAGATATGTTGGGGTAATTCCTGAATAACATTTTGCAACAATTTTGTTTTGACTAATCAAAAAGTATTGAGTATTATTCTTTCTGTATTAGCATTATGTTTACTTTTTATACAGAATGTATCATTTTTCAATAGTATTTAGTGAAGTGTTTTGAAAAAATGTGATTAGAGAAGTTAGATTTGTCTCTCCTGGAGTTTTTCTTGCATTTCTTTTGTCTATTCATTTTAAAATTCAAAAATTGTTTTATGAGTCATCTTCACAACACACCTATTATTATCATTAGCGATTGCATTTATGACAGTCTCCAGATCCCAATCTTCACTATTTGTAATACAAATTCTATGCATACCTTCCAAATCATTACCTCCCAGAGAATCTGCTGCAGCTCTGTTTGCCTCAGAGCCCAACTCATTCAACAGCACTTATGCTAACCAAACTATTAGCACCTGCCGAAATACCTCTCCATCAGTCATCAATCATCAGCAATCAGGCAGCTACTTGATAATTAGTCGAGAGGGGGAAAAAACACTTCAAAGAACTAAAAATATTTTGCACGGTGACTTTGTGCATAAAATAATTATTTTCCCTCTATTAATCCCCTTCACATCACTGAGCAATACAGAAATTTAAGAAATATTGTGTGCAAGGGCTGCTACCATTCAATGTGTGCTATGCTAATTTTTTCATGGTTGTAAGAAAGATGTACATGACATCAGGCAATCATAGGAGTGACAGATTTAATATCTTTGTCATGTATATGGAAATACATATATGAATATGCTTTACTAATATATACAGTTATACTTTCTTTATCATAATCTTTGATAAAAGATGTTCAAAAATCAATATTCACAGACAACAAGTAAGACCTATTTTGTTCAGGGCCATGAACCTCACTAACTTTATGACACATATTCATTCAATACAACTTTATTTAATTGAAAAAAAGAAAGAAGAACATACTGTTCTTCTCCAAATTATAAATAAATTTGAGGCAGAGAGTAATCAATGGAAGTTTCATGGTTGAGAATCTAGGGCAGCTTAGCTTTAGAGTCTGTGTTCCTGAGCACTGGAAGGCAAGAAACAAAATATATAAAGTGATTGCCAGCAAACAAGCTAATGGTAAACTCAGTGCGTCTCATGGATATTGATGCAAATAAAAGCCTTCTCAGACCTCCCTAAGATGACAAGATGGAAGTGAATTGGCCTTAGTAAAATAGCAGTTAATGATGGAAAAGATATCCATTATAAGCATGCAGCAACTATTTTGTTTTACTCTGTAAAAGTTTCCGCAGCCCTTTACAAGTCCGGCAGGATCATGTTAAATTCCCAGCTCAGATCTCATGGCAGTGTTCTTCACTGGTAGGAACAATAAACTTTGTAACTTGAAATCAACTTGCAGAAATTATTGAAAGAAAGAAAGAAAGAAAGAAAGAAAGAAAGAGAGAGAGAGAGAGAGAGAGAGAGAGAGAGAGAGAGAGAGAGAGAGAATAGAAAACTTGTGGGAGAGATTTTTTTGTATGGCTGCATTAAAATTATTTTCAATCTTTTGTGCTTTTTGTGCTTAAATTTGATTTTTCTAATTGGATTTTTGCCTCCCCATACACAATAAATTACACACAAAACTATTTCCAGATCATCAGGATTATATGGAAGGTTGACGTGAAGACAGTTATGCTTGTGTTTGCTTGAGTTTCATTTCACTTGCAATTTTAATTGCTAATGCATATAAGATCTATCTATTGTAGGTTTAAAAAATGTTGAATCCACTGTATCTGTATCTAGTGCACACATGTGCATGTGTGCGTAGATATATACATATACACACATTTTGTGTATACACACACACACACACACACACACACACAGACACACACGTTCCTTAATGTCTTAATTAGCTTAACTTGTCTGGCAGATGTCCTCGAATGTCCCCTATGGCTATTTGTTTCTTCATCACAGTATCTTTTTATACAGAGATTCAAATGAAATGGCAATAGAAAAATTTGAAAACATAAATATATTTTACATCCATATTTCATGATTTTTCTATTTTCCTGTAGTTATAGCTTCATTGACTTATAATTACAATTGTCATAAATATACAGTCTCTCTCTTACTATTTTGTGTCCAATACTTGTTCTCTTATTGATAAATAAGCAAAAAGGTATTTAAAATAAATAAAATGAGATACCAGTGTTGGAGAATGTAACAATCTTAATGATTCCGAGCCACATTGACACTTTTTTCTTGAATTAGCATTTTTTACAGTAACTTTTGAAAATAAGAGCTTTTTAAATATTTAGACTTATAAGCATTTCTGAGTAGAAACTATTTCCAAATGCAAATCTGCAAAATGGAAAGTATTGATCTTTTTTTATTATGTGCTCTGAGACAGGAATCGTTATATATTTTTATCCTTAAATTTGTCTGCAATTACACTGATGCAGATGGTAAATCTCTTCCCTGATATACTTACATGGAAAGAAGATACCAATTCAGATCTCGATGAAACACTGAATGAGCAGCAGTGTTGAGGGAAAGGATAAAGGAGAAGGAGGGACTTGGAAAGATCATGAAGTCACGCAAGCCACACATTCATACTTCATTCATTTTCTCGCTGATTTCTTTAGAAACAACAAAAGACAGGACAGAAGGTCTTGTACATGCTTTAAAATTTGTAATAAGACATATCAAATTTAATCCAGTGAGTAGTCAAATCCCTACTTCATTTATTTTGAAGCTTTTGTGGAGATCCAATATGGTAGAGAAGCTGAACAAAATACAAAAGTTGGAAATATTTAAAAGAGAAATACAACGAAAAGACCCATAGAAAAGTGAGAAAAAAAAAGCTAAGATTGAGGTAGAAAACATTTGTAAAATATTCCAAGACACAGACAGTCCCTGGAAAACAAGAAGTAGTCAAATGTTATTATGAGGATCCCAAGTACATAGACTTGAGCCTGCAGGGCTGTGCTCATGCATGCATGCATTGCAAGAATCATGCATAGACTTGAGCCTACAGGGCCCTGTTCATGCATACATGCATTGTAAGAGTCATGCACTAAAAATAAGCCAAGGTACTGAAGACAGATATCATATTCCATACGACTGTTCTAAAGAAAATGGAAAATAATATAGCGAGTCACCTTTTCAATAAGGGGCTTAGGATTGTCATGAACACTAGAAAATGAAGACATAAAATATCCAGTAGACATATACAAAAGTAAAAGGCATGAAGTTAATTTTTATTCAGAGGATATACGCTTTAAACAACAGAAAATTTGTCTCATGCAACTTAATAGGTTCTGCCTAAGAAAGTGCGAATCAGACTGAATGAATTTGAAGAATACACAATCTTGATGTTTCTCAAAACAGAAGGTCATGATAAAAGTCCTTACCATTGAGTAAAAGCAAACGCTCCCTGGGAGAAAAGAAGTCAGCTTCTAAGCTAATTGTTAAAGGCCTAGCTCTTACATGCAGGGCCAAGATCAGCTCAACCGTCTGGACACTTGCCATTTTCTTCTCAACAATAGAACACTGAAATTCTCTTAGCTGAGATTTATGACTTGTAGTATATTTGCTGTGAACCGACATATAAACAAACGACAACAAAATTTAAAAAAAAAACTGAAAACAACAAAAAACAACCAAAACCAAATCAAATGATTCATTTCAAGACAGGATTTCAAACCTTTCCCACAGCAAGGTCTCTGAGTCATGTTCAGTGCACAATTTCATGACATCTCATAATTTTTAATTAAAACATTTAGTTTATAATATAATTAAAATTATTGCTCTATGTCCTTCCCGAAAACCCACCCATATACAGCTCCCCTCTCTTCTTCAAATTCATGGCCTATTTCTTCCTTAATAGCTATTGCATAAATATGTATATGTATACATATATTCCTATGTATGACCTGTTCAGTGTGCATAATGCTACTTGTATGCATGCTTCCAGGGCTGAACCTTTGATACTGGACAATAAGTTGGTATGCTTCTCTCACTATGGAAGACTACCTCTGTAGCTCCTACCTGTACTCTATCGGCATTCTGTGTGTTGTGTTGTGGCCTAATGGGCTTCTCACTCAGACTGCTTTGGCATGCCTTTGGTTTTGTCATTGTCTGACTCACATTTGAGTAGTCATGTCGGTAAGAGTTTATAAGTATAGCTTCTGAAATTACTAGGAGACACAATCTCCCACCTTACCTCTCCTTCTCTTACAATCTTTTATTTTTTAATAGGCTTTAAATTTTATTTTATTTTATTGTATATTTTATTTATATTTCAAATTTTATCCCCTTTCCTTGTTTCCCCTTCAGAAACCTCCTATCTCATGCCCCTCCCCTTGTTTTTATAAAGGTGTTTCCCCACCCACCCACCCCTGCCTCCCAGCCCTGGCATTCCCCTACACCTGGACATCCAGCCTTGACAGGACTAAGGCCCTCTCCTCCCATTGAGGCCCAACAAGGCCATCTTCTGTTATATATGAGGCTGGAACCATGGGGTCCCTCCATGTGTACTCTTTGGTTGGTGGTTTAGTCCCTGTGAGTTCTGCGGTATCTGGTTGGCTGATATTGTTGTTCTTACTATGGGGTTGCAAACCCCTTCAGCTCCTTCAGTCTTTTCTTTCACTGCTCCATTGGTAACCCTGTGCTCAATCCGATGGTTGGCTATAAGCATCTGCCTCTGTATTTGGCAGACTCTGGCAAAGCCTCTCAGGTGACAGCTATATCAGGCTCATGTCAGCCTGTACTTCTTGGCATCCACAATAGTGTCTGGGTTTGGTGTCTGCATGTGGGATGTATTCACAGGTGGGACAATCTCTGGATAGCCTTTCCTTCAGTCACTGCTCCACTCTTTGTCCTCATATTTCCTTTAGATAGTAGCTATTCTGGCTTAATATTTTTGAGATGGATGTGTGGCCCCATCCCTCAACCAGAGGGGTGGAGGAGAAGTCATGCCTAACCTTTGGATATGGTCTCTACAGGTTCTTTCCCTCCTTTGTGGGTATTTCAGCTAATGTCATTCCTGTTGGGTCCTGGAAGCCTCTTGCTTTCCTGGCATCTTGGACTTTCTGGCATCCTCTGTTCATTTTCCTGAACCTCTGTACATCTCCTGTGTCTCCTCCCACATCTGATCCTGTCCCCTTATTCTTCCCCCTCCTCTCTCCCTCCCAAGTCCCTCCGTCTCTCTACCTCCCATGATTATTTTGTTCCCCTTCTAAGTAGGACTGAATCATCCACAATCCTACCATTTCCTCTTCTGTAATGTTCCCTTAACTTAGGGCAGGTAGTCCTTTAGGTGAGACAGGGCTCTCCAGCTCCTCATTTTGATTGGTCATTGTTGTGGCCCAAGCTGCCCCACGTTTGGGGCCAAAAATGTTGTGGACTGCTCTGTCAGTGTTGGAACCCACACTGCCCAAAGCCGTGAGGGCTAAGTTGTTAGAGCCTGCACTGCTCCAAGCTGCTCCGGTCCACGGGTCGGGGTTCAGCAAGAGAGAGAGTGAGGACAGACTCGAAGAATGGAGACCAGACAGAGTGTGATTCAATCCTGTTTATTCTTCAGTCTCTCTTCTTCTCTCCAAGTCCCAAGTCTTGAGTTCCTAGTCCCTAGTTCCTAGTCCCTAGTGCCTCCAAGTTCCAAGTTTCCAGTTCCAAGTTCTTCCTCCAAGTGCCAAGTGCCTAATACCTAATAACAATCTCTTCTGTCTGCCTCTCGTCTTTTAAATGTCTCACTTCTAAGCCACGCCTTTAAGTCACACCTCTAAGTCATGCCCTTAGGTCTTGTCTCTAAATCTGTTCTCTAAATCACACCCTTAAGTCACACACCTTTAAATCTCACACACCCAAGGAAAGATCCTGGGTATCTAAACCAAGATGTTATCAGAGTGTGCTCAGCTGTTATAGGCTATTGTAATCAAGTCTCTTGTCAGGGTATATGGCTCAAGATGACTGCAAGGATGATAGCCACCTTCTGTGGGCTCCCCACAGGTCATGTTTCTCTGTAATTGTCTCCATCTGTTGCAAAGACAGGTTTTCTTGATGAGGGTGAAGACTACATTTATCTGTGGGATTAGGACAAATGTATATAAACTGTCCTGGGGATTCTGAGTTTTTAATAAATTAGTAGTCATAGGTTCTCTGTCACTTCACTAACACTAAGTACTAAGATAGATTTCCATTTCCAGGCTTGGCTTCCCTCCTACTGAGTAGATCTTAAGTCAAATGAGAGATCTCTCATTATATTAGTTATCATAAAGGATGAAGTAAAGTAGAAAGCTGAACTGAGTCTAACATTACAATTGCTTTTCTATATGTTCAGTAATGCAATCTTTAGTCTGCAATGTATGATAAAGCATTGGTTTAAATAGAGTTTCCGGATGCCAGGTGAAAGACATACAAATAAATATCTTTAAGGGTATATCATTCATGATGTCATGTACTGAATGGGTGATTGTAAACTCACTTTGATGTTATCTGCTTATCTCTCATGTAAACGTCAAGTCACAAACATTCTAAACTGTTGATTTTTGTATTTAAGGGATAAAAATATAGGATCTAATTGTTTAATTTTCACTAAAAATATCTAAACTTTTGTTAATAGGTATTTGATTTAGCTGTAATGTTGTAAACTACACATGTGGTTTTCATAGAATTCCCATCTCATATGAACATGTTGGAACCTGGCAAATTTAGAATTTACCTGTGTTAAGCATACAGATGTAACATATATTATTACTTGAGTAACATATCTAGGCTATTTTGGATTAGGCTAGACTTGAATGTAGTCAATCGCTCACTCTTTCTCTTTCTTGTTTATAAGACTTTAGACATGCCTTAGTTGTGTGGGCTTGGATACATGTCAGCCAATCATCATCTATATGCTAAAAGACTCATTTATGTCTGTGGGAATTAGCTCCACATAAATATTTTAAGTAGCCCCAATCTTGTAACTAAAACCAGCATTATACCTTCTTCTAAATTGGCTTTACATATATTATTCATATATTCAATCTAACAAATCTGTAAGGTAGATATTAATAGTCTTTTCACATTAGATGCCAAAGCATTGTATAAAAATGGATTAAAGGGACCTCAGTGCTAGGTAGAGGAGCAAAGGCTTTTCATCATATGATGTGAGGTTAAATTTTGTACCGTTTTCACTATATCATGCTGTTTGATACTATGATTTTTTCTACTAAAAATTCTGTCACCTTCCTAGCCTTGAAAGTCTTGGTTCATGTAATAGCTGATTTATGTTAAACAAGTTAATTAATCTGTCTGAATCTTAGTTTTCTAACATATAAATTTGTTAAGAACAGTAATATCTACTGAAATGGCTACCTACATACTTTGAGGTTCTCTTATAAAATATAAATGAAAGTGTCCTCCAAGACAGAAAAAAAAATGTACAGTTAAAATAGCTGAAACGTGGCATTTTAATAGTCTCTCTTGACTTATGACATTTTAAATTTCTTATGTTTTTATCATTTTAAGTAAAAACAAATTTAAAAGTTACACAAATTGTGTAACTTGTCTTTATATTATAAAACAGTAGCTTTAGATAAAATATGAACATTTAGCTTGCATACAGAATCATTAATATTACATGCTTATTTGTCCTTCTTATAGGCATTTTTTAGACAAAATAGTCAAAGCGTTGTCTAAACTGAGTTCTTTATGTTTTTATTTTTGACATATTCTACCAACACCTTCTATATGTTAGTGATGAAGAAAAGACCAAAAAGAGGGGACACTTGGCTTTCTGTATCTTTCCCTTTCTTTCTATGTCATGTGTATAGTAGTAGACATGTTTGACAAATATAGGGTTAGTATGAAGAGGAAGGGATACAGAAACTTCTCTGACCCGTCATGACTCTTTGCCCACCACTGCTATCTTTCTGTATTAGAAACAGTTTTGGGTTTTAAGAAAGCATAGTCTTATATCTGTATCATCACCACCACTGGTTGGTCAGTAGGTGAAATATCTGTTGTAATTGCTCTAAGTCTCAGAAAGTTTACTTGATACTGGATCACAGCAGGATGCAGTGCTTTTTGGGCATTGGGGATGTTCTATTCATGTGAGTTGGTAAGGACTGGAGCAAGCAGTTTGAATATATTTCCTCTGTGCAAGTGCTTGCATTATGTCTCATTAAATGTTATTGGTAGCATTATACATACAATGGAAATCATTAATTCAAGTACATTCCTTCTAAGCAGAAAGTCTTGGTTAACTGCAAAGGTCACAATTTCACAAGGCTAGTCTGTCTGCCTTGAAGTGTTGGGAAGAAATTACATACGATAGTTATCTAGAAGAGTCCTTTCTAGACTAGAAATGCTAACTCAGAAATATATAAGCAAGTGTTTATGCTCTTATTCTATTGTATAAAATGACTTTAAGTTAGTAAATTAATATTTACTGGAGGATCTCAGGAAATAGATGAATTGTACAAATGATGAAGGCATGACGTTGTTAAGAATCCAAAGCTCCTGAAGGTGGCTTGGAAAGACTGGAAGAGAAGCACAGCCTATTTTTAAGAAGACTGTGGCTGTAGCTTTGTTGATAGAAAGATGATTTTGCATGAGCTAAATCCTGAGTTCAATCTCTAGACAAATCTGGAATTCCAGTACCTGAGGGAAGGATGCAGGATAATCATAATTTTGGGGTCACCTTTGGCTACTAAAGAAGTTCAAAAGAAGCCCAGGTTACAGAAAACCCCATTCAAAGATAAAATAGAGCAAAATCAAAGAAGATATTCTAAAAAGAGAGTAGTATGGTGTTAGACAAGTGCCAGGTTTTTGCTTTAGTCTACATAGTCTTGCAACTGTTTCTCTGCTTCTCAATGGTTTGTAATAATTACACATGAGCAAGGTTTGTTCTGTGCAACTTTTACTATCATTGGGATTATATTTAGAGTTCACTAGCAATTTAATCAGCACATTATAGAATGAATGAGTGGAAACCACCGAGGGCAATTTAAAACAAATTAAAAGCAAAACAATATCAGTATCTATTTTTAAGTATATTAAATAATAATGTATTAGGTACAGAGAGACACACAGTAAGTTGATCCCATTTGGCTCCCAAAAGTTTACATAGTGCTCCCATCCTGCACAGTCTTGGTCCCATCCTTAGGTCTCTCTCTTTACTAGTTCACAAAAAGTGATTCAATGAAATACTTATTTATATACCAGAGATGGTATCTAGGATTTCCTAGAGCTCTTTCTATCTTTCTTCCTTTATTTAGTTCTTCTTTTCTGTCATTTTAAACTATCCCTATAGAAATATAAAGAAAATATTAATGTATGGGAAGGTATGATTTAGTTTTCTTATGCTCATTCTGCAATTTGGAGAATTTTTATGGTGTTTCTTTCCTTGCATTTACCTGAGCTGTTGCTTTATTTTAAACACATATCTCTGTTTTGGTATTCTGTGCAGGGAACTTCCATCTGATTTGATTTCTCTCAGACTCTCACACAATCAGGTAATGTTCTCATTTTCAAATGCTAATGTTCAGCTTTATATAGCAGTTAGTTGCAAACCCGTGACAATTACATTTCTCCTATGGTAAATATTTTAGTATTTTAAAGGAGCTTTTATCTTACCATTAAATAAACCATCTTATCAGATGCAGAAACACAGTAATTTAAATCCATTTTGATTTGTTATATTTCTTATTTTATATTGTTCATTGGCTTTTCTGAACCTCAACCAACCCTGAATCTTAACTATAATATACAAACTTATCAATGTCTCTAAATATGTTTGAATTCAATGAATCAAAAAGTGTATGTTTTAAATACTTAATATTTTAATAAAAAATGTTTAAAGTTGTAAATCTGTAAAGTGTTTTTCTCTCGTGATGAGAATTGTATTTTGAAGGATTGGCTTGACGGGTTTAATACATCTCTTAGATTCCTACCCCATAACACTACTGCCTGAAGAGAAATGTAGTGGCTATTAGTCTATGAGAAGTTGGATCATCTATACATTGATATATATAGTTTGCATGTATGTTTGTCCATTACATATTTTTGGTGGAGATCAGAAAAAGACACTGGATCCCATGATATTGGAGGTATGGAATGCTGTGAATCACATTTGGGGTACTTGGCTTCAAACCATGGTCCTCCTTGAGAATAATATCTACTAGTAACCAGTGAGTTATCTATCCAGACCAGCATTGAAAAAATTTAAAAGTTGAAAATATATATATACATATATGAATTATATTAAAACACATTTATATATGTATGTATATATGCAAAATATTAAGTACAGTGTTACCAACAAAATAGTCAATACTTTACTAAGAAAAAAATTTTCTTGCAAGTCAAGGAAAATAGCCAAAATAGTAATCATCTCTATGAAAACAAAATAAACAATTTTGTGTGTTCAAATGAGATTTTTAAATTGAACAATTACCCTATATTTCAAGGATGGTTTTAAATTATATTCATCATAGATATAAAGTTAAACACAAGGAAGATATTTTGGGGGCATTAAATTAGTTTTCAAGCCGTAATTACATAAGTCAGTTTTACTGATTCATACACTTATGCCAGTATTCTTTTAAACTAATGATAATGAGGATGCTGGTAGACCAGTCCTACTTAATTAGGCTTACAGCCTTGATGGCCTATTTGGGAATTTGTGTACTGGCATGTTTGCTTGGCACAAAGAGATATGGGATGCAGCCAAGACTTTTTCATGCACATGAAAAGCACAATCCATATGTAATCATTATTCTTATGCAGTCTGTGGCATATTGTGGGGACATAAAAAGAAACAAGGTTATGTGCTTTTATTTCATATTAAAAGAATATTAAGTGAAACGAACGTTCTAATTATATGTTGCAACAACACCATTAGAACAATTTTTCAAGAATACAAGATATGGCATTTTGAACAAAACATTTACTTATACATTTAAATGGAAACATATGTTGTTGTTTGTATCCCACCATGAATTTTAGAAACACAACCAGAAACATAAACTCTTGATTATCTTGCATTTACTGTATTTTTATATTTCATTGATTTTTAATCCTATCTTCCTGGCAAGGTACAGGAAGATCATTGTAAACATAAAAAAAGTCAGCAAATGATGGGGTAGACATTTTCTACAGAGTATCTCTCTGAGTTTTCATCTGTGCTTTTATCTTTCATGAATCTGCATAGACATATTATTTTATAAAGATTGCACACATTCTCTTTTTCTAATCTCACTTTCCCTCACTTCTCCCAAAAATCTGTTCTGCCTTTGTTTTTCTGTGAAGTAGAACAATAGTTAACTGTCAAAGATTTAGGCCCTTCGGGCTTGGAGGTGACTTCAAAGATGTACTAACTGGCTCATGCCTATTGAAATTTGTAGGAGAGGAAAAGAAAAATGGCCATAGTTTCTATAAAGTTTTGTTGTAATGTGCATCAGTAACAAAAAATAACAAGCGAACAATAAAAAGAGTTTACCAATGTATGTGGCATATTTATAACACAGGGAATGTTCAGCTCTTAAGGACACATCATTGAACTTTAGTGTAGAGAGTAAAATACTAGACCAAATTGAGAAGAAAAAAAGGACTTAAGTCTTGTGGTAATGCTAGTGAGCGACAGTTGGAGACATAAAGGGTAGCTAGCAAAGCTTTGAAATCTGATGCCATCTCTAAATCTGTAAGGTAATATTAAAAATACATTTAAAATTGTTCTTTGAGAATTACATTCATGTATACAATAAGTTATAATGATATGCATACCCCATTTTCCCTCATTTTTCTCTCAGTGTCAGCATTTTCTCCTCCCAAAATAATTTCCTTTTAAAAATGTTCCATTTTAATATCCCTTGTGTCCTCTTATTGCTTCCTGTATGTGCACAGGTGTGTGGTTTTCCCTTGGAGTATGGGAAACTTGCAAATGACCAAATTCTAAAAAAAAAAGGGGGGGTAAGATTCTTCCTCAAACTACAGACTACCAATAACTCCTCAGCTAAGAGTGAAGCCTTGTAACCCTTTCTATAATCCATTCTGGAATATTGATCTGCTTGATTTTATGTCAGTTTTCTGTACATTACTATAGCTACTATGGGATAATTGAGCAACTACCATGTCATGTCCATGAAAGAGAATTACACATACATCTTCCCCTTGTTCAGGTTCTTACATCTTTTCTGTCTCTGCCACCTACCTTTCAAACCATTCTTTAAGTCTTGAGGAATGGGTTAACATAGATGTGACATAGAGGGCTGAGCACTGGAACTTATATATAAGAAGCACTTTGACTAGTTGTGCTTCTGCAAGCACTAAGTGTTAGCTAATTTTATGTGGTTAAACTTTGTTGTGTCTGGTAGAAATGGGTAAGAAATATTATATCATTCTTCTTTGCTAATTTATGTTCAGTTTTCAGGGAACCAGCTCATGGACCAAGAATATTCCTTCAAGTGCTCATTTTTAGTGCCACAAGATCACAATTTTATTTCAAAGATGCATTTTGGGTAACAGTTGTTTTTGCACACTCTCATGCACTTACTCTCCAACTCTAAGACCATGATCATGTTGTTGCTGTGTTAGTTATCTCATGAGTCTGATTCTCACCATTCTGCTAGGTATTTTTTTCTTCATCACATTTTTTTTTTTATTTTTTGCTCTGTAGATTTTAAGATTCCAATTGCACATTTTGTTTCTTATTTTATTATAAAATTTTAAAGTGTATACAAATAAGAAATAGATGGCTAGATAAAACATGAAATACTAAAATTTAAAATGATGATGTCGTTGAGACTAACTTGTCATTCAAGAAAATGACATTTGCTCTGATGTAGTTAGGTAATTAATCATTCTTTGGCCATCTGGCAGAAGGGGCAAGCATCCTGTTAATTGTTTCATAAAACATATGTCTGTAAGTTTAAAACAAGGTTGAGATCTTTGGTTTTTAAGGAAAAAAATGAAGTTTTTTATTTTATTGGTGTGTGTTGGCATCCACACACGCACATGCACACACACACGCACACACACACACTTGCAGTAGCACATTTAAGATATTCTTTCCTTCCACCAAGTGAGTTCCAAGAATTGAACTAACTAAAGTCATTAGATTTGGTGTAAGGATCCCTTACCGTCTCAGTCATCTTTTCAAGAATTATTCTAATATATGATTATGAAGACTGATGACAATACCAGCTCTCCAATGGTATATGGATATAACCATAGTTCCTATTTTTGCTCTTTTGTCTCAGCATTAACAATCTCACCTCAGAATGGAATAACACATTGAATTATCCACTGGTTAATTTTCTTGTTCTACAACATAACTTGACAAAACACTAGACATCTTTAGCTTGTAAAGTAACAGGAACTGTTCAAATCCTGATTCTAAAAACATTACCCTATTTCTACATCACCATTGCCACCAAGTTGACTGTTTGTGTCTCTGGAGGCAGTAACTACTAGCTAATCTTAAGTGGTTAAGTAGAAATGGGTAAGAACCAGTATATCTTTCTTTCTTGGTAATTTATGCCAAGTTTTCAGGCAACTAGCTTGTGGACCCAGAATATTCCTTCAAGTTAACATCTTTATTGCTACCAGATCAGCAATTCTCACTTCAAATACATTTGGGTAACATTTTGGTTTTTTTGTAACATGTGTTTCTAGAATGCTTGCTCTGAAAGGCACATTTGCTAGTTGGCTGAGACAAGTTTTTTTTTTTTTTTTTTTTTTTTTTTTTTTTTTTTTTTTTTTTTTTTTTTTATCAAATTTTATGTGATAGATAGAACTATCAACAAACACTGTGGCATTGTTGATCAATCGTATGCACTTTGAACGAGTCTAGGATTTTCTAGGAGAAAAGATTAAAAAGGAAGGGAAGGGGAGAGTTTTCATTAAACTTAAGATGCAGCACAGTGATGGAGGGACAGAATTACTGAGGCCCATATGGAAATCATGAGTCAGCATGACCTGAAAGAAAATGCCACCAGAGTTTAAAGAATTGAAAGAGAGACACAGATGTAGTGAAGACTGTTTTGAAATAATAAAATTTATACTACAGTGATGGATGATTTTGTATTTTCTGACTAAACAGTTACAATAAAAAGGTGGCATTATAAACTATGTAGAAAATCAAACTTTGCATTTCTTATAGGCCATCCCCTTTTCATGTGAGTTTTAATATTGTGGGAAAATAGTTCATCAATTTGATTGTTGGTATTCTGAGTAAAACCCTTGTTCTTCCTCTTGCTAGATATATAAATTTAACTCTTAAATTTGTTTCAAAGGATGCATTCATCATATATCAAATGAGCACAAATATACTTCATACGTTTTCAGTAAAGGAGGGATAATATTCAATACTTTTTCTGTAGACTATACATGTTTGAAACTCCTTCATTATTTGCTAACATTTACTAAATGCCTCGCATTATTCTCTTGTCATTTCCACCCAATTTTTTGAGATTAAATGAAGTGTTCACAACCATTCTTGCTAATTTTTGCTGTTTTTATTACTTGCCAAAAATGACCCAAATTCTTAAGCAGAAAGTCACTACAACAATGAAAATGAGAAAACTCACTGTTGAAAATACTCATTTTGGTTTGCTGATGGACAGGCATGAGTTCTACCAAACAAATGTTAGTGTCATTTCAAGTGACAAAAGCAAATGCAGACCAGTACTTGGAGAAACTGAAGAACTCATACATCAGTAGCAGAAGATAAAATTAACATGCTCTATGAAACACTTCAAAGAACATATATTTAATTTTTAATAATAGAAATTATAATCTAATGACATATTCTGCAATAGAACAAAGTTTATACTGTGTGTATTTATATATATTTCAGATATATATCATGAAATGCTACACAGGAATACACACAAATGAGCTATTGATCCTTGCATCAATTTAGATGAACATGCAAGGAAGTATTCTAAAGGAAAATTTTTCCATAACTGGTATGTAGCATTGATTTCTTTTTATCCAAGATGCTATGAAATAGTAAAATTTCATCAAGAGAACATTTGTTGTCAGTGCCTGGGTATGAGGTTGGGTGGGAGCAGTGACCCCAAGGTGTTGGAACTGGGGTGAGGCCTCGGGATAAATCTTTATAAAGACACATGATACAGTTTGGTGTCTAAATAGTGTAGAGAATTGTTTCAGTATGGATGATGAAACATACTTTTAGCAATGATGCATACTTTTACAAATAGATGAAATTGAATATAATTTGCATGGAATCTCTCTGTACTACTTCAACAATCATACATTGTGCTAGATAGTTTTATTTCAACTTGATTCAAGCTAGAGTTATCTAAAAGGAGGGAATCTCAATTGAGGAGATGCCTCCATAATATCAGGCTATAGACAAGCATTTAGGACTTTTTCTTAATTAGTGATTGATGGGGAGGGTCCAGCCCATTATAGCTGGCTCCATCCCTGGGCTGGAGGTCTTGGGCTCTATAAGAAAACAGGTTAAGCAAGCCAGGAGGAGCAAAACACTAAGCAGCATTCCTCCACTGCCTCAGCTGCTGCACACAGGTTCCTTCCCTGTTTGAGTTTCATCCTGACTTCCTCCACTGATGAACAGTGATATGAAAGTATAAGCCAAATAAATCCTTTGCTCCCCTACGTTGCTTTGGCCCTGGTGTTTTGTCTTAGCAATAGTAACCCCCATAAAACATACATTCAAGTCAATTATAACTTCAATGTAAAAAAAAAAAAAAAAAGAAAAGAAAAGAAAAGAAAAAGGAAATAAACAAAAACCCTAAATTTAAAAAGTGATTTGAAACTAAGTATGATGGCATATGCAGGCTAAGGGATTTGGAGGCAGAGGTAGGATCCCAAGCTCCATGGTACCGTGGGTTACACAGTCAGATCATGTATTTATATAAGAGAAACAAACATAACAAAACAACAACAACAAAAGTGCTTCCGGTCCAAATATTCATTCTCGAATTTTCCCAAAACACATGATTCATAAAACATGGCAGAGTACTGTATTTGGCTATGATACACCAAAGATCTTAGAAATAAAAAACGTCTAAACTAGAGGTCTCATCAGGTCTCTCCTACTGGAACCCCAGTGAAAAGAAGGAGGAAAGAATTTGGAGTCAGAGGGTTGGAGGATACCAAGAGAACATGGTCTGGTGAATTAACAAAGCAGGGCTGACATGGGCTCACAGAGACTAAAGAGGCACTTACAGTTTTGCAATCATTTCTATAGATTTAAATTAGAGGCTTAAATTATTTTGTGTTTCTCTTTTCATAGGCCATAATAAATACCAATATTTAATAATTTAGTACCATAATGAGGTTTGAATTAGGCCCTCAATTGAATTCACAGGACACACAGCTGAGTAATCAGAATGCATTGAAATGAAAATGAAAGTCCTTTGTTGCAAGTGTTCTGGTTTGGGGTATCTGTTTTGCCTACAAAGAGCAACTTTATAAATCTTCTGTGGAGAATTTGAATGCATATTCTCCTCTGTGATTCTGTATTTAGCTGTGGAGGACTGTTAGTTAATATGAAGAATCAAACATCAAACACAGTAGAACAACTGGACTTAAATGGAGCCAGTTCAGTCTCAATTGAGACTCACGCATCCTAGGACACTTTACCCAGTTTGTTGCGTACAGGTCAGGTTTGTGTTTGGCGTTGCATCAGCACAGTATCTCCTGCTAGTATTCAGTTACTTCTCAAGTTTTCAAAACAAATGTACAATCAATCCTGACTTAGGAAGTACATGCTACTTGTTTTTAGTCAACATTTATCATGTGAAGACATAAATACATTTTCTATGAGCCATGGAAGAAATAATTCAATGACTATAAGCATTTGTTGAATAGCTGGCAGCCTGACCAACTGAGCTACTACCTAGGTCTAAATACAGAGCTTTGGCTTGGCTTACCCCCAAACCTACTCTGTCTGTGAACTTCTGGAGCACGTGAAAGTGCTGATCCTGCAGTTCCAAAGCTGCAGGATCTCCATGATACAGGGCAACAGCAGGATAACTAGGACGAGATCTGGTGAGGATGCAATATTGCTGGTGTCAGAGAAGCCGGAGGTCTTGAACCAGGCCAATGCCTCATTGCAATGAACATTGATTGGCAAGTGAAGATGTATGAACAGAGGGATATACAGTGGAACAAACTACTATGATACACTACAGCTTACACAATGAGATGTTTTCTATGCTTTGTTGTTGTTGCTTATTTGATATTTATTTTAGTGGGCAAGGAAGCAAGAAGCACAAAGGTGAATATGAGGGGCCAGGAAGATTAGCAGGACTGGGGCTACATGATGTGAAACTCACAGTCAATAAACAGTTAAAAAATACATTTGATCAATATGTCAACAAGACAGAAGAGATGTCTGACTCAGTGTTTAAAAGATCTTGTTGCTCTTACAGAGGACCAGGTTTCATTCCCAGCCTTCATATAATAGCTCAGAACTCTAACTCTAGGGGAGATGATGCTGTCTTCTGGCTTCATGGCATGTCTCCACATGTGTATCATGTGTAGGTCAATATATGCTCACACACGCGCGCGCCCCTACACACACACACACACACACACACACACACACACACACACACACACTCACGCGCGTGCGCACTACACTAAGTTAACCATGCCCAAAGAAAAACAGTTGAAATTTTGGAGATGATCGCTTTTCAAATAAGGTGAAAATGTTGTGATTGGAGCTATGTTTATACATGACAGTTTTCCAGGTTTTGAAAAAAAAAAAAAAAACTGGAAAAGGAATCATAGGAAAGGACAACTGAGTACTCACTACAACCAATGTGTCTGGTATACAGGTTTTTCACATTTTCTCCTTCAAAGAACACTTTAAGTATCAGTGAGCACTCTCCTTTACATAGGTAATGAAATCTCACTAAGTGTGGTGGAAAATATTTGGCTGTATAGTTTTCAACAAAAAGGATATCTAATTCTGGTGTTAGCTTGAAACTATTGAATCAGAATGTTTCATCAAGATAGCCACAGATCTATATTTCTCTTTCCAGATCTCAGCTCCACTTACGAGGTACTGGCTTAATTCTCACATAGGCTTTCTTTGTGTGGTTGAATAGCTTGGACTGTTGTTAGTCTATGTCATTCTCAGAGCTAACTGAATCAGGAGAGGACACAGATTGCCCCTGCTGTGTGTAGTTATTCCTGGACAATAGCTATGGACAAGTTTTTGGGCTCAACTGATTGACTGGTCAAAAAATATGGCTCACTCTCCCTGACCTTCCCTATCTCTAATGTCCTCTTTACAATGGGTAAAGATCTTCAAAGTTAATTATTGGTTTACATAAATGAGTAAGGTATTTGTACAGTTGCCTTTACTGCTTGGCTTCTTTCATTCATCATGATGTTCCCAATTCCATTCATGTTACTGCAAAAGTCAGAATTCCATTCAGTTTCTCTGTAAGCTTATTCCATTTTGTAAATATAGTATTTTTAAAATTCACTTGTCAATTGAAGGTCCTTTGAGTGATTATGTTTGTGCAGTAATAATCATGGTTTTTCGAAGATCTTGTGAGGTCAGGTTCCGGTGCTTTCTGTGTTCATATCCAGCTGTGCGAAATGCTTTATTTTAGGAATCTTCATACTGTTTTCCACAATTTCTCAAATGTGTTCTGTAGAGGGCATATAAAATCCACATTTTTCTGTATTTTTTTTTTTGCCAACAGTTTGTAACTTTTTAAAGGTAGGAATTTTATTAGAAATAAGCAAATATTTCACTGTAATTTTCACATATGTTTCTCTTTGGATTAACAAAGTCCAGCATTTAAAAATCTATTTATTAGTCAGTTATGAGAAGCAGCTATATAGTAATTCTGTAGCCTATTTTTAAAAATAACTGTTTATTTATTTTATGTATATGAGTACACTATAGCTGTCTTTAGACACACCAGAAGAAGGCATCAGATCCCATTACAGGTGGTTGTGACCCATCATATAGTTGCTCAGAATTAAAGTATGTATCTCTGAAAGAACAGTCAGTGCTCTTAACTGCTGAGCCATCTCTCCAGCCCCTGTAGTCTATTTTTTAAGTAGATATTCTTCACATTAATCTTTGGGATTTATTTATATATTCTGAATATTAGTGTCTTGTCAAAACTGAATTTATCAAAATGTTTGAATATAAATAATCTCAATTCTTCTTAAAATGTTCAAAACCAGAAATAGAATAAACTATTAACTCTTAGAGTGCCATCACAATGCTAAGACCTAAAATACACACACACACACACACACACACACACACACACACACACACACACACAAACACAGAGTGAGAGAGAGAGAGAGAAAGAGAGAAAGAGAAAAAGAGAGAAGTAATGAAAACTGCTGATGTGCATTTTTGATGAATATTAATACAAAAATTCTCAATGGGTGTTCTTAACAAGCACAGAGGACATAGTTAAGTCCGCAACAGTTATACTAAAAAATAAGTAAAATAGAAACAAAACAAATTCAATAGTACCTCAGAAATTTATTAATTATGTCAGTTGATTGTTGACACATGATACAATGGTTTAGAAGTGTACAGTTTTCAAGTATAAGCAATTCCCACTTCTCTTCTTTACTAGCTGAGACAGCTAGATTTCTCCTTTAAAGTAAACACAGCATTTTGTTTCTGCTTTTATCAAGAAAAATCACATTTTGTTTCTACTTTACTTCTTTTACAATTATTTTCATCTCTGTTAATAAGATATAGAAAAAATATTGTTAAAAATAAAGATTTAGGGGATGAAAACAATGAATCTTTTATAAGAAATCCTTTTTCTTCCCACTCTGAAAAAGGACACTGATGCTTGTTCTAATTCTAATATATTCAACAATATTTAACCAAGCAAAATCAGGATTGTAACTTGTAGGCAGAGAATTCTATGCACAAAATGAAACATACAGAGTCCTGTGGTCATTACTTATGAAGAAGAGAAGGGTCATCATGACTTTTTTTTTTCTTGAAAAAAAAATCATGAAAGATAGTGATACTCTGCCTAATTTTCCTTCTTAAACCTGTAGAAAAATTTTAACCCAGCAACATGGCTATTTTGACTGGAATATAAATGTGCCCTCAGAATACCTTTAATCAGAAATAATGACTTCAAACTGAGGGAGAGGTGAAGTGATGAATCAAAGAAAGATTTGACAGGATATACCCAACACTCATGAGAACAACATAAGAAAAAGCCTATTTAAGAGAGCACAGAGAAGGTGGTCCAATAACTGGCCCAAGTTTGGATCCATCTCAAAAGGAGGCTCCACGGCCTGTTACTATTACTGATGCTATAGTGTGCTTACAGACAGGAGCCTAGCATGGCTGTTCTCTAAGAGGTCCAACAAGCAGCTGACCAAGACAGACACAGATACTTACATCCAACAAATGGACTGAGGTCAAGGACCCCTGTACTTGAACTAAGGAAAGGGTGCAGGAAGCTAAGGAGGAGGGTGATCCCATAGGAAGACCAGCAGTCTCGACTATCCCAGAACCCTGAGGTCTCTCAGATTTTGAGCCATCAACTAGGCAGCATACACAAGCTGATCCAAGGCACCTGACACATATACAGTAGAGGACTGCCTGATCACGACTCAGTGAGAGTAGATGCACCTAACACTTGAGAGACTTGAGACCTCAGGGAATGGCGAGGTCTGGCAGGGGTGTGGTGGGGTGGGAGGAGCTGTATCAACTTGGAGACAGGAGGAATGGTATGAGGAACTGTGGAATGTCAAACCTTGAGGTGGATAACAACTGGATTATAAAAAATAAAAGTGATAAAAATAAATAACTTAATATTTTTTTATAAAGAGCAAGCACAGGGAGAGACAACTGAGTCAAGTGGAAATCAGTGGAGTCAGTTTCACTGCAGATCATTTGAGTTAAGGCAATGCAGTGGGGTCAGCTGGGTCAGTGTAGTGTGTGCAGTATAATGGAGTTGAGTTCTTTTGTGAGTTAATGAGGTTTTAATGGGACAGTTTTACAGAGATAGGTTACAGAAAGAACAAGATAGACACAGATGAAGACAGAAAAAGCCAGATAATGAGAAGGAGCCAAAACATCAGAACAGATTGCTAGAGTTAGTTTGAGGCCAAGCAGTGCAATTCAGTGGGAAGATGATAGAAGTCATATTGAATCAGTCAGTTTGGAGGATTTGATTATAAGGAGGCTAGAACTTTCTAGGCCTAGGCCTAGGGATAGTTAGAATGGTAGTAAGCCTTGGAAATGACAATTTCTTCAGCTACATGAATGATACTTTTACAAAAACCAGTCAAACAGTTCTTAAAGAGGGATGATAAGAAACTTTTATATCAAAATGAAGGAAGTAAAGCATCACTGTCCTAAAATTATAGAAAAAAGTTTCTTGTACTTTTAAAGTCATCCATTGTTCTACATGTGGTAAATACATTTGCCTGACTTTGAAGTGACTTTTAGTGAGATGCCTGGAGGCAATGGATCTATGTGTCTTCTTGATGAATAAAATGCTTAAATATATATGGATGAAGTAGATCTCTCTGGACTATTATGTATCTGAAGAAAAACAGGCTTCAATTGGAAAATCTTTAAACACAAATAATTTGATTCAAGCATCATGGATTTATCATCAGACATGCCTTTTTATAATTTAATTAATTTTTTATTGACAAGATGCTTTAGTTGCATAAGAGTTTTTTAAAAAAAGCATTCCTTTTCCTCTGAAAATAGGAGATTTAGGAACCTAACAAGTTTCCATGTGTATTTTCTCTTCCTAATGTTTATCTTGGTGAAGTATGGTTGCATAAAGTGTGGGGGTTACATGCAGTGAGTGCCTGATACCTCAAATAGTTTCTTAAGTTCTGTCATTTTCTAAGCCTGGTTTTTATATGTGGTCGATGATATTTGGTTGTCAATAAAATATCCAGAATCCACAGTGCGTTCCCAGTCTGGCCTAGAGAGTCATCAGGGGAGTTATAGGCTCCAATCCTGCTAAAGCAAACAGATAATTAGGAAAGTAGGAAGGGTGAGTGACAGATATAAATAGAGTAGTTGAGGTTGTTTAAAGTACAAAACTAAAGTTCTTTGCAAAATTTCTCTATCGGTTACTATGATATTCTATCATTCTCCATTATACATGTTTAGTTTGGCTTATTAAATCTTATATGCTCACCATAGTATCAAGATGGATGTCCTTACATTCTACTGAATCACCCAACTGTTCATTTCAGTGTAGGCACATAGTACACATCTTTGTGAAAGATAAAATCCTTTCATGTGCTCTTAAAACTCTTGTTGGCTGCTTCCTCCTGTAAATAACATTCCATCTTGAACTCATGCTCAATGATTTGCTTTCCATGTACATGTGTCTTAAGTGACCACCGTAAATTACTTTTTGTGATTTTTTTCAAATTAATAATAACATTTTAGCCTATTTTCCTTTACTTTGCACAAAACCATCAAACTTTCTTGTTCAAATAAAACATACGCAGGGGTATTCATTACTCCACCAAAATAGATATGATATTTTAGTACCCATAATTCTCCATCTGTACGCCAGATGCTTGCAGACACGTGGCACTGCTCATATTTTAAACAAACAAATGTGAAATGTACAAGATGGGTAAAGGGCAGTGTTAATGCTTTACACATGTGCCACCATTATTTGGTGCTATATTAATCTTCTCTGAAATCTTAAATATCATTTGAGAAATGAATGCTACAATTCTGAGGAACCGAGATGCAAAATGAACCAGTACATTTAGCTGCTCACTACTAGCCTTATATATAACAATGTAGAAAATCCCCTCAAGGCAAAGAACAAGAACTTGAGTTCACAGAGAACACAAATGCAAAAGGTCATTGAACTGTCAATACATATTGTGTCAAGTTATGCTTTCTTCATTTCTAAATAATACTGATTTTTATCGCTATTATTTACTTGAAAATGATTGGTTATATAAAAGACAGGTTTTAATAAATTCAATTTAACGACTTGTTAGAAAAACCAAATATGAGGTCACATATATACACATATGCATGGATGCCACCTAAAACCTTTATAAGTAGATTTAGTTGTACATTTTTTTATCTCATCATGTTGCCCTATTAAATGCGACCATCTTTGTCTTCTTTGTTGATATGCACTGAGCATCTGACAGATTTGGAGACCGAGGTTGCTTTGTCTTACCTATTAAGCTACTGCGTGCTTTAAATATAAATCGAATTGATTTTATATATTATTATATGAATGAATCCTGTTAAAATAAACCAGTATGTGGATTCTTTGACCCATTATTTTTGTTCTTATATAGAATCTTCAGTCAGTATCTGCTTTTCCTAAATATATAAGTATTTTATTTTCATTCCAATTTCATTGAACCTTTAGTAGGTTCATGTTTTCTTGAGACATAAAGTCAGTATTTTACTCTAGATTTCATAAGGCAATATTTTATGGATAACATATTCTCATTCTTTTTCTTTTAAAATCTCTATTTTAAAATAATTTTCTTAAAACAGAAAATGCAACGCAATTAAGATGTTTTATCCTCTTTGTTTGACTTCAATTAGTCAATAGCCGGAAGAGTGATACTTGTCTGTCCTTTGGCCAAAATTGATCTAGGCAAATATTCAAGTTTAAAGAAAAGAATTTATTGCCTGGGGGAGGGGAGACCCTTGGTCCTGTGGAGGTTTGATGCCCCATTGTAGGGAGATGCTGGAGGGGAGAGGTGGGAGAGGGTTAGTGGGTGAGGGAGCACCTTTATAGAGGTAAAGGGGAGAGAGGAGAGTGAGGTTGTGGGATGGGGGACTTGTGGAGGGGTAACCAGGAAGTGGGATATCATTTGAGATGTAAATGAATGGAATGGTTAACTAAAAATCAAAAAGAGAGATGAAGGCATGGAGAGTAACTTCCTCATCTATACTGGAATTTTGTCTGGCTTAATCTGTGTAGATGTTGTTCAATTAAAGCAAGGTATTATTGATTCATATCATGATAACCACCACATTATATACATGGAGCAGTATTTCACTGAATTCTGGCTCCTTCTCCTGCTCTTACATTCTTTCTGAATCATATTCCAAAGTGTTGCTTGAGCCTCAGGAGTGGGGTTGGGGATTGGGAGAAGAAAGGCTCCTGTTTAATTTTAATGTACATATCTGGAATACCAGTAACATTTTGGGTCCTAGGAAAGGTAACATTTTCAATGATTATTATGAACAATTAAAAATAACTAAATGGCTAGCCAGGTATGGCAGTTCATTCCTGTAATCCAAGAATATAGGAGTTGTGTGCAGGGAGGTGAATCAATATTCAGTATTATCCTCAGCTAGTCTGCAACCAGCCCAGGCTCTGAAACATCAACAACAAAGAAAAACTTCATATACTACCAACTCAACATAAACAATGCTAGCAGTTCATGCTTTTAAATTTACCTGGTCATCATTCCCCATGAACATGAATATACTGTATATTATTCTAATTTCCATTTGTGCTTAAAAGCATGCACACAAAATCTTTACTTGCTTTTGATAGTTGGTATTAAAATATAATACAATTAAAAATTGTATTATGATCCTGGAAAATATTTCCCAATTGTAAAATCACAGAAAGTATAGGCTCATGTCATGCATTCTTCCTATTTAATATTGTACACTTAGCTCTGTGATCTAGCAATTATTAAAATTGTACAATAAACATTTTCATCTTAGTAGTGATAAACATAAGTGGAACATTTTTTGTGATATCTAAATAGAGGAATAAAAATTAAGAATGCTGCTATCTCTGTCCTGTAGCATCTTTGACACTCTTCACAATAGTAAACTGTCAATATTTCCTTTGAAAATTTTATCTACTGGACAAGTTATAACTTAAAAGCTTGTTAAAACCAAATAAGAAGTAGAAGTTGAATTTAAGATATCTTGGATGACTTAACAGGGCAAGCCTGTGAAAAATATTATGGGGTGGGAGTGGTTATCTTATTGTCCTCTACTATGGTTGATATTCAATAGGTTGGTCATGTTAATTTGCTATGTCCACAGAATGTTCCTGGCTAATAGAAACATGCAGATGATAATGATTAGAAACTTGTGAACCAATAAAAAAAAAAAAAAAAAACTTGTGAGCCTTGTCCCAGGTAACTAGATCTATTAAGAGTCTTTTGTTTATTTCTATGGAATGAAGTTGGACAGAAGCAGTTTCACCCCAGTTCACCTTATTACTGAAGTCTGAGAGACTCTAGGAAGAGTGGTAAGAGAGGTGTTGTAAAGAGCATGGACTTAGACTCCTGTCTGTTTGCAGTGTTTTCTCAATAGCCAAAAGCACACAGAAATTCCATCTCAAAGAAAAATATGGGGTTAATTCCTGAGGAGAGTGTGAATTGTCATCTCCTAAAGGTGAAAAATGAATTGACCCATCTAAATGTCATTTCTCTAGTATCTCTTTGAACCTTAAATATTACAAACATTCACGTCCTCTCTTCCTTTACATTTTATCAGTTTTTAAGTTCATAGGAATTTTATTGAAATGGATAGAATGGAAAGGACACTCAGTCATACAGCAGACACTCAAAAATGCTAGGAAGATTTAGTTTAAAATTTGATATATATGATTTCAAGAGGATGAATTTTCTTTTTTTTTCTTTTTATCTTTCTTTTTTTAATTATCAAATAATAATTTTTACTTTTTAACATAGGGGTTATAAATACAAAAATGCAGGATGTGGGGAAGGGGATGACACAGGAGCATAGGTGTTCAGAGGAACTACAGATATCTTTCAGAACAGGGCACAGGTCACTATGACTCTGCCTATGATTCATTTGTCCTTATCTAAGTTGGTACTATCCACCAAGGTTGCCTATTTACAAAGTCTATGACTACTCAGGCTGGTAAATTTCCACAAAAGCTGCCTGTTTACAATAGCTTATAGCCATCTGTTTCAGTGTTTTTCCATAGAGAGCCAAGACTTTGTGTTAGCAGGCATGTATGTCAGGCCTATTGCTGATTTTAGGCTTATGGCTGATTTTAGGCCTTCAGGGCTGCCCTTGACATCTCCTCCCTTCTCCAAGTATAGAAGGGCTATGGCAATTCTAATCTTGCCAAGGCAAAAATCGAGGCCTAACCTCCAGTAACTAAAGGGGACCCCACCCAACCTAAAATAGGGGACTTCCACCCCTAAACCAAGCAGAGAGGGGCCACCCAGAACCCCCTCTGACTGGTGATCTGAATTCTTGCTTAGGCTGCAAGGCTAAGCACTGCAAGGGAATATAAATAAAAGTTAAAAATATGTTTCTGGGTTCCCCCAGGGGCAAGTCTGACTGCATAGGGGTTGAGGTCAAAAGTATCCCCTCTCCAGTAAAAAGACATCAGGGCGGGTATGGCCCTCATGCCTCACTGAACAACAACAGAAGGGTAAATTTTCTAATGCAACAATATAAATTATTTATTCGAATTCTTAACTAAAGACCCAAATCACATCATTAGAAAGCAATTAAAATTATTCTAGGAACAAAATAAGTGTAAAAGTCATAGATACTAGTTTTCAACAAAGCTAACATTCTGGAATGGAAGTATTTGTTTTCAAAAACTTTTTACTACTCTTTCTCTAATTGCGATTCCCCAAATTTGTCTTGGAAAAGTTTATGCTGTTCTTTTTGGAATGTTTTAGATGTGAACAGTATTTTGTTGTTTCTGAGCCTGTACTTGTTATAAATATGACAAATTCATATTATCCTAGCCAAAGAGTCATACTTTAAATTACTCTTCACACATTTTAATGATGTTCTGTATTCTTCTTAATGAAGGTCAGACCTGTGAGATAATATGCTATTATTGGCTGAATTCTAGCTATTTTGTATGCGTTATGCATTTGACAAGAATACAGTTTCTGAAGAAGCAATTCATTTACATAGAAAATGTTTTTGCTATGAGCAAACCAAAGCTTGCCTGTGCCCAAATATAGAAAGGTGTTGCTGGATTCATAGTTTTATTCTGTGAAAAAGATATCATATATATATATATATATATATATATATATATATATATATATATATATTTGATGCTCAGAGGACAAAGACAAGAGGCCTTTTGTATTTACTTTGTTTCTCTACATTTTTCACTTGATCTTTTATGCCTTTGTTTAACTTTTGTAAACAGATGTTTCATTATTGAGCTTACTACTCAGCAAGAACACCATACCTAGTATTCTACAGGTACTTTTCCACTGAGGTCTTGCAGAAATATCAAAGATAGCTTTGCATATATTAACTGTGAGGAAACTGAGGACTACCATGTTTGTTTTTATGTGAAATTTTCTTGTTAAATTAAAACATGGTTCCCCTGCCAGAGAACCATCAAATGAATTCATTATGTAACTATGAATACATTGTATTTCATGCTCCAGGGTAAAGGGATAAGGACAATGACCTGATTGGATATTTGGAGGACTTCTAAATAAAGTCACATGATTTTATGTAACATATTGTACAGCATTGTTATTCTTTCTTCGGTTTCCTTTCCCTTCTGGAGCCACATGACAGGAGCTGGTTTAGATTATGCTCAACCTTTTTCTAAGTCGATGAGCAAAGAGGAATTTTTAGACTCTTAGACTTTTACATGGAAGGAATCATGCAGTTGGATGATTTTCCTATAATGTAATCAATGTACCAAGCAAATCTGAAAAGCAATGTTAAAATCCTTCAAAGTTAAAACTCATATGAATGATTGATTTAGTTTACTTTATTTCTTATTTAAACCCTGTGAAATAACTAAGGGTAGGATTTCACCATGTGTTCCCTTTGAGTAAGTGTCGGCTACTGAGGCTCTGAAGTGTTCTTCAATACTAATAGATCTTTCTCACAGTGCTCAATATTTGCTGTTTACTTGTCTCATTTTGATTCTAAAAACTGAACTTGATTTATTTCACTCAATTCTCAAAGCTCATAGAAAGGAGAGAGAGAGAGAGAGAGAGAGAGAGAGAGAGAGAGAGAGAGAGAGAGATTTTCTGTAACTTCTATTCTAATGGCCAAGTGAAACTATGTCATCATTTGCTACCTGATCCAAGATCACTGATGTTGATTTCTCTACATCCTTAAAAGAACTTATTATGAGCTTAAAGGAAAATTCTAAACACCGGTGATATGGAATGGATTAGAAAAAAAATCAACATCTAGAATAATAATTTCAATCTCTAGTCAGCTCATAAACATACACCTTTGAAACTCTGGGAGATATATCAGCTATCAGCACTGCAGCTTACCCGGGTATTATGAGTAAATCAGAAGTGTTTCTCAGGTGGATATGGTAATACATATCTGTATTTTATCACTCAGGAGGCTAAGGCAGGGCTTCAACTTCATAGGTAGATACTATCTCGAGAAAACTGAAACCTAAGTAGTTTTAATTTAAAAAGTCATAAATGTAATCAGTGACACATTTTTTCTTTTTGGTAAATTAAAAACAAAATTTAAATAATTTATTCATTGTGTGTGTATGTGTACACACACACACATATGTATGCAAGTATGTGTGCAAGTATCTATATGTGCATTTTGTACAACAGTACATGAATGGAAGTTAGTAACAACCTGAGAGTCAAGTCTTTTTCTACTATGGGGACTCTAGAATTCAATTCAGGCTGTCAGATTTAGCAGTAAGCATATTTACTTTCTGAGTGATCTCATTAGCTCTTCATTTTGTTGAAGTTTTATGTACCCCTTAATTAGGACAGGTTGTATTACCTTATGACAAAGAAGTGAATTATAAATCAATGAAGGAGAGGAGGAAGGGAAGGGGGAGTCTGAGATACAATAGAGGGCTACTTGTTTCTCCTTTTGCCTCAAACCTGAGAAGCCATCAGTGCTTATTAAGGAAGAGCACAAAGACAGAATCAAAGACAGACATTTGAAATATCTTTCCTTTGTGGTTTAGGGATTCCTTAAAAGAACGATATGCAGTCATTAGGTAATCTGTGAGCTTTATAAACACAATACAGTAAATTCAAACAAAACATTGAGAGATCCGAGGGCAACTTAATTTTGCTTGAAATATGAACCAGGGAAATGTGGCAGTGAGAGATATCAGGATCTCCTTTAGCTCCTTCAATTCTAGGACGAACAACAGTATCAACTAACCTAGACCTCTCAGAACCCCAGAGACTAAGACACCAACCAAAGAGTATACATGGACTGGTCCATGACCCCTGGCCACTGCCTTGTCTGGCTTCAGTGGGAAAAGATGTGCTTTAACCCTGTAGAAACTTGATGCCCCAAGGAAGGGGGATGCTGGGTGGAGGTGGGTGGGTGTATGAGGGGGCTTCGTGGGAGGAGCATGCTCTCAGAGGCAAACAGGAGTGGGGAAGGGGAAGAACACTAGGAGGGAGGACTGGCAAGGAGGGCAACATTTAAAATGTGAATAAAAATATAAAAGAAGAGATACTGAGAGTGTTGAGATTGCCTTCATTTTACCATGCTCAGTACTCCTTCAAAAGGATGAGATCAAACATCAAACTATCTTATTGCCGTTTTTCATAGGAAAGCCACATGTATAGACATGTATTCCCATCAATCAGTAGTACAATGTGAATGCTTACATGTTTTAGTGTTATTTGCTCTAGGAAGCAATTCAGAACACCTGTCTCTATTGTTCTGATGTCTAACAGGAATATATAAGCGATAGCTCTTCTTTCTTATCCTTATCCCTTATGTCATAATTTTTAAAACTTAGATAATTGCCTTTTAAAACCCCTTCATTTTAAATAGAGAAAAAATTTCAGGGTCTGTTGACATAGTAAAATAATCTATATCCAAACTAGGTAGAAATCACCTCTGAAAGTTTAACAGCTTCATTTTGATCTTGCCAATTCTATCTTCTGGACAGTGAATTTCCAGGTGCACAAGAAGGGTGTTATTGACCTATTCATCCTGCTTCTTTCTCTCTTGCAATTCAAACTAACAAACAAAGTGATTCTGATTACGGGTCTGTGTGCAGCTGTAGTGAGATTGATTGCTCAAACTCCTGTGCCCAGCATCATCCCCACTGGCAGGCCTGGAGGTGAGATCCTTTCCGGAGCTTTGAAACACTCTGACAGTATCCATCGCCTAGTTTTATGTCCAAAACCCTCTTTCCATAGTTTCTTATTTCATCTTGCTGCTGAATATTTTATTTAAAAAAGAACAGCAGTGTGTGCAAGCTTTTAGTCTCGGCTGGTCAAGTGTTTTCTGGCTGTTCATTTTACAGTAAAGTAGGCAGTAATGCACTTGCTGGCAATAAAGAGAAGTGCTTTCCTTTCTTTTATGTCATCGATTCTGTTTATATTTAAGGGTAGTGAAAGATAAGTCTCTCACATTCAGTTTTATTAATAATTCCATCTTATCAACACATGTATGTATAAATAGTGTGTATTAAATATGCATGCACAAAGATATAGGATTATATGTTTAAGACCAAAGTATACACACTCAAAACCAAGACATTTTATCTTTAAGAGAAAAACAGCACTTACTAAATCTTACTAGTGTGTATCCTAATATTCCCCTGCCTTTCATTGCTCTCCAAGGTAAATGAATACAGGTCACAGAAAATATTTAGAGCCTTTGCTTAAACTAGGTTCTTTGGATGCCGTTTCTGTGTCTGCAATTTATTGACCATATGCTGTTGACATGCTTTTTTTTAATTCTTTCATTTTTATACTGAGAAAACCATGATCCCTGTAAGGTCAGAATGAATAGTAAATTGATGACTGAGACAATTTAACATTTTATTTGTTGCTGGTTAAATATGATTTAAATGTTAGAGAACACGTTTGCAGAATTGATGCTCTTTCAAAATATAAATGGTGATTACTTAAGACTAACTGTAGCCTTTAGCTTCTCAAGAGAATATTCTACCCAGGAATATAGCAAATATATTTGTTCATTTTAGTTTTTGCTAACAACTAATGCTTAGTTATGTAACTATGATTTTTCAGTCTGTCATTTATATCCACCTATGTCTGTCTATCTATCTATCTATCTATCTATCTATCTATCTATCTATCTATCTATCATTGGTCCATGGACACAGACAAGCAGTATTTCCACATTTGCCAAGCCCTGGGTAAAGAAATAAATTTCTGATCACTCTCCCAGAATGAAAATAACTTTTATGGTATTGTGATGAAAGGTGGAGGATTTCATTTGATTTTTTCCTAGAAGACTAGGCCTCGATACCTGGGTTACATAACTGACAATAGAACTCTGCTGTTTATAAAATATGCTTATTTTTTCTCATTCTAGAATTGTCTCCACAACCCCACTAGATATGGACATAAATCTCTTGAAAAAATATAGACAATTTAGTTCCTTTATCCTATTGCCACTCTTGTTTGAAATAACAAATTGAAGAATTTGATATTCTGATTGTATCAACAGTTACATTAAAGTTATATAATTATTAATGTGTTCCGAGTATTCTGGATGCAGCATATTAAATATCATATGGCTTATATAAACCTTTTCCATCTACTTACTGCAATGATGCTATAAATTGGTAATACAAGGACATTCACATCAACTAAATGTAAATATTTATCTGTCTTGTGCCTTAAATTTATAGTGATACCACTCTTAGCCGATATGTGAATTTCAAGCAGCAAAAACACTTTTGTAAAGTTCTGAGCAGGTCATGAATATAGACTTTTTGTCCTCAGCTACTATTGTTAGTTAATTTAAAGCCCTTTCCTCGTCATTGCTAAGTGCTTTAGTCTGACATGCATTCTCCAAATGAAATGTGGCTTTGATGGATAAACTCAATTAAAGCTCAGGCGTTAGATAAGTTAGCAGAGAATTGGACAGATCTTTACCAATCTACCTTTAAAAATACATTAAGCATTTCAAAATGAAGCAGTCATAAATTATATGGAAAATATGTTAGTAAAACTGATTGAAATGAGAATCAATTACTCTATGCAAATTTCTGTTGCTTAGAAAGCAGCATTTGTTTTCCTCTCTGACTGTTGTAGTTTGAATGTACTTTTGTTTAGTAAAATAAGACAACTGCCTCTGTCTGTGACTTGTGTAAAAATTCTGCCACTTTTTAGTATTTACTTTCGTTAAGTCAGCTAGTTTTACTTTGAGATTAATGATATGAGGTTACTCATGATCTGAAGATCTTTATAACACAAGGAATTTCTTTAATTTTTTTTTTTAGTATTTTAAGACATATCTCAATGATTAGTTTGGGAAAGCCTTTCAACAATCTTCTCTCATTTTTTTTAATTGTTAAGTTAAAATATCCATGTTGCCCTGGGATATACAGGTCACTAAAAATGTGTAAAAAGAAACATAAAAAATTAATGGTTTTATATAAAGTCTTTTATACACACAGAGAGAAACAGATACACACACACACACAAACACACATGTAAAAATGAAGAGACAGAAGCATATATCTTGCTAGAAAACTTGGGGATTGAATTTCACTATTAAATTTTATGAGAAACTTTTGATATTAGCATAGAATTCTATTATTTTACAGGAGAGTTAACAGACAACATGTGTTTTTAGATTTTATGCAGAACAAATATAGCCAATAAGGTAATCTGTAGTACTTATAAATTTGTTTGTGAGAATCTAACAAATTTGAATTTAAACTCCAAGCCTTTAATTAATATCAACTTGAGTCCAGCATTCATTTTTTTTTTTCAATTGCAAAAGTTAGGGACAGTAATCACTGAACATGTCACAGTGTTTGGAAGTGAGGTTACATGAGGTCAAACACAAAACAGGTCAGCAGTCACAATAAGTTACAGACTTCTCAGAATTTGATGAGTTGGTACTGTAAGGTATTTATTACCTTAAAAGAGCTTATTTTGATTTATGCTATTTCTGTTATTTTTCTCAATTATGCTCATGTGATCGGCTCTTTTACAATGTGTATTCATTTTCAATTGCTTTGAAGAAGACTATTAGGTGAGAAAAATATGTAAAGTCTTTTGAGTTTTATTGTGTAAATTCTCTTGAAAGAAGTAGTTGAATCTAGGGCTGAAATTACAATTATATTCCAGATTAGCCTGGAATACTGATAGCTCTCAATATGGAGACTGAAAACCAAACTAAGTCAGCACTAAACGTCTCATCATGACTGCCATGTGTGAAGGAACACCAGACTGACCAGCACTGTCAGTAGATATAGATGAAGTAATTTGTTCAACTAATGATTATGTTATCTTTTAAATTACCAAAATATATTATTATAAATAAATGTATATTATTAATTTATAAAGAGAGATATAAATGAACCATTAATTAAGTAAATTATAGCAAACATACTATTCATTTATTTTTTTTCTCTTCATTTTTCAGTCCATCTTTCTGGTCCTTTCTCCCATCACTTATATCACACACCCCAGTCTCCATTGCCTTGGGATCTACAGAGCTTTTCTCTAATTTCAAATTTCAATATAACATTCTGTACTGACTTTACTTCTCATAAATTTAGGATCAGTTATTCTTTTATGTGCTAATGTCACCCAAATATCTGCCTCTTTCCTGAACTCTTTTCTTTTCTCTGGTCTCACAGAGCCTGATTTACCTTCTTCAGTTGAGTGAGTAGTTGCACTGTCAACTCTAACAGCAATATGTCACATCTCTCTCTTCTGTAAAATACTCTCTCAAGATTTTCTCAATCTGTGCTAATCTTGTACTTTGAATTTAAAGTTCCTATTATTTTATGTAATTATTTACTAGAGGGGAGGACCGAACATGGCTTACTAAATGATAAGCAAATTGCTACAGTTGTTTTCTTTAACAACTACTGTAACAGCATTTGTGAGCTTTATTTATTATTAATATTAGTTTGTAACTTGTTTACTTATGGCACAATAGTGAGTATTATTTTTATTAATATTTGTTTGTGAGTTGCTTACTTATGGAACAGTAATGGAGTAATGGACTCTTATTTTTCTTTTACTGGATTTTTCTTTCCTTTATTTATATTTCAAATGTTGTCCCCTTTCCAGGCCTCCCCTCCGGAACCTCCTATCCCATCCCCTCTTTCCCTGACTCTATGAGGGTACTCTCCCACCCACCAACCCACCCACTCACCCACTAACTCACTCACCCACTCATGCCTGCCTGCCTGCCCTGGCATTCCTCTACACTGGGGCATCGGACCCCCTCAGGCCCAAGGGTCACTCTTCCCATGTATATTCAATAAGGCCATCATCTGTCACATATGGGGCCAGAGCCATGGGTCCCTCCATGTGTACTCTTTGGTTGGTCCAGTCCCCAGGAGTTCCAGGGGTCTGGCCGATTAACACTCTTTCTCCCCCCATGGGATTGCAAACCCCCTCAGCTCCTTCAGTCCCTTCTCCAACTCCTCCTGCGGAAACCCTGCACTCAGTCCAAAGGTTAGCTGCAAGCATCCACCTCTGTATTTGTCATGCTCTGGAAGAGTCTCTTAGGAGACAGCCATATCTAGCTCTTGTCATCAAGCACTTCTTGGCATTTGAAATAGCATCCGGGTTTGGCGACTGGACACTTATTCTTTGGAGTTCAGAATAACTGCTTCAGTCCAGATTTAATTCCTTCTTCTTCTCTTCTCAGCTCGCTTCCCTACTTGTGTCTCTATTTTTACTTCTTCTCTTTTTTCTCCCTTCTTTCTTCTTCTCTTTCACTTTTTCTTCATCATCATATTCCTTATTCCTCCTCTGTTACACACCCCTTTTTTCTTAATTAATTACATTGTGAATATCCCAGAGAATCTGGAATAAACTTAGCAGTTTCACTTACTGTAAACAACATGTGGAAAACTGTAAATTTCAAGAACACAATCTTCTCTTGCCTTAATATAAAACTTTTAGTGATTTTTTTTCTCTTACCTCTTCCCTTTCTAGTTGCATGAAGCTGTCTTGAAATACTTTAGGGCTTTTATGAGATTTGACTTTGCTCCAGCTGTTGCGTTGACTGTTGCTACTTTCACTGCACTGTTACTACCTATTTGTGATCTTTTTATCTGTGGCTGTTTTGAACTCAAATTGGAAACTAACAAATATTTGTCTTATTTATCTGCTAATCTAAATTATCTTCAGAATAAATCTATTGAGGTATTAACATGATAAAAAGGAGTTATTGCATTGTTAAAATTATAAATAATTTAAAATGTAGGATGGTAAACTGAACTATAATAGTTCATAAATTGTGTTTTCTTTACTAGCTGTACCTATATAAGCATAAAAGTGGAATAATAATATGACCATAGGATGAACTCACAAATTTCTATCTAAATAAATATGTCAGAAAAATAATTTTATAAAAGTATTAGGTATTCTTAAGCTAACTTTAATAATAATGAAGTGTAATTGAGTTTCATTATAAAAACATCATTGAAAAACAACAAACAAAACAAACAAACAAAAAACAGTAGGATAAAGATAATGCCGGATGCTTAAGAAATTGTTGTTCTTCCACAACATGTAGATGTCATCTTAGCTTCTATACATATATGAATCCATACATAAAAGCACAAAAACACACAGTTGTGCACACACACACACACACACACACAACTCACATTAGTGTCCATTTTTCTCTTCTGGCTACCTTTGGCACAGCACATACTTGATATACATACATATAAATGCAAAACACTCCTATATATAAAATAAAAAATAATTTTAAAAGATCCAAACATATATGGATGATTTAAACTGAAATAGTAATTTAGTGGTTGAATGTCTTCAAAGAGAGATTGAAGAAGTGTCCATATTTCAGTAAACCCTGGGGAGGTGATTAGGGAACACAGAACTCTTCTCTGTTTGCTTGCTTGTTTGTTTTATTGATTCTCTAAGGCAAATGATTAAAGTTACTTGATAGTCATTAGTCTGCAGGAAGAATTAATGTTTGTATGCCCATGTTTGATTGTGCATGATGTGTGCATTTGTGCATATGTGTGTAGGTAAGAAAGAAGAGTCTATGAAAGAAGAATGAAGTAATAAAACAATCTATTTATATGGCCTTCTTAAAAATAACATTTTCAAATAAAATAGCATTAAACTTATGGAAAAATCCACAAATGAAAACTATTGCATGTAACAATAACAAAAAAACCTCAGATTATTATTCAGTACTACTTATTTATGGTTATTTTATTCTGCAATATTATTTTTTCAGTGATGCTAGAAAAATTAATTTCATAAAGCAGTCTTTTTTCTGGAAAGTGAAATTACTTTCTCAATATTTGAAAATCAAGGATCTATTGATTATTGAATTTATATATAGTCCCTTAGGGATACACAAAGTATCTTTTTTTTATTATTACAATGGCTCCAAGTTTTGTGTTTTCCGTAATACCCTTACCATGTCAATATAATTAATTAAACATATCTTAAAGAATATTATTAATATGCCTAATAATTTTATTCTAGTACTAATACTGTTATGTAAAACTTATTTAAATCACAATAACCACTGTGTTATATAAAGTACCCAGTTGCCTCATTAATTGTAAGCTTTTATAAAAAGTTGTTTTTAACTCATAACTCTGATAACAATAATTTCTATTAAGCTGTGAAATAATGCATAGCAGATATGGTAGATAAAGCCTGTATATCTCAAGAAACTCTAAGTTAATTTCCACAAAATATTTTACACTTTTCAACAATTTCATTATAAATTGGTTCAATCCTATTATGTATATTGGTAAATTGGTCCACATGATTTACTATTAAATATCTATTACTTTATTATAGATTTATTATCAAAGTAATACTGCATCTAAAAGAAACATGATTCTATTTGTATGATTTCTTTCTTAAATAAATTCCCTAACTAGTGTGCATACATACATATGATTATTAGTTATTTTATTTTGTTTAATTACTTGTATGCATTTATATTGTGTGTGTGTGTGTGTGTGTGTGTGTGTGTGTGTGTATCTGTTTGTTTGTATGTACAGGTGCCTTTGTTGAACAAAACATGTCATATCCTGGGACTGGAGTTAAAGATAGTTGTGATCCTCTCAATCAAAATGCTAGAAACCCATCTCTGGTCTTCTGCAATGGCACTGTCTATTCTTAACCTCTCACTCAACTTGCCATGCATATAGTTGTGATTGTTCTGTGCATTCCCTATATCATCAGTTCTTACAAAGATGACTGATCAGGTCATAGAGTCTTGACCTGTCATCATACCTTTTGATTTCACAGTACAAGTAATATATTTTTTAAATTAAAATAGTTTAATCATGGAAGAAGCTCAGAATAAAGAATAATAAGCACATTATAACTACTGGTGATAATTACTATTTCATGTGTCATTTTAATATCAACTTGCTATTTTTTCTTTTTTTTTCAATTTTTATTGGATATTTTATTTACACTTCAGATGCCATCCCCTTTCCCCATTCCCCCCCCCCTTAGAAAATCCCTATCCCATGCCCCCTTTTCCTTTTTGCACTTATACATTTTTTAAATGTCAATCAAAGGCGTTATAAGTTTAGTAATGCTCAATCAGAGGTGTAACCCACTACCCAACCTAGATATATCAACTATCTTTGACTGGTGGAGATACGTGAACTTCTGCCTCCCTGTCTCCTCCCAGTGGACTGATTATATCTGCCTAGACAGAGTAATCAGCCCTTAATAATTCTGCAGCACCAAGGTCTGTCAGATGATCCTGGGCCAGAAGGCAGAAGAACAAATGCTCCAACATTTATAGTAGAGGGAGTGTCCAGGTGTTCAGAGGTCTCTATAAATTGGTAAGTTTTAGAAGCTATGCTTTGTGCTTCCCACAATTATAGTTAACTCAGCCATTCTGGATTTCTGACGGGGTTGAAAACTTATAGTCTCATAGCCAATCCTGGCTATTTACCTTGAGAGAAAAGATTTGAGTGGATGGTCTTCAGCTGACATTCATTCTAAAGCCAAGGAAAAAGCCAGGTTCAGAACTAAGTGTTTTAGTAAGGATAGATGACAGAGGTTCTGGTTAGTCAACAAAATGATGGACTGGGTATAAGAACTATCTTGTACCTCACTGGTACAAATTGGCATAATTATGATCTAATTGCATTTTGAGAGAAAAGTTTTATTTTAACAGGAAGGGTGATATGTAGGAGGAGCTAAGGCAGGAGGAGTACTGAGAGGAAGAGAAGGAGTAAGGAGAAGAGGAGAAGGAGAGGAGAACCTAGATGATGAGAGAGAGAAAGAGGGGGGACACTATTTTTTCTTTATCTCCTTTTGACATACAGTTTGTATAATGTCTTCATCTTTCTTTTACCAGTGATCTTCCTACTTTGCTTGCTCAGCTACTGTCTTAGGGTTTTATTGCTGTGAACAGATACCATGACCAAGGCAACTCTTATAAGAACAACATTTACTTGGGGCTGGCTTTCACGTTCAGCATTTCAGTCCATTATCAAGGCAGGAGCATGGCAGCATCCAGGCAGGCATACTGCAGGCCATAGCAGAGAGTTCTACATCTTCATCTGAAGGCTGCTAGTGGAAGGCTCACTTTCAGATAGCTAGGATGAGGGTCTTAAAGCCCATGCCCACAGTGACACACTTACTCCAATAAGGCCACACCTCCAGATAGTTCCTTTCCCTGGTTCAAGCATATTCAAACCATGACAGTTACTTCCCAATTCTCCAAATTGTAAGTTCAGCTGGAAAAAAGGAGGAATTCTGAGGTTAAAATGAATGATTCTTAACTGGCTACCAAGAAGATCAAAGCTTTGAACAGTTATAGCTAATTAATAAAACTATAAAGAGAAAGTACAACTATTCACTTAAGTAAATCACTGATTTGTAAAAATTGTTATATATCCATGAGAATTCATCAGTTAAAAGGACAATCCATCCTACTTTGCTGCCCTATAAGTTTTTCCAAATGTCACACACTAATTTGATGTATACTTCATTAAATGGAATGTTCATTCTTTGAATGTAAATTCCATTCTTTTAATTACTTGTTCAAGGTGTTCCCATGCTAGAAACTTTAAAGGAATTATGAAAGAAAGGCTTTGAAATACAAAGAAGTTCAATTATAGACTATATAAATTTATAAGCAATTAAATTTAAGTAGTTTATTCCTAACATGCCATGGGTATAATTTCTTAAAGGGTTATGAAAGAATTAGTGATAAATGTATTAAGTTTTAGTATTTCATTAAGATGAGAAATGTATTCCCATTTGAAGTACACTTATATTTTCTCCAAATTCTTGCACTATAATAATCAGAAGACCTTAAAAATACCTAACAACACTCAAAAACACATTCATAATTTAAATTAATATAATCAAAACTTTAATTGGCAAATATTCAATTTTGCTTTTAAGAAATATGAATTATTAAATTTAACAGAGTAATAAAACATTTTTATTTAGAGAAAAAAATCATATGTAATTAGTTTTGAGTTATCTCGATAGTAATGTATGTTATAAGACCTTGTTATGTCAGTGATATATTTTATATAATTCTATGAGAATGTGTAAACTTTCTGGAGAAAAAATAGTTTCTTGTCTTAAGATTACCATACTTGAACATGTAAACCAAGTTTAGTTAGCCTTCTGAGCCTCAATTTTCTTGTTTGGAAAGTGAAGGATTTGGTCTGGTGATTCAAACTCTCCATTCTCCTGAAAATAAGTAAATTCTATTACAAGCTCAATTACCTCATTATCTGTGATGGTCCAAAGAAAGTGTGATTAGCAAATATATTGAAGATTTGCAGCTGATTTTAGATCAGGTCTTTGATTCACTGCTCAGCACAGTGTCTGAGGAGCATAGAATGCAAAGAGGATTGTGAACAGGCAGAAGAAATATGAGATCTTAAAACCATGGCTTTAAATATATTTTCAGATCATGATATGTCCTAAGTCCAAACAAAGAATATATTCATTTTACTTTATAAAGACTCAGATTAATGTCTTCTCTTTTATCAATTCTTCATATGAGTACTTCATCATGGTAGTTTAAACACAAGAATATCTCTCATCAAGTATTCCTGTTGGCCCCGAGGCTGAAATAATTAAATTAAATTAAATTCTGTTAAGTTTGATTAAATCATACTATTTTCTAGAAACTTTCAACATCTCTTTTTATCCATCTTCATTTTGTTGATTCATTTCACATTTATATATTGGGATGTAATTGATTTGAAATCTCCAAGTGTCCTTAGAAAAATGATCAAAGAAATATAAATATAGAAGCCTACCTTCTTAATATGGGGTATACACTCTATTTTTAATTTTTTATTTGATATTTTACTTATTTACATTTCATATGTAATCCCATTTCTCCAACCCCCTCCCACCCCATTAACCTTCTATCCCATCCATCCTTCTCCTTTTTTTGCTTTTATATTGTTTAAATTACAAGCAAGTATTAAGGTCAGTTCTAAGTTGAGGAACTAGCAATACAATAGATGCCAATAGTCAAGGAACAAGCAAGACAATAAACTCAGATAGTCAAAGAACAAGCAGGACAATAAACAGAGTCCCATGATCACTATTTCTTTTTCTTTTTTTAATTGAATATTTTACTTACATTTCAGTTGTTTTTCCCTTTCCCTATTTTCCTTCCACCCAGCAACCCCCTATTCCATCCCCCCTCCTCCTGCTTCTATGAGGATATGTCCCCACCCACGTGCCCACTCCGACCTCTCCACCCATGAATTCCCCCACACTGGGGCATCCAGCTTTCACTAGACCAAGGACTTCCTCTCCCACTTATGCCCAACAAGGTCATCCTCCCCTACATATATAGCTGGAGCCATGGGTCTCTCCCTATGTGCTCTCAGGCTGGTGGCTTAGACCCTGGGAGCTCTGGTTGGTATTGTTGCTCTCCCAGTGGGGCTGCAAATACCTTCAGCTCCTTCAGTCTTCTCTCTCACTCCTCCATTGGGAACCCCATGATCAGTTCAATGGTTAGCAGTGAGCATCTGCCTCTGTATATGTCAGGTTCAGGCAGACCTCTAAGGAGACAGTTATTTCAGGCTTCTGTCAGCATGCACTTCCTGGCATCCACATCACTGTCTACCTTTGGTGACTGCACATGGATGGAGATGTCCCAGGTGGGACAGTCTCCAGATGACCTCTCCTTCAGTTTCTGTTCCATGATTTGTCTCCATATTTGCTCCTATGAGTATTTTTTTAGACCTTCTAAGAAGGACGGAAGCAGCCATACTTTGATCTTCCTTCTTCATGACCTTCATGTGGCCTGTGAGTTGTATCTTGGATATTGTAAGGTTTGGGGCTACTATCAAATTATCAGTGATTGAATACCATGCGTGTTGTTTTGTGATTGCGTTACCTCACTCAGGATGATATTTTCTATTTCTATCCATTTATCTAAGATTTTATCGAATTCATTGTTTTTAATAGCTGAGTAATATTCCATTGTGTAAATGTACCAAAATTTCTGTATCCATTCCTCTGTTGAAGGACATCTGGGTTCTTTCCATCTTCTGGCTATTATAAATTAGGCCACTATGAACATAGTGGAACATACGTCCTTGTTATATGTTGGAGCATCTGCTGGGTCGACGTGGTATAGCTGGGTCCTCAGGTAATGCTATGTCTAATTTTGAGGAACCACCAGACTAATTTCTGGAGTTGTTGCACCAGCTTGCAATCCCACCAACTACGGGAAAGTGTTCCTCTTTCTTCACATCCTTACCAGCATCTGTTATCACATGAGTTTTTGATCTTAGCAATTCTGACTGGTGTGAGGTAGAATATCAGGGTTGATTTGATTTGCATTTCCCTGGTGACTAAGGATATGAAACATTTCTTTAGGTGCTTCTTTGAGTTTCCTCAGTTGAGAATTTTTGTTTAGCTCTGTACCCCATTTTTAATAGGGTTATTTGGTTGACTGGAGTCTAATTTCTTGAGTTCTTTGTATATATTGGATGGTAGCCCTCTATCAGATATGAGATTTGTTAAGATCTTTTCCCAATCTGTCGGTTGCCATTTTGTCCTATTGACAGTTCTTTGCCTTAGAGAAACTTTGTAATTTTATGAGGTCCCATTTGTGAATTCTTGATCTTAGAACATAAGCCATTGGTACTTTGTTCAGGAACATTTCCCCTGTGCCCAAGTATTCAAGGGTCTTCCCCACCTTCTCTTCTATTAGTTTCAGTGTATCTGGTTTTATGTGAACGTTCCTTTTCCACTTGGTCTTGAGCTTTGTACAAGGAGATAAGAATGGATTGATTTGCACTCTTCTACATGATGACATCCGGTTGAACCAGCACTAGCTGTTGTAACTGCTGTCCTTTTTCCACTGGACAGTTTTAGATCCTTTGTAAAAGATCAAGTGACCATAGGTGTGTGGGTTTATTTCTGGGTCTTCAATTCTATTACATTGATCTTTCTGCCTGTCACTGTACCAATACCATTCAGTTTTTATCACTATTGGTCTATAGTACAGCTTGAGGTCAGGGATGCTGATTCCCCCAGATGTTCTTTTATTGTTGAGAATAGTTGTCACTATCATGTTTTTTTTTTGTTATTCCAAATTAATTTTCAAATTTCTCTTTCTATCTCCATGAAGAATTGAGTTGGAATTTTGATGGGGATTGCATTGAATCTATAGATTGCTTTTGGCAAGATGGCCATTTTTACTATATTAATCTTGTCAATACATAAACATGGGAGATCTTTCCATCTTCTGAGATCTTTTTCCATTTCTTTCTTCAGATACTTGAAGTTCTTGTCATACAGATCTTTCACTTGCTTGATTAGGTTCACACTAAGGTATTTTATATTATGTGTTACTATTGTGAAGGGTGGGTGTTATTTCCGTAATTTCTTTCTCAGCCTGATTATCCTTTGTGTAGAGGAAGGCTACTGATTTGTTTGAGTTGATTTTATATCCAGCCACTTTGCTGAAGTTGTTTATCAGGTTTAGGAGTTCTCTGGTGGAAGTTTTAGGGTCACTTAAGTATACTATCATATCATCTACAAATAGTAAAATTTTGACTTCTTCCTCGCCTATCTGTATCCCTTTGACTTCCTTTTCTTATCTAATTGTTCAGGCTAGGACTTCCAGTACTACATTGAATAGGTAGGGAGAGAGTTGGCAGCCTTGTCTAGTCCTTGATTTTAGTGGGATTGCTTTAAGTTTCTCTCCATTTAGTTTCATGTTGGCTACTGGTTTGCTGTATGTTGCTTTTACTATGTTTAAGTATGGGTCTTGGATTCCTGATCTTTCCAAGACTTTTATAATGAAGGGATGTTGAATTTTGTCAAAAGCTTTCTCAGTATCTATTGAGATGATCATGTGGTTTTTTTCTTTGAGTTTGTTTATATAGTGGATTGTATTGATGGATTTCCAAATATTGAACCATCCCTGAATTCCTGGGATTAAGTCTACTTGATCATGATAGATGATTCTTTTGATGTGTTTTTTTAATTCGATTTGCAAGAATTTTATTGAGTAAGTTTGCAAGAATTTTATTGAGTAAATTTGCATCGATATTCATAAGAGAGTTTGGCCTGAAGTTTTCTTTCTTTGTTGTGTCTTTGTGTGGTTTAGGTATTAGCATAACTGTGGCTTCATAGAACAAATTGGGTAGTGTTCCTTCTGTTTCTATTTTGTGAAATAGTTTGAAAAGATTTGTTATTAGGTCTTCCTTTAAGGTCTGATAGAATTCTTCACTAGAACAATCTGGTCTCAGACTTTTTTTGGTGTGGAGACTGTTAATTAATGCTGCTATTTCTTTAGGGGTTATAGGACTGTTTAGATGGTTTATCTGCTTCTGGTTTAACTTTGGTACCAGGTATCTGTCTAGAAAATTGTTCATTTCATCCAGATTTTCCAGTTTTGTTGAGTATAGGCTTTTGTAGTAGGATCTGATGATTTTTTTTTTAATTCCCTCAGTTTCTGTTGTTATGTCTCCCTTTTCAGTTCTAATTTTATTAATTTGGATACTGTCTCTGTGCCCTCTGGTTAGTCTGGCTAAGGTTTTATCTACCTTGTTGATTTTCTCAAAGAACCAGCCCCTGGTTTTGTTGACACTTTGTGTATTTCTTTTTGTTTATACTTGGTTGATTTCAGCCCTGAGTTTGATTATTTCGTGTCTACTCCTCTTCCTGTGTATGTGCTTCTTTTTGTTCTAGTGCTTTCAGGTGTGCTGTCATGTTGTTAGTGTATGTTCTCTCCAGTTTCTTTTTGTAGGCACTCAGAGCTATGAGTTTTCCTCTTAGCGCTGCTTTCATTGTGTCCTACATTTTCATTAAAATCTAAGAAGTTTTTAATTTCATTATTTCTTCCTTGACCAAGTCATCAAGTTCAGTTTTCATGTGTATATGAGTTTTCCAATTGTTTTTCATACTATTAAAAACCAGCCTTAGTCCATGGTGGTCTGATAGGATGAAAGGATTTATTTCAATATTTTTGTATCTTTTGAGGCCTGTTTTGTGACCAATTATATGGTCTATTTTGGAGAAGGTACTATGAGGTGTGGAGAAAAAGGTGAATTCTTTTGTTTTAGGATGAAATGTTCTACAGCTATCTGTTAAAACTATAATAAAAGTATTTCCAGGATGAAAAAGGCTAGCATGATCAAGCTATATAAGCCATTCCTGAGGTCTGACTAAATGGAAATACTGACTTCAAGCCATTGATAATTTTATCAGCATTATCTGCAACATCAAAGCTCAACAGAGCAGCATTCTTTAGATTCATAATCTCACTATGCAAAGTTAAAACATCTAGAGAGTTTCCTTGTAGAATTTCTAGGGTCACTTATATCCCCTTCATCTCTTTTAGTTGTCTTATTGCTCTAGTTAATGTCAAATATAATTTTGAATAGATATGGAAAGAGTGGACATCCTTGACTTGTTCCTGATTTTAGTGGAACTGTTTAAAGTTTCTCTCCATTTAATATGATGTTGGCTATTGGCTTGCTGCAGGCAATAGATAGAGACCCCAAGGCCCCCAAACAGCCAAAACCCTCCCCTTATCATCTGTGTTGTCTGTAATATGCCAGGGCAATGGTCTCAAAGAACTTGTGTGGGAGTGACCAACCAATGTTTGGTTTAACTTGAACCCTATCCCACAAGATGGAACACATGTCCTATACTGCCTGAATGGCCAGAGACTAGAGACTGGATAACTCTGAGTACAACCAAATACAACTTAAAAAAATACAAAAACAACAACAACAACAACAACAAAAAACAAAAAACAAAGTAGGAGAAAATTCCCAATATCTTCACTTAATTTGAATCCTAGTCACGTCTACAAATTCATGAATTAAATCAAGTAGAAGTAGTAGTTAGTTGTATGAGTGTGTCCCTTTGCCAGAGTACTAAGCATGCACTAGTTTTCTAGTTGTTGAATTAGCTACATTATTGAAAAATAGTTTTATTTATGTTTTCAGAGTTTATTTAATATTTTGCTATCTATAAAAAATCCTAAAATTTGCAGATAAAATAGACAAGAAGTTGATGCTTGAGGTAAGTAAAATTACCTATTAGAACGTCATAATAAACAACCAATCCTCATATGATTTCTACTTTAATATGTGGTCAACCCTGAAATCATGCAAATGTAAGTAAGCTAAATGGATGTAGCAGGTTGTATTTATATATTTAGGTGTGTGTGTGTCTGTCTGTGTGTGTGTGTGTGTGTGTGTATGTGTGTGTGTGACAGTAACAATTAAAGGAAAAAGGCCTAGAATTACAAAGAACTACAGCCAATTTGATATGTACCTTTTTTGGAGTTCTTTCAGAAATGGATTCATTTTGCAGAAGCAGACCTGGGAGACTCACATGGAACTGTTTTATACCAATGTTAAGATTCTGATTCATTTTTGGTTATAGTGATACTATATACATACTAGCAACTGTGTTCTCTAGATGATATGAAATAAAAAATGTAAAGACTAGGTATTCAGTAGGTTGCCAGTAAATGCGACTACCTTCATGCTGTTGTCAGTATGCCTCTGGAACTGTTATAACAAAATGTAGCCACTAATAGAACTAGCTATTTTTATAGAGACTTTGAAAGTGAAGTGTTCATTTAAGCCATGCCTCAAACACAGAGAGATTAATTGATAATTTGAAAATAATAACACATTCCCTTTGGCTTCGGGGATTAATTTATTTAGGTACAAGGTAGATGATTGCCTTTCTGTATGGACATTTATAGTGTATGACAGGGTGAATTTGTTACAGTCCTCTATTGTCTGAGGCATAAGCATATTGCAAAATACCAGGAGCCGTTATGCTGTTATGATTTATGTATTCTCTACTAACAATACTTATTCTAGAATAGAGCTTCTGTGTCAATGCTTTGTAACAGTTAGCTTGGCAAGTGGGAAACCAACAGAACATGAAAATAGTAAGTTATTTCCATAGGAGGCTCATAATAAATCCCATAACCTTCCTTTTAGTGAGACTTGAGGTATGTTGCAGGAATACAAAAAATAGCTACTGAGAAAATATGTACACACTGATCAAAAATATGAAATATTTGAGTATAAAATACAAGCATTTTATTATATTTTTGTTTTCAAAAGTCTCTTTTATGTGTTCTCTTATTGTCTTAGCTTATTCCTCCAACATGACATTTTATAACCACAATGTCCATTGGACTAAAGGGGAAATTACCAATAAATATATGATATGAGTAAAGTACAACTGTATATGAGACCTGAACTTTAATAGTCCATGTATGTATGTGAGTGCATATGCCTGTGCTCAAGTGTGTTTGCATGTTTACATGTGTGCATGCATGCATGCATTTGGAAAGCCTAACTTGGACAGACATTTTAGAAAGCCATCTGGCAGTTTTTAATAAACTTAGTTCCAGTGAAATCCCTGTGCATATTTTCATGGGAACATAAATGAATGTGCATTGCAGCATCAACACTGATTTTGGTGGCAAAGATGTGGAAACAATCTAGCTGTTCATAATCAGCTGAATGAGTAAGCACATGGTGATGGACACACAGGGCCCAGAGCTGTGCTGTCAGAATTTATAAAGGAAAGTTTGCCAACACACTAGGGTACACAGAAGTAATACATTCATAGACATCATTATGCATTCTTAAGATACCTCTCAGTGCTAACACAGTTCCATATATCAGCATCACAGGTCTAAGAATAGTTAAGTGTTTACTTTAATTGTGCTTGCTAGTAAGCAGGTAATAGAAGATACAAGAGCTTAATGATACTTTTTATTATGGCAAATGTTCTTAGGAATATCAAATGATATAGGAGACATAAGAGGCGAACCATATATTGTATACATATGAATATTAAAGGTATCTTTACTTTTTGTTATTTTAACATTTGTGGTAGGCAAAACTTCTGTTTGTTGCATATTGATTTATTGAATATTTAAAAAGACCATGCTAATTAGTTTGTTGTTGATTAAAGCACATTTTTCAACTCTTATCTTTTTATTGTGACATTAAGGTAAAAACTCAGAAGAACAAAAACCATGTTACATCTGAGAGATGAGACACTTCTTCTACAGGACAAAGAAGCAAGGGAAATGAAGAATACTGGAATCAAGTCATTAGGAATGCCGGTTTTGTATTTCTGATTTTGTAGTAATGAAAACTAGTACACTGAGAAGACAAAAAGAGCATTTTCTATAACCACCTTTTTATGTGGAAGAAATAATATAAAAGCCAGAAGACATGGAAGAAACATGTGAAATATCTTCTGGGCATGCCACAGACAAGGCCGAACTGATCTCACAGCAGCTATGGCTGCTTGCACAGGACACACAAAACATTGGACCTCTTAACAGTCAATCATAAAGGAGCTCAAAGAGTCTGTCCTGAGTTGTTGGCTACTTAGAGCTGCTGCGGAAAGATACTGTGTTTAGTTGTGGCCCTGATGAACCCTCTGGGTGACAATTATCATAGGATAGACCCACTTAAACTCACTGAGTTACTAAACAGAACAAAAAGGCACACGTGGAGGAAAGGGACCTGTGAAGAGGAAAAGGAAGTGAAGGGGTGCATGGGATGTCAAAGAAGTTTGGGGGGTCAATGATGAAAATGAAATACATACATGTCTGAAGCTAAAAAGAACAAATTTAATAAAAAATTGTAAACCAAAGAAGTGTTTTGCTTTTTTGGAAATACCACATTCCAAGTAATTAGCTGGGATCTAAGCTAAGCTGAAGCATACAACATATGTCCAAATTAAAGGAAAACTTTAATTTTATTTTAATATTCTTAAAGTTTTTTTCTTAAAGTCAGAGAACTTTGAAGTCAATGAAACCATAGATTCCTTGTAATTTCTTATAGAAAATGACAGTGAAATTAGCTTTGTGGACTGTTTTTTGTCAAGTATCATAAGTCTTCAGAGCCCAGTATTAAGAAACTCTTGAGGTAAAGTCTCTAAAGAACTCATAACCATCTTCCATGGGCAAAGAGTTTGCTCATTATCATTTCTGGAATCTTACTGATTCACTCCATTTTTTTTCTCAGAGACCTGAGCAAAGCAATGTGAATGATCACAGCCATGGAGAATTAAAAGCAGAGCAGAAACAAACTGACAGTGATTAGCCTAGAATGTAATTCATCTCTCCCTCTCCCTCTTCCTCTCCCCTGTCTCTCAATCTACACACACACACACACACACACACACACACACACACACACACACACACCATTTCAGCTTTGTATTGGTGTGAAAGTATTTTTCTGGATACATTTTTAAGCACAACTTGATGGAATCAATGTGCCTTTATGTTCTAGTAGCAAAACACATCAGAATCCACAAGGGAGTATTTACTTACTCTAAAATGCTCTCTACACTAGTGTGATGGTTAGTATTTATCAGTTTCAAGAGGGAACCTCAGCTGAGGAATTGATTCCATCAGACTGGACCATGGGAATGCATGAAGGGCATATTCCTGATTAGGTGTTGATGTGGGAGTGGGCAGTGCCATCCCTAGGCAGATAATTCTGGCTTATATAAGAAAGCCAAATGAGAAAGCCTGAGCAGCAAGTTGGTTAGTAGTATATCTCCATGACCTATGTCTCAGTTCCTGCTTCCAGGTTCCCACCGTGGCTTCTCTTGAGGATGATGGACTGTAGATTCTAAGATGACATAAACCCTCTCCACACTAAGTCAGTGTTTTAGCACAGAAACGAAGGAGCCAACTAGGACATCTTATCATTAGAATCTCAAACATAAGTTGCCAGGTAAACTTTGGTGCCTAAAATCTCTAGAGAGACAGGGTTAGCAAAATAACTCTGTCATTCCTATTAGCTTGCCTTAATCAAATCATACACTCAGTATCTTAATTATGTGATTAAAACTATCTTCTTTCCATGTCTTTGAGCTAAAATAACTATACTTTGAAAGGCATTTGAAAATTGTCTCATAATTAATAAAAATTCCTCATTAATTATTTTACTGTAGTGCATCTACTTGGAGATACTTTACCTTTGAAATTACAGAGACATCTTCAATATTGAGTGATGTTTCTGAGACATATCTGGAAGAATACTGCCTCATAGAGAATGTAGCATGTCACAAAGGAATGGAGTTTGTATATTGAAAAGTCACTTGAATAATTTGGTAAGATATAAAAGTCGCTTCTTGGTTATTCAATCCTGCTGTGGAAAAATAATACCATCAAAAGTAAGTTATCTTGCTGTCACTGGGTGATAATATGTAGTGTTGTGTAGGATGTCTGTAGTGTTGAAGCCAAAAACATCTTTCACCCTATTTATAAGCTTTCTTTACAAGTTAAAATACTTCAAAATATTTAGATAAATAAAAGGTTTCTGAGGATTCTAGAAATTAAATGTCTTAGATAATCAAAGATTTACTTGGATCCATTCACACACACCACCATCAAATGGCTTCTTAATGTGGTTTTTGTATTTATCATGAAAATTCAAATCTTGTCATGGTCTGCTGAACTGACTGACTTTAAATCACAAAGCCTTGTGGGTTTCCTCGTGGAAAGGAAACAGAGTAAATTCAGAACCATATCTCTCTTGAAATTCAGCCCTTATGTCTAATAGCTTTAAAATTAGCAGGGAGCCCCAGGGAGTCATTTTGTGCTGCTTTCAGAACTAAAGCATGGAAAGTCTTTAAAATTTCACTTGTAGGAAGCTTACATCTTTGTTTTAGCTTAATAAAAAATCAAATACTTTAATTTTATTTTAATTGATAAATGTGCAAGAGCATTTTGTAGAAGCTTTCACTTCCAGAAGACAGACTGCTGGAAGCCGGACTTCTGTGTCTGTAGCCAGGCATCCCAAAGGACTGTGTACACCCTCATCCATCATTGGCTTCCGCTGCTGTCCTTGCTTTGCTACTTTACAGAAGAATATACAGTCAGTCCTCTGCATGTCCAGCTTAACATTTGAAGATTCATATAACCACAGACTGAAAATTATTCAGAATAAAATTGAACACACAGGGAGTTCTTGCCATCTTTCCTCGAATAAGACAGCATAATAGTCATTTGCATAGCATTGACATTGTGCTAAGTATAATAGAGTGCTTGGGAAGATGTGCCTAGACTAAATGCAAATGTTAAGCTTCTCCATTTTACTAGGTATTACAGATGACAGAGACCTTGCTTAACGTGTTCAGGAGGTCATGTGGATTTGGAGATCCAATGTACAAGGTTCTGGAACTACGCCCTGTTGTGAGCTGAATATGACACTCTTGGTACAGATGACCTTACTCACTCAGGTGATTGAACTCTGTAAAAAGACTGAGAACAATTTTTGTTGTGATCCAAGAACAGATATTGCATAAGACTTTATTTCAATCTTTAAAAATATGAGCATGAATAGTATTTTAACTAAAACAATTGGATACCATATTATTTGAGAATTATTAGGAAATAGAACTGAGTTTAATAAGGTATAAATGATAAGTTGTTTATGCAGTCAAGGCAAAGGCAATTAGCTTATTTTTCTGTTTCTTCAGTGAGGAAAATGAAATTATGAACATGTTGGTTAACCAGGTAAGTGCTGATGGCCACTTCAAGGCTGATTTCCTTCCTTGAATTGGGGCCACTACATATTCATCTCTGAGCTACTAAGAGGCGAGGAGGGGACACTGCATGGGAATTGCCCAAGAGCAAGCATTGCAAGGGTGTAACCATTGTATTCTGAGGTCACTGTAAAGGCTAGAATAAACCCAAGAACAGATAGAGCCATTCTAACTGGGAAATCTCTTTTACCTTCAAGTGCCATTTTAAAAGAAAATCCAAGCTTTCTGTCTTTTGATTTATGTAAAAAATAAATTGTGAGATTTGATTTAAGGTTCTTAAGAAATTAGAATAGCATTTAAATACGAATTTCGCACAATTTAATAACACTTCAGCCTATAGCGCTGCCTTTTAAAGACATTATTTGATGATGCAGTAGAAGTCATATGTAGTTGAATGTACTTTACCTGAATTTCAGAGGGCTGGAGTTTTCTGCAATTCCCCAGTGAGGCCTAAATGCTGTTGTACTGAGCTGCAAACTTTGCAAGTCAAAATGTGCTCTCTCTTTTTTATTTAATATCAACCATAATTAAATGCTCAAATCATGAATATTAAAAACATCTTTAAAAAGAAATGACTTTTCTAAAATAGAATACCACTTGAATCATACTGATGACCCAAAATAGTCTACCTTTTTTTTCCCCCTGTAAGTGGCATTTGATTGATTCTCACTGACAAATAAAAACTGCCACATGCTGATGCAAGTAGGTAAGGAGCTTGAAAAGTTAGGAAGAATTGACTGAAGTTTTCCTGTCTGTGGCTTCTATAGGTAAAGATCTTACTGGTGGAAAGACCACATCTGTTACCTACCTTGACCTCTACTTGACTTACATAGTCATGAAATTGAAAGAAAGCCTGCCTTTGGTAAGATGAACCTGGAAGAGAGGGGGTCTGTTTCCTTTCTAAATTGGAAGTCTTGCAAACAGCAGGTAGATTTTAGAACTCATTCTGAAAGTTCTAAGGATTTTTTTTTTTTCCCTAAGAAGCGTCTTTGTTTTCATTTGGGTGGAACGGGACAGTGATCACAGCCTCAGCTTAGCCGGGAAGACTGTCCCCGCTGACTTAGAAATAGTAATCTTTTCAATGTAAGAATGGGAGAATTTAATGAGAACAACACATTCCTTCATCTTGCCTGAAAGTTTATAAATTCACTTTACCTGGGCACAGCTTTATAGACATTCTTGAATTGGACCCCTGACAGAAACAAATTTGATGAATTGTATCTGATAACATGATTTTTCAAGTTATTTCTGTTCAACTTTTTGCTCTTTTTTTTTCTTTAAAATAATATATTTATTTGTCTTGTAGGCAAAGAATATATTTATTTATCTTGTAGGTATTTTGCCTGCACATATGTATGCATACCATATATATGTAGTGTCCCCATATTTCAGAAGTATGCTCCGAATCCCCAAAACTGTTGTTGCAGGTGGCTGAGAGAAATCAAACCCAGCTTCTCTGTAAGAATGGTAAGTGTTTTTAACCACTGAGCATCTCTCCAGCCTCTGATTTTACTTGGCATGATTGCTACAGTCCATGCAATTTTAAGAAGCAATAATTTCATATGAGAAAATAGGCCTTTTGTGCACAATTTCTCAAAGGAAGTTATTGGAGAACCATAGTACAACATTTCAATCAAGGTATTGGCAATAAATAACTTACTCGCTTTTCCTTTGACACATTTTGTAAAATATATGTTTGAGTTTGGAGAGAAATGTCCCCTCAGTAGATCATGGGTTTCAACAATTGGTCCCCACAATGGTCACATAGTTTGTAGATGACTGCAGAACATTTAAAAGGAGAGACTGTGATGGTGTAGGTGAGACCTCAGTGTATGTTATGCAAGAGTCTTTTCTGACATATTATCTCTGACCTAATCAGAGTAATATCATAAACACAGTTTCATGCCTATGCTGACAACATGGAGGCTGCAGCCATTAAGCTTGCCCCACCATTGTACATTGCACCTGCTCAAAACAGGAGCCCAAACAAATCCTCTCTTCAGTGTTTTGTCTGAAATTTAGTCATTCTGACGAACCAGTGTAATCTCCTTTGTTGTTTTCTGTAATAAACATTTTTGAGAATGCCTTCCATATTCAAAAGACTCTTAGTGTGTTAGATATATGATTTACATTTTTCCATTTTTTAGTTTGACACTTCATTCATGTAAGATTTTTAATAAAAAATTAATAAGATTTAATGTATAATTTTTACTCTTCTGAGTTATTCCTCATGACCCAAAGCTTAGGGAGGTTTTGCTTTTCTTTTTTCTTAAAAAAAAATTCAACTGCTTTTTAATGTGTTTTGAAATATTGTGCACATTTCAATTTATTTTCATAAATTTGAAAAGCATCACAAATATCTGGATATTTTTCAAGTTTTTTTGTAGTAATATATATAGTCATGAATTTTCCATCTTAAACCTTTTGACAAGCTTTTTAATAATTTGAGTTTTAAATAGTAAACCAAAAGTAGAAGAGAGCAAATTAATTTTCTTATCTTTTTAAATTAACATTTATTTATTTATTTATTTATTTATTTATTTATTTTCTACTTATTCACATTATGTCCTTTACTTCCCCACACATGGTCTGCCCTCCCACAATTCTTCCAGCATCCCCATATTCCCTTTACCTCTTAGTAGGTGGGGCATCCCCTGGGTTTCACCCCACTGGGGCACATTAAGTCTGTGAGGCTAGGTGCATCCTGTCTCACTGAGGCCTGTCAAGGCAGCTAGAAGAACTTATTCCATGTAGAGGCAACAGCTTTTGGGATAGACCCCATTCCAGTTGTTTGGGGCCTACATTAAGACCAAGCTGCACATCTGCTACTTAAGTGAGGGGAAGCCTAGATCAAGGCTGTGTATGTTTTTTTGGTTGGTGATTCAATCTTTGAGCACCCCAAGGGTGCAGACTAGTTGACACTATTGGTCTTCCTGTGGAGTTCCTACCCCCTTTGGAGCCCCCAGTCCTTCTGAGAAACCTGTTGGGTGGAGCCTCTCAGAGGACAGCGATGTTAGACTCCTGTCTGCAAGCATAACAGAGTATCATTAATAGTGTCAGGAATTAATGCATGCCCAAGGAGTGGCTCTGAAATTGGGCCAGTTGGTTGGCCTTTCTCTCGCTGTATGCTCCATTCCCCATGCCTGCATTTCTTGCAAACAGGATAAATTTGGGACAAAAGTTTTGTGGATGAATTGTTGTTCCAAGCACTTCACAGGGTTCTGACCTCACTACAGGAGGTGGCCTCCAGAGATTCCATATTCTCAATATAATGAGTCATAGCTAATATCACTCCCATTGATTCTTGGATACCTCCCTTATGCCAGGTCTCTATCTTGTCCTTAGGTGTCCCCAACCTCCCCACCCCCTTCAGTTGTAGATTTTCTTTAATTCACATGGCCATCTGGCCATATCTCTAGTCCCTCCCCACATCTGATCCTGTACACCCCCAATTTTCCTTCTCATCCTCTCTCTGACCAAATTCCCAACATCCAATTGCCTCTTGTGACTGTTTTATTCCTGCTTCTAAATTAGACTGGAACATTCTCTCTTGTACCTTCCTTCTTGTTTGGCTTCTTTGGGTCTGTGGAGTATCACATGGGTATTAGGATTAATATACACTTATAAGTGAGTACATACCATGCATGTCATTTTAAGACTTGGTTATCTCACTCAAGATGATATTTTCAAGTTCTTTCCATTTGCCTGCAAAATTAACAATGTCTGTGTTTTTAATAACTGGATACTATTCCATTGCGTAGATGTACCACATTTTCTTTATCCATTCTTCAGTTGAGGAACATGGAGGTTGTTTCCAGTTTCTGGTTATGATGAATAAAGCTGCTATGAACATAGCTGAGTAAATGCCATTGTGAGATGGTGGAGCATCTTCTGGGTACATGCCCAGGGTATAGCTGGTTCTTGAAGTAGAGCGATTTTCTGAAAAACTGCCGAATTGATTTACAAAGAAGTTGTACAAGTTTGCAATACCAACAGCAGTAGAGGAGTGTTCCTCTTGCTCCATGTCCTCTGGAGAATGTGATTTCTCTTTGATCTTAGTCATTCTGACTTGCATAGGATGGGACCTCAGAGTTGTTTTCATTTGCATTTCCCTGATGACTAAGGACTTTGAATATTTCTTTAATTGCTTCTTTGGCATTCAGGATTTCTCTGTTGAGAATTCTGTTTACCTCTGTACTTCATTTTTTAATTTGGTTATTTGGGTTGTTGTTTCTAACTTCTTTAACTCTTTATAAATCCCTCTGTCAGATATAAGGTTGGGGGAGATCATTTTTTTAATCTTAGCCTGCTGTTTTGTCCTATTGGCAGTGCTCTTTGCCTTAAAAGAGCTTTTCAGTTTCATGAGGTCTGTTTATCAATTGCTGAACTTACAGCCTGAACCACTGGTGTTCTATTAAAGAAATTGTCTCCTGTACCAATGTGTTACATGTTTTTCACATATATTCTTCTATGAGATTTAATATATCTAGTTTTATGTTAAGGTCCTTGATCCAGGACTGGAGTTTTATGCAGGGTGATGAATATGGATCAATTTTCATACTTCTACACATAGACATCCAGTTAGACCAGCAGCATTTGTTGAAGACGTTTTCTTTTTTCCACTATATAGTTTTGGATTCTTTATAAAAATTCAATTATCCATAGGTATGTGGGTTTACATCTGAGTCTTTGATTCTATTTCATTGGTCAAGCTGCCTGTTTCTGTACCAATATCATGTGGTTTTTAACCACTGTCACTCTGTAGAACAACTTGAGGTCAGGGATAGTGAATTCTCCTGAAATTCTTTAGTGGTTCAAGATCATTGTGACTATCCTAGTTTTTCTTTTTCTTTCTTTTTTTTCTTTTTTTTTTTTCTTTTCTATATGAAATTGATAATTACTCTTTCAAGGTCTATAAACAGTTGTGTTGGAATTTTGATGGGGGATTGCATTGAATCTGTATATTGCTTTTGGTAAGATGTCTGTTTTTACTATTTTAATCGAAAGTTTTCATAAACATGAGAGATCTTTTTATCTTTTGATATCTTCTTCAATTTATTTTTCTTCAGGGACTTGAAGTTTTTATTATACAGATCTTTCATTTGCTTAGTTAGAATTACACCAAGATATTTACAAAGGGGGGTGCTGATTCATTAATTGGTTCTTGATTGTGTCAATAAAGGTTAGAAGCCATTTGCTGGGCTAAAGGTAAAATGTGAGACTTCCCGGGGGACCAGAAGAAAGAGGAAGAGCAGAAGCAGGAAGAGAGGAAGGGGCTCTTCAAACCAGGCATTGGAGTTGGATGCAACAACCATGTAAGGTCTTGGAGCAACCAGAAACATCAGCCTCTGCCACAAGGAGATGGCTGATATAGATTTGCTGATTAGTTTAGGGCTAGAGGTTTCTGTGCCCAGCAATTGTGTTATCTGCCAAGTTTTAAAATAATAAAAGTGATCTAGTGATTTTGTTCTGTGCAGATAAGGTGGGCAGGAGATAAAGAAGATGGGGCAGCTGATGGCAGCTGACAAAGCTAGCAGGAAGGAAGAGGTATCTGGTGTAGCGTGCGATGGCAGAGCATGTTCTCATATCTAAGCTAGGAGTGTGGCCCAGAGCAAAGGAGAAAGTGTGTTTTTTAAAATTATTTTGTAGTATTTTTGGCTATTGTGATGAATGTTGTTTCTTTAATTTTTTCTTCACTCATTTACTGTTTGTATAAAGGAAGGCTACTAATTTGTTTAAGTTAGTTTTATATTCTGCCATTTTGCTAAAGTTGTTTATCAGGTGTAAAAGTTCTCTGGTAGAATTTTGGGGATTGATTCTGTATACTATTGCATCATCAGCAAATAGTGATACCTTGACCTCTTTCCTTTCCAATTTGTATCTGTTTGATTCTTTTTGTTGTCTAATTGCTGTAACTAGAACCTCGAATTCTATGTTAAATAGGTAAGAAGAAACTGGGCAGCCTTGGCTTTACCCCGATTGTAGTGAGATTGCTTCAAATTTCTCTACATTTAATTTGATATTGGCTATTGGCTTGATGTGTATTGCTTTTATTATTTTTAAAATAAAATCCTTGATCTCTCCAAGACTTTTGACATGAACAGGTGTTAGCTTTGTTGTAGTCCTTTCCAGCATCTAGTGAGAAGATTATGTGTTTTTTTTTTTTTTGTTCAGTTTGTGTGGTGGATTATGTTGATGGATTGTCATATATTAAAACATGCCTATATCCCTCAAATGAAGACTACAAGATCATGGTGAAAGATGTTATTGATGTGTTCTTGGATTTGATTTGCAAGAATTTCATAGTGCATTTTTGTACTGATATTCATAAGAGAAATTATTCTGAAGTTCTCTTTCTTTTTGAGGTCTTTGATTTAGGTATTAGAGTAACTGTGGCTTCATAGGATGAATTAGGTATTGTTACTTCCATTACTATTTTTTTAGTATACTTTGAGGAATATATTGGTATTAGCTCTGTATTGTAAGTCTGATAGGACTCTGCAATAAATCCATCTGGCCCTGGACATTTTTTGTAGGTTGGAGGAGGCTTTTAGGATTTATGGAACTGTATAGATTGTTTACCTGATCTTGATTTACCTTTGGTAAGTTGTATCTGTCTACCAAAATGAAAAGTCCTTCATTTTGTTTAGATTTTCCAGTTTTGTAGAATAAAGTCTCTTGTAGTAAGACCTAATGATTTTTGTTTGTTCCTCAACTTCTGATGTTATGTTTTTCTTTTCACTTCTGATTTTGCTAATTTATACTGCCCCTGTGCCTTTTAATTAGTTTGGCTAAGGGTTTGTCTATCTTGTTGATTTTCTCAAAGAACCAGCTCTTTGTTTTGTTGGCTCTTTGTATTGTTATCTTTGTTTCTAATTGATTGACTTCAGCCCTACTTTGACTATTTTCTGCCTTCTATTCCTCCTAGGTGTGCTTGCTTCTGTTTGTTCTACAGCTTTCAGGTGTGATGTTACCTTGCTAGTACGAGATCTTTACAAATTCATTATGAAGGCACAAGTGCTACAGATTTTCCTCTTAGTGCTGCTTTCATTATGTCCCATAACTTTGAGTATGCTTTGCCTTCATTTTCATTGAATTCTAGGGAGTCTTTAATTTCTTTCTTTATTTCTTCCCTAACCAAGTGATCATTGAGTACAGAGTTGTTCAGGTTCCATGAGTATGTGGTTGTGTTAGCACATCTAAGGCATGCTGTAGTAGAATAGCTTTGTTCTGAAGGTGTCTTATTGCCCATGCTTTTGTTGAGCATATTTTTTCAAGGGCTTTTAGCCATTTGAATGGCTTTAATTCCTGGATGTTTCTCTTGTCATAGATATTGGGAAAGGGGTTAAACTTGATGGTCCTATAATGGCAAGCCTCTGCTCGGTTATCTTTAAGGTGTATGGTTCTGGATGTTCAGGCCTGTATGGTTCAGAAGTTGCAAGTCTGTAAGGTTCAGGAACTGAAAGTCTGACAAAGGTAGGTAGAAAGGCGCCAAGAGAATGGAGGTTTCCCCACACTACCGGGCTACTCAGGGTATTTTGGTGTGCCCCACAGGACTTATCCCTCAGAAAAGATGGAGGGGGGCAGGAAGGTTAATGTGTATAGTTCAGAATCAACATGTCTGATGAAGATGGAAGGAGATGTGCAGGAGAGTGGAGGTCCTTCTGAAATAGCAAGTTGTTCAGCAAGTTCCTTAATTTTTATCATGTTGTTTAGTAATTCTTCCTGTAAATTGGCAGGTGAGATGCAGGGTTGGGTGTACTGACACCTTATTATATATGACAATAGTTATAATGGTCTCAGATATTAATAAGAAAAGTAAGGAATAGAGAATTGCCATTATTTTTGAAATATGCCCCCCAGCTTTACCTCAAGTCCTTGACCAGGCTAATCAAGTTCTCTATCACTGAATTATACCCCTAGTTCAAAATTTATCTTTAAACAAAACCAAAATAAAATTAGTAGAACTAAAGAATTACTGTAAAATATTAATGTACTACTAAATGTCAAACACCTTATATGAGTATTTCACCTTTGTTTTAGTATGGACATCTGGAATTCTCTTTCTCTTAGCCTTCAGAATGCTCCATTACTCCATTAATGTATCACAGTTGCATTATCAAGGCTTACAGTTCCTTATAGGGTGATTTGATGACTATAAACCTCTTACTGTCTTGCAATTATATTTAATGAAAATATAACTTTTATGTCTGAGAGATAGCAATTCAACATTTTTTCCTCTGAATTTCTTTACTGGTTCTTGGTAATGCAACTCTGTCTGGTGCAGATTAAATTATTAATAGCTATTCATTGATGGCTTTCTGATCTTCCTTGACATTTTGAAAATCTTAATAGCTGAATAACCACCAAAGACTAATAGGAGGTAAGAGGTCAATATATGTTGCTTAAGGCTGTTGGTGGGGACAAATCCAGAACTGTAAATGTTTCAATTCCATATGAGCGGTTAGACAATGAACTGATGAAGTTGATGGTTATACATCAACCAGATTCTTTATGCAAACTATTATCTACTGACTCTGTTGCTCTAGGGCATCCCTGACCACTAAAAACCAAATTTAGAAGTGAAAATACAGAAACTACCCTGTTATTTAAACACTGCACTAAGTCAAGTGTGAAAATAAATCACATTTGTTTAGTGAATGTGATTATGCTTTTATATAAGACAAAGTTCTATATTGCTCCTTTGCTGTGACATACTTTATAAAAACTTGTCTAAAGAAATAAAAGTGAATTATTTCACTGTGATTCTAATGTGTAGGTAATTATCTGCAAGCCTTGCAGTTAAGACGTCAGCCTTCCACACCTTCAGTGTCTAGAAATTTCATTCCCCTGGTCTTATTTTCCTCTACTCTGTATCACTAATAAATGAGTAATTTTTATGTGAACAAGGCCCTGGAAAGATATGGTAGATACAGACATGAGTACTCTAAAGAGGATTCTTAAAAAATATAGGCCCTAAGAAAAATTTTAGTCCTGGAAAATATAACCCACTATTTTGAAATTCCCTTCAATGTCAATTTGAAAACTGTCCCAAACTTCTCTCCTTAAAGCATTGATAATCTGGTACTTTGAAAATTCCAGTGAAAGGCAATGTTCAGGCAAAATTTTACTGGAAATATTTCACAGAAAGAGAAGCCTTGCTGGGATATTTGATAATGACACATGCCTGAGAAGCTGAAGAATTCTGAGCTCCTTGCTCCATAATGAATATGAGAGGGAAAAAAATAAGAGGAAAAGATTGACAAGATGAAGAGAGGAGAAGCAATGCTAAAAACTTTTAACTAGAAACACATTATAATTCTAGCTACAGTAATAAATGAAGTTCTCTAACATACGCAGAGAAAAGAAAATATTAGAAAACATTTTTCTCAACCCTTGCCTATTCCCTCTAACTGAGATTTTATAGTTAGCTACAGAGCCCTGCCATTCAAAGGAAAATTTATCTATGTGCTTGGCACGAAAACAGAATGAAATTCTGTGACTTCTATTGTTTCTCCTGGACTCAACATTTGGTCTTAAGTAAAAAGACAAACAAATCAATGGCTTCAGAAAGTTTGTAAAGGGATTTTTCCTCCATTAGGAGGCTACTATGTATACAAATCAAAATCAAATACTAAGTAATCGGGGAAACCTCAATGACTTTGCCATTATAATTTATCCTTTTCTTGATTAGTGAATCTGGCAAAGGAAATGGAAAGAATGAAAGTGTTAAAAGAAAGATACACAAGATTAGAGGAGAATAAGCAGAATCATATACATGATTAAATTGTCAGACATCCATAATAATTCATAAAAAATTAAAAAATACCAGATCTTAAAATAGAATTATTTTTTAAATAATTTTTATTCATTATTCTGTACCCCTATTCAGAAGTTCAACATATAGATAGTGATAATCCAGGGCAAGGATGTGCAGTACACTTTAAATCCCTCTGTACAACTATACTACTGCTGTCTTCTCATGCAGGTGTCTCTAGAAAGGGAAACTTAAGAAGTATGTTCACCATTCAGTATAGATGTGTTCAGTGTTAGTAGAAAATTATATGGTAGACTGAAGATGATCCCAGGAAAGCACGGGGTGGTAGCCATGGTTTACTGCACCTTCCCAGGGATTGTCCTTATAAATGGATACTTGTGTAGTTCTGATGAATCACACTAAACATCTGAGTCCTAGAAGAAGAAAACCCTATCTATGAATATTGAGAGTGCTTTTAACTTACTTTAAGCAGCACAGTGGAAAGGCTGGGTTTCAACTTCCAGCTTTAAGGATCTGTAAACTATTGTTATTTATCACTTGACTTCAATAACATTTCACAATGGGTTTCCATTATATCTTTTGCTGCATAAATGGCACTTGCCTCCTTATCAGGAGAGATCATTGTGCAAATTACAACTGAGAACTAGTAAAAAATTACTTCATAAAATATAAGTTATTCTTCAGAGAAGTGAACCTAGTAGCTGTAGAGCCATTTAAGCTTGTAAATAACATTTAAATTGCAAATGTGAACTATCAGAAGGAAACACCTGCACGTTTTCAATCAGGCATCCACTGATATTTAGGCAAATCAATAAATTGTACAAGGACCATGAATTTACACCACCCAATCAAAACAAATAAGCACCATCTTCTTATTATCTTAAAAGCAATAAGAAAGGCTGGCTCTGCATTCTTCCCTTAATTTGTCTTTCATCGTGTGCTGTAAAGATAACAAAGAGCTGCGTTACCAAGAAACATATTGTTCCATTCTGTATGGTTTTCATCACTGAAATCTAGTGAGTATTGTTTTTTTAATTTGTGGATGAAATCCATCAATTAGAATTAGTCTAAATGCTGTAGGAGGGGAATGGCAATGAGGATGGGGAGTGGGAAGAGCCATTTGCATTGTGCATTAGCTGTAGTTTTATGTGCTTCTCATCAGATTTATGGCTGAGCGTGTTTGAGGAGTAAATAACTGATGGATCTGTCAAAGTTTGGGAAGGAGAGGGTGCTTAAAATAATCAGATTAAAGATGGTAATGTAAAGAAGAAAAATCAAATTCATCGTTAACTACATTAAGATCCTTACACAAGGATATTACTTTTTTTTTTTTTTCAGCTTATGTTGGCCTTTCTCTTTAGGTTTTGCAGCAGTTAGTTGACGAGCTACAAGTGTGTTACAAGACTTCTGGGACATCCTGAAAGAGAACTAGCTTAGGGTTGTTTCTCTTGTAATAAAAAAATCCAAGGATTCTTTTAATCTTTTTTTCCTTTTTTTGTTTTCTTTTTTCTTTTCTTTTTTTTTTCTTTTCAGTTTAGGAGTCTTTTTAATTGAATATTTTATTTATTTACATTTCAAATGTTATCCCCTTTCCTAGATTCTCCTTCAGAAACCCCCATTCCAATTCTACTGCTTCTATGAGGGAGTTTCCCCAACAACTGAACCACCTACTCCAGCCTCCCCACCCTGGCATTCCACTACACTAGGGCATCAGGCCTTGGCAGGACCAAGGGCATCGCCTCCCATTGATGTCCAACAAGGCCATCCTCTGCTACATATGTGGCTGGAACCATGGGTCGCCCCATGTGTACTCTTTAGTTGATGGTTTAGTCCCTGGGAGCTCTGGGGGGTCTGGTTGGTTGTTGTTGTTCCTATGAGGTTGCAAAACCCTCCAGCTTCTTCAGTCCTTTCTCTAACTCCTCAATTGGGGACAGTGTGCTCAGTCCAATGGTTGGCTGTGAGCGTCCACCTCTGTATTTGTCAGGCTTTGGCAGAGCCTCTCAGGAGACATCTATATTAAGCTCCTGTCAGCAAGCACTTCTTTGCATCTGCAATAGTGTCAGGTTTTGATGACTGTATATGGGATGGATCCCCAGGTGGAACAGTCTCTGAATGGCCTTTCCTAAAGTCTCTGTTCTACACTTTGTATCAATATTATCTCCTGTGAGTATTTTGTTCCCCCTTCTAAGAAAGATTGAAGTATCCACACTTTGGTCTTCCTTCTTGAGCTTAAAGTGATCTGTGAATTGTATCTTGTCTATTCCACTAATGTCCACTAATATCCACTTTTGGGGGCTAATATCCACTTTTCAGTGAATGTGTACCATGTGTGTTCTTTTACCTCACTCAAGATGATATTTTCTTTTTTTCTTTTCTTTTTTTATGTATGTGTTATTGATTATTTAAAAATTGGATATTTTATTTATATGACATTTCAGATGTCATTTCCTTTCCCCATTTCCTCTCTCCAGGACCCCTCTATCCCATCCCCCCTCTTCCTTTTTGCTTTCATACTATTTTAATTATGTGCAATTATTAAGGTCAGGTCCAGCTTGAGGGACTAACAATAAAATAGATGCAAATAGTCAAGGAACAAGCAAGACAATAAACAGAAATAGTCAAATAACAAGAAAGGCAATAAACAAAATTCCATGAACACTCCTGTGATCACTGTTTCTAAGGGCCTATCTGAATGACCAAAATATCTGAGCCAACTTCCCTGTCCTAGCCCAAAGTCATTTTCATGTCTGAAGGCTATTTCCTTGTTCTAGCCTAAAATATAGATTCCTGCCTGAAATTACTTCTTTATTCTAGCCTAATGTAAGATTATTGCCAAGCAGCCCCAAAAGCTCTCAGCCTCTTCCACATTTTTATTTCATTAACAAGACTGAGCCTGTTTTAGGTGATTCTGACAAGAACACCTTCCTTACCCATAATGGAATATGCATTATTAAAAGCAATGCATTCTGTCTTAGGTTGGTAAGGCTCTGTGCAAAATCTGACCCGTCCTTGGCTTGCCAGCCTATTAATTTAATAACTCTGTCTGTGGGTCCATTTTCAGGTTCAAGCCATGTAGTTGGCTGCCAACATATGGATGTTGTTAAAGACAAGCTTTAACACAATGAGCAGGAATAAAAGTATTCCCAGGACAAAAAGGACCAACATGATGAAGCTATATATGCCATTCTTGAAGTTTGACCAAAATAGAAATACTGACCTCAGTCCGTGCGTAATTTTTTTCAGCAGTATCTGCTGCTTCAGTGCTCAGCAAAGCAGCATTCTTGAAATTTATAAGATCACTATATAAAGTTAAAACATCCAGAGAGGTGTTAGACTTATGTCAAATACACTGCAAGTGTCTTTAAACTTTTTCCTAATATAATAAATACCAATTTAAATTTTAGAACTAGCATAAATCCAATGGTATTCGGCATGACACTTGAGAAGGCTTCTTACTCTTAAACTCTGAACCTCCTTCCAGTAATTTGAATAGGATAAAGAACATCAATCCATTGTTCCAAATGCCTATCTAAATCCTCTTGTATATTCAACACATTAGTAACAGTTTTTGCTAAATGATTAATGAAAGTAGCTGTCTTAATTTTTTTATGTCTAAGCAATTGCAAAAGCAGTGGTGCTATTAATATAATTAAAACTGTTATACCAGAAATAATCAAGCCCACTACCCTCTTACTTCTGCTTAAAGCCTGACTCACTTCTTCCAGTACTTGCAATCCCTTTTCAGAATATGAAGGTTCTTTGATATTCAGGGCAATGAAGCTGTTTGATATACCTCCATAACAGACATGCCAAGTTTCAACACACTAACACAATTAGGAAGTGTACAATCAATGCAACTTACATTCAATACTGTAGAAGAAAGAAAAGTAATTTTAACTTGACAATTAAAAGAGTCTTAACACATGTACTAACACTTATTTGAAATCCAGATCCTGTCCCAACTTTATATCTTGATAGGATAACATCCTAGAGAATTGTAGCTAACCTCCATGTCTCTGAAAATGTCCAGAACCAGCCTTCCAAATGAAGACTGTTATTTCCATTATTGGATTTATTTCTAGACCAGTACATATTGAGTTCAAATAACTAATCACATTTAAGAAAAATACAAGAGTCATTATAACTTTTCTTTTTGATTCTTTGTTCCACAGGGTCTGAAAACTTGAGTCAAGGCAGCTTTTCTATCTGGGGTATAGGTAAGCAAAGGTGGGTCTAGAACTTATGTCCAATTCAGCTTCTTCATCACCATTGTCAGGGCACTCAGCAAGCTCACAGGTCAACTTCCTTCTTTGTGCCAGCATCAGCATGTCTCACTCGTCACTCTGTCAGCCACCATGCTCCTTCAGCATCCTACAATCCAAGGTGTGTTAGAGCTCCTGAGAGTCTAGCTGCCTCTTGGTATTCTGGAATTGGGTGCAGAACTGGTGCTCTCAGACTGCTCAGGGCACTGGCACAAACCAGAGACAAGATAATATTTTCTAGTTCCATCCATTTGCCTAAGAATATCATGAAGTCATTGTTTTTAATAGCTGAATAGTACTCCAGCATTTAAATGTACCACATTTTTTGTAGCCATTCCTCCTTTGAAAGACATCTGGGTTCTTTCCAGTTTCTGGCTATTATATGGCTGCTATGAACATAGTGGAGCATGTGTATTTCTTATATGTTGGAGCATTTTTTGGGTTATATGCCCAGTCAGGTAGTACTATCTCCAGTGTTTTACGGAACAGCCAGACTGAAAGGATTCTCTTTTCTTTCAGGCTTTTTTTTTTTTTAATTTTGTGGCTTTTATGAATAGGTTTCTAATGTCTAAGTACTGATTTCAAGCACCCAGGGTTTCCATGTCTAGGTTCAGGCAGATATGGTACTTACTAGGATGCTGACATTGTCTGGTTCCAAGGTAGCCTTATGAATTGGAAAGGGAAAGGAATTCTTCCTATTCAGATCTGGAGTGAAGGTTTCCCTAAGCAACTTAGAACACATTTTATATTCAGGTATCATAATTTGAACCAGAAAAAATAGCAGTAAGAGCAATGGTGGTAATATTTTTTTCTGAAATATATAGAAGGTGAAGAATTTTGAGTTATCCCACAGCACTGGGTTACTTTATGTCTGAGATAAGAGTTATAAAGGACATAACATGGATGAGCTTGACAGAATTAAACCATTTCCCAGAGAAAAAAATAAAACCAAGATCAGTACAATGAGGGACCAACAGAATTCCTTTTAATTGATTATACTTTAGTGAATACATTCTCTACATTATTGAAGTCATTTGTGTACTTTAAAGAAAATTATTCATAAATACTAATGAAAATAATATATAATTATATTTAACAAGAAGAGGGTTATTTTATATTTTTTTTTTTGCATAGAAAATCACCAAGGCCTGAAATTTACTATAAATTCTTGTGAGGTTTTAAGAATAATTGAGATTTTTAATTGGGTTATTTGTTTTCATGCCATCAAGTTTGGTTTTAGTTCTTTGCATATTTTAGATATCATTCTTTTTATCACATATGCAATTGGTAAACATATTTTCCCATTCTGTTGGCTGCTACTTTGTCAAAATAATTGTGTCATTTGCCATACATAAGCTTTTCAGGTTTATATTGTCTCATTTAATAAGTGTTGGTCTTAATGCTGTGCTATTGGTGTTCTGTTCAGAAAGTCTTACAGAGCTAAATAAACAGTAGTCAAAAATCAAATACAAATTGCTCAGAAATACTTTAAAAAACTGTTCAAATCTTTAGTTATTAGGGACATTCAAAGAAAAACACTTTGCCATTTCATTTTAAAACCACTCAGAAGAGCCAAGATCAATAAAATGAATGACAGCTAATACTAGCAAGCATGTGAGAGAAGGGGAATACCTATCTCTGGTAGTACAAATTAGGGTAGCCACTGTGGAAATCAGTATGGCAGTTACTTAAAAAACTGTGACTATAACTATCTCAAGACCCTGCTGCTCTTGGGCATATGCATAAAAAACTCAATATTCTACTACAGAGGCAGTTGCTCAACTATATTCTCTTTTATAATAGCCAGACATTGTAAACAGCTTTGTTGTTCACCAATCCATAGATACTCTATAAAAAGTGTTATGTTTACATAATGAAATGTTACTCAGCTGCTGAAAAAATGAAATCATAAATCTACAGGTAAGTGGATGGAGCAAGAAAAAAAATTATTCTGAGTGTGGTAACCCAGACTCCAAAAAAGGACAAATGTTGTATCTTTTCTATCAAAAATTGATGGTAGCTTTTAAGCCTTTGTAGGTGAGCTACAATCCATATAACCACAAAGGTTAGGTAAAGATTAAGGGACTAGGCAGGAATCTCTCAAGGAAGAAGAAATAAAATATATAGCTGTAGAAACAAGATAAAGAATGGAATGATAGTATTAAGTGGAGAGGGAAAGAAAGCAAAGGTAAGGTCTAAGAGCAAAAATATAGAGAGGGATAAATAACAGTATCAATTATTTTAAGAATCATATGGAAACATCCTACTGTGGAAGCTTCTTAAAACATAATCATATGAAAGACATCTAAAACAATCACAATCACTAAATGATGGGGAGAAAAGGCCCCAATTCGACATCTCTCACTACCAAGAAAAGCCTCCAGTGTCAGGCATGGGATGCATCTAATTGAGTCATAGGTTTAAGGGGCCTTGTGAGAACCCCCATATAGCTTAGGATATTCCCAACACTATTGGTTGTGCTCTACAAACGGATGGAAAGACCCTATTATTGAAGACAGCACTTAGATTTCTCATTGAATATGGTGAAGTCAAGATGATACCTAACTGAAGCCATCACCCCTTCTGACTAATGTTCACAGTACTGAAATGCAACCAGAGGAGAAAGTTAACCAGCAACCCTGTGGCAAACCCTTTGGTCTATTGTGATGACATACCTAGATGACATGCTGTTATAATAGTGGCAAAACTACTGTGGGAATAACCAACAATTCTCTGGTGTGATTTAAAGTCCCCTGCAAGAAAGGCAATCCATGTTTAACACGGAACACCAAAAAAACTGGGACAAGAGAGAACATGGGCCTAGGGGAAAATCAAATGCTATTGTTTCACTAAAGAACCATAGCAGTAAAATGTCTCTTCATAACATTCTATTATACCTATAGATTAGTTGTCACTCATCTGTCATCAGAGAAGATTCCGTTGCAATAGATAGGAACTAACACAAAGACCCACAACTGGAGGATGTGCAAAGAGTAAAAGTGTGAGAGCACTCAGTCCTATATGAGTTATCATCATTAAAGCTCTCCCTTCAGGGCTCAGGGGATATGGGGAAGAGAAGGTAGAGAGATTGTAAGAGCCAGACAGGATGGATAACACCAAGGAAACATGTTTTTCCCCAGTAAAAACAAGAACTCAGAGACTGTTGCAGCATATGCAGGAACTGATAGTTTTCTACTGCTGTGGCTGGGATGTGGACATGAATTCTCACCTCTAACCAAGAAGCTATCTCCAATTGACATCTGCTTGCAAAGGAAAAATTAGCTTTCTCCAGTGGAATCTCTCTGGGTATAAAAAGCGCACATGGCAGAAGAGAGACAGGGCAGAGTCAGCTTGCTACCCACCTACACACACCCATCAGGGCCAGCTCAACTGTACTGCCTAGGCAAAGTGTAGGTCAGTTCTCCTGAGTTCCTGAGCACCTGAGCAAGTGAGGAGCAGAGCCAGCTCTCCTCACTTTAACATCCTTTAACATCAACATGGACCAAGTTGTCAGCCCTGACCAGGAACATCCACGTGGTCTTTTGTAGTAATGTAATACATGGACATTGAGGCAAACCCCTGCTGTTGTGTATCCAAGGACTCAGACCTGGCCCTCCACAGCAGCACACACAGGGATGTCACTATAGCCTCATGTGGGAGTGCAGCCTACTCATATGAGGCCCTTCCTCACAACCTTTTCCTTTTCCAGATTTCTAGTTTTGCCTCTCTGCACAATGCATAAAGCATTTGGATTCTCTTTCTCCCCAAACTTTCCAACACTTATTCAAACAGCACAGTGGCTCCTGTGGAGGGCATGCCACCAGTTGGGCAGGCCTCTGGTGTCTGCCACTGGCCAGTGCTACATGGTGGCAGGCAGCAGGCAGGCCTGTCCAATGATGTTTTCTAGCCTTTTGTTTCACACTGTATTTTTACCCCAATCCTACTAGTCTTTTGCTTCTGTATTTTTTCTGATTTTGTGTTTTATGTTTGTGATTTTCTTTCTTTTTTTTTTTTTGTCTTTTTTTTTAATATAAAATGAGTGGAAGAAAAGATTTAAAACTGGGTGGGTGAGGATGTGGGAAACATCTGTATGAAACTGGGCAAGGGGAAGCAGTAATCAGAAAATATTGCATGAAAAAGTTTTCAATAAAATACATTAAATGAATAAAATGGACCAAATATCTGAACAAAGGATTCTCATAGGGAGAAATAAAGGTGACTATTAAATATTTCAAAAAATATTCACGTTATGGATATTTTAAGTCACCAAAAGTAATTTAAAGCCTCTATTTTGATTAAATAATTAAATAATTAAGTCAGTCAAACTGAATTTAAATAGCTGTATTAAAAGGAAACACTCTTATCCACTGTGGTCAAAGATTTTAAATTAAAGTTTAAAATGTAGGAACATTGCAATTGATATTAATATATGAATAAGAACAAAATAAGCTTGTAAGCTTGTGCTGCTTTAAATATTTCCCCATGAAGGGTTTCTTTTGGCATTAAAATGATAGAGAATGAATACAAATACAATTTAGCTTCCTAAAACTGGAATAGATGTCTTACATTTTTATTGTTTAAGTAAATTAAAAGTTAGTATATTGAAACAAGTAACTAGTATATTAACAGTCCTTCAAAGAGTGCTCACAAATTTTGAAGCCTCGGCTGAGTGTTCTTCAAAGTATTACACTTGAAACTCTAAACCAATTTTAAATCACACCTCACTGCCAATTGTAAGCACAATGGTGAGCCTCCTTAATGTACAAATAATATATAATCTGGGACTCATACTTTTTAGAGAAAGTTTATGACTAATTTAGATAACTTAAAAATTTTATTTTAAAATATTTACTCTTGTATTTGCAATGTATTTCCCTATGAAGGTTTGTATATGTGTGCATGCGTGGATGTGGATGTGTGTGCTATGCATATGTACTTGTGTGTGTGTATACATGTACATTTGTGTGTATTCACATGTGTGTATGTTTGTATGTGTTGGTTAAAAGGAGGTCTCCACAGAAGCTTGGGGGTCACCCTGTAGCTTCGGTTACCGGTGGTTTTGAGATATCCAGTATGGGTACAAAGAATCAAACTTGGGTCCTCTGCAAAAACATTATCAATCCGTTAGCATTACACTATCTTTCCAGCCTTAAATGTTCATTTTAAAGCAAAATACATGATTTGCAATTAAACCTTAATTTGTTTTATACAACATAAAGTAGAATTAATGTCATTTTATATTATAATTATATAGAAATATGATTAATTTATTGTGTATACAATCAGAGATCAGAGAATGTTTTAAATAAAACAAATACGACATTTAAAATTTAAAAACTATAAAAATTCAAAACTTTAAAATAAGCCTAAAAATAAGCATGTGAACATAAAGATTTCTTTTGTTTTAATGTAGAAAAATGTGTTATTAGTATAAATATATTTTAAATTTATCAAAAATAAATTTCAAATTTCAACAATATAACAGAAACAGATTGAATTAACAGCTTCCTCAGAAGGCATTTTGTCTTATATTACATTCTGTAGAATGACAAAACATTTCAGGGTGCTTACTCCTAGCTATCCTTTGCCTTTCTTAAAACTACTTTCTTGTCTTGTTAATTCATGATGCTATATCCTTTATACCTCATATCTTGGAGATAATGTATCCAAGGTGTTCTGTCTGGCTCATGCCTCTGTGTAATGCACACATTCATGAAATAACCTTTAATAATTACTATTAACAAAACCTCTTCTGGTTTAGAGAATTGATGAGTGACATGACTGTTGGGTTGTCTTAAGTAACCTGACCTAATGAACAATTTACAACAAACATGAAGCAATCTATGTTTTTATGGTTCAGGTTCTTACAACATTCATTCAAGTCTGTAATTAATTCACTGTCTATGTGTATTAGAGATATTTTAGGAGCATACATTTAGTCTAGAGCTCTTCAGGTACACAGAACATTGAATAGATACTGTAATATATTGCTAAAGTTTTTAACTCTATTAAATTGGATTTGACTGTTTCAATGTGAGGCATATGCTTTGCGTCTTAATTTTAGTTATGTTACTATTTTATCATTGCAAAGTATATACATTTAAAAATTAAATTTCTTCCAAGATAATATCTAATAACTTACTAATGTAATTCCCACTAAAATCAGAAAATACATAAATAGTAATGGTGAACAAATCCAGGATTCTTGTATTCAGCACCTTAATAAAGTAGTGTGCTCCTAAGTGGCAGCAAACCCTAGTAGATGAAGAAAATGTAGTTACATCAGGGTTAGACAGATGTAACATTCTGTAGTGAAGATGATCCTTGTAATAGATTTGTGTGAGAAAGATAAGGACTGAAGATTGTTCCTTATAAAGTGATCAGGATTATTTTGACCCTCTTCAAGCTAGATTGTATCTGCCTTATCTCATGATAAAATTGCAGAGCTAAGAAAACCCTGGTGCAAAGGTTTAATCAGAAAACTCCTTGTGCATCCTTGGTAGTTGAGTTATTTATAGTATGCTGGAAAATAATGCATAAAAATCAACCAAAGCTATTCAGGTATGATGGTTGAGATTCAATATAGCCATGGTTAGGTCAAAGAGAACCCATATGACAGTTGTGCTAAAAGTAATTCTATTTTCATTCTATTTTCCATTGTGAAAAATAGAGGAATAAGAAAGATTAATATTATCCACCAATATAAAAGGAATGTTTTATTCTAAGAAGTAAACAAGTTTGTGCTTTTAATATTCATAATCTTAATGTAAAAACATTTAGAATTGTTTGGAAAACAGATAGAACCTTTAGTATATTTATTTGCAATTATGCAACTTCATCAAAAATATAGAAGACACACAGAAGTGAAATTCAAGGATAAAACATTTCAAAATACAGAAAGTTGTTATTTGTGCATATTGAGACTTTTGTTCATTCTCTTGCTTATATATTATCAGATTTTCCAACATCCCTTTATTATAAATATTGATAACTACACACTACAACCTGCTCGGACTTGATTAGTTGGGCTTGTGTGCATATTATCTGAAGGCTGACCATTATGAATTGAACAACCAACTCAGGAGCTTGTCTTAAGATACAAACCAAATTTAAGATGAATGCATTTGACTTTAAATAAGACAAAAATAAAATGATACATGATTAGGATACTTTTTATCTAAAATTGTGATATTCCAAACAATGTTTCAGAAATTAGCAAATATAGAGAATATAGGTGAACTTCTTGATAATGGTTACTTCTAAGAAAAAAAACTTTAAAGAAATTCTATCATTTTATGTTATTTCAAACAAAAAACTCTAACAACATCCGCTAAAATAGAGGTGAAATTGCTGGTCCTGTAAATGCTCCATTTTACACCAGGTTTAAAATACATCTTAAAACCCCTCTTACTCCAAAATACTTGAAAATATATAGAAGTGTTATAAAAATGCTTAATATTAAAATTCTCTTTTTAAAAGTAATGATGCATGTTTATTGATTGCTTATAAATTAGAAATTTTCTGTGATTCAGAAATTTGTGGTAGGCTGCATCTCAGGACTCAAATATGAGTTTATGTAAGAAATGCCAGGGATGTTTAAAGTAGATGCTGTCAAAATGAAAAAAAATTCATGTACCTGGTATTAATAAGACTCCAAGTTTCTTATTGCCGCAGTCAAAACATGCATACAGGTAAAACAATGCTCTTGAATATTCTATATTTCTGTTTTCAGAGAAACAGACATGATCCATTTTTCTGATTAATTCCCTAAAATAATATTGTATCCTAACCAATCCCTGTTACAATCAAACAACTTTCTCTCTCTTTGTTTCTTTCTTTCTTTTTTTCTTTCTTTCTTTCTTTCTTTCTTTCTTTCTTTCTTTCTTTCTTTCTTTCTTTGTCTCTCTCCTTCCTTCCTTCCTTCCTTCCTTCCTTCCTTCCTTCCTTCCTTCCTTCTTTCTTTCTTCCTTATATTTTTTCTTTTCTTTTATTGGATATTTTACTTTTTGACATTTCAAACGTCTTTCCTGGTTTTCCTTCTGGAACCCCCATCCCATTCCCACCCTGTTTCTATGAGGGTGTTACACCACCCACTGACCCACCCACCCTCTCTTTCCTCCCCACCCTGGCCTTCCCCTACACTGGGGCATCAGCCTTTACAGGACCAAGGGCCTCTTTTCTCATTGATGTCCAACAAGTCCATCCTCTGCTGCATATGCGGTTGGAGCCATGGGTCTCTCCATGTGTGTTCTTTGGTTGGTAATTTAGTCCCTGGGAGCTCTCGGAGGTCTGTTGGTTTATATTGTTGTTCTTCCTATGGGGTTGCAATCCCTTTAGCTCCTTCAGTCCTTTCTCTAACTTCTCCATTGGGGAACCCATGGCTCAGTCCAATGGTTGGCTGTGAGGATCCTCCTCTCTATTTGTCAGGTTCTGGCAGAGCCTCTCCAGAGATAGTTATATCAGGCTCCTGCCAGCAAGCACCTCTTGGCATCCTCAATAATGTCTGTGTTTGGTGACTGTATATGGAATGGATCCTCAGGTGGGACAGTCTCTGCATGGCCTTTCCAAAGACTGCCCCACCTGGAGATCCATCCCATATACAATCAAACAGCTTTTAACCTCTCTCTCTCTTTTTTTTTTAATCTCCCTACAGAAGAGGATAGATAGAATACTATGACTGTAATTTCAGAATAACATACATGTACAAATTAAATGAAGCATGCTCTATTCTACATGCATACAAACCAATTTTTCTATACAGTTGATTTTACCTTTTATATATAGACATAAAATACAAACTTAGTATTATTAAGTGTCTTAGCCAAGTTCACATATTTTGGAAGCTATAATTTCCAAAAAGTTCCAATTGATTAAAAGTTTTCTAAGAAACTATTATACCTCCTAGGCATGAGAACACACAGATACATATAATTAATTATCATCATTCTAAAATTCATCTTCCTCTTTTTCTTGGAGATAATCACTACTTTATATTGTGTTTTTTGTTATTTGCTTCATTGTTTTTAACATGAGTTTTGTAGTATTGAAAGCAGAACTAGCCAATACAATCATTTTAAAAACACTATCATCTGCATTGCATTGTACTGGGGTGTGGGGAATCGTGGAATTGACTTGATCTAGCTGAGAGGCATGCATCCTGGGTTTTTCAGGTTTGTGGAAGTCTGTGGCTCTTGAGGGCCTTTCAGTTACTGAGAAACACAGGCACAACTTCAGGCAGTGAAACATTTAGGTTGCCTTGTTTCTTTATGTTGCATAGAAGTCAAAGAAGCATATAGAAACGATGGGACAATTGATCTTAGACATGTATCATGTATACCTATATACCTTGCAAACATCTTAGTATCCTGGCAAATATTACCGTATTGATTTTGTCGACTGCCATTATTTTCTGTTTCTGATAAGGGTATAAAAAGTCTGATGGCTTGGCATAAACTTGTCTCTGCTTCAGTCTTGCTGTGACACCCTTCAACTTATGCCTGGTCAAGATTCATTTCTCACTGGTCACATCAGGTAACCTTGGCACAGTAAGCTCCGGTGATTTCACTGTGGATTCTGATTGAATATCAAGAAGAATGAATGGATCTTGAAGATTTATATTAAAATTAATGCTATCATGTGTGTTCTGGAAATAAATAAGCACATGTGTATTTGATTAGTTATACTAGTTATTTTTATTACTTATTAAAGTTTTTTACTCGTGATTATAAGTCAAATGTAGTTTTCTATCTATGTATAAATACACATAATTCTACTATAATTAATTTTTAGGTATGCTTAAATATAATAAATTAAACCACAGAATTTAAAAGAAGCTAAACCTAAATTGACCTATTTCAATTCTTATAAATATAACTAAGTATTTCAAAAGGTAATGCTGTATTTATTGCAATGAAAACCAAATGAAGAACAGTTGGCATTTATGTGACTGTTTAAAATTGAGTAAGATAAATTTGTGCCTCTTCTCTACAGTCAATCTAAACACTTTGTTGTCCTTTCTGTTTATTTTTAGACTTTCTTTTGCATGAAGAGTGATTTGTGATAAGGCGTGATTTATTTCCTCGTGTCTGGCAGCTCAATTTGCAGGTAAAACAGTTAGATTGGCACATTCCTCTTCCCTTCCCTTGTTCTCATTAGCAGGGAGTCCTCTGTTCCCAGTTCTCTGCCTTGTTGAATAATCACACAATATCATTCTCTCAGTAGGACTTAAACAAAGATTGAGTAGAAAATTAGGATCACAACCAAGTAGGCTTAAGCTCGAGGTCATAATCATGAAATCTCAATATAACATGAAAAGAGGCATTGTGAGATCAGTTTGATTCCTGTGTGTATGTGTGCGTGTGTGTGTGTGTCTGTGTGTATGTGGTATTTATGCTACAATTTCATGATTTCACCACTTTCCAATTAAAATCTGTGACAATATGCTGCTATTTTTCCTCTCCCAAAGCATATTGTTTTGAAGATTATAGGCCCCCGCATTTATTTAAGTCCCTCATACCTAGTCAGCACTGTGCTTCCTGAGCACGTGGCACCCCACTGTCTATAAAGGAATTTATTTGTGGACTAAGAACTGCAGTGAGCTGCTCTGAGTTATGTATTCGCTCCCTATTCTTGCCTTTTCTTGTTGAAAAACATGAGTAAAATAACAGTGTGGTTAGGTGGGTTTTCTTCACTACAATTATGCTAACTCTGGAAGACATGAGAGACCATTTTAGTCACATGACATTTTAGTCACCTGCCTGCACACCATTCTGATCTGGCACCAAAAATAAACACTGATATGATTCAAGAATTATCTCTTTGGGTTCAATAGAAGGTCAAAGAAAGCTGACAACAGTGAACAGTGCAATGCTGTCCAATCACTTCCCAGATGAGTCCTTCAGGAGCACAAGGAAGACTTGATGACACAAACTGAACAATACAAATGCATTTGTGGAAATCAACATCCAAAAAGCTTACGTTGTTCATTAGTCAGCTGGGTCAAAGATGAAGACTATTTCAGTAAGAAATCTAACACAGTGAAAGCAAAGAGGAAACAGCCCAAGTGGTCAAAACAAAAGGAAACATAACAAAATTATCAGCACAAATTTTTATTATCATCAAATATTGACAGTAAAGATTTGTTTGATTGTATTTGCTGTTTGTGGTGGACAATAAAGTCTGAATAGATTAAATACTTAAGCATTCCTTAGTACTTAGATAAATATTGGCAGTATGTCAATCAGTTTGCAAGTATTTCACTTCCATTGTTTTATTTGTTGCTTGAAACAATCCTATGCTAGAATATGAGATCACTAGTGAAGAGGCAGCATCCTTGGAGCAAACAAAACTATTGAATAAATTAATTATGAGTGTGTCCACCAAGTCCCAGGAATATATGAAGTATAGGTCTGATTGCAGAATGAAGGTAGAGCTAATGGAACATCTTTTTTGTGACTTCAATAAAATTCTAAGCTTAAAATGCTTTACAATACTGTTGTATATTTATACCTAAATTCTAAGATTAAATTCTATACATGCTAACAACTTAACTTTTCTCTACCTAAAACTGAGAAACATAACCTGTGTTTACATACACAGATGCTTGATGGGCAGGCCTAACCTCAAACACATTCATTTGTTCATGCATTTATTAATCCATTTTTTTTCATGAATTGTGCAGAGACAAATAATACTCTCAGCCATTGATGCATGGATTAACAACAGTATTACAGCTTCTGACTTAACAAAAAATTATTCAGTCTCGGTGTGTTGTAAACGTCAACAGCAAATCAACACTGCATACAAATTCAGAAGACAAGCCCGCGTTCTTCAAAACAAACTGCTATTGTATATTTAGGAGATCTGACACATTTATATGGGGAAAATATTCAGTGGTCATACAACTCAAAGAAAAACTGTCCGCATTGGTAATTGGAACACCAAAGGTAGCTTGACACTATTGTATTTCTCTAGAGTATCTCAAGATTGCTTTCTGGTGCCCTGTTACATATATGTGAGGGAGACACTGAAGTATAGACAACTGAGCACTGACTACACCTACCACCTTCCGCTTATATCCTTTCCCCTACAGCTACAATTTCTATGACTCTGATGCCTATCACTTTTCCATTGACTGCATAGAAACTTATTTAGACAATGAAGGCTACTTGCAAGACAACCCATCTATCCCTCAAATTAGATAACCATTGGCCAAACAATAAATTCTGCTAAACTTTGGATGAATTGTTGTGCTTTCAGAGCCTAGATTGAAACCTGCTTTAAGAACACTTTAATTTCAACTATTTTTTTTTAAAATAATCTACTTGTTAATTTCTATGATAGCCACTATACAGACTAAAACTTTTCAAGAGAAAAACCAAAGAAAGAAGACATGAAATGTTGGCTATTAATATTGTTCACAATAGGTTTTTTTTGTGCTATTTTCTTGTTATGGCAGCTTATGTTTCTGTGTAGAATTTGAGACAGTGGTTTTGATGAAATAAAATTGAGCTTTTGCTCAAAGTGAATAAAAATAATAACTTATTCTGAAACAAAGATGATTGACCACAGCCCAGGAACATAGATTCAGGCTGACCCTAATGGCATATTCCATCTTGAAAGAGGATCCATGGAGCCAAGGAACAAAGGAAAGTCATAAATCAATGCACTTAGCAATATACTGGTTGGAATTTTATTTAGGCAGATTTCAGCAAAGTCAGGAAATCTCACAATATATGATGACATTCTTAGTGTTTATATTAGTGGAATCTTGTAGTCAGGTATTAATTTAGTTATTATACTCCATACATTTGATCTGATAGTCAAAATGATATTAGATAAGATTCAGAAATGGATGATAGATGAAAATAACATTGGTTCTTCATCTGGAAATTCTACTTCTTCACAATTAAATAAGTGATCAATACATCAATGGGCAGGATTCACATAGGTTTGAATTTTCATTGTTACTTCTATACAATAGATATTTTTAAGTCCCTGGAGACACTGTGTGCTATAAATTTGGATTGGGCACAGGTCCAAGGGGTGCTATTACATATTATATTTATTCCACAGTAAAAAGTTGTTTTCTTAAAAATGTCAGTAGTATTAGGCCTTCTGAACTAGAGAAAGATTGCCATATAAAAACACAGTATTTTAGTAAATATTTAAAGGCCAAGTATTGAGAAACTGTATAAATTATGAAATTTAAGCTAGAGCTGGTTGTAAATACGTGGAATTTTAGTACTCAGAAAATAGAGGAAGAAGAGATTCAGGAATTTAAGGTTATTTTATTGATTGTATTGGAAGTTTGAAATCTATGAGCATATGTCCCCAAAAAGGAAAAAAAAAAAACAGAAAAAGAAATAAAAGAAAGTGAATAATTATTCAAACTTTCTTCCTCCTCAATATGGTACCAAATATCTTTGAAAACATCAGGTTCCACCAGCTTAAGCACTTAGATAAATTTTAACATTCTCAAAGCCCTTACACATTTCTATGCTAGTTGGCAGATCTCTATAATTAACTCCAATTTCTCCCAAATATACAATGAGATTGACACTAATAGTATGACTTATTTGTGCTGATTAAATTGTCCCCTAATTATAAAAGGGTAAAAATAGAGCCAAAAACTCATTTTGCATAAAGACATTTTTAATAACAAAACTAATTTTCTAGTTCAATTTAAAAGTGATTACTTTTCCCTTTGATCACATATAAACAGCATCACTTTCAGAACTGTTTTTAATAGTATGGATTAGCATTGGGACCTTGGAAAGACAGTCCTTTTGTGTGGCAGATGAAACACATGAGCTCTGTTTTATTGGTAATAGTCATGCTTCAGACTCACAGCACATCTGAACAATACATGTATCTAAAACTTAATGACCTTGTGCAACTGTCATGCATCTGAAAGTTAATACAAAATTATGAATACAAAATATTTTGAATTATATTCTTATATTTAAATTTGACAGAATTGTCATTACAATGTATAGAGCATTCAAATAAAATCCAGAATGTCAGCAAGTTATTTAAAATCTAAAACATCATCCAGAATTTGTAGTAGCAGTTCATCACTGTATTTATAAACTAATTCAACAAACACAAATTACATTACACACAGGCTAAATAAATATGAATGTATTGAAATACCCTGTATTACTTTCTTTTTTGTTTGGGATCACAAAATACTTCGTGAAAAGCAACTTAAAGGAGAAAGGATTCATTTTGGATCACAGATCAAAGAGCACGTCTTTCTTGGTTGGGAATTTGAGGCATAAGAATCTTGAAGTGGTTGGGTCTGTGGCATGTAGCAAGGATATCCTGTATTTTATGGCATATTACTTGTAAAAAAGAGACAGCTATCAAACAGTAATAAACTTCATCTCTTAGTGGACTAACAAATAATTAATGCCATTGATGATGTCCTTCCCTCTAGAGGCAGGTTGCTTACATTCTTAATTCAATGCCATAGCTCAGGAACAACTTCCTCAGATTAGGTCAGGTACTCTTATTGTATTCTTTCTCATGATCTGTACCTTAGTGACTCTTAAATTAAAATAAGTGAGGAGGGAATTGACAAATCACATGACACCTTTTTTTCTACTTTATTTTATTCTTCAAAAAGCACATCCTTCTCTTCTCATGCTTCCCAGGATGTTTAATATGTCTGAAGTCCATGTGAGAAGAACTTTAATGAATCCTTATGAATTTACAACATGGATCAAAAAAATAAGAAATAATGAAGGAATGAGTGAATGAATAATGCACCCTGATGAACATAAATGAATTTTTTAAATATTGTGTTAAGTTTGAAATTATCCCTGTAGCATCACACAGCATGTATTCATTCTCCATTACAATTTTATGTAGATATGATCAAAGGGACCCAATGAACCCATTGTCAAAGATGACAGTTATCCAGGCACAGTTCCTCAAGTAGAAGATGAAATAATTTTGCCATTAGAAATTTTAAAGTTATTTTTATTAAATGACTTCCTCGTGGCATTAATTAATTGACAAACATCAATTAAAAACCTGGGTTTTAAATTTTTGTTGTGCTTAGTTTTCATTACACTTTTTAAAACTTTGGGTGAACGCGTGTGTCTGACAGATTCCTGAAGGGGTACACATACATGTATGTGAGTGTGTACCTGTATATCTCTGGAGGCCAGAGATCTATGTTGAGTTTTTCTCAGTTGATCACTACTTTGTGTTTTGAGACACAGGTTTTCATTGAACATGGAATTTTTAAATTATATTTAGCAATGCTACCTGGTCAGGAAGACTCAAGTTTCCTTTCTTTTTCTCTTTAGTACTAGGATTACAGCTGTACACTACCACCCCAGGCTGGAGCAGCGAGTCGGGCAGCAGGCAGTCGGTGGGATTCTGAATTGAGCTCCTCTTGCTTATACAACAGGAAATTGGGGGCGTGTCTCCAAATCCTCATTATCAAATCTCTAAATCATCGATGACTGTGTTGTAGCTGCCTGTATAGTTGCTTCCTAATGAAATGAAAGCTTCCTGCCTCCTCAGTTTATCGGGCATCGGCCAGCAGACATTGAGAGGTAATACTGCAATGAATATTTTGTGCATGGCTGAAGGTCCTGAGGCATGAGGGATGGGAGGGTTGCCAAAACTGTCTACTGTTTTGACTTCCACGTAAAGGTGGCTGTTTCCATCTCTCTGACTGTTCTGTTTTTGTTTGCTTGGCTTCGCTCTGAGCTGAGTCTCTTCACACTTGTGAAACAGCAGTAGCTCTTTCCTAAATCACCTCACAGCAATCTTCATAAGGAGATACTTCCAGAAACTGTAAAACCAGCTCTCTTTATAGGTTTATTGGACAGGATTGGGACACATATCCTCCCTAAGGCAGTCACTGATAAAGAAGAATGGTGTCATTTTGACAGATTCCAATCACCTGCCCTTAAGTCGTGGGCACATAAATACATTCCAATGGAAATAAGTGTTTCACTTAGGAAGACTGAAAAGTTAAAGCAGCTTATAAATTTTTCTGACATTCCAAATATCTTGCAAATGTTACTGAACAAATTATAGGAGGAAGCTGAGAAACGGTTGTGCATACATTACTAATTAATGATATACCTTTATTTGCATCTTGGTTTCTGGTTTCAGACTAATGTCCTTATTCCCACTGTTTAGTTGATGCTTTGGGATCAATTTTATACTGGTTTACCCTCAAAATAGTATTATGATTTAGCAACAGAGAAACATTTAAATCTTTATATATTTTTAAAAATGCCCTTTGCTGTTAAAAATGACCAAAGAACCAATATCTCTTATTTTGATGGGCTCTAGTCTTCTGTATGTGAATATTTTAAAAGGGTTTCATTGCTCTCTCATAAATGGTTTTAGAAAGGTGGTGTTTTACTTTTTAGAAATAGATGTTTAGAATGAGGTCACTCTGATGGAATACTCACTCTCTGCCTTGCTTAGCTACTTTGTTCAACCACTCCACAGTAATGGCTCTGTACTGAAAAGGCTTCTCATTTCAACAGTGGAGAATTTATTACGCTTTTCTTAAAAGCCCTACTTCCTGTGATATTTTAAAAAAAAACCCTCTTGCTTGAAAATTTAAACACAAATACATTTTGTACTCAGCTGTTATTGGAGTGTTGGATGATGTTTAAAATATCCATTAATGTATAACAATGCAATGTGCATTCATATTTCTTCAATGATAGCTCTAAGAGCAAAGAAATATTATCCAATGGAAAGCCACAAAACAGGCAGCTTATTGCAAAACATAAAGATACTCTTTTTGAATATAAAAAAGACCCAGAACTCCAAAATACCTGAAGATAAAAGACACCACACTGGGTTGGCATGATAGCTGAGGAAGTAAAGCACCTGTTTTTTAAGTATGAGGACCTATGTTCAGATCTCCAGATTCCAAATAAATGTGAGTGCATGGGGTATGTAAGTTCATGGGGGTATGTGAGTGCCAGTGTGAGGCAGAAAACAGAGACAGCACAATCAAAAGCAGCTCAAAAGAAGGCTGTGCTTCAAACATGGTAGAACGTGGCAGCTGACACTAGAGGTTGTCCTCTGACCTCCACGTACGTATATCCCTTGCCTTATGTCTGCATTTATACACATGAACACATACAATCATACCAAGTATACATCATATCCATCCAGATGTGTACACAAAGATTAAGTAAATAAATAAATAATAAATAAACCAAACATGTTTTAGCTGGTGAGTTTTGGTGTTATAATTGTCTTTCTGCTTCAAGAATCTAGCCACTGTAAAATTCACAGGTTCTCTGTGTGAAAGACTTCTTTTTAGCCATGACTGTAGTCAAAGATCTACAAGTTTTCCAAATTTTTGCATGGAGATTTAGGTACAGCTCACACTTTCCCTTTAAAACCAGCCCAAAACCCAAGTGTGGATGCTGTACTTGTCATTCACCTCAAGAGACTGGAAGAAGAGGATTTGAAAATGGCTCTACCTGGTCCATATATGACAAGAAAGGCAGATGTCCAAACCAAAGACCAAGCAAACAAAGCAAAGCCAAAAAGAAGAGAAGCACAGGAGATGAGATGCAGGAGAGGGGATCAAGCAAAAAAAAAAAAAAAAAATCAGTCTTCTAAATATTAGTGCATTTTCATGCTAACCAATCTCCATTCTCAGAGGAAGAGACAGTAGGAAAGTTGAGAAGAGGCCCTAGTTTGCAGCTATCTTTAACAGTGCTCTCAAAGCTTGACACAACTTCTGCTTTGTAGGTTCAGGCGGAGCTAGGAAAAGAGGCACAGTCACATGTACTTTCATCTAAATTGGTAGAAAAGGACATTGTATAACTTGCATGTACAAGAACAGTGGGAAATCCATTGTAGACATATAAGGCAAAACAAACCTTCATTTTATGTTAGAGAACTGGGGTATCTTTCCATACAATAATTTCAAAGCTGTGAAAGCAAGCCCTCTTCAAAGCTACTCATTTCATGTGCAAACCCTGAAAATTTATGTAGGGCAGAGAAGAACGCGATCCAAATCAAATTTATAACAACATATGTTTTTGCATTTTCATTATGATGATTGTGATTAATTTTCATATACATGTGTTTAGGTGTATATATATATATATATATCACTCTGCACACTTGGAGGTCATAGGACAATTTGCAAGGGTCTACTCTCTCTTTCATAATATAGGTCCTTGGACCTAGGTGCCTTTACGCATAGAGACCACTCACTGTAACAAAATTGCAAAAAGTACATATATTAAGAAGCTGCTAACAAACAAACAAAATAAAAGAAATGATGGACACAGTCTCAATGTTTTGAAGTAGATATTTGGCCAGGTCACATGTCAGCTACTTTTCTTCTTTTAGGTCTAGTGGCATTTGTGGATGATGAGTTTATCAAGCCAAACTTGCTAAGCCAATTTTACGTGAATACTTACTACTGGCATCTGAATACCCTTTATGTTTGACTATGCTTCTAACACCCTACTATTCTGAAGTGAAGTTCAATCACCTTGGCTTTCCTCTAAAGGGTCTTGTTATGTTGCATTTCCCAGAATCCCATTCTCTAAGGATGGTTTATCTTGGTACCTAACTATAGATGCTGTCATGGTTTTTCTCTGTAAAGCCCCAATTACCTAATGTTCATTCACAACTAAAGTCATTATCTCTTTCTCCCTGAAATTCTATTATTATCATTACTATTATATTTGTGGGGCTGGGCATTGATCTCATGGCCTTGAGTGTGTTAGGTGGACACTTACTTTATCACAGAGCTGAACCAGAATGATGTAAAATGTTATGATGATTTTCTGTCTACCTTAGTAGTTCTGAGTAGTCTCCTTTAGTTTACTTTAACAAATATATTGTAGCATTAAAGCATAATAATAATATGTCAGCTAAATATTCCTGAATATCTAATACACCTTGGAATGTGGTGTGGGCTGACATAATATACACAGTGACACTCCATTGGAGAAAACTAGCTTTCCCTTGCCTAGCAAGTATCATTTGCAAATGGCTTCAGGGCTAGTGTTCAATTTTGGTGTTCACTTCTTAGTTCCTGAAGTTTATCTGGTTTGAACTTGTGTGAGTCTTATTTGTGGTGTCAGAGTTTCCATGAGTTCTAATGTCAGTTACAAGTGTTGTATCTGGGCTGTGCTATTTTCTTGGAGTGATCTACCATCTTCTCTTAGAATCTTTCAGCCTTTTTTTTCCCCCTGAAAGATCCCTAAACAGGATAGAGTTGATTAAGACAAAACAAAACAAACAAAACAAAAGGCCCATTTATCGTTTAGTTCTCCCAAGTCAATCACTCTCTGCTCACTCTCTGTAGGGAGGCCACAGGCTCAGGAGTATTTGTTTTACTTTGTTTAATTTGGTATTTTTTTGTCTGATTGGTTTTTGCTTGTTTCTTTGTTTTAAACTCTGTTTGTTTTATGTTTTGAAAGAGAGAGAAAATGAGCAAGAGAGGGAGAACGTGAAGTGAGTGAGTAGGTAGACAGGCAAGATCTGGGAGGGGCTACTGGAAGAGAAAGAATATGATCAAAATACATTGAATGTTAAAAATCCACTTGTGACTGCACATGGGATGGATACCCAGGTGGAATGGTCTCCAGATGGCCCCTCCTTCAGTTTCTGTCCCACACTTAGTCTCCATATTTGCTCCCTTGAGTATTTTGTTACTCCTTCTAAGAAGGACTGAAGGACCCACACTTTGTCTTCCTTCTTGATGAGCTTCATGTGATCTGTGAGTTGAATCTTGAGTATGTCAAGCTTCTGGGCTAATATCCACTTATCAGTGAGTGAATGCCATGTGTGTTCTTTTGCGATTAGGTTACCTCACTCAGGATGACATTTTCTAGTCCCATGTGCAGTCACCAAAGGTAGACACTGATGCGGATGTCAGGAAGTGCATGCTGACAGGAGCCTGATATAGCTGGGTTTTTTTTTAGAGGTCTGCCAGAGTCTGACATATTCAGAGGCAGATGCTCACAGCTAACCATTGAACTGATCAAGGGGTACCCAGTGGAAGAGTTAGAGAGAAGACTGAAGGAGCTGAAAGGGTTTGCGGGCCCCATGAGGAGAGCAACAATACCAACCAACCAGAGCTCCCAGGATCTAAACCACCAGCCTGGGAGCACACAGGGAGGGATCCATAGCTCCAGCTGTATATGTAGGGGAGGATGGCCTTGTCAGGCATAGGTGGGAGAGGAAATCCTTGGTCCCATAGTGTGGGGGATTTCGAGGGTGGTGAGGTGGGAGTGGGGGATAGGTGGGGGCACATCATCATAGAAGGAGGTTGACGGGGGATGGGATAGGTGGTTTCTGTGCAAAGGTGGGTGAATGGGGTAAAAGGATAACATCTGAAATGTAAATAAAATACCCAATAAAAAAATTTTAAAAAATCCTGTTGTGAGTCTTTGTCTTAATTCTCATATAGTATAAGAAAAAACTTCTGTGATGAGGGCTGGATGATGTGCTGATCTATAGGGATAGCAGTATGGCCTTAGGAATTATTTATTGCTCTGTTCTTTTAGTAGGATAATACTAGCAGGAAACTGGCATATTTAATTATAATCAGCAATAAGATGGGTCATTCTCAAAAAGGCCAAGCTTGGCTTATTGCAGTGACCAGGAAACAAATGCTATCCAACTTCTCATTCTTAACTGCTGTCTCTCTACTCTGTATTCCCATGTAACTTAGATTTTAATAGTGAAAATAAATATATAAATAGAAAAAGTTTCTTTTTTAACAGGCAATCATACATACATCTCTTTCAAGTCTTGGAATGTAATATCTTATAATGAGTTTTAGGACTGGGACTTTCATGCTTTATAATGATGGACATATTGCATTTTCACTGAGCTTTCTGAAGTCTATGTAACTATAGCATTTTACCCCCTGAATTAGAGTCTATGATGTTTTAAAAGTTCCTGATATTCTTCTATGTATATGATTTTCTCAGTGAGAAATTGCTTACATTATTTTCTTCCCCAGAAATAAGTCTCTTTCATCTCGTGTCACATGAGCATTGCATTTTGATATTCCCCTGTCAGGAGATGTGGTGATAATGGCAAAAACTCTGCAAATGAAGTGAAGTGGCAATCTTCTAATAGATCTGATTGAGAGATAAAGCTGAATTATTACATTTGAAGAAAATGTATTTAAATGAGCTATTCTGTGTCAACTGAAGTTAGTTGTGAGGAATACATTTTAAAGAATTGAGGCATTAGATCACTAGAAGCACATAAAGTGTTGAGGGCCCAAGGTGTAAAATGTACGAACCGCAGTACAATTGCTGTGGGTCAGACTTTCAAGAGATGTCTATTAGATTCAATTATGTGTCCCACATTTTTATGGAAGACAGTAGGGAAGAAAATGTACTAAAAGAAGACAGGCATGATGCTGAAAATTACATTGAATAAAGAATAATTTGGCAAGAAAAAGCTTAGTGAGATCTAGGTGGCTGGCTTTCCGTATTTAAGGGTCAAAGTGCATAAGACGCATTAGGTTTGGTCAGCACATGCCAAGGAGCCGAGAGCTAAGGAGAATGGACATGAGAATGACCTAGAATTTGTCTCTTTATGAGAAAGAGTTTTGTAGCAGGAAGGCTTTTTGTCTGTTACTTTTAAAGTTCACTTTGTACAGGGCAAATTCAGTCCCTGCAGCTTTCTTGAGGGAAGCTGCCTGCTTCAGATGGAAAAGTTAATTCCTTAGTTTTTCAGATATCTTTCATATGGTGTTCTTATGCTGGCTTCTTTACTAGTAGTTTTATTGTGCTTCCATCCAGTCCTCTGAGAATGGGAGAAAAGAAATCTCTCAGGAAGATGGAAAGGAAGTCAAAGCTCATGTTTCTGTTTTGTTCTTTCTCTCATAACCTTTTATATTTATGCCTCCTTAAGATGGACAAAATTAACCTAAGTGCTTATTGCCTGTAGTTTCCACCCTGAAAGTATAAAGCTTTCAATGGAAAGCGGAAGATTAAGTTGAAAGTAACAGAGGTATGGATACCCTTTGAACAAGTCCTAACAGCGTAAAAACGAAGGTTTGGATTTAGAACACACTATGCCCGCTTTGACCCTGTGCATTACCCATCCATTCTCCTACCTTTAGTTACCAGACTCATCCCAAACAGTATCCTGTAAACAGTACCCACTTTTACAAAAGGTACCAAAGGACAGATGTGCTGCAGATGTGAGCATTATCGTGAAAACACTACTCCATTCTTGCACACAGTGCGTTTGTTATATCAGGTTAAGCTTGTTCCCATGCTTGGATGACTCATGAATCTTTGCTGTGACTTGGTGGGAAGGAAATATAAACCTGATCTTTCATGAATAGGATGAAACAAACATCTTGAATCTTTAACTATATCTGGAACAATAGAAGGCTACTAAGTCTAATGTTCTGCCTTCAGACATTACAGCCCCATCTTGTATGACAGCAATAATTGTGACCTTGGATCACACCTTCATACTATTCTTTTTTTTTTTAATCAACTTGAATATGTTTTATAGTATAGATCTTTTCTATACTATAAAAAAGTTTTGAGACAGATTGGCCTCAAATTCATGATTGTTCTGCCTAAGTGTCTTGAGGGCTGGGTTTAAAGAAATGCACCACTTTGCATTGTTGACACAAAGCTGCATGAGTAAAAAGCAGGTGCTAACTACCATATAATGACTATGAGATCTCTATGGTACTGTATTTATAAACTTTTCAAAATCCATTTTTTTATTAGGTAAAGGAAGACTTGTGTAATGTTATGAAATGATTTCATTTCTATTCCCATATCTCTTAAAACCTGCTTAATAACTTTGAATTTCTCTGAGAAAATTTAGGCCAGTTTCTACTCATTAATATTCAACAGCTTTTGCTCTGGTAACTGCTATGCCATGCTCCCTAGAAACTGTTGGTGAGGGGAACACTGTTTACCATTCTAACACTTTGCCTATCCCCACCCTCTTTTAAAACTATCCCTCCTTTCTAAAGAAAGCCAGGACAATAAAGTAGAAAATGAAGATGATACAAATTTTTACCTAAGTCAGTCTTAACTATAGACTTGTCCCCAGGCTGAGCATTCACTTGTGTGAAATCTTTATTCCTCCTCCTCAAGCCCTCACTTAAGTGCTTGGGGTTCATGTTGTTCTCACAAGAACCATTGTGTGTAGTTTCTTCTACTTTTTGTCCTTTGTTAGTATTTTTCTCTAATCTTTTTCTGGTTTTATATACTTGTTATAGTTGCTTTCCTTGTTGCTGTAAAAAAAAAAAATCAACGAGAACAACAAAAACCTCCAAGAAACAGTTTAAAAGAGGAAGAATCTATTAAGGGTATGTAATAGAGGAGTCATATTGGAAGGAACTTAAAGTGACAGTTTAGACTGCACACATATTCAGGAAGTGGACAGAGATGAATGCTTCTGCTGAGCTTGATTCTTCCTTTCAATGTAATCTACAGCATCAACCATGGAGTGGTGCTACTCTTATTAAGGGTGGGTCTTTTCATTTCATCTGATTTGATAATTCCTCACAAGCCCGCCAAGATATAACCCTATATAAATAATAACTTTAACTTATAGGTGTCCCTAAAGACTTGTTTCTCAGGAGATTATAGATAATCATAATCAATATTAATCATCAAAGCTGCTTTATGAGGACTTGTCAAAAACAATTAACTTGCAAAATAGGTTCCGATGCTGAATAATGACCTACTTGTCTAAATTTCGTCAACAAAATTACCAATATAAGAGATGAAAACTTTACAGATTTAGACATACAGAATTACATATTTGTTAGCCTTAAATTTGCATAAAAATATCATGTTATGTAGAAATGAAAAAAAATAATAATATTGGTATCACATTGGATGCATTATTAGTCTCCCAGGCAAGAGTGTTTAAGATGGGGAACTATGACTGAAGTGGCTTCTAAAGGACACTTGGAGAAGTTCCAGATGCTATGTATGCTTGCAAGGACAGTCAGTGCTGAATTGTACTGCTGTGTTTTACTTATAGATATGATTACTTTTTTAGCCAGCTGCTTTAACAAAGCTGAAGCAGCTGCAGTGAACGAGAATGCAATGTTTTATTCTTTTTTCTTTGCACACCTAGAAGTAGCAGTTTCTAGACCAGATTTTCTCTTATTTGAGCCCTCCTTCAGAGAGTCTGTTCTTCATTGTCAGCTTAGTTTGTGAGTAGCAGCTTCTGGCTTAGATGAGAATAGCTTTGCTGGAGTATAATGGGACTATCTGTGCTGGAGCACAAAGAGACAGTGGCCCATTTGTTACATGTTGGAGAAGTCACTCCAACTTGTTCATTGTAAAGTTCCTCCTATGACCTTCATGACAGCCTGGGTGAACTTAAACTCCTTCTGTTAAATTTCTTCTTGCTTAATATAATCAGAATCTCTCTCTTTTAATTCCATTAATCCAATCTATGTAGTTTTCAATTTTAGCAATAAATTTAAAACAATCACAAATAATAAAAAAAATTAGGGCAAACTAAAAAGAATTTTATGCTAATGAAGATAGACAAGTGGCAAATGTCAGTGTTGAAGGTAGAAAATAGATGTAAAAATGTTGAAAAGGCAAAACTTATTAAATATAACTCTCAGATTTCAACTCTTTACATAGAAAAAAATTCCTAGTAACAAGAAATTTTTCTTGCGAAAGTTCCTGCCTGTCTTGCTCTGACTCACACATACGAGTGTCCACTGTAGTGTCAAGTAGGCTGGCAAACTGTTTTCAATTAGCACACCTAGGGCCAGTATGACACTAGTCCTGAAAATCCATTCCATTTAGAATGTGAATTGGGAAGCGGATCCTTTGGTAGAATTACATAACTTGCTTGGGACTAGCAAGTGTCACCTTCAGTAATATTTTCTTGTAACTAACCCAGTAGCAAGGCTGTACATAATTCAAGAAAAGCCAAAAACACAAGGGAAAAATGAGAATTAGAATACTGGAAAGAAGTCCTGAGAAATCCTCTCTTCAGCTCACCAAAACTCAGCATCTTTCTTTCTGTGTACTCATTTCTACTACCCTTCTCATTTTTATTGGGGAGAAAACTAAAAAACTAATCAAATCCCTTTTTGTACAGAAATACCCACTGTCTTTGTAGAATGGTTATCAGGAGACAACAAAGTTTCTTGGCAAATTGGGAACCCAGAAGACAGCTGATGAATTTCTCCAAAAATAGAAAGAAAATAAAAGACAGTTACATGACAACAGTAGCCAAGTTCCCACCAACAAAGAGAAGGATGGTGATGTTGGTTCTTCTACAGGGATTCATCAGCTTTGGGCAGAAATCACAGAAGATCCTCAAACATGGAATGTTTGTACATTTTTTATTTACTTAAATTGATAATAGCAATATATAGTTTTAGTCATTACTTTAATCTAAACAGATCTGCATATTAATAGCACTGTAACTTTATTTAATAAATTTGCCCATAAAGCAGAGCTTGTTTTGACTGAATCTGTATTAGTGAGCAATGTGACTCTTCTGTGGATTATTTTCTGTAATTGTCTGTTCTTAGTACATGTTTTCTAGACCTGGAATCTGCTTAGACTGTTATTTACTACTTTTAAATATTTTATTTATTCACAAAATTAGATCAATGTGCTTTGCATACTGATGTCTATCCCTTCATAACTATGATCTGAGGTGAAGGTGTCACTGCTTGAGGTTAAAAAAAATAGCTGTATTTAATTGTCTTAGTGAGGATTTCTGTTATCATGGTAAAACACCATGATCAAAAACAACTTAAGGAGGAAAGTCTTTAATTATCCTACCATACTACAGTCTTTCATCAAAGACTATCAGGGAACAAACTCAAGGCAGTGATCTATAGACAGGATTGAAGCAGAAGCCACGGAGGAGCACTGCTTACTGGTTATCTCTTCATGGCTTTCTCAGACTGCCTTCTTTTAGCACCCATGACTATATGCCCAGGGGTGATACCATCCACAGTGAGCCGGGCTCTCTCACGCTGATCATCAGTCAGGAAAATGCATGACACAACATTGGGGACATTCTCTCAATTGAGGTTCCCCTTCTTAACTTGACATATAGTTAGCCAGTATACTTTCCAAGTTACTTTTTCTAATTTTTAAACTCACCAATACTAACTAAACTTTTACATGGTAGAAAACAAGGTTTTTCTTTTAAGTATAGATTTCTAGAACAAACTGCTACACCATGACTTTTTTGATGTTGGGAACAGGTTAATCTTATTATTTTTATACTTAGTACACTTGAAGATTTGTGTCCTTGTACCTTAATATACACCAAACATTCTGAATGTGCCCTTCAATATACAAGTGTCAAAACTTCACCTACAATAGGACAATATTAAGGAGGTGGAGACTTATGCTACATCTCTAAGGTTTGCATCTCAGATGAGTATGATGAAGAATCTCATGAAATGGCTCCAACTAATGACCTTCTACTCTCCTGATTTTCATCATGTAGAGTCTCAACATCTCTACATGCTGATGGAACTTCAAGACCCTCACTAAATCACTCATATTTTATATCATAGATGTCTTATCTTCTTGAACTCTGATAAATTATCAATTTTTGTTTATAAATTGCCTACTTACCCCCTCTCCTTTCCCTTTGCCTCTGAGAGGTTTCCCCTTCCCTTTATCTTCTCACCTTGGGGCATCAAGTCTCTACAGGATTAGGTGCATCCCACTGAGTCCAGAAAACATAGCTTTCAGGTACATATGTGCTGGGGGCCTCATGCCAGCCTCTGTATGCCTTTTGGTTGGTGGTTGAGACTATAAAAACTTCCATGTTCAGGTAAATTAATGCTGTCTTCACATGGGCTGCTATCCTTTTCAGTTCTTTCAATTCTTCCCTTAACTCTTCCCTCACCTTTGTCCTGTGCTTAGATGTGAGTATCTACATCTGTCTCAATCAGCTTCTGGTAGAGCCTTTTGGAAGACAGCCATGCTAGGCTTCTGTATAAAAGTACAACCTAGCATTAGTGTGATGAATTGGTGCCTGCCTATGGGATAGATCCCAAGTTTTGCCAGTCACTGATAAGTCATTGTTTCAATTTCTTCCAATTTTGTTGCTGCATTTCTTTTAGACAGGTTCAATTTTGTCATGAAAATTTTATAGGTGGGTTGGTGTCCCCATCCCTCCACTGGGGGATCTGTCTAATAACAGAGGTGCTCTCTTCAGGTTCCATATCCCCAGTATTTGGGATTTCACTAGGGTCACCCACATTGAGTCCCAGGTGCCTCCACCATCCAGGTCTCTGGAACATTCTAGAGGTTATCCTGACCCCACTCCCACCCCTTGCAGCTGCATATTTCCATTCATTCTCCTGGGCCTCTTTACTGTCTTCTCTCATACCTGTTATCCTCCTCCTTTCCTTCTCCTACTCTCCTCTAGTACCCAGGTCCCGCCATCTCTCTACCTCCCATAATTATTTTGTTCGCCCTTCTAAGTGGGAGTGAAGCATCCTCACTTTGGCCTTCCTTATTGTTTAATTTCTTAGGGTCTGTGGGGTGATACTGAGTGTTCTGTACATTATGGCTAATATACACTTAATAGTGAGTATGTAGCATGCACATCCTTTTGGGTCTATGTTACCTCACTTAGGACGATATTCTCTTGTTCCATCCATTTGCCTGCAGAATTCATGATGTTCTTGTTTCCATTGTGTAAATGAACCATATTTTTATATGCATTTGTTGGATGAGGGACATATAAGTTGCTTCCACTTTCTGACTATTATGAATAAAGCTGCTATAAACATAATGGAACATGTGTCCTTGGGGTATGGTGGAGTAGTATTAGAGTTTATGCCTAGGAGAAGTATACCTGGGTTTTCTGGTAGAACTATTTCCAGTTTACTGAAGAACTACAAGATTGATATCCAGAGTCATTTTAAAAGATTGTATTCTGACCTCACACCAGTCAGAATGGCTAAGATAAAAAACTCGGGTGACAGTAGATGCTGGCGAGGATGTGGAGAAAGAGGAACACTCCACTACTGTTGGTGGGACTGTAAGCTGGTACAACCACTATGGAAAGCAGTCTGGCAATTCCTCAGAAAATTGAACATAGTATTACCTGAGGACCCAGCTATACCACTCCTGGGCATATACCCTGTTCATAGCAGCCTTATTTATAATAGCCAGAAGCTGGAAAGAACTCAGATGTCTTTCAACAGAGGAATAGATACAGAAAATATAATATATTTACACAATGTACCATATTCTACTCATATTATGTACCATAATCTACTCAGTTATTAAAAACAATAAGTTCGTGAAATTCTTAGGCAAACAGATGGAACTGGAAAATATCATCTTGAGTGAGGTAACACAATCACAAAAGAACATACATGGTATGTACTCACTGATAAGTGGATATTTGCCCAAAAGCTCATAATACCTAATATACAATGCATAGACCACATGAAGCTCAAGAAGATGAAGGAAGACCAAAGTATGGGTGCTTTGGTCCTTAGAAGGAGTATCAAAATACTCAACCAGCGCTCCCAGGGTCTAAACCTCCAGCCTGGGAACACAAAGGAAGGGACTCATGGCTCCACTTGTATAGGTAGTTGAGGATGGCCTTGTCAGGCATCAGTGGAAAAGGAAGGCTTTGGTCCCTGAAATTTTGGGTGCCCTAGTGTTTAGGGAATTCAAGAACAGGGAAGCAGGAATGGGTGGATGGGTGGGGACATGTGGGGAAAAAAAAGGTTTGGGGATCCCGAGGTTCCTCCTGCCATACTGTGGGTAGTCGGCTGGAAATGCTCTGGGTTTCTCCAGCTGGAAGTTGGGCCCGGCTGTTCATTAACTAAAAGTCTCTCCCTGGCTCCTCACGGTTCCTCATAGCGGCGCAGCCCCAACACACGAGGAAGCCCTTGGGTTTCCAAAACTGGTTTATTCACATGGCGGATCGTGGATGGATCTGGATGCATACCCCTCAAACCCAGGATCGACCTGAGTTAAAAGGGGAGGGGAGAAAGGGGGGAGGGGCTGGGGAGGAATGTTTAATTGGCTCCACCTCTGGCCTTCAGGTACCTCATTAGTATGTAAATCTCTCTAGGGCCTGTTCACGCCCTCCACCTGTGTACATGACTGAAGGGTGGAGGTGAAATGGAGATTAGACCTTGTGTTAGGCCCAACATCCCACCCTTTTTTCTTTCATAAAAGGAGGGGCAACTCTGTGTTAATGAGAGATGTGGACCACATGGAAGTAGTCTGGAGTCCCAGAGCGCGGGGAGATAATATGCCGTCCCTGACAGGCAATGTCCTGTTGGGTCTCCTGGCTATCTCAAACCCAGCGCTCTATCAAGGGGGCCTAAGAACAGGGCTAAACATCCTACCGTCCCTAAAAGGGTCTCCGGGGTTTAAAGCCCGTTCAACCAGGCTATGTCCAAACCATCTCTTCATGGCCCAACATCTCACTGTTTTTTTGTGAAAATTTTGGATGAGGTGGTCAAAAGAAAACACTATGTAGGCCAGAGGGTGTAGCATAACTAAATCAAGGGTAGTGGGAATTGAGGGTAGGGTTTGGAAGGCAGGGAATCATTGAAACAATTAAATACAGGTTGTACAGTTTGAGGGTAATGACAACTGATTAATCTAAATAGACATTATGTTTTCCTCACTAACATGTAACTTAAGCTATGTGACTTTGGCAAAAGAGTTTATTTGTAGCTGGAAGGTCTAGATTTGTCTTCTGTAGTGAGCATCTCTGGGTTCTGGCATGCATCTCTGGAGCCTGGTGTGGGTCTCTGGATTTCAGCATGTTCTGGGGTCTTCAGTCAGATGAGATGACTGGAAGAAGGCAGCTTAGCAGGTTTCAGGAGGTGGTGCTGTCACTGGATCTCGGCGTGTCTCTGGAGTCTGTAGTCAGATGAGGTGACTAGGAAAAGGCAGCTTGGCATCTCAGGCAGGTTCCAGAGGGTGGCTGGACTCTGTTGGATCTGTGGGTATACCTGTAGGATAATCACAGGAGGGAAGCAGCACCTCGGGCAGGGAGATGTCTGTAGGCTGGACATAGGGCATTAAATTGCTTGGGAACAAGCACCTTATGGCCTGTTGTTAAGATCCTGGAAAAGCAAAGGTGTTTGAGGAAAGTTTAGTCTTGGAAGGTATCTGAGTCTGTTTTTGGATGGCTGGGGGAGAAAAACAATGTTAATTTTGTATCTGGGATTGGCAGCAACAGTTTGCCTGTAAAAGAAATTAGTTCTTAATTAAGACTCAAGAAATGGTGATCAGCACGTTCACTTAAACTGTGGAAGGAAATTAGATGGCTTTTAAACCTTGAAGAAATTATAAAGGTTGAAAAAAAAATAATGTTGGACATATATCACGAATATTAGAGAGAAAAGGCAGCATTAAAACAAAAAATTAACAAACATTTTGGTTGAAAAACACAAGCATTGTTGCTCTAGATGTTCCTGTTAGAAAGAAAAGGAAAATTTTTTGGTTGAAAAACAGGAACGTTTGTTGCAGGCCCTCCTGTTGGGGAAAAGCAGTACCGCGGGTTTAGAAGCAGTGGGGAGGGGCCTTGTTCTGCGATGCGGTGTCCAGGTGCTCTGGCAGAGAGGACCTGTATTCCACCTTTCTTTTTATTAGAAATTTTAATTGTAGAGAAGGATTAAAAAGCTAACTTGAAGTTTATAGGGAGAGATACCTAGGCTTGATAGGAGAGCTAAGAGTCAGAGAGTGAAAGGCTATAGGAATCTCTCACCTAAGGAAGGAGTCTTAGGAGGGTCACAGCAGGCACTGTGACTTGAAAGACTGCTGTTGTCTGTGAAGGAGCCCTCTCTGTGGAGCTGGGGGATGGGCAAAGTGGAGGCTAGGGGGTCTGCCATCTTGCCCTTGAGCTGGAAAGCACATGGAGAGGGAGAGACAGAGAGAAAGAGGAGGAGGAGTTAAAGTAGAGAAGTTGACCAGGAACACATGGAGAAAGAGTGGGGCCTAGTTTTTTGAACTAGGCAGTAGCTAAAAATTAGAAGAAGCTAACAAGGAACACGTGGAGAAAGAGGGGGGAGACAGAAAGAAGCCTGCCTAGTTTTGTGAACTAGGCTGGGAATTACTCACTGTCCTGGAGTTTCGCTGAGAGGTTTTCTGTGGGCAATAACTGGGGAGAACACTCTTGGAGCTGGCTCTACCACCTGTAGCTGGCTCTACCACCTGTAGGGAACGATATGGGCTCGTGCGTGGGTGAGCTGGTCCCCTGCGGAACCTCAGGCGGTAGGTTGGATTCCGATGGACCAGGAGTTGTGTTCCCTTGGGGACTCCATCTTTCATCTGTCTAATCTCACCAGCATTATGGGGAGGTCCACGGCACACAGCATAGTGGCTCCCTTCTACTGGAACTCCATCTGGGCCAGTCACATTTGTTGCTTTAGGACCCCCTTTTCCTACAACCACATCAAACTCTACAATTTCTCCCTCCCCCACACTGCGTAGATACTTTCGTGGATTATTCTTCTTGATGGCAGTCTGGTGTATAAACACATCTTCTTTGGTGTCATTTCGGTTTATAAATCCATATCCATTTCTGACGTTGAACCATTTGACAGTGCCAAGGACTTTGGTGGCGAGAACTTTCTTCTCCGAGTCCTCGCTGCCCACGGGAGCTGAAGAGGCCGGGGCGGGTCCGGGGACTGTGTCTCTGCCGGGGCTCCCCGCGAGGGGCGCGGCTGGTGCCGGGGCCTGGGGCGTGCTGCTGGCTGCAGGGCTCTTAGGCGCGGGGTCAGCGGCCTGCAGGAGCGTGGTGTCGCAGGTGGTGGCCTCAGCCGCCTCGCTCATGCCGCCTCTCCGCTCTCTCCAGGCACCGGTTAGCGTGGCGGTCGTGGAGGGGCCAGCTTGCAGCGGGCGGCTCGGGGGCGGGGGACGCTCGAGCTCGAGGTCTCCCTGGGTCTCCTGGCCCCAAAGATGGCAGGTTGTAGGGCATTCATCTTTCCAATGTCTTGTCTCCCCACATTTGAAGCAGATTCCTTCTGTTTTTACTGCTGCCACAAATGCCTGAGCTATGGATGTGACCTGGTGCGATGCAGTTCCTATTTCTCTGGTTGCCACAATCCACCTATCATGATGTTCTTCCCAGAGACCCTGGCAGGCTAGTCTAGACTCAGAAGTCATGCCTTCCCAAACAATGGTTTTAAGAAGAAGGTCCCTAGCTGTGGGGTTGGAGATTTTTCTTTCTAAGCTCATTTTAGTTCTGAAGATAAAATCAGATAGAGGTTCTCCAGGCTTTTGATGAAGGGAGAGCAGGGAGTGGGCAGGGTCTTGTGACCCTGAAGGTGGGGTAAGCCTATTCCAGGCTTGAATGGCACAGAGGCGGACCTGGTCATAGTAGCCTGCTGGCTGACTTGCCTGTTGTGCCCCAGTAGAGAAATCTTCCTGGCCAAAGAGTTCTTTAAAACCCCATGGAGTGTCATCTTCCCTTCCCTGGTTTTGCCTGACTTGCTGAAGACACTCATCACGATAATACGCCTCCCATTCTAGAAACATTGGATCAGGAAGGGCAGAACGGCAAATATCTCTCCAATCTTGGGGGGTGTTTAAGTTGGCAATATGGCTCTGTAGGAGGGATTTTGTCCACGGTGCATGAATGCCATCTTCCTTCACTGCCTGCCTGAGTTCTTTTAGGTCGGAGGCTTGGATAGGGTACCATTTAAGTGGTTTAGTTCGAGTGGGGTGGATATTAACTGGGAATGTTTGAGCAGTTTGGGTTTTATCTATGGATTTTGAAGGACTGCTAATTTTGCGGCTAAGAGGAGGGGGAGGGGACTTATCTCTCTTTGGTTGGGAGGTAAGAGGGAAGGCAGGGGAAAGCTCCTTTGGTATTTTAATGAAGCCTTGCCTTTGGATGGGGGAGGGAGGGACAGGAGGAGCACATGGTTTCATTTCCTCCAAGGCATAAGGGGGAAGGGGTGGGTATATGGATTTTATTTCTCTTATTAGTTGGGTAAGGGCCTCAAGGTCTGAAACCAGGTGACTTTTGGGGCCTTGGTTTTTGGGTTCATTTAACTGAGGGGCCCCAGGAGCTGTGTTGTTCTCAGTCTGTCCTATTTTCGATGGTCTTATACATTGCCGAATTGCAGCTAAGATCGGCAAAAACTCACAAGGGGGTTTTTTATCTCTGTTTTTGATAAGGAAAGCTACTTTGCTCCAAGAGTCTGGACTGTAAATATTATCCTCTGCCATGCATGGTGCTATCTGAAGGACTTCCTCCCAAAACAAGGAGGCTTGCGTTTTGCCTATTTTTATCCCGTGGGTCTTTAGTAAAGAATATATTTGCCTGGCTTGGGGTGAACATTTACATGAGGTGGAGTTTCCCATGATAGAAAAGAGGAGAAACGCCTTGTCCAATGGGAACGTTCCCTTGGCCTATTGGCTTTGGGGGATTCCACAATGGTCCAAGAGCGCCAAGCCTTCCCGCAGATTTAAGAACTGGCAGCCGCCCTTATGGCTTTTAAATGGCTGCTGAGTCACCAGATTTCTTTTTGTTTTAGAGAGAGTCTAGATAGAGTCTTTGCCAACGCCCGTTGAGGGCTGTCAGGATTTAAGCAGAGGCCAGGGAAGCTTTGAACCAGCACCAGAGAGTGGCCCTGGCCAGGAGGTAGCAAAGGCTCCCTTGGCTTACTTAAATCCGCGCGATGGCTTCCGACTGAAACACAGGAGGAAAAAACAGATTTCTTGTTTCAAGAGTTCGGGGCTTACCCTTCCCGCGGTATCAGTAGCTGCTTGGTTGTGTGGCTTCCAAGGCTCCACGTTTGAGGCGCCAGATGTGGGGAAAAAAAAGGCTTGGGGATCCCGAGGTTCCTCCTGCCATACTGTGGGTAGTCGGCTGGAAATGCTCTGGGTTTCTCCAGCTGGAAGTTGGGCCCGGCTGTTCATTAACTAAAAGTCTCTCCCTGGCTCCTCACGGTTCCTCATAGCGGCGCAGCCCCAACACACGAGGAAGCCCTTGGGTTTCCAAAACTGGTTTATTCACATGGCGGATCGTGGATGGATCTGGATGCATACCCCTCAAACCCAGGATCGACCTGAGTTAAAAGGGGAGGGGAGAAAGGGGGGAGGGGCTGGGGAGGAATGTTTAATTGGCTCCACCTCTGGCCTTCAGGTACCTCATTAGTATGTAAATCTCTCTAGGGCCTGTTCACGCCCTCCACCTGTGTACATGACTGAAGGGTGGAGGTGAAATGGAGATTAGACCTTGTGTTAGGCCCAACAGGGACACACCCTCATAAACTTAGGAGAAGAAGGGATGGGATAAGAGGTCTTGGGGGGAAATGGGAGAGGGGATAACATTGAAAATTAAATAAATAAAATACCCAATTTAAAAAATATATAATGGAGCTGGTAATTGTAGTTGAGCATTAGACTTTTTGTCAACAATTTATTACAGGGATTCTGTATAATCCTCAAGGACAAGGTATTGTGAAAGAGGCCCATGGAACTTTAAAAAGATTGGTGAGACATGCTGTTGCTGAGACAAAGAATGATGCCAAACCTTGAGCTTTCTTGGTGTCCTGACCAGGGTGACTGGGGAGCTGTATAGGACATATGTTCCTGATCCATTTTTGCTTGCCTATATCCCAGATGGGACAAGCTGCCTTCCCTCAAGTTTTTATACCTTAATGGGACAGAGAATCAAAAAGAGAATTTATAATGTCACTTGTATTTTTCTTAAAGGTGCTCAGCTATTAGGACTCAATCATTTACTGGTCTAGAAATCAATCCAATATTGGAAATGACAGTCTACACTTGGAAGGCTGGATCTAGACATTTTCAGAGACATTTGGAAGTTAGCTGTAGTTCACTATGATATTATGATAGTAAGAGATAAAGTTGGGACAGGATCTGGATTTCAAACAAGGGTTAGTGCATGTTTTAAGTTTTTTTTTTAATTGTCAAGCTAAAATTACTTTTGTCTCTTCCACAGTATTTATTGTAAATTGAATTGACTATATAATTTCCAATTGTGTTAATGTGTTGAAACCTGGCATGTCTGTTACGGGGGTCTATCAACCAACTTTTGTCTTACTGCCTTGAATATTAGAAAACCTTGATTCTCTGAAAAACGCTTGAAAGTGTTGGAAGAAGTGAGTTAGGCTTTAAGCAGAAGCAAGAGAGTAGCAGGTTTGATTATTGCTGGTATAACAGCTTTAATTTCATTACTTGCTATCACCACTGCTTCTGCAATAGCATTGACACAAGGAGTTAAGACAACTATTTTTGTTAACCATCTAGCAAAAAAAAAGTTACTAATGTATTGAGTATACAAAAATATTTATATAGGTATCTGGAACAATGTATGATGCTCTATAAACTATTCAAATTTTCTGAAGGAGGTTCAGGGTTCAAGAGTTAGGAGCCATCCAAAGTGCCATGACAAATATCATTGGAGTAGTGTTACTTCTAAAATTTACAATGATTGTCATTATAATTAGAAAAAAGTTTAAAGACAACTGTAGGTTATTTTGGCATAATCCTAACACCTCTCTGGGTGTGTTAACTTGTGAATCTAAAAAATGCTGCTCTGTTGAGCTTTGATGCTGCAGATAATGCCAATAAAATTATCCATGGCCTGAGGCCAATATTTTCATTTTAGTCAAACCTCAGGAATGGCATACATAGCTTGATCAGGCTAGCTCTTCTTGTCCTGGGGATACTTTTATTCCTGCCCATCGTGTTAAAGCTTGTCTCATAGATATACAAGCATCATATCACAAATGAGTCACAAATTTAGGTGAGGAGAATTAAGATAAGCTGGTCATCATTGTTTATATGAATCAGTTTAATCCAAAGACAGGTTTGTAAAGATTATTGGTATGTAAAAATTATTAAGTTTGAGCTTAATTTGTATAAAGAAGTAGAGGAGTGAATAGTTATTGTTTCCAAGAGTAACATTCATTTATTTTTTTGTATGTTTTATGTTTCTCAAGCAAGCTTTGAACTCACCATGCAACCATGAGTTCTTTCAGATCGAAAAGTATAAAATAGCTTGCACTTGCTTTGAGGCCATGTGTGGGTAGTGTCTGGCTCACTCAGAGGTCATTAATGGATAGATCCTGGGGATTTGAAGCTTATATCAGGGGTCCACACTCAAATATCTCACTAGCAGAGCTTTGGTTGATAGAAAACACCTCTAGAAAAACCCTGTATCTATATAAGATTTTGGACAGAAAACTCATGTTTCAATTAGCTTATATTAGATTTTAATAAAAGTTACCAATGTAGTAAAGGAAACTCTTTTTCTTAGCAGAATGTAGAGGGAAGACAGAATATATCATACAATCTGTTCAAACAGAAAATTATACTTAAAGTAAGAAGCATGTTCTGGGTCAAGATGAAATCACAAATAAGGCGCAAATTAATTCAAGGCAGTGAATAATGGACTCTCTCAGTGTTATAAGAGATTTGAAGCACTTCAAGTGCATTACTCACTAGCACCCTGAAATATTTGACAAACTAGAAAGTGGTTGGATTCAGACAAATTTAGAGAAGAGATTTTGTTTACTGGATATGCTATAAATTTAAAAGACCTTTTGAGAAAATTAGACTAATTTTCAATAAAAGGGATCAAGGTAGTTCAAAATAAGAATTGGACTGAAGATCTACACAAGCCAGAAAGCAAGAAGGAAATTGCCTAAGGATTTTCTGAAAGACAATTCCAGAGACCTTAAAACTTCCCAGTGGACCCACCAACTGTTTGTTACAGTATATCCAAGTATTGCTTCTTGACTGCTTTCAATTCTTGCATGTAGGATGTGGAAGGAAGAGGATCAGTAGCTAAAAAAAAATGCATTACTACATCCTGAGTTAAGTGAGACACTGGATTATGAAAGCAACAACAACAGTAAAATATAAATAATTCTAAAAATAGAGGAAGTACAGAAACCTTGCAAAGATGCAATGTTCCTGAAGAAACAGGAAAGGAAATTCAGACTTCAGATTTCAGGACTCACATGCATGATTGACAAACCCCAGAGTCCAAGGAGCTAAGCAACACAGCTTGGGAACTGAATGAGGCCAGACTAAGAACCTGATCTTCTTGAGGAGTCTGAACATTGAAGTGTACCACTAAATAGCTTAATGGACTATGTTTATACCATAGGATCTAGGAATATAAGGCAATTCAGCGTATTGGCATTGATGGAAATTTTCACATCTGGAGATTGTTCATGCTCACTTACATGCTCACTTACATGCATACGCTTGTTTCAATAAACATAGTAGATAATTTTTCACAACAAATTTTGCCTTTACATCCTCCTTGTTATAAAAGTATTTTGAGATTGTAATAAAGTAATCTAATTTCTTGCTTCCCTTTCCTCCCTGTAAACCTCATCCCACTCTTGCTCAAATTCATGTTTTTTGTACTTATTTTATGTATATGAATGTATATATATGTTCATATATATGCATATGTATGTGCGTGACCATCTGTGTATATATATATGATGTATATGACTAAAATTTATTTGATGTATATATGTATATGTATATTTCTAAATACTTAAATGCAACCTATTTAGTCCTAATAGTATTACTCTTATGTATATGATTTCAGGGGTTGACCATTTGGTATCGAATACCTAAATGGTATGCTCTTATTTTCAGAAGTCCTTGGCTCTTTCTTTGGGCTTGGGACTTTCCCCTTTTCATACAACATATCTATCAGTGTTGACTTGTAAATGCTCATCTTAAACATTTAAAGTGTAGCAACTGTGACATGTCTGTGGTACAGTATTTCATTCTGTTCCTCTGGAGTGTACAATATTCCTATCTCCCCTTTCAAATGTTCTTTGTCTTAGGGGCAGGAATTGCATTGTGGATGTATAGTTGAGAATTGGCTCTACTAGTCAGCATTTTGATTTTATTGTGGCTTTCTATACATACCTTTTTTGCAAAGAGACGTTTCCTCATCCTACCACAATTTCTGACATGAATTAGCATTCTATTCACTAAATGTCTGTTTCTATCAGTGTGCACCTGTGTGGAAGCTTGCTTTGATCAGTAGAATGTCCTGGAGAAGGTATTGTTTGAGTTTTTGTTTTATCTTCTGTAAGGTTTTGCTTCTTTTCTCATGCTTTGGAACTCTGAGTACATCACACATAAATAAATTCCTGCCAGCACTACAAGGGAAAGCTAAAATGTTGGTGGAGGTAGCATCACATGCCTATGATAATTCCACGGCCCATATCCCAGCTGAATCAAGCTGCAAACTGAGAAATGATATTGCTGGTTCAAACTTCTACTCTTGGGATCATTTTTCTCTGCAGTGACAGATCTCTAGAGTGTACCAAAACTCAGATAAAATGCAAACAAATACTGGGTAATCCTCATAAGCTAGTAAAACTACTTAAAAGTAAATAGTTACACCTATTTGTTGTGTTTGTGTGTGTGTGTGTGTGTGTGTGCGCGCGCGCACACACTTGTGGTTGTATGCATTCACACACGTAATCAAAATGAGTAAGTGTGCAATGAGTAAGTAATTTGAGTGTGCATATGCTTCCTAAAACATGTTTGGAGGTCAAAGGACTTATTTTTTCCTTCACCCTTTATGTAGGCTCTAAAGGTTAAATCATGCTGTCTGGCTTACATGGCAAGCACTTTTACCTGATGACCTATCTTGCTGCTATTTTGTTGTTGTTGTTGTTATTTTGTGTAAATTGCATTGACTCCATTATTGTCATGCATTATACCTGCCAGAGTTTTTATGTGAACAGTGAACTGAAAATCAAAGAGGAATCTCTAAACTTTTGAGTCAAAAATAACCCTTACCACAATGTACATTAATTATCTCAAGGACTTTGCCATGGTGATAGGAAGCGATTGTGCCCAATGAAGTTTTATATTACATATTCATTCAAGTTGAAGTATTTGGCACTGAAAATGCATTTCATTTTTTCCTTTGTGGAAAATATTGTGACTAAATATATTTAATTACTATGAAAAAAAATGGCTGAGGAAATGGTGTACTTTGAACTATTAACCACTTGCTTAAGCTTGTAGGTAATGTAACTTAATAAGTATCTTACAAATTTTATATTTTATTGGGAAGTTTATAGTGTATTAGATGTATGTAATAGAAGATTGAATACTGCATGAAAGTCATGAACATATGTTTATTTACCCCAGATAGTGGATTAATAACAGACCAAATCATGATCCACTTAAGTTCAACTTGGTGAATTAATGAGTTTATTGGGCAGAGGTGAGAAATTAGGCTTAATAGCCTAGATTACTCAAAGTCTGAAAAGCTCACTTTGGCATGGGTTACTACTACCCAAGAAGGCTTTATATCTTAAGTCTTCTGCAAGGTTTGTGTAGCCTGCCAGTGAGACTTCTCTGCCCCATAGGTTTTCTACTTACATAATTTTTGTGAGTGTTCTTGTAATTTTCTAAGTTTTAGGAATTATCTGAGTTTTGCTTTTTTTCTGAATCTTAATGATATCATAGTCCCCCTCTAGGATAATATGCCTTATATTTCATGTTTTCTTATTTAAAAGAATATATTAGGAAATTTATGTAACTACCTATGGTCAAAAAAGTTTCTCTTTGGTGTAATAAACATACAATACTGACTCCTTTGAAGGTTTATTTTTTAAACAAATGAGATATAAGACATATTCAAATTTTATGATTTTAGGAGAAACAGAAGTGTGCTTGTGTGATTTATAAAGGAAATAGTCACAGAGTAAATTTAAATTTCATAGTCAAGTGAAGATATGAACATACTGTGACTTTTTGGGGAGCTTTATGTGATCATCTACAAATATCAATTGTTTATACACTAAATATTTCTCATCTCCCTATTCTTTGATTTATTTACCAGAAGATTTCTGATAAAAGACTAAGACAAAACTGTGGGCAGTATCTGAGAAGCTTTGCATAATGGAGTCTAAAAGTAAAGGCAATATTTTTTATTTTAAAGTGTGACGTGTAGTGAAGTGAATTGTAGAGTATGCAGACTAACTGTAAAAGAATAAGATAACATTTTATAAACTTTCTGCAAAAACTTGATTAAATATTTACATTTCAGTACTCAGATTTAATACAATATTGGTATATTTCAGTACATTAAAATTAAAAAAAGATTTCACTTTTCAATTAAAAATTTTTGACTTTTCTTATAAGATATACACTTAAAAGAAAAGATGTAAAGCTGAGCTCAAATAGTCACTAATGGTATTCATTTGTTTATATTTTAGGAATGAGTACATTTTGGATTTATATATAAATTTTAAATCATCTGTCTATCTTTAAATTCAAAAGTATAGAGTCATATACTTATTTGAAGAAATTGTGTTCTTCCTGGAATAAAAATGTTGTAGTAATTATTTAAAAATGGCCACTGGTGAAGCCGACTATCTATGTTGCCATGTCTCTGCCTAGCTTAGCTGCCATGTTCTATGGCCAGAAAGCATGTGCATGCAGCAGCTAGAAACGGCCAGCCAGAAACAACAGCCCTGCTACCCACGAGATGCCAGCATGGGAGATAGCTCTGCCAGTCTTCCATGCTGTCTCCACAAGGCTGGGCATTGTCCAGACCATCCTGCCATCCACATGGGCCCAGAAGAAAAATGAGACTCTAATGCTTAAAAATTAATCAAAGGCTTATATATATTTGGTGATGGTCAATAGAAAGATGCCCTTACATTCAGAGGTGTAACCCAATATCCAACGTAGATATACCAACTATCTTTGACTGCTACAGACAAGCAAATATCAGCCTCCATGTCTCCCTTTCTCTCATCCCATCTCTCCCTTAGCTCCTCCTCTTCCTTCTCCTCTTCCTCCCTTATTCCTCCTCTTTCTCTCTTTACTCCTCCCACCTTAGCTCCACCTAAATAAAAATGATATCATTACTGCCTACAGTTTTAAGTTATAAGTGGATGGAAAGGAAGGAACAGGTGCTACAAGTTCTTAGAATAACACAAAGGACAACTTCAGCATGATCCAATCATAATAACTGTTGTACTTTGGAAAGTAATTCTGGGAGCTTCAGGTATTGATTTTAAAGTCAGCCGCATGTCCTGTTCAAGAAATAACATAATCTAATAGTAGGTCTTTTAAAAATATTCACTTATGTTTTAAATTCTCAGCTGTATAATAGTATATATTTCACTCTTGAGGGAATTTTTATTTATTAATTTGTGTATTTTCACATGAGAATGTAGAACTGTAAAAATCATTATACTTGCCCTGTGGCTGGAGCAGACACCTAGCTGGTCTGTGCCTTTGAGGACACCATATCCCAAGCCATCCTAGAGAGACCATTTACCTAAGAGCAGCAGGTAAGAACAGTTGCCCACTGCCCTAGGCCCCACTGCTACAACTGGGAGCAGGAAGCACTCAGGACCCACCGGGTACACAAACCCCACCACTGCGGAATACCACTCCCCTACCACCCCTTGCCTGGTCCTTGTGTCTGGAGCAGACACCTGGTGTGGACACCTTATCCCGAGACATCCTAGAGAGGCCACTGAGCTCAGAGAAGCAGAGGAACAACTGAACTAGGAGCAGCAGACACAATATCCCAAGACATCCTAGAGGAGCCAATGAACACAAAGTAGTGGACACCATATCTTGAGACATCCTAGAAGAGCCACTACACTCAGAGCAAAGACCACCCAGCTGGTCTGCTCCCATGAAGACAACAAATCCTGAGACATCCTAGAGAAGACACTGCACCCAGCGCAGCAGACACCTAGATGGTCTGCTACCGTGGAGACACCAGATCCTGAGACATCCTAGAGGAGCCACTGTACTCAGAGCAGTTGGAGCACAGGATCACAGGATTATAGGATCAAAGAGACATCTGGACCCTGAGGTGTTCTGACACAAGCAAGATAACTGGAAAGGCAGGCTCCAGTCAGAGACAGTGAGTGAAGGTAGCACTAGAGTTAACCAGAAGGTGGAAGGCAAGCTCAAGAACATAAGCAACAGAAAACAAACTTACTTGGCATTATCAGAACCCAGTTCTCCCACCATAGCAAGCCCTGAACACCACATCACACCGGAAAAGCAGGATTCAGAATTAAAATCACTTCTCATGTTGATGATAGAGGACTTTAAGAAGGACACAAATAACACTCTCAAAGAATTTGAGGTGAACACAGGTAAACAAGTAGAAGTCCTTAAAGAGGAAACACAAAAATCCCTTAAAGAATTGTAGGAAAACACAACCAAACAGGTGGAGGAATTAAACAAAACCATCTAGGGTCTAAAAATGGAAGTAGAAACAATAAAGAAATCACAAAGGGAGACAACCCTGGAGATAGAAAATCAAGGAAAAAGATCAGGAGTTGTAGACACAAGTAGCACCAACAGAATACAAGAGATAGAAGAGAGAATCTCATGTGCAGAAGATACAATGGAAAACATTGACAGAACTGTCAAAGAAAATGCAGAATGAAAAAAGCTCCTAACCCAAAACATCCAGGAAATCCAGGACACAATGAGAAGTCCAAACCTAAGGATAATAGGTATAAATGAGGGTAAAGACTCCCAACTTAAAGGGCCAGTAAAATATCTTCAACAAAATTATAGAGGAAAACTTCCCTAACCTAAAGAAAGAGATGTCCATAAGTATACAAGAAATCTACAGAACTCCAAATAGACTAGACCAGAAAAGAAATACCTCCTGTCACCTAATAATCAAAACATCAAATGTACAAAACAAAGAAAAAATACTAAAAGCAGTAAGGGAAAAAGGTAAAGTAACATATAGAGGCAGACCTATAAGAATTACACCAGACTTCTTACCAGAGACTATAAAAGCCAGAAGATCCTGGACTGATATCATACAGACCCTAAGGGAACACAAATGCCAGCCCAGTCTATTATACCCAGCAAAACTCTCAATCACTATTGATGGAGAAACCAAGATATTCCATGACAAAACCAAATTTACACAATATCTTCCTACAAATCCAGCACTTCAAAGGATAATTGATGCAAAAACTCCAACATGAAGGAGGGAAAATACAACTTAGAAAAAGCAGGAAAGTAGTCTTTCAACAACCCCAAAAGAAGAAAATTACAAAAACATAATTCCATCTCTAATAACAAAAATAACAGGAAGCAACATTCATTTTTCCTTAATATCTCTAAATATCAATGTACTCAATTCTTCAATAAAAAGACATTGACTATCAGACTGGATACATAAACAGGACCCAGAATTTTGCTGCATACAGGAAACGCACCTCAGTGACAAAGATAGATACTCCCTCAGAATAAAAGGTTGGAAAAGAATCTTCCAAGCAAATGGTCACAAGAAACAAGTTGGAATAGCGATTTTAATATTAAATAAAATTGATTTTTAACCAAAAGTAATCAAAAAAGTTAAGTAAGGACACATCATACTCATCAAAGGAAAAATGTACCAAGATGAACTCTCAATTCTGAACATCTATGCTCCAAATACAAGGGCACCCACATACATAAAAGAAACTTTACTAAAGCACAATGCACATGTTGTACTTCACACAATAATAGTGGGGAATTTCAACACCCCACTCTCAGCAACGGACAGATCATGGAACAGAAACTAAACATAGACACAATTAAATTAACAGAAGTTATGAATCAAATGGGTCTAATGGATATCTATAAAACATTTCACCCTAAAACAAAAGAGTATGCCTTTTTCTCAACACCTCATGGTACCTTCTCCAAAACAGACCATATAATTGGTCACAAAACAGGCCTTAACAGATACAAAACGATTGAAATAATCTCTTTTACCCTATCAGACCACCATGGATTAAGGCTGGTCTTTAATAGTGACAAAAACAATGGAAAGCCCACATACACATGGAAACTGAAAAACAGTCTACTCAATGATGAATTAGTAAAGGAAGAAATAAAGAAAGAAATTAAAGAATTTTTAGAATTTTATGAAAATAGGAGACATTGTACCAAAACTTGTGGGACTCCATGAAAGCAGTACTAAGAAGAAAACTCATAGCTCTAAGTGCCTACAAAAACAAACAAACAAACAAACAAACAAACAAAAAACTGGAGAGAGCATACACTAACAACTTGACAGCACACCTGATAGCTTTAGAACAAAAAGAAGCAAATATACCCAAGAGGAGTAGATGGCAGGAAATAATCTAACTCAGGGCTGAAATCAATCAAACAGAAAGAGAAAGAACTATACAAAATGATCAACAAAACCAGGAGCTGTTTTTTTGAGAAAATCAACAAGATAGATAAAACCTTAGACAGACTAACCAGAGGGCACAGAGACAGTATCCAAATTAATAAAATCAGAACTGAAAAGGGAGACATAACAACAGAACCTGAAGAAATTTTAAAAAGTCACTAGATCTTACTACAAAGGCCTATACTAAACAAAATTGGAAAATCTGGATGAAATGGACAATTTCCTAGACAGATACCAAGTATCAAAATTAAATCAGCAGCAGATAAACCATTTAAACAGTCCCATACCCCCTAAAGAAATAGAAGCAGTCATTAAAAGTCTCTGCACCAAAAAAGTACGGGACCAGATAGTTTTAGTGCAGTATTCTATCTAACGTTCCAAGAAGACCTAATAGCAATTCTCTTCAAACTATTCCACAGAATAGAAACATAAGGAACAATACCCAGTTCATTCTGTGAAGCTACAAATACACTTATACCTAAACCTCACAAAGACACAACAAAGAAAGAGAACTACAGACCAAACTCTCTTATGAATATTGATGCAAAAATACTCAATAAAATTCTCCAAACCGAATCCAAGAACACATCAAAACAATCTTCTATCATGATCAAGTAGGCTTTATCTCAGGAATGCAGGGATGGTTCAGTATTCCGAAATCCATCAATGGAATCCACTACATAAACAAACTAAAAAAACCACATGATCACCCCACTAGATGCTGAGAAAGCATTTGACAAAATTCAACATACCTTCATGTTAAGAGTCTTGGAAAGATCAGGAATTCAAGGCCCATACCTAAACAATGTAAAAAGCAAAATACAGCAAGCCAGTAGCCAACTTCAAACTAAATTGAGAGAAACTTGAAGCAATCCCACTAAGATCAGGGACTAGACAAGGCTGCCCACTCTCACCCTACTTTTTCAGTATAGTACTGGATGTCCTAGCCAGAGCTATTAGACAGCCAAAGGAAGTCAAAGGTATACAAATAGGAAAGGAAGAAGTCAAAATTTTACTATTTGCAGATGATATGATAGTATACTTAAGCGAGCTTAAAACTTCCACCAGAGAACTCAAAAACCTGATAAACAACTTCAGCAAAGTGGCTGGGTGTTTAATTAACTCAAACAAATCAGTAGCCTTCCTCTACTCAAAGGATAAACAGGCTGAGAAAGAAATTAGGGAAATGACACCCTTCACAATAGTCACAAATAATATAAAATATCTTGGAGTGAATCTAACCTAGCAATTGACCGGTCTTTATGAAAAGAACTTCAAGTCTCAAGAAAGAAATTGAAGATCTCAGAAGATGGAAAGATCTCCCATGCTTCTGGATTGGCAGGATTAATTTAGTCAAAATGGCCATCTTGCCAAAAGCAATGCTATTGGTACAGGGACAGGCAGGAAGATCAATGGAATAGAATTGAAGATCCAGAAGTGAACCTACATACCTATGGTCTCTTGATCTTTGACAAAGGAGCTAAAACCATCCAGTGGAAAAAGGATGTTGAAAAGCATTTTCAACAAATGGTGCTGGCTCAACTGGAAGTCAGCATGTAGAAGAATGCAAATCAATCCATTCTTATCCCCTTATACAAAGCTCAAGTCCAAGTGGTAAAGGACCTTCACATAAAACAAGATACACTGAAACTAATAGAAGAGAAGGTGGGGAAGACCCTCGAATACTTAGGCACAGGGGAAAAGTTCCTGAACAGATGTTTATGCCACCAATGGCTTATGCTCTAAGAACAAGAATTGACAAATGGGACCTCATAAAATTGCAAAGCTTCTGTAAGGCAAAGAACACTGTCAATAGGACAAAATGGCAACCAACAGATTGGGAAAAGATCTTTACCAATCCTACATCTGATAGAGTGCTAATATCCAATACATACAAAGAACTCAAGAAATTATACTCCAGACAAACAAATAACCCTATTAAAAATGGGTACAGAGCTAAACAAAGAATTCTCAACTGAGGAAACTCGAATGGCTGAGAAGCACTTTAAGAAATGCTCAACATCCTTAGTCATCAGGGAAATGCAAATCAAAACAACCCTGAGATACCACCTCACACCAGTCAGAATGGCTAAGATAAAAACTCAGGTGATAGTAGATGCTGGCAAGGATGTGGGGAAAGAACACTCCTCCATTGTTGGTGGGATTACAAGCTGGTGCAAATCAGTCTGGTTGTTCCTCAAAAACATTGGACCTAGCATTACCTGAGGACCCAGCTATACCTCTCCTGGGCCTATACCCAGAAGATGCTCTAGCATATAACCAGGGCATATGCTCTACTATGTTTATAGCATCCTTATTTATAATAGGCAGAAGCTGGAAAGAATCCAGATGTCCTTCAACAGAGGAATGGGTACAAAAACATGGTAAACAATGGAGTATTACTCAGCTATTAAAAACAATGAATTCGAGAAATCCTTATGTAAATGGATGGAACTAGAAAATATCTTCCTGAGTGAGACAACCCAATCACAAGAGAACACACATAGTATTTACTCACTGATAAGTGGATATTAGCCCAAAATCTTGAAACGGTCAAGATTCAACGCACAGACCACATGAAGCTCATGAAGAAGGAAGACCAAGTATGGATGCCTTGGTCCTACTTAGAAGGAGTAACAAAATTCTCAAGAGAGCAAATATAGAGACAAGTGTGGGACAGAAACTGAAGGAGGAGCCATCTGGAGACCATTCCACCTGAGTATCCATCCCATGTGCAGTTACCAAAGGTAGATGCTGATGTGGATGTCAGGAAGTGCATGCTGACAAGAGCCTGATATAGCTGTCTCCTTAGAGGTCTGCCAGAGTCTGATATATTCAGAGACAGATGCTCTCAGTTAACCACTGATCTGTTCAAGGGTTTTCCAATGGAGAAGTTAGAGAGAAGACTAAAGGAGCTGAAAGGGTTGGTGGCCCGATGAGGAGAGCAACAATACCAACCAACCAGAGCTCCCCAGGGTCTAAGCCACCAGCCTGGGAGCACATAGGGAGGTACCCATGAATTCATCTGTATATGTAGGGGAGAATGGCCTAATTGGGCATAGGTAGGAGAGGAGATCCTTGGTCCCATAAAGGCTGAACACTGAGTGTGGGGGGGGGGAATTCGAAGGTGGGGAGGTGGGAGTGTGTAGATAGGTGGAGGCACATCCTCATAGAATCAGGTTGAGGGGGAATGGGATAGGAAGTTCCTGGGTGGTGGTGGGAATGGTTAAGGGGATAAAATCTGAAATGTAAATATAATATCCAATAAAAAATTAAAAAAACAAAAAAATCATTAAAACTGTATTACCTAATTATCCAAAGAATTAAAAATAATAATTGTCTTTTTCCTGGATTAATTTGACCAGTGTTCTGAGATTTATATAGAAATATTGAAATTTAAGGCTTGGACCAATAGATTTCAAGCTCATGATTACTTTTCAAAAAATCACAGTATTTGTGATTTGTGGTTAAATGATACCATTTACTTGAAAATACTACATAACTTCCATGATGATTTGAACATATGTCATTCTCATCTCTTTTACCTTGTTTGTTTAATAATTCATTGTTTTGATTTCTATTTTGAAACATTGTCATCAATTCAATTTCAACATTTAGAGCTAGTTTATAAATATTGCCTCATTTACCCACTCAACTGTGATGCTTGAAATTTTTTAAGGCTACATTTAATGTTAGGCATCTAAGAACAGAGAAGATATGTTATTCATTTTTATCAATTGCTATTATTTGACATATATTCATTAATTTCCTTGGCAAACACTTGCTGAGCAACTAATGTATTGACCCAGTTGAACATATAATACATATATTCATTTTCATGGTTCTTTCTTAAGGTTTGCACCACTTCAGGAAGTTAACTGAAAAATATTCAAGAATGAAATAAAAAGATACATACATACCTGCTAGAAATTGTTTTATTTATCCAGGAAGATAAATTCCATCTGTAATTTTACTTTTCTTGGAATTTGTTTCTTGATCTCCCACAAAGATCAAATCCATGTTTCAGAGAGCCCTTCTCAGGAGTCTTTGATAGCACCTACCACCTCAGCTTATATCATAGACTGATTAGTTTTTACTTGGGGTTGATGTCATTATTTAATAATTATTTAAAATAATTGAAAATAATTATTTCAAAAGAAAAGACAGATAAGTAAATGAAAAGAATAATAAATGGTCGTTGTATAAGTGTTTGAAAGAGAGACGTAGCTCTGTAACCTAATCAAATTATTGAGGAAAAAAATAACATAAGTCAAGGTAAGAGGAAAAAGCAGCCAGATTATATGGAAAATAGTGCTATAAGAGTAGGAGGAGTAAAATTTTTATAACTTTTGAATAAAGATTGATGTGATTATGTGTATCCAATTTCATCAACCTGTAAACAGTTCAATTTACAGTAACAGAGATAAAGCAGGCATTTGTCTTTCCAAATACTAAACAAAACCCATAATATAACCAAGGATAGTATTCAAATTATGAATCTTAATCCGTATGAATTATGTACATATGGGAGTCTTCCCAGTGAGAATATGATTATCACACCACTTTCATGAAATATGTATGCCTTTTAATTTGTAGCCTAATATAGCTATATTTTATTTGGAAAATTATAAAGTAATAAAAGTCTCTAACTCATTCATGATTTTAAAATTCTAAATTGTATGTGAAACTAGACTTGCTGGTGGTTCTCTTATTTTTTTAATTGACACCAAATCTCATTTGTAAGCTCATAAGACATGTGTTCATGTGAAAGTGTTATGAGTACTCATGGTTTGTTTACTTCAGATAAATTATTGTGCTCAATTATGATTTTGAGAAGTGCGATGTAAGTCATGCTTCAAAATTAAATCCTTTTAAGTTTATAGAAAATATGAAGTCTTAAACTTAAGTTTAAGACTATTAAAAAAGGATTATAAGTTTATGTAGAGTTTGAGCAGGCATGACAGTTTTAGGTTTTGCTACATCATATACAGCTAAAGGGAATCATCTAAAATGAAAAGTTATATGAGTACCATAAAGATAAAATACAAAATTAACAACAACACAGAAATAAATAATATTTAACAGGCAGAAACTTAAAAGATTGGTAAAAATAGGAACTGACTGGTAAGTGTATAAATATATTTGGGTTGCTTATCAATTTAGATCAAATTTTCTTGCTTTTTAATTAATTATTTTTTTTTTTACATTCCAAATGTTCCCTCCTTCATAGTCTCCCTTCTTAGAATTCTTCACTCCAACCCCGCTTTGCCTCTACCCCAACCCTACCTGACACCCCCCAACTCCACCCATCCAACCCAGCACCCATCCATTCCCACCCACACCCTACTTACCTCCACCCACACCCCTTCACTGCCTTTATCTACCGATTCTGGAGCATCAAGTCTTTACAGGATAAGTTAGGCACATCCTCTCCCACTGAGGTCACACAAGACACTCCTCTGTTATATACTTGCCAGGGGCCACAGACCAGCCCATTTATGCTCTTTGGTTGCTGGCTTAGTCTCGGGGAGCTCCCAGGGGTTCAGCACAGTTGATACTGTTGGTCTTCCTATAGGGTTGAAATCCCCTTCAGCGCCTTCAATCCTTCCCGAAAGTCTTCCATACTGGTTCCTGATCTCTGTTCAATTGTCTCTAAGTATCTACATCTGTCTCAGTGAGGTGCTGGTAGAGCCTCTGAGAATACAGCCTTGTTAGGCTCCTAACTGCATAGCATTAGTAACAGTGTCAGGGTTTGGTGCACACCCACGCAATGGATTACAAGTTGGACTGATAACTGGATGTTCCTTCTTTCAGTTTCTGCTCCATTTTTGTCCCTAGATTTCTTTTAGTCGGAATGATTCTGGGTCAAATATTTTGAAGGTGTCTTGGTGACTTCATTCCTCTACTAGGAGACCTGTCTGAGTATGGGAGGTGCTCTCTTCAGGTTCCATATCTCCACAGCTGAGAGTTTCTTCTGAGGACATCACCTTAGAATCTCTCATATCCCAGGTTTCTGGGACTTTCTAGAGATTTTCCCCCACCCCCAACCTCCTGGAGCTACATATTTCCATTCATTTTCCTAGCCCTTTGGGCCTTTCTCCTGTCTCTTTCATACCTGATCCTGCCCCTTTCCCCCCTCTCTCCCGTCTACCAACTAAGTACTTCCTTTCCTCTAACTTTTACTCTAGTGGTTGTTTTGTTCATCATTCTAAGTGGGATTGATGCATCCTTACTTGGGCCTTCATTCTTGTTAAGCTTCTTGTAGACTCTGGGTTCTATTATGGGTATTCTGTACTCTTTAGCTAATATGCACTTATCAGTGAATAAATATCATGCATGTCATTTTGGGTTTGGGTTACCTCACTCAGAGTAATATTTTCTAGTTCCATCTGTTTGTCTGTGCAATTCATGATGTCCTCATTTGTAATATCTGAATAGTACTGCAATGTGTAAATGAACCACACTTTCTGTATCCATTCCTCAGTTGAGGGACATCTGGGTTATTTCCAGTTTCTGACTATTATAAATAAGGCTGCTATTAATGTGCTAGAGTATATGTCCTTGGGGTTTGGTAGGTCATCTTTTGGGTGTATTCTCAGGAGTGGTATAGCTGGGTCTTCAGGTAGAACTATTTGCAATTTTCCCAGGTACCTCCAGATTGTTTTCCAGACATATTTATATCTATAATTTTCTATACCAGTTTGGAATCCCACCAGCAATGGGGAATTCTTCCTCTTTCTCCACATCCTCTCCAGCATGTGCTGTTACTTGAGTTTTTGATATAATAGTACATATAAGTAACCCCCAAAATTCTACCAGAGAACTCCTACAACTGATAAACTTCAACAAAGTGGCTGGATATAAAATTCACTCAAAAAATCCATAACCTTCCTTTATACAAATGATAAATAGGCAGTGAAATTAATTAGAGAAACAGCACAATTCACAATAGACACAAATAAAATAAAATATCTTGTAATTCTAGCCAAACAAGTGAGATTGTTGGTATAAGATGGGAACTCGGGGTCATTAGTGAGCCTCAGCCATTCAAGATTCCTATGTTGAAAATTCTCTGTTTAGCTCTGCACCCCATTTTAATAGGGTTATTTGGTTTTTGGAGTCTTCCTTCTTTAGCCTGAGCAATTGGTGCTCTGTTTAGGAAGTTTTTCCCTCTGAAAAATTCCAGGTTTTTTTTTTTTTTTTTTTTTTTTTTACTTTTTCTTCTAATAAATTCAGTGTATTTGGCTTTATCTTGAGTCCTTGATGCATTTGGACTTGATCTTTGTGCAAGTTGATAAATATGGATCTATTTGTGTTCTTCTACATGAAGATCACCAGTTAGACCAGCATCGTTTGTTGAGGTGCTTTCTGTTTTCCACTCTATATGTTTGGCTTCTTTTTCAAAATCAAGTGTCTATAGGTTTCTGGATTTATTTCTGCGTCTTCAATACTATTCTACTGATTGACAAGTCTATCTTTGCACCAATACCATGCAGTTTTTTTTTAAATCACTATTTCTCTGTAGTACAGATTGAGGGGTCAGGAATGGTGCTTCTCCGAAGCACTTTATTGTTCAGAATTGTTTTCACTATCCTGGGCTTTTTTTGTTTGTCCATATGAAGTTGAGAATTGCTCTTTCCTTGTCTGTGATAATTGTGTTGGAAGTTTGATGAGGATTTCATTTGAATCTGTAGATTGCATTTGGTAAAATGATCCATTTTTACTATGTTAATTATAGTGATTCATGAGGATGAGAGATCTTCCCATATTCTGAGGTCTTCTTAAATTTCTTTTATTTCAGAAATTGACTGTTGTCATACAGATCTTTCACATGTTTAGTTAAACTTACAACAAGATATTTTACTTTATTTGTGTCTATTGTGATTTGTGTTGTTTGTCTAATTAATTTCACTGCCTATTTATCATTTGTATACAGGAAGGTTGGGTGAATTTTATATCCAGTCACTTTGCTGAAGTTTATCAGTTGTAGGAGTTCTCTGGTAGAATTTTTGGGGGTTACTTATATATACACTATTATATCATCTACAGATAGCGATGCTTTGACTTCTTTCTTTCTAATTTGTTTGCCCTTTGGTTGCCCTTTTTTGTCTAATTGCTCTACATAGAACTTCAAGTACTATATTGAATAGGTAGGGAGAGAGAGGGGGAAGTCTGGCATTGTCCCTGATTCTAGTGGGGTTACTTCAAGTTTCTTTTCATTTAATTCGATGTTGGCTGTTGGTTTTCTATATATTGCTTTATGTTTAGGTATGTGCCATGAGTTCCTGATTTCTTCAAGACTTTAAACATAAAGGGCTTTTGGATATTGTTGAAGGATTTTGCATCATCTAATGATATGATTATGTAATTTTTTTCCTTTGAGGTTGTTTATATAATGTATTACATTGATAGATTTTCATATATTGAACCATCCCAGCATCCTTGGAATGAATCTTACATGATCATGGTGAATGATGCTTTTGATGTGTTCTTGGAAATTGACTGTTTGATTCAGTTTGAAGAATTTTATTGAGAATATTTTCATTGATATTTATAAGTAAAATTGTTCTGAAGTTCTTTTTCTTTGTTGAGCCCTTATTTGGTTGAGGTATCAGAGTAACTGGCTTCATAGAATAAATTCAGTCGTGTTCCTTATGTTTCTATTGTGTGGAATAGTTTTAGCATATAGGTATTAGCATTTCTTTTAAGGTCTGCTATAATTCTGCACTAAAACAATCTTGCTCTTGAGTTTTTTTGATTGGGAGGTTTGTTTTTTTGTTGTTTATTTTAAATATTGCCTTCAACTTTAATTTATATTCTGGGAAATAATTTTTTAACTTGATGAAAAACCAATTTAATATCATTTTGTAAGACAGTAAAGTCTCAAGTGATTTTTTAAAACATATCAGTCCCCCCCCCCCTTTGATAGAACATCATGGCACATGCTAATAGACATTTCCTTGTTCTTCTGAACATGGTAACTTCAGTTTGTCAAATGACACAGAGCAAGCATTGAGATTAGTATCAATTAACAGTAGTAAGAATGGAGAGCTTTGTCAAATTTGTAACCTTTTTTTATTCATCTGAAATGTAAATAAAGAAAATATCCAAAATAAAGGGAAAATAATTTTATTAGATATTTTCTTTAGATACATTTCAGATGTTATATTCTTTCGTGGTTCCTCTGCCCCCAGAATCCCCCTATCTCATCCTGCCTCCCATGCTTGTATGAGGGTGTTTCCCCACCCACCCACTCTCACCTCCCTGCCTTGGCATTCCCCTACACAGGACCAAGGACTTCTCCTCCCATTAATGCCCAACAAGGCAATTCTCTGATACATATATGGCTGAAGCCATGAGTCCCTCTATATGTACTCTTTGGTTGATGGTTTTATCCCTGGGAACTCTGGGGAGGTCCAGTTGAAATGACTTCTTTTATTTCCTTAATGGTCATGGGACAGTTTAGATAGTTCACTTGATCTTAATTTAACTTTGGTACTTGGTATCTTCTAGAAAATCATCTATTTCATGTAGATTTTCCAGTTTTGTTCAGTATAAGCTTTTTTAGAAAGACCAGATGATTTTTTGAATTTCCTGTTTCTTTTATTATGACTCCCTTTACATTTCTGATTTTGTTAATTTGGATACTATCTCTTACTCTCTAATTAGTTTGGCTAAGGGTTTGTCTATCTTGTTGATTTTCTCCAAGAACCAGCTCTTGGTGTTGTTGATTCTTTGTATCATTCTCTTTCTTTCTCTTTGGATAATTTCAGCTCTGAGTTTGACTATTTCCTGCATTTTACTCTTCTTGGGTGTGTTTGTTTCTCTTTCTTCCAGAGTTTTCAGGTGTTATGTTAATTTGTTAACTCTTCATTTCTTTGAGAAGGCAGTTACTGATAAGAATTTTCCACATAGCACTCTTTTCATTGTGTCTCATAAGTTTGTGTATGCTTACGCCTTCATTTTCATTGAATTCTAGAAAGTCATTTGCATCTTTATTTCTTTCCTAATCAAGTTATCATTTAGTAAAGAGTTGTTCAGTTTCCATGAATGTTTTCTATTTAAGGGCTTCTATCTGTTTGCCAGTGTTTTCATGCATTTCTTTAAAAGTGTTATTTATATTCTCCTTAATAGCCTCTATCAGATTGATGAGTTAAATTTTACAGGCAGAATCTTATTTTTCAGATGTGTCACAGTATCCAGAAATTGCTGTTTCAACAGAACTGGGTTCTGATAATGTCAAATTACATTGGTTTCTGGTTTGGGAAGACCTCCTGAAAGACAGGCAGGATGTGTGTGGGGCTCTTGGGGGAGAGGGTAGGTATGCTGCTATGCCACAAGAGTAGAAGGAAATACAGACCAGAAGGAAAATGGGCTTCAGGCAGAGTGGGAAAGATTCCACGTTAGCCTTGCTTTGTGGAGTTCTCAGTTGGTGTGGATATTGGGGCTGGAGTCTCATCTGTGTTTTTTGTTAGTGCAGACATTCTGAAGGACAGATAATTTGTGGAATCCTGGGGATGGAGGTGGGCACAAACAAGCATGTGGATCTTCTAAGGGTTCAGGTGGAAGTTCAGACTGGAAGGGGGCATTGTATTTTCAATTAGAATAACAGATTAATACAAAATTGTTTTATTTTACAAATCAATACCCTGGCAGTGGTGGTGCATGCCTTTAATCCCAGCACTTGGGAGGCAGAGGCAGGTGGATTTCCGAGTTTGAGGCCAGCCTGGTCTACAGAGTGAGTTCCAGGACAGCCAGGGCTACACAGGGAAACCCTGCCTTGGAAAAAAAAAAATCAATAGTAGGCAACTTTTAAATACCCAATGAAGCTATAAATTGGCACATCCTTACTGGAGAATTAGAACTACATTTAAAACAGTATGCTTGTTTTCATTTACCTGAATCAATGACAACTTTCCAAATACAGCTAAAATAGAATTTTTAATGTTTCAGGTGACAAAATTTATCACGAGTGCATACAGTAAGAGGATAATAGTGTAATTATGCTGTCAATCAGAATATGTATTTTAAATTACTCTTACATATGCAATTTTAATAAAATAAAGAATTATGTTATTTTAAAAATGAAATCTATAAAGATTTAAAGTGGCAAATTTTAAAATGAGTTTAGTTGAAACAAAATATTGCATAGGTGTATTAAAATTTTACATTGCTGAATTTATATAGTTTAAATGAATAGTTGTGAAACAAAGAATGTAGTAGAGATATCGTAAAAGCAGTTATAATTTGTTCCCCACAATGGAATGTGTGGTTTTTTTTTTATTTTATGGTACTTTTAATAATTTTCAAGTACATGTATAATTCTGTTCCAAGATAAATTTCTGTTGTGAGAAATTATGTACAAATATGGGATTTGGCTTCATTGAACAGGCTTGTGCAAGGTTTGTTATGAAGTGGTATTTTCTCCTAAATATTTTCCTAAAACTAGAGAATACATTTAACAGGAAAATTGCAATGTGTTGATTAAGTTGTTGTAAACTTCTTGAGGACAGTAAAGTATAAAATTTAGCCATTTTCTCAATCACCTTTAAACTTGTCAGTGTTTAAAATACAAAGAGAGAAGATGCTTTGAAGTGAATATACAAAATGTGAATTAATTTTTATTCAGATTAAGTCTTAAGTTTTAAAAGTATGTAGCACAAACTGAAATTATATAGTCTAACAACCTTGATTTATTATATTTAACAAATTGTATACAATTATGAATTAGCATTTAATTATTGGTGATGATTAATTTGTGGTTAATAATTTATGATTTCCACATGTTTTACATATTTCATGACAGAGTTGGCCTAAATAGAGCTAAAGATTCAAAATTTAATAAATACAAAAGCAAATCTTTGCATGTCTTTATTCAACAGAAAACAGGCTAAATAAAAACCACAAAATCAATAATAACTCATTTATAAACATAGTAGGTATTAAAAATAAGATAATGTAGAAACTGAGAATAGTGATAGTCCTCAGAAAAACTGTAGATTGAGTCACTCTTTGAAGTCATCAATTTTACATAGAGATATAGAATCATGTAGCAAATTTTCAATGACGCCAAGCTGGAGGTATCACCCCAGTTTCATAACTCAAAATTATTTGTAGTTTTTAACTCATTTCTATTTAATATATTAAAAGTTACAATGGTTTTTATATGACATTTGGTGGTTTACAAGATTGCTATTAATTCAACAGATTTTAATATTGAAGTGTGAAGAGTCAGAAGTACAGTCTATATAATTCTAATTTACAACAATATACATACACAGCAATTTTAAGATGCCCATGCACTACTTCAAATTACGTGGTAGATACATGATCTATATCTATATATCTATATATCTATATATCTATATATATCTATATATCTGTATATCTGTATATCTGTATATCTGTATATCTGTATATCTGTATATCTGTATATCTGTATATCTGTATATCTGTATATCTATATATCTATATCTATATCCATATCTATATCTATATCTATATCTATATCTATATCTATATATAGTAGTGTTTATATCCATGATGAAGAAGTGTTTGATTTGATGAGGGTTAATATGACATCATTCTCTTCACAATTTAACATATTAAATCTACCCATCAATTTAGGAAACATTTAATTTCAAATAATATGCTACCTTGGCCCCTAGTCTCAAAAATTCCCTTGATAGAAGTTTCAAAATACCAAAGTATTGTATGTTATTATCTTGAAACCAGAGATACAAGACTTTCATATGGGTTTCTATAGCCATTTTCTTCTTCTCTTTTAACAATGCAGCTACAATGAAAGCATGAAAGGAAAAATGATGAAAAGATTATTTCTATTGTCATTCATGTTCCTTTATTGCTCTGTGAACAATACTCTCTTGAAAATCCTATGCTTTCTCTTCTTTTTATACCAATTAGATCACAGGCAGTTCAATAGACTATATTTAAGCCTGGTAGCTTAGGTTAAATAAAACCTTTATATTAACAATGCACCATGTATGGCTTGTATTTCACCATAAATTCTCAAGGATGATCATTGATAATGTCCATCATGGCCATTAACACATTAGGAATAGAGTAATTGAGAGAAAAGTCATAAAGTTAACAAAAGATTAGATGGAGTGCAAAAATATATTTCATCTTCTCAGGAAAAAATGTGTCTTCAGGAAATCTTAAGTTATGAACCAAAGCAGAGCTGTCTATGTGAGTAGCATTGTTCCTTATTTTCTCAGAGGACAGATCAGTTATTCTAATTTTTTCAGAGGAAAAGAAAAACTCATATTAGTGAATAAGTTTTAAAACATGAATAAGGATACAAAAATAAAGTCATGCATATTTAAGATGACTGACTGCATCAGTAATGGTTGTGCATATACGTTTTATATAATGCTAATGTAAGAGAGACTTCTCCCTCATGAGTCCTACATTCCCAGAATAGAGGTTATTACTCCATTAAATTATATGACGAGTGTCAAATCCCATGTATGGTGGTGGTATAACCAAATGTCATATCTTGTTTTTAAGAAGAAGTGAAGGAGTAATACTACTGTGATTCATTCTTGTAAGTGGATAATAGACTAAGATGTTCTGAGTGTGCATCTATTAAAGGGTGGAATTGTTCCATGTAGAATAAAGAGCCATTGGAAAATGATGATAATGACTGGTGAACTTCATAGTCAGGTTTATACAGAGAAGATGTGGCTGGTGTTTCCACTATCAACCTTACTTTTCCAGAGCTTACATCTTATTTCTGCCAATGAAATCAATAACAACAACAAAAATTACTTCTTCGAAAGACTGATCAGATATAAATATTTAAAATAGGAAAACTGAATTAAAAATAGGTTCTAAACTAGATATAAGTCCATAATTTTGTTCTTTATATGCATGAGCCAGGAGGTCAGAGTTACAATAGTGGTGCCAATTTTGTAACTAAAGAAATAGGTAGCTGTATCTGATCATAGTTTTATTCCAGTTACTTTGCTATCAGACTGAGTAGTGATGTCATACTCAGACAAAGATCATCATTAGTTCGCACAGCTTCTTAAAATTTATTATATCACTGCAACTGAAGTAAAGGATTGCCCAGAGGATGTCAGAGCTTAATGACTTCAAGATGAGGAAAATTGAGCAAGTAGCTTCTGTCTTGTTTTTAATAGAAAACTCTTCAGTGCATTAGCTTCAAACCAGAGCCTATATGTGGCTAATAGAACTAAAATTGATAAAAATTATGTTAAACTAACCATTCAGTTTTGTATTTCTGCTAAATGAATTTCAAATGTGTAATAGATATAGGTTGCTACCATTTGGACCATCATCATAGAAGGGTCCATTAGACAGCTCTTCTCCAGCATATGAAGAATTCTTCTTATATGCGATGACATAGTTCTATGTTCTGTACCTTATTAGGTTATTTGGTTTTAGTAGACCTTGCCATTTCTTAACATGGAGAATGAAGAAAATGAAATACCGCTAAGTATGTTCAATTTATATATTTTGTTTAAATTTTTTGTTGCAGCATTTATCTTCTTTTCTGGTACAATGAAAGCCATTCTTCTAATGTTTTATGATGGAGATGAAAATTTGGTTAACAAGAATTACCATAGCGGTTGCTCTTGAGGAATGTTGCAGATGGCTCAGTGAGTAAAATGCCTGTTGTACAAGAAGGAGGACAGATATTTGAATGCCAGTATCATTGTGAAAACTTGGCCAGATGGTACACATCTGTAACTCCTCCACTAGGGAGAAAAAGACTGGAAAATCCCTAGAGCCCACACCATCCTGTTTAGCCAAATTGATGATATCCAGGTTCTGTGGGGGACATTTCCTCAAAAATAAGGTAGAGATCAATCAAGAAAAATACTCAATGCTAATCTTTATATATACATAAACACACAAAAGAAATGTGAACACATGAGTGATCATACATAAATAAATACACACAGGGGAGAGAGACAGAGAAATATGAGTAGCATGTGAAGATTTTAAGATTAGAAGAGAGAAGTTATTTTATGTTTGTTGAGTTAGTGTTGGATGGACCAGGTGTGTGGTAGAGCAGCATGGAGAGGAGTTCTGAGAACTTGAAAAAGACTGGAAACTTGGAGAGGAGTTCTGAGAAAATTGTATCTGGGAGCAGGGGAATAAAACAATGTGCCAAATTGTGGGTCAAAGCTATGACTTGTATTCTTCAGGAGACAGGTTTCCAGATTGTTCTCTCTGGAGATGTCCTCATAGCTCTGTGCTCTAGACAGCTCTTTTAAAATTCTAAATATTCTTTGTATATAGCTCATCTCTTGCAGATCAAAGACCTAACTTTTAAAATTTCGTATTAATTTCATTTCCTCATGTTCCCTTTTGATTATCCTGTGGATCAACAAGAACCTGACTGCTTATGTAAGCATAAACTACAACAACCTAAAATAGCTGGGTGGGACCTTGATTACCACTCCCTAAATCTCTTTATCTCCTTCCTTAGTGTTTTTCTGACAAGCTGAATCACAGTGCAGCTGCCTGTCTTTATTTAGTCCTGTGAAGCTCCTTATACAATTCATATTGAATCCTTATAGTTTGAATAGTTGAGAAATATGTATTTTCAAACTCATGTTTTCAGCATTCTTTCCCACAGCCTTAAGGACTGCCCTGAGGGTCACTGCAATCTACTATTTTGTTGAGACATAGATACACCCTCAATTTCTAGATTTTAAGATGTATCTGGTTATCATGGAGTCATTAACCTTGACAAGAGAGGGCATTTTCCAAAGGAGGAAGATGCAAATATTCACATTATTATATAAATAAGCCTTAAACCCACAGCAACCATCAAAGAGCATGGAGGCCCACATCCTGCTGGCTCTGTTCCAGGGACAGGAAACTGTTTTATAGTTTTCCTTTACATGGTCAAACTGGACTCTGCACTGGTGAATATATTAGAGTTATTGTATGTTGAACTTAACATTTCTGTTGTGTGTAATGTGTGTAAAATTAATTCTCTCTAATGGTCAGTATCTTGTATTTGAAAGAATATTGTAGTTATAAGTAAGTTATCACAGATGAAGTAGATAAAGATTAATAGTGAAAACAAAAATAAAAAATTAGTCCATCCAATGATGTTGATACACTAGACCTTTGTTACATACATGATTACATGTATAATTAATGTTACACATCTTAAACAAACATTTGTCGTAAACTTCTTAAATGGGGACATATAAACAAACACACGCATACACACTGACACACATGCATTCTATCTATCTATCTATCTATCTATCTACTATCTATCTATATATCTGTATATAATATATATATATGTATATAATCTGTATATCTCTATTTCTATGTCTCTGTATCTATCTTTATATATCTAATCTATAAATATATATCTATATAATTTCTATTTATATATCTCATCTATGTCTATATATACCTATCTATCTATATACCAACATACCTATATATGTATATATATATATATAACTATATATCTGTATAGCTGTATATCTATCTATCTATCTATGTCTATATATGAGTATGTGTGCATATGCATGTATATGTGTGCATGTGCGTGTGTGTGTTTGGAGTAAAAAAAGTTACATATCTGGCATCTGAGCAATTTTGATGATATAGGAAGCTTATTAAACAAATTGATTATTGTGGCAATTGATATTAAAAATTATGGGTCAAATGGTGAAGCTTTGTAAGAGTCCTGTTATGGTTTTGTGAGTGAAGACAGACATAATATTTATCATAATAACTTTTATGTGTTGGCCTCTAATACTTATTTCTGTCTTACTATGTTTGATTGGATACTGCCTCTTGCCTACAGGTGAACATAAAAATTACTATTCAACTTAGACATATTTGGTTACTAAGTCTGAGCTAGCCAACATATATCATGACAAGGCCAAGAATTCCTCAATGGGTAGTCATCAATTGCCCACACAATTATTCAAGGATCATGATATGACCCCAGTATTTGAATAGTTTAATAGTCAGGTTCTCTAAGATTTATTTTAATAACTGCAAATGAAATGCTATTAACTTGCATTAATAATACATTATTGGCTATAGAAAGGCTAGTAGTAAGGAGATTAATTAAACTGTAGATATGATGCCACTCATTGTACAGGAAGGACATGGCTGAAGACTAAATTCTTTCACTGTAGTCTAAACAGGAAACCAGAATTCAATAATAGACTTTATCTCTCATTAGTCAACCTAAGTAAGAGGAACCTAGTATGAGCACTTTATTGGTAGTAACGGACTCTCCTATCAACAGTTAGTATTTCTGAAAGAGGAATTACTAATTGGATTATACTCAACTATGAGTAATAATCACAATTAATTATAAGATGAGATATTAGACGAGTAAAAGAAGATAAATATAGTCAGCATTTTCTAGTGAATAAAGACAAAGGCAAGTGGTGCCCATTCAACTCCTTACTTTCTAGAATGTGACTAGGATAACTCTTTCCATATTACCACATAAAAGAATCCATGCACCCTCTTGGTTTTTACTTTTCTGGCTTTTTCTTTATTCTTTTTCTATAATTCTATTTAGCTCCTTATTCCTTATATGATTACTAATCAGAGAAATTACAAGTATTCAAGTATTGTAAAACCAGGCTTTAGATAATATTGATCATTGCTTGGGCCCTCAAGCAAGAGATAGTGTGGCAGTAGAAGCTTCCACACTTCTTTCAACTGAAGTTAAAAACTGCCACATACAGATTGGAGAGATGATTCATTGTTGAAGAACACTCACTACTCTTTTGGAGGACCGAGGTTCAGTGCCCAGTAATCAAGTGGTGTCTCACAAACATCTGTAACTCTAGTTCTAGGAGATCTGGAACCCTCTTCTGGCAGCCACAGGCACCTATGCACATTGAACATACATGCAGGTAAAACATTCACAGACAGAAACACTAACAATGAATATTTAAAAGAAAAATACTTGCAATGTAATGAATATTCACTACATGTTGTATGGAAAGAATTAAACTGGCACATTCAAATGCTGACTGATTTTTCAGATATTCTTCAAAACTCATTAACTACACAACGCCTTTAATGTTTTAAGGAATCTGTTTAGTATTGTTCTTTTGATATTTCCCTGTTCAGAAATAGATTATCAATACTCTCTATGTTTAATTGGCCAAGTAACATGGAAGGATGGTCTTACTGAGGAGGCAAGAAAGGAACTTTAATATTAAGCTTCCAATGATGATGCTTGTTGAAAAGCATAAAGAAGGTTTGTTGTTTGCAGGTTAAAAATAAAAGAAACATTTCAAGAACAAATTGAGGCCTGCAGTCATGATGAGTATAAACAATAATTTTGCAAGAAACTTCCCTTTTCTGTGAATGTTTAGAATAAGAATGGATGACTTTCAGAAAGATTATTAAATTGCTAGATGAGGTTTGTAATAAACTTCACTACCTGTGCATCTTTTTTATTTTTTCTATAATACACTTTCCATGTGATAAGTTCAGATTGCCTTTTAAAAATAAAAGCATTTATTTCTTTCAAGAAGTTTTACATAATTTTGCATTAATTAAGGAACAACTATTAATGATTTGCATATTTATGGCTTTGAGGAAATAACCAGGAAATTGGTCTTACTGACTGCTAAATAGATTTATAAATGAGCCTAGTAGAGCTATGTTCACTGTTAAGTAATCATTTATGTAATATATGAGTTGACAGCAATATAAGGTCTGATTTTGTTAGATATTTATATATCTTCCCTTGTTTGATCAGACAGAAGAAAGAAGCACATTTTTGGAGTTTGAGATAAAAAACTTACTTAAATACTATTTTGAGGGAACAAATGGCTTAAAGCCACACTAATGCCCAATTATGGACTAAATCCTGTGGGATTTCTTTTCAAAGTGAGTTATTGTTAGTTTTTTTTTTTTTTCCTGGGAAAATTTTACTTAGGAAGAACACATTACACTGAATAAGATAAATTAACCAAGAACAAATGTTTCATTACAATTTTTCTGCCTAATCACTTCAGTAGGTCTACATTTATCTTTCCATTGAACATCAAAACAAACAAACAAACAAACAAACTGCAAGAATCCCAACAATTTCTCAACTGCTAAATGATATAACTGTATTTCCATCTATACTTTTTGTCAACTTAATAAAATCATTTTTTTTACCAAAGAGAAATAGATTTACAATTGCTACTATCTCTCTGATACTTTAGTTTTGTAGTATAGCTAACTAATATGAAGTGGAATTTTCTGGTTTCTTTGGAGACTCATCTGTGTCATGGGTTGTTTTTCTGAACGCTGTCTTATGAGAGGATGTTTTATTGAGGCAGATATATGAGAGTACAGTGATGTTTGGAAAAAGTATAAGTATTACCCAACAGACAATACAACTATTGTATTGGTCAATCTTGCAATGCTTCACTAGTCTTGATTAGTGTTTGCTTGTGGAAGCCAGAAGACTTCTCATGGTATTCCAGCTGCTTCTTGATAATTTTCTCAGTCTCTTGCAGTTTGGGGTGGAGCCTGGCAGTTTTTTTAGGAACGATTGATCCACTGCTACTGATTCGTGCATGTTGTTTTGTACTGGTCTGCTGATATACTAACAACAAAGACTGAAATCGCCCCAGAGAACTACTTCTAAACAGGCCCAAATCCCATGTTTTTTATGAACCTTTCTTTTCCAGTACCTCTGGTAGGTAGAAGGGAGGTTGAAGTGTTTAAGAACCTTATTAAAATAGATGTTGAAAAATCTAAGCCTACACTGGTATAACATCAATTAAGAACATGTAGACTTTGAGTAATAATTTATATTCATCTTTAAAGATAATTGAACTATTTGAAATATAATTGTTAAAATATTTAAAAGCTTTTCACACTACTTTTCTTCATTTTTAGTGGTGTCTATGCTATTTTTTGCTTTCTAGAAATCTATTTTTATTGATATGTTTTAATATAATACCTCTAAATCATTTTTTTCTGGTCAGTACATAGACACTACTGAGTGTTCAACTAGATTTAGAAAAACAAACAAAAACACTGACTTCATTAACTAGATTGTCTACAGTTTTGTTTCTAAGAGATATTTGAATCACTCTTTAGCCAGCAAAACAAAATATTTACTCTTAAGTCACTTGTCATAGGGTTAAATTTTACAATGATTTTGAATCATTGCTTGCCAAAGGCTTAGCTGAGCCACCTGATGTGGTCACACATGGTAAGTACACATTACTTTGTCCTGGAAACAGAAGAAAAGCAGCAAACAAAATGTGGTGACATTAATTTCATTTCATGAAGAATTGTTTTCAGCATCACAAGCTTAATACATACATGAATTGGAGTAAAATTTAGTTTATCCTGGAAAAAAAACAGGAAGAAAGGAAAGGTATAGTATGCTTTATATTTATCAAATTTATTTTTCAAAATCACTTCCAGTTAGCAATTAGTTTAATCATTTTACAATGAGGAAATTAAAAGTCTCAAATATTAAGAAGACTTACACATTAATGGACTATAAGAGTAGAAAGGCCCCTCAACTAATCCAACACTCAGATCCCAGGAACAGCTTACAACGAGAAATGCAACTTTGCAGATATACTTGATTCCACAGACCTATTAAGAATGTTGCTGGTGGGTGTGAGCCAATGTAGAACAAAACCATCTTCTGATAGGAGACATGAGAGGTAAAACTTCAGGAAAAAGATGTTTGGAGTCTGCACCAAGCATGGCATTCATGTTTTTCTATCAAGGTCTCCTGGGGCTTTTCTGCTATAACATAATTGTTAGGTTTCATAATTTTACCTTTTAAATTTAAAACTATAAAATAGAAAGGAGTTGACTATATAGAAAACTGTACTGCTGAGTTAAATCTTCAGATACTGTAGATGTAACCATTTGCTAGAAAAATAATTTTTCTGAGTTTGCTTTTTCAATGAATTTGTACAAGCACTTACTTTGGAAAATACTAAAAATACATGTGCATGTGTGTGTAGGTGTATGTATATGTGTATGTGTATATGTATACATAGCTATTTATAGATATACACACACACACATATGGATAGATAGATAGATAGATAGATAGATAGATAGATAGATAGATAGAGATGGGTACATATACATATATATGTTCATATACAAACATAGTTAAAGCACAGTTACTTCTCTCTTTTTTATGAAGAGAGAAAAGGAGGAAGTGAGAGAAGGAAGAGAGAAATAGCAAAGTTAAAAGAGAGTGAGGCACAAATAAAGCAAGTGAAGGATGCTTCCAAATAAGGAAACTGGTTACTTCTTATACCAGAAGGTCATGCTCCATGGTTAATCCTCACATGGCAATAAACAAGAAGTACATTTCTTCTCCACATTGAGTTGCTTTATATAATATGAATATTATCCAAAATTGTGAATATAGATCTGAGAATCTATATAGATACTTATGCATCCGCCTCACTTATTTCCTCTCTGATGAGAAAATGACTAATATATACAAATAAAAGAAAATCCCCATATTTACCTATTAAGATAATAATAAACAGATGTTGTCTATAGAAGGCACGCCTCTAAGCCTCTAGCTTCTCAGGCTTTTGCTAGTCAAACATTTCTCTTGATTCAAAAAAGGATTGAACCATATAGGATCATAAAGTATTTATGGAAAATTACATTTCAACTTACACCCTTCCTAAAAATAAGTAAACATCCCTAGTTAGTGAATATTAAAATAACTAATCATGTTGCCTCAGCTATTTTCTAGTATTGCAATTTATTTTCTGATTCAAGTACTTTATCAAACCTCTAAATATATGTTTAGTACTTGATTACCTTTTTTAGAATGTTAACTTTATAGACCACAATACTATTATAATATAATAATTGATATAAAAATTGATCACATGGAATGTTTATAGAATTAGATTTGGTGAATGACACCCACACTAGCTTTCTCTCTGCACTTTGAATTCCCTCTGCATCTATTGTTTAAACTCCCCTCATCCTAAAGTAAGGCTCAGCCTGCAAAGCGTATGAATGATTGTCTATTGAAAATCGGCAGCAGATTTTGGAGGTGATTTCAGATCTCAGATGGTGATACTTCTTTATTTATATTCTACTAGGACTGTGTGGCAAAGAAAATGATGGTAAGTAGAAATAGTTCCAGAACATCAAGAATTTATAGCCTTCCTTTATTAATCTCTTTTACCTTGAGAATACTAGCTAAAGGAAAATAAGAAAGGCAATCCATTTGTATATATTAAAAATATTTGGAGAAATAATGTGGGGTTTTGTCAGTGTCTGATGTGTGTGTGCATGTAATATCTATATATAAGGCTTATAAATGCAAATGTATATACATATAATTATGACTATTCTCATTAGAAACCTGACAGTATTTGAAATTTCCTAGGAGGCACATTTTGGCCAGATCTGTGATGGTGTTTCATGACAGGTTTAGCTTAGTAGGTAAGGAATACCCTAAATGTGGGTAGCACCATTCCATGTGATGGTCCTGGACAGAAACAACAACAACAACAACAACAACAACAACAACAACAACAGCAAAACAAAAACAAAACGTTCAAATGAGCATCAGCACATGTGAATAGATCCATCAGGATATTACTACAAACATGAATTATGACATGTTGTCCCTATCATCAATAGCTATGTCCTTTCAAACAACGACCAAAAATAAACCTTCCCTTTCTTCAGTACCTGTGTCAATTGTATTGTCACAACAGCAAGGAGCACAAGAAATTCATATATATTATAGATTCCCATGTTCTTTCTCTATTTCTCTCTCTTCTCTCCCTGTCTCTCTCTCTTTCTTTCTCTCTCTCTCCATATAAATAAATAAATATATATATATATGATACATATATCATATTTATAGATATGGTATATCTATCTATTATCTATCTATCTATCTCACATCTTTCTCATGTATTATTTATATGAAAGAGAGAGAGATAAGTATGGAGAGAGTATATTCCAAGGAATGTGATGACATACCTGTAGGATCTAGGAAGTAAATATTAGTGCAGAGCCACGCACAAGGCACAACAAATGGCTTTAGAACATATGGAATGTGACTACCAGTTACCATAGCCACATGGGTGAGCCTTGGTATTGCACGACCCTGGCAACCACATGTCTCGAGGACTTTGTACTGTCATGAAATTCTGTTCTACTTGCTGCCCTCCCATCCCTCTTAATCTAAGAATTAAATGCAAACTTTAAGGGGGCATCCGGTATCTCAATAGACAGTATTTATGGCATTCACAATAATAAATCTTCATCTTTTTCAGACATTGCAGCTGGGACATATTAATGATTAAATCACTACTGTAGGAAAGAAGTTAAATATGTAGATTCTGAGGAATGACCCACACCAATCTTAGAAAATATTTCGAAAGATAAAATTTTTAGTAAATGTAGGTTGAAATGTTTTTACTATTGGCTCTGATGTAGAAAATCTTAGGGAATTATTTATAGTTTTGAAAGGCAACCACTCGGTGGGTACTAGAAACCTTTTATAGTTAGGGAGTAATAATAGCAGCACTGGATGGCATGACTCTCACCGAGGCTGGACAGGTAATGATTGGTATCTTACACCCATTTTGCCCTCAGTTTCCTATGATGTATTAAGAATTTCTGCTGAATAGATGTGCATTCTTTGGATTTAAGGTCCAGATGACTAATTTTTATATAAAACTTTAGTTTGTCATCTGTTTAAGATTCTTACAAGATGCCTTCCCCCCCCGCCCCCCCATGAGACTCGGAGTGAGTTACACAGAACGCAGGATTCGAACGGGAGAGTTGGGCGCAGTCCGCCCTCTAGCGGCGGGCGCCAAAGCCGTGAGCCACCGCTCATTTGCTAACAAGATAATTTTTAAAGATAAATAATAAACTAATTATTATTTTCTTTGTAACCACAAATTGCTGCCTGCCAGTAAGAGGAACTGTCTGAGAGAACTACTTTGCTTGCTTATACTTTGGTAGTTTTCTCAGACAAGGGCCAGGAGCCAGGGCGAAAGATGGCCTTGAAAGAACACTTACCTTCAAGGGCACACTCTGAGTGACCTAAGTCCCAACCACCTCTGTCAGCTTCTATCAGCTCCAAATAACACCAGGAAACTTTGAATCTATCAGGTGATTAACCCATTTTGGAAGACTCAGTGTTTGCAAGCCAATCACTTCCCCAAAGCCCCACTTCTAAACACTGTTTCCCTCAGGGAACAAGCCTTAAAAATATGAACGTTTGGGGAACACTTGACAGTTAAACCACAACACTTTACCCACAGGTTCATGGATATCATCCAAAATGCAATTTTATGTCTGCCACAGAAGAAAATAAAATGAGATTTAATTCCATTAAGAAATGAAAGCTCTCTATTCCTTTAAAATTATACATCCATAAGTGCAGTTCAGCATCCTGAGAAGATGATGACAAGTATCTTCATGCCTTCATTTCTTAAGTATGCTCATGATAACTGAAAACTAGAAAACTTTTTATATTAACTCATGCTATTTTCTTGTATAAAAAATGTTGTAGTTTTAATTCACTGACAACATAGTATTGTAAAAAGAAAATCAGAATTTAACATCAATCAAAACTTCAAACTTTAAACTTTATATTAGGGATGAAAAACATTTTTCTAGCATAGATTATTTTATATACTAATACATACATACATACATATGCGTATATATACTTAAAATATAAGAGGGTAGTTTAATAAAATATGTTTTATTTTGGTCAATATAATTAGACCAATTTTTTAGAAAAGTGTTTTTGAATCTGAATTTCATATGTTGTGTTATACATGTATGTTATATTCCTTTTCTATATATTGCTAATTTTAAAAATTCAAATTGTTTCTCCATACATCGTAATATCTTGAAGTATTCACCTTACCAAAGACATATTAAATTTGTCATAACCAAACATTTACCTAAAGTTTGGATATTTTCAATAAAACTAAGCATATAACTCTCATAATATACCCATATCATAGTTTAAATATGTATGTTTAAGCCATGATGTACATTGGCTTAGTATTATAAATCACAATAAGGACAACAAAACATGAAGATTTATTTTTCCTACATCTTATTAAAAAGAAGTTTCCAACAAAACTTGTAATGAAAAAGGTCTTACACTTTGAATAATAAAGATTAATTAAAATATAAAAATCAAATCCCATATGATGAAGATTTCCACTGTAAAATGCTTTGATACATTGCTCTTTCCACCCACAGATGAGGTTATGTTAAAAATGTTCACCCAATGTGTTGTTTCTATTTTCTCAAACATAGTGATGAGGTCCTGTCATCTCCCAGTGGTGTTTAACTTAGTAAAATGACTGAAACACACACTTTGCAAGGATGATAGGTCCTCAGTGGGTGCTCTTTTGCGTTGTTTTGAGCTCTGGGAATCTGCTGTCAAGCCACAAGTGACAAGAACATAAGAATATATTGAGTGTCTTGTCAGTGACAGAAAATATTCCATAGCCTGCTTTTGTGTGTGTGTATGCTTGCTTGTCTTGACTTAGGGAATAACACTTGGAAGTAAAACAGAAAAAATAGTGCCTTATCTCAATATATTTTAAATGTCTAAAATTATTAATTCACTGTAAGTATTTCTTTCAAGGAACACATCTCAGGTATATACTTCACTCATAAATCAATTCATTAAAGGACGGTGTAGGTAAGCATATTGTCTCTAAGCCTGGAAAACCTATGTGCTTCCCTTCATGCTTTGTTCCATATGATTTTTTTTCTTTTTACTTCTAAATAACCAACCCTAAGGTTTTCATTTGTTTGTTTATTTTGTGTGTGTGTGTGTGTGTGTTAAACTTGTTTTAAATACTTCTCTCATATATTACATCCCAACTGCAATTTACCCTTTTTCTACTTCTCCTAGTTCTTTTCCCACATCCTCTGACCCTCAGAGCCATTCCTCCCATTTCCTTTTAATCAGTCAAACACTCCACCAATCAATCAATCAATCAATCAATCAATCAGAACAAATCTCTCAGGGTTATCTACTGAACGTGGCATAACAAGGAACAATAAGATTTGGCATAAATTTTCATATCAAGACTGGAAAAGGCAACCCAGTGTTAGAAAATGTGATCCTAAGTTTTACAATGTAGATCTTGATGTTCCATAAACACAAAGTTTCTTCCTCCACCTCGCCCCCTCTCTTTCATACACACACAACCCTACTTCAACAGATCGCTCTAAAAATAGGTCTTTTATTAGCTCATGATTTTTAAGGGAATTATCTTATTGGTCTGGAGTCATTTGAAAGATGATTTCTGTTTTCCATCACTTCACAGGTTAGCTTCAATCTTGTTGATGTCAAATAGACTTAATTGTTTGTCTGATCATCTTGGCTTACGACTGAGCTTGCTCTCTCTGTGCTTACAATATAGACACTTTTTTTCAGAGGACAATATGTAAGGTATTAGGTAGTCCAAGAAAAATAAAATGACTAAGTGCAAGTACCTTCAAGTATTTGTCTACCACAAAACTACTGCTGCCCTCCTTGGTCAAAGACATGACAGTCAAATCAAATGAATAGTTGTAGCAATTTTCCACAATCATGATATTAAGAAGAAAAAATGATTTCAGGTCCTTATTGCAGCCATCAACCATAAACAAAACAACAATAAAGGAGCCAAAGTAGTTTAATTCTTAGCAAAGAGTTATCTTAGCTAACTCTTAGCTAATCCTTAGTTAATCTTAACTAATCCTTAGCTAAAAGGAACCACAGAAACAAGGCTTTCAGATTCGTGCAGTTAGGCACAAGCTTATTGAACTATTTTTAGACAATCATACTAAGATTATAAGAACCAAAACTGTGAGTCTTCAGATAATACATATTGCAAAAGAAGTTGACAAGACACACATTAAATATAGAAAGGGATGTTGAAGGAGGCAAAGCAAGAGTGACACAAAAAAATAGATTGTAATCTGTACTTATCTTGCTATATTCTGAAAGAGTATTCTTTTGCATTGTTCAGGTTCAACAATACTTGTTAGTGTGGGGGATATTGGAAATAAAACCTTCAAGATATCAATTCTCTGAAGGACATGTATATAAATACAAGGGATTAATAGGATGGGCCTCTAAATAATGCTTGGTAGATCTTAGTTTTATCTTCTCTTTTTCTACATCACATTCAAGCTGTCTTTCCTCACTATCCAGTGTGCAGGTCTGTTCCTTGCTTATTGTCAGGACCCAGATCTTCATTCCTCAATTGGGTATGATACTGGCAGTCTTTCCTCAGTGAGTCTATTGTTGTGACTTCATACACAACTGAAAATGAGCACAGACCTAAGAGGGGTTCATGAATTTTTAACACCTATTTCTTTTCTCTTATTGTGTACCACCATGCAAGCTCTTCAAGATCTGTATCAACCAACCCAAACAATATGGGCACCTTTCTTTGCCAGTAGATTGTCTTCAATAATACAATATTATTTAGCAGATATATCTAGCTTTTTGTAGATATTTTAGTCTTTCATTATGTAAGTGTACATTCTCTGTAAACAAAGATCATTGCACAGCATGAATCTTAAGATGTTAAATATCATGACTCATTCCTTATGGGACAAACAATGATCAGAACCAGCCATTGTATTATGTGATGCTCATATCCATATGGCCCACCTACTGTTTACATAGAACTATGATGGTTAATTCAAAGTTTATATTATAGCAGTTTTTTTGATATTTAGTTTTTGAGTTCTTTATATATTTTGGATTTTAGCCCTCTATTGGAACTGTATATGGTTACATTTTTTTTTCTCATTTTATGGACTATCACATTGTCAGAATAATAGTGTTCCCCAAGCAGAAGCTTTTCAGTTTCATGAGGTCCCACTTTGCAATTGCTGGTATTAGTGCCTGTGCTAATGATATTCTCTTTAGAAAGTCTTTTCTTTTGCCTAAAAATTCAAGGTTATTTGCCACTTTCTTTTCTATTAGATTTCCTATCTTGCTTTATGTGGAGGTGTTTGATCCATTGGGGATTGGGGATTGAGTCTTGTACAGTGTGATAAATATGGTACTATTTGTATTCTTTTACATACAGACATCCTGTCTGACTGCAAGTTAGAGCCCAGCAGGTCCTGCTGAGATAGAACAAAGGCCATATTGCCTAATCCTCTGCTGTTAGGCTACAGGTGTTAATCACCCTAGCCTGCAGTCTCTTACCCTCAGAAGAAGTTTTTAGGATAGTACAAGGCTATTTATTTAACTCCTTTCTGGTCTTAGGGCCAGGATGCTGACTGCAGGTCAGCTTCATTAGCATAGGGGCTGCCTCAAGAAGTACCAGACAGAGGAGGAGAAGAAAGAAGAAGCTGCAGCCTCTCTCCCCCTCTCACACCCAAACTGGTGTCCCCCCACCCCTCGGCATATAATATCTATTTAGTTTTTGTTTACATAAACTGTTTATTGGGAAGAATTGGTTACTGAATTCTCCTAAATCAGTATATGACAGTCAAAATATTATTTAAGATATAGTAATGTTTCTTTTACAAACTTGGGCACACTTATGTTAAACATATAGATGGTAAGAACTGAAATACCCTCTTGGTGGGTTTTTCCTTTAATGAGTATATAGGATTCTTTCCTAACTTTTCTGATTTGTTTTAGTTTGAAGTCTATTTTGTCAGATATTTAACAGCTGTTTCTTATGTACATTTGTGGGGAATACATTTTTTTCAAGCCCTTTAACCTGAGGTGATGTTTATTCTTGATGTTAATATATGTTTCTTGGATGTAGAAAAGGGATGAATCCTATTTTCACAACCATTCAGTGTAGTTTTTGTCTTTATTGTGCAAGTGAGGAATAGAGACCACTGACTTTGAGAGGTATCAATGACCTGATTCCTTTTGTTTTGTATTTTGTTGTGGTGGTTATTATTGTTTGGTGGTGGTAGTGGTGGTGGTATGTGCATATGTGCACACTTGTAAATGATTTCCTTTATTCACTTTGTTGGTCTAGAATCATTTATTCCCTCTATTTTTTATATAACATTAACATCTTTAACTTAGAGTTTACCTACTAGTACCTTTTGTAGGGCTGTTTTTGTAGAAGACATTGCTTAAATTTGGACTTCTCATGGAATGTCTTATTTTCTCCAGGTATGGCAATAAAAAGTTTTGCTTAGTATAGTAGTCTATACTAGCATTTGTGGTCTCTTAAATTCTGCAGTGCATCTGTTTAGATCTTCCTGGCTTTTAGAGTCTCCCTTGAGAGATTACATGTAATTCTAATAGGTCTGACTTTATATATTACTAAATTTTTCCCCCTGCAAATTTAAATATTCTTCCCTTTTTCTGTACAGTTGGTGTTTTGATTAATAGATGATAGGAGGATTTTCTTTTTCAGTGTAATTAATTTGGTGTACTATAAGCTTCTTGAACCTTTATAAGTATCTCTTTCTTTAAGTTAAGACAATTTCCTTCTATGAATTTAGAAAAAGATTTTCTGTGCCTTTCACCTGTATTTCTTCTCTTTTCATTATTCTATTATTCATATATACATATATATATCCTATTTATAATGTATCATATTTTCTGGATCTTTTTGACCAAGAATTTTTAAATTTAACATTTTCTTTCACAAGTGTGTTCATTTTTTTTTTAAATCATGTCTTCAATGTCTGAGATCCTCTACTTTATCTATTGTGTTCTACTAGTGAAGCTTGAATTTTTGGTTCCTGTTTGCATTGCTAAATTTTTCATTTCCAGATTTCCTTCCATTTGGGTTTACTTTATCAATTCTATTTCTACTTTCAAGTATTAAATGGATTTATTAATTTCTTTTACTCTTTTTGTATTTGTTTCTGTTTTGTTTGTTTTGTTGGTTTGTTGTATTTAAGAACATCTATAATATCCACAAAGACTATTTTATGGTCTTTATTTTGTACTTCAGTGATATTGGAATATTCATGACCTCCAATGGTTAGTTGGTTTTGTGTGAGGTTTACTAGGGGTGCCTGCCGAAGTTGAGGATTGTTATAAAGCAATGAGTGGTGCCAGAAGTTAGGAGGGGAAGATCTCTGTTACAATATGGGCTGTAAAGTTCTAGTGGAGACATATTGTCTTGGCTGTTATTGATTTTATTTTTATGCTGACATTAGCCATCTGGGTTTCAGAGAATTATGTTCTAGCTGCTTATATCTGATCTTGTCTTTGTTGCCTGTGTGTTTTGTTTTCTGGTTTCTGTTTCTGCTCTGGTTCTTATTATTCTATCTTAAATCAGTTTTTCTTTTTGTATTTATTTAATTATTGATTTATTGATTTATTTATAGTTCACTTTACATGCCAATTCAGCCTCTATTCCTTTCATTCACTTTCACCTATCCCCCCTGCCGTTTCACCTCTGAGAAGGAGGAGGTCCCCCCTGTGTACCACCCCACCCTGGCACCTCAAGTCACTGCATGACTATGTACATCCCCTCTCACTGAGGTGAGACAACAGTGCCCAGTTAAAAGAACAGAATCCACAGACAGGAAACAGACTTATGATAAGTCCCAACTTGGTTGTTTGGAGACTTGCCGAAGGTCAAGGTCCACATCTGTTACATATGTGCATGTATAAGGGGTGGGACAGAGGGCAGGCTTAGGTCAAGCACTTGTATATTCTTTGGATGATGGTTCAGTCTCTGGAAGACCCCAAGTGTCCAGGTTATTTGACTCTGTTGGTCTTTTTATGAAGTCCCTATCTCTTCTGTGTTCCTCAGTCCTATCCCAGCTCTTCCACAAGACTCCCTGAGCCTTGTCTAATGTTTGCCTTTAGATTTCTACATTTGTTTCGGTCAGATGCTGGCTAGAGTATCTTAGGGGATAACTACGCTAGGCTCCTGGTTTCAAGTATAACAGATTACTGTTAATAGTATCAGAGATTGGTTCTTGCCCATGTGGTGGATCTCAAGTTTGGCCAGTCGTTGATTAGCCAGTCTCTGCTCTTTCAGTCTCTTTCAGTCTCTGCTCCATCTTTGGCTCTGCACTTCATGTAGGCAGGACAAATTTTGGGTCCAAGTTTTTGTGGGTGGGTTGATGTCCTTATCCTTCCAAAGATAATACTTCTTGGCTACAGGATGTGATCACTTCAGACTCAATGTAGATAGTGTGGTTATTGCATGTTGTTTGTAGGAAAATTGTATGGGGTTCCAATAGGTGTAGGCACTGAGTGATCCAGGTAAAATGTATTTCTAGATATTGAGAGATGAGACATGGGAATGGTGAAGGGATGAGGGAGAGTACCAAGAGACACCAAAGTAGCATGTCCCAGCAGAATGTGCTTTGTTAGTTCTCTGGGAATGGGACACAGGGTGAGAAGAATCTGTGCCAAAGGTTGACAAAAGAGCAGAGGATGAGTCTGAGAAATGGGACTTGTAGAAATGAGAAAAGATGTAAGATCTTTACTTAACCTACTTACATCTATTTTCAGAGTGGTCTATGGGTTCCTATGGAGTGCTTGCTGGAGTTTGAGGCTCGGACAGAGAAATGATCTGGTGGGTATTTGGAAAATGAAGGTCTGTGTGATCTATTAGAGAGAGGTGAGGGATGAGAGTAAGGCCATAGTAGGTGATCTGCTGCAACGTTGGAAATGAGATTTTGAGATAGGCCATGTAGGAGCAGTTGGAGAGGTGAGAATATGCAGTTAGTCTACCTGATTCCCTGCCCAGTGTGGGCTGTGAGTTTCCAGGGAGACTTGAAAGTGTTGTGTGGTGGGACAAATGAATGAGTTGGAAGACAGAATTTAGGAGGGGAATATTTGTGGGATCCACTAGAGATTAATTGGGGTGGCATAGTGCAGGTGCTTCACTGTAGAGTTGAGAGTGAGACACAGAATTGGACTGGATCGAGTAGAGGGAAAAGTAAAGGTCTGTGAAGATCTGTAGTTAGACTACTATCTCCCCGTCAGGAGAGGCCTGTGAGTTCCCAGGGAATACCTGTAGGAATTGAGGGCTAGGATTAAACATTGGTGGGCAGGGATAAGAGTATAAGATCTGTGTAGTCCACTAGATATGGTGGCTGGTGAGGAGGTAGAGGTTTCACAGATGGTCTGCTGCCAAGCTAGGGATGAGACTGGGGAATTAGATTTGGAGGAGATGCAGAAGGATGAAGGCCTGCACTTAGCCTACCTTATTCCCTAGTTGTATTGTTGTGGGGGTTACTAGAGGGTGACTGTTAAAGTTGAGGGATGATATAAAGCAATGAGTGGTTAAGGAAGTTAACATGGGAATATTTGTTTGATCCACTAGAGATAAGGTAGGAGGGACTGCCGAAAGTGCTCTGCTGCACAGTTGGGGATGAGACTACAAAACTCTTCTTAGAGGAATGGAGGGAGAGGTGAAGATCTGCAGTTCTCCTACCTACTTTTCTGGCCAAATTCGGTTTTTTTTTTAAATACCCTCAGACCAGTGTAACTTCACCCCTCCCCCATCAACAAAGTGTTTTTTAGCAAGTGAAGAACATTCTAAAAACCAAAAGTAATTAAAATTCAAAGAATAGGTTACAATATGTCATCAAACCTCAATCCAATCATACACGTGCAATCCAATCTACACCAGGAAACCTCTTCCAAGAATGTCCTGTTTTCATATGATAGTTAAACTGCACCCATGAATTTCAACTGTATGGTAGCCTAAACACGACCTGACAGTAGTGGGCAAGAAGAAAGGATGAATTGTACAGTACCCACTTCTCGAAAAAAAAAAAAACATACAAGCCATCAATGATGTCTTCTCAAAAGATGAGCTTCCCAATTCTGTATTCAATACTAAGTGGTCAATTCTAAGTACACATATAAGTGAGATTAAATGGACTCAGCAATCTTTATTCATATATTTATTTGGTCATATACGTATATATCTATATGTAATGATAATAATTTTGAAAATAAAAATGCCCTGCAAATGAGAAGAATCTGAGAGTGCAAGGACAGGATTGGAAAGAGAAAAGTAAAGAGAATATTATGAAAATACAGTATAGATATATGAAATTAAAATAATAAAAGAAGTTTTGTAAAGCTATCAGCTTTTGTTGCATACTATAGCTCTTAAAGTGTTAAATTTCTCTTTCTACCTAAATAAGAAGTTTGAGAATTTAAATTGCTGTCTTCGACGTGAGTTCAGATGTGGCTTTTTTCCTGCATGGGATATTTAGGAAAACTCTACCCTATTCTTATCAAAATCATTCAAATTACTTTTTTGGAAGTGAGATCAAGCAGATGGTGGGCAGATGGGAATGTGAGCTATTATCTCTATGGCATTTGGAGGAGGAGGATTTCAGGTATAAGTCCGTGACTCATCTTACTCAATGGAAAGATGATTAAGCCTGGATAGTATAGTCTTTCCCAATTTACTGAGCACAATTATCGTCTCCAGCCTCAAAAAAGAGAGTAAACCTTATTTCCTGGGTTTGTGCCTCTTTGTTCTGGGCCATTCTGACATTCTTCTGCTGCCTATGCTGGGGCTCTCTGGATCTTTAACTGCAATAAAATTTGTCATTTCTATAAATACACTCTGTGCTTTTCTTTTGCTCTGCCTCGTTTTTAAATAAAATACCACATTTTCCTATTTATTGTAGGAAAGTTTAGTACAGAATCTAATGTTTAAAGTGCCCTTTAACTTTTTTCATAAATACTGTGGCTGGTCCTTTGATTCTTTCCTACTACTTTCAGTTGAATTGAGATCTACAAAATAAATTCCACATAACTTTGCATTGACTCAAAGACAGATTCTTCCTGTTCGTAATTCTGCTTTGATTCTCCTTCCAATAAGAAAGACAGCCCACAAAATTCACTTCTGACAAGCTTTCTGGACAGCTTTTCAGCTGTTCAAGCTGTATCAAAATGAAGAAAGCATTTCAAACACTACTTTCTCCTTTAAATGAATTTGATCACTGAAAATAGATCTGACAGGAAGACTTGTCAACAATTACCTGAAGCAAATCAATTACTATTAGAAATCTTACTTTTACTGAAATTTCTAACTTCATTTGAAATGACTGTTCACACATAAATCAGTATTTGTAGGCAATTCTTTCTTAGTTTCAAACACTTTTTACTATTAAAACATTCTATGAACACTGAAGTTGCATCAATTATATCATTAACATGATTTCATATAATGAAAAAAATCAATAATACCAATGATTGGAATTTTTCAAGCAATATCTTACCAATTGATTTTTGATGTTAGGAATTTTTTTAATATTATATTTATTTGTTTTTTACATCCAGACTCTGTTGTTTCTCCTCTTTCCTCTCCTCATAACCTCCCCACATCCACTACTTTCCAAACCAAACACAACATACATACATACATACATACACACACACACACACACACACACACACACACACAAATCAATGAAATTGTTTCTAAGGGATATTTTTGACAATAAAAGAGCTGAAAGTCTTTATGTTTCATAACTTTTAAATTTATCTGCCTAAATTTTTGTATTTGAAACATATTTGTATTTTGTATTTGGAAATAATTATATATATTTAGATTGATTTGGAATTCCAAATATATAACTGGATACATTTGAAACTATTCTGTTGTTTCTGTAAAGAAGATTTCTTTCATAGGGTATTCAATGTAAACTACTGATTGACTTGAAGAAACATTGTGTTGTATATCCAAGAGCTTCAGGAAGAATTTAATAATATGTACAAGAGAGTTTTTAATGTGTATCTAATGATTAGCCTTTTGTAAGTCCCCACTTCATAAATCAAGAATGTTTTATTTATTTTATGATATGAATGTATCAGACAATAGTGAGCATAAAGAAGATATAGAATTTTAACAAAATTCATAACAAATGAAAACATATTGATGAGGGAATTGTCTACTAAGTGTGTTGTAAATTTCTTCTACATATTCTTCTTCTTAACAGTAAAGCCTTAGAAAGAATATTCTACATTCCTACGATATCAGGTCATATGCTTTAAATTTCACAGGAACTTAGAACTGAGAGGAATAGAGTTAACAAAAAAAAAAAGAAAAGAAAAATTTGTAAAATAAATTGATACCACTAATAAAACATATTTAAGATGTTAGCTATTTAAATGTCTTTAGAAATTTTGGCCCTGTGGTGCATTAAAATATAATAAATGTTAAAAGAATAAGGAATTATCTAGGTCCATGTTCAAGCTTGTGAAACTGACAGCTTTCAAAACAATCTAGCCTACACAGAAATAACTCAGACTTCATTTTTTTTTCTTGCAATTTAAGCTTCATACCATAATTTATCTGCCTGCCACTTAAAATACATATCAAAAAGTAAAGAAAAGCAATAATTTTTCAAATACAGCCACATCTTTTTATATTGTAATTGCACAAGTGCATTACATTTCGGACCTGTATTTTCTTATGGGAAAGAATGAGAAAAATTAAAAAGAATTATTGAGTCACTCTTGTGTCTTTTTTTAAAAAAAATAATACATAGATTATATATGCTTATAAGGTATAGCATACATAAACCATTCATATATGCAACACATCCAATAAGAAGTATTAGCTACTCATATCCTTTCATGTCTTTGTGCTTATGTCTCAAACTCTCCCTTCCTAGCTTTGCAAAATAGGTAACAGATTGTTATAAACCATAGTAACCTACATATACTGTAGAACACAGTCCTCCTAAGTGTACTTATTCCTACTTTACAGGAATATCTCTCTTGAGATGACAGATTTGTGAAGACATCTGTTTTCCAATGTCTGCCATAGTTTCTTTCACATAGTACACTCCAGTTCTTCAGGTCAGTTTATTCTTTGTACTGTTGAACTATATTATACTATTTCTCTTATGGTTAGAAGACGTCTTGGCATTAAGATATGCATAAATATAAGATTACACTGGGCCCCTCTCCAGATCACTGTGGCTGGGGGTCTGCTCTCCTGTGGAAACCTTATCCTGAGACATTCTAGAGAGGCCACCAACCTCAGAGCAGGTGACAGCATACTCAGAGACATCCTAGAGGAGCCACGGAACTCAGAGCAGCAGACACTATATCCTGAGACATTCTAGAGGAGCCACTGCACTCAGAGCAGCAAACACCCAGCTGGTCTACTCTCATGAAGACACCTTATCCTGAGACATCCTAGAGGAGACACTGCACTCAGAGCAGCTGGAGCTCAGGATCACAGGATCACAGGATCACAGGATCACAGGATCACAGGATCACAGAGATATCTGAACTCTGAGGAGTTCTGACACAAGCAAGATAACTGGAAAGACAGGCTCCAGTAAGAACCAGTGAGTGCAGGTAGCACTAGAGTAAACCAAATGGCAAAAGGCAAGCACAAGAACATAAACAACAGAAACCAAAGTTACTTGGCATCACCAGAACCCAGTTCTCCCACCATAGCAAGCCCTGAACACCACATCACACTGGAAAAGCAGGATACAGAATTAAAATCACTTCTCATGGTGATGTTAGAGGACTATAAGAAGGTCATAAATAACACTCTCAAAGAATTTGAGAACACAGGTAAACAGGTATAAACACTTAAAGAGGAAACACAAAAATCCCTTAAAGAATTGAAAGGAAACACAACCAAACAGGTGAAGGAATAAAATAAAACTATCCAGGATCTAAAAATGGAAGTAGAAACAATAAAAAAACTCAAAGGGAGACTACCCTGGAGATAGAAAACCTAAGAAAAAGACCAGGAGTCATAGATGCAAGCATTACCAACAGAATACAAGAGATAGAAGAGAGAATCTCGTGTGCAGATGATACAATGGAAAACATTGACACAAATGTCAAAGGAAATGCAAAATGCAAAAGCGCCTAACTCAAAACATCAAGGAAATCCAGGACACAATGAGAAGACCAAACCTAAGGATAATAGGTATAGATGAGGGAGAAGACTCCCAAGTTAAAGGGCCAGTAAATATCTTCAACAAAATTATAGAGGAAAACTTCCCTAACCTAAAGAAAGAGATGTCCATAAACATACAAGAAGCCTACAGAACCCCAAATAGACTAGACCAGAAAAGAAATACCTCCCATAACATAATAATCAAAACATCAAATATACAAAACAAAGAAAAAATACTAAAAGAAGTAAGGGAAAAAGGTCAAGTAACATATAAAGGCAGACCTATCAGAAGTACACCAGACTTCTCACCAGAGAATATAAAAGCCAGAAGACCCTGGACTGATATAATACAGACTCTACGAGAACACAAATGCCAGCCCAGACAACTATACCCAGCAAATCTCTCAATCACTATTGAGGGAGAAACCAAGATATTTCATGACAAAACCAAATTTACATAATATCTTCCCACAAATACAGTACTTCAAAGGAAAACTGATGGAAAACTCCAACACAAGGAGGGAAATTACAATGCAGAATAAACAAGAAGTAGTCTTCCAAAAAACCTAAAAGAAGATAGTTACACAAACATAATTTCACCTTCAATAACAAAAGTTACAGAAAGCAATAATCATTTTTCCTTAATATCTTTTAGTATCAATGGACTCAGTTCTCCAATAAAGACATAGACTATCAGACTCGATACATAAACAGAACCCAGAATTTTGCTGCATACAGGAAATGCACCTCAGTGACAAAGACAGATACTACCTCTTAGAAAAAGGATGGAAAACAATCTTCCAAGTAAATGATCCCAAGAAAAAAGCTGGAGTAGCGATTCTAATATCAAATAAAATTCATTTTCAACCAAATGTAATCAAAAAAGATAAGGAAGGACACTTCATATACATCAAGGGAAAACTGTACCAAGATGAACTCTCAATTCTGCACATCTATGCCCCAAATGCAAGGGCACCCACATGCATAAAAGAAACTTTACTAAAGCTGAAAGCACACATTACACCTAACACAATAATAGTGGGGAATTTCACCACCCCACTCTCAGCAATGGACAAATCATGAAAACAGAAACCAAACCGAGACACAAGAAAATAACAGAAGTTATGAACCCAGTGGATTTAACTAATATGTATAGAACATTTCACCCTAAAACAAAAGAATATACATTTTTCTCAGCACCTCATGGTACCCTCTCCAAATAGACCATATAATTGGTCACAAAACAGGCCTCAACAGACACAGAAAAATTGAAATAAGCCCCTGCACCCTATCAGACCACCATGGACTAAGACTGGTCTTTAATAATGACAAAATAATGACAATGGACAGCACACATACACATGAAAACTGAACAATGCTCTACTCAAGAATGACTTGGTCAAGGAAGAAATAAAGAAAGAAATTAAAGACTTTTTAGAATTTAATGAAAAGGAGGACACATCATACCAAAACTTGTGGGACTCCATGAAAGCAGTACTAAGAAGAAAACTCATAGCTCTAAGTACCTACAAAAAGAAACTGGAGAGAGCATACATTAACAACTTGACAGCACACCTGAAAGCGTTAGAACAAAATATAACCAAAAGGAGTAGACGACAGGAAATAATCAATCTCAGAGCTGAAATCAATCAAGTAGAAACAGAAAGAACTATACACAATATCAGCAAAACCAGGAGCTGATTCTTTGAGAAAATCAACAACATAGATAACTCCTTAGCGAGACTAAACAAAGGGCACAGAGACAGTATCCCAATAAATAAAATCAAAAATGAAAAGGGAGACATAACAAAAGAAATTAAGAAAATTTAAAAGATTATTTGATCCTACTACAAAGGCCTATACTAAACAAAATTGGAAAATCTGGATGAAATGTACAATTTTCTTTTTTTTTGTTGTTTCTTTTTTTTATTGGATATTTTATTTACATTTCAGATGCCATCCACTTTTCCCAATTGCCCTCCTTAGAATACCCCTATCCCATGCGCCCTTTTCCTTTTTGCTTATATACTATTTTTAAAAAATATTAATCAAAGGCTTTATAAGTTTGGTAATGCTCAATCAGAAGTGTAACCCAATACCCAACCTAGATATATCAACTATCTTTGACTGGTGGAGACACGTGAACATCTGCCTCCATGTCCCCCCATCTCTCTCCCTCTCTCCTAGCTTCTCCTCTCCTTCATCTTCTCTTCTTTTTACTCCTTCTCTTCCTCTCACCTTAGCTCCTCCTATGTATCACCCTTCCTGTTAAATAAAACTTTTCTCTCAAAATAAATTATAGCATAATTATACCAATTTGTACCAGTGTGGTACAAGATAGTCCTAATACCCAGTCCATCATTTTGTTGACTAACCTGAACCTCTGTCATCTCTCCTAACTAAAACTCTTAGTTCTGAACCTGGCTTTTTCTTGGCTTTAGAATTAAAGTCAGCAGAAAACCATCCACTCAAATCTTTTCTCTCAAGGTAAATAGCCAGGATTGGCTATGAGACTATAAGTTTTATACCCTGTCAGAAATCCAGAATGACTGAGTTAACTGAAATTATGGGAAGCACAAATCATAGCTTCTAAAACTTAGCCAATTTATAGAGACCACTGAACACCTAGACAGTCCCTATACTACCAAACGTTGGAGCATCTGATCTTCAGCCTTCTGGCCCAGGATTATCTGACAGACCTTAGTGCTGCAGAATTATTAAGGGCTGATTACTCGGCCTAGGCAGATATAATCAGTTGACTATTCTGCAACTGTGTCCTTTTCTGGACAGTAATTTGTCTGTAGATGGAAAGAGGCAATTCTTGCCTAGTGGCTGTCTCACCACAACTGGAGTAACTCCAAAGATGCTCAGTTTCTTCTTAAAATCCAAGACAGGAAGCTTTCAGGAGCAGACAGGTCTCTAACCAAAATGAACATTAATACACAAATGTTTGTAACATCAATTCTGTGGAATACCAGATCCCAAAATTAAATCAGGAGCAGATAAACCATTTAAACAATCCCATAAACCCTAAAGAAATAGAAGCATCCATTAAAAGTCTCCCCACAAAAAAAAAAAAAAATCTGGGACCAGATGGTTTTAGTGCAGAATTCTATCAGACCTTCCAGGAAGACCTAATACCAATTCTCTTCAAACTATTCCATCGAATAGAAACAGAAGGAACAATACCCAATTCGTTCTATGAAGCCACAATTAAGCTTATACCTAAACCACACAAATACCCAACAAAGAAAGAGAACTACAGGCCAATTTCTCTTATGAATATTGATGCAAAAATACTCAATAAAATTCTCGCAAACAGAGTTCAACAATACATCAAAACAATTATTCATCATGATCAAGTAGGCTTTATTTCAGGAATACAGGTATGAGTCAATATTCAGAATCCATCAATGTAATCCACTACATAAACAAACTCAAAGAAATAAACCACATGATCATCTCACTAGATGCTGTGAAAGCATTTGACAAAATTCAACATCCCTTCATGTTAAAGGTCTTGGAAAGATCAGGATTTCAAGCCCATACCTAAATATAGTAAAAGCAATATACAGCAAGCCAGTAGCCAACATCAAACTAAATGGAGAGAAACTTGAAGTAATCTCACTAAGATCAGGGACTAGACAAGGCTGCCCACTCTCACCCTACCTATTCAATATAGTACTGAAAGTCCTAGCTAGAGCAATTAGATAACAAAAGGAAGTCAAAGGGATACAAATAGGAAAAGAAGAAGTAAAAATTTCACTATTTACAGATGATATGATAGTAGACTTAAGTGAGCCTAAAACTTCCACCAGAGAACTCCTAAACCTGTTAAACCACTTCAGCAAAGTGGCTGGATATAAAATCAACTCTAACAAATCAGTAGCCTTCCTCTAGTCTAAGGATAAACAGGCTGAGAAAGAAATTAGGAAAAAACACCATACAAAATAGTCACAAATAATACAAAATACCTTGACGTGAATCTAATCAAGCAAGTTGAAAGATCTTTATGACAAGAACTTCAAGTCTCTGAAGAAAGAAATTGAAGGTCTCAGAGGATGGAAAGTTCTCCCAAACTTGTGGATTGGCAGGATAAATATTGTAAAAATGGCCATCTTGCCAAAAGCAATTTACAGATTCAATGCAATCCCCATCAAAATTCCAAATCAATTCTTTATAGAGATAGAAAGAGAAATTTGCAAATTTATTTGAAATAACAACAACAACAAAAAAACAGAAATAGCAAAAACTATTCTAAACAATAAAAGATCTTCTGGGGTAATCACCATGCCTGACCTCAAGCTGTACTACAGACCAATAGTGATAAAAACGGTATGGTATTAGTACAGAGACAGGCAGGAAGATCAATGGAATAGAATTGAAGATCCTGAAATGAACCTACCCTCTTACGGTCACTTGATCTTTAACAGTAGAGATAAAACTGTCCAGTAGAAAAAGGACAGCATTTTCAACAAATGGTGCTGGTTCAACTGGAGGTAGGCATGTAGAAGAATACAAATTGATCCCTTCTTATCTCTTTGTACAAAGTTCAGGTCCATGTGGACGAAGGACGTTCACATAAAACCAGATACACTGAAACTAATAGAAGAGAAGGTGGGGAAGACCCTTGAATACCTAGGCACAGGGAAAAACTTCCTGAACAGATGCTTATGCCACCAATGGCTTATGCTCTAAGAGCAAGAATCGACAAATGGGGCCTCATAAAATTGCAAAGCTTCTGTAAGGCAAAGAACACTGTCAATAGGACAAAATGGCAACCAACAGATTGGGAAAAGGTCTTTACCATTCCTACATCTGATAGAGTGCTAATATCCAATACATACAAAGAACTCAAGGAATTACACTCCAGACAACCAAATAACCCCATGAAAAATGGGTACAGAGCTAAACAAATAATTCTCAACTGAGGAAACTCGAATGGCCGAGAAGCACCTTAAGAAATGCTCAACATCCTTAGTCATCAGGGAAATGCAAATCAATACAACCCTGAGATACCACCTCACACCAGTCAGAATGGCTAAAATAAAAAACTCAGGTGATAGTAGATGCTGGCAAGGATGTGGGGAAAGAACACTCCTCCATTGTTGGTGGGATTACAAGCTGGTGCAAATCAGTCTGGTGGTTCCTTAAAAAATTGGACCTAGCATTACCTGAGGACCCAGCTATACCACTCCTGGGCATATATCAGAAGATGCTCCAGCATATAACAAGAACGTATGTTCCACTATGTTCATAGCAGCCTTATTTATAATAGGCAGAAACTGGAAAAAACCCAGATGTCCTTCAATAGAGGAATGGATACAAAAAATATGGTACATTTACACAACAGAGTATTACTCAGCTATTAAAAACAATGAATTTGAGAAATTTTTATGTAATTCGATGGAACTAGAAAATATCCTGAGTGAGGTAACCCAACCACAAAAAATATACATGGAATTTACTCATTGATAATTGGATATTAGCCCAGAAGCTTAAATTATCCAAGATTCAACTCATAGACCACATGAAGCTCATGAAGAAAAAATACCATGAGTGGGTGCTTTGTTCCTTCTTAGAAGGAATAACAAAATTGTTAAGGGTGCAAATATAGAGACAAAGTGTGGGACAGAAACTGAAGGAGAGGCTGTCTGGAGACCATTCCACCTGGGTATCCATCACATGTGAATTCACCCAAGGTAGATGCTGATGTGGATGTCAGGAAGTGCATGCTGACAAGAGCCTGATATAGCTGTCTCCTTAGAGGTCTGCCAGAGTCTGACGTATTCAGAGGCAGATGCTCACAGCTAACTACTGATCTGATCAAGGGGTTCCCAATGGAGAAGTTAGAGAGAAGACTGAAAGAGCTGAAAGGCTTTGTGGTCCCATGAGGAGAGCAACAATACCAACCAACCAGAGCTCCCCAGGGTCTAAACTACCAGCCTGGGAACACATAGAGAGGGACCCATGACTCCCTCTGTATATGTAGTGGGGGATGGCCTTGTATGGCATAGGTGGGAGAGGAGATCTTTGGTCTCATGAAGGCTGAACACTGAGTGGGGAGGGCGGAATTCGAGGGTGGGGAAGTGGGAGTGTTGGGTAAGTGGGGGCACACCCTCATAGAAGCAGGAGGAGGGGGATGGGATAAGCGGTTCCTGGGTGGTAGGGGGAATGGGGTAAGGGGATAAAATTTGAAATGTAAATATAATATCAAATAAAAAAAGGAAAAATTAAAAAAAATTACACTGTGGAGAATATTGAAGATAGTGGTATTTGAAACAAATTCCAATGATCATGGATCCAAACTGGGTCAGAAATTAAGTAATTGCAAAATATTCTATGAATCTTTGAAAACATTTAATAAAACAATTATATGAAGATAAGAAATGGCTTTCTTCCTAGCCAAGTCATCTCTGAAATAAATGTGCTTCTAGGTTAACATATGAGTTGAATGTTTTTATATTCCTTCATCTCTGGGCTCTGTAAAATTTTTTTGAGAGGACAAGTCTGGGAAATACGAGATAGCAAAAGATTTTCTGGAAAATCATACCTTTCCAGACTGTTCCTTACTTGTTGCCATCAGCCCAAACCCAAAATATGTATATAAAAATCCCCTCATGGGTATCATGTTTATATGCCAAACATGACTTCTTTTTGATGGACTTCTAATATGTTGGTAAGATTTTTAACTTCTGCACTCATATTACTCTGAATATACAAAAATATTTCTGAATCACAGAAAGTTAAATCACTACTCAAGGTAAAAACACACATTAGAGCCTATGCCTAAAATGTCTCATTTTGGGTGATGTCACCACAGACAGTTGTGCATAATAGGACCTCAGTCCAGGCACAAAGTATCAGTCCATGGATCTGGCTATCCTCCAAACTGGAAAATAAGGAAATGAGTCTGGGTCACAGGATTTTTAATATTATTTTCCTATATTTCTAACTACCTCTAATATGTATCTACAAACAAAACAGATATCAGTATAAGCTGGAAAGCCAAAAAAGCCATGATATTTGTATCTCCTTTTTTCAACCTAGGCATAATGTGAACCTTAAAAGTGGTTCCAGTGTTTGCAACTGACATAGTAGCTCCTCAAACAGAGAAGACTGGGGAGCAATGGGCATTTATTTGGTAATTTTTTCATGTGTTCCATGCTCTGACTGTGGTAACTGAGGAAACCTTTCTCGTTTTTCACAGGAAAAATGATTAGCTGGTTAATTTGCATTTACTGTAACTCAAACATTTTTCTTCCTATTTTTAATTTCTCTATAATTGTTCTTTTTGAAAATGTGTGCGGTGATTCACAAGTTATGTAAGAATGTGTCTCAAATGGTACTTTTCATCTGTACTTTGCTTTGTTCTGACATTATGGGATATTAAACTTCCAGCCATGTACATGCTAGGCAAATACTCAACCATGGGACTATATTCTCAGGCTTGACCTACCTTTATGAAAGAATAAGCCTGAAGATAGAAGATGGCTCATCGTTTAAGAATACTTGATGTACAAGCATTAAAATCCGAGTTTACATTTTCAGAACTCAAAGAACTAGAATGAAATGGTCGTTGCTGAAAATCCAGAGATGAGTGGTGTGGACAGAGTAGATTGACAGGTTCTGAGGAAACTATGTTGTAAAAAAAGAGGGTCATACATGCACAAACCACACAGACACACACACAGACACACACACAGACACACAGACACACACACAGACACACACACAGACACACAGACACACACACAGACACACACACACACAGACACACACAGACACACACAAACTCACTCACATACACACATGCAGAAAAAAATAAAAGGAAAAAAGAAAAATGAATTAGCCTGATAGTTTTAATAACTTAAAATTATTTTTAAAGGGAATAGGAAAAATACTGAATTCTAAGGCAAGCTTATATGTATTCATAAGTATATATAAATAGAGAAATATACACATATCACGAGACTATTTGTTATCTGCGTTACTCTTTTAAAGTATCACCAAAAATGAATTTATGCGCACATGTTTTCTATTACTTTTTCTTTCTCTGAGACAGGGCCCTACTATGCAGCCTTGACTGAGTTGAAATGGGTTTTATAAAACAAGCTGCTCTCAAGTTACAGAAATCCTTCCTTAGTGTTAACACTGTGGTTATGTGTCACCCTGATCATTTACAAATTTGCTGAATGTCAAATCAATGCCAAAAATACACTCTTATAAATTTAAAATTGATTCTATTTTCTCAAATATATTTTTCTTATTGTCTAAGTTATTTATTAACTTTGCATCTTGATTGCAGCTTCCCCTCCCTCTTATCCTCCCAGTCCCTTTTTCTCACCTCCTCATCCCTATTGACCCCTATCCTACTTCTACCCAGAAAAGATGAGGCCTCCCATGGACATCAACAAGGCCTGACATAATGAAGCCACAGCAAGATTAGGAACATCCTCTTCCACTGCTAGGAAAGGCAGCCCAGTTAAGGGAAAGGGATCCAGAGGTAGGCAATTTATTCAGAGATAGGCTTTGTTCCTCCTTTAGAAGTCCCACATGAAGACCCAGCTGGACAACTGCAACATATATGCAGAGGTCTTAGGTCCATCCCATTCATGTTCTCTCATTGCCAGTTCAGTCTACATGAACCCCTATGGAGCCAGATTAGTTAATGGTAGGTTTTCTTGTTGTATCCTTGATGCCTCTGACTCCTTCAATTTTTCCTCTCCATCTTCTATCAGATTTCCTAAGATCTATTCAGTGTTTGACTGTGGCATTCTTTGCATCAGCTTCAAACAGTTGCTGGATGAAGCCTCTCAAGTGATGTTTATGCCAGGCTCCTATCTGTACATATAGCAAGTATCATTAATAGTGGTAAGGGTGGGATCCCCTTCATGGCATAAGTCTTAAATTGAGCCAGTCATTGCTTGGTTCTTCCCTCAAATTCTTCTTCATTCCTGAACCCTGCACATTCTATCAGCAGGGAAAATTGTGGGGTCTAAAGCTTTGTGGCTAGGTTAGTGTCCCAATCTCTTCATTGAAAGTCTTACCTTGTTACAGAAGATAGCTGGTTTGGCCTCTATGTCCCTTATTCCTAAAAGTCTTACCTAGGGTCAAACTCATAGATTCCTGGGAGTTTCCATGTTCCATGTTTCTTGCTTGTTCCAGAGATTCCTCCTACAGACCACTTTTCTCTCTAAGCACCCTCTCCCTCCATGTTCCTGCACTTTATCCCTGCTGTTTCCATCCCCATTCCCTCCCTAAACCAGTCCCCTCCTTCCATCTATCTCTAATGTCTAATCTATTTCCCCTTCAAGCATGCCTCTTGGGCCCACCTGGTTACTTAGCTTCTTTTTGTCAGTAGTTTGTAGCACAATTATTCTTTACTTAATGACTAATATTGACTTAAAAGTGAGTACATACCATGTTTGTATTTTTGGGTTTGGGTTACCTCAGTCAGAATTCTCTTTTCTAGTTGGGTCCATTTGCTGGCAAATTTCATGATGGCATTGCTTTTAATAGCTGAGTATTATTCCATTGTGTAAATGAATCACATTTTCTTTATCCATTCTTCAGTTAAAGACATGCAGATTATTTCCAGTTTCTGGTTATTTTGAATAAAGCTGTTATGAACATAGTTGAGCAAGTGTCCTTGTGGTATGTTGCAGCTTCTTTTGCACACATGCCCATTACTGGTATAGCTGGGTCTTGAGGTAGATATAGACACAATTTTATGAGAAACTGACAAATTGAATTCCAAGGTTGCTAATGACTAACATCCACTTACAAGTGAGTACATACCAAAGTGGTTATATAAGTTTTCACTCCCACCATCAGTTAAGGAGTATTCCCTGTGCTGTATATTCTCACCAGGATGAGCTGTCACTTGAGTTTTTATCTTAGCTATTCTTATGGGCATAAAATGAAATCACAGAGTTGTTTTGATTTTCATTTTCCTGCTGATTAAGGTGTTGAACATTCTTTGAGTGTTGATCAGGCATTGGATATTCTTCTTTTAAGAATTCTAGTTTTAGTTCTGTACCCCATTTTCTAAATTAGATTATTGGTATTGTTGATGTCTGATTTCATAAATTCTTTACATATTTTGGATGTTAGCCCTCTGTCAGATATGGATTTGGTGAAAATCTTTTTCCATTTTGTATGTTGCCATTTTGTCTTATTGACAGTGTCCTTTGGCTTACAGAAGTTTTTCAGTTTTATGAAGTCTCATTTATTAATTGGTGATCTTAGTCCCTGAGCTATTGGTGTTCTGTTTAGGAAGTTGTTTCCTGTACCATTTTCTTCAAGGATATTTTTCACCTTATTTTCTTTAAAATTTAGTGTTTCTGTTTTTTGTTTATTTTGTTGTTGACTTTTGTTATTGTTGTTGGAGTCTTTGATGGTCTTGGACTTGAGTTGTGTATAGAGTGATAGATATAGATTTTTTGTATTCTTTTATATGTATATATCCAGTTAAACACTAGCACTATTTGTTGTAGATGTTTCTTTTTCTAATTGTATAGTTTTGGTTTATTTGTCAAAAATCAATTGTCCATAAATATATAGATCTACTTCTGATTCTTTGATTTAATTCTGTTAATATACCTGTCTGTTTCGATGCCAGTATCATGTGGATTTTATTACTATTATTCTGTAGTTCAGCTTGAGATCAGGAATGGTGATACCTCCATCTGGCCCTGACTGTTTTATTTGGAAGAATTTTAATGACTGCTTCTATTGTCTTTTGTTATAGGTCTATTTAAATCATTTACCTGATCTTGGTTTAACTTTGATAGTGGTATCTATCAAGAAAATTATTCATTTGATTTAAAATTTCCAATTTTGTGGAGTGCAGGTTTTCTGAAATAAGACCTAATAATTCTTTGGATTTTCTTGGTGTCTGTTGCTATGTCTCCTATTAATTTATTTTTGATTTTGATAATTTGGATATTCTTTCTCTGTGCCTTTTAGTTATTTTGGTAACCATTGTTCCTTAACTTCAGTTAAGCCGTGACTCTCTCATCATAAAAAGCCTGGACAGCAAATGATTCAACAAATGATTCTTAAGACTAACCAAATTCTCAATTTCAGTGTACCCCAAAAGGAAAATCAAACCCCAAAATATCAATAAGCAATTTTTAGAAAGTGATGCAACATTTCCAAAAGAAGGGGTAGATGATTTTTGGTAATTCCTTGACTGATGATCACCATTGAATGGGGATGGTTTCAAGTTGCTAACGGTCTTGATCAGATAGGAAACAAAATATAGGAGGTTAGTCGCAGGGATTTCTTTCTTTCTCTTTCTTTCGTTTATACCTCTTTTCTTTTATGCACTGGAAGAAAGGTAGGTGAAGGTTGAAAACAAAAAAAGGGGCTATATAAAAATGATTCATAAATAAAAGGAATTAAGGGCAGATTATTAAATTCTACTTCAAAAAAGATGATAATTATCAAAGAACCTCCTTATGGAGATAGATTCAAATATAGCAAGATAGTCTTTGAGCAAGAAACTGGCTTTGCTTCACCTACTGAGAGTATGCTGTCCAAACTGGACAAACAGGAAACAGAATAGTTAATTATTGAGCTTTAGTAAGACATAGTAAGCAGTTTTTCGTAATTCCTGCTTCACAGAAAAGTCTGTTAGATACTCTGGGCCAGAATTCTGAAGATGTGTGCTCCATTCACACAGAGAAATTTTAGGAATTTCTCCAGGAAACCAGGTTTCTCTGTCATTTCTATAGATTTCGAAGCTACTTGCCTGCACTTTCTTCAAATTCAGTGATACTTGTTCTTTCTCAAGTTCTAATGGTGTTGAATATTATATAGTTATAATCTCACAGTTAAGCTTAAGTTATTTAGGATTTAGAAAATTGTTTTAAAGCCTAAGATAATTTTAGTTTGGTAATGCAAGTTATGAAAGAAATTGACTTAGATACAGAACGCTGTACTTACCAAGATAGGACAGATAATAGAATACTTTCTCCAAGTTTATCAGATATATATGGATTGGACATTGTAAATATAAATATTATGTCATAGTTTCCATAATTGTTATTATTATGCATTTTATTATCGTAAGAAAGAATCTCTTGTCCAATGTACAGGAGCATCATATATCAATAGAATGCTTGCTGTTGGCCTATTAGCTTAGGCAGGAATCAGGGAGCTGGAAGTTTTAGTACAGAGAGATGATTTCTGGAATAAAGTCAGGAACAGGAAATTTGCCTCTAACTCTGAGGAAGATGGCCTCATGAAACTGAAGGAGAGGTAACTACTTATTTATTCATACATACATTCAGTATACAGCTATACCAGTCAACATTTTCTTTAATTTTCATCAAATCCTAGGCAGATTGTTAATAACTTTGTTCTTTTCGCTTTTTCATCTTTAAGATGGTGGAGGAGTGTTGATAAGGTCATTGGAACTGTGACCCACATTTGCATTTGAAATACAAATTGTGATCAGCCATAAAGAGACAGTTGGAAGCCTGGCCAGTATATATTCAGTTCCTGTTTTCAGTTCTGACAAGAGGTCATTAGAGACTGGATTCTACAACTGGAAAGCCAACTGTCTTCTAGGGCCTTTAAACCTGTAGGGCCTTTAGGACCTTTAGATTCTCATAATATCTTTAGTGGATCTTCCCTAGGTTATACATTGTAAAATTAAATTGTTTAATGTCCTATATCTGCAGGTATAAAGGTCCCAAAAAGCAAAATATCAAGTGAGAGGACTTGGAATTGAAGGAGAAAAATAGCTAGGACCAGGAGATCTTACATAAGGTGATGACTTATATTAAGAAGGTTTATTAAAATGTAAAACATCCTATATCCTGTTTTCAGGGGGATAGGCAATGAAAGCAGAGAAATAAAACAGACACTGTTGTGGTACATATCATTTTTTCCACACTTAGACCATATAGTTACCAGGTAAAAGACCTTAATATATATATATATATATATATATATATATATATATATATATATATATATATTAAGCCTTAAAGCAGTAGAGCTGGGCCAATATCAACCCTCTATACTATTTTCATTGACTTGCCTCTCAATAAACTCAAGATATTACTTGCCATGTTGAGCCTGGGCTGCTCTTACTCCAACAGACCTGACCTCATGATGTTGGGCTCATGACCCACCTACCCCATGATGACTTCTTTCTTCCTCCTCCCTTCTCTTTTTTTCTGGTTTCTTCTCAAGAATCCAAGCCTGGGAAACTTTGCTCCACCTACTTTCCAGCCCAGCATAGGCTATAAGCATCTTTATCAACTAATTAAGATAACTCAGGGGACAAGATTTATATAACAAAAACTGGTATATGTGGGGATCTGCTTGTCTTAGAAAAATCAGATCTTGGGGTACAGAATTTAGCATTTAATTAGAAGGAACACCAGATCAACTTCCTCGAAAACAGCGTTGAGAAAAAGAACACAAGATATAAAAGATATAGATGTCTCAGAAATGATAACTTCAGGCCAGAAATGGTCCCACATTCTAGAGTAGGATTCCCAGATAACCACATCTGAGAATGGGATCCCCAGGAACAGTAACCTTGATTTCTTTGAGATACTGGCTTCAGCCTTAGACTGGCCTTGTCAAGGCCATTCCTGGACAAGGGCACAGAACTAATTACAATTTGATCATTTCATCAGGACCTCTGAGAAGGTCTTAGGTACTTACCTATCTCCCCACAGTTTACAGTCTTAATATGTCTTTACTATAAACTATAATATATCTTTACTATAAACAGTTCTATGTTGTTTCAATTCAGGAGTATTCTCTTTTTAAATGCCCTTTGATATTTTCACATTTATACCAGCAATAATATCTTCTTCATAGATAATTTCTTACTTACCTGTACAACAACAAAATAGTTATGTAATATGAGCTTTGGTTTATAGTAATAAACATAAGCACATGCTAATATCCCTATAACTTAATGGACTTACTCATTCATAAAAACTAATGATGTAAAGTTTCATGAATAACAGAAAAATAACACTACAGAGTCAAATAGTATGCAAACGCAAGTTCATTTTCAGAAATACCACATGCAGGGGTCTATCATTCAACAAAATAGTTACCCGTGGAAGAAGTCCCAGGTTCAATTTAAAATCAATTAAGGGAATTCTAGGGAGGGGTGGGTAACCTTTGTCTTGATTAGTTGACTCTATATCTAGTGGTATGGGTGGCTTTGTGTTTGGAGAGGGCTCTGGGCAGTTTCCAAACCTTGCTGGGGACCTGTAAAATTTCCAGAACCAGTTTTGACTCAGCACTCTTGCTTCAGGCCTGATAGAAGGAGAGCTCCTAATTGGCTGCCCACAAGCTGTGGCTTTTCCAGGAACTGGGTTGTTCAGTTCTGAGAAACAGAAACTTCAGCCTAGTCTCTTAAACTGGTATTTTATAGCCTGTCATGGAGTCAGCCTGGCTTCATAGTCTCAATGTGGGCCTTCAACCCACATTGAGACTATGAAATATCAGCCATACTTCCTACTTTATAAATGTCTATGGGAAATAAGTAAAGAGATTTAGATTATCTATCACTTATAAAACTGTCCTAACAAGTCAACACATGTATGACTTGTCTGTCAGCTTTTATTTTTATATCCAGATCCTGTATAAATTCAAGGGAGGCTGGTGAATTGCATGCTTTTTTATGAGACTGACTGATCTCTAAATGGCTCTGTTTAAATCCTTTCATCATTCTACCTCCACCATATACTTTTAAACAGCAATTTTCCAAGAAACACAATCACAAAGGACATTTTTATAACTTTGAATCAACAATAGATCCTGTAATAGACACTATTAATATTTCTCAGATACCTGGACCTACAATTTTTCATGATTTTGAAAGTCTACACCTTCTGTGGCTTACTGCTTTTTCAGAAACTACTTTCAGAAAGTTTTTTCTATAAAGTTTCAACTTTTCTTCTCCATGCTCTACCATTTTGTAAGCAGGATGTAGAAAATGCAGTTAAAGTTTTGGAATGGGTGAACTGAGACATCCCAAAACTTAAGTCATTCAAATTCTTCACCCATAATCATGATTAGAGTCATGTATAATGTAACTTGTGCAATTAGCTTTTCAGAGTTCTCCAGTCTCATGATCTTTGTAATCTGATGCTGTTTTATTTTATTCACCAATTGTTACAAGTTCTTTCACATTGTTCAATTCTAAGTAATCAATATCTGTGATGTCCTTTTGAACTTATTAAAACTTTAGCAACTAACCCTTCTAAAACGTTAAAGCTACCAAAAAAATTGACACATGGTAGATAGAAATTTTTTCCAGAGTCATAATCATGTCCACATGTTTACTGGAATCACTAGTATACCATAGTTTTACTGAATGGTCTGCTTTCTAACCAGAGGTCTGGTTATAATCTTGTGTCCTAGAATGTCTTCGATGGCTGTTATTTCATTTGGATTTTGCTTGATTGTGTCATTTTTGTGTATAGATTTAGAACAGTAGTAATACATGCTTTATATGACAGTTTGAAATATTATATTGTGGCTCATGGGATGGTTCAGTGGTTAAAAGTGTTTGCAGCAGGCAACTTGAGTTTGATATCTAGAAATCACATGGTAGAAGAAAATAAGTAACCACGGCAAAGTATAATTAGAGGTCTACACAGGAATTGTAGAATACATGTATATAGAAATGATAAAAAAATGTAGTTACTGTTTGCTAACATACTGAGAAATATACTTGGCCAAAAGTATATATTATAGAACCTCAACTACATATGAAGTGTTTACATTTTCATTCTTTATTCTGCTAATTAAACTCATTTTTAAAATTAGTACTGTTAGTCATATATTACTTATTAAACCATAATCACAAGGCATCTGCCATTCTGAAGTTTACAAAATGCTTCTGTAGCTCATAGTTGCCATTAGTTCTATTCTTTGGGTTATCTTTACTTTGCTTCAGTGTGTGCTACTATGTAAATACAATTTTTCCTAAAGTGCACAAATTACACTTTATTCAACAGTTTTTTATCCAGTGGTAATAATCTGTAGTAAATTAACAAACCTGAAATCCATACATTACTTATGAAGTGAAGGCAAGTCTAATTTTAAAAGAATTCCCCTTTTGAAATCATATGCTAAGGGAGAAAGTTAATCTAAAATTATTGAATGAGTCTAAAAGTATTTATAAGGATAATTTTATGTAGCTGTCAGGCTGATATTCTAAATTACATTAGCTCCACCACCAGATACAATATATTTCCCTTATTAGACACTAACATAAAATATATATCACTTTAAAAATGAATGGGCAATTCATCTAAATTGAATTTTTCATTTTTATACAATGGTTTGCAGAATTCCAATTAGAAATATTATCTCCTTCTGAGTTTCTGTACATTATATTGTGTTGTAATATAAGTTTTTTATGTGAATAGCAGTTACTCCTTTTTAATCTGTAAACATTAAGTAGCTAAAACACTGGCTACCTAGAACATCTGTGGAAAACATTTAAATTCTGGACTGAAAGAAAATATTTGCTTACCCATTTTGTTAGTATTTTTCTTGTCATGATAAAACACCATGAACAAAGAGAAAGTTGAGGAAGAAAGGGTTTATTTATTTCATTGTTTCATAAAATAATTTATTATCAAAAGCAGTGAGGGCTGGAGCTCATGCATGATCAAAACCTGGAGGCATGAACTGATGCAGAGGTAATTGATGGGTGCTGCTTACTGGTTTGCTCTTTGTGGCTTGTTCACCCTGCTTTCTTATAGAACCCAGGACAATAGTGGCTGGGCCCCCCCTCCATTAATCACTAATTAAGAAATGTCTTACAACAAGATCTTATAGGGGTATTTTCACAATTCAATTTCCCTTCTTTCAGATAACTCTAGTTTATGTCTTAAGTTGACATAAGTTTAGCCAGCACATTAATTGTAAAGTAACTTTTATTTGCCTGTAGCGATTGTCATCTCAGAGGCTTACTGCTGAATAAACTTGAGCATTAGCTCTTTCTGAACTTTTGCTGGCTGGTTTAACACAGCTGTTTTGGCTCAAACTCTTCTTCAAGCTAACTCATTCAGTCAGGCTTCTGTCATTGTCTCACTGAATTGCTCTACCTGGCCTCAAACTAACTCTGGCAATTTGTTTTAATATCCTTATTAAATTTTTAAATTAAGTTTTAATTTTAATTAAATTAATATTCTTATTAAATCTAATATTTTTTATTCTCTGGATTTAACTGCCTCTGCTGATTTGTACTGAACTGTATGAACCCATGAACAAACTCAATTCCACTGCACTACAACCACTGAACTGACTCCCAACTCACTGATTTGACTCAACTAACTAATTGCAACTGACTAAACAGAACATACTGAACTGCCCTCCAATTTGACACCACTTTCAATCAAACTAACCTTATTTTCATTGTTTGGGATTGAATCTGTATATTAAAGGTGTATCTGTGTTTCAGTCATATAATACTGTAATTCACAGCATGTCTGCATTCCAGCTGGATCACATAGACATGGAAGATCCTTGAATATGATCACTTGCCAGAGCAGTCATGTTAAAATACATCATAGCTAAAATTTCTCTATAGCTATGACGTAGAAAGTATTCATTATATACCATGAGATGGAAACATATGCTTATCTCATTTTCAAATTATTTAAGTAACCAATAATTGATTTTCATTGTTATGTTGAGATAATTTAATGAATATAAGTACAGAATTGTTGATATTTAAAATCAAGTATTAAGAAAGAAGCTTAAAATCTCTTTTTATTCAGAGATGTTGCTGCATATAGTCAATGAATTTTGATCATGTCCACGTCACTCTCTAACTCCCCTTCACCCTCACAACCATGTTTTCCTGCCGGGATTTTAATTTTATTTTTCTATAACTCAGTGACTCTAAATAGGATTGATGCTTGCACATGTGTATAGGGCTATCTACAGAGCATAGAATATCTACCAGAGTCCGTGCCATTGAAAATAATTTAATCTTCGTACCAGTAGGCATAGGAAATAGATCCTAGCTGAGAGACCTAGCTAATGGTAATATATTGAAGTGTTGACTGGTTTGATGTTGCACAGGTCTTGTACAGGCAACCTTAACTAGCAATGACTCTCTTATGTCCAGACAATACTGTTTTACACCAGTTCTCCTTGCCCATTGGTATATTTCTGGGCTCTCTTTTTTTCCCTGAACTTTTATTAGAAGAAACAGGATATAGAAGCCACATTTAGTGTCAGATTCTCCATACTTATCTTTTCACTTTGATGAGCTTCAAATCTGTCTAGTAGCCACTGTCCACTTCAAAGAGAAGCTTATCTGATAAGGCCTAAGATCTGCAAGTTACCCACCAGAACTTGATGACAAGACCTGTGGTTGATTACATTACTTAATTTTGTCACATGACATGAATAAATCAATCTCATACTAATACAAAAACATCTTTTCTGATTCCCAAGAGTTATAGTGCCAAAAGATGCTAAGCAAGCTACTGGAGGACAAAAATCATCCAAAGTCTTACAAAATTGTGAACTCTTCTAGCCAAATTAACAACTGGACAAGTAAGATGTGTCCATTAGAACAGTAATAATATGGTATTAGAAGGAGATCCAACTACTTCATCATGGGTTCAAAACTATCTCCATAGGAAAAAAACCTCATTTCCGATAATTAAAATTTAACTGTTAAAAAGGATGTTGTGTTAAATAAATAATACAAATTCATATATCTAAAGTAAAATGCAGCATTTTATTGTTCATTTTCTAAATTTATTAATTCTTCTCTCATACATTTGTCTTCCCTCCCTCCTACAAGTTCTCTCCGAACCTCCTGTCTCCCCCAAGATTTATACCTCCTTCATTTCCCTTCAGAAAAGGGTAGGCCTCCAAGGATTATCAAGCAAGCATACCATAACAAATGACAAAACTAAGCCTCATATTAAGGCTGTGTGAGGCAACCAAGAGGGGCAACAGGGAGGGTCCCAAGTATAGCCAAAAGAATCAGAGAGATGTCATCTTCCACATCCACTATTAGAGTCCCAAAAGAACACTAAGATAACAACAATAACTTATAGAGAGAGGACCTAAATCAGACATATACAAGCTCCTGTGATTGTTGCTTCAGTGTCTTTGAGCCCCCATGTGCCTTGCTTAGTTGATTCGGTGAGCTATGCTCTCTTGGAATCCTCCAGGCCTATGGCTCCTACAATGCCTTCCCACTACTCTAGGGTTTGTTGAGTTCCATCTAGTGTTTGGCTGTGTGTCTCTGCATCTGCCTCCATCAGTTACTGTAAGAAGCCTCTGTGATGATGATTAATCTAGGCACTGATCTATGAGTGTAGCAAAATATCATTTGAAATCATTCCATTAACTTTCCTTTATAGTCAAGTTTGGTTGTATCCTAAGTTTCTGGGCAATCCAGTTTGCTTCTTGGCCAACCAGGCAGTCTCATGTATGGGCTCTTTCTCCTTGCATGAACCTCAATTTGAACCACTCATTGGTTGTCCTCTTCTACACATTTTGTACCACCATCATTCCAGCACATCTTCTAGGCAGGATCAATTGCAGGTTAAAGGTTTTGTGGCTAGGTTGAGTCCCACTACTGGAAGTCTTGCCTCATTATAGCATGTGGCCAGTTTAGGCTCAGTATCCCCAATCACTAGGAGTCTTTGTGAGGTTCACCCTTGAAGATTCCAAGGAGATTTTACTGTGCTAGGCTCCCACATGGCTCCCTACCCCCAAATGCTTCCAAATTCCATTTGCTTCTCCCTGTACTCCCATTCTCTATCTTCTCCCCATCTGATCCCTTCTGTACCTATCTCCATCCACAAATTCTTTTCTATTCTTCCCTACAAAGGCACCCATGCATCTTCTTTTGAGCCTCTTTGTGTCTGTGGATTTTAGTATGACAATCCTTTAGTTCACTGCTAATGTCCACTTATAAGTGACTATATACTATGGTTGTCTTTTTGGATCTGGGTTATATTGAGGCCTGTACCCCATCCCCAGAATGGTTGTAGTAGTTTTGTTCCATGTCTGCCAGCTATTTTCATATTGTTTCTATAATATGCCTACTAGTCATTGACACAGAAAAATAACTTGACTCAGAGAAAGGCCATGCTGATCACATATCCAGTTATGTTCTGTATGAGGTTTGTTAATCTTAAGAAAATTCTCACAGCTTTATGTAGGACCCATCAGATGAAAGGTCAATTTAACTGTTATGTCTAAGATGGCTTGAATCAGAACAGACCACCTGATAGTGATTCCTGCACCTGGATATGAGTTCACTGTAATTTTTTTTTTGGGGGGGGTGGTTAGCATTTTTAATCTGTCAGAGAAATATATTTGGTTCTGTAGCTTCAGCCCCGAAATTCTGAGCTATAGCCCTGCTCAGTCTAAGGGTATGTGTTCAATACACAATGCCTGTCTAAGATTGGAGTTTGTATGGTTTGTGGGAGACTCTTGTACCCCAACAGGTTACCCCACTCAGGATGATTCTTTTCCTATCTCTATCATTTTCCTGCAGATTTCATGATGCCATTTTTTTAAAAGCTAAGTAATACTCCATTTTGTAAATGTACCACAGATGACTCAGTTGTTACAGGCTAGACTCAACTAAAGTCACGTTTTATTATGCTAATGTTAATAAAAAATATATATATTTTAAAATTCATGTTTAAGAGATGCATGTGTCCATGCTATGGAGCTCTGTATCCACAGGCTGGAACAACACAGGTCACCCAAAAACTTAAGAATCGCATGCATCTTTGTATAAAATGTATTTAAATGCTTGTTCTTCTCTCATAACAGGAATACCTGAAACAAATATTTATTGCAATGACTCATTGGTCTGGTTCGAGGCTTCTTGCTTCTACTATACTATCAATACTGGATCCTCACTGAGAATCCTCTAGGATTTCTTGTTGCCCTGTGTCATGGAGCCCCTTCAGTTTTGCATCTGTTGGGCTGTACTATTTACATCCTCCAGCAATTCATAAATGGGTAGATCTTGGGACTAGGTCAACTCAAAATCCTAGTTCTATACCTGGATGGTAGTTGGGTGGATGATCCAGCTAGCTTTCCCACGCCCACACTACCATGGAGAAGTGGCCAGCGCTGCTATGGCTAGCTCATCTAACAAAGAAGCAGAGCCAGGTCTTTTGATCTTTTGCTCTCAGGATTCGGTCACCCAACCCATTCCCCTAGGACCAGTTCTACTGTGCTGCTCAGGCAAGGAGCATGGCCAAAGGTATACTTTGAAAAGAGATATTAGCCTATCAGCTCACAGGTATAATGAGGTGAGTTTATCCTTCTGTGTGAGAGATACATCATAGTATAACAAGTTGAAAGCAAGGGGGGCAACTGTTTGATGCACTGAAACCCTATGTGAGATAAAAATAAAAACCATTTATCTGTACATTGATGGTATCCAGTATGCTCACAATGACAGTGAGCCAACATTGATGGTGTTGGCCATACTCACAGTGAGATAGAACTGAGTCACACAGCCTATACAAAGAAAAAATCCTGTCACTACCAGCTCAAAGGGCCATAAGTCAAAGCTCATTAGTTTGACATTCCACATGCAAAAGGGGCCCACAGTGCTCAGCTTCAGTTATGAGGACTTTATAGAAGAAAGAGAAATAACCCCCCTAGCATGAGGTATGATGACAGCTGTGTCAAGAGGCCAAACAAAACAATACAAAACAAACATACAAACAAATCCCTCCCTAATTCAGATAAAAATTCAATAAGATCAATCAGAAATGATCAATTATATAAGAATATAACTTGTCAGACCACAAAGGGCACTGCTGGAATTTCTGGACCCACTACTCCCTTCCTTACTTCATATCCAACATGAATTTGCTCCTGGCTAGAGGACACAATGTCCTCTAGATTCCTAAATGGTTAAATATTCTCTTGAGGTAAGGACCTTCCAAGCCCAGGGAATTTGCATTTTAATAAGCAACTGAAAGTCCTTTAGAACCTAAAGCCAAATAGTTCTAATACTATACTACAAGGTGAGTCTCTTGCAATTTAATTCACAGTAAAACAAAATGCAGGCACAGAAGTGAGAGGTACATAATTTATTCTCACACAATACCAGTCAAGTTTGACCAAAAACAGTGATGGAAATTTGATAATACTTCAAAGTTACTTTCCTTTCACTCTTTGAAAGTGGCCTAGATTAAGCATCAGAAAATGTTCTGCTCTGAAACTTTTCATTAAAATTTTACTCTAGCCAAGTTAATCATACTAAATTATATATTTGTAAACATAGGAAGCAATAGTCACACATCCATTTGAACAAATCATATTCTCTTTTTTTTTCTCTCTCTGATTCTTGAATATATAGACTCCATGGTGGCCTGTCAGTAAAGTGTCCAAATATCACAATAAGAAAATTGGCAGAATGCATCTGATACAAGTTGTCTTTCAATTAGAGATGACTAATTGTCTGGAAGGAGAAATACCTACTATTATTGTCTCAAAAAATCAAGTACTAAATAATTCAAATAAAAATTCTTTGCATATGCTTAGTGTAGTGTTTAAAACTCTCATGCTTCTTGTCATGTCCACTGAAGTTTGAAGGAAGGAAACAAGTGACAAATTATGAGGTGAAATGACAGTCTTCGTAGATGGATATGTGGGATTCAAGTGGGCTTACTAATTAGAGAATCAGTCTTTTCAAAGGGCTGACAATGAACAGCAGTGCTAAAGATGTGTGTTTTGTAAAGACTGCATGTAAACTGAAGAACAATATACATAATAAAGCAATTCTATTTGTGTAATATGCCATTGGATTTCATTGCTTAATATTCAAAGGGGGAGTAACTAAGTAATGAATTACATGGCTATCCAGATGTAACTGTCTCATATAGGCAAGTGAATAAAGCTAGGAACAGTAGTGTCTCTCCTCAGGGAAAAGGGAACCAACTAGCTGTCTAGTGACAACAGTCAATCCTGAAAACATACATACATAAAAGCAATATTATGTGTACTCAACATAATATATTTAGGAATATATATGTATATATGTGTTTATGAACATATATACACACAAATGAATATAAGCATACAGTAACTGGTAAGGAATGTTGTAATTAAATTGCAATCTCAAAAATAATAAAAAAACAATACTAAATTAAAGGACTTGCTTGACTATTTTAAAAAGCAAACATTGCCTTTATAGCTAGAGAGGATCCATGGAAAACATAGCTTGGTATTTTTTTTTTTTTATCAAATGTGTGTATCACTAAAGCCTTGATAGAAAGTAACAACAAGAGAGACTCTAGGACACTACCTAATATATCAAGGCATCAGAAAATATCTGTATATGGTTGTAGGGTGTTAAAAGAACCTAAAAAGTTTAAGGAGAGACTTGCTCAACCATGACTACCTGCTCACCTGGAATCACAGGAGCTTTGATTTTATTTATTTCTCATCCAACTACATGATGATTCTGGTGGCCACCACAAATTTGATTATTTTTAAATTTGTGATAAATTTGACATTCATAATTACCATTTTATATTTATTAACCATTCAAGTAGTTAAGATACTTTAATAGACATATCAATTAGTATTTTACTTAAAAATTCTTTTTTTTTTGTTTTTGCTTTTTGGTTTTTTTTATTATTATATTTTTTTTATTAGATCTTTCATTTACACTTCAGATGCCATCCCCTTTCCCCATTCCCCCCTTAGAAAACCCCTATCCCATGCCCCCTTTTCCTTTTTGCATTTATACATTTTTTTAAAAAATGTTAATCATAGGCTTTATAAGTTTGGTATTGTTCAATCAGAGGTGTAACCCACTACCCAACCTAGATATATCTACTATCTTTGACTGGTGGAGATTCATGAACATCTGCTTCCCTGTCTCCCCCCTCTATCTCTCTTTCATCACCTAGCTTCTCCTCTCCTTCTTCTTCTCCTCTTCTTACTCCTTTTCTTCCTCTCAGTACTCCTCCCACCTTAGCTCCTCCTACACATCACCCTTCCTGTTAAAAGGAAACTTTTCTCTCAAAATACAATTAGAGCATAATTATGCCAATTTGTACCAGTGAGGTACAAGATAGTCCTAATACCCAGTCCATCCTTTTGTTGACCTACCAGCACCTCTGTCATCTCTCCTAACTAAAACATTTAGTTCTGAACCTGGCTTTAGGATGAATGTCAGCTGACGACCATACACTCAGATCTTTTCTCTCAACAGATGCTCCAACGTTTTGAAGTAGAGCGAGTGTCCAGGTGTTCAGAGGTCTCTATAAATTGGCTAAGTTTTAGAAGCTATGCTTTGTGCTTCCCACAATTATAGTCAACTCAGTCATTCTGGATTTCTGACGGGGTTGAAAACTTAAAAATTCTTACAAGATAATTTTATTAGGTAACTATCCTCCTATAACTTCCTCTTTTTATACACCCTGAACTCTTTTCTTTCTTTCTTTCTTTCTTTCTTTCTTTCTTTCTTTCTTTCTTTCTTTCTCTCTTTCTTTCTTTCTCTCTTTCTTCCCCTGGCTTTTTCTATATATGTCTATTTGCCTATCTATCAGTTATCATCTATATGTATCAGTCAATCTATTTGTCAATCAATCATCTATCTATTTATCAATCATCTGTCTATCATCTACTATCTATCAATACTGAGGTAATTGCTTTCTCATTCCAGTTAATTTGTATTTTAATAAGCACCTAAGAAAACTTTAGAAACAAAGCAATAATATCCAAAGAATACTATAAGAAAACATAGTTTTTGCTCTGGAGATTTATAGACAAGATTTTCTATGCTGATCATTATAACACTTCTATTGTTAAGGGAAGCCTGTTCTATTTTAATTTCTCTTCACTCCAGGGATTTATTTTTTTTATAATTCTTAAATCCATTAGCATTTGCCATTTTTTTTCTGGAGGGGTATTTTCATATATTGCAGAAAATCAATTACTTCACTTAAGTAAATTGTAACTAAAATAAAAATTTTTTAAATTCTCTCTTGTCAAAAATATATCCCAACAGGACATGTGAATTTAAAATTACAAGTTTGATCACATTATTGAGCCAAGGACAGTGTTCTGGGCTAATCCATTATATAATTCACAGGCTGTGTTAGATAGTATCTCTGTCAGCATCTTCTGTACCTTCATATTCTTGAATAATAGCCAAGTGTAAATGAAAGCTTTTATGTTTTATAATCTGAATGGATTTTATTTGAGAGAGAATTTTTTAAAACCCCTTTAAAAAATGTGCTGTGGGCCAGCCATAATTTCATCTTATTCTCCCATGTTTGTTGCTGTTCTTTTGTTTTTAACTTTTGGGTAAGATTTACACATAGGAGGTATCTAATAAACCTTTGCTAAACAAATAAGCCAATTTCACCCTCCCTAACAATAAAAGATAAAGAAGTAATGTGAATTTTGTGAAAACATGAGCTATTGTCAACCCCATTTATTGTACTTATATGCACAGAGAATCAATGAAACACATCACAAAGATCATATGATGGTTGACTAAAGAGATTGTGAAGAAAGAGAACAAACAAATAAGAATATAACATTTCAGAGATAGATGGTGGTCTCTTATGGAAACTGAATGCAGTTTCTTTGAATATCACATACTTGCTGGGTTACTGAGTTTCTTTCCAACTACAAGGGATGGACACTATCAATAATCTTTAGATGTTAATAGGCACTAAGTTCAGGATTAATTTATTTTTCAAACCAAAAGCATGCTGCTTAATTTATTTTTTACATAGCACCCAGAGCAGCCAATAAATGCCCAAGGAAAACTTTGAAACAATCTAATCTTTTATTCCTTGAAAGGATTGAGTATATTAAAATCACATAAGGCGTGTAAGCCCCATTCAGGACTAAAATACTTCTTAAGAAAGAGGAAGCTTGTCAGAAGGTGGCAGTACAGTACTTTCTTTCCAAAATGAAATGCAAGAATAAAAATAATCACTGTAGGGTTTTCCAGATTCGGGCCTGAGCATCCCTGCATGTCCTGGAGTCCTCTGTCCTTGTGGGCAGGTCTCATTAGATAGTAGTGTGTAGTGCAGCCCAGATGTAGAAGTTTTAATTGGAAAAAAATCATGCTCTTTATAATCAGTCTTAGTTACATTTAACTAGATTTTTTAACCTGAGTGTTGTTTAGCATTTTTCATTATTGTATACACTTTCTGTATGAAAAATTTAGTTTTATGAAATAATAGAGTTTTTGAGTGAATTAAATACATTTCAAATTATGTTCAAGAAGTTTCATCTATGATTACCAAATGCCTAGTGTTAGCATAATATAACCTACATCTTTAGCTTAGTTACAACCTTTGCTAAACATTAATTATGGAAAGTATGCTCACACGGAAGACACTGGAGCAAGCAAATTTAATTCCCTAGCAGGTAGTTTATTGGTAGCGTTTTTTTCTTTTTTTCAAAAAGAATATGATTTTTCGTTTAGTTTGGAGACTATGGTGCATTGACAATCACAGCCAGCCAGGAAAACAGTGCAACTCTCTAGCAGGGTTAGTCATCATAATTATAAAAATGACTACCTGCTAAAATGTACGTGAAAACACTGACAGGAACAGGAATTAGAAGGTCTAACTTTCAGTCTAAGACATCATTTTAATGGACTCAATTATTGTGTGGATTAACAGACTGGCATAAAAGCAAAACCTGTTTGTAGATGCTGTTAGATATGGTGATTTCAAGAACTTACCGTTTGCAATTATGTACTTAAAATTCACTGACATCCAGAATACAAAACGTTTCATTACATAACTCATTTATAATTGTGTTTGTTATAATCTGAAGTGACAGAAGGCTTTCATTTTCAGTGAATTGTAAACTTCTTTAGGTAATTGATGAACATTTACAAAATTCATAGAGCATAAAAATAGGCATGTGTAATGCTGAAACATTCTCCTACAATACTTGTATAATAGATGAAAAGGTTGATACTCATTTCACCATCTTTGGGTTTATTTATTTTTGATCCACCAGTGGATAATTTCTTTTATGGAGGTGTTGAGTAATACAGCAAACTCTATAGCCTCACCTTTGGAGAGTGATTCCTATAATATGAATACCACAAGGGATTTGGCTTTGATTTCCATGCTATCTGTAGAACATTGCAGCACGAGAAATACAAATAATGGGAGAATGAATTGAAAAAGGCACGCATGCAAGACATGCATTTCCAGTCAACATAAGCAAGGCCTTACTGAGATAAAGCCTGTCCTTCAAGCATCTATGAGTCCTTTCATTTTTGGATATTGTTATTTAGTTATTAGTTTGTATATTGTGTGAGTCTCACAATCTTTTTTTTATGTGTTAGAAAGAAAGGCTACATATGAATTCTAGGGGACTTGCATCTTGACTCTCATAATGACTCTGCCAGTGGTTGTTTCCTGATTTGCAGCTGTTAACATCATCTAATTTAGCAGATTGAGTTAAATCCACTATGGAAAGACTGATATGCAAGGTGCAGACTCCTGTCTCCACCTAAAACACGACAGCAACTATGACTTTCAAAATGTTCTCTAAAATTTTTTTGTGAGGTCTCCAAACCTGGGATAGCCTTGTCTATTCTAGAAGACATTTTTTTTTCTTTCATGTTCTTAACTATGTATATTTGTCAACTAGCTATAATTTCCCAGAGTCCTGTACATTCTCTTTTCCACTGACACTCATTTCTAAAATTATTTTTTTCTGAAACTCACACAGCCCCTCCATAGAAGAATGATTGGTTTAAAAATTGATGGCGTGCTCATTTGCAACCTTGACTGTGTGCTTTGTGTGCTCCTTCCATGATGCTTGGGATATCAGTCTCAAGGAAACAGAAAACTAATGCTCTCTTATCACATATGAGGATTTTACCCTATAGTGTAAAAAAATATTATGTCTATGATAAATGCCTGTTTTCAGGTATTTTGATCTGATGCTCTCTGGGATCAGTATCTTGTTTAAAATGTGTCCTACAGAGCTAGTTGTTTGGGACTGCTTCAGGTGCCTGGTTAGCAGAAAGCAAAATTTGACCCTTCACTACACCCAGTTGTAGCCTATCAGGAACTGGTTTTAGTCCAGTTGAAGCCAGTGATAGACATATTCATAAATCTGGCCTCTCACAGTATCTGAAGAATCATATTAAAAACCAATGTTACCAAATTAATGTCTCTTCAGCATTCATGAGGTCAAGTTCTTTCTGTTTGATACACTTAGAATTGAAGCTAAGGGGAGGAAACTATGTCCCAAGAACTCATGAATAGAGTTAGTGAGCTTACAGGAAGCCCAAAGTTAACTGACTTTGTTCCTTAGTCTTTTGAGAATACGGGCAGCATTTGGCTGACTTCAATTTAAAAGAGGCCCCTGCAGAACTTGATTGCCCTGACACTCTGAGGTTTCCACTTTTTCCTGGTTGTTTAGAAGCTACCTGATGTGTTGTGCTTGCGTATTCCCTCATACTGACCAAGACAATATCTCCATGAGTCTGTTTGCTTTTATATCATACATATATGTACTAAGAGAAGACGACCTTTAGAAAATCTGTGAGAGGATCCTAATGGGATCCATGATGATTCATATGTATTTATATTGTTTTCCAGTGGTTCTAACTTTTTAACTCATGAATAAATCACAGCACAAATCTAAAGGATGTTGTTAGCACTCCTTGGTGTTATAGCTAGCTAGCATAAGGTGGATTTCTGCCATTTGTCTTAAAATAATTCATGTAAAAATGCCTTTCAAAATATTTTCATTTTATAATTTAACTTTAAAGAACCTGAAAAATGCTTTTGATACCTATTTTATAGGCATCTGAAATCAGTATTTTTATGATTTGTAAATTAGCATTATGTAGGCATATATATTTTTAAAGACTGCTTTCTTCTATGTTTCTTGATTGCATATATTTTAGGTTACTGCCTCAGCTGCTATGACACTAAAAGGAAAGAATTATAAAAGTATTTCCTTTCTGAAAAATATTTTAGATATGTATCAACATTTGTATAATTACTCTCTAACTCACATAATTTTTCAGGATTGCTTGAAAGTTGAAATCTGACAGTTGTTTTCAAATACATTAAAATTTCTGAGATATGTTCGATTTGATATATTTTGATTAGATTATTACCAAAATCATTTAATAATATGAGGGGATTTTGAAGCAATTTTAATTATGTAATGACTCTAGGTAATTTTATTTATGTGACACTTATACAATGTCAAGAGCATCTAGAGAGTGGAATGTTTCTGACCCCAAGCAGAATTATGAGATGTAATAAAAGCTTTATGGTCTTCACAAAGAGATTGACTCTTGCAAAGATTCTGACTCCTACACCTCCTGAAGGAATTCAGGCAATCTAGAGAAGTAAAAAACATAAGCAAGCAAACAACCTGACAAAAAATACAAAAACAAACAAACAACAAACAAACAGGGAAGGTAAATTGTTCTGATGAGCCTCCAGAAGGAACACATCACTAACAGTAACTGGATTTTAACCCATGGAGACGCTACACAAACTTGAAACCTTCAGAACAAGAGGATTAAACTTTTATATTCCTATAAACTACTACACTTGTGAAGGTTTGTTGTACCAGCAATAGAAAACAAACACAGTTGTTTCAATATTCAATTTACAATGTTGCTGAATGATACTTAGTCCTTTCTTTGTTACCTTTGTACATATTTTGCTCTAATTCTAAGAGCATAGACTAAATTTTTCTCAAATTAGTGTGGTTGAGATTGTCCTATATAACGTACTAAGCTTCAATGCTTTGCACCCTTCATAAACACAATAAAAATAAATTGTTAGCAGTCATCAAAAGCCCATAATTTGATTTTTTTCTCACCCTATTTTGTATTGAAATTTTCTTAATCACCTATAGGTTGGTAAATTCTACATATTAACAGATGAAGGGGGATGCTTATATTTGCTTTCATAATTTAGGCAAATGCATTACAGATTGCAAAGGATCAAGAAGGAATAAACAACTAACTAGTCATTCACAACGAAATAAAATGATGCACTTACATTCTGCATCTTACATCTTATGATTTACTCCCACTCAGGCATTTGCCTACAGAATGTGGATGGAACCCCAATTGGAAGACATTATATCAAATTTTATCCACTGTCAAAATGCAGCCGTTTATAGTAAGATAGTGCATTATTTACTAAACATTTTTTTACAAATCTTATACTGTCAGCACCCCAAATTTTTGCCTTTGCATTTCAGACTCTCCGTGTGCTCACATTCTTCACCCTTGTTGATGACATGTCTTTATGTGCTTCTCCATGTTCCCTGGTTATGTGCCATTTTTGATTTCCCAAACTTTAGTCAAATACAGCTGTGATCCTCATTCTTTCTCTACTTATTTTTCAAACTGTTTCAATAAGTCCTGTGTCTTTAGGCAAATTCTGTCTGTGGTTAGATTCCACATTTTACCTCTATTCTGAATCTTATATACCATTGAATCCTTACTTAATCTGGCAACACGATACCTCTGCACATGTCACTATAATATCCCATCCAAATCCCAGATGAAAAGAATTCTCTTCTCTAAAACTCTATTTTTACCTTTCTCCTTTATAATGTCATCAATACTGCACATACTTGGATATATTTTAAAAGTTAAATTGCATTATATCATATCTTTGTCTGATATTATGCTCAATTTCCATCTTCCAGTGTCAGGCTCCAATATCTAACATGCTCTTGTGTGTGACCTGGTTCCCCTGCCCATCTGCAACAGTATGGTCACACTCCTTTCTCTGACTAAGTTTCACTCCCTCCTGGTTACCATTCTCTCTTTAAGGAATTTTATACCTTTTTTCTTTCTCCTCCATCTCTAGTTATTTGTATACTGATTTGTAAGAGAGAAACCACCATTACCACTGCACTAAAAATGACTTCTCAGGTTTTACACAATGTAGACTGTGTTTATGAATATTCTGGGTAGCCTATAAAATACAAACAGTTGTGTCTCAGATATTGCCAGTGTTTCTTTCTCTGTTTCAGCACATAGGAAAGTGCACTTCAAATTTAGGAAGGCCATTCTGTCCCTTAAGGCTCACAGTAATTATTAAGGGAAGTATAAAGAAAATTCAAATTTCCTTAATTAACTAAGACACTGAGTAGCAATTAAATCTGTGCAATAGTTCTGACGATATTGAACTCTTGTCTAATTTTATTCTAATTCTTTTTCTGATGTAGAAACGTGATTTTAACTAGAATAATACAACAAAAACTGCAATGAGCATATTTATAAATGTTATTCATGTAAGCTACTTGGAATCAATAGACTCTTAAGAGATTTTGCATCTTGATAGCAATGCATGTTGCAGGTGATTAGTTAAATATAGCATCTTCAATTGAAAAGTTAACTATTAGACTTCAGTTGACTACTGCAGGTATAGACTGGGTATCAATTACTTTCCAAACACTGGAGATATGTACTAAAAGAAAATAACACATGTAAACAAATGGAGATGGTTAATTGCAGATTTAATTCTAGTCAAATAGTGGACTATCAGAACCTCATTTATCATCTATGTTTGATTCTATCACCACAAAAATAATATATAAATGGTAGAAATTTCCCATTGTAATCATATAAAAATGTTGGCTGTGTCTCTGCTGTTAAACTTTATTTTAAAGGGATGGTTAGAGTTGCAGGATTTTTTTTAGAATTTTCATTTCCAGGTCAAGTTTAATTTAGCCATCATTCAAAAAACCTGCAAATTCTCAGCAATTTTCTTGGTGTTTTTTGGTCACTTAACTAAAACAAAACAAAACAAAACAAAACAAAACAAACAAAAAGAGTGTAGTTGTAGCCAATAACTCCTACTAAATAACCTCAAAATATAAGCATTCAAAATATTTAGAGCTTACATTTAAAACATTTAAAATGTATATTTATGAACAATAATAAATCAAATTCAACCTTGAATATTAAGGTTTTTATAATCATTGAAAATCATTATTTCTGAGCTTTGAATATTTAAAGTAAACTGTCATTTGTTTCTAAGTTTCATTGGTGGGGCATGTTAGGAAGATGGAAGACTATTCAAGAAGGTCATATTCTTTATAATGATTGATGGGTCATGAGGGCAGTTTATCATCTTAATAATATTTTTGGAAAAGAAACAGAATAAGGTTAAGTCTAGAAGAGTTACAACTTTGACAATCATGAGTTTTTTTCACATATCATTGTTACAATTTGTTACTCTGGTATATTCTATTTTTATATAATATCTAGTTTTATAGTTAAAATTTATTATTTCAAATTAAGTAGTTATTAATGTTTGTGTATATGTGTTCATTGTCTAAATCCAGAGGAGTCCATAGCATACCTGAGAGTTGCAATTTTACAAGTTGGTGAGCTATTGTGCATTTGCTGGTAACAGCACCCAGGCTCTCTGCAAGATTAGCAAGTTCTCTTATTTACTGAGCCATTTCTCCTGGCCCATTTTTATTGTTTTTGTTACTTATTTTATTTGTGTTTTAACTGTATCTGACAAAGTGTGACTTTTGAGCATCATAGTTGGTGAATTCAAAAGAAGTCAAGAGGCAAAATCAAAGGACTGCACACAGGAAGGCAACTTGAAGTTTTCATGCCAAGCAATATAAAACCAACAGGTTCACAAGCAATTCTTTAATGGCATCAGCAGCTCAGACTCTCAGGCAGTGTATAAAAGGGAGCAAACTGCATCACATAAGCATCTAGAGTGTGAGCCAGAAAGCCAGAGATAGAAATCCAAATAAAACAAATTACATCACAAAACAACCAGTTGCCATCAAATCTGTTGCCTTTCTTAAGAAGGTCAAATGACCATATCTATTTTCTTGTCTCCTGACACAGTGGGTTTAAGTATTTGTTTATGTAAACAAGAATTGAATAAATGCATTTTGAAAAATGTATGACATATGATGTTTTATTATGAGTTTTTCTCTTCTTTGTCTTTTTCCCCCCAACCCCCACCCTATCACTATTTTGAGTTTCGGTTTCATATGCTCTAGGTTGACTTTGAAGATAGTATACTGCAGTAGGTGACTTTAAATTCCTCTTATTCTTCCTCTGCCTCCTGAATACTGAGGTTACTTTGTGTGGTTCTTGTTTCATAGTCATTTGGCCTTGCTACTGTATTCTTAATAGTTGCCTAAAAATCATATATATTCTAATAAAATATTAAAATGAAAGTTTTCAGTCTTAAAATAGGTGTAGTTTGAACTTTACATGTTTTTCTCTAGAGTGCATGTTTCATATTACCAAAAATTATTCTGACAGTAGACCAAAGAATAAGTCCATCATTGTAGCCAATGCCTTCTACCAAATAACCCCAAGAGAAAAGCATTTAAAACACTTAAAACTTAAGTTTTAAGTTTAACTTAAACAACTAAACACAAGTGTTTAAGCTCCTGAGAATATATAATTCCAAGGAAAACTTTTATTTATGGACTTTTTGTATTTTTACACGGAAGTATACTTTAGAAATATCATTTGCATCATTTACAGTAATTTTTTTTAGAATCCTTGAATAAATATTTATTAAAAGACAGCCATCCTTGAAAACCTCTGTACAGGTAGCATTGTATGAAAGAAACAGGCTATATTTAGGGAGATATATATATATATATATATATATATATATATATTCATATTTGCATAAAATAAAAATTAGTTTTTTAAAAGAAGCAATGGATTTGAAAGAAAGCAAGAAGACAGATTTGGTAGCATTTGGAAGAAGGAAAAGAAAGGGAGAAATGTTGTAATCAAGTACTAATCACAAACTGGGCATGGTGGCATATGCCATTATTCTCAATACTCAGGAGAAAATGGCAGGTATAAGTCTGTGAGTTTGAGGCCAGCATGATGTAACAGGAGTGAGTTTTAAAATAGCTAGGGCTACATAGTAAGACACTGTTTATAAAACAAGAAAAAATTATAATCTCAAAAAGTAAAGAAAAATGAAATAAAACAAAACAAATCAAAACAAAGGCAAAACAAACAAAACACAAAAGAACCTTAGTGGCCATGGCATATTATAGGATGATGTTGAGATAAGTGAATTATTTAAACACAAATATGTTTGGTAAAAACTTTTAAGTATATGGTGACTAATATGTGTGAGTGTGATTATACCTGCCTGGGATTTTACCAAACACATATGTTCTTTGAGCTTTAAAGAGTCATTGCTCAAAAATTAAACATATTCATAGAAAAAGATGCATTTGACCTAAGAAATATTAAAAAAGACCCTTATTTCAATAGATGTATAATATATCGTATATAATATTTAAACATATATGTACAATATATATTTATATAACATAAAATTTTATGATATATATGTATATACATACATAATGACATACAGTTTTATTTATAACACATGGAGTAAATAATGCAATGAAAGTAAATGATATCCAGTTAAATATAATAGACATATTCTATAATTTATAGCATTTCAAAATCTGCAATCTAGTTATTATATGCTTTATTTTGTGCCAGAAGAATTTTATTATAGTTATGACTGGCTTCATGGATAGACCCTTCCCATGCTCCATACCGTGTCTTCCAATTTCATTTCCTATTGTTCATTGTTTTGGTTTTATTTATTGAGTGTTCATTTTCTGAAGTCTGTGCTGTATATTTCTCTAGACTTTATATTCTATTTCAATGTGAAAATATCCTTGTCCTGTCTCACACACTAATGTCCCATTATCTCCCAGTAATCTCCCACTAATTCTCCCACTAATAAGGAAGGCCCTTCAGTATTTAAGAATGAGTCAGCACTGCTCAGTTGTCATATTGTGTTCAGGCAAATTAATCACACTTGAACAACTTTTCAAAACTATGCCTCAAGAGGTGTCAAACTATTAAATATTTTTCTACCCTAAGTATTGAGTATTGTTCACTGCAGAGAATAAAGTACCACTTTTGCATATATTATACAAACATCTTATGCTTCATGAAACCACAATAAATTTTCTTGCTGATTACTTCTGTAATCTCAGGATCTCCTGCTGTTTTATAGAGTCTTATTAATTTCATTCAAGTAGTAGAATTAGCACCTGTAGAGAGGCCTTTATGATTTCTTAGCTTTTGCAATATTAATGATAATCTACCCTATTTATCACAGAGCAGATGCTTTTCTCTGTCTTCATATCAATTTATCTGTGGTGTTTTTTGATTTAATGTTTTATTTCAAAATAATATTGGATGCAGACTGACAAATGAGAAACCTTGGTTATTGAAATTAATCAGGTTTTTGGATTCTGAAGTTAGTTAAGCATCTCTGATTTTAAAATTAGAAATTGTATTTTTTCCATTGATGGATAATAGATATCTATGCAATGTGATATAACTTTGAGAAAAAATATTAAATAATAGATATTAGCCTGGACATATATTATGCATATTTTTTAACTTTCATATGCAAGAAAATTAAAAACATTATTTACTATGTTTCTAAAAAATATCATACATTTCTGGACAAGTTGATAATTACTTGTGATGCTAGTTTTTGGAGTTTAGGGCAGTATACAGTGAGTTTGAGGACATCCTGGGCTAAATCACAAGTGAGACCAAATCACAAAAATGTAAATGTGCCCCACTCACATACCATTTATGTCTGTGTGGGGATGTAAGCACCTTTAAAATGACTCAATGTTCTCTGAGATGTTTGTTTCTATTTCATAATTGCAGTTTTCCATGTAAGAACAGTAGCAGAACTATAACAGTGATAATACATGTCTCTGTGCAAACATCAGTCTATTTCCAACTAAGAAGAGGCAGCTGGCAAAGTTTATGTCAGTATTACTAAGGTCATTCTGCAATCTTGTTCCTATTTCTTTCTAGAATATGATAGATTTAAGAACTCTTCACAGATTTTCCACATGCAAGATGGCAACTATTAATTTTCTCACTTGCTAACACTATCTTTAGTGTAAGTGACTTACTGTGTTCAATAATTTGGTATAGAATTTGCTATTTAATATCATATATACTATTGCAGTTTTCCAAAAGTGCTTTCTACTGTAAATAGATCCTGTCACACCTCTAAGCCATGTTCGTATTTTAAACCACATCATTAACATCATAGATCAGCTAAATTGCATAAGAAATTAAGGAATTTATGTTCATATTTTTTGTAAGATTTTAATTTCTTTCTTTAGCATACAGAGTACAGATAGTGATTGCACTATTCAATTCTGTCTGTCATGGGGGTTATATTCTTTCTCAGTCATCATGTAGATCCTTTTAAATATTCTTTATTTTTGTCTGTTTCCCAGTCTTTACTAGTGTTAAAAGCTTTTGTTCTTTCTCTATGAATGTATACCAAATGTATGTATTACATAGAGAACTGAGTATATCTCTTCAAAGTTTTAAGGCACACCTTTCACTGAAGATTGTTTTGTGATATATAAAAAAAACTGAGAACTAAAGGTGAGGAATATATACAGCATAAACAAAGTGATGGAGGAGTGGGGAAGAGAGTGGAACTGGTTGAACTTTTATGTTTCTGAGATGTTGAAATTCAGGCCAACTTTTATGAATCCTCTTCCTTCCCTTTCAATTCTTTCCATTGTCCCTAAATGTTTTTAACTTTTAATTACTTTTATTTTATTGTATATATATTTATAGATAAATATTCTTAAACACTCATCTTCATCCAAATAATGTTGACCTGTATTATCTTAAGAGTATAAGATGATTTCTTTTTAATTTAATTTTGAATAATTTTGGCAATTAGTGAAAATTTTCTTTTTTCATGTATTTTGGCGGATTTTATTTTGTTTTTATTTTATCTTTTTCATAGTAACAATGTCAATCCAGTGTTTCAAGCACACTAGTCAAGTACTGAAACTTAGGTCCACATTTCATTTGGAGTGTGTGTTTTCCAGTACCTCTCCCTCTCCTTCTTTCTCCCTTTCCCTCCCCTCCCCTTTCTCCCTTTTTTGCTTTTTTCTCTCTCTCTTTCCCTGACCCCACTTTCTCTTATACTCTCTTCCTCCCAACCTCCTGTCTTGCTTCTTTGAAACAGTGTCTATGGCATATCCCTATCAAATGCACACAAAACTATATTCTCCTGGACCTTAGACAATTCCTTCACTGTGTAATTTCCTTTGCTCTACAGGAGATTAATTTTATTTGAAGTAGTCATGCTTGTTAAATTTTGCTTTCATTTCCTTAGATTTTTTTGTGTGTGCAGTTACACACAAATGCTGCTGAGAATTGAAGCAACATGAAGGTAATGAAAATTCACTGTTCTTACTGACCGTGTCTGTGAGAATATGAGTGTGCTGTCAACTGCCTTTATGTTACAAGTGTCAGCTTCCAGTAAGAAGGAGGGAGCAGCTGAGATTGAAGGTGTGTTTCAAAGGAACTTAGAAAATCATGAAGAAATGGAATCCCATTTATTGAAACTAGAATAAGACAAAAAAGAAAAAAATGAATCTATAGTATAATAGATATTGTGTCTATTCATACTGAGAACTAAAGAATCAGAAAACTGGAAAATGTATAAACAATCATTGAGAAATGAAGATTATGACCAGTGTAACAGAGTACTGGGAGCATTCTTCATACTAGCTGGCATGAATAGCCATGGATGGAACAGGAGAGACCCCTAAACCTGTCTTTCATGAATGTTCCATAGTAATTTAATAACACTCTTAAATCTTAGTGCTTGCCTCGAAAAGGTGAGCAGCTTCTCTTAACCAGGAAAGGGCAATGCTGAAATTCACAAGTAAAAGTTTCTGAAAAAAAAAATCCTGAAAAACAGTCAAATGGGAAAAGAAGATCAACTTATATTATGACTAACAGCTTTAAATTTTTGTATTTTGTTGATTTCAAAGATTAGTCAAAAAGTATATAGAACAGAAAATATTTACTCTTGGTTTTCCCTTCTAATTATTCTATATTTAAAAAGTAGATTAAATGTTGTTGTGACAATATTTTTAGATAAAATGTATTCTAGCAACTGTTGATACACAATAATGTACCCAGTCCTAAATTTAATGGAATTGAATAAAATAAATGTTACAATGTGCTTACAATCTATTAATCAATAATTCAGGAAGAAACTGTAAGTGAAAATGAAACATGTTTGGACAGTTGTGTAGGGTTAGATATTAAAAACCTATTTTAAGGGTGTTTCTTAACTGCTTCAACCTCCCTTCTAACCCACTGACCAGAGGTATTGGAAAGAGATGGTTAGGAGGAAGAGGGTCTTATGGACATCTTTAGAAGTAGTTCCTTGGGGCAATTCCACTCTTTGCTATCAGGATACCAGCAGCCCAGTTCAATAGTAAACATCAAATAGAAATCAGTGTCACTGGCACAATACAGTAGAAATAGCAAGGCTCTACTGAATAGCCTCGAGTCAGCAGAAGTGGCCAGAATCAGTAGGAATAGTTTGAGTAAGTTCTTTGGCACATTTCTCTGTACAAAGCAAACACCAGCAAAGATCAGTAAAGTGTTACATGGTGTAGCAATGTAAGAACGATCTCTCACTGTTTGTGGGGTTGCATTTATATTCTTTCTAAACACCACACACCCTCTCAAGTATCTGTTTTCAGCAAAGCATCACATGCCCTCTCACAAGACAGCTTCCAGGAAAACATTAGCTGGCACAACTTAGTTGTCAAAGAAACCAGAAATTTATACTTCACACTTGATAAAATTTTTAAAATATGAAAAATTATTCAAAATTATTCTTATTCAAAATTACTGTGCATTGACCAAGATTATTTAAAGAAAGATATATTTAATTCCACAGCAATAAAAGCTAAAAACATTTTTAATTTTGAACTCCATTGATGAAGGTTGGGGAAGGGACATTAACTGCATGTTTAGTCAGAGCAATCAACTTATCTCTTTATAGCTGTAGCTGCCTTTCTATAGACAGTCTTACTTTGAAAGGTTTGTAAATTAGGATTCAATAGAAATTAAGATGTATGCAATAGAAGCCAGAGGTCTCTCTTGTGGAAGTAATAAGCCTGAAGTTTACTCAAATTAATGGTGAGCCCAAAGGAAGCCTTGTAATTTCCTAAAACAAGAAATGAATCTCGTCAGGGAAGACAGACCAATCATAGTGAATATAACCATCACCCAGAGTTTCTATTCACTTGAAAATGGTAATGAGCCTTTCTGAAGGCTCAACACAGTCTCATCTGATGTGTCTTTCCATGTGGACCAGTATTGATAAGGCTTCCTTCGAACATAGTGGCTATGTTCTAACAATTGAGATAACAATGGCAGGGATGGAAACATCCCTCTATTCTATCCTTTGTTGAAGTTAAAAGATTTCCTTAATCTTGACTAAGATACAATAAAGTCCTTGGTTCCCACACTCAAAAAAATTTTAGGACACATTCATTTGAAGAATTGGAGTTTATTATAAATAGAAGGTTGCTTAATGACATGTCTGGAAGCCAGGTAGAGATATTTTAGGGAAAGTCCCAACTAAGTTTTTTAACATTGGTCATATATAAGGATATAGCTTATATCCCTTTAGTCAAGCTTAAATCACAAAACACTTATTTCACTCTTTTAATTAATTAAATGCTTCCAAGTTATATTCTGATATATTCATAAATCTGTGTCTTGTCCAGTTGTCATCAAAGGAGCTTATGCTTGCAGAATATGAGTGTGTGTGCAGAGCCACATATTATGTAAAAAAAAGAATCTAAATTGGACTCCTTATTTACTTCCTCACCTTAGAGGTCAGGGAACTCTACAGAAGATGGGAAGGAACATTGTAGTGTCATGATTAGAGTAGTAGTAGAATAAACTCCATTTTGGTTTTAAGACTCCTTTCTAAGTTAACTTGCCCTTAAAGAGGCATGGCCCCTACCCTTGAGGTCTGAGAAAAATCACAAAATGTCCCTGGCAGTAGCAATATAGACAGAGCAACTGCAGCTAGCTGATAACGGCACAGTGGGCTAAGAAACATAAATCTTTCCCAGGTCAAGATGCCGCTTTTTGATGTATGCTCCATCCTTGTAGTGTAACCAGGTGCTATAAACTAATTAGCTCAAAGGCCAACATTCCTTCACCCTCTCATGTAATGCCAAGGCATGGAAACCCCTGTTTGTGTTATCTCCTTTGTAAACTACCTCTCTCTAGTTCTTGGGCTACTCTCCTGTCCTGTTGTATCAGGAAGGTTTGTGGCCTGAGCTCGAGAGTTAAATAAAGACTCTCATGTGCTTGCATTGGAGTTATGGTTCCTGGTGGTCTCTTTGGGCTTTTTGTGATTTGAGCACAACAGTAGAAGTCAGAGGGGACGGAGGATACCTGGAAAACATGACCTAGTGAGTCAACTAAGCAGGGTACATATGGGATCACAAAGATTGAATCCCCAATCATGGATCCTGCAAGGATATGCATCAGGTCCTCTGTACACATGTTATGTACATGTGTTATGACTGTTACTTGGTGTTTCTGTTAGAACCCTAACAATGGGACCTATTATAATTCTGAGTCTTTTGTCTGCTCTCTTGAGACTCTCTCCTTTTATTGGGTTGCCTTGCCCAGCCTTGATATGAAGACTTTTGTCTTGTAGTATTTTATCTTGTTTTATCATATTTGGCTCTTGTAGACTCTAGGAAGTCTGCTCTTTTCTGAATGGAAATGGAGAAGAAGTAGATCTGGGCAACAGGAGAGGTAAGGGGAGAAGCTGGGAGAGGTGGAGACACGTGAAACTGTGGCAGGGATCTTCTTTATGAGAGAAGAATCTATTTTCAATGATTTCAATGATTTCAATAAAAGTTCTTATTAGAGTCAAAAAATTTTTCCCTTTCTATTTAATAAATGAGATCATAGGATGGTTTAAGAAGAGCAAATTATCAGGGCATTAAAATTTTTCTATTAATATGTAGTAGTTTCTGGTGAGATTTCTAAAAATTTTCTGGTTTACAGGACGGATGGATAAAAGCAGGGTTACATAGATATCTTGGAATTGATGAGGAATTCTATATCCCTATAATTCTCCGTATTTCTGTATCCTGCACCAAGAACATCTTTAAAACCCCAAGAGATCATTGTGACATTGCTATGAACCTATCACAGATGATGGGAATGTCATTACCATAATATTCCCCCATCAAGAAAGTCTTCAGCTTTTCACAGGCTACAGAGAAGAATAACACAAAAGTACTTCCAATTTAATAATAGTAAGACCATATAAGAGTAACTAGGAATTGACATGAATTCTATGGAAAACAGAAGGTGTCAAGAAAACAGGGAGGGAGAGAGAAAGAGGGAGGGAGAGAGAGAAAGAGAGAGAGAGAGAGAGAGAGAGAGAGAGAGAGAGAGAGAGAGACAGACAGACACAGAGACAGAGACAGAGACAGAGACAGAGACAGAGACAGAGAGAGAGAGATCCACTCAGCATGGCTTGAGCTACTGAATCTGCAAAGGCCACCTCCAGTGACACACTTCTTCCAACAAGGCCACACTCTCTAATTTCATTCAAGTAGTACCACCATTTCCTGGTACCTTGAAACTATTCACCTATGGGGGATATTCTTATTCAAACAATAACAACACTTATTAGGAAAAAGTAATTTAGGATGGGGCAATTGTTATATAAAGTATCTATAGACTGAATTAATAGAAATAAGTATTCTGTATTTGCAATATATGGAAAATAAATGTTAGAACATTATTTAGACTTATAGAAGATATTTGCTTCATTTTGGAGATTTTATATTATTGACAACAATGTTATATAGTATTTCTCAAAGATATTTCCCTACCAGATCATAGTTTTCTGATCTTTGCAAGTCATTAATTAAGTTTACCAAATATGCTTAATCAAATAATTTTTGTACTTTCTTTTGGAAAAAATGCTATATTTTTTTCCAACTTTGCATATTTGTTGCTTATGAACTTTTTGCCAACCATTGGGGTAGGTACTACTCAAGAGTATTTAATAAATAAGATACCACATATGAAAAAGTTTATATTCCATAATTATTAATATACTGATTTCTGTATATAAAATAATTCATGAGTTTTTTTTACAATGATAAAGAAAATATACTTTCCAAATCATTTTGTGATATTTTTTAAAAAATTAAAACATAAACAAAAAGTTTACTCCTTTTTCAGAAATAAATATTTTTTCTTTCTTTTTTTATTGGATATTATATTTACATTTCAGATTTTATCCCCTCACCCCATTCCTCCCACCACCCAGGTACCCCCTATCCCATCCCCCCTCCTGCCTCTACAAGGGTGTGTCCCCACCTACCTTCACTCCATTCTCCCCTCTTTACCCTCGAATTCCTCCCCGCTTGGTGTTCAGCCTTCATGTGATCAAGGATCTCCTCTCCCACCCATGCCTGACAATGTCATCCTCCCCTAAGTATACAGTTGAAGACATGGGTGCTTCTCTTTGTGCTTCCAGGCTGGTGGCTTAGACCCTGGGGAGCTCTGGTTGGTTGGCACTGTTGCTCTCCTCTTGGGGACACCAACCCTTTCAGCTCCTTCAGTCCTCTAGCTTCTCCATTGGGAACCCTTGATCAGATCAATGGGTAGCTGCGAGCATCCACCTCTGGATATGTCAGGCTCTGGCAGACCTCCAAGGAGACAGCTACATCAGGCTCCTGTCCACATGCACTTCCTGACATCCATATCAGTGTCTATCTTTGGGGACTGCACATGGGACGGGTACCAAGGTAGAGTGGTCTCCAGATGGCCCATCCTTGAATTTCTGTCCCACACTTTGTCACCATATTTGCTCCTTTGAGCATTCTGTCACTCCTTCCAAGTAGGACCATGGCATCCACACTTGGTCTTCCTTCTTCTGGAGCTTCGTTTAGTCTGTGAGTTGAATCTTGGCTATTTCAAGTTTTTGGGATAATGTCCACATATCAGTGAGTAAATACCATGTGTATTCTTTTGTGATTGGGTTACCTCACTCAGGATGATATTTTCTAGTTCCAACCATTTACCTAAGAATTTCTTGAATTCATTATTTTTAACAGCTGAGTAGTACTCCATTGTGTAAATATACCACATTTTATATATCCATTCGTCTGTTGAAGGACATCTGGGTTCTTTCCAGCTTCTGACTACTATAAATAAGGCTGCTATGAACATAGTGGAGCATGTGTCCTTGTTATACGTTGGAGCATCTTCTAGGTATATGCCAAGGAGTGGTATAGCTGAGTCCTCAGGTAATGCTATGTACAAATTTCTGAGGAACTGCCAGACTGATTTCCAGAGTGGTTGTACCAGTTTGCAAACCTACCAACAATAGAGGAGTGTTCCTCTTTCTCCACATCCTGACCAGCATTTACCATCACTTGAATTTTTTATCTTAGCCATTCTGACTGGTGTGAGGTGGTATCTCAGGGTTGTTTTGATTTGCAGTTCCCTGATGACTAAGGATATTGAGAATTTCTTAAGGTGCTTCTCTGCCATTCAAATTTCCTAAGTTGAGAATTCTTTGTTTAGCTCTGTACCCCATTTTTTGATAGGGTTAATTGGTTGTCTGGAGTCTAATTTCTTGAGTTCTTTGTATATATTGGATATTAGCCCTCTATCAGATCTAGGATTGGTAATGATCTTTTCCCAAACTGTTGGTTGCTGTTTTATCTTATTGACAGTGTCTTTTGCCTTACAGAAGCTTTGCAATTTTATGAGGTCCCATTTGTCAATTCTTGATCTTACAGCATAAGCCATTGGTGTTCTGTTCAGGAACTTTTCTCCTGTGCCTAAGTATTCGAAGGGCTTCCCAACCTTCTCTTCTATTAGTTTCAGTGTATCTGGCTTTATGTGAAGGTCCTTTATCCACTTGGACTTGAGCTTTTTACAAGGGTATAAGAATGAATTGATTTCCATTCTTCTACATGATAACATCCAGTTGATCCAGCACCATTTGTTGAAAATGCTGTCCTTTTTCCACTGGATGGTTTTAGCTCCTTTGTCAAAAATCAAGTAACCATAGGTGTGTGGGTTCATTTCTGGATCTTCAATTCTATTCCATTGATCTTCCTGCCTACCTCTGTGCTAATACCATGCAGTTTTTATCACTACTGCTCTGTAGTACAGTTTGAAGACAGGGATGGTGATTCCCCCAGAAGTTCTTTTATTGTTGAGAATGGTTCTCGCTATCCTGGGTTTTTTGTTATTCCAAATAAATTTGGAAATTGCTCTTTCTATCTCTTTGAAGAATTGATTTGGAATTTTGATGGGGATTGCACTGAACCTGTAGATTGCTTTTGGCAAAATGGCCATTTTTACTAAATTAATCCTGCCGATCCAGGAGCATGGGAGATCTTTCCATTTTCTGAGATCTTCTTCGATTTTTTTCTTCAGAGACTTGAAGTTCTTGTCATACAGATCTTTCACTTGCTTGATTAGATTCACTCCAAAATATTTTATATTATTTGTGACTATTGTGAAGGGTGTCATTTACCTAATTTCTTTTTCAGCCTGCTTATCTTTTGAGTAGAGGAAAGCTAATGATTTGTTTGACTTGATTTTATATCCAGCCGCTTTGCTGAAGTTGTTTATCAGGTTTAAGAGTTTTCTGGTAGAAGTTTTAGGATCACTTAAGTATACTATCATATCATCTGCAAATAGTAACATTTTGACTTCTTCATTTCCTATTTGTATCCCTTTGACTTCCTTTTGTTGTCTAATTGCTCTGGCTAGGACTTCCATACTATATTGAATAGGTAGGGTGAGAGTGGGCAGCCTTGTCTAGTCCCTGATCTTAGTGAGATTGAATGAAGTTTCTCTACATTTAGTTTGATATTGGCTACTGGCTTGCTGCATATTTTACTATGTTTAGGTATGTGCCTTGAATTCCTGATCTTTCCAAGACTTTTAACATGAAAGGATATTGAATTTTGTCAAATGCTTTCTCAGCATCTAGTGAGATGATCATGTGGTTTTTTTCTTTGAATTTATTTATGTAGTGGATTACATTGATGGATTTCTGAATATTGAAAGATCCCTGCATTCCTAGGATAAAGCCTACTTGATCATGATGGATAATTGTTTTGATGTGCTCTTGGATTTGGTTTGCGAGAATTTTATTGAGTATTTTTGCATCAATATTCATAAGCAAGATCGGTGTGTAGTTCTCTTTCTTTGTTGGGTCTTTGTGAGGTTTAGGTATGAGCGTAATTGTAGCTTCATAGAACGAATTGGGTATTGTTCCTTCTGTTTCTATTCTGTGGAATAGTTTGAAGAGTATTGGTATTAGGTCTTCCTTGAAGGTCTGATAGAATTCTGCACTAAAACAGTCTGGTCCCGGAGTTTTGTTGGTGGTGATACTTTTAATTACTGCTTCTATTTCTTTAGGGGTTATAGGACTGTTAAGATGGTTTATCTGCTCCTGATTTAACTTTGGTACCTGGTATCTGTTTAGAAAATTGTGCATTTCATCCAGATTATTCAATTTTGTTGAGTATATGCCTTTGTATTAGAATTTGATGATTTCTTTTAAATTTCTTCAGTTTGTGTTGTTATGTCTCCCTTTTCAGTTCTGATTTTATTAATTTGGATACCGTCTCTGTGCCCTTTGATTAGTCTGGCTAAGAGTTTATCTATCTTGTTGATTTTCTCAAAGAACCAGTTCCTGGTTTTGTTGATATTTTGTATAGTTCTTTCTGTTTCTACTTGGTTGATTTGAGCCCTTTGATTATTTCCTGCCATCTACTCCTCTTGGGTATATTTGCTTCTTATTGTTCTAATGCTTTCAGGTGTGCTGTCAAGTTGCTAGTGTATGCTCTCTCCAGACAAAGACAGACACTACCTAAGAGTAAAAAGATGGAAAACAATCTTCTAAACAAATGTTCCCAAGAAACAAGCAGGATAGCAATTCTAATATCAAATAAAATTGATTTTCAAACAGAAGTAATCAAAAAAGATAAGGAAGGCCACTACATACTCATCAAAGGAAAAATGTATCAAGAAGAACTCTCAATTTGGAACATCTATGTCTCAAATGCAAGGGCATCCACATACATAAAAGAAACTTTACTAAAGCTCAAAGCATACACTGCACCTCACACAATAATAGTGGGGGACTTTAATACCCCACTCTCAGCAATAGACTGCACATGAAAACAGAAACTAAACTGAGATACAATGAATCTAATAGAAGTAATGAACCAAATGGTAAAGAAGTAATGAAACATTTCATCCTAAAACAAAAGAATATACCTTTTTCTCAGCACCTCAAGGTACTGTCTCCAAAATAGACCATATAATTGGTCACAAAACAGGCCTCAACAGATACAAAAAGATTGAAATAATCCATTGTACCCTATCAAACCACCATAGATTAAAGCTGATCTTTAACAATGACAAAAACAACGGAAAGCCCACATACACTTGGAAATTGAATAATGCTCTACTCAATGATGACTTGGTCAAGCAAAAAGTAAGGAAAGAAATTAAAGACTTTTTAGAATTTAATGAAAAGGAGGACACATCATACCAAAACTTGTGGGACTCCATGAAAGCAGTACAAAGAGGAAAACTCATAGCTCTAAGTGAATTCTGAGGATTATGATTGTATGGTTGTTTATAAGTGCCTTTAATGAAGCTAAATGATATGCAGTTCATAATTCAGAAATTCCAACAGTGAGAACCACTGATAGAAATTTCATTTTCTTTACACATTTACAAGCCTTTTCTTGTTCAGTTTTCTACATATTCAGTCGTATTTGGTTCTGAATACACTAACAAACTAAAAACCTGTATGTATGATTGTTGGAACAATCAATTTAAATACAATATTTCAACATATGAATACAAGAAGAAAAAAACCACTTATATATCTTGAAAATTAAGTCAACACAAGCAATCACAAAATTGTGACCAATAGTAATGAAAATTAATCTTGGTATGTTTTCAAATGTACAAATGAACTTCCTTTGCATTTTACAAAAATAGTCCACCCAAATTCCAGATTAAGGCTCTTAGACAGACACATAATGCACCTTCAAGTTATTTTTTTTTTAAATCAAAATTTGTAGAGGATCATCTATGTCTGGGTATATGAAATGGTCTTCACCAACTGCTTTTTTCCATCTTTATCAGACACTTATTCATTGTAACTAAATTAGAGCTTCAGACTTAAAATTTTCAAATACATAGTAATAAACATGATCAGATATCTATGTTGTTACACTATCTGTGTATATCATTTTGCATGTGTACTATAAATACTAAGTTATAGGCCTTGCAATTATTTATAATTTGCTTTTTCTGTAGTAGCATTTTAGACATAAATTAAACTTATCAGTAACATTTAATTAAAAGTTATAAAACTCATTTAAATAATAAAGTAAAGTGAGCTGTGAAAAACAGAAAATAAATTGGCTTAATAATTGACTGCTATTACCACTGGGTTAAAAACAAAGCAATTGTATTTGAATTAGCTAGTCACAAAAAGAAGTACTTAGTGTCCCCTGATTACAAGATACTTAGAATTATAGAGATGGATGAAGATGGACTTTAAAGATCTGAAATAACTGCCCAATGTAAACTACTTGGTTCTTTTTTCTTTAACAAGAACAAAGCTATAAATCTGTGGAAATTATGACTGTACATTATAAATATCATTTTCCCGCACTAAGAAAAAAATTATTGTGATGTTAAACTTCACGTTGTTTATGATTTCTGAAAAACAGAAGGATGAAAATATCCACAGACACCAAACCTCAGATTTTTCTTATATTCTCTTTGCTTCCTTAAAGCAAGACTTGGCAGTAAGAAAGTAAGAAAGTAAAAAAGCCCTTATCTACAAATATTAATTATATTACAGCCTAGTTCCAAATGTTGTTGCCTGCTGTGTAGATATGTTTGTGGGGGTTAATCTCTGAGTAACATGGTAGGCTTGTCAAGCCCTGTATGAGCTCTGGTGTTTTCTTTACTCTTATCTCAAATCCTCATTCTTCCCCCTTCTTGACCTTTTTACTATTATTATAATTTTGAATTAACGTTAAATTATGGCCTCATGGTCAGCAAACTTGTGTAATTTGTTATTGTCAAATTGGATATAATTTCTACTTTAATGACAAACTTGCTTTGGGAATGGCGAGTATTTCCTACTTTAGTAATTTTCTGTGTGATTATTTACAGCACTAAAATAGTTTATAGTAAAATTAACATTAATTCCACCAAAAAAATGAAGTCTGGTAAATAATTGTATTGAAATAACCAAAAAAACACAAAAATGACACATTTAGAAACAATTAACACATTTTCAAGTCAGCTAACTCAAATTTTATCTATTTTGAAACAGACTGTCATATATTCAAATTTAAATCAGAAGAAAGAAGTCAGTGTATCTCTTACTACTGCATTAGATGTTATGCCACAGTGATTTTAGAAAGGATTTGAACAAATGCCAATATGCTTATCAACTGAGAGAACATGATTCAGAAAGAACAGAGATCTCAGTATAAAATGATGCTTGTTCAGTATTCTAAACTATAATTTCATAGAATGAAAGAATAAATGCACCACCAAGTTTATCATAGAGTAACTCTTATTCTCAAATGCAGTATGACTCTGGGGGGAACTGAGGTCTATGGATTTCCCAAAATTGTTCCCATCACTAATCAAAGCAATTTTTTGCTTACTTGAGCTATCCAGAAAATTGATACAAGTCATATTTTTTTTGCACTTTGTTTTTTTCTTATATCAGAAGATATATGCAAGCCTGAACATTACATTGATGTTTAATTGTCAAATCTATTCAGTAACATTTTTTAAATACTAAATTACTAAGATTATAAAATATAATAAAGCACATACATAGAATAATACAATACAAGAGAGATTATAAGTCACTTTTTACTTACATTTTTATTACATTTTAAGCAATGATTTTATATTAAACAAATTTATCACTTGACTATTTTTCACATGTATATACTGCATTCAGATAATTTTCACTTCTATCCTTTCTTATCTCCTGCAATGCCTACTCTTCCTCTTTGTATGTTTCCTTCCTACATTCATGATACTTTGTTGTTTTGTGCTTAATTGAGTTTAGTCAGAGTCCCAAATTTCTGAACTCTTAATATATACCTTTAAAAACAGAGAAACAAATGTTTAATTTAAAATTAATAGAATGGAGTCCTTAAGAGGAAAATGAAATAATAGTAAAAAGAAATCCCCAGAGGAAAGAATTTAGAAAAAAAATTAAATGCAGAACAAGAATTAAATTTAGAAAGCATCAACAGGGAAAAAAATAAATACACATAAAATAGTCTCAAAGAGAAAAATCTCCAAAGAAATCAGAGACAGAGAGAGACAGAGAGACAGAGAGACAGAGACAGAGAATAGTGGAGAGTCTCTAAAATGAAGGAGAGAGAAAGAAAAATGGACTAGAATCTCCAAATTATGGAGAGAAAAAGAAAAAATCTCCAGAGAAAGGAGAAAAAATCAAGTCTCCAGAAAAAGAAGAAAATTAGAGAGAATCAAAAGAAAAATAATTCCCCAGTTAAAAATGAAAAACACTGTACAAGAAGACATATGGACCCAGAGTGATTTTATTTCACTTATTAGCATACCAGTAAATTATATGGATAGTAATGATTAAAATCTTATATATTCCTTTTTTTAAAAGATCAGAATAAAACAGACTTAGATAAGGAGGGGACTGAAAAATGGAATTCTAGGTTATAAGCCACAGAAGAGAGATTAGAAGATTCTTTAAAATGAGAATAAATATTCGTCAAAGAATCCAATCTGGAACTTACAATGGCAGGAAAAATGTAGTTCCACATTAAAAAAAAAATCCATAATGGTGGTGTTGTGCTAGGAAGCAAGTGGTCTTAAACCCAAAAAGGCCAATCAGCAGCCCATTGTATGCAATCACGAGAGCATCTTTATTCACAAGCTTGAACTTGGGCTTGACTCAACCAATTGACAGGATGGTTTTCGAGGAGAAAAAGCCCTGAGTTGTTCTCATTGGGTCAAGTCAATGTTTTATAGAAAATCGCAACTGAACAGTGAGTGTTTCTAGCCTTGAAAACATCTATTGGGGGGGGGGAGGCTATGGTGACCTTTAACATAATTGGCTAGTACAGGGGTCAAACCATAAACTTTACTACTGCTTTCCTCCTGATTTGTGGTTGCTAGGCACAGGTGGGCTTGTAACCTAGAGGTTTAGATTTGTTGGGGAATAACCTAGAGACTGGTGCTAGACACAAGTTTTGTTGGGGTGGGGGTAACCTGGAGTTACAGTAGAAAATGGTTCTAGCTTGGCTCTTGTGTGGATTAAACCCAAGATTTTATGTAGGAACTATAGAACTGATGGTCTTATTTAATACTATAGCCTGCATGACTCAGTTAACTCAGGTCAGAAGGATGGCATAGGGGCCCCTCTAGTGACCCCTGGCAGTGTCTCTTGACTAGAACCCAGTCTCTGGCCTGGAATTGGTAGTACTCCAGAGTTGGATCTGTTCCATATAGAGCACAAAGCTTAGGCCAAATATATATGTGTAACCACTAGACACCCTTGAGATCATCCAGTAACTTGTGATCCTCTGCTTCTGCAATAATGTCTGCCTGTATGTTGAGGATAAGGAGGGTAGATGAATGAAACATAATTTCAAAAGGAATGAGTACTATCTGAGTTATCTGAGTAAATATTAAGTTTCATGTCTCAATTCTAGGCTGATGTTCCTGCTGGGAGTGGCTCTGCCCACATGATCTTGGTGTTTGAGACCACCACTGCCCTAGCATACCTCTGTCCATGCTGAACAAGGCTGCTGTCATTGGCTAAGCATGTTACCTCTGCATCCATCAAGGGGGTATTTTGGAAATATAGTCTGATCCCATGGATGTGGGCTAAAATATCTGAACAGTCATGCAGAAGCCCATCAAGGTCTAGGTCAGGGAGCAGTCTAGCTGGGCTCAGGACAGATGGGGGCTGAAAGCTTATCCTGGGAGTATGTAAGAGGAGAGACGTAATGCGTCATTTTGGCATATATACCAAAGAACATTAATAAACCAGAGATTTTATATTTGGTAGAGACTTTATTATTGATACAGATTAAGATTATATTTTATTACAACATTATATATATATATATATATAATATATAATATATAATTATATATATATATATATATATATATATATATATATATATATATAATAAACTCCTGTTTAAGGTATTATACCTATATAATTCCTATATAAACTGTTCAGGATAAATAAGAAATATAAGTTAGTAGTCAATCAATCAAACTTACTGATCATGTTAGATATTAGTTTAGCTAATTATAGAAATTAGCTATGTTTTCCTTCCTACAGATCTTTTCAAAATTGCTAGTAGATTGAACAAAAATTCAGATATATTATAGATAGGTAGATGATGGATAGATAGATTGATAGACTGATAGATGGTCTTCAAAAAGCTCAGAGATATCAAAAATATACCATTTAAAGATATTTTATTAACATAAGGTTTTTGATGACAATATGTCAGCTACTGGAAGCACCCCTATTCTACTTCAAAGAAGTTTATGAGTATCCAAGTACCTACAAATTTCCTTCAAATATGGCAGGCTAGCAACTGGGCAAAAAACTGCCCTTGCTCTAACTGAAAATGAAATTCTTTGTAAATTGGTCAAATAGGACACGGGGTACTCAACTATCAAGTTTTGCAAAAACAAGGTGGGCAAGTCTTTAATAATTCCTACTTTGCAGAAGAGTCTGTTATATATTGGGCTAGAACACTGGTAGGTGGATGCTCCAATGTTGCAGAGCAATTTTGGGTGACTGTTCCAAAGCCTACACTTCTGTCATTTTTATAGTTTTCAAAGCTGCTTGTTCTCTATTTCCTGCATACTCAGCTAATTTGAAGTCCCTCTCAGGTCTCTGAAAAGACTGAAGTCTAAATGGTTATAGTTTCATATTTGAGCTTAAATAGTCTAGGATCTGATAAAATGTGGACTAAGAAGATATTTTTAAGTTTATATATGCAAGTTATGATATAAAATGACTTAGGTATATAACTTTATAGTTACCAAAATAGGAGAGAGAATAGAGTACTATTTATAAAGTTGCAAGATACAAATGGATTAGACATTGTGAATGCAATTTTTCTTGATAGATTTTTATAACTTATTATTATATATAGTTTATTGTTGTTAGAATTTTTTTAATTGGGCCAAAAAGGGGAATCTGAATCTCCAACCAGAGTTCTGTGTGTGGTCCACATTAGTCAAAGCAGGTGTGAGAGTTTCTTCTTTGGCTCTTGACTAGCATCCTGTTAGAAAATGATAAGCAAAGCCATCTGTGAAAGTCATTGATTCCAGTCATCTATAAGGAAACTTGTGACATATTTTTATATGTTACTCTCTTTGTATAAGAAAAAAATGTATACATATCATTTTGTGTTCTTTTTCTCTCGTTTTTCTCTTTATTTTCTGAGTTTAGTAATTCATATACTCTATAGGAAAACATTAGTGTCAAATGTCATGGTAAATCAACATACACATTACAAAGAATTAATTTCAATTAGATATTTGAAGCACAATATGAAAGATATTAAACATTTTAAATTATATATATGAATATTGTAATACATATACCATTTTTTAGAAAAAGTAGAAACAGAAGTTAGGATTACTAGAATGACCTTCAAAATACCAAAAAAAAAAAAAAATTAATATAGCTAAGCACAGTGTCATAGGCCTTTAATTATAGGACCAGAAGACAGAAGCTGGTGGATGTCTGTGAGTTTGAGGTCAGCCAGGTCTACATAGAGTTCAGAATGCCAGAGCTACATAGGGAGACCCTGTCTTCAAAACAAGACAAATAGACAAAACAACGAAAAACAAAAATCAGAAAACAAATTCTGAAGAGTCCTTTAAGAATTTTTAACATACATATAATATGTGTCACAAAGAAGCTTTTATTCAGCACTAAGATGATTTCCTTCAAATATGTTTTCTTTTGTTTCTCTGTAAATAAAGTTGCCTCTGTCTCTTTTGTCCAAAGAAGAAATAGAGTTCTGCATTGAAGCAAATAGTTTCATTATCTTAAGCAATATTTAACGCTTATGTAAGACTACTAATTTATATACATTTTAATCCATATTTGTCACCATGCACAAAGCTCAAGTACAAGTGGACCAACATAAAACTAGATAGGTACACTGAATCTACTAGAAGAGAATGTGGGAAAGAGCTTGAACTCACTGGCACAGGGGGAAATTTCCTAAATAGAACTCCAATGGCTCACACTCTAAGATCAAGACTTGATAAATGGGAGCTCATGAAACTGGAATGCTTCTGTAAGGCAAAGGATATAGTCAAAATAACAAATTGGCAACTTACAGATTGGGAAAAATTTTCACAACCCCACATCCAATAGGGGCCTAATATCCAAAATATATAAGGAGCTCAAGAAGCTAAACACCAAAACACGAAACAACCCAATCAAAAAATGGGGTATTGAAGTAAACAGAGAATTCACAACAGAGAAATCTCAAATGGCTGAGAAGCACTTAAAGAAGTGATCAAAGCCCTTACTGACCAGGGAAATGCAAATCAAAATGACCCTGAGATTATACCTTACACCAAACAGAATGGCTAAGGTTAAAACCTCAGGTGAGAGCACATATTCACATGGATGTAGAGAAAGAGGAACTCTCCTCCATTGCTGGTGGGATTGCAAACTGATACAACCACTCTGGAAATCAATCTGGAGATCCCTCAAAAATTGGAAATACATCTACCTGAAGATCCAACTATCCCCACTCTTGGGAATATATTCAAAAGATGCCCCATCTTGCCACAGGGGTATGTATTCCTTTAGGTTCTCAGCTGTCTTGTATGTGATAGTCAGAAGCTAAAAATAACCCAGATGTCCCATGACAGAAAAATGGGTACAGAAAATGTGGTTCATTTACAAAATGGAATACAACTCAGCTATTAAGAGCAGAGATGGTGGTCTACTGAGTGAGTTCCAGGACAGCCAAGGCTATACAGAGAAACCCTGTCTCAAAAAACAAAACAAAAAAAAAGAGCAGAGACATCCTGAGTTTTGCAGGCAAATGGATGGAACTAGAAAATATCATCCTGTGTGAGGTAACTCAGACCCCAAAGGACATGTATGGTATGTACTCATTAATAAGTGGATATTAGCCAAAAAATGTACAGAATTTCCAAAATACAATTCACAGAACTCAAAAAAGTTAACAAGCTGAAGGGCACAAGTGAGGTTACCTCAATCCCTCTTGGGAGGAAGAAGAAAGCAATCACAAGATGAGGGAGGGAGGGACCTGGGTAGAGAAGGGGACTGGGAGGGGAAGAGGGGAACATGATCAAGTATTGATACTTTGAGGGCCAGTAGAAAGAATGGAAACAGGCAACCTTGGGACACAAGAAGTGGGGGGACCCTCCTCAGTGTACCAGAGGACTGGAAAGTAAGAGGGTTTTTTTTTTTTTTTTTTTTTTTTTTTTTTTTTTTTTGACTCAGAAGGATATACCTTAGATAAAATGCCCTACTGTGAGGAGAGAGAACTTGTAGAGCCTACCTTCAGTAGAAAGACAGGGCATCTAGTGAGGGATGTGGTTACTATCCCACAGTCATAAATTCTGACCCATAATTGTTCCCATCTGAAAGAACTACAGGGACAAAAATGGAGAAGAGCCTGAGGAAAAGGACATCCAGTGACATGCCCAAATTGGGATCCAATTCAAGAGGAGGTCCCAAGGTCTGACACTGTTACTGAGGCTATGGTGTGCTCACACACAAAAAAAGCCTATCATGACTGCCCTCTGAAAGACCTAAAAAGCAGTGGAAAGAGTCAGATGCAGATATTTACACCCAACCTAGGAACAGAGCTGCTGACCCCTGTGGTGGAATTAAAGAAAACCTGGAAGAAGGTGAAGAGCAATCCTGTAGGAAGACCAGCAGTCTCAACTGACCTTAATCCCTGAGATCTAGCAGACACTGGACCATCAACCAGGCAGCATATACCAGCTGATATAAGGCCCTCAACACATATACAGCAGAGGACAGCCATGTCTAGACTCAGTCAGAGAAGATGCACTTCTGGTCTATGTGGACACCAGACTTACAGAAACTATGAAGAATACATGCAGACAAACCATCATTGCACATAAGATAAAATTAAAAATGAAATGTTAAAATGTAGAGCAATTGCAGAAGATACCCATGTCTGTCCTCCATTTTTATGTGCACACATGTTTGTACATAAACTATGAAGAATACACACACACACACACACACACACACACACACACACACACACCATGCTAGACCTCAAGAACAGATGACAGAGAAGAGTGCAGTATTAGAATTGGAATGTTAGAAACAAATAAAGCAAAGTAACCTTCACCATAAAAAGCAAAAAAAGAAGGACAAGCAGAAGGAAGACGCAGGAGGCAGGTGGAGTATTGCTGACAGTCTCTAAGTCAGTTCATGGTTCTTGTTATGTTAAATGTGGAAAAGTCTTACTATAACAGAATAATATTTAAAGTCGCAAAATGTTTTGTGATTTGTAACTATTATGAAATTATCTGTTATATTTCAATATAATAAAATATCTTTGTAGGCTGCATCTCTGATCCTTGTGAAAAGACACAAAGAAACTTGAGTGTCTCCTGACAGAGGCAGAAAGCACGCCTTCTCTTTGCACTTAGAGCAGCACTTATTATGAATTGTGACCTTCCCAGCAGTTCAGCAAAAATAGTCATAGAAGTTACTGCATATTAAAGAAATTTCAACAAATGAATTTTCAAAGAAAATTATATAATTGGTTGTTAATTATTCTTAATTGAGTCTTTTGAGTCAGCCATACTCCTTTGCTGGTGTATGGACTCTATTGCAAGCGTTGATGGTTTGGAGAGCAAAAAATCATACTAATTAGTGTTCTGAAAGTCAAACAGCCTTCATAAGTTTTCTGCAAGCTTTAATAATCAGTACGGAATCAGTCTATGAACAGTAGTTCACAGGTGTTGCATGGAGTGTGATGTACAGGTCTGTACTTTACACAAGTGTAAACACAGCAGATGTCTTGGTCAATAAATCTAATAGTTAAACAATTATTGCTACCCAGTCTTATAACAGACAGACCTGATTATTAATTTTATATTAAAGTAGTAACTTAAATAATTAATTGTCAAATACAAAAATACAGTAAGCCAGGAAAACATTTTAAATCATAAAAATGAACAGAATTTGTTAAAAGGGGGGCAGAAAGTCCTAGCACAATGGTTTTAAATTTCAATCATTATAATTCGTTCTTAGTATGAATCATTTTCTAAAATTAATTCATTAATTATAACAGTTAAGTATAATTATTCTACCTGTTCAAGACTTTTATTATTACTTTTTAACACCAAGATAAATCCAGCACTGGATAATTAGCATGACAATAATTCAGCACACATTTCCTAATCTTTTAGAAATACAATATGTTCTCCACAGAGTCTCTGCTTTACCTTAATCAGTCATTCACTAACTTTCCTCTCTAAGTAGTGAGACCTTGAGAAACATTTTGAACAGAAACATATTTTTTTTCTAAGAGGTCATTTTCCTAATTACTCTTTTGTTTTTAATAAAGGCGTTAGGTAAATTAAGAAAACACAGAAAAAAAAAGCTTATAATCCTGACAACAACATATTTGCATAAAGAAAAAAACCCTCAAAATCCAGTAAGATAAATATCTCTTATTTGCAGGTCTTTGATTTAAAATAGAGATATAAAAGCATGTATGAATGTATGTATACATGCATGCAGGCATGGCACAAAAGTAAACACAGAACTGTGTAGGAGAACAAAATAGGCTAATGGGAAGAAGATAGATAAGAATTGAAACTTGTGTAAGGGTTCGGGGAATGTACTCAGTGTACATTATCTACTGTCATAAAATGGTTCAATTTAATACACGTTTTTATACTTTTAAATAAAAATAAATTTTTGGTTGGGGAACAGGCAGATCATATAAATAAATCCCTAAGGAGGAAGGATAAAGTTGTTAGTAGAGACTGTTACAGAATTTGAGTTCTCGTGTAAATAAGACACTAATAGTTGGCACTGTTCTGGACATCATGTTAAGACATTAAGCAATTTATTGAATGCAAACTCAGGAAGCACAGGAAGGTTATAATTTCCTCTTCTGGGGACTATTCAGTCACACTTGTGTATTTAAATTTCAGAAAAAATTAAAATGAGATTACAATGTCAAAGCATCCATACATAAGATTAGAAGGGCTGGTAGCACTGAGATGTTGGTTCCATTGGAGAAATACTTGCCATGCAAGCATGATGACCTGAGTTTGATATCAAGTACCCAAGGAGAAATCTCTACATGTTGATGCACATTTGTAATCTCAGAGATGTGGGGAATATGCCAAAGTATTTATTGTGCTTCAAGCAGGCCAGACTAGATATACATTTCAGTGAGACTCTGAGACTCTTCACAGATAAAGACCGAGCTTGAGGATAAAGCCAATGTCTAAGTTCTGGCATTCACATGCAATAGTACAAATGTGGAGTTACACACACATAACAAACTATTACACTCTTATAAATTATGATTTGTGTCTTATAAAAAAATTGTAAGTTCAAATCAAATCCCCAATAGAATCTATTGTATTTAGAGTAAGGTCTCTTGGAATTAATTTGCTCATAAATGTACAGCTTTAATTAATGGGTTAGTGTCCTTCTCCAACATAAAATCTGCAATATTTTATCTTCCTGCCAATCCTTCAAGTCCAAGATTCCAAGGAAATAGCTGTTAGTGTTCTGATGGATAAAAAACTGTCCCTTCTGCTCCCCTCACTAATATCCCCTCATGTTTCATAACCCATACTTTTCCAGAATATTTTAAAGCCTAAGAGAGGACTTTCTGAAACCTCATCTTCCCCTAAGCCCATAGAATTGACCTGCAAAACAGTAAGATGTCTGAAAAGATAATTTAGACTCTTGTCCCAAGCGATCAAGGCTTCAGAGCAGCTTTAAAAAGGCAGATAATGCTGGTCTAGAGAGAAACACTGCACAGCTCAAGAATGGCAATCCATTTTCTTATTGTAAACCCTTTCTGCCCTACAATACCATGTATTCCAATGAAACACCAAAGAAGAAGTTTTAGGAATAAAGAGTCTTCTTTATTTTCTCCAATGACAGCATGGATAAGTTTATCTCCTTGTGCTAATTTCTCTCTCCTATTTTTCAGTTGTGAGGCATATAACAGAAACTCTAGTTAAACTTAAACTCTAGTGGTGTCTAGTTAAACTTAAACTCCAGTGGTGTCAGATCACTGCAGTACTTGAGCTTGTTGTCTTCTCATGGTTAATGTTTTCCTTATATATTGTAGCCTATAGCATAGTTTTTTCACTTGTGTGCCTAGCTAGCCCTATGTGTGTGTTCATGTGTTACATATATGATTTTATTGACTTACATCAATTGTGTGTGTGTGTATATATGTATTCCTTCATATATACATATTCTTGAACATATTCATGATATGTAGCTTAATTTACTACACTGAGTTTATTATCTCATGGTTGCCCAAATTCTGCTCCTGTAGTATTTATGCTTCCCTTGGTAATTTATGATAGGAGGCTAAGATGGAAGAAATATCCACAAATGAATGTACATCATTTTAGATGAGTTCAGAGGGTCCAGCTTGAGAAGATTTGTGAAGCATATTTTCTGTCTTATGCCTGTATTGCCTTTAAAATATAAGATCAGCTGTTTTTTTCTCATTGTTTGTTTTTGCCCAACAAATGTAGTTCAGCCCATGTCCTACCTACCCAGCTTGCATAAAGACCTAGGCTTGATCCCTAGTACTACAAAAATTGGTTGTGATGGTGCATTTCTAAAATTCTAGCACTAAGAAGGTGGAAGCCCACATATGTGAACTTCAAAGTCATCCTCAGCAATGTAGAACGTTCCATAAGGCAGAACTACATGATTCCTCAAGTGCAAGGGACTATTAAAATTTGATTTTTTAGTGTTTTATCTTCTAGTGAAAAACTTGATTGAGAAGTTATAGTACAGAAATTTATATTGCCAGAACATATATTTACATTATGTAGAAGAGATGAAATTATATAAATTGTTTTTTGGGTATTTAGATATTCAACAATGGTAGCAATGAATGTGATATCCATATCAAGGTCCATTTTTTGAGAGATTAGTTTTATATGTTAGGAAACAAGAAGCATTGTCAGCACTAATGCTTTAGAGCTGCTTTCTGATAACCTCGTTTGGGAATTATAAGATTTTAAAAAGTACAGCTTTGCAAATATAATTAAAAGAGCCAAGCAATTCATCACTGTCCTTAAACACACAAATAAACCTATTTAGAAGTTCACAATGCAGCCACAATTAAACTACTGTATCATAGGAAATCCAGGATGGATTTGCAAATTATAAATAAAAAAAATCACAATTGAGATAACTTTATTACTATATATATATATATATATATATATATATATATATCCAATATTTTTGTGTCTGTCTCTACTGATTTTCTGTCTCTTTCTTTATGTTCCATGTTTTATTACAATAAAATATTTGTAAGTTACTGAGTAAAAAAAAATACATGATTACTTTAGATAACATCCTGAAACAGCACACAAAATTAATTTTCACGATAGCAGAACCAAAGATATCTGTTAAAAATAATGCTCTAATCATTTCTCTCAAGAAAATGAAGTCAGCAAAACATTCAAAATGAGAAACCAAATGGGAGAAAATAGACTTTTATTTGCTCTAAGTTTACACCAGAAGGAATGTGACAGAAGTATGTGTTTAAAGGAATTAATCATCAATTATGATGTCTATACTGGCATTCATCAACTTGTGGGCGAGTCTGTTTGTCTTCTTATCATCTTTCAGGCTTAGATATTTAGAAACATTTTGCCAAAATGCTCTTCATGTAAATGAACCATATGGGAGAAGTTTGCAGGGTTGCCAAGGTGTTGCTAAGGTTTGTTTCAGGTTGAAAGTTTTGCTCATTATACCTATAACTCTTACTGAAAAAAAAGTTACTCTAAAACTTTAAGGGGGCAGTCCAAATGTTCTGTTGGGAAGAAAAATAACACTGATACTCTATAACTCCCACTTTTTACTTACATGTGGCTTGTGAGCTCACTGATATACCAAAGAATGAATCCAATAAAGACTGTTTTTTAGTAATCCTCATACAATTATCACATTAAGTACTGAATTTTGCTTTTAAGTGAATTTGATATCTGTTTGGCCTTTTTTGTCTTTGGAAATGTTGATATAAGTTTATCAATTTGATTTGAAAACATGAACAGTTTATTAAATGTTTTACTGATTTTTATTTATTTAATATTTTACATAAACACAATATGCTTAGTTAGTAGTGCACATATGTATATGAGGATAGAGATGACCACTTGGGATAACCATGTAGAGGGTTTATCTCTGGAGAGGACAGACTCTCCTCATTAATTTCCTATAGTCCTTCATCTACTGATGGACCCTTTTGAGATTCCCCCCCCCTATACTGTGCAGGTTTTGATTAGGTGACCATATTGTTAAGGATTCATGGGTGCAGTTCATGTAATGTAAAGAAGACATTATAGGACAGTAGATGTCATAGTTCTGTATGTTTTACAATTTTTCAGTCCCTTTTTCATGACTTTCCCTGAACACTAGCCATCATTTTTTAATGAACTATAAAATACTTGTATATATTCCTACAACAATGTGTAAGATAAATTCCTACACATTATTTTTGATAAAGTAGCTCAATTAAAGATTTTACCCACTGAGCCATCTCCTTAGCTTCTTTATTAACTTTTAAATTCTGTTGGGTTAGAGGTTGTAGCTCTTCAGTTTTGTCTAATTTGGTTGTTTCTATTGTCCTAGTGCAGACAGATATTTGTAAATTTTAGATCATTTAAAAGTTAGCATACTTAATTTATGTGTTATTAATACCATTTTATTTCACCTGGGGACCCCTTCCTTAAGTGTTTTTATGATCTTCCTTGATAAATCAAATCTTAAGATATTTGATAAGGCAATAACCAATTTTGAGCATTTTTAGAGAAGTAATTTTATTAGCATATTTTCCAAAACTTGCTGTTTTTAAAATGAGCTTCAGGAATTCAAAGACATCTCCAAGGCTTTTGAGAATCATAGCTGAGAAAGAAAGGTTTTTTTGTAGTTTTCCAAGTATTAGCCTATCCAAAAGCAATTACAGATCCAATGTAATCTCAGCTAAATAGCCCAAAGCATTCAACACTATCCTATGAATCAATGGAACCATATACAGTAAATCTAAATGCTTCACCATCTAAGGGGATTTAACAGGGGATAAAGCAATGGTGAATTAGAGAGCTAATAATGATGTGGAGGGGTTTTGCATAAGTATCATGTTCTTTTTAGCTATAAAGTTATGATGGGTTTTTGGTTATTTGTGGGAATGGGGCAGTGAATTCTTTGTTACTACATTGTTTTAGTGAGTATTTCACAATGAGAAGATGGAGATTACAAAGTATTAAAAGATGCTAATGAAACAGATCAAGCATAAACTTTGTGAACAAACTACACAAATCTAGCTGGCAAATGATTTGATTTCAGTTCCCTCTTGTTTGGTGATGTCTTCCTTTTTTTTCCCACAATTTTACTCAAATAGTTGTCTCTTACTATTTGCTATAAGCTAAGTTCAATGCCATTAATAAAATTCTATGAAAATTTCTGAGATGAGTAATGTTTTGAGACAATTTTAATACCCAAATCATAAAGTTATATTTTATCAATTATTACTTTAACTGTTTCACACTTAGAATTAAAAATAAAGGCAATTATAAATTAAGAAAATATGATAAGCTTTGCAAGGAAAGTAATCTTAGAAATGTTATCCACTTCGTTGTTTCTTTGTTGATTTTACCATGTCTCTGTTACACTTTCTCTCCATCTCTGTCTCCAATTTTCTTGAACATTCAATCATACCTTTTAGCTTGAGTAGATTTATGAAGAATTTGTTTGTTTTCAAGAAGCTTATTGCTTGGAGAAAAGTTAAAATTTTGAAAAGTAAAAGTACATATTTTAGCTGAGTTTGACAGGTCTATTATATTTCAAATTGAGAAATAATGATTCAGGAGGTTTCTCAGATTCTCAACACTAACATACTTGCTTAGAACACATAGCCAAACAGCTTCAGGTTACCAATTTCCTACTAGGAATTTTTTCTATTGTAAATAAAAGGGATTTTTTTATATAATGAAATTTTAACTAATTGAAACAATAGACACAAATCACTAATATGTCTGTTGCTTGCCTCTCTTTTAAAAGCACAATTGACATTCTGAGAATGTATTAGATGGAAATCCACACCATGAATACTTCTCATGTGTTAAATACCTCACTGCATTCTTATAGAGAACAAATGAAACACTCATTTTATCAGTAAAGATCATGAAGGGCAAGAGGACTTTCCATAGAATAAAGAGGTGCCATCTTTCAGCTTAATGGCTACCATAATTACTTGTGGCACAATTTCTGTATATAGCCTTTATTACTCAATAATATTACTATGCAAAAATGATTTATAAGGAAGTTCAGTAAAAATATCCACTAACATCAATGATAATAATAAAATATTGCTCACTATTTGATTATTAAACTAGTGAAGTCTAGAATTAAGCTTCATAAGAACTATTTGAATATGTGATATCTGACTTGCCAACCTTTAGGGTTGGAAGGGAATTAAATCAATAACTTTTTCCATATTAAGGGAGTAAATTACTGATGAGTGTATTCAAACCCTTCTATTCACATCACAGGGTTTCGAGGCCAGGGTTCTGGAATTCCCAGTTCTCTCTACCTTAGTACAGAGTCCTACAGTGAGAGTAGAGAGTATGTAGTTACAAAGATGTATCCTGCTTGTGCTACAAACATAGAAGAGGATCTCTGTGTGTACACTGCAGTTATATGGCTTTGCAGTGTTTTTAGAGAAGATTCATAGCTGTGATCTGATAGATGTGAGAAGTCTGTGGCCCCTAACCACAGCATCCCTACAATATTAAAAACAATGTTAGCTAAACTGAAAGCTGCTTTCAATCACTTCCAGACTTCTTGGTAAGCTTCAGAACTCTTTAAGCACCTCCTTCTAGGGTCTTATATTTTTCAGATTGCTACAGTTTTTCAAATTTGTAATGGCTAGGAAAATCCTTATTAATAGAAATATGCTAGAATTATTCTAAGAAACAGGTATAAAAAAATCTAACCAGATATTTTATTCAATTTGATTCATTTTGAAGGTAACATATCAACAGACAAAATTAGGTACAATTTCTGTAACTTAATGAAACAATATAATAAGTATAGTTTAACTTTCCCAAAGCTAAAGTAACATAAAAATATCATATATTTATATAAAATAGATTATACATTCTTAAGAAAAGCTATTTATTCTAGTTGTAGGTACCTATACATTGTTTTCGTAAAATATATGGGAGTCAAAGTAGATCTTGTCACTTACCATCACCACATGAATTTACTGAAAGTGATGACACTTTCTTTCCCTATACAATAGATAATGTATTTTCTCTTATACAATAAAGGTCATAGGTTGTCACAAAGTAAGGCTTACAATAGGAGTAATGATTGCTACTGTTATGGGCAGATTGTTTATATGACTTATGAGAAAATGTGCTAAAAACCAATCCATTCAGGAATCTACATCTGCAGTTAATACATATTTAAGAAAAGAAATCATGTTTCCTTTTTCCCCCCATATTAAGCTCACAAACTTTATATCATGCTATAGTGAAAGTTAGAGCTCTTTGGACTTATAGAATTATAACTCAAGTTAAATTCATCCTCAGTGGTATTGTTATGGATTATGTTATTAGTAGGAAAAGAGTAAGAACTATGTAATTGAATAGAAGACATTTGCAAGGATTTCAATTAGATTAACTATGTAAAATGTCAAAGTCTGTGGAGAATGATGGTAACTCAGATACCAGCTCTTATTAATATACTAATTGAGGTAAAATGTATCCCTACTAATATTTGTGTATGTAGACTTAAGACTAAATGTTACCATGTTGAAAAGGGTGTGCTGGTAGATATTTCTGGGGAAATCAAATCACCATAAAAAGTATATTTAGTCAATTTGAAATAGGACTGTATCCAGTTGAACAAACAATGGAAGGACAATAAAACAGAGACAACAAAACTAACTTAGCAATAAGCCATTAGCCTCTGAGAGATCGGTGTTCAGAGGAGCTGGGAATTTCAAGGCCAGAGGAACTCAATCCAGCCTATGAGCTGCTGCCATCTCTGTGTTTATTCTGTATTTATTTGGTCTCAGAAAAGTCCCTTAGAGAGGAAACTGCATCTTTAGGCCTCCTTGGGTCTTGTGCTGTGTCATTCCAAACCTGGTAAGGTTTCTGACTAGGAAAGTAGAGCCAAAGTGGGCTCTGGGCTCTGTGGCCCCCATCCATTTCATGTGAAATGGAGTCTACAGTCTATTACCATTTTAATTTTGTTCCCAGCATCTAGTTAAGCTTTTTTTTTTTTTGTACTTTGAAGTCTATTTTGTCTGACAATATAATTATCTCAGTTTGCTTTTATTTAGTATTTATTTTCAAGTTTGTTTTCCATCTTTGAATTTCAACCTTTTTTTTTTATTAGATCTTTCATTTACACTTCAGATACCATCCCGTTTCCCCATTTCCCCCCCCCCTTAGAAAACCCCTATCCCATGCCCCCTTTTCATTTTGCATTTATACATTTTTTTAAGAAATGTTAATCATAGGCTTTATAAGTTTGGTATTGTTCAATCAGAGGTGTAACCCACTACCCAACCTAGATATATCAACTATCTTTGACTGGTGGAGATACATGAACATCTGCTTCCCTGTCTCCCCCCTCTATCTCTCTTTCATCACCTAGCTTCTCCTCTCCTTCTTCTTCTCCTCTTCTTACTCCTTTTCTTCCTCTCAGTACTCCTCCCACCTTAGCTCCTCCTACACATCACCCTTCCTGTTAAAAGGAAACTTTTCTCTCAAAATACAATTAGAGCATAATTATGCCTATTTGTACCAGTGAGGTACAAGATAGTCCTAATACCCAGTCCATCCTTTTGTTGACTAACCAGCACCTCTGTCATCTATCCTAACTAAAATACTTAGTTCTGAACCTGGCTTTTTCCTTGGCTTTAGGATGAATGTCAGCTGATGACCATACACTCAGATCTTTTCTCTCAAAGTAAATAGCTATAAGTTTTCAACCCCATCAGAAATCCAGAATGACTGAGTTGACTATAATTGTGGGAAGCACAAAGCATAGCTTCTAAAACTTAGCCAATTTATAGAGACCTCTGAACACCTGGACACTCGCTCTACTTCAAAACGTTGGAGCATCTGTTCTTCTGCCTTCTGGCCCAGGATCATCTGACAGACCTTAGTGCTGCAGAATTATTAAGGGCTGATTACTCTGTCTAGGCAGATATAATCAGTCGACTATTCTGTAAGTGTGTCCTTTTCTGGACAGTAATTTGTCTGTAGAAGGAAAGTGGCAATTCTTGCCTAGTGGCTGTCTCACCACAACTGGAGTAACTCCAAGGATGCTCAATTTCTTCTTAGAATTTAACATAGGAAGCTGTCCGGAGCAGACAGGTCTCTAATGAAAATGAACATTAATACTGAAATGTTTGTCATGTCAATTCTAAGGATTTCTGATGTTTTGAAAACCAGCTATCCATGTAAGGTAATCTGGACTGTTGCCTGTTAACTCCACTCAGCTATTTCTAAATAAAACATAGAGAACACCCTTATAATAAACTCCAAGTCATGAATTTGCTATAGTCCCTTAACTCACAGGCTGACCATCTCAAATCAGTTAAAAAAGTTAAAGAAGGACTGGGTCTAAGCTTTGTATTCCTAAGTGTGTTATACTGGTGCAATGCCTATGAGAGTAACAATATTCATCTCACTCTTATATCACTAAGAAGCTCATGCCAATGAAAACCTTAAAATTTGTAAACAAAGTAAATTGGTGCCATTTAAGAATTTATATCTTCATCTTGATATTAATTATACAGATTTCTACTAATAGGTTATGGCTATGCAATAAACCCTAGCTAATCCTCTCTATTCCGACAAAACCACTACTTTTCCCTAGGGAGACAGCCCAACATTTACCACCTTAGTCCCCATGCCCAGGGAATAGGGGCGCTGACTCATCATTAGCTTCTTCAAGCTGATTATGGGCGTTGAGATATTAGAAGAGGAGTGGGGGGGAGAGCAAGTTGACAGTCCTCTGATGCTGTGTCTTCGCTGCCTCCAGATGGAATTCACGGACCTCAGAGGTTTGAGCAGGTCTGCCCAGCTTGCTTGTTGAGTAGATACACCAAGGCTGATCATTCTGCAATATACAATTCTCAAAACAAATTTTAGTATCAAGATAGTTTTTTTTTTTTTTAAAGAGGGCTGACATTTTATTAAGAATGTTGGTTCTAACCGCTTTTCTATTTTTCCCCTCTTTTATTGGATATAATATTTACATTTCAAATTTTATCCCCTTACCATATTTCCCCCACCACCCAGGAACCCCTTATCCCATCCCCCCTCCTCCTGCCTCTATGAAGGTGTTTACCCACCTACCCCCAGCCTCCCTCCCCACCCTCAGATTCCCCCCCCCCTCAGTGCTCAGCCTTCAGGGTACCAATGATCTTGTCTCCCACCTATGCCCAACAGGGCCATCCTCCCCTACATATACAGCTGGAGTCATGTGTCTCTCCCTATGTGCACCTGGGCTGGTGGTTTAGACCCTGGGGAGCTCTGGCTGGTTGGTATTCTTGCTCTCCTCACAGGGCCACCAGCCCGTATGGTTCACGGTTCCCTCAATTTACTCTCTAACTCCTCCATTGGGAACTTTGATCAGATTAATGGATAGCTGTGGGTATCTGTCTCTGGGTATGTCCGACTCTGAGAGACCTCTAAGGAGACAGCCTTATCAGGCTGCTGTCAGCTTTCCCATCCTGACATCCCTATCAGCGTCTATTTTTGGTGACTGCCTATGGAATGAATACCCAGACACAATGGTCTCCCTACAACCCCCCCTTCAGATTCTGACCCACACTTTGTCTCCATATTTGCTCACTTGGTTATTTAGTTACTCCTTCTAAGAAAGACCTAGGCATCCTCACTTGTTCTTTCTTCTTCATGAGCTTCGTGTCGTCTGGTAGTTGAATCTTTGTTGTTTCAAACTTTTGGGCTAATCTCCGCTTATCAGTGAGTAAATACCATGTTTGTTCTTTTGTGATTGGGTTACCTCACTCAGGATGATATTTTCTAGATCCATCCATTTACCTAAGAATTTCTCGAATTCATTATTTTTAATAGCTGAGTAATATTCCATTGTGTAAATGTACCACATTTTTTGTATCCATTCCTCTGTTGAAGGGCATCTGGGTTCTTTCCAGCTTCTGGCTATTATAAATAGGGCTGCTATGAACATAGTGGAGCATATGTCTTTGTTATTTGTTGAGGCATTTTCTGGGTATATACCCAGAAGTGGTATAGCTGGGTCCTCAGGTAGTGCTATGTCCAATTTTCTGAGGAACCGCCAGACTGACTTCCAAAGTGGTTGTACCAGCTTGCAACCCCACCAACAATGCAGGAGTGTTCCTCTTTCTTCACATCCTCGCCAGCATCTACTATCACCTGAGTTTTTGATCTTAGCCATTCTGACTGGTGTGAGGTGGTATCTCAGTGTTGTTTTGATTTGCATTTCCCTGATGACTAAGGATGTTGAGCATTTCTTAAGGTGCTTCTTGGCCATTCGAGTTTCCTCAGTTGAGAATTCTTTGTTTAGCTCTGTACCCCATTTTTTAATGGGGTTATTTTGTTGTTTGGCGTCTAATTTCTTGAGTTCTTTGTAAATATTAGATATTAGCCCCCTATCAGATGTAGGATTGGTAATGATCTTTTCCCAATCTATTGGTTGCCGTTTTGTCTTGTTGACAGTGTCCTTTGCCTTACAGAAGCTTTGCAATTTGATGAGGTCCCATTTGTCGATTCTTGATCTTAGAGCATAAGCCATTGGTGTTCTGTTCAGGAACTTTTCCCCTGTGCCTAGGTATTCGAGGGTCTTCCCCAACTTCTCTTCTAATATTTTCAGTGTACCTGGCTTTATGTGAAGGTCCTTTATCCACTTGGAGTTGAGCTTTGTGCAAGGAGATAAGAATGGATTAATTTGCATTCTTCTACATGTTGACCTCCAGTTGAGCTAGCACCACTTGTTGAAAATGCTGTCCTTTTTCCACTGGATGAATTTAGCTTCCTTGTCAAATATCAAGTGACCATAGGTATGTGGGTTCATTTCTGGGTCTTCAATTCTGTTCCATTGATCGTCCTTTCTGTCTCTGCACCAATACCAAGCAGTTTTTATCACTACTGCTCTGTAGTACAGTTTGAGGTCCGGAATGGTGACTCCCCCAGAGGTTCTTTTATTGTTGAGAATAGTTCTCGCTATCCTAGGTTTTTTGTTATTCCAAATGAATTTGTAAATTGCTCTTTCTATCTCTATGAAGAATTGATTTGGAATTTTGATGGGTATTGCATTGAATCTGTAGATTGCTTTTGGCAGGATAGCCATTTTTACTAAATTAATCTTGCCAATCCAGGAGCATGGGAGATCTTTCCATCTTCTGAGATGTTCTTCAATTTCTTTCTTCAGAGACTTGAAGTTCTTGTCATACAGATCTTTCACTTGCTTTGTTAGATTCACTCCAAGATAATTTATTTTATTCGTGGCTATTGTGAAGGGTGTCATTTCCCTGATTTCTTTCTCTGCCTGTTTATCCTTTGAGTAGAGGAAGGCTACTGATTTGTTTGAGTTGATTTTATATCCAGCCACATTGCTAAACTTGTTTATCAGGTTTAGGAGTTCTCTGGTGGAAGTTTTAGGTTCACTTAAGTATACTATCATGTCATCTGCAAATAGTGAAATTTTGACTTCTTCCTTTCCTATCTGTATCCCTTTGACTTCCTTTTGTTGTCTAATTGCTCTAGCTAAGACTTCCAGTACTATATTGAATAGGTAAGGTGAGAGTGGGCAGCCTTGCCTAGTCCCTGATCTTAGTGGGATTGCTTCAAGTTTCTCTCCATTTAGTTTGATGTTGGCTACTGGCTTGCTGTATATTGCTTTTACTATGTTTAGATATGGGCCTTGTATTCCTGATCTTTCCAAGACTTTTAACATGAAGGGATGTTGAATTTTGTCAAATGCTTTCTCAGCATCTAGTGATATGACCATGTGGTTTTTCTCTCTGAGTTTATTTATGTAGTAGATTACATTGATGGATTTCCGAATATTGAACCATCCCTGCATTCCTGGGATAAAGCCTACTTGATCTTGATGGATAATTGTTTTGATGTGTTGTTGGATTTGGTTTGCGAGAATTTTATTGAGTATTTTTGCATCAATATTCATAAGAGAGATTGGTCTGTAGTTCTCTTTCTTTGTTGGGTCTTTCTGTGGTTTAGGTATGAGTGTAATGGTAGCTTCATAGAATGAATTGGGTAGTGTTCCTTCTGTTTCTATTCGATGGAATAACTTGAAGAGGATTGGTATTAGGTCTTCCTTGAAGGTCTGAAAGAATTCTGCACTGAAACCATCTGGCCCCGGACATTTTTTGGTGGGAAGATTTTTAATGACTGTGTCTATTTCTTTAGGCGTTATGGGACTGTTTAGGTGGTTTATCTGCTCCTCGTTTAACTTTGGTATCTGGTATCTATCTAGAAAATTGTCCATTTCCTCCAGATTTTCCAATTTTGTTGAGTATAGGCCTTTGTAGTAGGATCTGATAATTTTTTAAATTTCCTCTGTTTCTGTTGTTATGTCTCCCTTTTCAGTTCTGATTTTATTAATTTGAATGCTGTCTCTGCGCCCTTTGGTTAGTCTGGCTAAGGGTTTGTCTATCTTGTTGATTTTCTCAAAGAACCAGCTCCTGGTTTTGTTGATATTTTGTATAGTTCTTTTTGTTTCGACTTGGTTGATTTCAGCCCTGAGTTTGACTATTTCCTGCCGTCTACTCCTCTTGGGTATACTAGCTTCTTTTTGTTCTAATGCTTTCAGGTTTGCTGTCGAGTTGTTGATGTATGCTCTTTCCACTTTCTTTTTGTGAACACTTAGAGCTATGATTTTTCCTCTTAGTACTGCTTTCAATGAGTCCCACATGTTTTGATATGATGTGTCCTCATTTTCATTTAAATCTAAAAAGTCTTTAATTTCTTTCTTAATTTCTTCCTTGACCAAGTTATCATTGAGTAGAGCATTGTTCAGTTGCCAAGTGTATGTCGGTTTTCTGATGTTTTTGTCCATGTCAAAGACAAGTCTTAATCCATGGTGGTCTGATAAGGTGCTGGGGATTATTTCAATCTTTTTGTATATGTTGAGGCCTGTTTTTTGACCAATTATATGGTCTATTTTCGAGAAGGTACCATGAGGTGCTGAGAAGAAGGTGTATTCTTTTGTTTTAGGATGAAATGTTCTATAGATGTCAGTTAAGTCCAATTGGTTAATAACTTCTGTTAGTTTCATTGTGTCTCGATTTAGTTTCTGTTTCCATGATCTGTCCATAGCTGAGAGTGGGGTGTTGAAATCTCCCACTATTATTGTGTAGGGTGCAATGTATGCTTTAAGTTTTAGTAAAGTGTCTTTTATGTATGTGGGTGCCCTTACATTTGGGGCATAGATGTTGAGAATTGCAAGTTCCTCTTGGTACATTTTTCCTTTCATGAATATGAAGTGTCCTTCTTTATCTTTTTTGATTACTTCTGGTTGAAAACTGATTTTATTTGATATTAGAATCGCTACTCCAGCTTGTTTCTTGGGACCATTTGCTTGGTAGATTGTTTTCCAACCTTTTACTCTGAGGTAGTGTCTGTCCTTTCCACAGAGGTGCGTTTCCTGAATGCAGCAAAATGTTGGGTCCTGTTTATGTATCCAGTCCGATAGTCTATGTCTTTTTACTGGAGAATTGAGTCCATTGATATTAAGAGATATTAAGGAAAAATGAGTGTTGTTTCCTGTTATTTTTGTTATTGGCAGTGGAGATATGTTTGTGTAGCTACCTTCTTTTACGGTTTTTGGAAGATTACTTTCCTGCTTTTTCCAGGTTGTAGTTTCCCTCCTTGTGATGGAGTTTTCCACCAATTATCCTTTGAAGTGCTGGGTTTGTGTTGAGATACTGTGTAAATTTGGATTTGTCATGGAATATTTTGGTTTCTCCATCAATAATGATTGACAGTTTTGCTGGGTATAGTAGTCTGGGCTGACATTTATGTTCTTTTAGGGTCTGTATGATATCAGTCCAGGATCTTCTGGCTTTTATGGTCTCTGGTGAGAAGTCTGGTGTAATTCTTATAGGTCTGCCTTTATATGTTACTTTGCCTTTTTCCCTTACTGCTTTTAGTATTTTTTCTTTGTTTTGTACATTTGATGTTTTGACTATTATGTGGCGGGAAGTATTGCTTTTCTGGTCTAAACTATTTGGAGTTCTGTAGGCTTCTTGTATATTTATGGACATCTCTTTCTTTAGGTTAGGGAAGTTTTCTTCTATAATTTTGTTGAGAATATTTACTGGTCCTTTAAGTTGGGAGTCTTCCCCCTCATCTATTCCTATTATCCTTAGGTTTGGCCTTCTCATTGTGTCTTGGATTTCTTGTATATTTTGGGTTAGTAGCTTTTTGTATTTTGCATTTTCTTTGACAGTTGTGTCAATGTTTTCCATGGTATCTTCTGCACATGAGATTCTCTCTTCCATCTCTTGTATTCTGTTGGTAATACTTGTATCTATGACTCCTGATCGTTTTTTTAAGTTTTCTATCTCCAGGGTGTTCTCCCTTTGTGATTTCTTTATTGTTTCTACTTCCGTTTTTAGATCCTGCATGGTTTTGTTTAATTCCTTCTCCCGTTTGGTTGCATTTTCTTGTAATTCCTTAAGGGATTTTTGTGTTTCCTCTCTAAGGGTTTCTATCTGTTCTTTGAGAGTGTTATTTATGTCTTTCTTAAAGTCCTCTATCATCATCATGAGAAGTGATTTTAATTCTGAATCCTGCTTTTCTGGTGTGATGGGGTGTTCAGGGCTTGCTATGATGGGGGAACTGGGTTCTGATGATGCCATGTAACTTTGGTTTCTGTTGCTTACGTTCTTGCGCCTGCCTTTTGCCATCTGGTTAATTCTAGTGTTACCTGTACTTCTGTCTCTGATTGAAGCCTGTCTTTCCAGTTGTCTCTCTTTTGTTTGGTCTTCTAGGAGTCCAGATGTCTTTGTGGTTTTTTTCCAGCTGCCCTGATTACAGTGGTATCTCTAGGATGCCTCAGGATATGGTGCCTCCAAGGTAGCAGTCCAGCTAGATGTCTGCTGTTCTGGGTGCAGTGTCTCCTCTTGGATATCTCAGGGTATGTTGTCTGACACTCTGAGTTCAGTTGTTCCTCTGTGGCTCTGGGTTGAGCGGACCTTCCAGTATGTCTCAGGTGGAATCCAGGGTCCACACAACTGCAGACCTGGTAGAGGTCTGGTCTGGGACTCAGACCCTGCAGGCCTCAGACCGGAGGGGGGGGCGAGCAGCAGAAGGAGCGTGCTAGTGCTGGTTATGGGTTCTATGGATCCCCCAGAATGTGTCTGGGGGACTCCTGGGTGCACTTACCCGCAGGCCTCAGACTGCAGGAGGGGCGAGCGAGCGGCGGATGGGGCGTGCTAGCGCTGGCTATAGGTTCTATGGATCCCCCAGAATGTGTCTGGGGGGCTCCTTGGTGCACTTACCCGCAGGCCTCAGACTGCAGGAGGGGCGAGCGGTGGACGGGGCATGCTAGGGCTGGCTATGGGTTCTATGGATCCCCCAGAATGTGTCTGGGGGGCTCCTGGGTGCACTTACCCGCAGGCCTCAGACTGGAAGAGGGGAATTTCAACCTTTTAAAACCTATTATGACTTAGATGTATCTTTTATAGACTAGGGACTTTTGTTGCTATTTATTTTGTGTTGCTTTTATTAAAATTGCCAAGATTCATTTAAAAAAATAAGCCATTAGCCTCAATAAACATAATGGACTTGAAAGCCATAAACAAACATTTTTTTTTTCCTGAGAAAATTTACAAAGTAGATCACAGAGAAATGTCCTCTATTCAGTATATGTATAGGGTAGCGTTGACATATGCTAAATAGTTTACAAAATTAAAAAATAAACCACATAAAACACAAAGCATTTCACGAAATAAGAGATCATTTAAATTATTTTTAAGAGGTTGTAATCAATGAAAGAACACATAGTATCTTTAAGAGCAAGAATACTCTTCCAATCAAGAACTGACATAAGATAAATAAGTCTTAATCCATGTCTTTGATTACAAATTTATTTATGTCACTGATTACAAATATCATAACACTTTCCTTAATTATGTTTCTATTTAACAATGACCAGGGCGATGATATTTAGAAAATGACAAACAACATGTAGTTGTTGATTTTGAGTTGACGTGATATTGAATAATTTGCACAACCAATAAATTCTTATAGGGACAAAAATATTTGAGGCATAAATGAAGAAATTATATCAAGTCAAAAAGAGAGAAGTATGCAGTTATGGATCAAAAATCTTAAAATTACAAAGACTAAAATGCTCTACAGTTCCTAAGTGACTATGGCCGTTTTGGTATGATGAAGCTGACATTATTAGCCCCACTCAGGAGCCATATGCATGCTGAACCTCTCTTAATTACAGCTTTATTGGGGTTATATCATAAGAGAGACTCTATCTCAAATAGAACACTTTAAAAGAGGCTATGGCTAGGCTAATGTCTTGATTTCAGACTTCAGTCCTTGATCCCATGTTTCCTAGTAGTATCATACTATCATTATTGTAGATAAGCTGAAAACAATACTGAAAAAAGATATATAAGTATGAACAATTGCAATATTTGTAAATTTACCTAATATGAATACAGGAGTGGAAAATAAATGGAGTGTCACTGTTTGGCTCTGTAAGCTTGAGGCCGTGAGTATGGGTCTGCGGAATTAACCAAGGAAAAGTTGATTATTGCACTGTTCTATTAAGAACATGTAAAACAAATAGGATGAATATATAGTAGGATAACAGGTAGAACATTAATTCCTGCTGTGGGATATAGTAAAATATAAAGTGTCTTAAAATATTCTTCTCATAATGCATTATTACTAAGCATCTTAAATTTGCAACCAAATGCTTTACATTAGCTTCTGGTCATTACACACAGGTATACATACATGGACATGTACATACACACATATGAACATACACGAGCACATGTGTGTACATACATCATACATACAAGAAACAAAGACTACACATGCTTTCTGACTTACAATGACAGCATTCTCTGGTAAACTTATAAAATGCTATAATTATTGGTAAGTTAAAATCTTCTCACATCTAGGTATATATTTCTGTTTAAATATTCTAATTTTCAGCTGTTTTATTTAACTAAAACATGAACCATTCATAACCTCATTCTTACTAGATATACATACTACAAGAACACTGCACACTCCAGATTATTTACATTAATGTAATCAAAGATTGAGGACATGGACATGAATTTAGTGTTTTCCTGTAACTAATTGTAGTGAAAAATTCATTAGGATTAGACTATCTGTTCCCTTTTCATAGTGGCATGGAAAGAATATCCCTCTGTATGCTAATAAATTTGCAGTAAATACTCTAAGTAAAATATTAACAATAGAATTCATTTTAGGCCAACATGTTAATTAATAATCAATGAGTAATATTTTTACATAAGTGCAAAAATCATGAAATTTTAGAATGCTTATTAGCTAAGTTCTTCCATATTTATAAAAAGCATATGAAAAACATAGTTTGAAATATATACATACTATATACTTATATATTCTTTAAATACTTCAGGTCATAAACAAAACCATTTAATTTGTCATGATTATATGCATAGTTTGTAACCAATTGCATCAATTACTGTCTATAATTGCACAAAATAGAAATGATAAATAAAATAATGCTTAAAATGGCAATAACATTCATTTTTAGTATAGCAGGTATAAAAAAGGACACCCAGCATTTCTTTTCTTTTTTCTCTTTTATTGGTCTTGGACACATTATTTTATTTTTTTCTCTATGGTAATCTTGTTAGAAATTATAACCTGCTTAAAAAGGGAGTAAAACAAGATAGGGAGAGTATTTGCAATTTGACCAAACAAACTCACACAGCCAGTTAAGTACCAGAGGTGAGAATGAAGTCCTGGGCCCACACCTTTTCTCTTGCTTCTCATTGCCTCCAACAGTGCTGTCTTAACTGACCTTCATCTTAAGGCTAAATAGAGAAATAGGATTTGTGCCAAATTTAGCCGACTAGTAGTATGACTGGAATGCTATGTTAAAAAAGATTATGACTGGGCAAGATTTCTGGCTGATTAATTATATTTGACATTTGTGCTGCTGGGGAGTACAATAGAACATGGCCTGAGCATTTTTATTTTTCTTTTAGTCTTTATAGGGTTTTTTATTTTAATTTTAAAAATATATTTATGCAGTTACTATATTTTTATAAAATATATGAATATTATATATATAAATAATTTACCCTTTTTCTTATTAATATATTAACCTACTGTCCATCCCAAAGGCAGCCTCCTATCTATCCCTTCTTTCCTGACAATCTCTCCCTCCCACCTTGCTCCCCTATCTCCTTCTCCCATGAATATCTACCTACCCTGGCATATTGTCTTAGTTAAGGTTTCCATTAATGCGAACAGACACCATGACCAAGGCAACTCTTATAAAACACAGCATTTACTCATGGCTGGCATACAGGTTCAGAGGTTCAGTTCATTATCATCATGGCAGGAAGAATGGCAGGGTCCTGGTAGGCATGACGCTAGAGGAACTAAGAGTTAAATGTCTTGCTCAAAAGGCAAACAGGAGAATATTGGCTTCTACACAGCTATAAGAAGGTTCTTAAAACCCACACTTTCAGTGACACACTTTCTTCTACAACACCTACAAATAGTGCTGCTCTGTGGCCTAACCATATTCAAACCTGCGCACATATCAAGCTGCAGTAGGACCAGTTACCGCTGCTGCCACCAAGTCAGGACAAGAAAACCTATGCAGTCAAAAGAGGTTCAAAGCTGGAAACAGAGTTAGAGACAGTCCCTGTTTTAGGTGTCATGGGTCCTGTGTCAAGACCATCTGCCACACGTGCGCAAGGGGCCCAGGTCTTTCATAGATGTGCTCTTTGGTTACTGATTCAGTCTCTGTGAGAACCTATGGGCCTAGATTACTTGATGCTATAGGTTTTCTTATGGGAACATCCACTATTTCTAATATCAGCTATTATCTTTGTGCTGAATGTCTTGAATAGAATATAATATAGAATTTAGTAAAAAAAATAACAGCTATTATATTTTGATGTGTATATGAGATACAAACACTAGTGTTCCCTACCTTACAATGATGTTATAACAAGAAAAAACATCTGTAATTATCCCTGGTTGAAATTTCTTTTAGTGCATCCAATCCGTTGAACCCCATTAAAAACATCAAGTACTGGATAGTTTTAGTTGCTGAAATTCCTGATCGTTTGGCTCACTGGAAGGTGCTCTTCCCTCCCACAATTGAAACAACACTTTAGCTTATTGCTCTTTGGGCAAAAGACCAAAATTCAAAATCTGCAAGTATATATATATATAGTTATGATATATATATATATATATATATATATATATATATATATACATATATATAATAACTAGGGCACCATGGAAATGTTTATCGATATGATAAACATATATAATATCTACAGAACAGAAAAGAGATGATCCCAATCCAATTCTCATTTTCATCCTTGCTCTTATTAGACAAATAATTACATAAAAAACACTGTACATCACAGAGTATTTACATAGCTGTTTCATTGTCAGATAAGTTGTATACACAGAATTAAATCTGTGAATAATTGAGTTAAGTAATACAAACAAGATAACATCTTGTAGCTTCTTCTCCCTGCTATTATGAAAAGGAGACCTTCTCGCCATATTAATGGCATGTAGTTAAAATATCTATGGATGGCTTGCTAAAGAATAATCAAGGACAGAAAAAATGGATGACCTGATTTAATCTTAGGTAGGGTACAAGGACTGGGAAATATGGGGAGGTGTTTATGCCGACAGAGTGCATGATTAAAACAAATAAAGAGGTTGAATTTTTAACGAACACATTAAATGATGGGAGAAAACAAATTATATGAGTTACATGGTCAAAACAGAATTGTATTGAAGCCAAGTGCTCTGATGTTTTAGGGTTCTGCAGAGCTATCAAAGTCCTGCTCAGTTTGGATGAAGCAGGTAGCCACACATCAATGAGTCCATCCTGAAAGACATTACTGTATAAGAAAAGCCCTACTGAAAACAAAACAGAATGTTTCAATGAGTGTCCTCCTCAATACGTGACAAAGCCTCCTATTTCTGACATCTTTACCCTCATTATATGCTTGGTGCCAGGTCATAGGAAGTGAAATGGTACATCAGCTAATTGCAGTCTCAGATTTAGTCCTGAGCTTCAGTTTAGGGGTTATTAAAGAAGAAATCAGCTCTTGTGATACCATTCAAAAATTTTAGTAATTCTTTGTGAATTTCACATCATGCATTTCAATACCACATATCCCTAACTTTCCAAATTTCCCTTCTGCCCTTGAAACTTCCCACACAAAACAAAACAAAAGAAAATGAAGAAACAACAACAAATAAACTTGATGTGGAAGTTGTGATGTGTCACGGTATGGCACATATTATATCCTTTTCCACAAATAGTTTTACTTGCAATTCTTCATTTGAGTCATCTGTGTGGTTTGCGGCCTCTGGTTTCTCTCCTATCAATTCTAGATTCTCAATGGGACTCTTCTCTGGTATCCTTTTGTTGCCATGTATCATGGAGTTTCTGCAGCTTTGGTTTTGCAGGACCTGCCTCTGCACTCATTCTAGCAGTTCATAGATGGGGCTGACTTTGGGATGGGCCTGGTTGGTAGCTTGGTTGGTCAGGCAACTACACCTCTCATGGTCATGCCAACTGGGACAGCTGTCCTAGGCTGGTCAGGCAAGACACAGGGGCTGGCCACTTTCCTAAGTGCTATGCCAATAAGTGATGGGGTCAGTGCTCCCATTCTCAAACCTTCTTGTCCGTCTCTTCTAAGCAGCACAGGTGAGAGGCCTGGCCAACTCTGTGTATTAATTGAATATCAATATGGTCACAGGAGGCATCTCTGACCAGGGAAATATGCATGGCTTTAGGTAGTAACATGGTGTATGGTATGAACATCAATACAGACACCTGCTGCTGCAGGGCCATGGATCCATACACGGTTCTTGGTGGAAGCTTGGCCAAGACTTTACCAACATCTCAGGTAGTAGTACAGTTACACACATCCAGTTGTTTCTCACTGCCCTCACATCTCTAGGTCTGCCTCTCTTCATAGTGTACACATCCTTCAGCTTCTCTTTCTAGCCTGTCTTTCTGCCACTTACTTGCTCATCTTAGTGACACCCAGACCTCTGGATATGGTAATGGGCTAGGATCCCTCTCGTAAGGCCTTATTTATTCTCAAACCTTAGTTCTGCTAGGATACCAAGTTGAATTATTTTGTTTTGTCTAGTCTATAAAAATTTAGTCCAAACATAACCAGATTTGACTCTTCAAGGTAATCTTTTCTAATATTTGTTACCCAAGTCCAATGGAAAGAAATTATGTTTTCATATTAGTCACACTTGCATGAAATTGTTTTAAACATAGCTCTCATAATTTAAGAAACTCAGGAGCTATCATGTGATTCCCGCCCCCCCCCCAATTCCTCATTTGATTAAGTACCAATGAGATGATTTAGATGTGGTCTTTTAGTTACAAGGAAAATGACAATATAAGGTTTGATCTTTAGATGACAGGGGATAACAGTATGGAGTATGCTCTCTAAAGGCGATTAGGTCAAGAAGAAAGAGCCTTCATTAATGAGATTAAGGTCTCTATAAAAGGTCTCTGGATCAAATGAGGACACAATTATAAAATATGTTGGAAAACATGGAAATTGACCCTAACTGGACACCAGATCTTTTGATGCCTTAATTTTTGGGTCCTCAGTGGTAGAATTATGACTAATTTCTGTGTTCATAAATTACCCAGATTTATTGGTAACTGCATGGTTGACATAAAATAATGTTATATAAAACAATTATTCTTATTTTCTGTTAAAATAAGTTTGCAGGCATTTAAAATTGATTGGTTTAGTAAGTGATTAATTATAATTATCTTGCTAGAGAAACTGATGTCCTCTTCCCAAAGGTAGTACAAAGCTTAAAGTCCAGAGAAATACAGTGAATCCTTACACAAATTCTAGAGTATAGATGACTAACTTTCTCATAATCATATGCTGGACTGTTTTACTTGGATACAATTCTGACTCATAAAATGTGTTTAGACTTCTGTCTTACTGCATTGCTTATTTTGTATTATTTTTAAACTAAAACCTGTCATGATTCCTTTGACAAAACTGTTTCCTCCTCAGGTATAACACATGTTTTGCTGAAGCTAAAGAGTCTACATTGTTCTTCATGTCAAGATAAACTCTAGGTCTCAGCTTGTGGCTTATCCAAAGAAAGAATTTTATAAGGACTATTGTATAGCTGGACCTGAAAATGCTATAGCAATCTGAAAATTATGGGTAGATGAATTGATTACTGATAAGATAGATATCATAGCATGCTCACATGTGTTTTTATATACATATAGAGAAATATATGTTGTAGAACTAATTTTCTGTAAGAAACTCTCTTTCATCTGGCCAGTTTGCTAAAACTAGTGTAGACCTGCTTACTGATTACAATCACACATTGATTATACATTATTGACAGAGTAGAGGTTATTCTATACATAAAACTGACATACTGAAATGTAATAAATATATTTTTAAAGCAGCATCAGTCTTGAGTGATAGTGGAATTTGGTACAGATAATAGAATGCATAATATTTATACCCTAAACTGTACTGATAGCATTTATTAGCATATGTTAGAAATGTAAAAATATGCTATTAGCCTTTGAGGGAGGCTCAGTCAATATAGTTTTGGAGGCTTGCAGGCCAGAGCTTATCCTAATTAGGCAAATCCTAGATTAGTGAAAAAACATTTTCTCAAAAATGAGTGTCCAGTGTTTGAGGAAGAATTACACACTATGTTATACTTTGACCTTCACATGCATGTACATGTATGACCTTCACATACCTATAGAAACATATATGTGTGCATGCACACACATACAGGCACACATATACACACACAAGCACATGCAAACACACACACATAAACATGTACACACATACAGAGAGAGAGACAGAGAGAGAGGGAGGAAGAGAGAGAGAGAGATGTCTGCATATTACAGTATATTACATGGCATGATAAAGTGATATTCATTGTATTATATAAAAAATATGATATACTTTGAGTCAATGTAAGGGTATTTAAAATGGGTTTCTACCAGGTATTTTTCATGCAATGAGTTTCTAGCTTTGCAAAATACACTTCTGCAAGTTGATAGTTATTTTGTTTAATTTTATAAGTTAGTGTTTGTACTTTATCAAAGGATACTGTTTTTAAAAACTTTATTTGCTACTTCTATATAAATGTCACCAGAGATAAGGATATGGTGATATTTTTGGTTAATTGTGATCACTTATAAAATGGAAGGAAATGCTTTTGATACAATGAATAGTGTAGGCTTGGATTCATTATTTTTCTTTTTTGTTTGTTGGTTTGTTTTAGTTTTTTTGTTTCAACCTCAAGGGATCAGTCTTAGCTTAGGGTATTCATGTTCTCACCACACCAACTCATGCAACACATATACTTCAGTTACTTCTATACTTTTTATTAAAGTAACATAAGAAACTTATTTGAAATGTATATTTTTGTTTTAATCAGAGAAAATTTTGAAAGCAGTTAATTTGAATCTTAAATCCAGGCTTGTGGGTTTTTAATGCACATTCAGACATAATTATGATGCAAGTCCACTGTGTGCTTTGCTAATAAACACGGAGGCTGAGTTTTAAGGCGAATATCAGTACTTGTTCTTCAGCACATATTTTGTTGAAGTGGCTGCTAGACACTTCAAGAGTCATGAACAGGACACCCACTCTAGAAGATGATGTGGGTGATTCCTGATGGAATTGTAAAGTATGATATAACAAAAGCCATTTTGTAATTCATTTGCTTATATTTTCCTTTGGGGTTTCTATGTTCTTTTGTGAAGTACACAACTTCTGACTGCTATTATGCATTGATTTCCATGAAGTAGAACTTGGTTTACATTTAACTACTGAAGCAGCATTGAAGTTCCATACAGTTGAGGAACTAAAATATCTGAGATTTGAATGTGATTTAATGTAGTGTTGGAAATATATTCAATAAAAACCTAAAAAGTAAAAAGTAAACAATTATGTATCATGTGAAATTTTCTGATTCAAAAAATGTTCATAAAATTTACCATATCTTATTTTTTGAGTGGTTTTGTGAAATTTGGCTGATACAGACATTAAAAATTCTGTGTGTTTTTGTGTGTATGTGTGTATGTGTGTGTGCATGCCCATGTGCATGCTCATCTATGTGTGCAAGTACTTAATTCCATGTGTTCATGGGTCTTTATTGTTCTCTGTTTTTCTCAAGAGTGTGTCCTTGAGTCTGGAACTCAATGATGTGGTTGGTGTTTTGCCACCAAGTATAAGCCAGTTTGTTCTCCATCTCCCAGGGATGTAATTACTGGTGTATTCAGTGATAATGCCCAGGATTTTAACTGGGTAGGAGTCCCATAACTCAGGTCTACATGCTTGTATAACAAGTTTTCTTATACATTAAGCTATTATCCAAGTTCTTTTCCTAGACATTTAAATTATTTTAATTTTTATGCAAAGTATTTGAGAATTTTATCATCACTGTATTTCTGAGGAAGTTGTTTACACAATGTCCCTCTTAATACAATAGCTAATATGTTGGTAAAATTAACTGTTGTTGGATCTTTTACAAATGTAAGAGAGTGTTCATGAATTTTGGAAAATAAACTTCAGCACTAATAATGAGCCACTCACTTTTAATTGATTTTCCTCTGATGTGTCACTGCTAACCCAATGGTATTCTGTCAGCATTTTATTTACCAAAGAGAACAGGTATATACACACATACACACACACACACACATACACACACAGACAAACACACACACACACACACACACACACACACACACACACACACACTGGCTATATATATATATATATATATATATATATATATATAATTATATATAATAATTATATCATATATTGCATTATGTATACTATTTGTGGCATTGTAAGTTATAATAGCAGACACTAGTACTTATTTGCTCTTCCGAATATTCAGGCACTGAGATTGCATATTTTGCTGTGGTAGCCTATGCTGCCATAAGTAGAGTCTTAATGATTGATATAGACTGGGAGTGGTGACTCCCATTATATGACTTTCATTAGGCCTGTTTATGGCTCCTTTTAAAAAGCTACAATTTGGGAGAAGAAAGTAGATGATCTCTCATTTCATTTTGTGAGCAAAGTAAGATTATATTAAATACTATGCATTATACAATGGGGATTTATTTTAAATAATTCATAGTTATCAGAAGGTGTAAGTACTCTTCTCAGTGCATGAATAAATTATTTTTGCTTTAATGTATTATTAACTATAAAATGTTAAAGAATGTCTGAGATTTCTGATACAATACATCTTCATGTAAAGTTAACTACTCAGAACTCTCATTCTTCATGTTGCATTAAAAACAATGGTACACATTTCTAAACCTCTGTGGCTACTATATTTATATATTTATCTTGAACACATTTTAATTCTGTAAATAATACTCATACAGTATTTTAATATAGAAACTTACATATTTTTGCTACTGTATATAATTTATTGAACTATGTAAGTTTTTAGTAAAACTTTGAGATCTACAGGAACTGCAGCTTAGGTTTCAGGAAGTTCAGATGAGAGTGGTATACAAGCCATGACTGTCATTGTCTTGTCTTTGGAACAGATTTTCCGTATCATCCAACATTGTATCAGAATGAGGGAGTGGGCAACATTTATCAATAAGAACAGTGGTGATATTATAAAATGTAATGTTTAACTACTACCAAACTTTTATTTTATTTTTTTATAAAATCATTCTATGGAAACAGATTCAGTGTCTGTGTTTGCTTGGTTTTGAGGTAGGTGATGCTACACTATGACATAAGAACAAATGTCCTTGTAGAGTTTTAGTTTAATGGAGAAAATAAGTGACGAAAATGGGTAACTAAATCTGAATTCTTAGGTGACTCTTCTGGTATAGATATTGAGATGTTTTTCTGAAAGGTAAGTGTGAAGGCCTCAAAAGGAAAATAATAAATTAATAAGCACAGTGATATGTGTATATCATATAAATTTAGGGTGCTATAGGAAGGCTCCCAGTATTAGGCGAAGTGCCTCTCAAAACTTTATAAAGAGATGAACATTCAGAGTATGGATTAGATTGAACATTTATAGAGAAATGTAAAATTTAGTAAGTATCTGATAAATATATTAACACTAGTAACAATGATTGTGTTCTGATTATTTACAACAGGTTACATTACTAGACGATAAGAGCTTTAAGGAGGTCTGTTGTGGGTAATATTTAAAAAAAAAAAACAGCACCTGGTTCAGCTTGTTCCCAGATGGCTGCCATTTTCTCAGGTTCTGGACCACAGCTCTGGCTATCTAGAAACATGGGTCCTGGCACCCACTAGATGGAGACTGCAGATGGAGGAGGGCTCTGCCAATCCACCACCCTGTCTCCACAAAGTTCAGCTGAACCTGAGACAATACCTGCCAGTACCCAGTAGAATGAGACACTTAGAGCTTAATAGTTATCCAATTGGTTTATCTATTTGGAAATGCTCAGTTAACAAGATGCCCACACAATTAAAATTGTAACCCAATTACCTAATCTTGATATTAATAACTACCTTAGACTGCTAGAGACACTTGAACATCTGCCACCATCTTCTCCTCCTCCATTCTCTTCCTTCTCTCCTTTCTCTCCTCCTCTCCTGTTGACTCCTCACTCTGCCTACCCCTCATACAGCCCAATCGCTGAGCTTTATACAAATATATTGGGAAAATATCCCTATACAGATGTCTTCCATAATTCTAAACACAAGCAATATATATATATATATATATATATATATATATATATATATATATATATATATGTGGATCTCCCATATTCCACACTGAAATGTATAAAACATTGTCAGAAATAACCACAATATCTCCCTCCCCTCCAAAAATGAAAAGTAAACCAAAATAACTGGCCTTCATGCATTTTTATTTTGTTTTGTTTAAATAATCTAAGTGTTAAAACTGCAGACTAAAATCAAATTAAAACAAAAGAGGGAATGCATATTTATTTTATATCTATCTATCATCTATATATCACTGTAAGTTCCAATTAAACATTAAAATAGTAAAACTTGCTCCAAAAGAGAAAAAAATCTTATAAACTTATACCTAAATAGAGGTATGTGTATTATACATGAGTATTAAGGTAGACCAATGGAAAATAAAGAAAATGAGGATGCCCAGTGTCCTCACAAGATGACATCTAGCAGATACAGGTTCACTACTGGCAACTTTTCTCACAGTGCAAAGAAGTGTAATATATGTGATAAAACTGCAGAAAATGCAAGTGGTGATTTGAGAATGGAAAAACAATAGGGCTAGTAATTGGAATTGTACTATAAGGATGATAGCAAAGGATTGTGAAGGGCTGAGATTTTACTGTTATGTGCTTATGTATTGATGTAGTGTGTGCGGACACTGTGGCAGCTTCATGGCTGTAGTTGAAGTCAGAGTCATGAGGCTCCTGGATCTGAGATGAAATATTAATACTCTCAGAAGGCAGACTGCAGTACCTTCACTGTTCCAACACATTTTGGGCTACCTAAGTCCCATGACTACATTTCAGAAGCAAACACTATTTGAATTTATGTGTCACTGACTAGGGACCCTATGCTTAGAAAACCATACATTTGTCAGGTGGATGCTTACAATATTTTCCATATTTCTGTATCTATTATTTTGTCCTGGGACATCTAGGTTGTTTCCAGCTTCTGACTATCTCAAACAAGGCCTCTATGAACATAGTGGAACACGTGCCCTGTGGCATGGTGGTTGTACCAGTTTTCAATCCCACCAGCAATGGAGGAGTGTTTCTCTTTCTCCACATCCTTGTCAACATATGTTGTCATCTGAAGTTTTGATCTTAGCCATTCTGACTGGTATAAGGCAGAACCTCAGCTTCATTTTGATTTTTGCATTTTTCTGATCATTAAGAACTTCGACCATTTCTTTAGGTGCTTCTCAGCCATTTGAGATTCCTCTGTTGTGAATTCTATACATAATGGAATACTACTCAGTTATAAAGAATAAGGATACCCTGAGTTTAAAGGCAAATGGAAAAAACTAAAAAATAACATTCTGAGTAAGGTAACTCAAAAGGACATTCATGGTATGTACTCACTAATAAGTGGATATTAGCCAAAAAATGTACAGAATACACACACTGCACAGAACTCAAAAAGCTAAACAAGCTTAAGGGCTCAAGTTAGGATGCCTCGGTCCCACTTGGGAGGAAGAAGAAAGCACTGAAAGCACTCACAAGCGGGGAGGGAGGAAAGTGTGAGGGAAAGAGGAAGGGGGTGGTGGTAAGAGGGGAACATGAGTTGGTATTGAGTGAGGGAGAAGGACTGAATCTCTGAGGGCCAGCAGAAAAAATGAAAACAGACAACCTCAGGGGGTAGGAGGTTGGGGGGAACCCTCTAGAATGTACTAGAGACCTGGGAGGTGAGAGACTCTCAGGACTCAAATGGAGGCATCTTAGATGAAATGCTCTACAATGGGGAGAGCAATCTTGAAGAACGCACTTACAGGAAAAGACTGTCCTTACAGAAAGACAGGACATCAAGTGAGAGATGGGGTTCCATAATTGTTTCTGTCTGAAAGAACTGCAGGGATGAAAATGGAGATGAGCCTAAGGAAAGGATGGTCCAGTGACAGGCCCAAAGTGGGATCCATCTCAAGGGGAGGCCTCAAGGCCTGACACTATTATTGAGGCTATCGAGCACTCACAAAAAAAAAAGGACCTAACATGACTACCCTTTGAAAAACCTAAAAAGCAGTTGAAAGAGTCAGAGGCAGATGTTTACTCCCAACCAATGAACAGAAGCTGCTGCCCCCTGTGGTTGAATTAGGGAAAAGGTGGAAAAAGGTGAAGAAGAGAGCAATCCTGTAGAAAGACCAGAAGTCTCAACTAACCTGAATCCCTGAGATCTAGCAGACACTGGACCACCAACCAGGCCGCATATACCAGCTGATATAAAGCCCTCAACACATATACAGCAGAGGACAGCCGGGTCTGGGTTCAGTCAGAGAAGATGCACCTAAACCTCAAGACACTAGAGACCCCACGAAATTTACAGGTCTGGTAGGATGGGGGTGGGTGGGTGTTGGGGATATCTTCATGGAGACAGGGGTGCATGGAGGAGGTATGGGATGTGGAACAGTCAGAGGGTGGACCAGGGGGAGAATAAAATATGGAGTGTAAATAAATAAATAAATAAATAAATAAATAAATATCTCCACATTTGTAATAGATACTGTCCTTTATGAATTTAAAAAAAAAAAACAAACAATTTTCCCTCTCTGTTAAAGGAAGAAGACTCTCTCTTTTACTTTACAGCAATTGCGTATTTGCATGTCCATAAGAAGATAGCCAAGAGTAAAGGGCATTAAAAGAACTGCAGTAATGTCACAGGAAATCATCCCTAGGCAAATTACAAGCTGTTTAAGTTTATAGAGTTAGAAAACAGGATACAGTAATGCTGAGATAAAATTTGGGTTGTGGACAATACATAAATAATGATACCCTAGGTTCATAGATAGGCATCATTGTAGCTTAGCTGAGCAAAGCAAAAGTAGATGGAGGAAAGTCGAGGTAAAGAATTCCTATCCATGGCTACATATTGCCTCTAGATCTGAAGTAATTATAGAAAGCATAAGGCAGAGCAAAAGATTTCAAGAATAAAGGAAGAATTGAAAGTATATGGGTGTGAAGAGCAAAGATTTATAAATTTGTTTAATTATGACATGAATATAGTTTTATGTGCTAATATGTTTCTAACTGTCACCAAGCACATAAAAATGTAAGATTTTAGGTAGAAAAAAATTGAACTTAAAATCACATTTGATAGAGAATTATCATCTAATTAAATCTTACCAATAATCAAAACTAACTTTAAGCATTTTTTATTATATGGCTGTTATTTTCAATAGGTAATCTTTAAAACTACATGGATGACTAAATATGGAAACAGAGTTGTAGTTCAATATAGAAACCACTAAACAAATAATAGTAATTTTTGAAGAATATGTTTAATGAATATCTGCATTAAAATGCCAAATATAAGAGCATCCTATTGTTTTAGTTGAATTCATGGTGCATATTCTATAAATGAAAATTACATAGACATGTGCCCCAAGATAGTCTACAGTGTGTATCTAGATGAAGAAAATTGTGTTCACAATTCTTGCACTTTATTAAACTCTTCAATCCAAATTAAGTTTCCATGGTCCTCATAGGACACAATGTGTGACATTAAACTGGGTCAGAGGTTTTAGACAATTTTTATCATAGACTAGTAAGCTTGTCATATCCTATTCATATGATGGCAAGATTAAATTATCATCTAATGGGGAAAAAGCAGAAAAGAAAAAAAAGTTTAAAATAGAATGGTGTCTCATTATTCTTGTGTTTCCTTGACTCTAGTTCCTCCAGGACATCTGAAGATATTTAGTTTCATTGTTCTCTGAGTAGCTCATGAATATTTCAGTTCCACATGGTCGACTGTTCTTCTACCCATCCATTTAGATCATGGTACAAGCAGCACAAGCAGGCTTTTATGTATGTTGCTGGGAAACCTGGAGGAGACGCAGGGACTTTTTAACATTTTCTTTACTTTTTTAAAGAAACAATAGGCTGTATAGGGACACTGACATTCATCATGTTTGTTTAAGATCACCATATGACACATTTCTTCAAGAGAGACACAGCTACTTAATTAGTCATGTAGAGTAATAGGTTTAGAATATTAAAATCTCTTGTATGAAAATGAGGTTGCACAGGACTAGTTTCCTTTTTCTTTTCTTCTGCGATAAGAGGTTTCCCTTGTCACTTCAAGTAAATCTTTAAAAGTGCTTCGATGGGTGCATACTGTGTACCTTCAGCTTTGTTCTTACCTGGAATCTTGTATGAAGTGATTAAAGATGCAGATAAGCAGAAGCCATCTATGGTTGATAAATCTGACTGGGATAAGTAGGAAGTGAATACTACAATGCCTTTTTGCCTGTGAAATTCTTCATTTTTTTACCTTTTTATTCCTTGTGAGTTTCATACCATATATTCCAGTCCTGCTCATCTCCCTTTCTCCCTGTCTCCTCCCATCCATCCTTCACCCTTATAAACTATCTCCCAAATAAAATTAACACACACACACACACACACACACACACACACACACACACAAAACAAATCATGAAACATAAAAAAACCCATCTCATCATGGAAGCTGTATTATGTCACAGAGTCTCCACAGTGTATGACTCTGTCCACACATCTTCACTTGCAAATAATCATTGCAATAGGTTTTGTTCAAGATCTTTGGTTTTTGTGACTATAAATCAATATTGGATCCTTTACAAGACTCCTCCCAGTTATCCTGTTGTTGCTCTGTGTTACAGAGATCCTGCAGCTTTGAAACAGCAGGACTGGTCGGTCTTTTCACTTATCCCAACCATTAACAGAGGATATAGATTTTGGGGTGGGCCAGTTAAGAGCTTTAGATCTGGCCGTGGGTGATAGCAGAGATGGTCGGTTTGCCTGCTCTCCCTTATCTCTACCAGCAGGACCAGCTCTTTTTAGTTCTGCTAGCATTGAATTAGGGGAGGGTGTCAGCAGCCTGCACCCATGCCACCTCATGGCATACTAGCAGCAGGAACAGCTCTCTCCCAATCTTGCATCTTGGTTGGCTCATCCTAGAAGAGTTGCAGGGCCCGTTTTCCTGAACACTGCAAAAGGTAGGACCAACTCACCCACTCTCATGATCCCAGGGTCAGTTCTCCCAACTTCCTTAGGGATTGAGGGGCAAGTGAGCAGAAGTCAACCTCCCCACCCACTTGTAGGGCCAGTTTTCCTTCACTCATGTTTTCTGGGTTGACTTGCCCATGGCCCCTCAACCAGGGCAAGGTCATACTGTGCTGCTCTGGTAAAGTACACTGACGACTCTGCCTAATGCTATAGCCAGCCAAGGTCAGAGCTGTGTCTCCTGCACTCATGACCCCAGAGCCAGCTCTCCCAACTGCGGTAAGTAGTGAGCAGAAAGCAGGGAAAATATCATATTCATTCTCATTCTCTCTCTCTCTCTCTCTCTCTCTCTCTCTCTCTCTCTCTCTCTCTCTCTCTCTCTCTCTCTCTCTCTCTCTGTATTTGGCCCTATTTTCAGTTTTCTCTTAGCAGTTCACTGAGACTCATTCACATAGTTATCAGTATGTTAATACTGAATCACAGTTTTCAGTTATTTAGGGATCAGAGGAACAATGTTGTCTTTAACTTATTAAAACAAGTGAAAATTTTAGCCTCTAGTCATAAGTTTAAAAGAAATAAAAACTTTAGCATTTGTAAAATGTCATTTGGGATTTAAAAATACAATATTTTACCACTCTTCAAAATGTGTCAATTAGTGATGGACTTTCACATAATTTACTATGATAGTTTGAGAGAGCACAAGAGGTCTAAAAATGTGTTAGAAGAAAATACAACTCCAAACTTCTTGGCTATATTAGATAATTCCAAAGCAGTTGTTCTTAACTTGTGGTTTGAAACCCTTTTGTCAACCCCCTATCTTCAAAAATATTTACACTATAGTTCATAACAGTATCAAAATTACAGGTAAGAAGTAGCAACAAAAATAATTTTGTGGTTTGGGATCACCACACTATGAGGAACTATATTAAAGGGCCAGAGCATTAGGAAGGTGGAGAACTTCTGCTCTAGAACAATGATTGTTCTGTGATTGAGGGGGGTTGATTTTTCCAAATATGCAGAAGACAGAAGCAAGTGGATCTCTGAGTTTGAGAAAAACCTGTTCTACAAAGCAAGTTCTAGAACATCCAGCACAGAAATAAATACTGTCTTGGAAAACTAGAATTAAAAACAAAATGTTTTTAATTCTGTTTATGATCTAGAGGTCATAAAACTCACTTAGCAAAGACTTATCACTTGATGATAAGTTATAAGCACAGGTTTTTTCATGTAGGGCATAATTTTGTACAATGTGAACAGAATTTCCAACTTGTGTAAGGTTTGAGACATCCCAAGTAAACTGCTTTGTTGCAATGACAACACCACAGAGCCAGAGACACAGGACTTTACAATCTTGCACAACCTTTCTGCATTCCATAATTGGTCCTTTTGGGACATTTCAAGTTGTAACTTTTGGAACATTACAAGTGCAAGACAAAGTGAAGAATTACCAATTTTACTATGTAATTAATTTTTGCCTACAGATTTTCATGAATCAAAAGCATTACCAACAACAAGAAATAGAAGATAAAAAGATCATCTAACATGAACATCCCTTTCAACCACACACCTCTGCAAAGCAAGGCAAGGACATAGCTATATGTGTGAAAATATTTACATAAAGGCCCCAAAGATTTTGTTTTTAATTGTTTTTTCAAGACAGTATTTCTGTGCTGGATGTTCTAGAACTTGCTTTGTAGAACAAGTTTTTCTCAAACTCAGAGATCCACTTGCTTCTGTCTTCTGCATATTTGGAAAAATCGACCCCCCTCAATCACAGAACAATAAATACCAAGTAAACAAATGTAAAACATGTCCTCTATTCTATATTGGAGACATGATATACTGAAATACAAATATAAGATGAACTGAATGCAGCAATTTTGGGATATAGCAAAAGGAATCTAGTTACTTGCAATCATCAAGATGTATGTGGTTCAATAGCTGCACACTGACAGCAATGAAGACAGGCAGAATAATTTTTTTACAGCAAATCACAACTACATATTTTACTTTTATACTTCCTAATTTAAGTATTAACCAAATTCTCTCATATTCATAAACTGTTTAATGAGAAAATGGTCATATATAATTGAGTAATCTAGTGCATTTGAACTATTCTTTTATAGGGATTTCATAGATGACAGAATGTCTCATTCCCATAATTATTAATTCATTTATGTAGTAAGAACTAAAAAATAATTTCATATAACATTGGACTGGAAGATTGAGGAAAGTAGAGAAGAAAGTAGAGAAGTACCAAATTCTCAATTTTATATTTCAAAGTGTAAACACACATATGCACATACATACCACACATCCAGTTATTTAAAATTTAGCCCTAATTATTTAAAGGCATACTCTATTGCAAATGGGCTTACAAAATTATGAAACAAACTGTATCACCTCCTTGGAACACAATAAGAAAATACATACCTTTAATATATGCTGGAATGTCTGATTCTTTTAAGGATATTCTTAATGTGTAAATACATATACCACAAAAGTGTAAGAGTGTCAGAGCAGACCTGTAACATGCAATTACTTCGATTGTTTACAAGCTCAGCTCCTAAAAGATGTATGTATGGAAAATATGATTTGTTATCAGTAGCAAGCTGCTGATTTTTGCAGCTTACCTGAAGAAAGAAAAAGGTATTTTTTATTTTTATAGAAAATGAGAAGAAGGTGCAAACAAAGTGTGAAGGATTCTGTAATCTGATTTGAGTTCTGTCTGGCCTATTGCTATATGAAATCAAATACTTTGGATACCAACAAGACTGGCAGAATTAGACAGTGTAGGCATGAGCATAGGGATCTCTAGAGCACCTCATTTTCTGTGTGAATGCTTTGCTCCAAAGATGTGCTGTGCCTTTAACTTGCCAAACAAATAACACAATCTTGTCACAGGAACATCCATAGTGTTACATTTTATGAGTGATTCCCTAAATTAGATACCATTTTCTCCTTATCACAGTATCAGAGGGTATTTGGTTATTACACACACAGAGAGAGAGAGAGAAGAGAGAGAGAGAGAGAGAGAGAGAGAGAGAGAGAGAGAGAGATCTAAGGAATTTGAGTTGTGGAGACAGAACAGTTTTTAGTGGAAAATGGTGCAAAGAGAGTTGACCCTTTATCTGAAGAGCTTCCACTCTTTTCTAAAATAATTTTAGCCCTATTGAAATTATTTTACTTAGTAACATTTAGATTCAGTTTTAAATGTAAGTAAGTTTTAAGATTCCACAGCAAAAGCCAGGATTTAAATAACAGAAACTTAATAGTAAGTACTGTGAAAAAAATTGGGAAAAATGTTAAAATGAGACACTATTTGAGATAAAATCCAGTGTATAAATAATAACTGGAAGAGTAAATATGTTGAAATAATTTAAGCAGGAGGTAAGATTAAAGAAACAGTGACCTTGAAGATAGTTATTTCAATCAATCCATAAAATTATAAAACCCAAAAGAGTATGGAAAAGTATCAAATGTAAACTATGCAAAAATATAGTGTTGCATAGAGGTAACTACATTTGGGGATTATTTCTATTTAGCCATTGTAATCTGTTTTTTATAACTGTAAATAATGTGTATATACCCAATAATATTCAATATCCTTGAACAGCAGTGTGGAAAAACACATCCCTATCTGAATTACTGCTCTCTAGAAAAAATTCATGCCAACATCTGTCTCCAGAGCACCAAGCCTGCACCAAAAGAAAATATCGTCTATAAAATACAATGAAAGTGAATTTAGTTACTAAGCAGATTTTCCCTTCACTTCCCACCTTACCATTATACCAATGAGAGTATTTTTAGTTAATTTTAAGTTTTATTTTGCCATTCTCTATAGCGTATGTTTAATTAAACATCTAAAGTCTATGAGCAAATAATAGATTTTCTGAATCTTTGTTGTGTTTTGGGTAGGGACATCATACTTACCATTTATCTGCTTTTTAATTGATGTAATCACTAGCAGTGACTTTTTGTTTTAACCTCTGGTATTTTCTGAGGCTTTTACTCTTATAAATATAATTGTTGTGTTGCTTTGTATTATATATTGTCTTTAAAAAAATACAGATATCTCCTCTGTACTAAATACTTGGATATTACAAAAATATATGATTGTATCAGCATCCAGAATACAAAAATAAAGGTTAAATGAAATTAGAGACAAAACAGTGAAAACTGGGAATAGAGCTTAGGGCTGTGTAATTAGGTTATAATTAGGTTATCAAAGTCCCAGTAGGACACAAGAATTATATATAGTTGTGGTGTTAGAATAATCCACACAGGCTCTTGAAGTTGACTACTAAATCTCCAGTTGGTGGACCTACCTGGGAAGGATTATAAGGTACGGACTTGTTGGAGGAAATATTACAGGTATTGTACTCAGAGTGGGTTTTGAGATTACAAAATCATACTCATTTCCAGTCAGCTTTCTCTTCCTCTTGTTTCCAGATAAGGATGTGAGTTCTCAACTACACTCAGTCACTATGCCTGCCTGCCTGCCTGCCTGCCTGCCTGCCTGCCTGCCTGCCTGCCTGCTTGCCTGCCAGGCTCTCTAGCGCACTAGTCATGAACTCTAACCCTTTGATATTGTGAGTCCCAAATTAAATGTTTTCTTTTATAAATTGCGTTGGTGGTGAAGTACTTTTTAAATCACAGCTATAAAAACCTACGAAATTGTTTCCACATTTGAAAAATGAAATATGCTCATAAATTCACAAAACTGACTTCATTCGCATTTTGAAAATTTTTGAGAAATCCAACGGAACAATGGTATAGACAAAAGGAAAAATAAGGAAGAAAAATAGTGATGGGGGTTTATCTTCACAACTCCAAGGATGGCAGAATGAAGAAAACAGTGTTATTGTTTTTAGTGCAGGAAATAAATCACAGAATGCTGTACAGTTCATCTTTCTACCTGCAGTGAGAACAAATTAACAAGAATGAAAGAAAAGGCGCATTTTCTTAGATACAAAGAAGGAAGTTGCTCGACAGACACTGCTGAAGGAACAGAGGAGAGAACACCAACAGATGGGAAAAAAAGTGGTAGAAGCAGCATTTCCAGAAGGGAGAAGAAGTGGACAGAGTGTGCACACACTGGTCCAGGAGATGCTGTGGGAACTGAAGCACGGCTGAAGCATTGATTGATGTTGTTCAGCTAAGCAAAGAAAATGTTCTGAAATAATTGTGTTATAAACACAGAATATTTCAGGAAAAGAAAGAAAAATGTCCTTATACATTTCAGCGGAATTTGTAAAGTAATGCTATCACAAAGCTGAAGTAATTCTGTATACTTGGCCTTGTCACATGGCACTTAGTACTAGCACCACAATTATGTGTGTGTGTGTGTGTGTGTGTGTGTGTATGATGTTAAAAAACATGGATATATAAAAATAGAATCCAGATAACTTTGCAGCTGATTGCCATGATTCATAAGTGTCATAAGTGTTATCTTAGATCTTGGGAGGTGTTGGGGAGAAAAATCCAGAGTTCAAGGTTGGCTTTAGCTATGGAGAAACCTTAAGAGGACTCTGAGTCACATAAGCCTTTGCCCAAATGAAACACATTGTGCATGTATGTGAAACATATCCAAACATTCATAAAAGGAAATGAAAAACTATAGCGATGCTAACATTAGGATTATTAAAATAGCAGTGCAGCAAGGAATGCACTAAAGTTCTAAAAGGCATAATATATCCCAGTCAGGCAAAATATTAATGAACTCAGACTAAGCAGTTGCTAAATGCAGAACACAAAAGGTATAGGAGCAAAACAAAAACTAAATAATTTTCACTTTTACTTCAGTTTAATATAAAGACATTTTTTTCAATAACAGGTGGATAAGCTAAACAGAAAACTAGTGTAAAAACGAATTTAACAGTGTCAACTGAAAATAACTGGATTGCCAAAAGCACTTGATCTCAAACTATTAAAATATACATTTTTTCAAGTTACTATGTAACATTTACAATGCTAATACCCATGGCCCTATTCCATACTATAAAATAAAGACTAACAATTTTGAAATGTTAAGATAAGGAAATATTTTTATTTTGTGAACCATTTTCTATGGTTCATGATCAATTTTACTCATTTCCAGCAATTTGTCAGGAAACTTCTACCTTGTTTTCCTGTATAAACAAAATATTTTATGATTGTCTATATTTTTGTCATCATTTTTTACATGCAATACATTTATACAATGCCAATAGAGGCCAAAAGAGGGTGGTAGATACTTTAGAACTGGAGTTACGGAAGACTAAGAGCTATCATGTAGGTGACTAAGTCTCTTTTGTAATAGCAATGGGTGCTCTTAATTGGTGAGACATCACTTTTCCCCCACCACTGTAATTCTCTTGCATGCTGTATTCTCTATCAATATCTGTTTCTTGCAAGGACTCCACATGTGATAATGGATACATAGAGGGGGTTTTATGAAGTATATAATAAATTAAGTTTGGGGATTCATTTCTTCATGTATGGACTGAAGAGGGGACTTAGACACGGAACACAGAAAGATACTGAAGTAGCATAGCCATTCATGCTGAAGATTTCACAATACTGAATGCTGAAAATACCAAGACGATAATTGTTCAGATGTTTCAAACCCTTTGTTGCATATCATTTTTAGACATCAGAGTTGATTGATGACACAAGACAACTACAGAGCCAGAGACGGCTCTTTAGGTATGTACATCCTTTCTATGACAATCATTAACAACTTTGTTATGTTAGATATTATGACTGTAGTTTGATAAGAGGAAGTTGAAAAATCTGTAACAATTACAAGCAATATAGGAAGGAAAGAAAGAGTGGCAGTCTACCAAAAAGAAACTCAAATGTGATCATTGAACAATATTCTCCTCTGTTTTTTCAGCTGCTCTTTCATCATTAAGTTGTAAGAAACATTGTTAAATTATTGACAATAATCTTAAGACATATATTTAACTAATCAGATAAACAATATATTGTTTAATTATCAAAGTATCTCTTTAAAACTTATATGAAGATGAAAAAGAACAAGTTTTCCAATGTTAAATCTTGAAGAGTTTTAAGTGTTTCTGAAGCACAAACACTGTTACACAGAGTATTTCATGATACGTTCCTTGGTTTTCAAGGTGTATTATTCCTTGTGGCTATATAAATATTTTAATAAAGGGGTTTACAAAGCCTTGCCTATTCTTGAATTCACTATGCAGTCAAAGATGACCTTGAACTCCCAATCTTTATGACTTTTACTTCTGAGTGCTGAGATTAAAGGTATATATGACTAAACTAGCCTTATGTGTGGTTGGGGACCAAACTCAGGGCTAATTACGTGCTATGCACGTCTTCTCACGGTGCTTCAGCTTATGCTTTATTTAGATCATTTGAATGTAACCCTGTTTTATTATCCTATCTCAGTTTTATCTCAGACCTGTGTGATTGTGGACAAAGCTGACCTTATATACATATATGAGTATGAATCTTGCAAGAAACAAATACAAGGCACCTCACAATATCTGAGAAAGAGAATTTAACCCGGCACAACCACTTAAAAGCAAGGAAAATATAGAAGTGTTTTCAACTGTTATGACAAAATAGATAGATTTCAAAGGAAGCAATAAATCATATGACTACAGGGAAACTTTGGTTCATATCTTTGACACTTTCATTTTTCAGATAATACAACCAAGATGTCTATCTTCCTGAGGCGTTAGTGCAAACAGTCCTGGAAAAAAGTCACAGTCACACTGCTGGGCTTGGGTTTGTGTGGTTTTAGGGACTGTTTTTCTCCTAGGGGATCAAGTTGTCTGAGGAAGTAATAGGTATAAAACTGATCATTTCAGGTTTTTTTTTCTTTTTTATAATGTAATGGTGTTTTTACGTTCATATTCATTGCTTTGATTGTGGGGATTAGTGGTGATATTGAAAATAATCCAGACAATTGTGTCACTGCCAAATTCAGATCTTCAGATTCCATGATTTAAACATTATCTGATTCACTTTAAATCTAAACCACCTATTAAAAAGATTGTCTTAACCTTTTCATTCTATCCTTTTTTCATTATTTCTTCCTTCTCTCTGTTTGCCTTTCTTGATTCATGATTGACTGGAGGGTTGATTGATAGAATTTAACATTTGAGGTCAGGAGGCCTTGAAAGAGCCTAAGTAACTAAACATGACCTTCAACCCATTTTCATTTCTCTATTTTCTGAATGATGGAATTGCAGATATATATCAGCATACCTGGTTTATGCAATTTAAGGGTGTATTACTCAGGGTTCTTTAAAGTAACTCAAATTATACAATGAATCTTTTCATATAGGCATAGAATTTACTAGAATGGACTAGCTAATCCAACACTGGATGTCTATGAATAGAAAGTCCAAGAATCCAGTAGTAGTTCAGTCCAGAAAGCTTAATGTTTCAGTTACTCTTCAGTAAATGCTGAACTCCTGAAGAAACAGTCTCTAATGCCAGTGCAGGAGAGGACTTGGTAACAAGTAGAGAGCTGTAAGGCAAAGGGCAAGCAGCTTCCTCCTTGGCTTCCACCACTGCCCAGATTAAATATGGATTAAAGATATATTTTTTTACTTCAAAGATCCAGATTAGAAGTATACATTTCCTCTTCAAATTAAGTAGAAATCCCTCACGTGTGTACCCTCTGTTTTGGAGATTTAGATAACTCAGCTTGTAGTCAAGTTGATAACCAAGAGTAGCTATCATAGGGGGATTGAATCCAGAGCTTAATGCAAACTAGGCAAACACTCTATGAACTGAGCTGTATCTCCAGCCTTACACTATATTACTAAGATCTTAGTGTTGACATGTTGTTTCAGAATCCATCTACTTCTTGCAGATTATTTAACACACAATTGTCTAATTTTTTATAATAACACATAATATTTGTTTTTCTGTGGTAGCACTGCATTGTCTTATTTCATTTCTGACTTTGAGACTTCTCTCCTCAGTTTATCTAGACAAAAATATGTGAACTATGTACCTTCAATGTCCTGTCCCCTAGTTTTGTTGAACAGTTTTGCTGTTCTGCAGTCTGTTGTATTTCTGCTCTGCATATTTTTGCTTTTTTTTTTTAGCTTCAGGCCAGCTGTTTCCCTTCATTTTCTAGACCTTGGTGTAAAAAAATAATCCTCTGCCTTGAAATAGACACTACCTTAAACTCTCAAAAGCCCATTGTAACACATACTTAGTTTTTGTTTTGTTTTTCTGTACATTGCTATCAGGTACCAAATATTTCCTCTGAACATTGTTTTTGACATATTGTTTGCTAAGGAACATGGTATTTATTTTCTGTGGACACGTCTATTTTCTAATCTTATTCTTCTCATCTTCTCTATCTTTTCCAACATCATAGCCTTTGTGCTCCTCCTTCTTCTTCCCCTTTTTGTCCTCTTCCTTCTCTTCATCTTCCTCCTTCTTTTCCCTCCTCCTCCTTCTTTCCTCTCTTCCTCTACTTTCTCTGCTTCTTCATCCCTTCCTCTGCTATCCTCTCTATCTAATTTCATTGACACTGTGGTCTAGGAAGACATATGGGATGATTTCAGTTTTCTAATGAGTTTTAAGAACTTACTTTGGGTCTAAAATATGGAATACACACATTCTACATGTACTTCAGAAGAATGTATATTCTGATTTCACAAATAAACTATCTATGTAAGTTTACTTTCTTATTTTGTCTAAATTGTATTTAAGATTCCATGTTTCTGTGCTGATTTTTGTCTTGATATGATTATCATTGGTGAGCATCTGTTATTGTATTGTGTACTTCAGAACTATGAAAATGTTTTTGGTATAAGAAGTGCTGTAGCAATGTGTTGAGTATATATTTATAATTTATCTTCATCATTATGTAACAATCATCTTCGTTTTCTTAAAAAAACTAAATGATGTATGACTTTACTGTATGCTACTGTACATTGGTTTAGTTATATTTTTCTGTCACATCATTTTTGAATCAGAGAAACAGAGAGAGAGAGAGAGAGAGAGAGAGAGAGAGAGAGAGAGAGAGAAAGAGCAGAGTGACACTCTAATTATACTTTAACTAGTTTACATGAATCTCTCTATCTGTACCTCCTATGTGTTGACTTCCCTGTAAACACAGGATATGTTTACTTCTGTCACACCTTAAATTCTTGCCTAGCTTCTTATTTTTAAAATATAATTTTGTATCTTTCATTCTGGGACTTACTTGCATAAATGTCTAACAGGAAAATAATCTTTTTGAACTTGCAATTGTTGAGATTCCTATGAAACCTGAACCTTCTCTAATAGCAACATTTTTCATTAATTAATTAATTAATTAATTAATTTATCGTACATCTCAATTGTTAATCTCTCTGGATCTCCTTCATAAACTCTACTACTTTTATTTCACATCTTCCAGGATCTTCTCTGTCTGATGTTGGAAGTTGACAACACTGAGATTTTGTTTGTGTCAAATTTGGTTGGAGATCTCTATTCTTCCTGTGGCAATATATTTGCATGTTTTGCAAAAGAGATGGAGTCGGCTGCTTCTTTTAGTATCTTTAAACCCTCTGTCGCTTATATCTTAGTTGGCTATGCATGAAAACTCATTTTTTCATTGAGTTGCACAAATCCCAAAGTCTCCTTTACTACTTTTTTCCTCCTCTAAGTATACATTACCAATACTTTGTCTTAATTTCTTCCTTATGTTTTTCTCTAAGTCAACTCAGCTGTTGATGGTTAACATTTGAATTTTCCCTTTATTTAATATATTTTCAGCCCAGAAATATTATGGTTTTGCTACTATTGTCTTGCATGTACTGGGCCATTGTTCTTTATTTCTGTGAGAATTTGCTCTTTTTCCTTATGTCAAAATGTTTTTCATATTTCTAATTCTTTCATCTTTGTTTATTGCAGCACACTTCTTTGTCTTAAACTTGTTTCTTTCCTGATTAGCAGCTTTTGTGTATATCTATCCCATAACTTGACATTTCCACATCTTGGAGTCTCTAAGGCAATCTAGGCTTTACCTTCACAGCTTCACACAGTGGTTTCACCTGGCCTCCATGAAGGTACATCCCTGACATAGACCTGGCCTCAGTGGTTAAAGGAGATTCCATACTCCTTTTTCTTTTATTTTTTTACTCTTCATCCAGAATCACTTGGCTGAAGCTGCCAAGTTCTGTTGCTTGCTGGGGTTGAAACATGCCATACTCTTTGAATTACATTTTCCCTAGCTTTCTGTTGTGCATGGTCCCCTTAATGTCTAAGTTGGGTTGTCCTGGAATCCACTCGGTAGACTAGACTAATCTTAAACTCACAGACCTGCCATCCTCTACGTTCTGAGTACTATGACTAAAAGATGTGCACTCCAATGACTGTTCCTTAGCTTTTGTAAGTTCCTTTTATCTTTTCTTCAATTCCTTTTCACAAGTTGAAAGCCTTCCTGGGTGGTATCTTGTTCTGGGGTCACCATTTTCTTTATTGCATGTGTCATCTGGCTTTTAAAATCTGTTTACATTTCTTGGTGTTCCTTTTTTCCTCTCACTGGGTATTTTGTATTTTTCTTTGTTCAGCTCACTCCACTTTATTATAAATCTTAAAAAGACTGACCACCAATAGCCACACAACAAACTCACTGCTAGGTTGTTTGGAAATGTCTTCTGCCAATACTATTAATCCATAATTCTTAAAATTTAGCCCTGGGCAGATTTCTTTTTGGATGAGTTCAGAAAGCAGACATGTTATTCACCAAAATATCATGAGAAAGATCTCTAGGTCATATATTAATATTCTCCTCTGAAACCTCCTGAGCTGTGCCACACGGTTCAACACCACTATCATAGAGACCCCTGCCCCTACTAGTATGCTCCATTATGCTCCCTTAAAGAATTCACCTGCTTTTCTAATCCACATTCCCCAAGTTCAATTCTTCCAAACAAAAGTGTGGCCTGACCTCTTATAGTAGCACAAATAGGATTTATGTTGCTCTGAAGATACACCATGACCACAAAACTCTTACAAAGGAAAATATTTAATTGGAGATAGCTTACAGTTCAGTTCAGTGGTTTAATCCATTATTTTCTTGGTGGGAAGGAGAGAGAGAGAGAGAGAGAGAGAGAGAGAGAGAGAGAGAGAGAGAGATCCATCCTCAGGGACAAACAGTATTGCAAGTGAGCTACCAGACAAGCATAAGAACTGGTCAGGCTGAATCAGCTCAAACCCCAAGAATCACAGAGAATTGAGAACAGCAGAAATGGAGCCACTCCTTACTTGTCTCTGGAAGGCCTGTGTCTCAACAAGCCATGACTGTAAGAGTCCTGAAGAAGGCGTTTTCACTTTTTCCGCCCCTCTGGTACTACATCCTCACTGCCAATATGCTCGACCTATCTTCTGTTCTCCCCTTATTGTCTTGTGTGCAGAAGCCCCAATGGGACATGTGCACCAAAGCACCCCATTCCTGACTTCATCTCCAGGCAGTACACCAGTAGCATGCAGGTACCCAGAGAGGAAACTGAAAACCACAGCATTCATCCCAGATCCTGTTTTTATTTTCTGGTCCATTGAGTAGCAGAGTCTGACATCCTGAAGGGAAATGTGGGCTGTGAATTCTCCACTTCAGACTTTGCCCTGCTATCTCCTAGGGGTGTACTAGACGTCCCCAGCAGAGAGCCAGAACACTTCTTCCAATAAGGCCACAAGTACTCAGCCATAACACCTAATAGTGCCACTTCCTATGAGCCTGTGGTAGTCATTTTCATTCAAACCATCACATATGGTAAAGATGTGGATACTCCATTTCCTGGCACCAATATTGCAACTTTGACAATATAACTAAATATAAAAATACTTGTAAATCAGCTGTGGTTTCTGAGATAGCTGAGCTTGTGGCCCTTCAGAGGCTATGCTAATAATTCTATGTGGTATCTTGATGATATATCTGATTATATAAGCCAAGAATATAGGAATCAATATGCCCAGTTAAAATAATTCCAAGGTCAGGGTATACTCAGTTTTTATGATAGATAAATAGTATGAAGCAAAGCTATATAACTCCTATAACTCCTATAGTGTTTGTTCTCTCTCCCCTCTCTTTGTTCCTCTCCCCATTTCTCTCCTCTGCTCTCTGTTCCTCTCCCCTTTTCTCTCTTCCCCTCTCTTTCTGTGTACATGTGTACACAGGTGCACATGGAGGCCAGAGGTCAGTATTGGGTGATACTTCATGGTTAAAGGTGGGTATTGGATTTTTCTGATGTTGTTGTAGCAGTCATACTTTAAGAATGTATTGATTTAGCAGAACTCTAACTTCCACCAAATCAGAAGTCAACAAATAGCGTGTAAAGCCTATTGTATACTTATCCTAATTTGTTATAGTTTATCTACTTGATGCCCTCACAAAAGTATTTGCTTTCTTATTGTTTGGTTATGTAGCTATGAAACAAAATTAAACTGTTTTTATGTTGAGGCATATTGCTTGGGATAATTGGAACCCATGTTCACAGGCCATGATCACTCATATTTTAAGAACAAGCAATTTTATTTCTTTTGATTTGAGGTTTGTATCAAAATGGTTTTTCTTAAGTTATCTTATATTATTTATGAAACACTGCATGTAGCAAAATCTGTTTCTCTGCCTCAGCCTTTACATTTTATGATGTTTGCATTTCAGGGATCTTGGCTGTTGACTTTCTTCCTGGAACGATCTGTAGAAATTTGATGATCTGATCAAAAGCTACTTTGCACTCTACAATATTCACAGGAAAGTCCTCTCAACAACCATCCTAGTATGGTTGGAAATGCATAAAAATAAATGCAAGCACATAAACTTTACAGGTTATTTTATGTGAAGACAGTGTTTCTCTCACAGACACAAATGTTTTAAAAACAAGTCTGCCCTGTGCTTAATTAAACTTCACCCATGAAATAGAATTTAACCTAGGTATTTTATACATTTTAGCAAAGACTATCCTTGTGACTTCCTTTGATCTGTGTTCCAGCTTATTCCTTATCCTGGATGACTCCCATCTTCCTGGTCTCGACCTGGTCTCTTTTTGTCTTCAGAGGAGTACCTCTGTTACTGCTAATGTCCGAAGCTGCCTTGTTGTGCTCAGATATACCCCCAATCTGAACCCTGAAGCATCAGGATGACTTCAAAACCTTTCTCAGGTTTTAAAAATTGTAAAACCACCCCACAGGGAAATAAAAAGAAAGAAAAGAAAGTGCTAACAAAATATTGCTGAGTTGGCAAAGTTACTGCAGGATTTATAGTCTTTTGTTTATGTGTGACATTAAGATAAAAACTGTGGAAACAAGAATGACAGAAAGGCTATATTGGACAGTAGATTTCACTCTCAAAACTAATATAACAAAAGTCATAAATTATTTAAAATCCTGCTGAGAAAACAGAAATGAAAATAGTTTCTGAAATCATATTTTTAAACTTATTTTGAATCAGAAAATAAAGTATTAAAACAGCAAAACCTATACCACAGGCATAGTTGAACAACATGTATTAATTCTTATATATACTTAGATATAGAAATCACATTATTATACACTCCTTTGGAAATCCTTTTGGAAACTATTACTTGGTTATGTATTCCTCCTGTTTTGACATTCTACCCTCCCCCCCCCAAAAAAAAATTCATGCCTCAGATTTCAGGGATTAATTAATACCATCATTTATTTACACCATGTAGCACCAGCATCTTCATTGGAAGCTCACAGAAGTTAGCACAGGTATCAATTATTTGCTGTGCTGTCTTAAGTGCTGTTTGACTCATCTTATGTACTTGGCATTTAATTTCAGTTTTCTGTAACTGTATTAAAGAGAAGTGTGGAAGAAGAAATCAATGAATGAAGTGAGGTTCTATGAGACAACTTGATGCGCAATTACTAAAAGTAAAAGTATAATGGCTGTAAGCCTAAGGTTGAATACAGAAAGGCAGAAAAGATCAGACAATAGGTGATAGTGGTTATTTTTTCCTAGCTCTTTACATCTTGTGTGTATGTGGTTGCATGGGCTGGAGGTGGCAGGGGGTAGATGAAGGAGGTGAGGTGTAGAAGAATGACTGCTGAGAAATGATCCTCTAAGCTGCAAGAGAGCCTAGTAATATCAGAGCAAATGTATATCTAGAGTCACCACCTAGCCAAACTGGCCAGAGGACACACGACAGTAATCTTGAGAACACGTAAACATGAGATCAATTCTTTAATTCCTACTGATAACCTCCATAAACTTGTATTCTTTCATGGAAATCTGTTTTGGCCTGTATTATTTATAAATAAAATACTTTTGTTGATATTCTCTAAATGACTACATACACTTACCATGATAGAATTACATATGGGTAATTTTTGAATGCTGTTGACTAGAAAAAAAAATTTTTTAATGATACACAACATTGTCAATCCTGGGATCCACTGCCTTTAAGATGGTTGCTTGATTATAAATCGGTGAAGGAAATTGATTTTCTATTCAAATTTAAATCAACTTTGCTATTGACCAACATTCTGAATAAAGTGAAATCTGATCTATCACATGATACAGAAGAAGTTATCAGATACCTTTGTATTAGAGATACAGTATGTCACAAACCAGCATGTGGGTGCAGGGATGGTAGTCTGCAAGATTAGTAAGAGCAATTGTTCTTCAGCTTTCTTGCTAGCTTCTACTTAATATGTTTTTATAACAGCATGGAGTTTTGTATTTCTTCTTTTCTTCAAAAATATGAATTTCTAGAATATTCAATAAAATCATAAGGTTTAACCCTTAGGTAAAAGAAGTGTGCATTCTAAGTAAATATGATATTCAAAAAACCTAGAAAAAATGAAAAAAATAATATATTGCTGAGGAAGAAATGAAAGCAAATGTGTCTGTAAGTTATTGGACTGACTGTGTGGGCATACACAGTACTTAGAAGTGTGTGGAAGTTTGTTCTGATTGTTGTACTAGTCTCTCTCTCTCTCTCTCTCTCTCTCTCTCTCTCTCTCTCTCTCTCTCTCTCTCTCTCCCCCTCTGTGTGTGTGTGTGTGTGTGTTGGACTCATGTGTGTAAATATATTTATGAACACATACATGAAATCTAGAGGAGGTTTTGGGGTACCATGCTTTATTACCTCCTGCCCTATTATCTTAAAGGAAGTCTCTTATTGGACCTGAATTTTGTCATATTCTGGCTAGGATGGCTGTACATAAGGTCCTCCATCACTGCAATCCTATGCCCAAAAGCTAGAGTCATAGGCATGTGTAGAGTCATATGCATCTTTTGACAAATGATTGCTGTATATGCAAATTCAGCTCCTCATTCTTGTGTAGAAAACAGGCATAGCCACTGAGTAACTCTGTAACCTTATATTTACACCAGTCTATTTGAAAACAATGTTTCAGCCAAACACCTATGGCTTTAATAATACTGATTTAAGCTAGGGTATCAAACATTAATGAGGAGTTATTTTAGAGACAAGTGATCCCTGTTGAATTTCTTAAGCTCTGCATACTCACCGCTCATCTTTTCTTTGTTAGTGATGATCACTCTTCTCAGCATTGCAGAACCTTCCTGTGAGGCCCCGACTGTTTCTCCAGAAATAAATTCTATATGTACCCTTAAATTGCAAGCAAGATTCTTATAATTGAAACAAATATTCAAGGTAAATCTAAATTGTTCTTTCCTACAGAAGATGTATAGTGCGCTGAAGAAGTTGGAAAATGAAATTATCATAACTTAAATTATATTTATGCCTTTTTATTAAGATCAACTCTATTTTCAAAGTGTTGCACTCATTCTAAATAAAAGTATGGAAGTATGTGCTTACACATGTAAATATAACCATATTTTTATTTAATGGATCAAAATATTACACATGAGTTTATTTGGCTGTTTATGATACTACTCAAACACTTTCTCTTCATAATGGGTAGAAGAGGAATTTCTTCAGCTTAACAACTTTTCCTGAAATTGTATGTGTATCTGTAAACAGTCGTTTTCAAACAAAATTGTATAAACAAATAAGGTTGAATGAACCCAGTATCAAAATGATCCCAGTACCTGGGCTTTGGGGATTCTGTTACTTTGGTCATCTTAGCATTGAGGCACATGATATTATTCAGAGGTATATGTCTGTATTATATTAATAAAAAGTAATATACTTACCATATGTTTTCTGTAAACCATTTAGCTTCTAGTATGTTTTATTGATAAAGGAATACTTTTTGGGTAATAATTATTAAATTCTTGGTGGTGTTGAGTTTATGTAGTAGTTCATAAATCAATGACCTACTATTATTTATATATAATATATGTATATGCCAATATGTTTTGGGACCCTTTAATATTGTCACACTGTCAGGGACACTTTTATTAAAGTTTTCAGTGTTAATACCTTATCACACCTAGGTCTATTTTTGCAATGATAACAGTAAGCAACATTCAGGTAGCAGATATTCCAAATATCTCACTCATTTTTCAGTGTTCACAAAATCAGTTAGGTGGCTAATTTTTTTCCACAGATATGATATACCTACACTGAACACTAAGCTACATAAATTGTCAAAAGTGTGGATATTTGGTTTCAAGAGATTATTATTAATAAAAGAAAAGTGCACTGCACAGTATCTTAATGATATTAATAGTCTATAAAATTGGTGATCTTAAAATCTAGAAAATATTGAAAAATAGATGTAAAAGTTATGGAAAGAGGAGGTATGTATAAGAATGTTTCTTTAGTATTGAAGGTATTTGATCATTTTACAGCTATGTTGCTAATGAACATCTATAATTAAAAAAGGGGTTTTAATTGATGAGAACATTTAGACTAGAGGATGATAGAGACCTAGCAATGTTTTTCCTAGAATAAAGTTTAGTAGGATTTATTAATTCAGTATTTGTAGACTTTCTGTCACACAGTTAACATGAATAATCATACTCAACCATGCATAAAAGTTAGTTTTCCATTGCTGAATCAGGGATATTGGGGGCCAGAGTAGTAGGATATAGTAAAAGCTGAAGGATAAAGAAGACTATTGAATTTTTAACTTTAAAATGTGGGGTATTGTTTAGCAAGGTAGCAGGGCTACAGAAAATTGCTAAGATAGCATTTTAGGCATTTTTAGAATCAAAATGATATGCAGTAATATAACAATATATTTGAAACGAACACTATTATGACTTGAAATTTATAAAGAAATGCTAAAGATAATAGAGTATTATGAAGGCATAAACAAACCAATGGACAAATCAAGACAGACTGTAGAACCAGACATGAAACAGATATCACTAAGCATCTACAACAAGAGACTGCAGTTCACTATTTATAAACACTGTAAAGGCTGTGTATTTCTGTCTTCAGTCAAGGTTGGAATTGAATTTCCTAATAATAGTTTAATGTTGTACTGACAAAGGACTTTCCTGTGTTACATATATCACAGAAAGATGAAACAAAGCAGTTGTTTAAAAGCTGGATCCAAGAAGTGGTTTTTGTTTTGTTTTTCTCCATTCTTCATCTCTAATTCTTGTCTAAAATTTTCGTAAATTGGCTGCTGAGAATGTCTACCATTTTGGATTTTTTTGTAAGGGAAAAATGGTTGTTTAATTAAGTTATCTACTGAGATTTGACATTTCAGTTGTTAACGGGAGACAGCATAGTTTTGTTCATTTGGGTTTTTTTTTGTTGTTGTTGTTGTTGTTGTTGTTTTTGACTAATGAGACATAAGACACTTGAATTTCTCCATAATAATTAGAACTTCTGAAATATTTTGAAGACAATATATAGTTCAAACTACAGAATTTTTTTTTGTCTCAATGTAAACTCACATCAAATAACAGCAATAATTCTGTCCTAATTTTCTACTGATTCAAGTGTTACGTTATGATTAGCTCACTGTGTTTTGTGAAATGTTTACACAGGTATCCAATTGAGTAGAAAACTTTTATAACAGTCTAGATGAGAAAAAGTAATAGTTGACTTGGCCAGAACAGAAGAATTAAACAACATTTATAGGCATGAAGGAAACAGAATAAAATTATTAATTAACATGATTGAGATAATGAAATTTGAAAGTGTCCTTTTGTATAAAAATAAACAAAAAAGAACCATAACATTTACCAAAAAAAAAATACTCACTTTTTGTATTTAGGAAAATATTTAGAATAACCTTATTTATATTCATGACAGTGCAAGTCACATGCTATGATTTTCTGATGGGTAATCTCATACCCAGAAATTTATCTGGGGTTTACCAGGTAGGGCAAAGGCCACATTGGTATTAGTAAGTTTTATCTTAAACATTTCTTCTGTATGTGTACACCTGTACTTGTGTGTATAAATTCATGCATTAATATTATTGTATGCATGTTTGTATCTTTGTACATGAACTGGAGGTCAACACTAGGTGTTTTTTACCACATTCTTCTCCTTAATTAATTAATTAATTAATTAATATATTTATGTTTATTCTTCCTTCTTATATTATATTCTGACTGCAGTTTCCCTTCCTTCCCCCTGCTCAACCTCTCCTCTAACCAGACCCAGAGCCCTTCTGCCTAAGAAAAGAGCAGGCTTCCCAGGGACATCAAACAAACACTGCATGACAAGTTACAATAAAACCAGGCACATACCATCACATCCAGGCTGGACTAGGCAATCTAGCAGGAGGAAAAAGATCCTACAAGCAGGCTAAAAAGTCAAATCCAGCCCCTGCCCCTACTATAAGGAATCTCACAGGAACACCAAGCTAGTTGGCCATAACATATAAGTTGAGGTTATACATGTATGACTTTTGATTTTTCTTTTTCTATGGATTATGAGAAGCAAAACTCAGCTTTTCATGCTTGAATGGCAGGCCTTATAACAACTGAGTCATCTTCTCAAGACTCATAATGCATTTTTGATACAGGGATTCCTGCTAAATGTTTTGTAAGTTTTCAACATTAGTTAGTATACATAGTATTTTAGGTTACAATATTTGTTGTGTTTGTGCTGCTCTTGTACTATATACGTGTGTGTGTGTGTGTGCGTGTGTGTGTGTGTGTGTGTGTCTTGTGCTGCAAGTATCTTGTTGGTCCTTACTAATCAGAAAGAGTCTCTGGACAAGTCCCTACTGTGTCTGATTCCCTGCCCACCAAAATGCATTTTGCTAATTTTCTTAGCATCTGAAATGAGGAGTACTGTATTTTTCTATTTCATGAGTAATTTCAAGACAATTTTTATATATTAAAATATAGGATGTTACATAATCTTCTTTAACAGTCTTCTAATAATATAGATAGCAGTGAGAAGAGTGTGGGATTCAAGTCATTATATACAAAAATTTTCTGTGCCAATATTTATTTATTCAGGTGGTATGGGTACTATCTCTATGCCAGGCTATGTGGAAGGATATAAGATTCAAAGTTCACAAAAACACAAGGGATCATCATTGTCATAAATACTAAAAAGGACTATGCAAGCAACTGGAAACTTCAACATGATATGGTCTTACATTGAGTAACAGACTTGCTGCTCAAACATGGAGATAGAAGTTTAAATCCAGAGCATTAAGGAAAATTCTGGACATGGTTGTATCCCTGAAATATTAGTCCTGGAAATATTCTAGAAAGAAGGATATCATAGGTCTCAATAACGAAACAATGGAGTAAAGACAGAATCATACAAGTTAACTGAAAGACATTGTGTTAAACATTAAAGTAGATCATTGCTGGTGTAACAGCTTTAAATACATTAATTTATTGCTAGTACCTCTGCTTCTGCAATTGCTTTGACACTAGTAGTTAAGACAGCTGCTTTTGTTAATCATTAAGCAAAACATTTTACTAATGTGTTGAGTATACAAGAGGATTTAGATAAACTTTGGAACATCAAATTGATGCTCTTTATCCTACTCAACTTATTGGAAGGAAGTTCAGAATTTAAGAGTAAGGAGCCATCTCGAGTGTCATGCCAAATACCAATGGAGTTGTTTTACTTCTAAAATTTACAGTGATAGTTATTATAACTAGAAAAAAGTTTAAAGACACTTGTAGGGTAATTGACATAATTCTAATACCTCTCTGGATGTTTTAATTTTGCATAGTGAGATTATGAATTTAAAGAATCATGCTCTGGTAAGCATTGAAGCTGACAATAATGCTAATAAAATTATCCATGGCTTGAGGTCAATATTTTCATTTTAGTCAAGCTTCAAGAATGGCACATATAGCTTGTATCTGGGAATACTTTTATTCCTGCCTATCATGTTAAAGCTTGTTTCTAACAACATCAACATGTTGGCAGCCAAAGTACATGACTTGAAACTGAAAATGGCCCCCAGACCAAGTTATTAATTTAACAGGCTGGCAAGCCAAGGATGGGTAAGATTCGGCACAGAACCTTACCAACCTAAGGCAGAAATGTATTGCTTTTGATAATGGGTACCACGATGGGTAAGGAAGGCATTCTTGTCAAAAATGACCTAAGACAGGCACAGTCTTGTTTATACAATAAAAAGAGGAAAATGTGGAGAGCTTTTGGGGTTGTCTGGTAGGAATCTGACATTGGTCAAGGACAAGGAAATAGGCTGCAGGCAGGAATTGGACATTAGGCTAGAACAAAAAAAAATAATTTCAAGCAGGAACCTAAATCTTAGGCTAGAACAAAGAAGTAGACTTCAGGCATGAAAATGACTTTGGGCTAAGACAGGGAAGTAGGCTCACATATTTTTGTCATCCTGATAAGTCCTAGACTCTGTTTATTGCCTTGCTTGTTCTTTGACTATCAGTATTTATTTTCTTTCTTGGTCCTTGACTACTTGCATCTATTAGTATAGTTCCTCAACCTAGTAATGACCGTAATACTTGTATGGTATAAAAGCAAAAAGGAGGAGGAGGGAGGGGATAGAGGGGTAGGGGTGGATGAGGAAAGGGGATAACATCTGAAATGTAAATAAATAAATATTTAAAAAATTAAAGTAGAGAGTAATATGGAATAGTGCCTGAATTACACCACTGGCCTAAGTATACATACTCAAATAGGGCAGTAAAACTGCTCAATACACCGCACACACACACATAGCATGTATGCACACTCACTCAATGCACATGCAAAATAAATATTAAAGTAAATATAAAATCAATAGAATTATAATGGATTTTATAAAAATAATTTCCATGGTGTTCAACTTTGTGTACTGATTGAAAGTGAGTCCATGTATTGCTAGTCAACAAATGAAATTCACGGAGTTTCTTTACTTGTTATGGAACAGAAACTGTAGGTTTTGTTTAAAACATAAAAAAAAAACTTTGTTTCTTATAATTTTATGTGTATGTGTAAGGTCCTGAATGTGTGTATGGGATCCATATGCTTTCTGCCCTGGGAAATCAGAAGATGTCCATGGATTCTTAAAACTGGAGTTAGAGGTGGTTATTAATTTGCTTCTTAGAAAATGAAGCTAACTTCTTTGCAAGATCTTAATCACTTAGCCACATCTCTAGACTAATTTTCAAGGACAAAAAAAATATTTCTATTTTCCTGTTATCGTCTTCTAGTGTTTCATATAGTAGCTTCCTTGATCAGGTGTGACATCTATACTTAACTAAGATTATAGGGCTACATATTTAAAATGTAACTGGAAATTATGCTGGTATAATAAACTGGCAGTTGAAGGTTCTTCTCCAAGATCTATAAATGCCATATTCCTGAGTATTTGTCAAGGCTTGCTGTTCCAGACTCAGTTTTTCTCTTGTTGAGTATACTATAACTAGAGATTCATTGGAAACCAACACACATGTGTGTCACTATTATACCCTTAGGTATATATTGCCTTGTTTGTCATTATTTTAATTCACATGTATCATAGATGGTTGGGACTATTGGTTGCTTAATTTTCTTGGAAGCTTACATGGAAGCATCTAATGACATGATCTGATTTGATTCAATCTGAATTAAATGTGGAGAACAATTAACTGTTTGTTGCCTAGCCCTAATAAACAGATCTATAAAAAAGTTCCTACATCCATGCTCTAATATCACAGCAGAAAATAGGGGTTGAAAGACTGTAAGAGTCAGAGGTACAGAAATTTCATATAGTATAGGTTCTGTAAATGTCAGAGAACATACACTCATAAAGTTTCATTACCATCGCTGCATAAACTATACATAAAAAATTATAATGGCAGTAGAAATGCTAACATAGAAGGGGGAAGGAAACCTCATGGGCTCTCAAATCTAGACAACAGACTACAGAAAAACAAAGGAATGCTGAAAGTGGTAACAGTTGGTTTTTTATTATCAAATGGTCATCTCTTGAAACATACAAGTAACATTATAAAGACTGAGTAGTTTGTACGTTAGGAAACACTCACAGACATACACACATATGTACATATACATACAGGTATATACACACACACGCATACATACACACATACACATAAGGAACTCAGTGTGCCTGTGTGTGTGTGTGTGTGCTGATTCCCTTGCAGGCTTTACAGCAGGCAAGGATAAGCAGTCAGATAAGACTGAAACTCAGCTCAAACTGATTTGATTGTAACTGGTGCTAGGCCGAGAGTTACAGAGTCTAGAACAGTACAATTGCAGAAAAAACAACAAAAAAGAAATTATTCAGATAACAATTAACTCAGTTACAAGTGCACAAAAGTTTAAGGAATGTTTACTTTAAGATTTTTTTACAAAGTATATCTGTTTTCTTTTATACAAACAGGTACTGTTGGCTCAGAGATAGTACCCAAGGTTTAGGGTCCAAGGAGCTTGACTGAGGAATACATAACATCTGTAGGTGTCAGGATAGTTCTGGCCCTAAGATAACACATAAGTTCCTTAGGTTGTTGTTAAGAACAAATGGCACCACCCATAATAATTGGTTTTATGGTTTAAAAACAATACTCAAGATTTCAAGGGGAAATGGTATGGGATAAGTAAAAACAGAATTCTGGAACACATGGGCAGACCCTGTCTCATCAGATAGCAAAGGATCACCAGGTTACATAATGACATCATTTCCGGCATTCCAGGAAGAGCAACTAAACACCTCGTTCCTGTGTGCATACAGACAAGCATATATATTTTCATAAATACATGTATACATGTATGCATATATGTAAATATATTTATATATTTATTATATAATATAATAAATATATAAATAAAATAAATACAGGCCACAAACTTTAAAGAGCTCAAAAGTGTATAAATAATAAAGGTTGGAGAAAGGATAAAGGAAATTGGAAATGATACAATTATATATTAAATTTAAATTTAAAAAAATTTTGTGCATGCCTAATTCCTGCAAAAATTTACCTGTTCAGTGTGTAGAAGACTTTTTTTTCTTCTCTGGCAATAGAATTTACAAATTTGGCTTAGTATTTGCTACCTACACTTTAATAATTCATTTGGAATATCATTTTGTAGCCAATATACACAATATACACAATGTCCAAATAATACTATTTAAGTATCTAAGCTGCAATGGATTCTATTAGCAGAAATAACAGTCATTTCCAACATCAGTCTGTGGAATTCACATATTCTATTCTACAAACTTACTGCTTGAATAAAGTAACAAGACAGATATGACATGAGGGAAAAAGAGAATTGAAACCAGAGGTAGATTTGGCATCTTTAGAAGTTAAGATAATAAAACCTTAAAGTATGACTTAAATAAGAGAATTGGGTAGTTAGAAAACATTCTGTCTCCTAATCAAATACATTTTATGATAGTAAAGCTGACAGAATAATTGTCTTGTTACTCCTGAGGTGTGAGCTTTGAAATTTAGCCACAGGCCAGAATTACAAGTAAATGCTCCTAGGAGTGAGTCACTGTTAGAGGGAAGCTTTTACAAATTGGGTAAGTGCTGTAGAAAAAATTCTGTCTAGATCTTCACACTGTTGTTCAACTTACATACAGTTCATTTTCCCCTATACTTCCCTGACTACCCAGTCAAGGATGCAATTAACAAGTGCCTTCAGTGGAAAAGTTTAAATATAAAGATCCATTAATTATTGTTAAAATTTTCATTATGCATAAAGTAAATGGAATGGAAAGACTGGAATAGATTTTTAGTTCCAAGGTTGAACTCCATGACTGTTTTACTATCTCTACAGCTTTAACAGAGTTTTAAGGATATTCCTAAGATTTATTATGGTGAATACTTGGTTCCTTAATGATCATATTTGCTTCTTTATTTAGCTGCATTTATGAAATATTTACTCTTTTTGTGTTTAAGAAATTCACAAATTAATACTGATTTGCTTATTAGTTCTCTGAAACTAAGTACTCTAGATACAATTATCTGATGAAGACAGTTAAAAATTCATTGATTTTTAAATACACACATATGAGTACCAAAATCTGGTTCAGTGGATGAAAGTGCTCATTGTTCTTGCACAGAACTGAAGTTCAGTTCCCAGCATCTATGTTGTAGAGATCACAACTGGCTTTAGTTCCAGCTCCAGGGGATCTGGCCACTTTGGATACGAGCAAACATGTGTCTGTCCATGCACACACATAAGCACATGCATAAAAAAATAAACATACCTTAGTCAGTATAAATAAAACCAAGATATTTTATTTTTCAAACTCATCCTGCAAAAATTCCATAAAATAGAGAAATCAAACATGTTGAATTAATATAAAATGATAATGGCATTTTCATTTTCAAAATAAACGTCTGATTGTTAAAATATGTTTATAGATTTTAATGTATGTGTGTATATCTGTGTAACATGTACATGCATGGAGACCACAGAGGCTAGAAGATGGCATCAGATCCACTGAAATAGGAGATACAAAGATGTTTGCAGGATACTATATGTGTTCTTGGATCAGAATCCAGGTCATCTGGAAGATAAGCCAGTGCTCTTACCCATTGAGTCATTTCTTCAGCTGTTAAATGAGAATTAGTTTCAAAATCTAGGAATTGATACACACACACACACACATACACACACACACGCACACACACACATATGTATATAATGTTTCATGCCACAGTTCTGTTCATTTCAGCCTTATGATGTTTTTATTATAAAATGATATAGTTACATCCATAGATTTAGACCCCAAAGTTTGAATAATCTAGCAATGTTCCCAAAATCTAAGTCCAAATTTTCTTCATTTAATTACAGCTAAAATTATACTAAATTATTCTTTTATTTTACCTATTTTAGTAATGATCATGAATCACCAATGTTCTTGCCTTCTGGAATATTTCTATTTATGATTATGTCAAGAAACTGTCAAAATAAGCCATTTGTGGAGAAGAGAAATTACGTTTTCAGAAGTTATTGAAAGGTTAAGAACAAAATGTCTTCAAATTACATTGAAGTTCCAAAGAACACGTTTGTGAGTGTATGTATGTGTGTGTGTATGTGTGTGTAGTGTATGTTTGTCTATGCCTTTGTGTGAAGAGAAACAGTGACAAAGAGAGACAGAGAGAGACAGAGAGACAGAGACAGAAACATTAAATTTGAAAGAAATCTTGACATGTGAAGAAGCAATGAACCCATGTGGCTACTAATATTTTAAAAATGGCTAAATAATATATGCAAGAGTCATGAGAGTTAGCCTATGTTTAACAGTACACTGGATTATCTAAATGTAGCTTGCAGAGTTAAGAGTGTGAGCATAATTTCACATAACCACACCAATAGGGAGTTCTAATTCTACTATTACCGTAGATGTTTGTAGAATCACCATTTATTCAAATGTCCTGAATTACCTCCAGAGAGGCATGGGGCAGGGAAGGAATATTATTGTCCCATGAATAACACTTCTAAACTCAAAGCTTGGTAATTTGCTACTTAGAGAGGAAAAACATTTCAGAATATTTCAGTTGCTAAAGATCTATTTTAGAAAAAAAATCCTTTTAATTTTTTTTAAAATCCACTTAAAATTTTCATCCCTCTATGTGTATTCCAGCATAACAGACGTCTTTCCAAATGGAAACTGCATAATATAACCATGTAATACAATTCTGGTTAATAAAATATATATATATAGTAGTACATTAAATTTCTAGATTTTATCCTCATAAAGAAAAATTTCTTAATCTGCCTTCTTGAGGCACAAGTAAGACCACCTCAGCTTGAATTAAGTTAACCTTTATTCAAATTTTTTTCAGTGATTTTTATCTGGGGACAGAGATTTAACTCCTTTTTAGACAGTAATGCAAAAAAGAGAGAGAACTTTATTTTCTAATCTCAATGTTGATTGGTTGTCTTGATATTTGAATATGACAAAGGTAGATCCTGGATTCAAGGTAACTCTCGTTTTGAAGGAGATCCATGGCTCAGAATACTCAATGCTCTGAATGGATGGAAATAGTCTCTGGAACAGTCTTGAATCTATGGAATAGACTTATGTGTCTCACAGATTTCTGAGACCCTTTAGCCTGGGGTTCCTTCCCAAATAGCATCCAATCTTACTATTTCTAAAGAACCACCCAAACTAGTAGTGTACGTTGGTCTTAATGTTGTTTCTTGACTCTCCCTTCTATTACTTAGACTTTCCTGTACATTCTTTTTTAAACATATGAAACCCAATTGTAATGTGAGATGAGGTAGAAAGGAAAGAATGGCATCGTGTATGCCTGTTCATAAAGTGAAAGGTAATTTCAGGTTAAAATGTAGATATGGGCATGAAATGTTAAAATGTAGTGTGGGCATGAAAGTAATGTGTTACTTAATGTGTTAACATGGCTAAAATATTTTGTCTTAGGAGACTTTCATATTATTCTAAATCATTCATATTGTTCTTATAAATCATTTTATTGTGCCCCTAAATTATTTATTTATTGTAACAATATAAATAGTTATACATGTATATATTTCAGTAATATGTAAAATCTTCTCTTTCTTCCTGGCCATTAGTACATTATTATGAAAAGGTCAGAATCACAGTATTCATGTTAGCAGCAAGTTTCCTCATAATCTGCCTTCCGTGTTTTAATTTCTTCAAAGTTGGAGAGTTCAGTCTAATTTCTATATGCCAGAAAATGATAAAGTAAATTTATATTATATTGAAACCAATTTTAACAGCTGTTTATAATTCACATTCTACATATCCATTACAATGTCTATCCTGTTCAACTTTTGTGTAATAGACTACAAACAAACAAGCAAAAAACAAGAAAATACCTATCTCACCAGTAACTGACATGCAGGCAGCACACTTAATTTCTAGCAAATGCTCACAGAAGAAACAAACCTCCCTGGTGACAAATGACTTCTAGTTGACTCTTAATAACAATTCACAAAAAAAAAAAAAAAAAAAAAAAAAAAAAAAAAAAAAAAAAACCTTCTTATGGAAATTTATCTTATCATGATTTATGATCACTTTATAAACCATTGATGAAATAAACAATCCCTTCATTAGTTAGTATTGGAACTCAGAGAAGTCTGGACCTCTCATAGACCTCTCATTAATGGTTAGGTAAGTTCACTATCTTACTAGAGAAAGATATGCCATAAGACATATCACTTGAGGTTGTGTCTCTGATTATTTTACTAGAAATCAGGATCTTCTTGCCCTTTTTCTTGCTTTGTAATTCGCAGAAAGAGCAACAGCTTCTCCATGCACTTCTGTGATGTTGTTTGCCTCAACACAGATCCATACCTAGAAGTCCAACTGATCTCAGAGGAAAATCCCCATAATTAAGAACCAAAACATATGTTCTACAAATTGGTGTATATCAGATATTCTTTATAGTATCATAAAAAACTGAAAAGCAAAGACATCACAACAGAATGCATGGATATAGGTCTTGCATCTTTTAGATGTTGTAGATGTTGAACTGATGGTGTTTTAACTGGGTTTTATTTTTGTTTGATTGTTTTGTTTTTTATTTATTCACTTACTGCCCATCCTCCTTGTCACCCCTCCCCCAATCTTCCCCCCAATCTTCCCCCCAACCTTCTGTTCTTCTTCTCTAAGAGGGTGAGTCTCTCCTTGGTATCCTGAGATCCTGGCACATCAAGTCTCTTCTCCCCATGAGGCCAGACAAGGCAGCCTGGCCAGAAGAACATATCTCATGGACAAGCAACAGCCTTAGGTATAGCCTCTGGTCCTATTGTTTAGGACTCATATGAAAACCAAGCTGCACATCTGATACATATGTGCATAGAGGCCAAGATCCAGCCTGTATATGCTCATCTCATTTGGTGGTTCATTCTCTGAGATACAAGGATGCAGGTTGGTTCACTTTGTTTGTCTTTTTATAGAGTTTCTATCTTCTTTGGGGCTGGCAATTCTTGTCCTTGCTCTTCCAGAAGAGTTCCCAAGCTCCTTCCACTGTTTGGCTGTGAGTGTCTTCACTCATCTGAGTCAGCTGCTGAGTGGACCCTCTCAGAGAACAGCCATGCTAAGGCACAAGCAAGGGTGATTGAATCTCACTTAGAAGAGGAAACAAAATAGTCATGAATAGGCAGGTACCAAGATGGGTTAGGAGATGCAGAGGGGAATGGGGGGGCATAGAGTCAGGTGTGGGTAGGAACAGGAGAGATAGCCAGATGACCATGAGAATGAAAGGAAATCTCCAAGTAATAGGGAGGCTGGGGGGGGGGGGTCTTCTCGAAGTTACCAAGACCTGGTATAAGGGAGGAACCCAAGTAACAATGGGGGTGACCTTAGCTGTGACTCACAGCATTGGGGATATGGAACCTGAAAAGGCTACCTTCTGTATCCAGGCAGGAACCCCAGTGGGGCAGTAGAAACACCAATCCACCCACAAAATCTTCAAACCAAAATTTATCCTGTTTAAAAGAATTGAACGAATGGAGAAGAGATTTAGGGAATGGCCTACCAGTACAGCCCCAAAGCACCAATCCCTGACACTATTAATGATACTCTGTTTAACAGTTGTGTTTTAACTGCTTTCACTACTATAATTTTTTTTTCTCTTTTCTCATATATTCAGGCATTGTGCTGAAAATTGCAAATTTAAATTACTATATACAATTACTTACCAAAGAAAAAATTAACCTCCCATGGTTAAGACTAAAGTTTATACCTGATGGTAACAGTGTTTCTAAAACTAAAGACAAGATTTTAGTATTTTGAACTGATAAAGGACGTGAAAAAAGTAGAAAGTGGAATGATCCTGACTGATCCTAACAGCAGTGCAATCTCAGGAAAATAGAGCTAACCTAATGTACCAATTGCTGGATCTGGTAATTAGACAAATATTTATACTGGTAGCTACAGAGCAATGTACTTGAAATTCACTTGCATTGTTTTTTTAAATGTATTCTTACATATTATCTGATAAATTATACATATATGTATATAATGTGTTTTGAATACTTCCACCCTTAACACTTCTCCTCAAACTCCTCTCAGACATCTGACCATATCCCCTTCGTGGTTCCATGTCCTTTTTGCCTAATGACCATCTATTTGTAGGTAAAGAAAACGTCTGGGGAACCCAGGGTTCCTCCTGCCACACTGTGTGTAGTCAGCTGGGAACGCCCTGGGCTCCTCCAGCTGGAAGTTAGGCCTGGCTGCTGACTAAAGTTTTCTCCATGGTTTCTCATGGCGTAGCCCCAACACCAGTTTATTGGCATGAGGGATGGTGGATGGATCTGGATGTGCTCCCCACAAAACCCAGGGCGGACCTGAGTTAAATCGGGAGGGGAAGAAAGGGGAGGGGCTGGGGATTGGCTCACCCTCTGGCCTTCAGGTACCTTATTAGTATGTAAATCTCTCTAGGGCCTGGGGCCTGTTTATCATGCCCACTTGTACATGACTGAAGGGTGAAGGTGAAAAGGAGATTAGACCTCATGTCAGGCCTGACATCTATTGAAGCATAACCCACATTAAAGAAAAGTGACTTTTCTCAAGAAACTATAACTGGTCAATAGATCTTCAGCTATGATTAGGGCCGGGGTAATACCTCCTCCTTTCACTCTTGCATATTTCCTGGCATGATCTTGTGCAAGCAACCACAACTGCTGAGAATTCGCATTTGGAAACCTACAAATTATGGCTACAGGAGAAAACTATCTATTCATAGATCTTGTTATATATCTTATGCTTGCCTTAAACTTATAACAGATAATCCTCTTGCTTCAGCTTGTAGAATTCTGTGAGTATAGGCTTGTATACCTAGCTGTACTTGAAACTCTAATTCATAGTTTTGTATGATTTTTTAAATCACAGCATATACTGATTTCAAAACCTCATAAAGCCACTTTTATAGGTATAAACAGAAATAATGGGATAAAATAGGATTTAAATTCAAAGTGAATTCATAGCATCATAGTATAGTTTAGGGTAAAATCATTTACAATTGGATGAATAACTGTGAGGTTATTGTGTTGAATATATTTAAACTCATTCCTCACTCAGAGTTTATATTAATAAAATAAAAATTATTTTTATGAATTTCACTATGATGCCTAATTTTATTACTTAGTATTCACAATATTTATGAGACTAAATTTGTGTGATCATATTTTCCTCTAATACCTATGTGTTTATTTGCAAAAGATATAATTTCATCTATGTTTAAAAATTTATTTTGGATATTAAAGTGACATAGTATTGTAGGAATGTATAAATGATAAAACCTAAGCAACAAAATGCAAAGTCAATATAAATGCTTCCTTAATTAGTCCACAGGATTTCAAGGGTTGCTTCTTAAATTAGAGCTATTTAACTTATATATAGTTATAATAAAACAAATGAAAGTCATAATATCATTTTATGTACAAACTCAGTAATTTATCAAAAATGTTTCTTGGTCTACAGTTAAGAACATTGATTGGAATGAGGTTAAAAGAAATATTTCTGAAAACAAATTTCTCTTGCATCTTTCACTACTTTGTCTCATCCTGTTATTCACATAAAAATTCTTAACCCTTTAATCCACTATGCAAGAAAGCATGCAAGAGTATCATTTGGAAATGATAGTAATTGCTATATCATTTAGCTCTTCAATAAGTTTCTTTTGTTTTCAAGTTAACAGATAAATTCTTCCTCTCTCTGTAAAGTCCAGTCTGGTCTGAATTCTGCTTCCATATCTAGAATCATCTTGTATGGTTTCTCACATTCTAAATTACCCCTCCACTATATTTACTTCTTCCTGGATGATAGGTCATAACCTCGCAGAGACTTCGTTTGATAATTTCCTGAAACAATTTCCTTCTTTCCCCCAGACCAGGTAACCTGTAGCCACCCTGAATTTCCTCAGAAAATACACCCTTGAACTTTCTGACTAATTTTATTTTGCTATTATGTTCTCTCAGAGTCATGTGGTTCTTCTTGCACTGTTTCTTAGAACTTTGATGAATGGTGAAGTCACTTCTCCAGTCAAAAAGGATGTATAAAAATAGAATATATTCTACATTTCATTTATAAATTAAAATCCCAATGCCCATAAATATTCCTGTGTATATTGGTATTTATTTAACACTTTTCACATAAAAATTCTATCCTCATCAATTAACATACATATATCCACATAGGTAACAAATAACCCCTTTTAATGACATAATACATACTGCAGAATTAGATAATTCTTGAATTTCCTGTAAAAATGTAATTCCCAGAGATTATTTTACTCCTGTAACCTAATTTCTGTCTCCACAGTACAAAAGAGGTGCTAACTTCAACTACAATCACTATAACCCAACTATTACTCATTTAAAATGTGAAATACAAATTAGGATCTATCATTTAATATATTTTAATTAGTGAAAGTGTTTTATGGTTTTATCTGTATATGAGTTTTGAGTAGAGTGATGAATTCATAGTATATTAAAAAGAAAGGGTTGCATTGTTTAGCTAGCCTAGATGATGTATGCTCTGTAAAACAGAATGAGTAAGAGAGATCCCATCTCAACAAAGTAAAAGATGAGAAGCAACACTTCAAAGTTGTTCTCTGACCTTTACACACAATCCATGCCCCTATGCATGCTTGTATACCAGTCCACAACATAGGTCAGTCTATCTGGTCTTAAGAACTCTTGACTGTGTCTCCTGTCTACACCTTATATCTTGCCATAGGAGCACTGGAATCATAAATGCTGATGTACTCTACAATGTTGGGCTTTTTATGTGGACTCCAGTGATAAGATTCATGTCAATAGGCACCTCCTCAGCACCATCCCACTGTGTTCTTTCAATTAAGAGTATACAGGTGAAGATATAAATCTTTAGCTAAGACTATTATGGCATCCTAGTGTACAATTAGAGGTTAAGTGGTACTAAAACACTCTGCAGGTTGCTAAAGGTAAAGCTCACTTTGGAATTAGGTGTAGACTGCTGCTACACCAAGGATGAGCAGATAAACATAAGTAATTATTTAAAATATAATATATATTATGATATATATGTATGTATATGTATATATATGTATGTATATGTACATATATATGTGTGTGTATATATATGTGTGTATATATGTGTATACATACACACACACACACACACACACACATATATATATACACACATGCACACACACACACAATTTAGAGCAAGGAAACATTTTAGGAAAACTTTTTAGAAATTACATGGCCAGAAGTAAGACATAGAACATGGCAAGGAATATAAACATCACAGGATGAATGATGACTTATATCTATATATACCTTATATTGAAAAAAGAGTTTCAGGTGAGTCAATGACAAGGAATTTGAGAAACAAAGCAACATATATAATACACATATTCTAAATGTTTATATACCAGCATATATATCTCTCTGTGTGTGCATATATATGTGTGTATGCATTATATGGACTCAATATATGTGTATATAGAAGTACATATATGCATGTAATATGAAACTATTTAGAGGAAAAAATACAAAGGGAGAAAGAGAAAGAAAATATTTAAAATTATTTACTCAACTCCCAATAACTATCTTTAATCTCCCTGTTGTAGACACTAAGAAAGAGTTAAGCAACTATTGTAAACTTGACTAAAATTCAGAGATATAGATTTCAGATCTCATGCAATAAGAAAGGAGTTTGTAAACTAGGTAGCCATCGAGTACTAAACTCATAGAATAGAACTTTGTAGGTTAGAAAACATATTGGAGAAGACAGAAGAGTTGAAAGAATACATTTCTATTTTCTAGTATTTCTAGTGCCGTGAATCCTTTCTAGGTAGGTCAAGTAAAATGTTAATGCTTCAAAGCATTAGTTTCTTTCTATGTTTGTCTCTTTTTCTATGTCAGGAGTTAAGAAAGAGTAAATTCTCTCTCTCTCTCTCTCTCTCTCTCTCTCTCTCTCTCTCTCACACACACACACACACACACACAGCAGAAACAAACCAGACATTAATCTTTTTTTATTGATTTAAAGTCAATTAATAATACCATACTCACTGGACAATCTTAGATATATGATAAGGTAAGTGAAATCTGTGTTCACAAATTCTCCAGTGTACAATAAGGATGCTTGAATGTAAAGCAACACAACAAAAATATAAATCAGAATGAGATGGAACCCACATGTTTTCTGTGAAAAGCTGCTACCTATGCATGCTCAACTCTGGGGCAAGCACAGTTTATCGATAGAATGCATTCTTACTGGAAAACTTCATTGCCATTTTTCCTTAGTTTCCAACTGTGCATATGAAGATTTTACTTCTCTTCATTGGAATGAGATTAGTCTCATTGACACATCCTGACCTTTGCAATTTGTTTTCATTAAAATGTCAAGGAAAGTGTCAAAAGAATTCTTTCCTGTGTAAGAATTTGTAGGTTAATGTGCAAGATTAAAAATGTGCAAAAATCCTAAATTTAAATATTTGATACAGTTTTGCAAAGAAAAACTCACATGTGGAACTATAATGGTGACAAACATCAAAATCATTGAAACTCAAGATCATTGCCTGGAACTTTGATTTTGAGAAATTAGAGCAGACCCATCCTGAGAGTTTCATGATTATTTCAATCTTTAAAAGAACAGGATGTTTGGAGAACCTGTTTATAGTCATTATAAAGATTAAGCACACAATATGACTAAATACATGAGATACTGGATGTTACCTTCCCATAGTCTTTGGCTTGTCATAGAAAGTGCTGTTTGGTTTTCATGAAACTGCAGTTGCAATATCAAAAACAACAACAACAACAACAGAAAACAAAAATGGTTTTTCTTTTTTTTCACAATGTTCCAAGAAATTGGGTGCCTTCATCCTCATCCTTATCTTCTTCCTCCTCCTCCTTTCAATAACTTTCTTCTTTTGGAAAGAAGCTGTGCAGTCTATTCTTAACTTCATATTGTAGAAAAATGAATTTAAAATGAAGTTGTGGGAGTTTATTACAAATTGTCATGTTATTGTGGGGATGAGGCTTCAAAACCAGGTCAATAGTACACCTGCACTGCATAGACTACTGGGTTGTAAGCTTTCAGTTAAAAAGTACATGTATTCATGGAACTATTTCCCTCCTTAGGATTCTTAGTGAAATTATTTTTCAGTCTTTCACTGTTGATACAAATAATACATTTTATACTAAAGTTTTTAAAAAGCAAGCAAACAAACAAACAAACAAACCCTTCTACTGATGATGTAGATTCCCCTTGCCTGTTTCTGTGAGAATCAGTAGTCTGTTGAAGGGGGCTTAAGTACTATCTGCTAAGCTCAGCAATAAATAAACCAGTGGAGGCAAGTAAGTAAAAGTGTAATGGGAAAAAGTATGGTAACTGCTCAATGCAGAAAATGGAAGCAACGTATATTTTGTATTTTGTCCTAAAAGAGAAACATTCAAACATATTTTAAAACCAACTTTTCACATCCTCAGACTCAACTTACTTTACCCCATTTGTTTGAGTATTGGTATTTTTTTTATCAAAAATTTCTCATTGGTCACTGATAATGTTGCCTATAATATACTTACACCCCACTAACAGTTTCTTCAGGGTTTTCATGTTTCTTCTCCCAGGAGATACTATCTTTCTCTTTGGAGTTCTAGAGTGCTGATTGGCATTTCTCTAATATTCTAGGCTATCAATGGCATCATACTTCAAGTTGATTCACATGCTTGCATCTCATTAATTTAGTTTATAGCTTTTAAACTTAGAATTGTCTCTAACTCTCAAACTTTTATGTTTCTCTACTAATCAGTCTTAAAATTTATATTTTCTGGTTTATGATGCCTTTTAATATTTTCTATTAATGTAACCCTCATGATCTTAATCATTTTATGTTACTTTTTCATAAAAATATACCTGAGGCAAACAAAATAATTTTAATTAAATTTCCTCTGCATAATTACTACACTCATGAAATTGGCACGACTGATTTGAACACTAATTCATCCTCTGCAATCATAAAAACAAGCCCTCACTTTTATTCATTTGAATTTTCTATTTTCGTATCTGTTTCAAAGCCTTATTCTGATCCAAATTCTAATTGCACACAAATCTTACCTGTGATTACCAACCATACTTTCCTATTGTACAAGATGGAAGAAAAGTTGGCCAGGAACGTGAAGAAGAAAGGAAGAGGAAGGAGATGGAGAAACCCTGGAATTTCACCATGTTCGCACTTAAAGACTGTGCACACATCTCTGTCTCTTCTCTTAGTTTATCTGTCATTCTAATAAGAACACAGATTTTCCATTCAGGCCAAACTTTTCATTCACATATTTTATACCTTATCTAGTATCCATGTTATATCTTCAAGAGTCATTAATTATTTCTATGTAATTAAAATTTCCTCAATTTTAGCATAAAGTTTTTGTTCATGCAAGCAGATGATTTGTCCAATAAAACACTGAGTAACCACTGTATTCTGTATGTTCTAAAACCAATACTTTGAAAATGTGGTCTGTTTTATCTATTCCTAAATTTTTACTCTCATTTATTTATAGGGTAATTCCAATATCCACTAATTCGTAGGACCAAAGCTTCCTTTCCCCAAAGCTCAATCATGTAGAAAAGTCCATGTCCAAAGCTGGTAAATGCTCTTCTACCTCATCCATTTTATTAGCAGCCCATACTGACTCCTTTGCTTGGAAGGCAATAGTTACCCTTATTGCTCTGAAACTTAGGTCTGTTTTTTTTTTTCATATTCTGTTACCATTATTTTTTTCTTTTTTCTTTTTTTAATCTTATGATATCCTACAATAAATTTTTAGTTAGTTCAATACATCCTAACTTATTATGTGTCTTTGATTCTGTAAACAATTCCTTAGTCACACCACACTTTCTCACATAAAAATATACATTCACATGTTAAAATATGCTGCATATCATAAAGTAAAGGATATATAAACATGAAACACTGTTGCCTACACATTGTATTCTAACTAGGAGCAGTCAAATAGACAGAGGGATTTTAATCCAGATTAAAATTGCAAAATACAAAATAAAATACAATATACATATATATAAATAAATAAAATAAATAATAAATAGAAAATAAAAACAACTTGGCCAAATTTACAGATAGAGATTTAGGATGATATTTAAATTGATAAATTGATAATATTGGTGATAATATCACCAATCCCACTAACTAGTTTTCTAATTACTTACTCGGAATTTTGTTTGGACATCTGTAAGAGGATAAAAACCATTAAGTGCAATGCTAAATTTACATGTCCCTCAAATATAATTCCTGTTCTAAATTTGTTTTCCTCTGTAGTTTTAGTAAATTGTGCTTCCAGGGTATCATATGCTTTTTTTTAATGAAATCAAGATTTAAACTTTGAGTATTCCTTCAGGGAAATATCTCATTCAGCAAACTGAAGCGTTTTGCTGATCTCCCAATATTGTGTTTTCTTTAGCTTACTGTTGACATTATAATAGAATTACATAATTTCCCTCTCTCTTTTCTCCCTCCAAACCCCACTGTGTACCCCTTTATGCTCTACTTCAAATTAATGGTCTATTGTTTTTCACTGTTTTTCCATATATACATATTAAATGTAACCTGATAAATTCATATGATGTTATTTGTATATGTTTTCAATAATGGCTATTTGGCATTGGGTAGCCAATTATTGTACTCTTCCCTGAGAAAGGCCACCTCTTTTGCTAACAGCTTTTGTTAATTTCTCACAGTTCTTTGTGTAGGGTTGTGGCATCATGGGTTTTTCCTCATGATGTTTGGCATGTCTGTAGGTATCATCTTGATTTAGTTAATGTTTGGGCAGTCATATCTGTAAGAAATTATGTATGTAGGATATTAAGTAGGAGACAAAATTCCACAAATTTCTCAATCCTCTGGCTTTTACAATCTTTCTGACAATTCTTTCAGAGTATTCCCTGAGGCTTATGCACAGGAGTATTTTGTAGACGTGTCCATTGATACTGGGTTCCACAGTCAGGCACTTTGTTTAGTTATAGTTTTCTGTAATAGTTTCCTATTTCCCTTACAATTACATCACTACAAGCCTAACTAAAGATATAGCCACACTTGTCTAAATAACTATAATAATCTCTTAACTTGTTCCTTTGCCTCCAATCTTAAACATTATTTTGTTTTAAAAGAACATATAATACTCATGTTTAGAAAATTTTATTTTTTTGTGCATACTTAAAATAAAGTCAAATTATTTTTCAAATGTGTTCCAAAGTAACTCATGGACCAGATCATGGATTCTCTGTTAGCCTTGACACTTACAAATATAATGATGAAACTTTTCCCACTTTTACTAAGTTGAAATTTGATAGAGCAAAAATAACAATAAATATGCTAGCAAACTCAAATATACTTTTTTGTTTAGAAAGTTAACAAAAGTTAACTCTTTCTAATATATATTAATTACTTACATTTACCCAATTATTTGATTATTACTAAAAATAATTATTTAAAAATTCATTTTGATGTTATGTCAAAATTTGATGTAAAATCATGTTATCAGATTAATTTTTTACTTTCTTTGGAACCTCACTTGACAAATGATCCATACAATATATAAATAATATAGAAATGTAATAAATATTCTAAGTATGTATGAGTGGGTGTTTGTGTGGGTGTTTGTGTTTTCAGTTGGCTATAAATTATTTGTAGTGAAAGGAAAAGTTATTTAATTGAATCATAGCAATAGAAATTTTTGTGATGAAGCTACTACCAGTTGTTGGAAAAACACTATGTAATAATAGAAACCAGATAAAAAGAATTTTAATCAAAAGTTCTGTGATTCAAAGGCTTTCCATTCAATCATTTTAATTCACGAGAGAACAAGTATACCCTTGATTGATTCTGGAGATCAGACACCTGAGTCCAAGATGAGACAAAATCAATACTTGTGTTCTGGGTTTTTCTTGCTCATCCATTTATCATTATGCATTTTTCTACTATTAATATGCATTTGAATGTTCAATTACCTAGTAATATTTTTGCCTTTTAAAATTAGTGTAGTTAAATGACTTCCAAATTTGAGTATGCAGATGAGGTACTATACCAAGTTGTATTTGGTAAATCAGACTACTGTTGATTGAAGGCAATTATGAAAACTTTAAGTATAACTTTTGCTCTGTAGATTATTAATTGATTCTTTTACTACTGTTCAAGTCTGGATAAGGGGACACAGACAAGGAAACAGTTCACCTAATCTTTGAAAGAGAAGAGGGGATTCTCTAGGTCACTTTGATATGCCAGGAACTACAGAGAAAAGGAAAATTTGAAACTTTGAAAATCCTAGACAATAACGGACATGCAGAGTTGTGAGCATCTCTCTCTCTCTCTCTCTCTCTCTCTCTCTCTCTCTCTCTCTCTCTCTCTCTGTGTGTGTGTGTGTGAGAGAGAGAGAGAGAGAGAAAGTGGCTAAGATGAAGGTTAAAATGTCATCTGCAGGTTCAAACTTGCAAAGAGTTCATAACATACACAGATAACATACACAGTTGTTTTATTTGAAAAGACAGAATTCCTGGATTGAACGCAAATGGCTCATTTTTGACTCAGGTCCACATCATGGAATAAGCCCAGTGTTAGTTTTGATGTGATAAAATTAAGCATTCATAGAAATTCTGATAGGTAAAACTCAGTCCCTATTAAAAAAAAAACTCACTATATAGCATGCAATATTGCAGTAACTTGATTGTCAAATAAACAATAAAATCTACTTCAATCTGTGCTTTTACAAAATTATATACAGTTTATTTGAATTTTATAGCATGGTAAGAGTAATACATAATTTGCATTAATCTGAAATTGGATTATTATTTTAATGAAGTCTGTAGGATATCATTTTGCCATTCATTTGACCTTAGTTTCTACAATATTATTGAAATTTTGAAATCAATTCTGAACTTAATTACATATATCTGGTTTATGGTTGAGCCAAATGTAGGTCTTATGTAGGATTCTCATTTTTTGAGATGCTTTGGCATTTATAAAAAAGCTACAGTTGTCTTAAATTGGGAAATTTTATTTTTCCCCCTGTTTTATAATCATACCAATATTTCAAGGTCAATGTACAAAAAGTTTATTTGAAACAACTAAATGCTAATGAGCCTAATAATAAATTCAAATAGATTTTATTATGCAATGGGGATAGCTATCTTAAATTTCAATGCTTCTAAGTATTACTCATTTATGTAATGCATTTAATTTTCTAATTTATTAATATTTTGATTAGAATCCTTTAAATGTTCTCAACAGGATGAATGAATAAAAGTTAGACAAATTGATTATTGGGAAAAATTCTTTTTTAATCACTGATTCCAGAAGAATCTGTAAACTTTAGGAAAGTGGAAAGTCTTTGAACAATGAGTATGACTTTTAATTATTTTATATAATCCCAATTATGTATACTACACTTTTACAGAGGAGAGCAAAGACTTTTCAAATAGTAATGTAACAGAAATGAAAAATGTCCTCCATTTATTAATTGGCTTTTTTTCATTTAGATTACTCATAATCTAAAATTGCTTTTAACAAGCTCTCCTGATAAATTTCCATATAGAAAATGGCACCAAAGGAAGTACAATGTAGTTAGAAATTGTTTGAGAACCTAAAATTCAAATAATTTTACTTTCATTGTCAAGTAAGATTTCTTTATTGCAAATCAAAGTAATTTCTTGGTTACTTTAATTGGTAGAATACATTCATTATCAGAAGTTCCTTTTCAAGGGCATTATATAATATGATTGAAAAATGACTAATAGGTAACGTGTGAATGCTTAATTAGCTTGCCTCTGCCATCCCTGCCATTCTGTAGAAGGAAGTTTAAGTAAAAGCATTTTAATGAAGAAAACAGTTTCTCCTAGTGGGCCCTGATTATTCCTCCTCCACTGCTTTTTCCATGGCTTCTTCTCACCCCTGCAGTTAATTAGAGGTACTTCAAATTTAATTGCCTTTTCAAGAGTTCTGAAACTCATCACTCTTCATGATTTTACACTGGAGCACTTTAACTTTTCCCCCACTTATTATCATTGATGACCTCTTTGACCCTTTCATGTGTTCTCCTTCCTTTATTGGCTTGATGCCAGCATCATTTAACCCCACGAGAGACCTTTCACCTAGCTCAGTAAAAATTTACAAGTCATAGTTGAGTCTCAATCCCTCAATACTAATTAGCCTTGCTCTTTGCCTGGGTTGGCATGCCTTGCCATGTCTGTAGCACTAATTATGAAGTAAAGCATTGCAATGTATTGATGGAGTTATTTAAATATTCTACTTTGTACTTGATATCTAAGATACTACTCTGGAGACAAAGAAGTTATTGTCCTTATTATTAATTGATATGACTTTCAGACTTATTTTATATCTAATTATATATGGGCATTTAACTGTGATGAAAGGAGTACTAAAAAGTTGAAACTTACAGAATTCTGCTACTTGTTAATTCTGACAAAGAAAAGAAAGAATTAAATTCTCTTCATATTTTTCATGGAGAAAGTTTTTATGAATAATGTCAAGCTATAACTCACAATAAACCTAAAATTGGAGGCAAGAATGTTCACTGTAGCTACAACTTATAGGCTACACCTGTCCAAACATGTTCACCCTTTACTCTCGCCTGTAGACATCTAATGGTCTCTTGAAGACAAAATAAAAATTTGGTATATTCATGTCATGTCTATCTCTCTTCTTTGGTACTTTACTACTCTGGGTCAGATTTCTGTTTGATTTTATGTGGAAACAAGTTCATCATTTCAGCAGTGTTCTAGAGTTGGCTATTCCTGGAAAAACACATAGAGACAAGTTTAACTTAGCTACTTTGTGATTTGATGGTATGTAATAGCCAACTCTCAGGTTTACCATACTAAGTTCTGGACCATTAAAGATTCTATTCTTTCCAAAAGCCATCTTGAGTTAGGAAAACAAAAAATTTCCAACAGAAAGACCCACCAGTGGATGATTTTTTTTTTCATGAACATGAACAGTCAACAAGGGGAGATAAGTAGGCTCCTCTTGTGAGGTCGACTTCCATGTAGCTTTGTAGAGTCGGTCCTGAGATAATGACCGAGCAGATCAGCAAGATCCCCTCCTGGTCAGCTTTCCTAATACTGCAAATCACAAGCCTACACAGCTCAAATCCTACCTTCATTCATCTTATGTCATTAGTGCTCCCTGCCTGTACTTTGCAGGACAGTCACCTTTACCATGCCATTATTGCTGTTCATATGGCATTTGAGGGTGGATTGAAAAAAAAAAAATCTAATTTTCGTCAGGAGGTCAAATCAGGAGTATTTGCCACAAATTCAAATCATGTACTTACTTAGAGAAGAAGGAATCTTGAACTTCATTTCTTGCAGGGATGAGTTGCATTAATATGGTGCTATTTACACTTCACTACAAATAACAAAATCCAGCAGCTGTTTCTCTGAAAATAATTTATGCAGGTGAATGAGAGTGCTTATATGTGTGAGGAAACAGCTGACCTACATTAATTTTTATGATTCACTGAGGAGAAACAGATTCATGTGGTAAAAAATTATCTTCAGACTTGTATATACTAAAACAGAATGCAAAGGTATTAATAAAAATATGTAAAACAACAAACCATATATACTGTTTCAGTAAACATTTTGGGATAGATCTTTATTCTACAGTGTACCTGTCATATCACTCATTTATTAAAACATTTAATAGCATGTACAAGACCTGTCAAGGCCAAGACAGAAAGAATCTTATCATGAAGAGAAGTGATGGTCACAAAGGTCAACAATGAACCTCGATGCTGCTGCCAATTGTACCCTGCTGAGGAAAAAAAAAAATTTTTTTTTCAAGAGTATAACCCCCGACAAGTCCATCATGGTTCTCCATTGGAAGACTACACATAGAAGACTATTTGGGGAGCACAAAATGCTTTTGATGAGAAGAAAAATAATACAAAATTAGGTGGTGTGGGCAGATCTGGGAAGAACTGGGAGAAGGAGGATATGTATAATTAAAACCCTGTAGTCTCAATCCCATCACAATTTCTTATGCTAATTCTTATAGTTCATAAAAATAATTAAAAATTAAAGAGATAATTTAATAAAACATAATATATACCTCCTTATGATATTTATTTAAACTTTCTGCTAGATGTATTCCATATCTCTTAGAACAAATATTCCTTCTTTTATAGGGTTTCTGACAGGATTAAAGAGTTTATATACATGATATATATTCATATAAATGTCATTTAGCATGTAGTAAGCAAAGAATGTATGTCACATATTATTAGTCTCTGAGAGAGAAAAATCTCCCTCCTATTTTTCCAAACTAAAAACGACACCTTTTTATCATACACTGATGTTATATACAAGGAGATGGTTGGATCTGTGACTTTCATGAAAGTTGAAATGTGTACATTGATAAGCATACACAAGCTACCAAGGACCATGGTGCTGCCAGAAGACCACCAATCATCATTGCAAAGCATGTTCAAGAAAATGCAATGAATCCATGCAGAAGTCTGTATGGAAGTGACATATAATACTTTCCATAAATTGACTGTATATTTTATTTTTAATAAGCTACTGAACCAATCCATACTGTCCATCATGGGCAGTGAAACACAGTTATGAATAGAGCTGCTTCTAGAGCCTTCTGCCTAATTCAAATCACAATTCTACAACTAATAAGTTTGGAGATGATGAGCAGTTATTTATTTTTTTTCTACCTTAGTTTCTTGGTCTTAAGAGGGAATAGCATAAGTAATGTCTTTATTTTGTTTTATGCATCAAGTAATATTACAGGTTTAGAAATTGTCTATCATTTTAATCTGGTAACTAGCAAAATAATTGTCTTAATTCTTATGACAAGAACAACCTGATAAAAATCAAAAAGATTTTAGAAGCCACTAGAAAACTAAGGATAAAGCGTCCAACCTCAAGAAACAGAAGAGAGTTCCAGACCAGAGGAGATGTCATCAGTAGCTTGCAGAAGCATAAAAATGAAATAAGTTTTTAAATAAGTAAAAGAGTCATTGATTTAATGAAAAGCTGCTGGTTAATGACAAACATTTTTTCTCTATACTATCCAATGTCTTCCCACTCTGTGGATTACCCCTCATATAGAAAGGATGTAAATAACCAAGAATGAAAAGAAGAGATTAAGAAGATAAACAGACTATTTGCAATTATCCAGAATGCCAATCACATTTAATAGTACAGGCTACATTTGGCCACTATTTCATCTGATGTAAAGATATTTCTCTAACCTGTCACTCTACAGAGGGCAAGACTAAAAATATCACCTCAACTATCATAGGTAAAGTCTTCCAGTTGAAGGACTGAAACTCAATCCTAAGATTAGGGAGTACTTACCTTAAACAAGTTGGCATGCATATTGCAACATGATCATATGTATACCAGTGAGTTTCTGAACAATGAATTCAGAGGCACAAACTGTGGCTGAAATGAATAATTCTTAGGGTAAATTAAAATAAAACAGTGAGGATTTGAAATTCTTGCTAGAACAAGTGTAATTATTAAATAAAACTTAACACTTAGAAATATTTCCTTAAAACCCTGCATTAGAAGATTTTTGCTCCAGTTTCCATTATTAGATCTATAATGTGGAAAGGCAATTAAGGTCTGTAATAGACATTTCAGAAAGACAAAATAAGCCTCAAAGACAGAGAAAACACAGCATTATGCATGGATGCAGACATGATGTCTACCCTGGAATTATCCAGCTAGACATTGAAAAAGCCATTAACAGATTAAGGATTAAAACTTAACATGATCCACCAGTAAGGAATAAGGAATGTGTGAAATTTTAAGTTTTATATGGGAAGTACCACCTCCATTTTATTTAAATGTGTCCTACATGGAGCTGGTGAGATGATTCATCTATTAAAGCTACATGACACCTAGCCTAAGAAACAGAATTCGGTCTCCAGGACTCACAGTGTAGAAGATTAGAATTGACCTCCACAAGTGTCTGCTACCATGTATATGTATGACTTAGACCCCATATATTGTTATATACACTGAAACACTCATGCAAAGTAAATTAATATAATTAAAAAGCTAAACTACTGTGGCTGTCTGCAGTAGCTGACAGAAGATTTTAGTGTAAGATATGAGGAATAAAGACAGATTGAAGATATTTTTCTTCAAAATGGGTAAGCACTATGCTTTTCTAAAAGTTATTTATAATAGAGGAAATTATAGTTATTAATATACAGTTTAAAGCTTAAACAATTTTAATTAAAAAATCAAATATGTAAACAAGACCTTATAATCAATTTTGAATAAATATCTACTTTAGTTGTATTATGATTGCTTTTTATCACATAGCAATTAGCATGTTCAAGTGTCAGAAAAAAATAGTATTCATATGCTAATTAATAATAGTAGAGATGAACATGTTATACATGCATACGCTATTGTTTATTATCACATAGGGTTTTATAAATCTATAAAGAGTAAGAATTCTGGAAGTGCACTGCAAGTTTGCTAAGTGGTTTAAATCAAGTCAATAGTTTTAAGATAAACCCGTGACTTAAAATTAATGTCTCCATTTTACAGGGAGAAATTTTTTAAAACTTTCTTTTCTGTGGGTTATGTTTCTGTAACCAAATCAAAACTGAATACTGTTCTGAAAACGATCTTTCATGTTCACTTTCACTTTTTACTGACTTGCTTGGCATGGATTTGAATCCTTGACTCTTTTCCTTTCTGTTTTCTTACAGTAAGATTTCCTCATAATTAAAGTAATGTATCCCTAGATAATATTCTTTATAATAGACACATATATGTTATAAAGGATAAGAATACATTTGAGGAATTATGTATAATATTTTCTAACATTATTTCAAACTATTTCAAAGTTAACTGGTATATGGTAAGTGAGCATCTGTTATACTTTATGGCAAGATGAAGGGCAGCATCATGCAACTATATCTTGATTTTTTTCTCAATAAGGACCAGTTTTATCTAAACTGGAATGTCCGATAAATAATATTTTACATGTTCCTTAAAATATTCACTTTTCTTTTGTTATCAATAAATAACATAATAAAGGAAAACCCATTAACACAATCTACCATGGAAACAAATTTAAAACAAACCTATGGTCATCTTATTAGATGCTGAAAAAGTCATTGACAAAATCTAACACCCTTAAGACACATACATAAACACAATAAAGGCAATATACATCAAGCCTATTAATAGCCAACATCAGATTAAATGGAGAGAAACTTAAAGCATTTCCTCTAAAATCAGGTAAAAGACAAGGCTTCCCACAGTCTCTCCTTATTTCTTCAATATAGTACTTGAAGTCCTAGATAGAGCAGTAAGAAAACTAAAGGAGATCGAGGGAATAAAAATTTTAAAGAAAGTCAAAGTACAGCTATTTGCAGATGATATGATAGTATACATTAAGTGACCCCAAAATTTCCACCACAAAACTCCTACAGCTGACAAACACCTTCAACAAAGTGGATAAATACAAAACTCAAAAAAAAAAAAAAAAATCAGTAGCCCTTGTTCCTACAAATGCTAAATGAGCCGATAAAAAAATCAGAGAAACCACACCCTGTTTAATAAGTAGATATAATATAAAGTATCTTGGTGTAACTTTAACCAAGCAAGTGAGAGATATGTATGACAAGAACTTCAAGTCTTGGAAGAAAGAAATTGAAGAGGGCATCTGAAGATGGAAAACTCTCCCATGTTCATGGATTTGTAGGATTAAGACAGTGAAAATGCCCTTCTCAACAAAGGCATCTAAAGATTGAATGCAATCCTCATTAAAATTTCAATACTACTATTTACAGAGCTTGAAAGTCATATGAACAAGCAAAAACAAAACAAAAAACAGGATAGCAAAAACAATTCTGTGTATTAAAAGAACTTCTATAGGTATCACTATCGCTAAGTTCAAGTTATACAACATAGAATAGTAATAAAAACTGACTGGTATTGGTATAGAAGAACAGAGGTTGATCAATGGAATCAAACTGAAGACCCTGAAATATACCCACACAACAATGGACACTTGATTTTTGACAAGAAAGCCAAAACCATAGGAAAGGGGAAGAAAGTATCTTTAACAAATGGTGCTGGTCTAATTGGATATCTGCAGTTAGAATACTGCAAAGATTTGAACATAAAACTGGAAACACTAAATCTAATAGATAAGAAAGTGGGAAACAGTTTTGAACAAATTGGTGGAAGAGACAACTTCCTGAACAGAACATTCTAGTATGCGTGGGGAAAGCATGATAGTTGTCTATTTGATAAGTGATATAAGGAAACCTCCAGGCTAGATAAATTAGGGCTTCTGCTGGACTCTCCTCTTCACACACTCCCTCCACCACTTCTCATATATACAGGAAGCAACACAAGGTAGACATATTGCTTCTTCAGACTCTCATGCCAGTTCAGGGAAGTGCTCAGGAGCTGTCCTCTGAGCTGAGTCCTCCCTTGGCTTTGTCTGTGGTGCTTGTACTTCTCTGGGCTCCTCACATTATCCTTCACCTATCTCCATGAAGATGTGTGAATCCTTTGGGTCACAAAGTATTCAACACCCAGAATTTCAGAGGATTTAAATCTGCTTTCTGTTTAAGGTAAAATCCAAATTTGTATTTTCAAATGCATACATACTGTAAGAAAGGATCTGTGTGTATAACTTTTGGATCATCTTAAATGTACTCATGTGCATGCACCTGTGCATGCATGTGTACACGGACATATTCTTTTCTCATTCCTCGCAACACAAATGGAAAACAAGGAAACCCCTTTTCTCTTTCTATTTGAAATAGTTTAGCTATTAGATTACCTGTCCACTTGTATTGTTGAGGTGACTATTGTCTATAAACAATTTTAACTGTCTTTGTTTCATCATTGTTGTCTGGTTTTGATTTACCTAGCTAAAGAGTCTTACCTGCTAGGCACAAGAGGAAAAAAGAGAACCAGGAAAAAGTTTTCCCTGTCTCTCAGCCACTCCATGACATATACTGACATCACAATAATGTGATCAGGCATGATAGACTTTTCTGTAAGCCGAGATGCCCAGGCGGCTGAAGCAAGAGGACTACAAGTGCAAGGATTGCTTGAAACATAGAGCAAGCTCAAGTAGATCCTTGGCAATTTGGGGAGAACTTATCTCCTAATGTAAAGTAACAGGAGATCTGTGGCTACAACTCTGAATACAGCAGTAGATGCAGCTCCATGCTCAGTGTACAGGGCTTCTCTGTTTACCTAGCATGCAAGAAGCCTGCATTTTTTTTTCTAATATCAAGTAAAAAGATGAGTTTGGATGAACACTGTACTCAATGTTGGTCATTTTCAAAAAAGAAAGTGCAAAGTAGCTGATTCTGAAAGACACCTTTGACTGATGTTTATGAATCAATTGCATTTACAGTTGGCATAGCACATTCTTTCTGTTTCCTTGCCTTATCTCCTCAGTTTGGAACCTACACATGCTCAAGAATGATAGATCTCACTACTGGAGACTGTCTTCAAAAGCACAAGGTTCAAGGAACTTTTGTTAAGATACTGAAAACAAACCTGTATTACTCAGAGGAATGAATTTAATCATTCATTTGTACAACAAAAATATTTCTTAATGGATCCCATGAAGGACCAAAATGAATGTACTTGGATGAAGCTAACACCAATGAAAATGTTTCTCTATTTCTTTTTCTTTTTCTTTTTTTCTTTTCTTTCTTTTTTTTTTTTTTTTTTTTTTTTTTTTTGGTTTTTCGAGACAGGGTTTCTCTGTGTAGTCCCGGCTGTCCAGGAACTCACTCTGTAGACCAGGCTGGCTTCGAACTCAGAAATCTGCCTGCCTCTGCCTCCCAAGTGCTGGGATTAAAGGCGTGCGCCACCACTGCCCGGCTTCTCTATTTCTTAAATGAAAAATAAATACAAGGAATTTTATTCTCAACATTGTCTTAGGGTTTCCAGTGTTGTGGAGAGACACATGACCAAGGTAACTGTTAAAAGGGACAACATTTCACTGGGGCTGGCTTACAGTCTCTTATCATCAGCACAAAGCATGGCACTGTCTTAACAAACATAGTGCTGGAGAGGAGCCAAGAGTTGTACATCTTGTTCTGAAGGCAAACAGGAGAAAACTAGCTTCCAGGCAGGTAGGAGAAGGGTCTTAAAACCCACACCTAAAGTGACACACTTCAAGGAGGCTACACCTTCCTAGTCCTGCCACTCCCTGGGCCAAGCATATTCAAAGCATCACAAACATTATAATCACCGTTATTCTTAATAGTTATCAGTGAAATGGGAAGTGAAAATGCAAATTAGAGGAGAATTAAAATGTTTTTGTACAATACAGAAAGAAGTGATAAGGTTACCAGGCAACTAACAGAATAATGACATTGGAGTTAAGTATGTCTGTAGTGCAGACCTTGCACCCAGAGGGCTTCTGCTTTCCCTGTAGGGACAAGAGGCAGTCACTCATATTGTGTTTATAGTTAGAAAACCGGGAGGGGTTCATGCTAGTCCTCAGTTCATTTCCTTGTTTGTATTTTGCTGAGTCTCCTCCTTGGGATGGAGATTCTCATAGAATGAGTGTCCTCTTCTTTGCTCAACTGGGAGCATTCTCATAGACTAATGGTGTCCTCTAAATTCTGTTAAGTTACAAACCTTAAAAAACCATCACAGAAGCTGAGTCAACAAAGTGGGAATACAGCTATTTGAGCATAGAAGGGAGAACAAATGACTCATGGGAGGCAGAGAGGGAGAGGGACCTGGGTAGGGGAGGGGAGCGAGAAAAGGGTGCAGGGTCGGGGTGAAAAATGACAGGAGAGAGGCCCAGAGGTCTAGGAGAATGAATGGAAATCTGCAGCTGTTCAGTGTTGGGGCATGGGGAAATTCTTTAGGCAGTCTCTGAGATCTGGAATGGTGGAAGATCCCACAAGTCAAGGCAGGTAACCTTAGCCTAGATGCCTAAGAATGGGAACATGTATCCTGAATAGTCTACCTCCTGTAGGCAGGCAGAGCCGGTCCCCAGTGGAAGAATGAGGACACTAATCCACCCACAAAACTTTCAACACAAAAATTGTCCTGAAACATTAATGAGTTATTTTAGAGTATCTTTGTTGAAAACAGAATTTTCAATAACTGTTTCATAATGTTTTGTTTTGTTTTGTTACTCCTTAAGGCTGTTACTATAAGATGAAGATAACATTACTTCAAAATAAGTTCCAAGCATTTATTTTACAACTTTATGCTTTTATAAATTTCAGAATAAAAAAGAATCAGAGATTACAAAGCAGACATCCTTCAGAATACACTGTGTAGCAGGCAGAGTATGTTTTAGTTAGCTGGAATGATCTCAGAAAGTCCTTGCTCTGTTAACCAGTCTGTGCCAGCTTGCCACATTGTGACCTGCTAATGTTTCATTGTTTTGACAGGAACTCAAATGTTCTTAATTATGTATTTCTAATTTTTGTTTATATGTCTCATTTTAAAATGGCCAGTATATTTATGAATAAAATGTATGGCCCACTTCTACGATTTTAGCTATAAATGGAAAAGTCTTTTAAAAATGGCAGATGTTAATTTTAAAACAATGTATGCAAATTAAGTTTGCTGCTGCTGATCTGATGGAACTTCCACAAGCTTTGTTTTAGTCCTGATTGAAAACATTTATGTCAAAATTCTGGAATGTGTCTTAAGCCAAGAATTTTATCTACTTACATATATTTATAGCCTGTAAAAAGTAGAACAAAGAATGTGTAACTGTTGTGAGCAAGATAGCTTTGCTCATAATATCTGATGTTTACCAAAAGAATAAATGATAAAGGAGTTGAATCAAAAAAAAAAAAAATCGTCCTGTTTAAAAGTCATGCAAGGACAAAGGTAGAGCAGACTGAAGGAATGGCCAACCAATAACTGGCCCAACTTGAAACATATCCCGTGGGCAAGCACCATTCCCTGACATTATTAATGATACTCCATCATGCTTAGAGACAGGAGCCTACCACAAGGGTCCCCTGAGAGGATGTATCTGGCAGCTGTCTGAAACAGGTACCCACAGTAAAACATTGGATGGAGCTCGGGACCTTTATGGAAGAGTTTGGGGAATGTTTGAAGGCCCTGAAAGGTATTAAAAACCCCATAAGAAGACCAACAGTGCAAACTAATCTGGACCCTTGGGAGCTCTCAGACGCTGAGCCACCAACCAAAGATCATAAACAAACTGTATTGAGTACCCTGGCACATATGTAACAGAGTGCTGCCTTATTCTGCCTCAGTGGATGAGGATGTGCCTATGCCTACAGAGACTGGATGTGCCAGATTGGAGGATACCCATGGGGGCCCCACCTTCTTGGTGACAAAAGAATGGGGAAGGAACTCTGTGAGACTGTGACTGGGACAGGAGGCAGCATTTTGGATGTAAATAAATAAACAAAGAAATAAGCATATACTATCGAGAAATCATCTCATTTAAAACTGAGGCAAATGTTGAGAATTTTCTTAATGGAAATACTAAATAAATGGATTTTATTATTATATTTTTATTGTTGTTGTTGTTACTTGAAATCCATGATAATTACTTATTTATCTATCACTAATTGAGGTATGTTTTCTAAAACCTCTGTTTATAAAACAAATATCCACTTGGAATGTCAAGTAACTCTAACATGGATTCTTTTATATTATTGTTTGTTATTTTTTACCAGCAGATATTTACCTCTGTGGGCTAATCTTATTTTTGATAGAACTGGACTTGGGAGTAGATTAAGCCTGAGGCATGCTTGAAGAACACCTAAGTAAGACTCTTTTTAAAAAAGACTTACTGAAATCTCCATGCATCCAGATTTTAAATCTTCACACTTGGTGTTTGGGACTTTAATTTAATTTAAAAATATGTGCATATTTTAATGTCTGAAGTCTAGAAATCGCTACTTTGGACATAAATATGTTTCTGTAGTTTTGATCCATGTTTTTGAAAAAAACTGGTACACAAAGTATTCTATATGTAAAACAACAAAAAGAAAGAAACAGCTCACTCGTGAGCTTTTCCAGACCAAACAACAACACAGATCCAAGTCCAATACACTAGCTCAAAAACTATGATAGAGAAGTGTTGGGGGAGATGCTAGAAAAGACAAGTTAACACCATGAACACACACACACACACAAAAACTCATACACAAACACTCATAAATCATGACATGTATATTTCATTATACTTTCTTCATACATTGAAATAAAATGATTCAGGGATGTTTGTCTTAGCATACATCTCTGCTACCTTTTGTATTTGTCATTTTATGTTTCATTGCCTCAACAGTTCTTCAGTATCTTATGGAATCTCTCTCTCTCTCTCTCTCTCTCTCTCTCTCTGGGTGTGTGCATGCATGCATGTGTATATGCTTGTGTGTGTGTATGTGTTTAAGTGTTTAAGAGACTAGATATATTTAGTAAGGGGACAGGGCACAACCTGAGAGAGAAAGAAAGGAAGACAGAGGCTTAGTATAATTATTAAAGGTGAGGAAGTCTTTGATGATGCATATATATATATATATATATATATATATATATATATATATGTGTGTGTGTGTATTCTAATTGGTATATATATATTATTCTAATTGATTGATAATTTCTGAATTTCTGAAGAGAAATGGAGGAGGAATAGATTGGAGGGGCAGAAGTGAGGTAGTCAGGGCAGAATTGAGAAGAAAGAAGGGAGGGGAAATTACTTTCAGGATGTTAAAAAAAGGATTTATATATAAAAACAAAAACAAAGAAAGATGAAGAAATGGCAACACTATTAAACAGCAATACAGTGCAAAGTATCCAATTTACAAATGTAAAATGTTTACTAACTGCGGTTTGTATTCTGATGTATATAGGCATGCTTAGTTTCAAAACTGATATCTATTGCTTAGTTTGAAAACTGATGTCTATTTCCTACTGAGCACATTTGACTGCCATTATATTTCTAATGATTGCTAAATATCAGCTGTCTGTGGATGGCGGAACATAGCCCAAATCTGTCATGGCATAATCACCACTCCTCTTTGATATGGCCAGTTTTGTGTGTTTAGCAAGGGCTGAGCCCTAAGCAAACATTAGATGTGCAGAGACTGAGAAACTAAACCTTGCTTTTTAGAAGTTTGTCTTTCAGGAATCTTAAAGGAAAAAAAAATGAGAAATACTCAAATAACTCTGCTTCACTTGGAAACTCCAAAGGCCTCCTAAATATTGGTGTGAAGTTGAACCATAAAACAAGTCTTCTAAAAGCCCAGCTGTAAATCAAATCTACATTCCAGTAAATTAAGATGATTTATGAATGTTCTATATGTTCCTTAGAAACAGAGTCAGTTCATCCCAGAGATGAGCTAAAGTAGGTTTTTCTTTAGCTAAAGAAAAAATGCAATTCAATTCAGATATAACAGGTTTCAACCAATAGTGTTGGAACAAATGGGCATCGATGCCTAAAGTGTTTACAAGAGGTCATGATTACACGGAGAAGAATGAACAAGGTCCGCTTGGGTAGCCTAGACATGTAGAGTTGTTTTCAATGTGGATGTAAGGTGGAATTCAATCTACAACAGGAACAGGGTGGGCCCATGTTCAAGCCAAAGATTAGGAGGATTGCCTCAGTGATGACCAGCTTGCTTTAACCACTACAACATTTTAATGCAAAATGCACACAACAGAGAGACTTTCCTGAACCTCTGAAGAATGTAGAGTATGCTGGTAAGAGATAAATGTTAGAGTAAATATTTCATCTCAATTTTGGGTCTCTACTGTCTTTTATTATTCAGTTCTCAGATAAAAGACACAAAACTTTTATATTTATAATAAGCCATAATAGCACTAGAGCTGGGCAGCTATCAATCTTCTTTGCTAATGTGTCTACTTTCCTGTTAATAACCCATATGTGACTTGTTCTATTCCACCTGGGTTTCTCTTACTCCTACTGGCCATCCTTCATAGCCAGTTCTCACAATCCCTTAACCCATGGTATCCTCTCCTCTTTACCTTCTCTCTAGTCTCCCTTATGGTCCTGCCTCAGACACCCAGCCTGGGAACCGAAATACCACCTACCTCTCTTCTGCCCAGCTATAGGCTGTAGGCATCTTTATTCAACCAATAGTTTTAAATTAAGGAGCAATGTTACATAGCATCACTTGGTGTAGGTGAAGATTTCCTCATCCCAGGAGACAACCAGACCTTGAATTGTGGTCCCATTTAGGATTATAATACATAACAACAGACCAAATCTTAACATATGAGTACTCCTTTAGGTTTCCACTCTTATTGTGGGGAAAAGTCCCAATAACAATAATAATATAGAACATATTGAGTTACCCTCATACTTAATTGGAAAGCTTACAATATTTGAATCCCCTTCCCACTTTCTAATAATCACAACCATCAGCATTTCCTTATTACTATAAATGATCCCATTAATGTATGTGATTAAAACCCCTACCTCACCTTAGGGATATTATCTAGTTAATTACTTGAGCCTCATAGTTAAATCTTCATTTCTTTCCTCACCGCTATTACCTTCCTTAGCATATATGAGCAAGTTCAAAATCCCATTATAATTTCAAATGATATTAACAGGAACCTTACTGGCTAGCTACCAAGAGGTTTGATGAAAGGCTTTCCTCATTTAATGTACATTTTTAATCTAGCTGGTAACATTTGAAACATATTTTAGCTTGTAAGGCAGTGTGCCAGGCCTTGTGCATGAACATCCACACATGAGACACAATTTTCTCAGTAGATTATCTATTCAGAGTCACTCTTGGGTACATCTTGTTGCCGTTATTGCTCCTAACTTGTCAGTCACATAGACCCAATAAACAGAATTTTAAACAATAACATTCAAAATATTAAGTACATAAAAAGTACTGATGTACTTTACAAAATGAAAAATTGACTGCCAGAGAATTACTTTCATGCAATAGAAATATTTCTTTTATTTAGAGTAAATTTTCTTTAACCCTTTTCTGTTAACCACGGTGCTGGCTTATGGCTTTCAAAACTAGTAAATTGTTGTTTGTAGTTTCCTTAACTTTCATAGTATAAATTCCATGATGCTTTCTTTCTTTTTTTCTTTTTAACTTGTGTCCTTTCTTTGTTTCTTTGTTTCTTTCTTTGTTTCTTTCTTTGTTTGTTTCTTTCTTTCTTTTGAGATTTACAACATTGTTTTATTTTTTATTGTTTGAATTTTATTAATATATACATGTGTTTTGACCATTTCACCCCTGATTCCTTCTCCTACAATCCCTCCCCATCCTCCTTTCATTATCCTTTCATCTTCTCTTTTTTTCTCATTTTTTCTTTAGCACTCTGAGTCCATTCAGCATTGCTGCTAGTGGTACCTATGAGAGTTTAAGTATCCTCTCAGGGGCCATCCAAATTTTTTTTTAAATCACTCTGTTTCTCCCAGTAACCAACAGTTGTCAATAGTTTCTTGGTTACAGATGGAACTTTAAGACCATATCCCTGTTTTTAAATTTTTATTGGTTAGTTTATTTATTTGCATTTCAAATGTTATCCCCTTTTGTGGTTTCCCCTCTGAAGCCCACCTATCCCACCCCCTGCTGCTTCTATGATGGTGCTCTCCCACCCCCCCACCCACTTCCTCAGCACCCTAACATTCCCCTATGGTAGGACATCAAACTTTCACAGGACCAAGGGCCTCCCCTCTCACTGATGCCAGATAAGGCCATCCTCTGCTACATAAGTAGTCCGAGAGACATGGGTCCTTTCATGTATATTCTAAAGGAAATACAAGGACAAAGAGTACAGCAAAGACTGAAGGAAAGGCCATCCAGAGCTGCCCCACCTGGGGATCCATCCCATATGCAACCACTAAACCCAGTCACTATTGCTGATGCCAAGAAGTGCTTGCAGACAGGAGCCTGACATGGGTGTCTCTTGAGAAGCTCTGCCAGAGCCTTATAAATACAGATGCTTATGCTTGCAGGCAACCCTCAAACTGAGCACCGGGACCCCAGTGGAGTAGTTAAGGCAAGGAATGAAGGAGCTGAAGGTGTTAGCAACTTCATAGGAAGAACAACAATATGAACCAACCAGGACCCCCTAAGCTCCTAAGTACTAAATGACTATTCTTTTTTTTTTTTTTTTTAAATTGTTACCTTTAACCATTTTTTACAGTCCAGTCATTATCCCCCTCCCATTCTGCTGTCTGACAGTTCCTCATCAAATTCCTCCTCTTCCTCCATCTCCAAGAGGATGTTCCCATACGTGCCACAGCCTTCAATACTCCTCCAGGCCTCTCCATTCCCTGGGGCCTCAAGTTTCTCAAGGGTTAGATGCATCTTCTATCATTGAGGCCATACCAATCGGTCCTCTGCTGTATGTATCGGGGGCCTTGGACGAGCTAGTGTATGCTGCCTGGTTGGTGGCTCAGTGACTGAGAGATCTTAAGAGTCCATGTAAGTTGAGACAGCTGATCCAGTCTTTTCCCAATTCAACAATAAGGGTTCCCCCTACCTTAAGTCCATTGTTTGGATGCAAGTATCTACTTCTGTCTTGGCCAGCTGCTTGTTGGGCCTCTCAGAGGACAGCCATGCTAGGCCTCTGTCTCTAAGCACTTCATAGCATCAGTAATAGAGCCTCTCCTTGAGATGGGTCCTATTTTGGGCTGGTCACTGAACCTCCTTTCCCTCAGTTTCTTCTCCATTTTTATCCCTGCTGTTCTTTTAGACAGGAAGAATTCTGGGTCAGAGTTCTATAATGTTCATGTCTGATAGTTGTGCTTTAGGATTATGTACTACTTTGTGCAGTTTGTGAATATTTATTGTACATAAAAGCACAGCCACTCCCGGCCCGGAACACTGGTTCCTTCCAGTCTGGGCCTGAGCACTGAGCAGATCTGGGGTGGCAACTCTGCCCCCCAACCTCCAAGAACCCAGAGGAAGCGGGGATCCCAGGCACTCTAACTCGGGCAGTATCTTAGGTAAACAGACAGCAGGGCCCGCCCTAAACAGGGAGTAACTGGGACCCACCGAGGACCCAGGAAGTCACTCCCGGCCCGGAACACTGGTTCCTTCCGGTCTGGGCCAGAGCACTGAGCAGATCTTGGGTGGCAGCTCTGCCCCCAACCTCCAAGAACCCAGAGGAAGCAGGGATCCCAGTAGCTCTAACTGGGACAGTGTCTTAGAAACTAGTTCTTGGATCTGAGGCCTGGACCAGACCTCTGCCAGGTCTGCTGTTGGGTGGACCCTGGATTCCACCTGGGACATACTGGAAGGTCCATTCAACCCAGAGGCACAGAGGAACAACTGAGCTCAGAGCGTCAGACAACATATCCTGAGATATTCTAGAAGAGACACTGCATCCAGAACAGCAGACACCTAGCTGGACTGCTACCTTGGAGACACCATATCCTGAGGCATCCTAGAGATACCACTGTAATCAGCGCAGCTGGAAAAGATCACAGAGACATCTGGACCCCTAGAAGATCAGACAAAAGCTAGATAACTGGAAAGGCAGGACTTCAGTCAGAGACAGCAAGTACAGGCAGCACCAGAGTTAACCAGATGGCAAAAGGCAAGCGCAAGAACATAAGCAACAGAAACCAAAGTTACATGGCATCGTCAGAACCCAGCTCCCCCATCAGAGCAAGCCCTGAACACCCCATCACACCAGAAAAGCAGGATTCAGAATTAAAATCACTTCTCATGATGATGATAGAGGACTTTAAGAAAGACATAAATAACACTCTCAAAGAAATTAAGGAGAGCACTGGTAGACAGATAGAAACCCATAAAGAGGAAACACAAAAATCTCTTAAGGAATTGCAAGAAAATGCAACCAAACGGGAGAAGGAATTAAACAAAACCATGCAGGATCTAAAAATGGAAGTAGAAACAATAAAGAAATCACAAAGGGACAATACCATGGAGATAGAAAACCTAAAAAAAAGATCAGGAGTCATAGACACAAGTGTCACCAACAGAATACAAGAGATGGAAGAGAGAATCTCATGTGCAGAAGATACCATGGAAAACATTGACACAACTGTCAAAGAAAATGCAAAATACAAAAAGCTACTAACCCAAAGTATACAAGAAATCCAAGACACAATGAGAAGGCCAAATCTAAGGATAATAGGTATAGATGAGGGGGAAGACTCCCAACTTAAAGGACCAGTAAATATCCTCAACAAAATTATAGAGGAAAACTTCCCTAACCTAAAGAAAGAGATGTCCATAAATATAGAAGAATCCTACAGAACTCCAAATAGTTTAGACCAGAAAAGAAATACTTCCCACCATATAATAGTCAAAACATCAAATGTACAAAACAAAGAAAAAATACTAAATGCAGTAAGGGAAAAAGGCAAAGTAACATATAAAGGCAGACCTATAAGAATTACACCAGACTTCTCACCAGAGACCATAAAAGCCAGAAGATCCTGGACCGATATCATAATGACCCTAAGAGAACACAAATGCCAGCCCAGACTACTATACCCAGCAAAACTCTCAATCATTATTGATGGAGAAACCAAAATATTCCATGACAAATCCAAATTCACACAGTATCTCAACACAAATCCAGCACTTCAAAGAATAATTGGTGGAAAATCCAACACAAGGAGGGAAACTACAACCTAGAAAAAACTAGAAGGTAATCTTCCAAAAGCCTTAAAAGAAGGTAGCTACACAAACATATCTCCATGGCCAATAACAAAAATAACAGGAAACAACATTCATTACTCCTTAATATCTCTTAATATCAATGGACTCAATTCTCCAATAAAAAGACATAGACTATCAGACTGGATATGTAAGCAGGACCCAACATTTTGCTGCATTCAGGAAACACACCTTTGTGAAAAAGACAGGCAGTACCTCAGAGTAAAACGTTGGAAAACAATCTTCCAAGCAAATCGTCCCAAGAAACAAGCTGGAGTAGCAATTCTAATATCAAATAAAATCATTTTTCAACCAGAAGTAATCAAAAAAGATAAAGAAGGACACTTCATATTCATCAAACGAAAAATGTACCAAGAGGAACTCGCAATTCTGAACATCTATGCCCCAAATGCAAGGGCACCCACATACATAAAAGAAACTTTACTAAAGCTTAAAGCATACATTGCACCCTACACAATAATAGTGGGAGATTTCAACACCCCACTCTCAGCTATGGACAGATCATGGAAACAGAAACTAAACCGAGACACAATGAAACTAACAGAAGTTATGAACCAATTGGACTTAACTGACATCTATAGAACATTTCATCCTAAAACAAAAGAATATACTTTCTTCTCAGCACCCCATGGAACCTTCTCAAAAATAGACCATATAATTGGTCACAAAACAGGCCTCAACAGATACAAAAAGATTGAAATAATCCCTAGTACCTTATCAGACAACCATGGACTAAGACTCATCTTTGACATGGACAAAAACAACAGAAAGCCCACATATACCTGGAAACTGAACAATGCTCTACTCAATGATAACTTGGTCAAGGAAGAAATAAAGAAAGAAATAAAAGACTTCTTAGATTTAAATGAAAATGAGGACACATCATATCAAAACTTGTGGGACTCACTAAAAGCAGTACTAAGAGGAAAAATCATAGCTCTAAGTACTCACAAAAAGAAAGTGGAAAGAGCATACATTAACAACTTGACAGCAAACCTGAAAGCGTTAAAACATAAAGAAGCTAATATACCCAAGAGGAGTAGATGGCAGGAGATAATCAAACTCAGGGATGAAATCAACCAAGCTGAAACAAAAAGAACTATACAAAATATCAACAAAACCAGGAGCTGGTTCTTTGAGAAAATCAACAAGATAGACAAACCCTTAGCCAGACTAACCAAAGGGCGCAGAGACAGTATTCAAATTAATAAAATCAGGACTGAAAAGGGAGACATAACAACAGAAACAGAGGAAATTAAAAATATCATCAGATCCTACTACAAAGGCCTATACTCAACAAAATTGGAAAATCTGGATGAAATGGACATTTTTCTAGATAGATACCAATACCAAAGTTAAACGAGGAGCAGATAAATCATCTAAACAATTGCATAACCCCTAAAGAAATAGAAGCAGTCATTAAAAACCTCCCCACCAAAAAAAAGTCCGGGACCAGATGGTTTTAGTGCAGAATTCTACCAGACCTTCCAGGAAGAACTAATACCAATTCTCTTCAAACTATTCCACAGAATAGAAACAGAAGGAAAAATACCCAATTCATTCTATGAAGCTACAATTACGCTCATATCCAAACCACAGAAAGACCCAACAAAGAAAGAGAACTACAGACCAATCTCTCTTATGAATAATGATGCAAAAATACTCAATAAAATTCTCGCAAACCGAATCCAACAACACATCAAAGCAATCATCCATTATGATCAAGTAGTCTTTATCTCAGGAATGCAGGGATGGCTCAATATTCGGAAATCCATCAATGTAATTCACTACATAAATAAACTCAAAGAAAAAAACCACATGATCATCTCACTAGATGCTGAGAAAGCATTTGACAAAATACAACATCCCTTCATGTTAAAAGTCTTGGAAAGATTAGGAATTCAAGGTCCATAACGAAACATAGTAAAAGCAATATACAGCAAGCCAGTAGCCAACATCAAACTAAATTGAGAGAAACTTGAAGCAATCCCACTAAGATCAGGGACCAGACAAGGCTGCCCACTCTCACCCTACCTATTCAATATAGTACTGGAAGTCCTAGCTAGATCAATTAGGCAACAAAAGGAAGTCAAAGGGATACAAATAGGAAAGGAAGAAGTCAAAATGTCACTATTTGCAGATGGTATGATAGTATACTTAAGTGACCCTAAAACTTCCACCAGAGAACTCCTAAACCTGATAAACAACTTCAGCAACGTTGCTGGATAGTAGCCTTCCTCTATTCAAAGGATAAACAGGCTGAGAAAGAAATTAGGGAAACGACACCCTTCACAATAGCCACAAATAAAATAAATTATCTTGGAGTGAATCTAACAAAGCAAGTGAAAGATCTGTATGACAAGAACTTCAAGTCTCTGAAGAAAGAAATTGAAGAAGATCTCAGAAGATGGAAAGACGTCCCATGCTCCTGGATTGGCAGGATTAATATAGTAAAAATGGCCATCTTGCCAAAAGCAATCTATAGATTCAATGCAATACCCATCAAAATTCCAAATCAATTCTTCATAGAGATAGAAAGAGCAATTTGCAAATTTATTTGGAACAACAAAAAACCCAGGATAGCGAGAACTATTCTCAACAACAAAAGAACTTCTGGGGGAATCACCATCCCTGACCTCAAACTATACTACAGGGCAATAGTAATAAAAACTGCATGGTATTGGTACAGAGACAGGCATGAAGATCAATGGAATAGAACTGAGGATCCAGAAATGAGCCCACATACCTATGGTCACTTGATCTTTGACAAAGGAGCTAAAACCATCCAGTGGAAAAAGGACAACATTTTCAGCAAATGGTGTTGGTTCATCTGGAGGTCAACATGTAAAAGGATGCAAATCAATTTATTCATATCTCCTTGTACAAAGCTCAAATCCAAGTGGATAAAAGACCTTCACTTAAAACCAGATACACTGAAACTAATAGAAGAGAAGGTGGGAAAGACCCTTGAATACCTAGGCACAGGGGAAAAGTTCCTGAACAGAACACCAATGGCTTATGCTCTCAGATCAAGAATTGACAAACGGGACCTCATCAAATTGCAAAGCTTCTGTAAGGCAAAGGACATTGTCAATAAGCAAATCAGCAACCAACAGATTGGGAAAAGATCCTAACCAATCCTACATCCGATAGAGAGCTAATATTCAAGATATACAAAGAACTCAAGAATTATACTCCAGACAACCATATAACCCTATTAAAAATGGGGTACAGAGCTAAACAAAGAATTCTCAACAGAGGAAACTCGAATGGCTGAGAAACACCTTAAGAAATGCTCCACATCCTTAGTCATCAGGGAAATGCAAATCAAAACAACCCTGAGATACCACCTCACACCAATCAGAATGGATATGATCAAAAACTCAGGTGATAGTAGATGCTGGCGAGGATTCGGAGAAAGAGGAACACTCCTCCATTGTTGGTGGGATTGCAAGCTGGTACAGCCACTCTGGAAATCAGTCTGGCGGTTCCTCAGAAAGCTGGGCATAGCATTACCTGAGGATCCAGCTATAGCACTCCTGAGCATATACCCAGAAGATGCTCCAACATGTAATAAAGACACATGCTCCACTATGTTCATAGCAGCCTTATTTATAATAGCCAGAAGCTGGAAAGAACCAAGATGTCCCTCAGCAGAGGAATGGATACAAAAAATGTGGTACATCTACACAATGGAGTATTACTCAGCTATTAAAAATAATGAATTCGAGAAATTTTTAGGTAAATGGATGGATCTAGAAATTATCCTCTTGAGTGAGTTAACCCAATCCTAAAAGAACACACAGGGTATTTACTCACTGCTAAGCGGATGTTAGCCCCAAAGCTAGGATTAGCGAAGACCCAACCAGCAGACCACATGAATCTCATAAAGAAGGAAGACCAAGAGGGGATGCCTCAGTTCTACTTAGAACGAGAAACAAAAATGCTCAAGGGAGCAAATACGGAAACAAAACATGGGACAGAAACTGAAGGCTATCAGGAGACCACTCCACCTCGGTATTCATCCCATGTACAGCCACCTAAGCTAAACACTGTTGTGGATGGCTGGAAGTGCATAATCTGAGGAACATGATATAACTGTCTCCTTAGAGGTCTGCCAAAGACTAACAACACACTCAGAGGACGATGCTCACAGTTAACCACTGATATGATCAGGGGTTTCCCAATAGAGAACTTAGAGAGAGGACTGAAGGAGCAGAAAGGGTTCGAGACCCCAGGAGGAAAGCAACAATACCAAAAACCAGAGCCCCCCAGGGTCTAAACCACCAGCCAGGGAACACATAGGGAGGGACCCAAGACTCCAGAGGTATATGTAGGGGAGGATGGCCTTGTCAGGCATAGGTGGAAGAGGAGTTTCTTGGTCCCATTAAAAAATAAACACAGAGTGAGGGGGAAGGTGAGGGTGGGGAGGGGATAGCTGGGGGGGATAGGTGCGGTCACTGCCTCATAGAAACATGAGGAGGGGGATGGGATGGGGGTTTCTGGGTGGTGGGAGGAAGTGGGGTTAGGGGATAAAATCTGAAATGTAAATATTACAACCAATTTTAAAAAGAGGGGAAAAAAGAAAAGTTGTTAGAACCAACATCTTTAAAAAAAATGTCAGCCCCCTTGGGGGGGGGGAATTTTTTTTTCCCTGATACTAAAACTTGTTCTGAGAATTGTATATTGCAGAATACACAGCCTTGGTGTATCTACTCATCAAGCATACAGAGCAGACCTGCCCAAACCTCCGATGTCCTGGAATTCCATCTGGATTCAGTGAAGACACAGCATCAGAGGATTATCAACTTACTCTTCCCCCCACCCCTCTTCTAAAATCTCAAAGCCCTTAATCAGCTTGAAGAAGTTAAAGAAGAGTCAGCGCCCCTATTCCCTGGGCTTGGGGACTAATGTGGTTAATAATGGTCTGTCTTTCTAGGGAAAAGTAGTGGTTTTGTTGGAACAGGGAGGATTAGCTAGGACTTATTGCATAGCCATAACCTATTGGTAGAAATCTGTATAATTATTATCAAGATGAAGTTATAAAAAAAAAAAGAAAAAAGAAAAAAAAAACCACAGCCAATGAGCCTCATTCTTCAGTCTGTTGATCCCTTTTTGAAAAAAAAAAAAGATTATTTACATTCATAATGCTAAATGTATTATTAATACAGTGTATATAATCTTACTTTTAGCCATGATGGTTACATTGTATCTTCAATTTATTGAACCTTTCTTTTTTGTGATATATATATATATATATATATATATATATATATATATATATATATTTGGATATTGTATTTACATTTCAGATGTTATCTCCTTACCCTATTTCTCACCCCCCCCCGCTAAGGAACCTTCTATTCATTCCCCCCTCCTCCTGCTTTTATGAGGATGTACCCCCACCTACCCCCCACTCCCACCTCCCCACCCTCAAATTCCCCCACACTTGGCATCCAGCTCATGTATCATTTTAAATGTAATATTTATTAAGCAAAATAAATTGTCTTCCTTCTAAACAAATGGGTCTCAGTCACATCCTTGTCCAGTGCTATAAATTCTAAAGCTGAAATTCATGAAAAATTTAAATCTCTATGCTTTAAGTATCTCATTTAAATACTTAATCTACTGTTTGTCAGAATATCTATTGTATTAATTATTTGCTCTCAAATCAGGGGTATCTACCCTCCTTTGAGTATTCAGTTTCCAGATAAAAGATACACAACCATTAAGTATATAATAAGCATTATAACACTAGAGCTGGACAGAATCTACACTCTAAGCTATTATAATTTTCTTTCCTGCAAATAACTCTGAGTTATAACTTGACATGTTCAACCTGGGCTGATTTTAACTCCAGTTGGCCCGAGATCATGGCCACATTTTCATAATTCACCTACATCTTGGTGTCACTTCTCTTTCTACCTTCTTTCTTGTGGCCTTATGCCTCTGCCTCCAAGTCCTGAACCAAAAACTTCACTATTCTTCCCAGCTATAAGCTATAAAGATAGCTATCTTTATAGACTCTGTACAGAAGTCCATAGGAACTCTTAAGCATTTTTTTTTTTTTGAAGTTAATAACTTCCTTTAGGAGTGAGCTTTTAAAAGCTGGTCTGCATTCTGTTTGAAGAGTATATCACCAATCAGAATTAACTTAAGGAGTAAGATTATATAAAATCACTTGGTTCTACATGTTGTTTCTCTCATACCTAGCGTCAACCAGGTCTTGGGGGTAGTACTTAGCATTTCAATACATAGCAAAAGAGCAAACTTCAATGAATATCTGTCAATCCATTATTCCAAACTACAACATAAACTTTTGCCTGGTTAGCTTAGCAGATTCAAGAACGGTATTCTACAGACAGTCATTTATCACCAGTTCTGTGCTGTAGACAACATCTAGATCACTCTGTAAGATCAGGTCATTAAAACTCTGTCCTGTATTTTTTCAAGGTTTTGGCTTCACATGAGCTATTTCCTCCTTCTGGTATTTGTTTCCTTTTTAAAAAAACAGATGTTTTTCTTCACTGATGTAGTACATCAAAATTTATTATTCTCATTGGATACAATTTGCCTTCAGTCTGAATGCAAGTTTTCACCACTTCTTTTGTACAGGGGAGAATTCTTTTCCATGTAATGTAGACAGATTACGCAATTCATACCTCATAAATACAATGTCTGTCTGAAAACTTTGTTACTGCAAAAAAAAAAAATGTTAATGCAAAAGTATGTTCTAGATAGTATCTATAATTTCCATGACAGACAAACAATTAGGGGAAGACCAGTAGGTTATCAATACTTCAAACTACATGAATGACAAAATTAAAAAACAAAGCTGTGGCTATATTTCCTTTTAAATAGTATAATTAAAAACCACGCAGCTAAGAAAAACCTTTCTAGCTTTATGGACTCTGTACAGAAGTCCATAGGAACTCTTAAGTATTTTTTTTTGAAGTTAATAACTTCCTTTAAGAGTGAGCTTTTAAAAGTTGGTCTGCATTCTGTTTGAAGAGCTCTTTTGATTATGGATGAAGGAAGAAGTACTGAAGCTTACGGTAAATGGCATCATGTGCTAAGACAGCACTGTGGCCCAGAAATGTCATTTCTAAAAGAAAAAAAAAAAACTGACCTTTCCAAAGATTTAAGAAATATTCTGCCTTTTAAGAAATGAAATCCATTCAAGGCCCAGACTGTCATAACAGCATACAGAGGGATGAGAAACGAATTCACCATAATATTAGTTGAGGAAGCATTTTGTTTTCTTTAACACATGGTCTCTAGTGTAGGCTGACCTTGAGCTCTCTACAAGTAACAGTAGAGTGTTTTTTGACTTTTTTATTCATAGCCTCCAAGTGCTGTGTTTATGTCCCTTGTGTGGTATTGAGGATCAAACTCTCATGCTTACTGGGTAAGCTTTCTACCAATTGAATGACATCCCCAGAACTTTTATAGATGTCTATTCCATTACAAAAGCAGCAAGCAAAAGAATTATTAAATGCTGTTTTACATAATTTAATAATCATATATGTAAAGTTTTATACATTTGCCTAGTCACCTATGCCCTAACTGGAGCTGCATTTCCATAAGATTGATTGGTTTAAAGCAGGCAGAGAACAAGTGACAGAAATGAAGCTCTTCCTAGTGGTCTACATTTGAAATTGCTCAAAATTCCTTAATATCTGACTACATAGTGAGGTACAGTCTCAAATTAACAAGACACATATCCAGCTCAAAAGTAAAAAACAGAAAGAAAAATAAAAGCAAAACCAACAAAACACCCAAGAAACAAGCAATAGTAATAGTAATAAAAGAAGTGTAAGTGCAAAATGAGAGCTAAATTCAATAGTTTCCATACAAAGAAAAATAAGAAATTAAGAGAGCTAGAAACCATGGGGACACTCTAGGTTGCAAAGCAAGGGGAATTATACAAGTGCAAAAGATAATCCAGAGAACAGGGCAGTTGGGACATCATGCTCTAGGTAAAATCTGTCCAGAAAGCATGTGGGGGAGTAGAAGGAGTTAATAAGAAAATATAGTGTTTTTCTAACAACACAAACATTTTCCTAATTCTAAACATAGAATGAAGGATATGCACTTATGTTATCTAGCAAATTATTTATGAATAACATGGCATTAATTATATTATTTAAATAGTCATAACCCTCCTTTAGCTTTCTTGCATAGATAGTCTTTCTGGAGTACCTCTCCCATTTTTTCATGCAGTATGTAATACTATTTTCTGCTATAAACTCTGGATCTTGTAGTGAGTAACTGTAAAGGCTTACAGATATAAATATTTATCACCTGGTCTTTTCAGAAAAAAGAAAAAAATACTAGATTCTATTGCTGAATAAGAGATCCACAAATGGCTTTAACTTTATACTTTACTCCTGGCCCACAGCTGTTAAAAACTTTTGGAAATAATACCACACAACTCAAGATGATAGAATTTTGCTTTTGCAAGATATTTTCCAATATATTCAATGTAGTGATAGACAAAGGACTATAGTCCTCCAGGGAAGTCTTTGAAGCTTTTGGTTACAAATCTCACCCACTTTATTCACAATCTTATCCCCAGAATGAGGTTCAGAGGTACCCTACAGTGATGAGTATGACAAGAGTTAGAGAGCTCCTGACGTATGGAAAGGCAGGAGGAGTAACTCCATAAACTTTACATAGAAACAAATGATTGATGCCTTCCTTTCTTGCTCCTAAAAATGTAGCATCTGAATTATTTTCAAGTGATATATTTTCAGTGAAAGGCAGTGTTCAAGTTCCTCATGTTGTTTTATTTAATTTTGAATTTAAGATAGAATTTACATTTTATATATTCATTTATATGTTATATTTAAATAATAAGAAAAGGTTATGTTTTTCACAAGCATTCATTTGTAACTTTTATCAGAAAATTAGTTGGTTAACTATTATGGGGATTATGGGCTATTTTAATTAATTTATTCATTCAATTTATATCCCAATATCAATGTTCCCTCCTCCCAATACAGGCTCACACAGATCCTCCTGCCCCATCATCCTCTCCCTTTCTCATCTGAGAAAGGGAAATCCCAGCCAGGAATCACCACCTCCCAGCCCCCACACACCTTGAAAGATCAACTCACTGAAGGACTAGTGACACCTCCACTACATTCCATTGAGGCCAGGCAAAAGGTTCAGTTAGGGAAACACAATCAATAGGCAGGCCTCAAATTCAGGGATAGTCCCCGCTCCAGTTGTTAGTGGACTTTCATGAAGTCTAAACCACACATCTACTATGTATGTGTAGGAGGACTAGTTTCAGCTCATGTTATCTCTTTGGTTGGTGGGTCAGTCACTGCCAGCCCCAGAGGTCCAGGTTAGTTGACTGCTGTTCTTCTTGTGGAGTCTCTGTCCTTTTCGGGTCCCGCAATTCTAACTTTTCAACAGACTCCTCAACTTCATCTAATGTTTGGCTGTAGATCACGACATCTGTTTCAATTGGCTGCTGTGTGGAGCTTTTTTGAAGACAGTTATTCTAGATTTCTGTCTGTAACTATAACAAAGTATCATTAATAATGTCAGGGATTGGTTCTTGCCCATGGGATGGGTCTCAATTATGGCCAGTCATTGGTTTGTCACTCAGTCCATCTTTGCTCTGAATTTGTCCCTGAACATCTTGTAGGCAAGCTACAGAGCGTCAAAGGTTTTGTGCATTGGTTGTTGTCCTCACACAGGATCTATATCCCCCATAGCTAGAATCACCCCTCGGACACCTTGAAGCCTTCCCCCATCAAAGGTCCCTGGCTTGTCCTAGAAATGCTCCCCGCTCACCCACTACCAATTTCTATTTTCCTGACTGCTTTTCCTATGCTTGATCCCTGAGGCCTGCTCCTCTTCTCATCCCCTCTCCAATCTAGAATCCTCACTCCACACACATGCCATATTTTATTTCCCCTTTTGAGAAAAATTCAGTCATCCTTCCTTGAACAATCCTTCTTTGGGTCTGTGGGTACTAGAGTGGTTATTCTCTATTTTATGGCTAATATCCATTTTTAAGTGAGTTCATTTCATGCATGTCCTTTTCAGTCTGGGTTACCTCACTCAGGATAATATTTTGTAGTTCCAAACACTTGCCTGCAAAATTTGTGATATCCTTGTTTTTAATAGCTGAGTAGTACTTCATTGTGTAAATGAACCACATTTTCTTTATCCATTCTTCAGTTGAGAAACATCTAGGTTGTTTCTATTTTCTGGCTATTACAATTAAAGCTGTTATGAACATGGTTGAGCAAGTGTCCTTGTGAAACAGTAGAGAATATTTTGGGTATATATCCAGGAGTTGTATAGCTAGGTCTCAATGTAGAGCTATTCCCAATTTTCTGAGAAACCACCAAATAGATTTCAGGAGCATTTGTACAAGTTTGCACCCCCACCAGCAATGTAGGCATGTTCCATATGTTTCACATCCTTGCCAGCCTGTGCTGTCTCTTAAGGATTATTATTATTTTTTAATCTTAGCTATTCTGATGGGTGTAAGGCAGAATCTCAGTCATTTCAATTTGCATTTCCCTGGTGACTAAGGATGTTGAACATTTCTTTAAGTATGTCTCAGCTATTAGTGATTACTCTATTTAGAATTCTCTGTTTACCTTTGTACCCCATTTTAAATTGGAATATTTGGGTAGTTGGTGTCTAACTTCTTGAATATTCTATATTTTGAATAATAACTTCCAATCAGATGTGGGATTGGAGAAGGTCTTTTTTTCAATCTGTAGGCTGCCATTTTGTCCTATTAATGGTGTCTCTTGACTTTCAGAAGCTTTTTAGTTTCATATGGTCCCATTTATTAATTATTGAGCTTAGTGCCTGAGTGTCAGGGGCAGCTTTGCTTATACACTAAAGGCCTGAAATCAGCCATAGGTCTAAAGTCAGCCTGCTAGCACAAAGTCTTGGTCTGTGCTGAAAAACAGTGAAACAGATGGCTAGAAGCTACTGTAAACAAGCATCTTTGGTGGAAGCCTGAGTAGTCATAGAACTTGGGTAGCCTTGGTGGATAGTACCAATTTAGGTAAGGACAAGTGGATCATAGGCGGAGTCATAGTGTCCTATCTCCTGAACCTTCGCCCAGCTGACCCACTGTTCTGGAAGATATCTGTACTTCCCCTGAACACCTATGCTCCTGCATCATCCCCTTCCCCACATCCTGCCATTTTGTGTATATAACCCATGTGTGAAAAAGTAAAAATTACGGTTTGATCAGCCTATAGACAAGCCGTGTTTCTTTGGGTCTTTACCTGCTTACAACTCCCCCCCCCCCACTCTCTTAGGCGATCTCCCCGGACCTTTGTTTAACAACCTGCAGGACAGGACACCTGAGACAATTGTTTATTATTCAGGAAGTTGTCTCTCATAAGAATGAATTCAATGCTATTCCCCACTTTCTGTCTCAGTAGATGTAGTGTATCTGGTTTTAGGTTGAAATCCTTGAGTTGTGCAGCATGATAAGTATGGATCTATTTGCATTTTTCTTCATGCAGATATTAGGTTAGTCAGCACCATTTATTGAAGATGCTTCTAATTTCCATTGTGAAGATATAGCTTCCTTGTCAAAAACCAAATACTGGTAGATATGTGGATTTATTTCTCGGACTTCAGTTTGATTCCATTGATCAATCTATTTGTTTCTATATCAATATCATGTATCCTTTATTACTGTTTTCTGTAATATCATGTATCCTTTATTACTGTAATAAAGGATATTATCCTGTATCCATGTAATATCATGTATCCTTTATTACTGTAATGAAGCTTGAGATCAGGGATAATGATTCTTCCAGAAGTTCTTTTATTGTACAGATTGTTTTAGGCTATCTTGTTTTTGTTTTGTTTTTCCATATAAAGTTGAGAAATTGTTCATTCATGGTCTGTAAAGAATTGTGATGGAATTTTGATGGAATTACATTGAATCTGTAGACTGCTATTTTGAGATTATGTTAATCCTATAGATCCATGAGCATGAGCATCTTTTTATCTTCTATATTCTTTGTCTTGACGTTCTTATCATAAACATATTCTACTTACTTGGTTAGAATGACACCAAGTTATTTTATATTATTTGTTGCTATTGAGAAAGATGTTGTCTCCCTAACTTCTTTCTAAGCCCATTTATTATTTGTATAAAGGAAGACTACTGATTGTTTTAGTTAATGTGTATACCACCATGTTGCTGAAGGTGTTTATCAGCTATAGGAGTTCTTTGGTAGAATTTTTTTGTTTGTTTGTTTGTTTTTCAAGACATGGTTTCTCTGTGTAAGCCTGCCTGTCCTGGAACTCACTCTGTAGACCAGGCTGGCCTTGAACTCAGAAATCTGCCTGCCTCTTCCTCCCAAGTGCTGGGATTAAAGGTGTGTGCCACCACTGCCCGGCTGGTAGAATTTTTAGTGTCAATTATTTATATTATCATATCATCTTCAAATAGTAACTCTTTGAATTCTTTTTTTCTAATTTTTATTCCTTTAATCTTCTTTAGTTGTCACATTACTCTAGCTAGAACTTCCAGTACTATATTGCAGATATATGGAGAGAGTAGGCAGTTTTATCTTGTCCCTGATTTAGAAGAATTAAATTAATTATCTGTCCATCTAAGTTGATATTGGCTACTGGCTTTCTATATATTTCTTTAATATATCTAGGTATGTACATTGTATCCTGGATCACTCCAAGACTTTTAAAATGAAGAGGTGTTAGATTTTGTCAAAGACTTTTTAGCATCTAATGAAGTGATCCTATGATTTTTAATTCTTCAGTTTCTTTTATATTGTGGATTTAATTTGTGGATTTTATCGAACTGCTCTTGCATCCCAAGGATAAAGCCTACTTGATCATGGGATGATTTTTTTCTTTTAACATTTTTTTGTTGGATATTTTATTTATTTACATTTCAGATGTCATCCCCTCTCCCCATCACCCCCCCAGAAGCCCTGCATCTCATCCCTCCTACTCCTTTTTGCTTTTATACCATTGTAATTACATGCAAGTATTAAGATCAGTTATAGTTTGAGGAACTAGAAATACAACAGATGCAAATAGTCAAGGAACCAGCAAGACAATAAAAACAAATGTTAAAGAACAGCAAGGCAATAAACAAAGTTCCATGATGACTACTATGATCACTATTTCCAAGGGCTTATCAGGATGACCAAAAAAAAAAAAGCCTATTTCCCTGTCCTAGCCCAAAATCATTTTTATGTCTGAAGCCTACTTCTTTGTTCTAGCCTAAGATTTAGATTCCTGCCTGGAATTACTTCTTTGTTCTAGGCTAATGTCAGATTCCTGCTTGAAGCCTAATTCCTTGCCTTTGACCAATGTCACATTTCAGCCAAGCAGCCCAATTCCTTGTCCTTGTCAATGTCAGATCCTTGCCAAGGAACCCCCAAGCCTCTCTACCTCTTCTCCTTTTTTATTTCATAAATGAAACTGAGCCTGTCTTAGGTCATTCTTTTTTTTTAGATATTTTATTTACACTTCAGATGGCATCCCCTTTCCCCATTCCCCCCCCCAACCCCCCTTAGGAAACCCCTATCCCATGCCCCCTTTTCCTTTTTGCATTTATACATTTTTAAAAAATAATGTTAATCATAGGCTTTATAAGTTTGGAATTGTTCAATCAGAGGTGTAACCCACTGACCAACCTAGATATAACATCTATCTTTGACTGGTAGAGATATTTGAACCTCTGCCTCCCTGTCTCCCCCCTCTTTCTCTCTTTCTCCACCTAGCTTCTCCTCTCTTTCTTCTTCTCCTCTTCTTACTCCTTTTCTTCCTCTCAGTACTCCTCCTACCTTAGCTCCTCCTACACATCAGCCTTCCTGTTAAAATGAAACTTTTCTCTCAAAATACAATTAGAACATAATTATGCCAATTTGTACCAGTGAGGTACAGGATAGTCCTAATTCCCAGTCCATCCTTTTGTTGACTAACCAGCTCCTCTGTCATCTATTCTAACTAAAACATGTAGTTCTGAACCTGGCTTTAGGATGAATGTCAGCTGATGACCATCCACTCAAGTCTTTTCTCTTAAGGTCAATAGCTATATGTTTTCAACCCCATCAGAAATCCAGAATGACTGAGTTAACTATAATTGTGGGAAGCACAAATCATAGTTTCTAAAACTTAGCCAATTTATAGAGACCTCTGAACACCTGGACACTCACTCTACTTCAAAACGTTGGAGCATCTGTTCTTCTGCCTTCTGGTCCAGGATCTTCTGACAGACCTTAGTGCTGCAGAATTATTAAGGGCTGATTACTCTGTCTAGGCAGATATAATCAGTCGACTATTCTGCAAGTGTGTCCTTTTCTGGACAGTAATTTGTCTGTAGAAGGAAAGTGGCAATTCTTGCCTAGTGGCTGTCTCACCACAACTGGAGTAACTCCAAGGATGCTCAATTTCTTCTTAGAATTCAATATAAGAAGCTGTCCAGAGCAGACAGGTCTCTAATGAAAATGAACATTAATACTGAAATGTTTGTCATGCCAATTCTAAGGATTTCTGATGTTTTGAAAACCAGCTATCCATGTAAGGTAATCTGGACTGTTGCCTGTTAACTCCACTCAGCTATTTCTAAATAAAACATAGAGAACACCCTTATAATAAACTCCAAGCCATGAATTTGCTATAGTCCCTTAACTCACAGGCTGACAATCTCAAATCAGTTAAAAAAGTTAAAGAAGGACTGGGTCTAAGCTTTGTATTCCTAAATGTGTTATATTGGTACAATGCCTATGGGAGTAACAATATTCATCTCACTCTTATATCACTAAGAAGCTCATGCCAATGAAAATCTTAAAATTTGTAAACAAAGTAAATTGGTGCCATTTAAGAATTTATATCTTCATCTTGATATTAATTATACAGATTTCTACTAATAGATTATGGCTATGTAATAAACCCTAGCTAATCCTCTCTATTCTGACAAAACCACTACTTTTCCCTAGAGAGACAGCCCAACATTTACCACCTTAGTCCCCAAGCCCAGGGAATAGGGGCGCTGACTCATCATTAGCTTCTTCAAGCTGATTATGGGCATTGAGATATTAGAAGAGGAGTGGGGGGCAGGAGGGAGAGCAAGTTGACAATCCTCTGATGCTGTGTCTTCGCTGCCTCCAGATGGAATTCCCGGACCTCAGAGGTTTGAGCAGGTCTGCCCAGCTTGCTTGTTGAGTAGATACACCAAGGCTGATCATTCTGCAATATACAATTCTCAAAACAACTTTTAGTATCAAGATAGTTTTTTTTTTTTTTTAAGAGGGCTGACATTTTATTAAGAATGTTGGTTCTAACCGCTTTTCTATTTTTTCCCCTCTTTTATTGGATATAATATTTACATTTCAAATTTTATCCCCTTACCATATTTCCCCCACCACCCAGGAACCCCTTATCCCATCCCCCCCTCCTCCTGCCTCTATGAAGGTGTTTACCCACCTACTCCCAGCCCCCCTCCCCACCCTCAGATTCCCCCCCCCCCCCCGTGCTCAGCCTTCAGGGTACCAATGATCTTGTCTCCCATCTATGCCCGACAAGGCCATCCTCCCCTACATATACAGCTGGAGTCATGTGTCTCTCCATATGTGCTCCTAGGCTGGTGGTTTAGACCCTGGGGAGCTCTGGCTGGTTGGTATTGTTGCTCTCCTCATGGGGCCACCAGCCCTTAAGGTTCCTTCTATATACTCTCTAACTCCTCCATTGGGAACCTTTGATCAGATTAATGGATAGCTGTGGGTATCTCTCTCTGGGTATGTTCGACTCTGGGGGACCTCTAAGGAGATAGCATTATCTGGCTGCTGTCAGCTTTCCCATCCTGACATCCTATCAGTGTCTATATTTGGTGACTGCCCATGGAATGAATACCCAGATGGAATGGTCTCCCTACAACCTCCCCTTCAGATTCTGTCCCACACTTTGTCTCCATATTTGCTCCCTTGGGTATTTAGTTACTCCTTCTAAGAAAGACCTAGGCATCCTTACTTGTTCTTTCTTCTTCATGAGCTTCATGTCGTCTGGTAGTTGAATCTTTGTTGTTTTAGCTTTTTGGGCTAATCTCTGCTTATCAGTGAGTAAATACCATGTGTGTTCTTTTGTGATTGGGTTACCTCACTCAGGATGATATTTTCTAGATCCATCCATTTACTTAAGAATTTCCCAAATTCATTATTTTTAATAGCTGAGTAATATTCCATTGTGTAAATGTACCACATTTTTTGTATCCATTCCTCTGTTGAAGGGCATCTGGGTTCTTTCCAGCTTCTGGCTATTATAAATAAGGCTGCTATGAACATAGTGGAGCATATGTCTTTGTTATTTGTTGGGGCATTTTCTGGGTATATGCCCAGGAGTGGTATAGCTGGGTCCTCAGGTAGTGCTATATCCAATTTTCTGAGGAACTGCCAGACTGACTTCCAAAGTGGTTGTACCAGCTTGTAACCCCACCAACAATGCAGGAGTGTTCCTCTTTCTTCACATCCTCGCCAGCATCTACTATCACCTGAGTTTTTGATCTCAGCCATTCTGACTGGTGTGAGGTGGTATCTCAGGGTTGTTTTGATTTGCATTTCCCTGATGACTAAGGATGTTGAACATTTCTTAAGGTGCTTCTCAGCCATTCGAGTTTCCTCAGTTGAGAATTATTTTTTTAGCTCTGTACCCCATTTTTTAATGGGGTTATTTTGTTGTTTGGTGTCTAATTTCTTGAGTTCTTTGTAAATATTCGATATTAGCCCCCTATCAGATGTAGGATTGGTAATGATCTTTTCCCAATCTGTTGGTTGCCGTTTTGTCATGTTGACAGTGTCCTTTGCCTTACAGAAGCTTTGCAATTTGATGAGGTCCCATTTGTCGATTCTTGATCTTAGAGAATAAGCCATTGGTGTTCTGTTCAGGAACTTTTCCCCTGTGCCTAGGTATTCGAGTGTCTTCCCCAACTTCTCTTCTAATAGTTTCAGTGTATCTGGCTTTATGTGAAGGTCCTTTATCCACTTGGAGTTGAGCTTTGTGCAGGGGGATAAGAATGGATTAATTTGCATTCTTCTACATGTTGACCTCCAGTTGAGCCAGCACCACTTGTTGAAAATGCTGTCCTTTTTCCACTGGATGGATTTAGCTCCCTTGTCAAAGATCAAGTGACCATAGGTGTGCGGGTTCATTTCTGGGTCTTCAATTCTATTCCACTGATCATTCTGTCTGTCTCTGTACCAATACCATGCAGTTTTTATCACTACTGCTCTGTAGTATAGTTTGAGGTCCGGAATGGTGATTCCCCCAGAGGTTCTTTTATTGTTGAGAATAGTTCTTGCTATCCTAGGTTTTTTGTTATTCCAAATGAATTTGTAAATTGCTCTTTCTATCTCTATGAAGAATTGATTTGGAATTTTGATGGGTATTGCATTGAATTTGTAGATTGCTTTTGGCAGGATAGCCATTTTTACTAAGTTAATCCTGCCAATCCAGGAGCATGGGAGATCTTTCCATCTTCTGAGATCTTCTTCAATTTCTTTCTTCAGAGACTTGAAGTTCTTGTCATACAGATATTTCACTTGCTTGGTTAGATTCACTCCAAGATAATTTATTTTATTTGTGGCTATTGTGAAGGGTGTCATTTCCCTAATTTCTTTCTCAGCCTGTTTATCCTTTGAATAGAGGAAGGCTACTGATTTGTTTGAGTTGATTTTATATCCAGCCACATTGCTAAACTTGTTTATCAGGTTTAGGAGTTCTCTGGTGGAAGTTTTAGGTTCACTTAAGTATACTATCATATCATCTGCAAATAGTGAAATTTTGACTTCTTCCTTTCCTATCTGTATCCCTTTGACTTCCTTTTGTTGTCTAATTGCTCTAGCTAAGACTTCCAGTACTATATTGAATAGGTAAGGTGAGAGTGGGCAGCCTTGCCTAGTCCCTGATCTTAGTGGGATTGCTTCAAGTTTCTCTCCATTTAGTTTGATGTTGGCTACTGGCTTGCTGTATATTGCTTTTACTATGTTTAGATATGGGCCTTGTATTCCTGATCTTTCCAAGACTTTTAACATGAAGGGATGTTGAATTTTGTCAAATGCTTTCTCAGCATCTAGTGAGATGACCATGTGGTTTTTCTCTTTGAGTTTATTTATGTAGTAGATTACATTGATGGATTTCCGAATATTGAACCATCCCTGCATTCCTGGGATAAAGCCTACTTGATCTTGATGGATAATTGTTTTGATGTGTTGTTGGATTCGGTTTGTGAGAATTTTATTGAGTATTTTTGCATCAATATTCATAAGAGAGATTGGTCTGTAGTTCTCTTTCTTTGTTGGGTCTTTCTGTGGTTTAGGTATGAGTGTAATGGTAGCTTCATAGAATGAATTGGGTAGTGTTCCTTCTGTTTCTATTCGATGGAATAACTTGAAGAGGATTGGTATTAGGTCTTCCTTGAAGATCTTAAAGAATTCTGCACTGAAACCATCTGGCCTCAGACATTTTTTGGTGGGAAGATTTTTAATGACTGTGTCTATTTCTTTAGGCGTTATGGGACTGTTTAGGTGGTTTATCTGCTCCTCGTTTAACTTTGGTGCCTGGTATCTATCTAGAAAATTGTCCATTTCCTCCAGATTTTCCAATTTTGTTGAGTATAGGCCTTTGTAGTAGGATCTGATAATTTTTTTAATTTCCTCTGTTTCTGTTGTTATGTGTCCCTTTTCAGTTCTGATTTTATTAATTTGAATGCTGTCTCTGTGCCCTTTGGTTAGTCTGGCTAAGGGTTTGTCTATCTTGTTGATTTTCTCAAAGAACCAGCTCCTGGTTTTGTTGATATTTTGTATAGTTCTTTTTTGTTTCGACTTGGTTGATTTCAGCCCTGAGTTTGATTATTTCCTGCCGTCTACTCCTCTTGGGTATACTAGCTTCTTTTTGTTCTAATGCTTTCAGGTTTGCTGTCAAGTTGTTGATGTATGCTCTTTCCACTTTCTTTTTGTGAGCACTTAGAGCTATGATTTTTCCTCTTAGTACTGCTTTCAATGAGTCTCACATGTTTTGATATGATGTGTCCTCATTTTCATTTAAATCTAAAAAGCCTTTAATTTCTTTCTTAATTTCTTCCTTGACCAAGTCATCATTGAGGAGAGCATTGTTCAGTTGCCAAGTTTATGTGGGCTTTCTGTTGTTTTTGTCTATGTCAAAGACAAGTCTTAACCCATGGTGGTCTGATAAGGTACTAGGGATTATTTCAATCTTTTTGTACTTGTTGAGGCCTGTTTTGTGACCAATTATATAGTCTATTTTGGAGAAGGTACCATGAGGTGCTGAGAAGAAGGTATATTCTTTTTTTTTTTTAGGATGAAATGTTCTATAGATGTCAGTTAGGTCCAATTGGTTCATAACTTCTGTTAGTTTCATTGTGTCTCGATTTAGTTTCTGTTTCCATGATCTGTCCATAGCTGAGAGTGGGGTGTTGAAATCTCCCACTATTATTGTGTAGGGTGCAATGTATGCTTTAAGCTTTAGTAAAGTGTCTTTATATATATGGGTGCCCTCACATTTGGGGCATAGATGTTGAGAATTGCGAGTTCCTCTTGGTACATTTTTCCTTTGATGAATATGAAGTGTCCTTCTTTATCTTTTTTGATTACTTCTGGTTGAAAACTGATTTTATTTGATATTAAAATCGCTACTCCAGCTTGTTTCTTGGGACCATTTGCTTGGAAGATTGTTTTCCAACCTTTTACTCTGAGGTAGTGTCTGTCCTTTCCACAGAGGTGCGTTTCCTGAATGCAGCAAAATGTTGGGTGCTGTTTACGTATCCAGTATGATAGTCTATGTTTTTTTACTGGAGAATTGAGTCCATTGATATTAAGAGATATTAAGGAAAAATGAGTGTTGTTTCCTGTTATTTTTGTTATTGGCAGTGGAGATATGTTTGTGTAGCTACCTTCTTTTACGGTTTTTAGAAGATTACTTTCCTGCTTTTTCTAGGTTGTAGTTTCCCTCCTTGTGATGGAGTTTTCCACCAATTATCCTTTGAAGTGCTGGGTTTGTGTTGAGATACTGTGTAAATTTGGATTTGTCATGGAATATTTTGGTTTCTCCATCAATAATGATTGACAGTTTTGCTGGGTATAGTAGTCTGGGCTGACATTTATGTTCTTTTAGGGTCTGTATGATATCAGTCCAGGATCTTCTGGCTTTTATGGTCTCTGGTGAGAAGTCTGGTGTAATTCTTATAGGTCTGCCTTTATATGTTACTTTGCCTTTTTCCCTTACTGCTTTTAATATTTTTTCTTTGTTTTGTACATTTGATGTTTTGACTATTATATGGCGGGGAGTATTTCTTTTCTGGTCTAAACTATTTGGAGTTCTGTAGGATTCTTGTATATTTATGGACATCTCTTTCTTTAGGTTAGGGAAGTTTTCCTCTATAATTTTGTTGAGGATATTTACTGGACCTTTAAGTTGGGAGTCTTCCCCCTCATCTATTCCTATTATCCTTAGGTTTGGCCTTCTCATTGTGTCTTGGATTTCTTGTATATTTTGTGTTAGTAGCTTTTTGTATTTTGCATTTTCTTTGACAGTTGTGTCAATGTTTTCCATGGTATCTTCTGCACATGAGATTCTCTCTTCCATCTCCTGTATTCTGTTGGTAATACTTGTGTCTATGACTCCTGATCGTTTTTTTAAGTTTTCTATCTCCATGGTATTGTCCCTTTGTGATTTCTTTATTGTTTCTACTTCCATTTTTAGATCCTGCATGGTTTTGTTTAATTCCTTCTCCTGTTTGGTTGCATTTTCTTGCAATTCCTTAAGGGATTTTTGTGTTTCCTCTTTAAGGGTTTCTATCTGATGTTTGAGAGTGTTATTTATGTCTTTCTTAAAGTCCTCTATCATCATCATGAGAAGTGATTTTAATTCTGAATCCTGCTTTTCTGGTGTTATGGGGTGTTCAGGGCTTGCTATGATGGGGGAACTGGGTTCTGATGATGCCATGTAACTTTGGTTTCTGTTGCTTATGTTCTTGTGCCTGCCTTTTGCCATCTGGTTAAATCTAGTGCTACCTGTGCTTCTGCCTCTGATTGTAGCCTGCCTTTCCAGTTGTCTTGCTTGTGTTTGGTCATAGAGACATCTAGGGGTCCAGATGTCTCTATGATTTTTTCCTGCTGCACTGATTATGGTGGTATCTCTAGGATGCCTCAGGATATGGTGCCTCTAAGGTAGCAGTCCAGCTATTTGTCTGATGTTCTGGGTGCAGTGTCTCCTCTTGGATATCTCAGGATATGTTGTTTGACACTCTGAGTTCAGTTGTTCCTCTGTGGCTCTGGGTTGAGTGGACCTTCCAGTATGTCTCAGGCAGAATCCGGGGTCCACACAACTGCAGACCTGGCAGAGGTCTGGTCTAGGCCTCAGACCCGGGAGATGGGCAGAAGGGGGGTGCTAGCCGGCAGGGCCGAGGGGGGGGATATCTGCTGGATTCTGAGCACTCAGGGCACCCAGCTATGAGTTCAGGGTAGTATGTGGGTTTTCCTACCTAAAAATTGTTGTGGGATCTGTGGAGCCCCCAGAATGTGTCTGGCAGCAGTAACCAGGGTGCACTCACCAACAGGCCTCAGACCGGAAGAGGGGCATGCGGTGGCAGGGGAGTGCTAGCGCTGGCTATGGGTTCTATGGATCCCCCAGAATGTGTCTGGCAGAATCCGGGGTGCACTCACAAGCTGGCCTAGCAGAGGTCCGGCCTAGGCCTCAGACAGGAAGAGGGGCGTGCAGTGGCAGGGGAGTGCTAGCGCTGGCTATGGGTTCTATGGATCCCCCAGAATGTCGTCTTAGGTCATTCTAACAAGAGTGCCTTGTTTACCCATCATGGAACATGCATTATTAAAAGCAATGCATTTCTGTGTTAAGGTGGTAAGGCTCTGTACAGAATATTACCAGTCTTTGGCTTGCCAGACTGTTAAATTATTAACTGTCTGAGGGTTCATTTTTAGTTTTAAGCCATATACTTTGGCTGCCAACATGTTGATGTTGTTAAAGACAGGCTTTAACATGATGGGCAGGAATAAAAGTATTACCAGGACAAAAAAAGGGCTAGCCTGGTCATGCCATTCTTGAAGATTGACCAAAATAGAAATACTAATCTAAGGCCATGGATAATTTTATCAGCCTTATCTGCTGAATCCAGGCTCAACAGAGAAGCATTCTTTAAATGTATAAGCTTACTGTGCAAAGTTAAAACATCCAGAGAGGTGTTAGAATTATGCCAAACATAGTGCAAGTATCTTTCAACTTTTTCCTAATTATAGTGAGTATCATTGTAAATTTTAGAACTTACATGAATCCAATGGTATTTGGCATGTCACTCGAGAAGGCTCCTTACTCTTAAACTCTGAACCTCCTTCTAATAATTTGAATAAGATAAAAAGCATCAATACATTTTTCCACATGCCTATCTAAACATTCTTGTATACTCATCACATTAGTAACATTTTTTTTTTGCTAAAAAAAAAAAAACAAAAGTGGCTGTTTTAACTTCTTGTGTCAAAGTCCACAACCCTGTTGCTTGTACTTAAAGCCCGACTCACTTCTTCTAGTACTTGCAAGTTTTTTTTTCTTTTCCAGAAGACAAAGGTTCTGTGATACCCTTACATTTCAAGGATGAAGCCTACTTGATCTTGGGATGATGTTTTTGATGTGTTCTGGCATTGGGTTTGGAAGAATTTTATCAAGTATTCTTGCATCAATGTTTGTAAAAGAAACTGGCTTGAAATTATATTTAATTTGTTTAGTCTTTGTGTTGTTTAAGTATCAGGGTGATGGTGAATTAGTTTGTTAGTGCTCCTTCTGTTTCAATTTTCCGAAATAGTTTGGGGAGTATTGGTATTAACTCTTCTTTCAAAGCCTGGTAGAATTCTGCACTAAAACTATCTGGATTTGGGCTTTTTAGTCTCTTGAGACTTTTAGAGACTGCTTGACTTAGAAGTTTTAGCACTATTTATTATACAGTTTACCTGATTTTGATATCTGTCTAGAAAAATTATCTTTTTATTTAGATTTTACAATTTTGTGGAGTACAGGATTTTGAATTAAGATGGAATGATTCCTTGAATTTCCTCAGTGTGCTTCATATGTCTCTTCATTTATGATTTTCTTAATTTTGGTACTGTCTCTCTGGTTTTCTTTGGTTGTGGTGGTTAGTTTGTTTAAGGTGCTATTTGTTGATTTTCTCAAAGAACCAGCACTTGGTTTCTTTGTATTGTTTCCTTTGTATCTAATTAACTGATTTCAGCCCTGAATTTGTTTATTTTCTACCAACTAATCCTCTTGAGCATGTTTGATCCTTTTTTTCCTAGACTTTTCAAGTGTGGTATTACATCGCCAGTATGGGTTTTTACTAACTTCCTTATGAAGGCACTTAGCTTTACGAACTTTATTTTTAACGTTGCTTTTATTGTGTCCTGCAAGTTGTGAATAGGTTGATTATTTGTTTTTGTTGACCAATAAACAATCTTTAATTTGTTTCTATATTTCTTCTCTGTTAAAGTGATCATTGATTAGAGATTTGTTCAGTTTCCATGAGTGTGTAGGCTTTCTTATGTTTCTGTTATGGTTGAAGTCCAACTTTAATGCAGGGTGTTATCATGGGATGCAAGGAGTTATTTCATGTTTCTTGTAGCTGTTGAGGTTTGTTTTATAACCAAAGTATATGTTCAATTTTTGAGAATGTTCAGTGAGGTGCTGAGAAGAAGACATAATATCTTTCATTTAAGCAAAATGTTTTGTAGATATCTGTTAGGTTTGTTATGTATATGTTTAATTTTAGGTCTTTAACACTTTTACTTATTTCTTTTACCTGTTTGATTATTTTTTTTCTATTTCTTTAAAGGATTAGTTCATTCCCTATTTACAGGTCTCTATCATCTTCATAAGATTAGATTTATAGTTATTTTCTAGCAATTAAGGTATGTTAGTATATCTAGGGCTTGCTGTAGTAAGGTAACTGGCTTCTTATTGTACTATGTTGCCCTGGCTTCTGTGGATTGTGTTCCTACACTTACCTTTAGCCACCTGGTTGTCCCTAGTGTTTGCTGGCATGGTAATCTCTGACTGAAGTAGACCATGGGGTGTGCAGGTAGATTTAGTAGCCCCTGATATAGGCAGGCCTCTGGGATTTCAGGTAAAACTTGTTCCTGGTGACATCAGGCTTCCAGAGGTGCAGACAGAACTGTTAGACCCTGATGGCTTTAGGTTGCTGCTACAATGTAGAGTCAGGCATCTAGGGATGCAGTATAGCTGGTGTTTCAGTTGTCTCTTGCAACAGCAGGCTTCCAGGGGTTCAGGTAGAGCATGTCACAAGTTTGGAGCTTCCCTGATCTCTCTCCCAGAACATAGCAGTAGCACTGAGAACACAACACACAGAACAATTCAAGCTTGCGCAGCTTCAGAAAACCAACAGTGTATGTGGAGTAGATTTTTTCACATTTCAGTTTATTTAAATTACTTTAATTTATTCTATTTGTTGTTTTATATTTTGTTTAGTTTTATTTCCATACAATGAAGAGTTTTATTGAGAATTTCTGTGTGATACTGCTTTTATCCCATTCTTAATTTGTTTATTCTATGGAAATGTTCAGTTATAAATGAGAAAACACATTTAACTTGCTTTCTAAATCCCTTAGAATTTCAATTGTCAATAACACCTTATGGCAGTTGTTGCATCTGCAATCTAGATTTCTTTAATGTTATTTTGTAAATATAAATATTTATTTTATTATATGACTTTTAAAATATTACTTTTTAACAACAGCAACATTTTTAAATACATGAAACAAATATTTCATATGACATGCACTAAACAGGTTAATATCAACCTATTATCTCTTTAATTGGCTATAATTATTTGTATTACTTAAAAATTGTATTAACCTTTACATGTGTAAATGGTTCCTTGTTTTTAAAAATAATTTGAACAATAAGAATTTTAAGTATTTAAATAATTTTAAAAGTAATTGTACAAGTAAAGCAACTATTTAAAACTCTTCAGGTAGGACTTTTTATTTTTATACTGTGTGTGTGTGTTTATGCGTTTGTGTGTGTTTGTGTGTGTGTGCTTTCTTGAGATTTGTTAATCTGTTGCTAAAAGACTGATGTTACAAAACAAACAGCAAAAAAAGCCTAATTTTCTTATATAGTTACATTCTGTAGCTTTGAGATTAAAAGATTTTACCAAATTCTAATAATTTTTCATAACTGGTATCAATCTTCAAAGACAGATATTTCATCTAAGTTTGCTTCTGCATTTTTTCTACAATCTATTACTGATTCATTTTCAACTGTGGCTTTTACTTAATTAAATAGTTCAAATTTTAACAGTAAAAATTTTTCTTTCTAATACTTATATAATTAATTTTTATGATTTTGTTTTCTTATTTTCATTATGTTATCTTATACCTACAGTTTAAATCTAGATTCTTATTTTTCTCATTTTATATTCAAAGGAAATTATTTATGTGCAAAGTACCAGTAAGTTCATGTGCTTTTAAAAAGTACATATATATGTATTTATATATATATATATATGTCTATTAAGAAACACACACAGATATAATAGTGAACACTTGTCAATCATTTTTCCAGACATATATATCACAACATTAAAATGTCCCATAGACATGTTGATTAGTAAAAATTATAAGATGCATTTTCAAGTAGATATATAACAGAAGAGATAATCATTAGCATCAATGTGATTTAATTGCACTTCATTTTATTGATGAGACTAGATTGCTCTTTTCAATAACAAAATAATCTTTAAACATGTAATGGATATGAAATTCAAAAGTGTTTTCAGTTAATTAAAGTCTACAGATTTTTTCCTTTACACACTGAATTCAGGGGCACATCATAATTTGAACTATTATATTAGTATTTTAAAAATATGTTCACAATATTATAAATAACTTTTATATACTATTTTTAGTTACTTCATAGTTTTAATCTCATTTTCCAAATTACTTTTTATATTTTAATCACAGAGTAGTTTTGTGGTGGTTTGAATAAGAAATATCCACTGTAGAATCAGGTCTTTGAACAGTTGGTTCCTTGTTGATGGCATTGTTTGGGGAGTTTTAAGTGGTGCATCCTTGCTGGAGGAAGTAGTCACTGGGTTTGTGATTGTGTAGCCTTGTACTACCCCTCATCATGTTCTCTCCTTTGTGCTTGCAAAAAGGATAAGACCTATCTATAGCTTGCTCATGCTTTCAATGCCTGTCAATCATTATCATGTCTCTGCTACCCCATCATGTACTCTTAGCCTACTCATATACATAGTCATAAGAAAATAACTCTTAATTTGCAGGGTGTTTTATAAGAGCACAATAAATGTAAGTAATGTGATTGGATCAAAGTCTTTGAATTAAAAATAATCACTAATTTCAACATTTTAAGAGATTAATCCTCATTAGTTCACATGAGGTAGTATAGCACATCAAGCTGCTTAGGACATCTTTCTCGGGTCAATAATTTTTAGGTGATTTTTTTTCACTTGGGGATCTTTGATGTTTTACTTCTTTATTTCTAACTCTGTAAAGTCCTTTATAGAATCATTCAAAACACCCGTGATTCTTGCCTTGACAGAATCATTACAAACATAAACTCTTAGTGCAGAATTCTTCTAACACATTGCTCTACTTTGCTTATCACAGTTTCTCATAGCGCATACTTGGTGTTACATGCTACCCAAGTTTGTCTCTGTTATAAATTTCTGAGTATCAAAAATTTGAAATACATATGAGGTGTATCATATACAATAAAAAGACATCTCTAAATGTAGACCATGGATTGTTTATTTATTTTAAAATGTTAATGGATTTTTTCTGGTCAATGTATGTGATATGATACTTAATTAGCTGTCAATTTTTCCTGGGAAGGTAGATACTAAGACTTTTGTATTGTCAAAATATAAAGCAAGAATTCTTTTTTTCTTTATGAGTTCTCTTGTAAAAATATACTTGCAAACTGATGAATTATTAATATCTATTCCATATTTCTAAGAATTTTATAATTAGTATTGCCAATGTGTGTACACTTTCACAAATATTTATATTATACAGAGACAATAAAGACAGTATTTTACTTCCCAACCTAATTATTAAGACTTTCCAATGTACTCCCTTTGATACTTAGATGACAAATTCTACTTGAAGCCATTGTCTAGCTGGTTTAGCAAATCCCTATCCTATTTGATTTTGTCACTTCTTTCTGTTTCTGCATTGAAATTTTCCACATGGCCCTCTATGATAATAAAAGACATATTCATATACTTTCTGATCCATTTTATGATCAGTTTGATACAATTATGACAAGAATTTGTAATGCTATATTTTGGAACAATGATTTCCCATGAACTCTAGAATCCTAAAATTGTAACTTCAATTAGTTATTGTGGTTTGGATAAGTAACCAGTTAAGATTATAATTAATCCTTTTCATTTTCTAATATTGTCAATATCCGGTTAATATTATTTTAAATGTCAAATCATTTACTTCTATTTTTTCTTTGAATGTTTACATAAAAATTTGTTTAAATTTATAACAAGATTTGTTGTGACTTTAAAAAATTTCTCAAATGCACTTCATCTTCTTTATATAAATCTCACCTTGATTAAAATGTTTGTGTGTGTGTGAGCATGTGTGTGTGTTTGATTTTCTTAACTGTCCTTCCTTGTCCATCATTTGGAATTTCTAGTAAACATGTGCCATGCTGAATTTCCTATTATTAATATGTGGATATTGGTGTAGTGGAGTATCTACAACTAAAGTACCAGAACTGTACCATGTTTGGTAGGATAGGTTCTCAATGGTTAAAACAACATCTGGTACAGAGAAACATTCTGCTTTTTATCTTTTTAATCTGGAAATTGATAATTCACTTTGTGTAATGGGATGTTTGTTTCCCATGAAAATGGCTATTTATTCTTCCGATCTGCAACTGTGCCCTGAGTAGACCTGGGGTGCCAGCTCTGCACCCAGTCCCACAACACCTTGGGGAGGCTGGATGCCAGAGGCTCTAACATGAGCAGAATCATAGGTGAGGAGGCCAAAACATGCTCCTCAACCTGGGAGTTACTGGGACCTCTGGAGACCAAGGGATGCAGAAACCCCCTCCCAGCCAATGACATGGGTTACTTCTGGTCTACACTAGGGCTCTGAGAAGACATTGGGGGAAAGCTCTGCACCCAATCTCACAACATCCAGGGGATGCTGTACTCCCAGGATCTCTAACATGACCAGTAACATAGGATCATAGGATCACAGGATCTCAGGAGCTTTTGCTTCATCACACCAGGATTTTAGGATCCCAGAGGCAGCCTGACTCCCAGTAGCTATTACAATCAGGATCTCAGTATCACAGGATCACAGAGACAGCTGGATTCTGAGGAGTTCTTACACAACAGAGATAACAGGAGAAACAGGCTCCAATAAGAGACAGTGAGTGCAGGTAGCAATAGAGATAACCAGATTGCAAAAGGCAAGCTCAAGAACATTAGCAAAAGAAACCAAAGTTATTTGGCATCATCAGAACACATTTTTCCTGGATACCCACCAGACCAGAAAATCAAGATTCTGATTTAAAACCACTTCTCATGATGACGATAAAGGACGTTAGGAAGGACATAAATAAGTCAAAAAAAAACAAAAACAAAACAAAAAAAAACAAAAAAAAAACAAAAAAAAAAACCAGGAGAACACAGATAAAAGCACTTAAATAGGAAACACAAAAATCCCTTAAAGATTTTCAAGAAACCACAACCAAAAAGATGAAGGAACTGAACAAGCCATCCAGGATCTAAAAATGGAAGTAGAAACAATAAAGAAATCACAAAGGGAGACTACTCTGGAGATAGAAAATTTAGGAAAAATATCAGGAGTCATGGATATAAAGAATCACCATTAGAATACAAGAGACAGAAGAGAGAATCACAGGTGCAGAAGATACCATAGAAAACATTGACACAGCTGTCAAAGAAAATGCAAATTGCAAAAAGCTCCTACTTAAAACATCCATGAAATCCAGGACATAATGAGAAAATCAAATATAAGAATGATAGGTATAGAAGAGGAAGAAGATTTCCAATATAAAGGGCAAGTAAATATCTTGAACAAAATTATAGAAGAAAAATTCTCTAACCTAAAGAAAATGATGCCTGTGAACATATAAGAAACCTACAGAACTCCAAACAGACTAGACCAGAAAAGAAATTTCTCCAGTCACATAATAATCAAAACACCAAATGCATAAAACAAAGAAAGAATATTAAAAGCAGTGAAAGAAAAAGGTAAAGTAACATATAAAGGCAAACCTATCAGAATTACACCAGACTTCTCACCAGAGACTATAAAAGCCAGAAGATCCTGGACAAATGTCATACAGACACTAAGAGAACACAAATGTCAGCTCAGGCTACTATACCCAGCAAAAATCTCAATTACCATAAATGGAGAGAGCAAGACATTCCATGACAAAACCAAATCTTTCCACAAACCAAGCCCTACAAATAGAGGGAAACCACCATCACAAGGAGAGAAATTATAAGCTAGAAAAAGCAAGAAAGTGATCTTCTTCCAACAAACCCAAAAGACAATAGCTACACAAACATAACTTCATCTCTAATAACAAAATAATAGGAAGCAACAATCACTTCTCCTTAATATCTCTTAACATCAATGTACTCAATTCCCCAATAAAAAGACATAGACTTGCCAGGCGGTGGTGGCGCACGCCTTTAATCCCAGCACTTGGGAGGCAGAGGCAGGCGGATTTCTGAGTTTGAGGCCAGCCTGGTCTACAGAGTGAGTTCCAGGACAGCCAGGGCTACACAGAGAAACTCTGTCTCGAAAAACAAAAACAAACAAACAAACAAAAACTAAACAAACAAACAAACAAACAAAAGACATAGACTAACTGACTGGATATGTAAAGAGGACCCAATATTTAGCTGCATACAGGAAATGAACCTCTGTGACAAAAACAGACACTACCTCAGAATAAAAGGCTGGAAAACAAATTTCCAAGCAAATGTTCCCAAGAAATAAGCTGGAGTAGCCATTCTAATATTGAATAAAATCAACTTTCAACCAGAAGTTATCAAGAAAGATAAGAATGGACACTTCATACTCTTCAAAGGAAAATCAACCAAAATGAAATCTCAATTCTGAACATGTACCAAATATAAGGCCGTCCACATTCATAAAAGAAACTTTACTAAAACTCAGAGCACACATTGCACCTCACACAGTAATAGTGGAAGATTTCGACAACCCACCCTCAGCATTGGATAAATTGTGGATAGAAACTAAACAGAGACACAGGGAAACTAAGAGAAGTTATGAACCAAATGGATTTAACAGATATTTATAGAACATTTCATCCTAAGGATCCTACTTCTCATCACCACATAGTACCTTCTCCAAAACCGACCATATAATTGGTCACAAAACAGGCCTCAACAGATATAAGAAGATATAAGAAGATGAAAATAATCCCATGCATCCTATCAGATCACCATGAACTAAGGCTGTTCTTCAATAACAACAAAAATAATGGAAAGCCCACACACACATGGAAACTGAACAATGCTCTACTCAATGGTAACTTGGTCAAGGAATAAAAAATAGATTAAAGACTTTTTAGATTTAAATGAAAATGAGGGCACATCATACTGAAACTTGTGGGACACAATAAAATCAACATTAAGAGGAAAACTCATAGCTCTAAGTGCCTACAAAAAGAAACAGTAGAGAGCATACGCTAGTAGCTTGACAGCACACCTTAAATCTCTAGAACAAAAAGAAGCAAATACACCCAAGAGGAGTAGACGACAGAAAATAATCAAACTTAGGGTGAAATCAACTAATCAGAAACAGAAAGAACTATACAATGAATTAACAAAACCAGGAGCTGGTTCTTTGAGGAAATAAACAAGATAGTTAAATCCTTAGCCAGACTAACTTTAGGGCACAAAGACAGTATCTGAATTAATAAAATCAGAACTGAAAATGGAGACATAGCAGAAACTGAGTAAATTGAAAACATTATAAGATCCTACTACAAAGGCCTATACTCAAGAAAACTAGAAAATCTGGATGAAACGGACAATATTCTAGACATATACCAGTTACCAAGGTTAAATCAGGATCAAATAAACAATCTCAACATTACATTACCCCTAAAAAATAGCAGCAGTCATTAGAAGTCTCCCCACCACAAAAAACCCCTAGCACCAGACAATTTTAGTGCAGAATCCTATTAGACATTCAAAGAAGACTGAATATCAATTCTCTTCAAACTATTGTACAAAATAGAAACAAAAAGAACATTACACATTTCTAAAAAACCACAATTATGATCATACCTTAACCACACATAAACCCAACAAAAAAAGAGAATTTCAGACCAATCTCCCTTATGAATATTAATGTAAGAAAACTCAATAAAATTCTCACAAACCAAATTCAAAAATGTATCAAAACAATCATCCATCATGATTTATCCCAAGAATGTAGGGATGGTTCAATGTATAGAAATTTTGCTATCAACATAAGCTACTATATAAACAAACTCAAAGGGGAAAAAAACTACATTGTTATCTCACTAGGTATTGAGAAAATATTTGACACAGTTCAACACCCCTTGATGGTAAAAGTCTTGTAAAGATCAGAAATTCAAAGCCCTTACCTGAACATAGCAAAAGAAATATATAATCCGGTAGCCAATATCAAACTAAATGTATAGAAACTTGAAGCAATCACACTAAAATCAAGGATTAGATAAGGCTGCCTACTCTCTCCCTACCTATTCAATATAGTACTCAAAGTCCTAGTCTGGGCAATTATACAACAAAAGGAGGTCAAATGGATACAAATTGGAAAGGAAGAAGTCAAAAAATCACAATTTACAGATGATATGATAGTATACTTAACTGACAAAAAACTTACACCAGAGAACTCTTAAACCTGATAAACAAATGCAGGAAAGTGGCTGGATACAAAACTAACTGAAGCACATCATTAGCCTTCTTCTACTCAATGGATAAACAGGCTGAGAAAGAAATTAGGGAAATGACACCCTCCACAAAAATCACAAATAATATAAAAATACTATGGTGTGCATCTAACCAAGCAAGTAAAATATCTGTATGAGAACTTCTAGTCTCTGAAGAAAGGAATCGAAGAAGATTTCAGAAGATGGAAAGACCTCCCATCCTCATAGATTGGCAGGACTAATAATGTAAAAATGGCCATTCTTCCAAAAGCAATCTATAGAATCAGTGCAATCTCTATGAAAATCCCATCTCAATTCTTCATAGAGTTAGAAAGAGCAATTTGCAAATTAACTAATATTAAAACCAAGAACAGCAAAACTATTCTCAACAGTAAAAGGACTTCCGGGAGAATGACCATCGCCGACCTCAAGCTATATTACAGAGCAATAGTGATAAAAACTGAATGATATTGGTACAAAGACAGGCAGTTGGATCAGTGGAATAGAACTGAAGACACAGAAATTAACCCACATACCTATGATCAAGTGATCTTTGACAAAGGTACTAAAACCATCCCGGGGAAAAAGACAGTATTTTCAACAAATGGTGTTGGTTCAACTGGAGGTCAGCATATAGAAGAATGCAAATCAATCCATTTTTATTTCATTATATAAATATCAAAGTGGATCAAGGACCTCCACATAAAACCAGATACACTGAAACTAATAGAAGAGAATGTGAGGAAAACCCTCAAAAAGTGGGCACAGGGAAAAGTTTCTGAAAAGAACACCAATGGCTTATGCTCTAATATCAAGAATCAACAAATGGGACCTCATAAAATTGCAAAGTTTCTGTAAGGCAAAGGACACTATCAATAGGACAAAATGGCAACTAACAAATTGGGAAAGGATTTTTACCAATCCTATATCTGATATAGGGCTAATATCCAATATATACAAAGAACTCAAGAAATTGGACTCCAGAAAATGAAATAACCCTATTATAATTAGGGTACAGAGCTAAACAAATAATTCTCACCTGTGAAAACACAAGTGGTCGAAAAGCACCTAAAGAAATGTTCAACATCCTTAGTCATCTGAAAAATACAAATCAAAACAACCCTGAGATATTACCTCACACCAGTCAGAATGGCCAAGATCAAAAACTCAGTGATAGCAGTGCTGGCCATGATTTGAGAAAGAGGAACACTCCTCCATTGTTGTTGGAATTTTAAGTTGTTATAATTACTCTTGATATCAGTCTGGTAGTTCCTCAGAAAATTGGACATAGTATTACATGAGGACCCAGATGTACCACTCCTGTGCTTATACCCAAAAGATGCTTCAACATATAACAAGGACACATGTTCTACTATGTTCATAGCAGCCTTATTTATAATAGCCAGAAGCTGTAAACAAGCCAGATGTCCTTTAACAGAGGAATGGATACCAAAAATGTGGTACGTTTTCACAATGGAGTACTAATCAGCTATTAAAAACAATGACTACATGAAATCCTTAGGCAAATAGATGGAACTAGAAAGTATCATCCTGAGTGAGGTAACCCAATCACAAAAGAAAACACATGGTATGCACTCACTGATAAGTAGTTATTAGCCCAAAATTTTGAAATACCCAAGGTACAACTCTCAGGAAGAACAAAGTAGGGATCCTTCAATCCTTCTTAGAAGGAGTACCAAAATATTCATGGGAGCAAATATGGAGACAAACTGTGGAGCAGAGACTGAAAGAGGGGCCATCCAGTGACTGCCCTACCTGGGAATTCATCCCATGTGTAGACACCAGATGGAGACATTGTTGTGGATACCTGGAAGTGCATGCTGACAAGAGTCTGATATATCTGTCTTCTTAGAGTCTCTGCCAGAATCTGATATATACAGAGGCTGATGCTCACAGCCAACCATTGAACTGATCAGAGTCCTCAATGGAGAAGTTAGAGAAAGGACTGCAGGAGCTGAAGGGGTTTGTGGCCTCATGGGGAGAGTGACAATACTAACCAACCAGTGCTCCCAGGGTCTACACTACCAGCCTGAGAACACACATGGAGAGATCCATGGCTCCAGCCATATATGTAGTGGAGGATGGCCTTGTGGGGAATCAAGCATTTGTGGGAGAGGAGGCTTTTGGTCCTGTGAAAGTTGGATGCCCCAGTGTTGGGGAATTCAAGGGTGGGGAAGCAGGAGTGGTTGAGTGGGTTGGGGCACACCCTCATGAGACCAGGAAAAGGGGGATGGGATAGGAAGATTCTGGGGAGAAAATGGAGAAAGGGGATAACATCTGAAATGTCAAAAATGTGAATAAATAAAATTTTTAAGAAAAAAAGAAAGAAAGAAAGAAAGAAAGAAAGAAAGAAAGAAAGAAAGAAAGAGACACTGCAAACTTTTTTTTTTAAATGGCTATTTACTATAGAAATAATGTGAAAAAAAAGATTTAGGGTCAAGTCAAAAGAGGACAATTATGTTTGATAATGACAAATCTTTGATACATTTACACATACCTCTACTATACATTAAATATATGAACTGTGGTTTTTGTTGTGTTTATGAACAGTTTTGCAAATTTGCATATTATCATTATGCAATGCTTGTTTCAGTGGTTTCTTATACAAATCCATTCACCAGCTACAATAATAAAAAAATATATTCATGTCAGAGATGCAAAGTTATTGGTTAAATATTTAGTGCTTAATAGATTTTTCTACCTGCTGAGTCTTGCAAATATGCTGATAGTTTGCAACACAGGGAGACAGCTTTGCAGATCTTTGCACAGGGAGCCAGATGGCCTTTCACCATGACCTTTGCCCAATGCTATTAGCATCCAAGGGAGCTGAGAAGCTCTGGCTCATTATCCACAACCAGATGTTTTCTACTTCTCTATCACTGCTGCTAAGTGGCAGCTAATGTCTTACACAATGGGTATTTGCTTGAACCTATGATCCATGAAATTCTGTCTCTTAAAATACAAACACCACCCACTGACACAAACATTTTCTTATGCATTTGTAACTGAACCATTCTTTTTATTAGGAAATCCAGTTAGACAGTCAGAGACAGTCAATTTAATATTTACAATTTTTCACATCTGACGGCAAATAAAAATAATAGAACTGAAAGAATTTATAATATTAGACACATGAATAAATCTTATTTCAGAATAGTTTTATCTATCAAATATTTATCTATTATTTATATATATACTTTCATCTATCTATATATCTATCATTTATACACACACACACACACACACACACACACATATGGCATCAATCTATCTTATCATTCTATGTGACAATGAAAGAAAACACTGTAATGATTTTGAAAGGGAGCAAGGGAAGGGGAGAATGATGTGACCGTTTCAATTTTCAAAATGATTTTAAATTTTAGTGAAAATTTAAATGTTTTCTTGTCTAATTTGTCACAGGCAAATAAAAATCATTTCATATCTTCTATCAACCTTTAAATGAGTATATTAATAAGTCAGTGTTCACAGTCTTTACTACTAAAGAGACTTGCTGCAAAATAAATAGCTAGTGCACTATAAAATGAAATGAAAACCTAAAGCTTATTTTCTAATGTTTATTTTAGCATTTATTTACAAACTAGAGTTGATCAATTCTAATTTTATGGAATCTATGAATCACCATATGCTTTCCTGCTGCTTTGTTTTTGCATTTTAAAATGTCCTTTAAACTACTAAATTCTTTCATTTCACTGTGTATAATTCTTTCCAACTCTTTTATTTCTTCTTATTCATTTCAGTTCTTTTTCCAACCATAGACTGTTAGATTGGGAGCCTATAATAGACATTCTTTTCAGAAATAATTTAGTAATAAATGGCTTAATGCAAAATTTCCATGCTTCTAAAAATGTTTCATGTTAGTATATGAGGCAAATTCTGGGAAAAAAATTAAATATGACATGGACCAAAACAGAAAGATCTTTCCATGCATGTCATGTGAAAAATTTATGGTGTAAATTAGTCCTTTCAAATTAATGGAGATGAGCAAGAAGCACCTATCTTTGTACACAGATTGTGACTAGAAGTTAAGGGAAGTTGTTCCTGGTGTCAGTGGACTATCACAAAAATATGTTTGTGTTTCTTGACAATGTGCCATAGTGAATAGAGGAGCAGTTCCCAAAAGTGATGTTGAGAAATGTATGAGGTAGATACACAGATTCCTTTTTCCCCCCAAACCCTGGATGATCAGCAATTGCTCTTAAACACATGTTAACTTTCTATCAGTTCTAATCATGGGAATCCTAGACTAAACAGCTCCTGTGAAATTACAGCACATAGTAACTGCCTATTTCTTTATGACTAAGGGCCATTAGGATTCAATATTTGTATTCATTTAATTAGACATTTTTAATTTTCAGGGTCTTAAAAGACAGAACTCAAGGGATTGAAGGTCATGGACTATTGGTATATACTCTGCCCTTTTACTGGATCATCAGTATATCAGTTTAATCATCTCTGACTCAAACATTCACATGTTGTTCCCATCCCTGTTTCACTGAAGAATTTTAATGCATAAAATGGCCTTTTACACATATTTAAAAAAATATCTTTGCTTCTTCAGAAACTGTTCTGATCCATTAAAATTGTCACAAAGACATGGCACAATCATAACCCATGTTCCGTATTATAATGCATATATATTAAATAATTTATTTTAGTTATATAATATAGGTGACATGATAACTAGTTCAAAGAAAATAAGAATAAAAACTGTACAAATTTCACAGAATGAAATAAAGTTTCCCTGAATTTTAAATAGGTACTAATCTCACTATTACATATTGGAAGAGACCAGTGATGATCCCAGTCACCTAGTCTACAATTTGCAAATGCACTGGAAAGAACGTGTTTAGAGAAACAAGCAGTCATTAGACGATTTATGCAGAATCAGTGCATGAGGAAAAGCTTGACCCTCAAGGGGTGCTCAGTGGAAGAAGAATTGGGATTTTGATGGAATGGGAAGAGTGCATTGTATTTGTAATTAAGTTTGGGGCAGGAGGTTCAAAATTAACTGTTGAAAGATAGTCCTATTTTGTGTTCTTTACCAGTGTCATGGGCACAATGCTGATAGACATCATGACAATACTTTCTGGAACCTACTTGTATCTGGTTGAAAGGCATATTAACCTCTACTGAAAGATCACAGTGTAAAAGAAGTAGGGAAAAATACATGGAAAAATCAGAAAGATTTGAATATGTGTATTTTAGTCATTCAAAAAACCCATCTTTACTCAAATGAGATTTATAGGGGTACTTCTTTTTACAAGAAATTGGCAGTTACGTTTTGAATATAGTCTAGTTTCAAAGCTAAAATCTATGCAAAAAACAATGAGAAAAATGCAAAAATGACACTTCCTAACAAACAGGTGAGTTCTTTTCTCCTTGGAGTAAAGACTCAAAGTTAGGAACATAGATAGGCACAAAGTGAAAATTATTGACAAGGTAAAGATTTCTCAGATAAAGAAGGGGCTCCCAGAGTTTAGAAACCACCAATTCTGTTTGAAGTTTGTATATCCCACCTGCTAATTCTTCTCTCTCACTGTTTCTACTTGGGTATATTTGTCTAGGCACCCTCTCTGTGGTACAGGTTGGTCTCAAGCTCAGGAACTATAGATTTGCTACAATCATGGATAAAGGAGTTTTATTGTTATCAGGAATAGTCTTCCTCCTAAGAACTGTGATAATCATGGCACAGAGCACAGTATATAAATACCCAGGAAATAGAAAAATCACCCTTCAGTAGAAATATCCTTCCTCACTGAAAATTCCACTGCAAACCCCCTTGTCTGGAAAAGTATTATGAGGTCAGGCACAGTAAACATTTTCTTCTGCTTGGAAAACATACCAATACAATTACTGGCAAATGGAGTCTATGCTGGATATTCTATTGTCTCAGTGGAATCTTATAAACACCTCTTGTTAATTCCACCTGACATATTTTATCCTTAAGAAACCATTTGTTCTTTGACAATTTCATTCAATGTGTTGATACCATAGTCCCACTTTCCCAGTATTCCCCAAATCTACACCTCTTCCCCCATAAACACAAAATTGGGTTATTCCTTTGGAGCAAGTGTGACTTTCAGGAGCTACCCTCACTGAGAAAACATACTCCCCCACCAAGCATCTAACAATTGTAATAGTTCCACACATGGAGGTGCAATTTTGTGCTCATCTCTCTGGTCCATAGTGGAGTTTTAAGTCTGGCTTGATTTTGCAAAGGTCTTGTACATATTATTTGGTATGCTATCATAACAGCCATGAGATATATACACCGCTGTCTTGCTGTAGCTAGAACCACTATTTCTTTGCAATTCTTCACATCTGCCTCCTATGGTCTTCTTACTCCATGACTACTAAGCCTTGGCAGGAGGACTTTGGTATATGTCTTTCATTTCGGGCACATTTAGGTTTCATTCTACAGTCTTTAATTTTCTGTGCATTGATTAGTTGTGGAACTCTGATTTAGACACCACATGCTGCAGAGTTGCTTGTCTGGCAGTGGTTAAGAAGTAGATCAGATTGTGGGTATAACGATAAATCGTAAGGAGTCACATGTATATTTTCTCTAATAACAGGAGTAGCACCGACCAGCATTATAAAAGCCACCCAGTAGAGATGAATCTTCTTGGGCACTACAAGCTTGATTGTCCATCTTCTGTGACTCATTTGATTGGTATATGCAACAAACTGGTCTTACAAACAATTTCTGGAGGCCAACAAAGAACAATAGCAATGGTCTCTAATGGTTAGTGGTCTATGGGACATCACTTGCCAACATGTCCAAAAGAAATAACCCTGGATTTTGTAGTGTGTATTATATTTAAGAAAACTTGTATTATAGTATGTTTCCAAATAAATTTACAAAGGTAAATTTTTATTGCCCAAAGAATTGGGACCCTTTTCTTACTCTCTTCATGAGGTAGCCACAATATTTACAATAATTATTAATGGGAGGGGTAAAAGTGTTTTGAGAAAATGTGTATGGGCATATGCAGGTAAGTGTACAATTGTGTCGACTCTGAAAGTCAATGCCAGGTGTTTGCCTCAATTGTTCTCCAACTTATCTTTCAAGAGACTCTCTCTCTATATCCTGGCACACACAAACTGGCTAAGGTAATTGACAACATGATATAATAATATGCCTATTCTGGCTTCCTGGATCTGCAATCACAGAGGTTCTTGCCTATATCTGGCTTTTTACACAGATGCTGGTTTCCAAACATAGGTCTTTTTCTAACATATAAGGATATTTATAAACTGATCAATGTCTCAGACCTACTAGCGATTTTGCAAGGAAACCTTTAGAATCCTGGGGTATTAGAGTGAAGGTTTTAGAATGAAGAAAACTAAGAAACAGGTGACAAGTTAATATTGGTTGAATACTGACATTCCCTTCACCCCACCCAACTATCATAATGAAAACTGGTGTGTTAAAGTATGACCTAAACAAAGTATTCCAAGGTTCATTCTAAAATTGCTTTTGTGAATATCAGTGAAGGAAACTAATGTAATCCAGGCCATCTTCAGAAGAAAATGAAGGAAAAACTACTCATACAAACAAAATCCCCAAAGAATCAAAAAAAAAAAAAAAAAAAAAAAAGAAATAAATAAATAAAGAAAGAAAGAAATTTTAAAAAGAATGGAAAATTACTTAGCAAAAAAAGTTGAAAATTAGGATAAACCAGATTATTCCAACCACTGACATTTCGTAATTCATACTTAAGCTTTTGATAGGGTTATTTCACTCTTTTACATTTATTAGGTATTCACTATATAACTTCGTGTTAAAAATTGCCTTCTAAAATCAGCAGCTTAAACTATGAAGTAAATGATCCATTATATCCTTTACTATACAATTTTCTATGATAAACATTCATTTTAATTACTCTATGCCAAAAGAGGTTTTGAAAGCAATGCAGGATAGTAGCAGTCTTGAGGCAATGGAAATCACACCATGCTTGCAAAATGCATTAGTCCATGGACAGAGGGATTTAATTGTTTAAACAGAACTGTGTATGTATATAAGAGAATTTCCCCCCTAATTAATTGATTAGATAATAAAGAGGGCAAGAAGCCAATCGTTGGGTGAAAAGAAGGAGGCAAGTCATCCAAGTCTACCTTCTGGGTGGGAGGGAGGAAGTGGAAAAGTGGGAGGAAAGAATAGCTCCTTTTACAGTGAGGTGGAGAACAAGAGGAGGCAAGAAAGATGTAGGTTAGGAACCATAAGATCGTGCCTTCTGTCCACCATATATTTCCAACATAGAATAGTTGATGAGTTTAGGATGATAGATTCTGAGTCTAGAGGTTGTGTCCACTGTCGATTTAAAACTAAGGTTGTCTGGGTTTTTTGTTTTGGTTTTTTTTTTTTTTTCATTAGCAGTGACTCAGGTGGGCCGAGGGGGGGGCGGGGGGGGGAAACATAGCTAGTGCTGAACTCAGCTAGGCTTTGGAATAGGAAGGTTGGGCAAGAATGGAAGTCCAGGGCAGAGAGGTATCCTCAGTGGAGCACAGGTGAGAACATGCCTGCAGCTTTCTATGGGGACTGAGAGTTCTGGAGAGTTCTGGAGAGTTCTGGAGAGTTCTGGGAGTTCTGGAGAGAGGGGAGCCTGTTTTTGTGGGAGTTGCGTTGGCTTCAAGAAACACACAGCCTTGGTCTCAGGCTATGCAAAGGGTGAGGAACAAAGAGAGAGACTACCAATGCAGGTGCATAGCCGGTTTAGCTTGGATGTTATTTATTTATTTATTTATTTATTCATTTATTTATTTATTTATTTAAAAAACTATACACTATGCATGTAGTATTGGTTCATATCTTTATGCCTGTAATAACAAGCATAAGATCAGAATTAGCATAACTTGCTTAATTAGAGGTGATGTGACACCAATGGGATAACCAAAGTTACTAGAAGTCATTTCTGGTATATGAGATAACAGCTGACTACCCCCTATCTACTTAATTCTTGAATATTTGGTTGTGAGCATACCCTTTAGCAGCTAAACCATCTGTCTGAAAAGACAACATGACCATGGCAATTCGTTTAATGACCTTAAAGTTCAGAGATTTAGAACATTATCATCATGGAGGGAGACAGGGTGGAACACAGGCAGACACGCACTTGAGGGTAGTTGAGAGTTCTACATCCAGACCTACAATCAGCAGGAAGGAAGAGTATCACTGGGCCTGGATTGGGCTTCTTAAATCCCAAAGTCCACCTTCAATGGCACATTTTCTCCAACAGAGCAGCTCCTCCCAATGAGCCTATGGGATCCAATTTTATTCAAACCACAGCAATATCTTTCTAGCTCTCTGCTTTGATGTTGGAATTAGCAGAGATAAAGAGTAAGATCTTTGAATATTATAGGAAAATATTAAATAAATTACTATTTGAGTAGTTATATTTTCTCAAATAGAAGCTTGGGCAAAAAATCACTATTAAGTAAATGTACCTGATTTTCCTGACTGTTTTAATTGCTTAATTAAATTGATTTAGGTAATTGTATTATTTCAAAAATATTATTTAATCTTTTAATCTTTTTAAAGAATTTCATACATGTGTATTACATCTAAATAACTTCCCCATTTCCTCCTCTCCAAAATCACCTATGCCCACATCCTTCCAAATTCTTTCTTTTTATTACTTTATTAATTTACATTCCAAATGTTGCCCCCTTTCCTGTCCCCTCTCCCTGACTTCTTCACCCCCTCTCTTTTCTTCTGAGATGATGCTCCCCCACCCACCCACACCCCACTTCCACTAGCATCCCGCTTCCCTGAGGCATCAACTTTCTATAGCCTTCCAAATTCTTGACCTCTTCTTCAATAATTGTTAGATATGATATCTACTACTTCCATTTACCATTGCTTGATATGTACACATGTCAAGGCTAACCACTTGGGATTTGTCTCTCTATATAGGAGAATGATCCTGATGGAGACTGACTCTCATACTCTCAGCAGTCATTGGCTACCTATAGCTCTTAAAATAGAAACTTGTTCATATAAATCAGATTTTATCCAAAAAAGTATTGAAAAGATAGAGACATAAAAAGAGCTGTAGATTAATGCCAGAGTATGCAATGGTTTATTAATGAATTATTAATTGAGATTTTCAGAGTCTATTTATCATCAAAATTTAAAATAAGAAAACTGGGACACTTTTACCATGATTTTAGGGAATAAATATTATTCACCTATAAAATTTAACTCTTCTTTGAGGTTTATTATGAAAAAGAAAATATATAAGTTTCATTATAAGAAGTATAAATTCTTTAAATATAATGATACAGAGTTGACTAAACGCTGACTGAAAAATACATATTTTAAGTTGTTGAACATTGTTATTTACTTTGAAGTAGTGAATTATCTTCAGGTATTTAGTTATAATAGAATCCATAAGAACATGCATTATGTATGAAATTTACAATTAAAACTACTCTGGTAACTGCTATTTTTCTAGTTTCAACACTATGTAAACACAGAAATATATTTGAACATTTCATATTGAATGTTTTTAAAACTGTATCATCACTTTGGGCTCAAGCATTTTTCAAGGAACATGAAATCCACATGAAAGGATTTCTGTTACAATTCAAGAAACAGCCTTTGTAAAACAATATCAGAAGAAACTGAGTAACCGGGTATCCATGAACATGCATCATTGAAGTAATCACTCATTCAGTCATATTTTCATTTCTAACACCTGCTAAAGTCTTCAGATTTTACATTAGAATTCACTCTTCTGGAAAGACCTTGATGACCTTGAATCAGTTTTATGTCTGCGATGATGGTTTAAATCCTATAATATTTTTACAACAGTCACAACATTGTCTTTGATGTTACTTTTGAATATCAAATACTTAATATTCATTTGTCTTATAGCAATCCATATGTACTTTCTCAAAAATGAGAATGGCATATAGGATTAGCATCCTTCATAACCTTACTATCAAAAGACAAAGTCAGCACTGGTTGTGTTGATGAGCATTCTTTGAAAAGGAGTTTTGCTGGTTTTTTTATGCTGCAAATGAAAGCTACATGTTACTATATTTATTTAATATATTATTTTTTATTAATCATTGAAAGTTTCATAAAATATATGTTGATAACATTCATGTTACCATATTAAAATTTACCAAATAAAGTTTCATTTTGCTACATTAAAATTTTTTTCTCATTTATGAGCTATTTTTATGTTTTAACAGTTTATATATACAAATATTTGCTTTAGAACACTTAAAAGCCTCTTCTTATTTCTACTTGTTTACTTATACTTGCATCATGCGTAGTCTATCTATATTCAATAGCCTATGTGTATAAATTGCATTGATACTATGTATTTAGAAGATCAACATCTTTTATAATAGTCCATTAAAGCTGTGAAATTAAATCTCCAAAATAGATGCCTCACTCTAGATGCTGAAGATTTCATTTTATAAGTCATGTGGGTTTGTTGTTAAATTATATATAAATTAATGTAGTGCCTAACACTTTAATAAATGCCAAACAACATGTAGGAGTAGGATTCCCTAAGACACACTATGTAGTTTCGTGATTATGTGCCTACTACTTTATGTTAATTCCACTCTATGGTTCTCATACAGGCATGGGATAATCTAATATATTTTTTAAACTATACCATCACAATTAAGCCTCATATGACTTCCTTTGATGATGTTTAATTCCTAATTCAATAACAATAAGCTATTAAGAATGATAAAATAGGTGAATAAGAATATCCCAGAATAAAATTGCTAATGTAGTATATGCACTTATTTATAATTGGATATTAGGTCTAAAGTACAGGTTAACCATAATACCGACAACAGACCCAGAGAAGCTAACTAAGAAGTGCCCAAGGTAGGAAACTTGACTATCACTAGGGAGGGGAAATAAATAAACATCAGGGATTGTGGGAGGAAGGAACTAGGTAGGAGAGGAAAACAGGCAGAATCAGGCTTGAGGAGAACACAGAGAGAATACTGGGAAATGATACTGGAATCTGGGGTGGGGAAGGCTCATCTTTGGGATGAGCTAGAAGCCTGGGAAAATAGAGGCCCCAGGTGTTGGTGAGGGTGACCCTAGATGAGGCTCCTAAAAATGTGAAATATGGAGCCTGAAATACCTATCTCCTGTAGCTAGAAAAAAAGATTTCCAATGGACGATTTGGGACCCCAAAGTTTTTGCCCCCAGATATTCCTGTTGGAGTGTGTGTGTGTGTGTGTGTGTGTGTGTGTGTGTGTGTGTGTGTGTGAAGCAGAGTTTGATGTAGTGGCAAACCAATTGCTGGTCCATCATGAGATACACACAGTGGGATAGAGCTAACCCTGACACTATTAATAATATTCTGCTATACTTGTAGACAGGTGCCTAGCATAACTGACATCTGGGAAGCTTCACCCAGTAATTGATAGAGATGAGTATGGAGACTCACAGTCAAACATTACGCAGAGTTTGGAGAATCCTGGAGAGGATCAGGAGAGAGGAAGAATAGAAGGAGCCACAGAAGGAAATCCCCAGGAACATAAGGGGGAGATCCTGCAAAATCAAATAACCTGGGCTTGTAGTGGCTCACAGAGATGTCATTGCCAACCAGAGACCATGCATAGGATAAAACTCGGCACTCTATACCTGTGTAACAGTTGTACAGCTTGTTCTTCATCCGATACTCCTTACAGCAGGGGTGAGGAGAGTCTCTGACTATATTATTTGCCTTTAGATCCCTTTACAGGAATGGGGCTGCTTGTCTTGACAAGGTAGGGGCATGATACATCTAATCCTGTAACAGTTTGTGTCCATGGGAGGCCTCCTCTTGCAGAGGAGATGGAAAGGTTGAGAGGTTCAATGGAGGAGTGACAGGAAGAGACAAAGTGGAGAAGTAGGAAGGAAGGCTGCAATTGGGATGAAAAGTAAATAAATAGATTGATTAATTTTAAAAATAATTACTATAGATTAAAGGGAAAAACTTTTTAAAAAGTATTTACAAATATTGGATAATTAATAAGACTCCCTGATCCCGAACCATAAAAGATTCCCTTCCTGCATTCATTTCTCCTTTCCACCGAGTCCTCTGGGGCACACCCAGTTTCCCTGGGCAGCTTCCTGTTTCATGGACTTCCAATGTCCTGCCACATTTCTGCCCAATATTACTAGTCCTACTGATCCAGAACCATACAGGTTAGATTCCATTCTTGCATGCCTAGCTGACCCATGGACCACCATTGTCTGACCACCTCTCTCATAGCCTCCCCACCTACAAATCCCCTTCAAGCTCTGACCCCAGGGGCACCTCCAACTGTTCACTTATTCTGCCCCCTTAATTCCAGTGTCCATTTTGGAGGCACAACTGCCCCTGTTTTCAAATTGTACTATAGAGCAATAGCAATAAAAACTGTATAGTATTAGTATAGGAACAGACAAATTTATCAATGGAATTGAATTGAAGTACCTGAAATAAATCTACTCACCTACAGACACTTGATTGTTGACAAAGAAGCTGAAACCATACAATGTGGAAAAGAAAGCATCTGTAACAAATGGTGCTGGTCTAACTGGATTCTACCATGTAGAATACTAATAGAGCCATATCTGTCACCCTGGATAAAATTCAAACTCAAGTGGATTAAAGACCTAAACATAAAACTAGATACACCAAATTTAATAGAGTAGAAAGTGAAGTATAACAATAAACTATTGGTATAGAAGACAACTTTCTGAACATAAAACCTATGACTCAGGCAATAAGACCAAGAATTGATAAATGGGGCTTTATGAAACTGAAAAGTTTCTGTAAGGCAAAGGACACTGCCAATAAGACAAAACAGCAACCCACAGAATGGGAAACGATATTCTCCAACCCTATATCTGACAGAGGGTTAATACCCAAAATTTATAAGAAACTTAAAACACTATTATTGATAAATCTCCTGTACATCCAGACAAGACCGTAATAACTGTTTCCTGAGAAGTTTATCCAGCAGCAGAGGGAGGCAGATGCAGAGACCCACATTCAAACACGGGTAGAGCCTAGGGAATCTTGTGGAAGAGTAGAGGATAGCAGTGAACAAGTCAGAAGTGTCATGGATAACATAAGAAGACCCACAGAGTCAACCATGAGGACTCACATAGCCTGGGCCACCAAAAGGGAGCATGCAGGAGCTGGACCTAGACCCCCCACATGTTTCTAGCAAATGTGCAACTTGGTGTTCTTGTGGATCCCCTAACAAGTTAAAATGGGGCTGTTCCTTTTCTCTGTTCTCTGGTATTACATCCCTTCCCTCCTTTTTGGACTGCTTGGTTGGGCCTCAGTGGGAGAAGACATGCCTATTTCTACTGGGATTAGATGTCCCAGGGTGGTATATTACCAAAGGGAGTATCCTGTTCTCTGAGGCAAAAGGAAGGGATTTTTAAGGGCTGAACTGAGAAGAGAGGAGGAATGGAGGTCTGTAATTGGAATGTAGAGTGAATAAAATATAAAAATTTTAAAAAATGTATTGGACAATCATTAGCACATAACATTTATCAATACTGTAGGAGAAAATATAGTGGCACTATGAAAGTAAATATTCATGTAATGTCTAAACCCTTTGTAGATTTAAAAATTCTTAGGAAAGACTGTTTTGTGACAGTACACTCTTTTAGTATGTGATGCATATTGATGCATAAATAAAGGAAATATATGCCTCTCTATTATTTGTTTTTTAGGAAAAAGGGATAATACAAATAATGATGTTAATAATAATTGTTATTTATATAATTTATTTATCTTTATTGTTTATTATTTTATTAGTGTAACCATTTTACTATAATTTAGTAATGGTAGTAGTAATTGTATTATTAAATAAATGCTCAACTACAAAGAAAAAATAAGCAGAAATCAAGGTAAATTAGTTTTATCTAGAGTGGGCAGCAAGGCTCATCTAAGAAGCAGAGAATAATCCAGTTCTTTGTGCTGTGATATTGGTACCCATGTAAATACCTAAGAAAAACATCTGATAAGATGATCATTGTCCTTCGAGAAGATGAAGAATCCCGTTGATGCCAACAAAGTAACCTCCAGGCCACTGTGTGTGAAATACAAATAACTACAACAGAGCATGGAAGTTGCAGATTCCTATCATAATTCTGATGAGTTTTATTTTTTATTGTTTTAGGATGAAGTGCCATTGCATAGAAATAATGATTTCTTATATGTTCTAAAAAGAAGACAAAATATGCGTTATTGACGAGAACTCACTATAATTGCTTTAATTTCTGTGTTGAGAGACTTTAGCAAGGATAGAGCTAGGAGACAAGTCAGGTATATTGGCAACTAAAAGTCTATAAAATCTTTATTTTTGTTGATATTGATAATTAGCTATAGAATATATTATCTAGCAAGAAAAGTAACATACAGAAATAGTAGTTAAATATACCACATGTGCACAGTATATTAGACACTTACCTGTTTAGAAACCCTGCTGAAAACTTTAATAAAAGTTGTTTTCATTGATTAAAAATATTAACTTTTATAGGTATTTGAACATTTAATATCTACAAATATATTATTTTTTGCTTCTGATACTATTAGTTAATTGATTTATTTACATACATTATTTTAGCTTGTACATGATATTTTATATACAAATAAATATGAGCTGATACACTTTTCCCCTTTTGCCACATTCCTGTATTTGATGGAAAACTTTGGATGACATCTATGTTTATTTATAATGCTGTAGTGACTACATATTTTTACTTATAAATTGAGCAGACTGGACCCATGCTATCTTCTAAGTTCTAGGAACCATGTCTCCAAATTCAAAACAAATGCATTTTGAGGAATACCTTTCATCATAGCATTCACGCACTAGCTGAAGGATTTTCTTTCTTGAATTATCATAATATGAATAATATACTATAAGCAAATTTAAATATTTACAAATTCAAATCAAAATTTTATGTGTGTTAATTTAGATTTTGAAAAAGGTAAGGGAAATATGAAAAAATAATTTGAAATGTATTTCTCATTATATGTTTCTTAATGGCCTTTCAAATTTATTTTTGATATTCTAATTTATATTATTTCTCTGTTCTGTGTCTTCTCTCCAAATCTACCCAGGTACTTTTCTCTGCTTTCTTTCAAATTCATGGTCTTTTTTTCACTAATTGTTATTGCATCTATATGTGTTTATTAAATATAACCTGTTAAATCCATATAATGTCACATATATGCATGTATTCTAGGCTGAATATTTGGCATTAGACAACTAGTCGGTGTATTCTTCCCTGAAGAAGAGCACCCACCTCTGCTATTCCCAGCATTCATCAATTACCTATAGTGTGTGTGTGTGTGTGTGTGTGTGTGTGTGTGTGTGTGTGATTATGATTGAAGCTTCAGGGAATTTTCTCCATCTAGTTTGGCATGGTTCTTGGTTTCTTCTTAGTTTAGCTTATGTTTAGGGGACATGTTGGTAAAACTTTATGGGTATAACTTCTGATGTTACTAGGAGACACAAACTTACAGCAAAGTTCCTGCTCCACTGGCTTTTACAATTTTTCTGCACTTTCTTTTGCACTGTCCTTTGATCTTTTCTTTTTTTGTTGTTGGTTTTTTTTGTTGTTTTTTGTTTGTTTGATTTTTGTTTTTTGTTTTTTGAGACAGGGTTTCTTTTTGTAGTCCTGGCTGTCCTGGAACTTACTCTGTAGACCAGGCTGGCCTTGAACTCAGAAATCTGCCTGCCTCTGCCTCCCAAACCTTTGATCCTTTCTTAATGTGTCCTTTGGGACTGAGCTTCACAACTCTGCATTATGATTGGTTGTGGGTTTCTGTAGTGGTCTTAGTTGCAAAGAGAAGTTTTCAAGATGAGGGGTGAAGACTAATCTTACATGTCGTTAAAAAAGGTAAATGTTTGGATTTTTGTTAGGAATTATGTTGGTTTATTAAATTAGTAGTTGTATATTCTCCCCCACTAGTCCATGGTTTTACTAGCACTGTGTTACTAGCTAAGTTTTTAGTACTGGATATGAATTTTGCCATTTGATTTTATTAAATATTCATCAAATATTTTCCTGTCTTAAACCCACAATTCTATGGAAATTCAGTTTAAAATTTCTGAATCTCTGTGGAAGATATCTAGGTGGCTACAAGTAACTCCACTTTGTGTGTAGAACAGACTATGGTATTCATTTTAACATACAGATTTTTCAAAAGTTAATGCATATCACTCTAATATTAGAATGCAGAGAAAACCTGGTAATTTTATAAAAGAAGGAGAACTAATCTACAGGTAGTGAACCCATTCTCAACTGGCAAAATTCATAGATTTGTATCTATTATATAAAATATATTTTCATCTAGATGAAGGAGTCATGTAATCTTGTGTCCATATTCCTAGCAAAAACAATGGTACAATGAGTATTGTCACAGACTGCTAACTCCTTAAGTGACTCTTTGGAGCATTGTTCTGTAACTAATGTATTCTTCTGTTTTTATAAATGATATTAAACATGCAAACTTTCTTATGTGCCAAAGATACATTTGGCTTACATTAACAGGGGCTCCAGTTTTTACTTAAAGCATATTTCTTTCTGAAGTTATTTTAGAAATGAAGCCCTTTGAACAATTTCTAATTTCACCATAGTGTTTAAAGTTACATGAACACATTGGAAGTGATATAAAGAACATTATTGATTACAAGGGAGCTATTGTTAAATATGTTAGTTCTTTTATAATACATCACTACAGTGTCTAACAAAAGGAGTAAAGTATATTATGATTTTATTCTAGTTAAAATGCAAAGTTGCAGGTGAGTTTTAGGAAAGTACACTTGTCTGTGTGCTAATACCTTGAGCATTCTGTAAAGAATGTTTCCTCATATGCTATGTATACAATTGTTAATTTAAATAGGCATTCATTACCATATGCAAAAATTTATTTTAGAGACATTTCCACCTTATACATGCTTAAATATTCTAAACACTTTCCTAAATTTGCATCCTATGGGGCATTAAACCCTCGTTTTTGCTGCTTCACTGTGAAGTCCCAGCATTTTTGAATTTGGTATTTGGCTAATAGCTCTATTACCTTTCATGCTGAGTCCAAAGCTTTACCTCCCTCAAGCTTTACTTTTGCCAACTGGAAAATTTTCCATCATGTCAGAAAAACCCACTGTGCAGTATGCTTAGGGACTAGGCCCTCTCTTGCTGAGTGACAGCTATTCAATAGAGAAAAGAGCCACAGAGAGATGCCGATACGTATTAAACTCAGTGAAGAGAATGAGCTTTGTATTTCAAAATGTCACTTTCTTAGAGTTCGGGGGAGTGAATGGCTATAATAAGGTAATTTCTAGAGGGAACCATACTGTAGTTCATTGTATAAATAATTGATTTGATCAGCTGAAATTATTGTGCCTAGTCTTGAATGACCTTTCAGATGAATTACTGGGTTTTCACTACAAAAGCAACCAGAGCTTATAGTAAGATGTCAAAGAAATCCATATACAGTAGTTTTCTATAAAAAGAAGGGTTATTAAATGGCATTATTTCCTTTGAATAACTAAAATATGATCAACTCTTTTCCTGTGTACAAGTAGAGACAGCATATCTTGGATTTTATTTGTATGGTCAAGGTCAAACACTAACAGTGAAGTACTTCAACCCTGTCATAAATACACATGTAACAGAAAAATTTAAAAAAAAAAATACACAACGTAAATGACTTTACAATAAAGGGGAAGGGTTTACTCTATGTGTTTCTACTATTATAAAATGCCAAGAAATTATGTTATTATAAATTATCAACCCTGACATAGACATACTTTTTAGTGTCCTAACTCTTTACTTAGTGAATTTTAATTGAAAACCAATTGTATCACATTCCCCTATCCTGTTTTTTTTGGTTTAGCTCTCCAAGATACTCTCTCCAGGTCTTCTCTGAAGAACCATCCTCCAACATTGTCAAATTGATAACCTTTTATTCTTTAAGTACTATTTTTACATAAATATATATATATGTATATATATATCACAAAAATATATATTTAAATCTTTATAATTATATGTCTGTATAAAATCTGTTTAAATTCCTCTTCATTCCAAATATATATATGTGTATATATAAATACATATATATGTATAAAATCATTTTTGTGTATGATTTTTTGTATATGGCTTGAGGGTTAACCACTCGACATTGGTCTAGCAATAAGGAAGATGTCAAGGGGTTCAACCATAGAATAAGCTAATTATTCTTCTTCCTGCAGTCATTAATTTCTTTAGGATTTAGTCTATAGATGAGACCCCACAAATATACCCCTTTTATGTTGCTCTGACCATTGCTTTTGTTCCAGTTGTATTTAGATAACTATTTCTAGAAGGTACTGTTTCACTGCAGACTTTCTAGTAGTCTTGGTATTACACTTTCCTTTCTTTATGTAAAAGTGTTTATAGTATATTATTCCACCAAAGAAGGTAGGCAGAACTTTAAAAAACAAAATTACACATACTGAAAAGCCAATCATTATAAATGTGGCAGTTATGTATATACACTTTTAATAAAGAAATAGTGTTTACATTAAATGAGATTACATTTATATATAAAATCTGATATCTCCTCAAACATTAGCATAACACTTTATAACTGTAATAATAGCACACAGGAAGTAGAGACAAGAAGATTAGGCATTTCTGAGCATCTTAGGCTATACCATTAATGAAATCCTTTCTTGAGGACTAAGTTTATTTTCTAATCGCTTAAAATAAGTCATCAAAATTCTTTTATTGTAGATTTATCACAATCTCTGTTATTTTATGCTTTGGTTGTAGCCTAAAGATATGAGTAGGCATCAAAAGATCTCATTCTCCAATGATAAATATGTATTTTAAAATACAAATGTTTATTTTAAAATTTTGTATGAAATTTGTTGGTAGAGCACTTGCTTAGTAGTAAAAGAACTTGAATTCAGTTCATAGAAGTACAAGGAAAGAAAAAAAAACACTCAAGACTGTTATGCAACATTTTAAAATTCTAGTTAGAATAAAATAGGCTTCCAACAATTTACTTGCTATTGAAAGAGAATAACAACACATGAAAAATAGGGAGAATATTAAAGGGGTTGACATCACATAAATTCTCCATTGAATTGTTGACATAGGAGAAAATGTGCTTCAATTCTCTATTTTATTCTACTTTAAAAAATAAAGCCAAGGTGGGGAAAGTGGAAGTCATTACCAAGCCTTCTGGTGGCTAAGATGCTGTGGTTTGAAATCCTCAGCTTCTCTATCATGTTTTTTTTGTTAGGAATTTTATGTCTTTTCCTGGTTATCAATCTCTCAGTGGTATAATTTCAAATGTCAGTATTTGCTGATCATCCGAATGTTTTCATTCTTTACTGTCAAAATCGTTACCTGGTGTATATGTGACTTTAATAATATATTATTAAATATTATTATATTTGCATATTTTATATATTGACATACTATATATTATATTCTGAAAATAGAAAATATTAATAAGATAATAAATTTCACAAGACATTTTAAAAATGTACTTGGAATGATCTTTTTGTTTAATTCCTATGTATTTAAATATTATATTAATGAACATATTAACATATTTGATTATATATATAGATATACACAAAATGCTTGATTATGCATTCATAAATGTCTCAGATTGTATAGACCAACATATGTACTTTTCAGGCAGACTTTACAGACACACAAATTAAGACACCAAGATCATGGCTAGTGATCATAATACATGTTATGTACATAATATATAAATAATATATATTATATACATATATATCTATACTTATACTATATACTTTTTCATCTACTTAACATCTATGCTTACAATATCATATATATTTATATGTATTATCTATATATAATATAGATACACACATGTATCTATATACATACATACATATGCATATAGATACATATGTATATGCACATATGTACATATGTATGTATGTATATAGATACATGTGTGTATCTCTATTATATATACATATGCATATAGATACATATGTATATGTACATATGTACATATGTATGTATGTATATAGATACATATGTATGTACATATGTATGTATGCATATAGATGTATGTGTGTATATATATTATATACCAATTTGATGAACAATTATCAACATATATGAAGAAGAAGAGAAAGAAAATAGGTCAAGTCTTCAAAGTATTTATTCATAAAATTATAGGGTTAATTTATAGGGTATAGATCTAAGCAATGCATTCTTCATACAGGAAACTCAAAAAGACTGAAGTCCTTTCTATACAAATTATGGCTCTTAACTTGGTGTTTTTGAAAAACTCTTAGCAGTGTGAGTAAGAGTGTTTCTGACTCATGAGCCTGCTCTTAGGATTCTTCTTCTTTAGGCTTGCCTTTTGCCTTGTGACACCAGGATAAGAGCACTTTTTTCTTGTCCTATTGTTTTGTTGTTGTCTCTTAGAAAACTACTCCTTTTTAAAGAAAATTAAATGGAAGCGGAACTGAAGAAGAGGTGAGGTAGAGGGAGCTGAAAAGAATGGATGGAAAATTGTGGTAAGGATATATTATATGAGAGAAGAATTTATTTTCAATTTAAAAAGAAAATTAGAAAAAACTCCTAAAGAAATATTCCACATCCTTATTTTTCAGAGAAATTCAAATCAAAACACTTCTTAGATGTCATGTTACTTCAGTCAGAATGAGAAGGAATAGCAGAATAACTGACAGTACATGTTGGCTGGGAAGTGGACCAAAGGCAGCAGCCATGCTATCCTGGTTGAAGACCAAACTTGTACAACCACTATGGAGATCAGGAATGGCAGTTATTCTACAAGATGATATTCTGTATGTCTCTGGATCCAGCTATATCTTTCCTTGAAGCATTATTAAGAGAATGTTTCATCCTACCACAGAGACACTTGCTAAATCACGTTCGTTGCTGCTATATTCATAACCATCAGACAGTAGAAACAATCTAGATGTCTGTCAACAGATGAATTAATAAAGAAAATGTGGTAATTTACACAATGAAATATTACTTAACAAACACAAAAACTAAAATAGCAAACAAATGAAAACTAGCGAGCCAACCAACCAACAACAAAATAATCTCATGAACTTGCCAAGTGAACAGATGAAATTAGCAGGAAAAAGAGAAAAAGAAAACATACTGAGTATGGTAACACAAATCAGAGAGACAATACAATATGCATTCATTTACTTTGGACACTAGCTTTTGAGTCAATAATAACCTCTAAACAACCCATGCTGTTGCTTGGATCCAAAAGACATGACTAGTCCCACTACTCCAACTAAAATGGCTTCCTTCTGCATGTTCAGCTCTTTTTGGTGAACATCTATTCTCACAGACCTCATTTACCTTCACTACTGCCCTTTCAGGGCATTACTTAGGAAACTCTGAACCATGTTGTTTAATTTACATGCTCTCCAGGTTCCATATGCCTTTGTAATATATACCATATGGGCAATTTGTATGCATTTCCACATTTAGTTTCAATCTCAAGATACAGACTTGCCATCCATAGACCAAGGGCTGTACAGTACAGGTTTCATTGGAGTGGTGCTAAATTCATTAATCATAGCTGATTATAGTGCCACAGCTGAACAGTATACAGGTTTTTAAATAAAATATTATAGGAATGGGTCATATCCCAATTACCATAGAATGATTTTTTCCTCTGGAACCGCACAAATGAAAACACCATTGTCTACATTTCTCTCACAGGTTTTTATCATCTAAGATCTCAAGAGAAGAGACCATTAAGCACTGCATTCAGTGCTCTCCAGCCTCCACATACCCAAGTTCCACATGCTTCAGCAGTCCTTCCACAGAAATAATCTGAGACAAATATGCTACATAGTCAGATCCATCACAACACCCGTATTCTTCAGTAATAATTTCTGTTCAATTTTTTTTTCAATTGCTGTGATTAAAATCCTCTGGTCAAAAGCAGCCTAGTGGGAGAGGAAAGGGTTTATTTTATTTTACAGGTTACAGCCCAACACTGATGAAATTCAAGGTGAGTCTTAAAAGTGGTGAGTTGAAGAGAGGTCTGTTTATTATTCCACACATCATTAACTCTGAGCAAGCAACTCATTCACAGCCAAGGCAGTCAACATTTCTAGCTGTTTGAGCACCCTCATACTTGGCTAACTTTCTTATAAATTTAGGGACCACTTGCCTACAAAATGATTGAACCGCATAGTGGGATGGACCTTGGTACATCAATAAACAATAAAGACAATCTCCAAAGAACATATCTCCAGGCCAGTTTTATCTGTACAATTGTTCAATAAAGACTCCCTTCTTAGATGACTCTGGGCTGTGTCAATTTGGCAATTAAAGCTAATTAGAATAGTGTTTATTTACAGTAACCAGCAATCATAAATGTGTTTAATTGAATTACTGTATTTGTTGGAATATGGATCAGATTATCACAAAAGTATTTCAAATCTGTACAATAAAGTTGTCTGTTAGGTTGACCAGACACCAACGTCACTATCTAAAAATTAGAATAAAAAAGTCAGACTGAGCAAGTGTATCTCAAGAGAAGAGTTAGGGGAAGGACTGAAGAAGCTGAAGGGGATTGCATCTCCATAGGAAGAACAACAATATTAACTAATCAGACTCCCCAGAGCTCCTAGGGACTAAACCACCAACCAATGATTGTGGGGCATTGGGCTGTGAGAGGCAGCTGGGTACCTGGTTGAGCACAGGCCTTGAACCTGGGAGACCCTAAAAGGATAGTAGGTGGGTAGTTGTTCAGCCTTGTTCCTAAGCCCTGGTTCCTTTCACTTAGCTTCAGCCCTCCACAACCCCTCCCAAAGAGAGGTTTGTGGTCATCAGTCATGTAACACAGGTAGAGGGCATGACTACAGGCCACAGAGCCTCAAGACACCTTCATATTCATGAGATAACTAAAGGCCAGAGGGTGTAGCTAATTAATCATTCCTTCCCAGACGCTCCTTCTACTTGCCAAAGGTATTCAACCTCAGGCCTGCCCTGAGAATACAGGGTACACCTTTATCCATTTTCTGCCATGGCAATAAACATTTTAAAACCATGGACTACCTCTCATCTTTAGGGCCCACTGTGAATAACTCTGGAGAAGGCCTTCAACTACAGAGCCACCTTCTAACCTACCGCCGGGCCTCTCTGCATTACAGTCACAGAAAAGCCCACTCAAGTGAGCTAGCCTAGCCAGCCATGACCCAGCCAAGTGAGCTGCCCTGACCAGGAGTCTCATTCCCCACAGGCCATACCCAGATCTCATCTTCTCCTCCTTACACCTTTTGTTTTGGGTGAATCCAGCCTTTATGCCCACCCCCAACCCTGTCTTGGCCTGTCCATGTCCTCTCAGCAGCTCCTGAGAGCCCAATGGCTTGAGACCAGCCAGTCCCTGGCTACCACCTGGCCTGGGAACCCCCAACCCAAGAGCTCTGGCTCACACAGGGTCTCAGACTATGTTCTCTCTACCCTGGAGCGGAGTCATGCTGCTTCTCACAGCCCAGCATCTGTCCAGTGAGGCATGGAGTGAGCACACTTGTATTCCCGCATTTCTGACCCCCTGAGCTGCAGCTCTAGCTGCCTGGGGTTGTAGACACACCGGACCCAAAGCTCAGCCCAACAGGACCCATGACCACGACCACTTGCAAGCCACAGATGAACAAATGATTACACATGGAGGGACCTCATGGCTCCTGCAACAGATTTAGTAGAGGATTGCCTTATCTGGCATCAATAGGAGGAAAGGCCCTTGGTCATGTGGAGGCTGGATGCACCAGCATAGGGGGATATTAGAGTGGACAGGTGGGAGTGGGTGGGTGGGTTGAGAAGCACCCTCATATAAGCAGGGGATGGGGATTAGGATAGGGGACTTGCAGAGAGAAAATAGGGAAAGGGAACAACATTTGAAATGTAAACACATAAAATAACCAATAAAAAAGAAAAAAAAAATATTGTTTCATGGGAATGTCAGGTCCCTTAGGAAGAAACTCCATGTCCAACAGGAAGCCACACTTGCCACAAGACCAGGCAGGATGCCTTCCCACAGATCTCACCCAGAATCTTAGGTCCCTCCTACAAATATGACCTGTCCAGCTGACTGTCAGACATTTGAGTGAGCTGTCTACCACATGTACAGTCCCCTATACCTTTCTTGTCTCCATGTCCCAGCTACCAATGGAGCAAGCACTCCCTGCTGGATCAGAGGTTATACAGGTCACTAAACCTTCTGTCCCTAATCAGGTAGAGAGGCCCCCCGCCCCCCATTCAATGACAGATTACATGAGCCAGAAGATCAGAGAGGAAACAAGAAACAAAACACATAATCAAAAAGACAAATTCTGAAATCCACACCTATAACTATAACTACCACAGATTCAAATACCTACATGCCAGCTTCAGAACACAGTTAACAACATCTATGGCAATATGTCACCATCAGAGCACAGCTATGATAATATAGCATGCTCAGAATATTCCAACATGCCTGAAGCAAAAGAAAACAATCTTTAAACCAAATTTATGAAGATGATAGAAGTCCTTAAAGAAGTGAATAAAGAAATTAAGGAAAAGACAAGCCAAAAATTGGGAAAAATAACTAAATCCCTTAAAGAAAGCCAAGGAAAAATAACAGTTTAAGCAAATGAATAAAGGGTTCAAGACATGAAAATGGAAATAGAATCAATAAAGAAAGCACAAACTGAAGAAGTTCTGAAAATTCAAATATCTAGGAATTTGAACAATAATTCCAGATGCAAGAATTAACAACAGAATGCAAGAGATACCAGACAGAACCTCAGCGGTTAAAACATTACAAAATAAATTAATACATCAGTCAAAGAAAATATTAAATCTAAAAAATTCCTAATAGGAAATTTCCAGAAAAATGTAGAACATTATGAAAAGACCAAACATAAGAATGGTAGAAAAGGAGAAGAATGTCAGCTAAAAGTTCCAGAAAATATTTTCAGCAAAATCATAGAAGAAAAAATTCTGCTAGGCAAGTGGTGGCCAACACCTTTAATCCCAGCACTTGAAAGGCAGAGGTAGGAGGATTTCTGATTTCAAGGCCAGCCTGGTCTACAGAGTGAGCTCCAGGACAGCCAGCCAGGGCTATGCGGAGAAACCTTGTCCCAACAACAACAATAACAAAAAGCTTTCCTACCCTAAAAAAGAGGATGCCTGTAAAATACAAGATGTATACAGAACACAAAATAGATGGGACCAGGAAAGAAAGTCTCCTTGCCACATAATAATCAAAACACTAAACATGCAGAAAAAAAAATATTAAAAGAAGGTAGGGTAAAACATCAAGAAACATATATAGGCAGAGTATTTAGAAGTATACCCAGCTTCTAAATAAGGACTCTAAAAGCCAGAAGGCCTAGATAGATGTCTTACATACCATGATAGACCACAAATGTAGCCCAGACTACTATACTTAGTGAAATCATCATAGAAAACAATATATTCCATGGTAAAGTCAAATTTAAACAGTATCTCTCCACAAATCTATCCCTATATAAGATTCTAGAAAGAAAATTCCAACTTAAGTTGGTTAACTACATCCAAGAAGTGAGAGGAAATAAATATTACACTAGCAAAACACAAAAGAAGAGAAAGTACACATCCATACACTTATACAGACACCACATACACACACACACACACACAAACTCTCCCTCTCTTTCTTTCTCTTTTTCTATCTCTCCAACACACACACACACACACACACACACACACACACACACACACCCTACTACTTTAATGATAAATAGAAACAATTACAAAATAGAAATTAACAATCATTGGTCATTGATATCTGTCAATATCAATGGACTCAATTTCCCAACCCCCAAAAAGACACAGATTAACATCTTTTTACTGCACACATGAAACATACATTAATATCAAAGATAAAAATTATGTCAGAGTAAATTGTTGGGAAAATATTTTCCAAATAAATGGGCCTAAGAACCAAACTGGTACTCTTAGCACTGCTTTCACTGTGTCCCATAAGTTTTGGTATAATGTGACATTGTTTTCATTAAAATTTAAAAAGTCTTTAATTTTTTTCATTTTTTCTTCTTTGACCAAGTTATTATTGAATAGAGTGTTGTTCACCTTCCATGTGAAGGTGGGATTTCAGTTTTTGTTGTTATTGAAGACCAGCCTTCTTAGTCTGTGGTGATCTGATAAAATGCATTGGATTATTTCAATTTTCTTGTATCTGTTGAGGCTTGTTTTGTGACCAATTACATGGTCAGTTTTGGAGAAGATAAGGTGCTGAGAAGAAGTTATATTCCTTTGTTTTAGAATAAAAAGCTCTATAGATATCTGTTAAATATCATAGCTTTTAGTGCCTCAAAAAAAAAAAAAAAAAAAAAAAAAAAAAAAAAAAAAAGCTAGAGAGAGCATACACTAGCAGCTTGACAGCACATCTGAAAGTTCAAGAAAAGAAAAAGAGAAAATACACTCAAGAGGAGTAGACAACAGGAAATAATCAAATTTCAGGGCTGAAATCAACCAAGTAGAAACAAAAAGAAATAAACAAAGAATCAACAAAACCAGGAACTGGTTATTCGAGAAAATCAACAAGATAGATAAACCCTTAGCCAAACTAACCAGAGGGCACAGAGACAGTATCTAAATTTACAAAATCAGAAATGAATAGGGAGACATAACAACAGAAACCAGGGAAATTAAAAAAAAAAAAAAAACCATCAGATCCTAATACAAAAGCCTATACTGAACAAAACTGGGAAATCTGGATGAAGTAGACAATTATTTAGACAGATACCAGGGTCAGATAAACCATCTAAACAGTTCCATAAATGCTAAAGAAATAGAAACAGTCATTAAAAGAGTCCCAACCAAAAAAAGCCCAGGACCAGATGGTTTTAGTGAAGAATTCTATTATATCTTCAAAGAAGACATAATACCAATACTCTTTAAACTATTTCACAAAAGAGAAACAAAAGGAACACTACATAATTCATTCTTTGAAGCCACGATTATGATTATAAATAAACCACACAAAGACACAACAAAGAAAGAAAAATTCAGACAAATCTCCCTTATGAAAATTGATGCAAAGTACTCAATAAAATTCTCGCACACCAAATCCAAGAACACATAAAAGTAATCATCTATCATGATCAAGTATGCTGCTACTCAGGGATGCAGGGATGGTTCAATATTTGGAAATCCAACAACTTAAACCACTAAATAAGCAAAAATCAAAGAAAAAAACCAGCATGATCTCATGATCTTCTCATTAGATGCTGAGAAAGTATTTTACAAAATTTAACACCCATTCATGGTAAAAGTCTTGAAAAGACATGGAATTCAGGGCCCAATACCTGAATGTAGTAAAAGCAATATACAGCAAACCAGTAGACAACATCAAATTAAGGAAAGAGAAACTTGAAGCAATCCCACTAAAATCAGGACTAGACAAGGCTACCCACTGTCTCCCTACCTCTTCAATATAGTACTCGAAGTTCGAGCTATAGCAATTAGACAACAAAAGGAAGTCAAAGGGATAAAAATTAGAAAGGAAGGAGTCAAAAATATTACTATTTGCAGATGATATGATAGTATAATTAAGTGGCCCCAAATATTCCACCAGAGAACTCCTAAACCTGATAAACAGCTTCAGCAAAGTGTCTGGATATAAAATTAACTCAAACAAATTAGTAGCTTTTCTCTACTCAAAAGATAAAAAGGCTCAGAAAGAAATTAGGGAAACAGCACCCTTCACAATAGTCACAGATGATATGAAATACATTGGTGTGACTGTAACCAAACAAGCGAAGGATATGTATGAAAAGAACTTCAATTCTATCAAGAAAGAAATTGAAGAGGATCTCATAAGATGGAAAGATCTCCCATGCTCATGGATTGGCAGGATTAGTATAGTAAAAATGGCCATCTTGCCAAAAGCAATCTACAGATTCAATGCAATCCCCACCAAAATTCCAACTCAATTCTTCATAGAGTTAGAAAGAGCAATTTGCAAATATCAAAACCCAGGATAGCAAAACTATTCTCAACAATAAAAGAACTTCTGGAAAAATCACCATCCCTGACCTCAAGTTGTATACAGAGCAATAGTGATAAAACTATATGGCATTGGTACAGAGATAGGCAGGTATCAATGGAATAGAACTGAAGACTTAGAAATGAACCCACACACCTATGGTCACTTGGACTTTGAAAAAGGAGCTAAAACCATCCAGTGGAAAAAGACAGCATTTTCAACAGAAGGTGCTGGTTCAACTGGAGGTCATCATGTAGAAGAATGAAAATTGATCCAATCTTACCTCCTTGTACAAAGCTCAAGTCAAAGTGGATCAAGGACCTCCACATAAAACCAGATACATTGAAACTAATAGGGGAGAAAGTGGGGCAGAGCTTCAAACACATGGGCACAGGGAAATTTTTGCTGAACAGAACATCAATAGCTTGTACTCTGAGATTAAGAATTAATGAATGGGACCTTATAAAATTGCAAAGTTTCTGTAAGGCAAAGGACATTGTCAATAGGACAAATTGGCAACCAACAGATTGGGAAAAAAATCTTTACCAATCCTACATCTGATAGAGAACCAATATCCAATATATATAAGGACTCAAGAAGTTAAACTCCAGAGGAACAAAAAACCCTATTAAAAATGGGTACAGAACTAAACAAAGAATTTTCAACTGAGGAATCTCTAATTGCCATGTGGCACTTTAAAAAAAAAAAAAAATGTTCAACGTCCTTAGTCATTAGGAAAATGCAAATCAAAACAACCCTGAGATTCCACCTCACACCAGGCAGAATGGCCAATTTCAAAACTTCAGGTTACAGCAGATGCTGGTGAGGCTGTAGAGAAAGAAAAACATTCTTCCATTGTTGGTGAAGATGCAAGCTTATATACCCACTCTGGAAATCTGTCTGGGGGTTTCTCAGAAAATTGGACATAATATTATCTGAAGACCCATCTATACCATTTCTGGGCCTATACCCAAAAGATCCTCCAACATATAACAAGAACACATGTTGGTCCCTTGTTCTGGAGGGTGTCTCATGATGATCTCCTGATGTCGCTGTCACTGACTGGTCACTCCCAGGTGCACTAAGCCGGTCCAGGCCCAGGCTGGGCCGATAAGGAGCCAGCTAGCTGGCAAGGAGGCAGCTTGGTGTCCCAGGCAGGTTCTGGGAGAGCAGAGCTCTCCCCAAGTGTTACAGCTCTTGTGATAAAAACTCTCTTGGACACCAGGATGATTCTTGAGCGCGTGCTTTACTTCCCCCAAATAGAGCTCTTATATACAATTTTGGGGTGGGTTAGGGTCTGACAACAGATAATGTCTATTGGCTTGACCTGAGAGATTGGAGATACCTCATCTGCCTGTGGGAGAGCCTGAGGGATCGTTCCTCATGACTGATGGTCATAAACCTCTCTGTGGGAGGGGTTGTTGGAAGACTGAAGCTAAGTGAAAAGAACCAGGGCCTGGGAGCAGAGCTGAACTCCTGCCATCTAATAAAGGTTCTGGGGTTCGAAACTCATGCTCAACCAAACACCCTGCTGCTTCTCACAGCCCACTGCCCTACAGACACATATTTCACTATGTTCATAGTAGCCTTATATGTAATAGCCAGGAGCTGGAAAGAACCCAGATGTTCTTCACCAGAGAAATAGATACAGAAAATGTGGTACATTTACACAGTGGAATACTACTCAGCTATTAAAAGTAATCATTTCATGAAATTTTTAGGCAAATGGATGGAATTAGAAAATATCATCCTGAGTGAGGTAACCCAATTACAAAAGAACACACATGATTTGCACTTACTGATGAGTGGATATTAGCCCCAAAGCTTGGAATACCCAATATACATTTCACAGACCATATGAAGTTCAAGAAGAAGGAAGACCACAGTGTGGGTGCTTTGGTCCTTCTTAGAAGTGGGAAAAAATACTCACAGGAGCAAATATGGAGACCAAGTGTGCCACAGAGACTGAAGGAAATGCCATCCAGAGACTGGCCCACCTGAAGATGCATCCCATATTCAATCATCCAATACAGATACTATTGTGTATGTCAAGAAGTGCATACTGACAGGAGCCTGATATAGATGTCTCTTGAGAGGCTCTGACAGAGCCTGACAGATACAGAGGTAGATACTCTCAGCCAAGCATTGGACTGAGCATGTGGTTTCCAATGGAGGAGTTAGGGAAAGGACTGATGGATCTGAAGGGGTTTGTAACCCATAGGAAGAATAACAATATCAACCAACCAGATTCCCAATGCTCCTAGGGCCTAAACCATCAACCAAAGAATACACAGAGAGAGACACATGGCTCTAGCACCTTATGTAGCAGAGGATAGATAACCTCCTCAGGCATCAATGGGAGAAGTGGTCCTTGGTCCTGTGAAGGCTGGATGCTCCAGTGTAGGGAAATATGAGGGAGGGGAGGCAGGAGTGTGTGGGTGGGTGGAGGGTACAGTCTCATAGAAGCAATGGGAGGGGGATGGGATAGGGCATTTCTGGGGGGAAACTGGGAAATGGGATAACATTTGAAATGTAAGTAAAGAAAATTTCCAATAAATAAAAATTAAAATAAAAAAAGGGGAAAAAGAAGCAAGCTGGTATAGTCATTCTAATATCTTAAAAGTCTTCAAACCAAACTTCATCATAAGAGATAGGGGAAGATGCTTTACCACGTTCAAAGGAAAAATCCACCAACATGATGTGTCTTTCCTTGCTCTAAGCACAAGAGCAGCCATGCTAATAAAACAATCATTACTAAAGCTTAATCCAGACATTGTCCATCACACATAGATAGTGGGAGACTTCAATACCCCAATCTCACCAGTGGACAGGTCATCCAGACAAAAGATATAAGTAAGAAACCATAGAACTAACTGTTGTTATAAACTCAGGGACCTAAGAGATATTTACAGAGTATTGTCCTACAACACAAAAGAATATACTATCTTCTTTTCAATTCTCTGAACTTGTTTCCTAGTTGATCACATGTTCAGTCACAAAACAAGTCTCCAAAAATACAAGAAAATTGAAACACCCCTGCATCATATTAGACTACCACGTATTACATGTGGATTTGAACAAGAACAAGAGAAAACCTACAAACACAAGGAAACTGAACAACTCTTTATTTCATGAATACAAGTTTAAGACAGAAATAAAGATAGAAATTAAAGACTTTCTAGAATACAATGAAATTTGTTTCATAGTGTGCACAAAGTTAAGAAAACAATAAATGTGGGCCTAAGAGGAGAGCATATCCAAATTAACAAAATCAGAAATAAAAAGCAGTGAAATAAAAGATACCACAGAAATACAAAGAATCAATAGATCATATTTTAAAAAAAAACTATTGTAATGCACAAAATTAGAAAATTTAAAAGAAATTGATAACTTTCTCTATACCTACCACTAAGCTAAGTTAAATCAAGGTCAGATAAACAACTTAAATAAACTTATAACCTTTATGGAAATAGAAGCAGTCTTTAAAAGCTGTTATTAAACACCTTCTGTGTAGCCCTCCTATATGCAATTGACAAATGAATTTAAAAAGAAATCAACACAACAAAACCCTTCACAATAGCCATATACAATATAAAATTTCTAGAGGTAACCATAGCCATACAAGTGAAAGACTTATATGAAAAAAGCTTGAAATCTTTGCATAAACAAATTAAATTAGATAATGAAAGCTGTAAAGATCTCCTATGTTCATTGATTAGTAAAATTAACATAGTAATGTTGACAGCCTACCAGAAGCAATCTAGAGATTCAACCCAATCTCCACCAATCAAATCACAATTCTTTACAGACCTTAAAGGACAATACTAAATTTCATATGGAAAATCTAATAATCCAGAACAGTTTAAACAATAGTGAGCAATTAAAAAATATTCACAGGCATCACTATCATTGGTACTACAGAGATACAGTAACAAAAAAACCATGACATTGCCATAAAAACAGAGAAGTTTATCAATATAAGTCAATGGAAGACCCAGACACAAATTCATATATTAGACCACCTGTTCTTTGATAAGTCAGAAAAACACAAAGGAAAAAAAAAACTTTTTTTTTATACCAGCAAATAATACTGGTATACAGGAATGTCTACATGTAACAGAATAAAAACAGATTCATTTTTGTTACCCTGCACAAAATCAAGTCCAAGTAGATCAAAGATACCAACATAAAACCAGACACATTGAACCTGATTGAAGAGTAAGTAGGGAAAAAGCTTGAATGAATTCACACTGAAGACAATTTTCTAAATAGAACACTAGTAGAGTAGGAAATAAGATTGACAATTAAAAATTGGAACCTCATGAAGCTGAAAATCTTTAAGGTGAAGGCACTGTCAATAATATACCAGTCTGGCTGGTACACAAGTCAAACTGTCTTCTGAGGTGGGAGTGAAGTTGATTATATAAAAGATGGAAATGAAGACTCAGAGATAGAGGTTCGAAGTCCGGAAGGCCATCCAGTGAGTACTGAGAGTTTAATACTTTACAGTATTGTGGGGAACAAAGTCATAAGCTAGCACAAACAATAGTTGATGCACATTTGATATCTGTATCCCTCTAGAGGCTTCCCTGTTCCTTCCTGTTCCTTTCCTCAAGATTAACAGAACATTCAAACCCTCTCTGTGAGTATAAAGTGTATCTTTTCTTATTGTTCCATGCATCAGCAGGCCAGGAAATCTATCAGTAGACCCTGGCCTGATTTGAATTCTTCCTGACTGGAAGGCTTTCACAGAAGCTGACAAAATGGGTCTAGGCACAATAAGGACAAAACAGTAGTCTGCAGTATAGGAATAGGTACCTGGTAGAGAGCTAATATCTAAAATATATAAAGAACTCAAGAAATTAAACACCAACAAACTGAACAATCTAATTAAAAATGGTGTTCACACTTAAACAGAGAATGCACATTAAAAGAATCTGACATGAATGAGAAGAGAAACACTTAAAGAGATGTTCAATATCCTTAGGCACCATGGTATTGCAAATCAAGTCTCCTTTGAGGTTCCATCTTACACTGTCAGAATAGCTAAGATCAATAACACCAATAGTAGTTCATACTGGTGAGGATGTGAAGCAGGGGAACACTTCTCTATTGCTGGTGGGCATGCAACTCGTACAGCCCCTGTGGAAATCAGTATGATGGATGGTTTATCATAAAACTAAGAATCAATCTACTTTACAGCTCAGTAATACCACTCCTGGGTATATACCTGAAAGACAATGCATTTTACTGTAATGACACTTTCTCAACTATGTTTACAGCAACTTTTTTCATAATAGGCAAAACTTGGAAATAACATAGATGTCCATGATATGAAGAAGGGATTAAGAAAATGTGCCTCATTTACACAATGCAATATTACTAGACTGTAAGAAAAAAATGAAATCATGAGAATTTCAGTCAAATTGATGGAAGTAGAAAACATCATCCTGAGTAAGGCAACCCAGATGTAGAAAGGCAAACATATGGCCACTTACACGTATATTTTAGCTGTTACTTAAAGCATAATCACATTGCAATCCAGAGACTGAGAGAGCCCAAGTAACTGGAAGGACTATAGGGGAGGAGAATGGATCTGCCTTAGAAAAAGAAATTGAATAGATTTTATGGTAGGGCTGGAGGCTAATGGTTGGTGGCACCAGGAGATCAAGTGGAGAAAGAGAGATGGGGGGGGGGGAGGAAAGAGTATGAGGAGGTAAAATTGGAATAGGTGGGCATTTAGGGAATGATTAGAAACAATGCAGTTCAAATTTCCTTGGAACTGCTGCTGATAAACCTAGAGAGCACTCTTAGTATCCGATAATATGTAGCTTTATCCAGTCATGTGCAACCCGGCAATGCTTCCACTGATGGAACTGGAACACCAACCATGGCAGAAAACCGTAAACATGTACTTGTCCTACCTACAAGTTGTGCTGGGGCAATGGTAGCTCAGAATTTATGTGGGTGAGCCATCCATGACTGGCCTAACTTGAGGTCCAAACTGTAAGACGGATTGCATGCCTCATACTACCTGGATGGTTAGTCAGGAACTGGAGTCTGGATGGCTCACGGACAGAGGGTAGAATCGGAAAAGATTCAGATTTGACAAGAATTGCCTGCTTTATGGTACCATTTTTCTCTTACTGGATTACTTTGCCCAGCTTTGAGATAAGAGCTTATGCCTAGTCTTATTGTAACTTGATGCCGTTTCCTTGATATATCTGGGAGAGCTGTCCTTTTCTAAAGTGAAATGGAGCATGAGTCTATATGGGGAGACAAGAAGTGTGTGGGAGGGGTGTGAGTGTGTGTGGAATGGGTCGGGAGGAGGTGATAGAGGGAAGGCTACAGTCTAGATGCATTTTATGAAAGAAGAATAAAGAAAAAGAAATAAAACTACTTCCCAGTAGCTAGTTCAATACCATGCTTTCTCAGTCTCGATCCATAATAGCTGAGTCAGCAATGCTGTGTCTTTAAAAGCTGATGAGTACACTGGGCTCTCTTGTGCTCCTGCCATCCTGACGGGCATAGTACTGACTAGAAAGAGGAAGGAGGGACCTTTTAGTATGTGAGTAATATTAATATGATTTTTATCTTGGATGATAAGGGAACAATTTATTCAATTTTCAGCTAAAATGTACATATGTGAAACCGTTTCTATTTCTTTCACCATAAATTAGATTCTCCTACTCTCAAATTCAAAATAAATGAAATCAACCGGTGTGCAATATTTCATTATTTAATTAATGTTTTTTTAAATTATGCAGAACATCTTATGTAGTAGACAACAGTGGGCCACAACAGAAACAATTCTGAAGTCAATACAAATATGAACTCTAAGAAAAAGGGTGGGATAAGCCTCCCAATGGACTGTAATTAGCAATGAAATCAAACAAACAAATGATCAATAGTTCAGGGAACTGGGAATAATACGAAAAAATTACACTAAGTATAAAAATCTAATTTACAAAGCTTACATAGTATTTATTCAAAAGTAATTTTACAACCAAATTTCGGAAGCAAAATAATTGCTGGTTTAGTGATTTCTTAGCTTTAGGGGAATGTTTAAAGTGACAGAGAATGCAAATGAAGCTCTAAGCTGCTACTGTCAAGATAGCTAAGTTGAAGTACCTGCTGTGCAATTGCAAGAACATGAGGTTGGTCCTGGAGATCCAACATAAAAAGCCTAGCATCTGGCCTATAACCCCAGTACTGGGAGTGGTAGGCCAGCAAAAGAGTAGACCCTGACATTTCTAGGTAGGCCAAACATTCTAGCATAATCAAGTTGATGAACTAAACTTGAGGGGGAAATTTGACCATAAAATCCTGCTTTAAAAAAAAATGTGCAACAGTATAAAGAAAAATCAGCAGATATCAAGGCAAGCTCTCATCATCATTCTCAATAGCACAAACACACATATGCACCACACAGACGCATGCACAAAACACATACCACACTAATAAGTACAAGCACCTCATACCCACACACACACTGTAACTCCACAATGGAGGAAGCTTCGGGTCCTGTTTTGATGGATCTGTTTAGCATTTTAGATGCAATAGGACCTACTATGAATGTTTACAATTTTGTAGAAATAAAGGTAGAATTTATTAAAATATGAAAATGCCAATATCATTACTGGATTATGCTAATTTCAATTCTGATGTGTGACATTTGTACATTTTGGCATTGCTTTTACAATTGGGGGGATATTGGATAAACTACTCTGAGCTATTTCTGCATTGTTTCTTATCACTTTTTCTTAATCTATAATTATTTCAATAAAACTTTAAAAGCAAAATAAAATAATCTACCTTTAAGTTAAAGTGTCATAAGAGTCTAACCAACAACTAATCTTGCTTTTAGTATTGCAATAAGACTTTGATCACATTTTTGAACACTTATTTTTAAAATTACGTGCTTTTAAAAGTGATCATAATAACTCTGTTTTGTTTTGCATGAGTCCAAATTATTTATTCACTTTTTATTTAACTGAAAATAGGGTTTTGTTTTTTCATATAATATATTCTGATTGCAGTTTTCCCTTCCTTTATTCCTCCCTGTTCCTTCCTATCTAGACTCACCTCCTTTATGTCTTTCAGTAGATAACAAACGGGATTCTATTGGATACTCATAATATATAAGATGAAACTAAAACTAAGTGAACTGATATTATCTAGTATTGTCAAATTTTAGTGATGTCTAGGCTTAAGGAGGTATGTGTTGACCTAGATGTCTTGTTACAATTTAATAAACACACCATATGTCTCACACATAGTAGGAGATCAATAATATATTACTTGTTAACTTTGGCCTCTAATTCCTCTGTTGTTGCGCCTGACCTTGAAGCTCCTGCTTCCACTTCCTAAATGAGGCAATTAGGAATACACAGATGACCTTAACTTGACAACTTAGACTTCAGTTCTCTATGAAACACTGACTTTTTTGCCTTTCATATCTATCTATCTATCTATCTATCTATCTATCTATCTATCTATCTATCTATCTATCTATCTATCTATTGGGTAATACCTGCTTTTGGTTCTTCTTTAAATCTCAGAGTTTATTCTTTTCTTCATTCTAGAATTCTCAGACTCTAATTCCTAAAATAGTTGTACCTAGAAGACCCTGTTATGGCTATTTCTATATAAAAGCCAAGAATTTCATCAAATCTCAGTAGAGAAATACATAATTTATGGTCAGAAAAGCAATATCTAGCAAACAGTGCAAATATTGTTTTTCAGTTGGATTTTTAACAGAGATAGGCTACCTCCATATATATTTCAGCAGTGTTTAAAAGCAATACATAAATGATATAAAAGTTTAAAGTCTCTCTGAAGCAAGGCATTTCTCTTATTTTTTATTCTTTATTTAGTGTTTTTTGCACATGGTTAACCCACCTATTCAATAATTTATTATTATTTAAATCTTAAATATAAACCATATTCACTAAGAAATCTTGCTTCTATGATACACTCTCCCAAAAAATAAGCTTTGACTATTATTTTAAACTTCAGTTTTTTTACAACAAATATTTATTTATTTATTTATTTATTTATTTATTAGTGTATATGTGTGTCTGCAGCTATGTGTACCAGATGCATATCTGGTCACCATGTAGGCTAGAAAGTTGTATTCCATGTAGGTACTTGGAACCATACATGGGTCCTCTGTAAGAGCAGCAAGTGCTTTCAACTGCTCAACCATCGCTCCAGACTTGGTTTTAGATAGGTTTAGGTTAACAATAGGATCTATTCCTTAAAAAATTGTAAGATTATATGCATTATTTTAGAATAGATAAGATAATCTCTTCTGGGAAGAAGAAGTGAAAAATGTTTTGAGACAAATAAGCTGTGACATTTTAAAAACAATAGTAAATGAATTTTGGGAATGTTCAAAGTAGTCATTTATCTGATTCATATATTAGTAATAAAACAAAATATTAAAAACAATAGCTATTCTTTTTTAGATGGCTGTCACTATGAAACAAAAACACACTTACGGAAAATTAGTTTCCAAGTAAAACCATGATGAGTTTTAAAGCTGGGAATAAGGTTTGGTTATTGTATATTTTCTTTTGTAAAAGAATATTATAACACAAGATAATATGATCCATATGAAGCAGGTGGTTAAGAAGCAAATAAATTACCAACAGATTTCTAATTATAATGCACCCTTAGTCTTTCATGATAAACAACAGATGTGTGTTTACAAAAATACATTATAGTAGAATCAGGTCAATAGAGTCTAAATGAACAAGGCTTAATTTATCTGTGCTCTCTTTTGAATTCAAGGGGATGGCCTATTTTAAAAAGACACCATATAATTCAACATGAGTTCAAAGGAGATAAATTTAAATGGGCCAATCGATTATCATTTTCTTCAATTTTGTAAATAGAAAGGGTAGTATTTCAGAATGCAAACTGACACAAGGAAAGTAACAGAACAACATTTTATTGGAAAGACATGAAAAAGTTTAGAAGAATAGCAGACTCAATGCAATTAGCCAATTTTTTTTGCTTTTTATTTTTATATGTATTTGTTATGTTTGTGTGTGAGTTTGTGTGTATGAGGGAGGGTTCAGACATATGAATTCCATGATGGGTTTTGGCCATAAGAGGACAATTTTTAAAAGTTGGTTGTCATTTTCACCATGTAGTTGGCAAGCATAGAATGCAGATTACATGGCTCAGTAGCATGCATCTTTATCCAACTGTAACATTTCACTGGTCTGTCTACATGTAAATATAGTTACTATGTTGAGCCTGTTAACTATTTGCTTGTACTTATCTCTAAAAATCAGTGATATTTATTTATAATATTGTTTTACATTTAAAGGGTTAGTAAATAAAAAAATCATATTTACTTTTATGAAAAGTCTTTATTTTAAGGTATTAAAGTTAACAAAATATTTAACAAGTTTCACTTAAGAAAACACACTGAAAAGAAAATCACAGTATTCAAAGAATGCTTTAGTCAGGGCCTCAGCAAATACTTTAACTTGGAAGTTTTAAATGAAATATAAACTAGAATGAATATGCAAAATGCTTCTCTTTGCATCAGGGACCTAGCACCTTGGAACTCTCCAGAAAAATAAAACATGCCCCCAGTGTGTTCACTGTAGTGTGCATTGATTCACTCAACATACTTCGAACTACTTAACTCAGATAATATCATTCTTAAGAAATGATAATTGAGAAAAGCAGAAAAAATAGCTTACTCAGTATTACATGCTGGAAGGAAAGTTTGTATGAGAACACTAAAGAAGTAATTTTTTTTTCAAAATTCAGATTTCAGGAACTTGTGGTACAAAGTGGGTCCTACAGATTCCTCTAGGGTTATAAACTGGTCTTGACTGCTTATTGGCTGCATGTGAGACTTTGGATTGAAAAATCTTAAGGAGTCCCACAATACTAATCATATCTACCTATGTTATTCTGACCACTTAGACAGACCCTATTACAGGCCCTCACTGACAGGCTCTGCAGCTGACACTCCTGTGCTCTGCACCACCTGGCTGCTACAAAACCTCATTGCTAGACCCTGTTGTTGAATTCAGAAAGTGTTCCATGTGTTTTTGCTGAATGTTAGCCCTGTCCTTTGACCTAGCCAGCTGCCACTATTTCTTCATTGGTGGCAAACTCAATTCGGCTTCTCTTTTTCTCTCCCATCAGGGACAATCTCAATATGAACTATCAAGTAAGATAATGTAGGCCCAGAAAGACAGAAATGTATTCACTTATTAGTGTATATTAGCCACCTAGTAAATGATAATCATGTTACAATCCATAGACCAAGAGGAGTTAGGTAGAGAGGAGGGCTATAGGGAAGAAGCATGGATCTGGTTGGGAAGGGGAAATGGAATCAATTTTTCACGTAGACTTGGGGCACATGGGGGTGGCAGCAGGAGGCATTAGGCATGAATGAAAGGTGGAATGGAATGAGAGTATGAGCAGAGATAGCTAGAACTGACTGATGGCTGTTTGGTGGTGGTGTAGAAACCAAGTCCAGTGTTTACTTTCTGAAATATATGATGGTGATCCTAGTGAGAATTTTTAATAATGGGAATACAATCTAAGCAGGCCATCTCCTAGAGATAGCCAATGCTCCCAGTGTCAGGACTGGGTTGGATTTGGTAAAGTTGTTAGTCAAGGAGTCCCATGAAGATTCCCCAAACCAGCCAGGCTGAAGCTAGGACAAAAGGTTGTTCTCTAAAAACTGACAACCAGGCCCCATTGCACAGGAAATCATCTTCACACCTCATTGGACATGGAGATGTCAAACTTGTGCTTGCATGGAATCTTCACCTGTACCTTCTGAACTCTTTGATGTGGGAAGGTACTCTGTAAGCTACCAAAAGAAAAAGGTAGATAACAACCTGGACACCAATCCTTTGACCTACAATGTGTCCTGTCTAAAAGATGTGCTGGGACAGAGGTGGTGCAGAACTTGTGGAAGGAGACAATTAACATCTGAATTAACTTGAGGACCGCTCCCCAAGAGTGAACTTATGTCTGACACTGCTTGGATGGACAGAAACTAGACACCGAATAGCCTAGAGACCTAGAGTAGAACCCAACATGAGAAGTCAAAATAAATGAATGAGTGAATAAATTAATGAACAAAATCTTCTCAAATAATAAATACATATCAATAATATAATTCTTAATGATATTATGTTATACTTATATTTTGGTTCTTTCCCAGTCAATGTCAGAGAGGCTTTCCCTGGCACCAGATAGTAGCAAATGCAGAGACTCACAGCCAGACGTTAGGTGGAGAGAATGTCTAATTTGGAGTTATCCATCAAATCGCTCCCCTTTGAACCCTGAGAATTCTGTAGAAGAGGGGGAGGAAAGACTGTAGGAGGATAACAGGAGAACATGCTCTCCTGAATAAAATAAGCAGGGCTCATATGGATTCACAGAGGCTGAAGCATCAATCACAGGGCATGCATAGGTTTGCAACAGGTCCTGCACCAGGATTTATATGTTGCAACTATTAGCTTGGTGCTTTTAGGGAACTCTGACCTGTGGGAACAGAGTTGTGTTTGACTGTTTTGTCTGATCCTGGTGCTCTTTTCTTTCTGATGGGTTTCACTACTCAGTCTCTGTATGTAGGATTTTTGCCTTGCCTTATTGTATTTTGTTTTGTCTTGTTAGGTTGTTGTCTCTTAGAGGCCTGTTCCTTTGAAGGGCTTCCACCATATTGAAAGGACATGGAGTGGGAGAAGGAGAAGAGCAGAGTTAGTGGCCTGTTAAGGGAGCTTGGAAGAGTAGACGGAAGGGAAAATATTATTGGGATGTGTTGTATAAGAGAAGAATCAATTTTCTATAAAACAAGAAAAATAAATTAATAAATAATGTATTTGCAACTCCAATATATGGGATACTCATCTCTTTTCTGACACGTTCCATACAATGTAATTTCATCTCGGTTTTAAATGATAGTTACTTGTAATTTCAAAGCCTCTGGTGTGCTATGCAATAGAAACAGTGTGTGAAATTTTCAGGGGCTGCAATATATTCTCTTATTTATGTCATGCTAATGTATTTTAAGTGACTACATTGATGATGTCAAAATACTTCTATTTAATGAGTTGAATTACTCATTACTAAAGTTTTAACTTGATCACATTTTTAGAAAAATTTTGCATCTTTCCAAATAATGTATTTTTCATGTAGAGTTAGATACCTTACTGAATATTTTCATTTATTCATATCAATATGAAGTTATAATGCTTATTTGGATTTATTTTATCAATCAGTGATATCAAATATCAGTGGAGCCAAATAACAAAAAAGTATTTGATATAACCCGCTTGCTCTCTAAGAAATTATAATATAAATTGATATTTTTAGGGCTTATTTACATTAAATCACAACTATAATATTGAGAAATGACCAGTAGCAGCTATATTAGATACTTTAAAACTTTAAATAAGTCGAAGGATTCTAAGAGAGACTAGAGCTCAGATCTTAGTAATGCATAGTATATAGTTACAGTGCTATATACTATAGAAACATATTCTAAATATGGAACGTAATGCTACCTAGAATTTACTAATTGAAAAGTCAGATAAAATAAAAACAAACACACTTAATTTGCATATTAACCATCATAAACAACAGAAGGACATCTCTGTGATGTCAGCTGGCAAAGTTAATAGTTTCAAGGAGCATAGGGTGGGATCTCAATTATAAAAATGAAGAAAAGAAGCACATGAATTTTGAAGTTTACTAAAATATCTGTTCTTTGGTTTTACTAGGTGTAAAAAGGAAACCACATGAACAATATCAAGTAGCAAGACAGCACCTGTTCTCATGAACATTGATGCAGTTTAGGAATAATTGAGAAGTATCTCAAAATACAGTTGTTTACTGGGGATGCTGATGAGACTTTAATCAGCTCAGCTATAGGTACATCAGCCTCCATTTTTATTTGACCATGTTTGCATTATATATATAAGTAGAATCTTTAAAATATAGTTTTGCAGTATGTGTGTGCATGTATCTATCTCTGTCTCTTTCTCTGTCTCTGTCTTTCTCTCTCTCTCTCTCTCTCTCTCTCTCTCTCTCTCTCTCTCTCTCTCTCTGTGTGTGTATACATGAGAACAAGCATGCACACATGTGCCTTCACTCGACAGTGCATGGACATTAGTAGTTAGGAGCTTGGTGTCACCCTCACTGAACCTGGAGCTCATTCTTAGGTTAGATCAGCTGCTAGGCCACTGAGGCTTATCATGTACTGGATCCCTTGATCCACCTGGATCTCTTTCCTTACGCCTTGGCTTTGGGGTTCACACTGCTTTGCTTAATATTTCACAATAATCCATGGACACAAACACAAGTTTTTACATTTAAATGGCAAGTCCTACTATTTACTTACTGATTCCAGCATAGAATTCATCTCCTAATTTCAGAAGCAATATGTTGGTTGTTTGTGATACAGTTTTTATTTAGTTTTAATTTGGGAAAAATTAAGTGATGGAATTTTCATTGTTTCATAAATCAATTGTATTTATGAAATGAGAGATACTCATTTCTTTTAAAAAATTGACTTTCTACAAGCTTGTTAAAAAGCAGTAGAATTATATAAATAATATTCAATTATATTCCTTATTCTTTCTTTTGTATTCTCATGAAAATTGAAACATGGCATTATGATGATTACCTATGGTCGTATACGGTATTTAATAAAGACAAAAATAATTCTCTTTTAATATTCATCAGTGACTTTGGCAAACCTATTTTATAAATACATTTATATATCCATGGTCCTATTTCTTGAGATGATGACTAGCAAATGTTTATTTAAACTCTGGGCTATTTACAAATACATCACATAATTTTGACTTTAAAAGCTACATAAGTCAAAACATCAGCTTTATGTTTCTAGTTTTTGAAATACATTCATTTACGTTTGTGTGTGTATGTGTGTATTTGTTTGTGTGTGTGTGTGTGTGTGTGTGTGTGTGTGTGTGTGTGTGTGTGTGTGTGTGACTCACAGCATGGGTATAGATGTCACAGGAGAATATGGGAGCATTGCTACTCTCCCTCCAGACCCTGTAAGTCTTAGTCTTGACCACAGATTGTCAGACTTAGTGGCAAGTCCTTTAAAAATACTGAGCCATCTGGCCAGCCCCATTTTATGCTTTTAGAGCACAGTGGTCACTGATGCATCTGTGCCTTTAGACACTTTGCACCTAGATTTCATATGACAGGTTGTGAGCAAGTTTTCTTCACACTTGTCTTATGCTGTAGTCTGTTCTATATAGTCAGTGGATCACTATCATATGGACTTCTTAAGATGGATGTCAGAGCAGGAAGCACACTTAAAGCTTGGAATGTGTAACTTATCCTGGAAAAATATGTAGAACCATCTATTTATCCCACATAAAGCACTGAAGTCAAAATAAAGGCATAATTTAAACCAAGAATATATTGATGAATTTATTAATTAATTGTAGTTAGTAACAGGAGCATGAGTGATTCAGGCCAGTAACTGCATCACTGAAAGCCTACCCTATGCAAGATAGTGATACATAAAGGCTCCATTGTGGAAGTTTTCTGAATACTTGTAGGTAGCTCAGGCCATGGGTTAGTGTCCTCTCCCATCACTTAGTTGTTCCTTATGTATGTAGCCTCAATTTTTGACTTTATAAGTTATTCAGGATTGGTTGTTTCCTGAGTCTTGTTAGCTTCCTTTCTCCTGCCAGAGGCTTATTTCGGGGAATAGTAATTAACAACATGTTCAGGGATGTTGTTGTTTCAGGTTCATACTTTTTAAAAGCTATAAACTCCTGTTAATCAGAATGGTTTACCAATTTCATGTTTCTGATCTTACTTATGATTATTTAGCAATTTCTGTGTTTTAAACTATATGTTGAAATCATGTTAAGAAATCAACATAAAAATAAAGTAGTACCAGGACTTTATAGAGAAAATTTGATGTTTTAGTAATGAAATACATAGCCATATGAATTCTAAAGCAATGTTAAGTTCAATGTTCATTTTTTAAAATAAGTTTTAAAAAATGACAGTCATAGACTTGTACCAAGTTCAATCTTGTCTGTTTAGACCTGTAGAAGATAACAGATATTTACATAATGTTTAATACTGATCTTGTAAGAAATCTAGTGATAAAAGATTCACTCTTTATAGATTACAGAAGAATATTAAATGTGCATATTTAGCAAACAGCTCTCTCAGTCTATGGAAAGGTTACTTATTCTTTATTGGGTTATTCCAATTTGATACATGACAAATTGCAGGTTTTTGACTTAAACATATTCCTCAGTTAAAAAGTAGTTCATTGAGAGAGCCATACCTCCGGGGTGGGTGTAACGTAGTAGGATCAGTGTTTTACTCTCTTTTCAAAATGCTTCAGCATGTTTGGCCCTATTTCATTCTTAATCAAAGAATAATATTATAATATATGTATTATGTTTATTGGAAAAACAACATGTTCAGGGATGTTGTTGTTTTTATATATACATATATATATATGTATATATAAAAAATTATAATTTGAAAAATGAGTCTGTATAACTTTAGATTTTATTTTTTAGCATTCTTTGAATGTATTTACTTAAAAATTTAATGAATAACTAAAGAATTATGAATTTAACAACCTCCTGAAAATAATTAAAGGAAAACTAGTGTGTATATCTAAATTGTTTTACAACCTTTCTTATAAACAATGTAACAAGTGGAATTAGAATTAAGTTCTAAAGCTTTACTATCATTGATTTACTTTATATAATAAAAATACTATTGTTGACAAATTGCAAAAATTACATTACTTAGATATTATCTCATAATTATTGACGGTTGATGTACTAGTTTATCACCTATATTTCCAGAAGTATGCATAAAATAGTGAAGTTTCTTGCATGCACTAATCATTGAGTAAAATTGTTTTTAAAATATTGAAACTGATTAATTACCTAGAGCTATCTAAATAATTGATTTTTTTCTTTAATCCTTTTTTTGCAGTCCAGTCTTTATCTCCCCTCCTGGTCTGACCCCATACCACTCCCTATTCCATACCTCCTTTACCACCACCCCCTTCCCACCCTTATCCCCAAGGAGATGTCACCATCCCCCCACCCCCACCTCACTAGACCTCCCTACTCGCTGGCACCTCAAGTCTCTCTAGGGTTAAGTGCTTCTCTCACTGAAGTCAAACAAGGCAGTCCTCTGCTGTATATGTGTGTGGGGCCTCATATCAGCTAGTATATGCTACCTGGTTGGTGGCTCAGTTTCTGAGAGATCTTGGGGATCCAGGTTAGTTGAGACTTCTGCACTTTTCATGGGGCTGCCCTTTGCCTCAGCATCTTCCAGCTTTCCCCCAATTCAACCACAGGGGTTCCTGGCTTCTGACAATTGGCTGGGTGGTAGTATCTGCCTCTGACTCTTTCAGCTGCTTGTTGGGCCTCTCAGAGTGACACTGTTAATAATCCTGTGGTGTGCTTGCAGACAGGAGCCTAGATTATATTTGTTGTATGTTCTTTTAGTTTATTATTTCCCATGTGTCTGATTGTTAAGTCCTCTGCAAATAGTAACATCTGCACAGCTAATTCTGTGATGTCAGATATAGATGAAAAACAGCATCAACAGGTTAAGGCTGAAACTACCTTATGAACTACTGAATATAAAACTGATATTATTGCAGAAATACTTTCTGAATTATAGTTGATTAAATAACTTAACTGTCAGTCAATTTTATTTTTCACTGACCTAGAAAAATTAATACTAAAGCTTACTTGGAAACATTAAAAGTAAAGTCTCTAAATAACAAGACTCAACTTGAACTGAACAAATAAAGCTGCAGCCATTCTAACATCTCCGTACATTTTGAGGCATACTACCAAGCTTAGTAACAGAAACAAAATGAAAAGACCAGCATATAACAACAATAAAAGTGATATTATGATACTGGCAAATAAAAAAGTAAACATATAAACAGAAAGCAACAGTGACTCCCTGACTCAACAAAGGCCAGAGGTGCATTGGCAAAAGGACAACCACTGTAACATACAATGTGGAGAAACCTGGATCTCCGCAAGTAGGATGCTGCTGAAACATAACCCCCATTTTTCATTCTGTACACAAATCCATAGAAAGCAGACCAAAGGCACAATATGAGATGGATACAAGTATGAAAATCTTAGTAGAATTGTGACAGTCATTGGTCTTGCCAAGGAACTTTTGACTGTGACTTGAAACCTCACAAAACCAAAGCAAATGAGGTGTGTGTGTGTGTGTGTGTGTGTGTGTGTGTGTTGGAATGGCGGAGTGATTCACATCAAATGAGAAAGCTTCTGAGAGGGAGAAATGAAGAAAAATCAAAGTAAACCAAAAAAAAAAAAAAAATCACTGAACTATAGAAAAACTTGCCAAGAAATGGTGCAATTAGAATCAGAAAATGATCTGATTAGAGCTTTTATTTTTTTTAATTATTTTTGTTGTATTTGTATGGATGGTTTTCCTCTGTGTATATCTACTTAACGACTTGCATGACTGTGGCCTAATGAGTGCAGAGAGATTTACAGATGATTGGAAGCTACTATGTAATTGTTGAAATTAAATATGCGATTTCTGGAAGAGCTACACATTTCTTTAAGATTTCTTTAAGAGCTACCTTAAACACTGAGTTCTCTTCAGCACATATTGAGATTTTCTTTCCTTTCCTTCCCCACTCTCCCTTCCCTCATCTTTCTCTTTTCCTTATTCCTTCCTTCTTTCCTTCCTTCCTTCCTTCCTCCCTTCCTTCCTCCCTTCCTCCCTTTTTTCCTTCCCTGATTCCTTCCTTCTCTCCTTCCTTCCTCCCTTCCATTCATTTTTTTTCCATTTTATTTATTTTATTTTTTGAGACAGAGTTTCTCAACATAGCTTACTATGTAAACCAAGATGGCATACAACTCACAGATCCATCTGCCTCTGACTCGTTAATCCTAAAATAAAAAAGCTTTATTACTATTCCTGGATAGAATTTTATTGAAAAAAGTTGCAAGAAAGTTTGTCCTATAAATGTAGACTTGCTTATCATTAGTTGTAAAGAAACTCAGATAAAACTATGGAGAGATAATATTTCATCCCAAACTGAGTGGTTAATATATATCAAAGTAAAATAGCAAATACTGTCATGGAGAAAATAGGTATTTAGAGCACTTTTCTTGTTTTAAAGAAGACGACATATTAGCCCTCAGCACACACAACTTGCAAATCACAATTGTCTGTATCTTTAAGCTCTGATACCCTCTTTTGACCTCTATAGAAACCTGTGCTTAGGGGTACACAAACAGACACATAAATATAGACATAATTTTAAAATATAATACATAATAATAATAAAGGTGTAAACAATTGAACTCATGTACTATTGATAGTAATTCAAATTATCAGCACTGACATAATGGAAAAGTTTGAGAGTTCCTCAAAAACCTAAAAGTAGATCTGGAATACGATCCAACTATGTACCTTCTGGGCATGTAGCCAAAAGAAATGAAATCATTGCAACAAAGATATCTTGTAAGTCCATTATTTGTAATTCCTAAGACATGGACTTTGTTGAAACTCATTTGTAAATGAATAAAGAATACTTAGAGATTATACAAAAAAACCATTCAGTCTCATACATGTAGAGTAATGGATAGACTTATAGAATTAAAGTACTTTGTGCTAAGATCAATGAACTATACTTAGAAATACAAATAACATTTGGTCACTCACTTACATGAAGTATTATCGAAAGTAAATATATCCTGAGTATATGTGTGGGACAGGGAGGCTAGATATGACTAGTGCACTTTCTGTGGACAATATTGTTTAAAGATTTAAGATTTAAGATTAAGATACACCACTGTAACCTTTGGTTCATTATATTAGTGACAGAAAACACAAAGGGATGTTATAAAAACAATAGTATCAAATCAAGTCTTTATGTGATCATTATATATATTATACCACAATCATGATTTGGAGAAAGTATTTTCAATTAAAATTAGTTTTCTATGTCTATGAGACTTTTAAATTTTAATTAGATCATTGATTATTTGGTATAAAAACTTAAAATTATTAACTGTATGTGAAAATTATTTTAATTTTGCAAGTTTTTAAAATAAGTTCTGTGGAGTAAGGAACTTACAACACTTCCTTTTAATTTTGTTTTCCAAAATTGATGTGATTTTTGTCTTCAATTATTTATTCTAATAAGATATATAGTCATAACATGTGTTCTGCATTTTTGCTGAATGTAACTCGAGACAGGAATATTTAGAAATTATTTCTATTTATCATTTTCTACAACTTAAATAGTAGATGTAATAAAAGTAGTTAATAATTTTAATTATTTAAGTTAACAAAGGTGTATTAACTTCTCCAATATGTATTAAAGAATTATAACCTTGCAGTTTTCAATTTCTAAAACAGTTCCATTTAAACCTTAAAATTTCTAATCAGAACGCCTCATGATTCAGAGGAAGATCACAAGAGTACAATGCTTCTGAATATTTTCTTTAAAGGTTCTGAATTTATATTACTTATCAAAAGAGTTTACCTTATTAATTGCCACAGTTAATTATTTCCATGCCTATAAAAGAGAGAATTTAATGCCATTTCAAAATATGTAGATTCATTTTAAAACTACCATAATAAATAAAATGTGTTCAAAGGAAACATCACAGTCAAAATAACACTATTAACACAGCTTGTTTGAAATTAGCTAGTAAAAAAATGTTTGGCATTGTGCCAGAAACAAAAAGAGCAGGTGACAAATTATAAATCATCAAACAAATTTAAAGAAGAGATATCCATTTTCATTGTGTAAGACACATTGTTTGACTTTGCAACATGTTTTAAATATAAAACAAACTTCAAAAATAACCTGCTCAAGCCTCAGCATCAGCCACAATATATCTCAGTAAGTTTGAGAAAATTGCTATTATTGATAAATATAGACGTATGCATATTCAAGATTGCATTAGACATACGTACATAAGTTTTTCATATTAATCTGAGTATTTCTAATTGTCTTCATGTCACAGTTTTTGACAGAGACATTGTACTGTCAACAGCACTAGAGTTTAAGATCACCTTGGTTTTGCAATCATCATCATTTGCACAGAAGTTTTCAGTGTAACTGCAGTTTCAGCCCTAACTCAGTTTTACCATTTGTAATTATGGGGAAGAGAAAAAAATAAAAATAAAAGACAGAAAAAAATAAATGACCACCGGAAGCCAAAAACAAAATGGGTGTAAATGTGGCTAAATTGATTTACAGAAAAGTTTTAATCAAACAGATGTGAAATTATGCAGTATTTATGTAATTTTATATTTATGTTTATATTTAGATATTACAATGGAGATCAGTTTCTAGATTTTTTTTTGTTCGTTTGTTTTCTTTTGTTTGGTTTAGTGAGATAGGTTTTACTTTATAGCCCCAACTAGTCTGGAAATTGTTTTGCTGATCAAGTTGTCCTCAGACTTGTAGCCAGCCTCCTCCTACCTTTCACCTTTTGAGGTGATAAGTGTGTGTCACTGCTCTACCTCAGAAATAACAATTTGGCTTAAGAAATAATCACTAAAATTATCAAGTGAAAAATGCCTTGATTTTTATTTTTTTAACTGAAAATATTTAAAAGAGCTTAAATTTTAAACAAGTTCAAATTAATTTATGTCAAGTAACATTTTCTTATAACAGGATTACTTATGTATATTCCTCACCAATATGTGCTATAAGATGTATATTTCAAAATATAGAAAATTAAATTACCATAGTATGTATAAAACTCCTCAGAAATCTGAAACATCTAACCTAGTATAAAACTCAAAGACTAGTAGTGAAGACAGGTCCTACAAACTTAAAGTTTGGGAGAAGAATGTAATAATCTCATATGTCTGCTCCTTTCACTAGCCCATATAATATCTGTGTGAGTGAGGATAAATTATATCTGATGGCTGCATAAACAGATATCACTTCTTCAGTATTGACTATTTGTTAAGACTCAGCATTATAAAGGGAGAAGATATCATAACTGCTAACCTGCTGCTACATACTTGCTTGGTGATTTAAATCTATTGTTTCCATGTGAGAGGGGAACAAAGAATAAAAAGTCTCATAATACTTATTGGCAGGCTGCAGTTTATAGAGCTTTCCACCTACACAATAATCCTTTCTAAATAGTATAAACAGCAGGGCCTCATGGGGAGAAAATAGAAGGATATGGTGCTCAGTTCCAAGTAGAAGAAATGCAAGAAGCGTACTGTAGGTTATAAAGCAAGATGCGGCTGTTGGTAGAATATTAGCATAAGTCATTAACACAGTATTCTTTATAAAATTTCTGAACAGGGACAACGCTAAGCACATAATTGAAAGACCATGCAGCAAAATGTAAGTATTGTATCTTGAGTTATTTATATCTAACAAACCCTCATGTGAAGTACTCATACTATTTTAAAATGAAAATATATACAGAATTCAACACACAGGAGTTCACCTAGTACATTTAGTCTATATAAATAGATATGTTTTTTTTGTTTTTTTTTTTTTTTTACCATCCTATAATGGTCACCTATTCCTATCACAATCTTAGTTACTTGAGAGCTTTGTACATCAGGCCAATGGAGAACTAAGACTGTCATGTTAACCTCTCAAGTGGATTGATGTGGTTATATTGAAACAAAGTAAAGAGACCATCTGAGTCATGAAAGATGGGAATTCCTGAAAGAGAAAATGATGGTACAAGGTTTGGAATAGGGAGATAATGAGCATCCTGGACTTAGTTTTCTTCTGAGAGTGGAAATAAAAACTAATTAAAATATACAATCTGAGACTGTGGTGTGTAGAATGATTGGAGGGGTAGCATGTGACTGAGGATCACTCTGCTGTGTGATTCTGACCCATAGTGGAGTAAAGGGAGAGGATTCTCATTAGAGTTCATACTCTTCTCTCTCCCATAGCTTCATACATAGTATTACACAATGTATATTTTCTTTATTAATTTTTCAGTAGTTTTAATTGCATATGATTATATGTTCTACCATATTTATCCATGTATATAATATTTTCACCCATTGTTCATTCTTGTTCTCTTCTTATTCCCACTGATCAGATTACTCTGCCTGGTACTCGTTTACTGATTGCTGATTACTACCCCTTTGGTACTCGTGTTTGTGTGTGTGTGTGTGTGTGTGTGTGTGTGTGTGTGTGTATGTGTGTGTGTGTGTTAGAGAGAGAGACAGAGACAGAAAGAGTCAGAGACACACAGAGAGGAATACAGAGGCATACAGAGAGAGACAGCTCAAAGAGTTTTGTTAAGTTATTTACATGAGTGTGGTGGGCTATTTTTTAGGACCATAGGACCATGTGAAACTAAGCAGTGGTTTTAACACTGAGGATAATGTCCCATCTTTTCTCATTAATCATTACCTGTACATTAAACTTCAGGGTGTTGTATGGCCCATTAATGTTAGAATCTCATGCAATGAGTACAGCTACTGTGAATGCAAAATTCTAAGTTTAATTCATGTCTGGATGTCCATATTCCACCCAGTTGTCTCTCTACCTCTGGTACTAACATTCCTTTTGCTCCTCAATATCCACATTCTCTGATCCTTGGAGAAGGAGGTTGTTAATGGGGGAAAATGGTGAGAGTAAGAGATAAATATTGAAATGGGAATTTTATTGACCAGATTACTTTTCTTTCTTTGAATTTGTATTGTCAGCAATTTGCCCAGCAATCTCTTCAACATGATAGGAAATTTACAAAGCTTTCTCACGCTGAGTGTTTACATTTGTACCACCCAGCTTAGCTTATTTATTATGTACATTTTTTAACATATTTAAACTGTAAACTGTGACATCGATTTATACAAGCTTTCTGCTATTAATATCCTGGGAAGGTTTATTTCTGATTGCATATTTAATAAGCACTGATTTTACTGACTCTAATGTTTTTTGCATTCTTATTGAGTTGCTTGGATGCTTCTGGTATATTAGACATTATTAATCATTTATAACACAATTATTGGATGATTTTTTTTCTTTATTTACTTAATCTTGGCTTTAGTTACAAAAATAGATGGAAATCTATTACCTTTTACGGCTTTTCATAATCTGACATAGGGGTGTATCAATCTTGTTACATCAAGCTTGATTTTACAGGAGGAGATTTTGTTTGTTTGTTTTAATGCAAGTGAGGCATGAAGGTTGCTGGCTGTTTGGAATTTACTGTTCTTTAGGTCTTATAATTTGTCCCACCATCAGAGTACACATGAAAATTAGTACTCCCTTTTTCTCTCTCTTTTTTTATTTTTGTTTTTGTTTTTGTTTTTTTTTTTGTTGTTGTTGTTTTGGTTTTATTTGTTATTGTCTTTTTTCTTTTTTATTGGGTATTTGATTTCTTTACATTTCAGATTTCCCTTTCTCCATTTTTTCTCCCTAGAACCCACTATCACACCCCCTCCTCCTTTCTGCTTTTATACTATTTGAATTACATGCATGTATTAAGGTCAGTTCTAGGTTGAGGGTCTAGCAAACAATAGATGCAAATAGTCAAGGAACAAGCAAGACAATAAACACAAATAGTCAAAGAACAAGCAAGGCAACATTCCCATGATCACTGTTTCTAAGGGCTTATCAGGATGACCAAAATATCTGAGCTAACTCCTCTGTCCTAGCCCAAAGTCATTTTCATGTCTGAAGGCTACTTCCTTGTTCTAGCCTAAAATTTAGATTTCTATCAGAAATTACTTATTTGTTCAAGCCTAATGTCAGATTTCTGCCTGAAGCCTACTTCCTTGTTCTTGGCCAATGTCATATTCCTGCCAAGCATCCCATTTCCTTGTCCTTGACACATGTCAGACTCTTGACAAGCAGCTCCAAAGGCTTTCCACCGCTCCCGCTTTTTTATTTTGTTAACAAGATTAAGCCTGTCTCAGATCATTCTAACAAGAATGTCTTCCTTACCCATCATGGAATATACATTATGGAAAACAATGCACTTCTGTCTTAGTTGGTAAGGCTCTGTGCAGAATCTTACCCTTCCTTGGCTTGCCAGCCTGTTAATTTAATAACTCTGTCTGGGGGTTCATTTTCAGGTTCAAGCCATGTTCTTTGGCTGCCAACATGTTGATGTTGTTAAAGACAAGTTTTAACAAGATGGGCAGGAATAAAATTATTCCCAGGACAAAAAGGGCTAGCATGATCAAGCTATTTATGCCATTCTTGAAGCTGGACCATAGTAGAAAGACTGACCTCAGGCCATAGGTAATTTTATCAGCAGCATCTACCACATCAACGCTTAGAAGAGCAGCATTTTTTAAATTCATAAGCTCCCTATGTATGGTTAAAACATCCAGAGAGGTGTTAGAATTATGCCAAATACACTGCAAGTGTCTTTAAACTTTTTCCTCATTATAATGACTACCACTGTAAATTTTAGAAATGACATGAATCCAATGGTATTTGGCATGATACTCAAGATGGCTCCTTACCTTTAAGTTCTGAACATTCTTTCAATAATTTGAATAGGATAAAGAGGATCAATCCATTCTTCCAAATACCTATCTAAATCCTCTTGTATATTCAACACAAGAGTAACATATTTTTGCTAAATGATTAACAAAATTAGCTGTCTTAACTTCTTGAGTTACAGCAATTGTAGTAGCAGTGGTGCTAGAAATTTATGTAATTAAAGTTATTATGCCAGCAATAATCAAGCCCACTATCATCTTACTTCTGCTTAAAGCCTGACTCATTTCTTCCAGTAATTTCGAGATATTTTTAGAATATCAAGGTTCTGTGATCCTCAGTGCACTTAAACAAAAGCTGGTTGATAGACCTCCATAACTGACAGGCTGGATTTCAAAACACAAACACAAGTAGAAGGTGTACAACTAATGCAACTTACATTAAATTCTGTAGAAGAAACAGAAGTAATCCCACCAACAATGGAGGAGCATTATTCTTTCTCCTCATCCTTGCCAGCATCTGCTATCACCTGAGTTTTTGATCTTTGCCATTCTGACTGGTGTGAGGGGGAATCTAAGTGTTGTTTTTATTTGCATTTCCCTGATGACTAAAGATGTTGAACATTTCCTTAGGTGCTTCTTGGCCATTCAATATTCCTCAGTTAAAAATTCTTTATTTAGCTCTGTACCCCATTTTTAATATGGTTATTTGATTGTCTGGAGTCTAATTTCTTGAGTTCTTTGTAAATTTTGAATATTAGCCATGTATAAGATGTAGGATTGGTAAAATATTTTCCCAAATTGTTGGTTGCCAGTTTGTCCTATTGACAGTGTCCCATGCCTCACAGAAGCTTTGCAATTTTATGAGGTCCCATATGTCAATTCTTGTTCTTAGTGCCTAAGCCGTTGGTGTCCTGTTCAGGTAATTTTACCCCATGCCCATATGTTCTAGGCTCTTCCTCATTTTCTCTTCTATTAGTTTCAGTGTGTCCGGTTTTATATGAAGGTCCTTGATATACTTGGACTTGAGTTTTATACAAGGCAATAAGGATGGATAGATTTGCATTTTCCTACATGCTGACTTTCAGTTCAACCAGCACGACCTCTTGAAAATGCTGGGTTTTTTTTTTTTTTTTTTTTTTTTCCCATTCAATGGTTTTAGCTCCATTGTCAAAGACCAAGTGACTATATGTATGTGGGTTCATTTCTGGATCTTTGATTCTATTCCATTGATATTCTTGCCTATCTCTGTACCAATACAATGCAGTTTTTATCACTACTGCTCTGTAGTACAAGTTGACGTCAAGGATGGTGATTCCCCTAGAGGTTTTTTATCATGAGAATAGTTTTTGCTATTATGGTTTTTTTGTTGTTGTTGTTATTCCAAATGAATTTGAAAATTGCTCTTTCTATCTCTGTAAAGAATTGAGTTGGAATTTTGATGGGGAATGCATGAAATCTTTAGATTGTTCATGGCAAATGGCCACTTTTAATATATTAAGCCTGTCAATCTATGAGCATGGGAGATATTTCCACCTTTGGAGATCTTCTTTGATTTCTTTTTTCAGGGACTTGAAGTTTTTGTTATGCAGATCTGTCACTTGCTTGGTTAGATTCACACCTAGGTATTTTATATTATTTGTGAATATTGTGAGGAGTGTCATTTCTCCAATTTCTTTCTCAGTCTGCTTATCTTTTAAGTAGAGGAAGGCTATGATTTTGTTTGAGTTAATTTTATATCCAGCCACTTTTCTAAGGTTGTTTATCAGGTTTAGGGGTTCTCTGGTAGGCATTTTTGGGTCACTTAAGTATACTATCATATCATCCATAAACAGTAATGTTTTGACTTCTTCCTTTCCAATTTGTATACCTTTGATCCCCTTTTGTTGTCTAATTGCTCTGGCTAGGAATTCCAGTAGTTTATTGAATAGGTATGGAGAAAGTGAGTAGCCTTATCTAGTCCCTAATTTTAGTGAGATTTCTTCAAGTTTCTCTTCATTTAGTTTGATGTTGGCTACTGGCTTGCTGTATATTGTTTTTACTATGTTTATGTATAGGCCTTGGATTACTGTTCTTTCCAATACTTTTACCATAAAGAGGTGTTGAATTTTGTCAAATGCTTTCTCATCATCTAGGGAGATGATCATGTGTTTTTTTTTTTCTTTGTATTTGTTTATATAGTGGATTAAGTTGATGGATTTCCATATATTGAACCATCCCTGAATTCCTGGGATAAAGCCTCCTTAATCCTGGTGGATGATTGTTTTGATGTGCTCTTGGATTCGGTTTGGGAGAATTTTATTGAGTATTATTGCATAGATATTCATAAGGGAGATTAGTCTGAAGTTCCCATTCATTGTTGGGTCTTTGTGTGGTTTAGGTATGAGCACAATTGTGGCTTCATAGAACAAATTGGGTATTGTTCCCTCTCTTTCCATTTTGTGGAATAGTTAAAAGAGAATTGGTATTAAGCCTTCTTGGGAGGACTGATAGAATTCTACACAAAAACCATCTGGTTCTGTGCTTTTTTTTTTTTTTTTATAGGGAGACTTTTAATGACTGCTGCTATTTCTTTTGGGGATATTGGACTATATAGATGGTTTACCTGATCCTGATTTAACTCTGGTGTCTGGTATCTGTCTAGGAATTTGTCCATTTTATCCATATTTTCCATTTTGTTGATTATATGCTTTTGTAGTAGGATCTGATGATTTTTTGAATTTCCTCAATTTCTGTTGTTATGTCTCCCATTTCAGTTCTGATTTTGTTAATTTAGATACTGTCTCTGTTCCCTCTGGCTTCTCTGGCTAAGGGTTTATCTGTCTTGTTGATTTTCTCAAAGAACCAGCTCTTGGTTTTGTTGATTCTTTGTATAGTTCTTTTTGTTTTGACTTGGTTGATTTCAGCTCTGAGTTTGACTATTTCTTTCCGTCTATTCCTCTTTGGTGCATTTACATCATTCTGTTCTAGAGGTTTTAGGTGTGCTTTCAAGTTGCTAGTGTGTGCTCTCTCCAGTTTCTTTTTGTAGGCACTTAGAGATATGAGTTTTCCTCTTATTGTACTGTGTCCACAAGTTTTTGTATGATGTGTCCTAATTTTCATTAAATTCTAAAAAGTCTTTAATTTCTCTATTTCTTCCTTGACCAAGTTATCATGGAGTAGAGCATTGTTCAGTTTCCATGTGTATGTAGGCTTTCCACTGATTTTATCATTATTGAAGACCAGCCTTAATCTGTGGTGATCTGATAGGATGCATGGGATTGTTTCTATTTTCTTGTATCTGTTGAGGCTTGTTATGTGACCAATATGGTCAGTTTTGGAAAAGGTACCATGAGGTGTTGAGAAGAATGTATATTCTTTTGTTTTGGGGTGTAATGTTCTATAAGTATCTGCTAAATCCATTTGGTTTATAACTTCTCTTAGTTTTACTGTGTCTGTTTAGTTTCTGTTTCCATGATGTGCATATAGATGAGAGTGGAGTGTTGAAGTATCCCACTATCATTGTGTGAGGTACAATGTGTTCTTTGAGTTTTATTAAAACTCTTTTATGAATGAGGGTGCCTTTGCATTTTGTACATAGATACTCAGAATTGAGATTTCATCTTGGTTGATTTTTCCTTTGATAAGTATGAGGTGTCCATTCTTACACTTTTTGATAACTTCTGGTTGAAAGTCGATTTTATTTGATATTAGAATGGCTACTGCAGCTGGTTTCTTGGGACCATTTGCTTGGAAAATTGTTTTCCAGCTTTTTATTCTGAGGTAGTGTCTATCTTTGTCACTGATGTTTGTTTCCTGTATGCAGCAAAATGTTGGGTCCTGTTTATATATCCAGTCCATTAGTCTATATCTTTTAATTGGGGAATTGAATCCATTGATGTTAAGAGATATTAAGTTTATGAAGATATTGTTGCTTCCCGTTATTTTTGTTATTAGAGGTTGAATTATCTTTGTGTGGCTATCTTTTTTTGGATTTGTTGAAAGAGGATTGCGTTCTTGCTCTTTCAAGGGTATAATTTCCCTCCTTGTATTGGAGATTTCCTGCTGTTATCCTTTGTAATGCTGGGTTTGTGGAAATATATTGTGTAAATTTGGTTTTGTCATGGAATATCTTGGTTTCTCCTTCTATGGTAATTGAGAGTTTTGCTGGGTATAGTAGTCTGGGCTGGCATTTGTGTTCTCTTAGTGTTTTTATGACATTTGTCCAGGATCTTCTGGCTTTTATAGTCTCTGGTGAAAAGTCTTGTGAAAAGTCTCTGGTGAAAAGTAATTCTGATAGGTCTGCCTTTATATGTTACTTGACCATTTTTTTCTTACTTCTTTTAATATTCTTTCTTTGTTTTGTGCATTTGGTATTTTGATTATTATGTGACAGGAGAATTTCTTTCTGGTCTAGTCTATTTGGAGTTCTGTAGGCTTCTTTTATGTTCATAATCATCTGTTTCTTTAGGTTAGGGAAGTTTTCTTTTATAATTTTGTTGAAGTTATTTACTTGCCCTATAAGTTGGGTATCTTTGCTTTCTTCTATACCTATTATCTTAGGTTTGGTCTTCTCGTTGTGTCCTGGATTTCCTGGATGTTTTGGGTTAGGAGTTTTTTGCATTTTATATTTTCTTTGACAGTTGTGTTGATGTTTTCTATGGTATCTTCTGCACCTGAGATTCTCTCTTCTATCTCTTGTATTCTTTTGTTTATGCTTGAATCCATTACTCCTGATTTCTTCTCTAGGTTTTCTATCTCCTGGGTAGTCACCCTTTGTGATTTATTTATTGTTTGCCCTTTCATTTTTATGTTCTGAATTGTTTTTATTTTCAATTTCTTCACCTGTTTTGTTGTGTTTGCTTATAATTTTTCAAGTGATTTTTGTGTTTCCTCTTTAAGGAATTACTTGTTTATATGAGTTCTGTATTTCTTTGAGTGAGTTATATATGTCCTTCTTAAACTCTTCTATCATCATCATGAGAACTGGTTTTAAATCTGAATTCTACTTTTCTGCTGTCATGGGGTATTCAGAACTTCCTACGGTGTGAGAAATAGGTTCTGATGATACCAAATAACTTTGGTTTCTGTTGCTTATGTTCTAGCGCTTGCCTTTTGCCATCTGGTTATTTCTAGTGCTACCTTCACTCACTGTCTATTACTGGAGCATGTCTGTACTGTTATCTTGATGTGTCAGAACTCCTTAGAGTCCAGCTGTCTCTGAGACCCTTTGATCCTGAGATCCTGGTTGTGACAGCTCCTAGGAGTCAGGCTGCTTCAGGGCTCCTAAAATCCTGGTGTGCCCAAGCTCCTGAGACTCTGTGATCCTATTTTCCTATATTCCTATGTGTTAGAGCTCCTGGGAGTCCACCCTCCTCTGGATTTTGAAGGGTTGGTTGCAGAGCTGAAGCCTAAGGGCTTCTCCAGGGGCAGGCACAGACCTGAAGGTTTCTTCCACCATTGGCCTTTAGGGAGTTCCTAGGTCCCTGAGGGTCCCAAATTACTTCCTTTTTTGAGGGGGTGTGGCCTACACACTTACATTCCGGGGCATGTGAAAACTCCTGGGAGTCCAGCCTGCTCTTTTTTTTTTTTTTCTGTCTCCCATTTTTTTAAGCATTTGTACTAATCTTTGTTAGGACAGTAGATATGTTTGAATCATTTTGTTTTTGGATGTTTTTGTACATCTGTACTTATTTTCATTTCTGTTATTGTGTGCCTTCCTAATGATAAAAAAAAAAAAAAAAAAAAAAGGTTTTCTAAAAGTAATTCCCAAATCTATCAGGATAGAGCACATATAGTCTTCACTACACTGTGTGAACATTGCTCTTATATGTAGACTGCCAGTGCTACAAACACTGAAAGATATTTTAGCCAATCTTTATTTTTGAACAGGTACGGTTATAGTACAAGTGTGGCTTGGTTTGGTACAAATCTATCAGATGATCCTGATGTGCCTAGAGATTTTCAACCTCAAAAACCCCAAGCTTGCCTCTTGCATCAGAGGCATTTCTAAGGCTCATACACTAGATCTTTAAAAATAAGTCTGGAAAAACAACCTAATTCCAAGTCTTTTATCTAATAAGTCTCCTTTCCTAACAAGCCTTCTTGCTCTGCTTGACTTCAATTCTTAGTGTATAAAAATAATCTTAAGTGAGCCAGTGCCCACATTTTAACCTTCAATTTTCTTTTGCAGTTTCTTATGAACATTTTATAAAGAGCATCAAAAGCATCTGGAATTAATACCAGATAGTAACTGCTAATGAGCTTCTTTAATCTCCAAGTCACTCCATTTTTGAGTTGGAGGACTGAGGCAAAGCTAAACATATTAAAACAAAGTTCACATAGAAATTGGAATTAGTCATGACTGTAAGTATTATTCATTACCTAAGAATTTCTATATTTCAGAAAAGTCCATCTCTTCTAATGAAATTGCTAAGAACCTTGGAGGCAAAACCAATTTTAAATACTTAATCTGCAGTGTGATGTGACATGAATAGTTGAGATTAATTCATTCGGTCTTTACTTCCAACAGTCTAGTCACTGGTTAGCACACCTATCAAACTTCTAAAACATAAGCATATTTTCTCATACAGATTCTTGTCAATTCTTTGTAGAAATAAAAATCAGGAACAGAACTAAATTTACTTTCCTCTAATTATATAGATTACTCAAAAAAGATAGTGCTTAAATCCATGATCTATTTATAGTGAAATATTTTACTTTTCATGTGTTATATGTTCTAACACATATATTACTTCAGTTCACCCTAGGAAATTGAGTCTATATTCAGTGGAAGGATGTGTTTTAATATGATGGATAGAGATAAAGCAAGACATCAGCATGTTACTCTGACCGCATTATGCATGTTCATACAATTGCACATACATATTATACACAAGCATATAACACATGTGCACAAGGGCATGCACATGCACACTCAAATAAAAATAAAAAAACAAAACCAGAAACTTTAGTTTATCCATTCTTAAAGCTTCTGGTCAAAAATTACATGCAAAGAAATTTGAATTTTGGGGAGACCTCTGTTCTTTAGCTGGATAAAGGCTGTTTTTCTCTGACCTCACTTGGTCCATTACATATACAGGCAGAAAGAATGGACACTCACTGTCAACTCTTCTCTCTACTCATAAGAGGTACCATTTTGCTATATTAAAGAACAAATACAACCTCAATTAATTATATTATATTATATTATATTATATTATATTATATTATATTATATTATATTATGTGGCCTCTCTAAAATTGCAATCACTTCAGGTGTTACAGTTTTAACAAGTACATTAAAAAAGAAACATCCCCACCTGTATAAAAGACACAGCCTCTTTTATCTTCATAAGTGTTATAAGGCAGGACATTTTTGTTACTATTGCAGACATATTTCTGTCACTGCCCCTCCAGTATGTAAACTACAAATGTCTCACTACTCTCATCACTTTGAGAAAACATCCTGTTCTATGCTCATTGTAATGCATCCAATATACTCTGCACAATTTTTATCTGTTTGTATGTTAATATTTTGCTCTCATGACTCATAACTCTTCAGTGTGAAAATACAGATAGAGTTTAAGTTGGCATGTAGCTAAATCATTGCTATTGTAATGGTATCTTGAAATAAAATCATCAGTGCTTTTAAGGTCGTTTATTCCATTCTTCACTAAATTGAGTAGCGTGATGTGTTTTCTGCTCCTTAAACTTATTAATAGATGCCTGAAAGTTTTCAATTGTTGAAAGGCACTCAAAGGGGGAATGAGGGCTTTAACCATTCCTCTGATGTGACATAGGATTGAAGTAATCAATAAAGCTCTTAACACTGTATTTTCACTTTAATGCTAAAGTTTCAATTCTTGTATTATCTCCTGCCAGTGATTGTGCCAGATTGCATATTGATAGTTGTCTACCAGGGCAAATAAGTATTATCAGTTAAAGCTGCTTCTAAGTTCAAGCAGGGTGTTGACGGCTTATTTTCAGAATACCAGATTCGGTCTTAGATCACAGTTTAGTCACAGGATGGAGCGCTTCTTACATGCCAGCATGCTTCTGGAATCTGAGACCATGAAACATTTTTGGTGCTATGCTTCTACATGGCAAAAATAAGCATATAATAAACTCCTGGTATCTTTGGAGCTATACAAAATAAAGAAAATGATTAATTTAATCTTATTTCACATTTGTACTACAGGGAATCCTTTGATTAAAAACAGGACAAATACAGTTCAACACTATTATACAAGTCTTAAAATGAGAATGAACTTTAAATAGCACTAATTGAAATATTTTCTTATGCATAATTATGCATATGTCATGACATCACATCATATAGAATAAAAGACAGATCAATGGACAATCATTCTAATTATTTTATCTAAATACAAATAAAAATTTTTAAAAGTAATTTGTATGGAGACTTTATAAAACTATGTATATAACAATAAATATCAGCTTAAAAGTGAGGGCTATGTACTTTGAATATATGTAATTTAAAATGCAATAATTTGGTCACTAATATTACATATATAATATATATTATATATTAATATTGTAATATTTTATAATATATATGATACAAATTCCCAGAAGAAAATTGTGCTCTTTCTCTACAACTCTAAAATAGTAGGCAGTCATTTCTCATACATCTTAGAAAAGATAATAATTTAAAAATATTTCTTAGAAGTCATTAACTTTATTCCATGAGAAAAAAACCCAAAAAACCCCACAAACAAACAAACAAACAAACAAATACTTGTTTCTGTCTATAGGAGGGAGCCTCATATTTATGTCAGTTTTCTATGACTTGGTTTAAGAAAATTAGAAGTGTAAATTCAAATACACCTGGAACATGTGATGCTAGTAAGACATAATTCCTTCTGTTACATGTCTCCTTCTGTTACATATGAGGCTAGTAAGATATAATTCCTTCTGTTGCATGTTTTGGGAAGGATGAACTAACTCTATATGAACTAACTTCAGATAAAAAAAAAAATACCACATATAAAATACTGCAATAACTTGTCCAATTTGCAATACAATAAAAAATGATATAAAGCCTCTTTACAAAGAGCATTGGGAAGTCTAAAAATGAGGGCTGTCTTTCACATGTCACCTAAGAAACAAGATAATACCGAACAAAGATGGTCCAAGACAAACATTCGTGGTAGTAAGTCTAGAATAATTCTTAAATACTTATGTTTATCTTATTCTTACCCTTCAAATCAAAGTTCCCACACTGACTAAAGGCTTCCCATTATATTTTATCTATGTCAAAATTCTTTGATTGTTAAAATTTCTCTGTTTCTTAACCTCACAGTTCTTGCATATAATACATGTGATATATTGTTATTAAAGCTAAGGATGTTTGTCTTCTTCACTGTAAAAGTTCAAAGGACCTGAAGAATTGTCTGACATACATGAAAGCAATTAGCAATATTTAATAGATGTATAAAAAAGTGCATGAAATATAAGCTTAATAAACATGTAAGTAGTATTAAAAATGTTATATCATAAATATGCAGAGTCAGCAAGTGTAGCTACATAATCCACTGGTTCTTTTGATTTTTCTTACTCCAAATCTGTGCACACTGGATAGCTCATCTCCTATTTCTAAAATCTGTAATCTGTGTATGTAATGCTTGTTTTTCTTCATAAATCTATCATAATTTCTACCACCATTTTTTTCAAGATTTATTTTTATTTTATATCTACTAGTGTTTACTTGAATGTATGTGTGCACCATGTGTATACCTAATGCACCCAGAGGCCAGGAGAGAATATCAGATGCTCTGCTGCCACAGTCACAGGTGATTGTGACAGCATTGTTTGGGTGCTCAAAACCAACCTTAGGTCTTCTGCAAAAGTAGTGCCATCTCTCCATCCCTGCTTGCATGAATTTCTTATTCAAAATTTACTTATTTTACCTATTTTTAAATCAAACCTTTATTTCATTCTATCTTTACTTTAGTCAATGTATATTGATTTTATATTTAATTAATATGAATATGTAAATGAGTGTTTGCTTCTTTATTTTTACTATATTTTAGAGTTAAAATTATACAAGGATGAGACAAAAATGAAAATCTGCTAAGCCAGTCTCTATCACAAAGTTCCTTTCTCACTCTCAGCTTCTGTTTGCTGATCAAGATTGTTTTGATTCATTATACATATTTTCCTTGTGTGATTAAAGCTTTATCTGCACAGCATACAAAAATTATTTTGGTGAGTGTTACTTTCTGGTTCTGTTTGAATTTATGTATAATGTCAAATTTATTTCTATGAAAGTGAATTCAATAATGCTTGGTGTTATGGTTTTATATGCTATTGCCAGCTATATTTTTCTTTAACTGTAAATTGCATAAAAACAGAAGATACAGAATATTCTCCTATATTCTCAAAAATAAACATGTTTCTGTCAAATCTATTTTTAATTTTTTTATCAAACTTGATCTTTCATGATTTCTCACAAGTATGAGTCTGTAACAATCCTTGTTTTCTTCATCACCAATATAAATATGTGTTTCTTGGGTGTATATTTACATGTGTGTGTATGTGCATGGATTCATCACACATATATACAAACATATGCATACACTCACACATACTGAATAAAGAACAAAATGTAAAGAGAAATAATGAGTGTCTGAACAGGGTCAATATTAATTTAAAATAGAACTCATAAAGTGCACTCTAGGATTTTTTTTAAAACTCAAACTCTCTCTCTCTCTCTCTCTCTCTCTCTCTCTCTCTCTCTCTCTCTGTGTGTGTGTGTGTGTGTGTGTGTGTGTGTAAGTATGAATAAAGTGGCTAGAAGAAAGTGTCTGATACCTTGCAGGTGGAGTTACTTACATTTAACTAAAAGTATATGAATAAACTATTCCCTCAAACTAACATTGCCTTTAGTTTATGTTCATTTATGAATCTGTTTGTGATCAGAAAAAATTTTTAACTAAATTACAAAATTAAGACTACTATGTCCCTTTCTCTCTCTCCCTCCCTCCATCTCTCCTTATCTATTTGTCAGTTGTTTTTCTCTCTCTTTCCCTCCCCAAATCCACATTTAATAGATATATATTTGTATTTATCTATTGTTAAAAATAGTGCTTGTGTATGTCTGTGTGTGTGTGTCTGTTTGTGTGTATGCATAAATTTAAAATGTATATAGATATGTCAGTGAAAGGAATATATACAAGATGAGTTTAGGATACCCAGTCATTCATATATATCTTACAGCCAACAACATAAAAAAGAATAATGCATTCAACAGCTGAGTGGATCAGTGCAAGCAAATTGTTATTAACTGACATATATGTCATTACTATTGTTTTACATTTTAATCATTTTCCCCAATTATTCTATACAATTTTAAGTATGATGGTTTTGGGAAACAATGGTCACATTTTTTTCTCTCATGATTAGACTGAAGTTTCATGCTGAGAAGGATCACAGTGAGCAAATGTCCCTGATGGAGGATGTGTCAAGGACAAGAGACTGTGGAAGAGGCCCATGAAATTTTAAAACAATATCTTCGTAAAATAAAAAAGGGGGAGGTATCTTCCCATACACCACAAATTTATTTAACTAATGTTATTTTTATTTTAAATTACTTTAAAAAAATAGATGCCAAGGAACTATCTTCTGAGTGTCTATGGCACTCTACAACTAAGGATACTTATGCATAAGTGAAAGGGAAGTATCCATTTACTGGCATATGGCATGATCTCAATCAGGTATTTAATATGGGGAAGAGGGCATGTTTGTGTTTTTTCTCTAGGATGCTGAAGAAGCATGGTGGATGTCAGAACAACAGGAAAGATAAGCTGATGCCAGGACAAAGACTGATGATGACTTTTAAGCTTGCTCAGTGCCCTAACACTGGTGACTGAGAAGCTGTATTGGACATATATTCCCGACCCACCATTGCTTACCTATACCTCTAATGGTACAAGCTGCCTTGTCTCAAGTTTTTAGACCCTGTAGAACAGAGAATCAAAAAGAGTAGTTATAATGACTCTTGTATTTTTCTTAAATATGGCCGATTATTCAGACTCAATCATGGACTGTTCTAGAAATCAATCCAAAGTTGGAAATAACAGTTTTCATTTGGAAAGTCTGCTGGACATTTTTGGAGACATATTTGGAAGTTAGCTGCAGTTTTCTATGATATTATGTTAGCAGAGATAAAGTTGGGGCAGGATCTGGATTTTAAACAAGTGTTAACACATGTGTTAAGTCTCTTTTAATTGTCAAGTTAAAATTACTTTTGTTTCTTCTACAGTATTTAATGTATGTTGCATTGATTGTATACTTTCTAATTGTGTTAGTGTGTTGAAAATCAGCATGTCAGTTATAGAGGTCCATCAACCAGATTTTTTTATTGCCCTGAGTATCACAGAATCTTGGTCTTCTGAAAAAAGTTGCAAGTACTGGAAGAAGTGAGTGAGGCTTTAAGCAGAAGCAAGAGGTTAGTGGCTTTGATTATTGCTGGTATAATAGCTTTAATTATTTTAATTTCTAACACCACTGGTTCTGTAATTGCTTTGACACAAGAAGTTAAGACATCTACTTTTGTTAATCATTTAGCAAAAATGTGTTGAATATAAAAGAGGATTTAGATAGGCATTTGAAACAAAGGATTGATGCTTTTTATCCTATTCAAATTACTGGAAGGAGGTTCAGAGTTTAAGAGTAAGGAGCCTTCTCTAGTGACATGCCAAATACCATTGGATTCATGTCATTTCTAAAATTTACAGTGGTTGTCATTATAATTAGGAAAAAGTTTAAAGACACTTGCCGTGTATTTGGCATAATTCTCACACCTCTCTGGATATTTAAACATTGCATAGTGAGCTATGAATTTAAAAAATGCTGCTCTGCTGAGCATTGATGCAGAAGATGCTATTGAAAAAATTACCCATGACCTGAGGTCAATATTTCTTTTTTGGTCAAGCTTCAAAAATGACATAAATATCTTGATCATGCTAGCCCTTTTTGTCCTGGGGATACGTTTATTTCTGCTCATCTTGTTAAAGCTTGTCTTTAACAACATCAACATGTTGGCAGCCAAAGTACATGGCTTGAACATAAAAATGAACCCCCAGACAGAATTATTAAGTTAACAGGCTGGCAAGTCAAGGAAGGGTAAGATTCTGCACAGAGCCTTACCAACTAAGACAGAAGTACATTGTTTTTAATAATGCATATTCCATGATAGGTAAGGAAAACATTCTTGTCAGAATGATCTAAGACAGGCTCAGTCTTTTTAATGAAATAAAAAAGGGGGAGAAGTGGAGAGCCTTTGGAGCTGCTTGTCAAGAGTCTGACATGGGCCAAGGACAAGGAAATGGGATGCTTGTCAGGAATATGACATTGGCCAAGGACAAAGAAGTGAGCCATAGGCAGGAAGCTGACATTAGCCTAAAACAAAGAAATAATTTCAGATAGGAATCTAAATTTTCAGCCAGAACAAGGAAATAGGCTTCAGACATAAAAATGACTTTGGGCTATGACAGGGAAGTTGGTTCAGATAGTTTGGTTATCCTGATAAGCCCTTAGAAACAGTGATCATGGGAATGTTTACATAATTTTGTTTATTGCCTTGCTTGTTCTTTGACTATTTTTATTATCTTGCTTGCTCCTTGAGTATTTCCATCTATTGTATTGCTAGTTTCTCAACCTAGAACTGACCTTAATACATATAAAATGTAAATAAATAAAATATCCAATAAAAAAAAAAGAAAAGAAAGGCAAGTGGATCTCTAGGAGCTTGAGGTCAACTGTCAACTGTGTCTTTGTAGTGAGTTCTAGAACAGCCAGGACCACCCAGTCTTGAAAAATTCAAAACTAAATAGATAACACAATAAAGAACATAATTCAGCCTGCAGTCAATTCTTGAAAAGTGTGGGAAAACAATCAAAAAGTTTTAACAACAAATTGACTAAATGACCTAAGAATATACAATTAAATAAGTAAATAAATAAATAAATAAATAAATAAATAAATAAGTAAAGTTTTTCTATTTACATGAGGCTTTTGTCTTTTGGCCCTTTTATCAATATGAGCTAAAGGATATGTATTTATATATCTGGCTATAATTTTATAAACTTACTTCTGGATAAACAGGATCAAAATTTGACCTTTGGAAGAATTTTTTCTTGCTCATATGTCCTTTTAACTCAGAATATGTGTGAATATATATTCTTATTCCGTATATTGCAACAGTGTAGGGACACTAACACTGAGTCCTAGTGTATATATTTCTATTTATGACCCAAACCCAGACATTCCTCAAGAGATCTGGATATTCAGTGGAGAATAGTATGAAAAATATTCAGAGCTCAGTTGTGGACCCTGAAGTTTTTATTAAAATATTCTTATTTTAGGTTTTTTGGTTGTCTGAGCAGCAAGCAGTACTAATTAATGTGTACTAATTAATGAATGTACACATATCTAGAAACATGTATCATTTTACATCTGTAAAAGACACTTAAATATTAATTATATGGCTATAAATTTTATAAATTAGTTGTTTTCAAGATTTAAAATATCCATAAACTTATCTAAGAGAATTATGGAGATTATGAATTGTCTCGACTCCTGTCCCGGATCACTGGTTCTTTCCAGTCTGGGCCCAAGCACTGAGCAGATCCTGGGTGGCAGCTCTGCCCCCAATCTCACAGAACCCAGAGGAAGCAGGCCTCCCAGGAGCTCTAACCCAGGCAGTATCTTAGGTAAGCAGACAGCAATGCCCGCCCCAAACAAGGAGTAATTGGGACCCACTAGGACTCAGGAAGTCACTCCTGGCTGGGAGCACTGGTTCCTTCCTGTCTGCACCTGAGCACTGAGCAGATTTTGGGCCCCACCTCTAACCCCAGTTATAACACCCACCCTACACAGTTCTGATACAACCAAGATAATAGGAAAGACAGAGACAGGACAGGTAGCAGTAAGGAGATCCAGATTGCAAAAGGTAAGTGCAAGAACAGAAGCATCAGCAACCCAGGGTACCTGACAAGATGTCCGTAAACATACAAGAAGCCTATAGAATGCTGAATAGACTAGGCCAGAAAAGAAATACCTCCCATCACATAATCAAAACACCAAGTGCACAAAACAAAGAATATTAAATGCAGTAAGGGGAAAAAGGCCAAGTAACATATAAAGGCAGACCTATCAGAATTACTCCAGGCTTCTCACCAGATATTATAAAAGCTAGAAGATGCTGGGCAGATGTCATACAAACCCTAGGAGAACACAAATGCCAGCCCAGGATACTATACCAAGCAAAACTCTAAATTACCATAGATGGAGAAACCAAGATATTCTGTTGGGGCCCGACTTTTAGCAGAAAGCAGCTATCAGCTTTGCAGCCATCTTGAGCCATATACCCTGACATGAGACTTGGATTACAATAGCCTACAACAGCTGAGCACACTCCGAAAATCTTGGTTTAGATACCTTGGGTGTGTGAGATTAAAGGTGTGTGACTTAAGAGTTTTACTTAGAAGTGTAGATATCAGATTTAGAGACAAGACCTAAGGGCATGGTTATAGGTGTGACCAAAAGGCATGGCTTAGAAGTGAGACATATAAAAGGATAGAGGCAGACAGAGAAAGTAACAGATTACTTGACATTAGGTAGGAGACACTTTTAGGAGACACAGCAGAGAGAAGACAGAGAAACAGTACAACTTGGAGGAAAACAGATTACCTGACATTAGGTAGAAGACACTTTTAGGAGACACTTAGAGGAAGAGAGACTGAAGAATAAACGGGATTGAAACACACGCTGTCTGGTCTCCATTCTTCGAGTCCGCCCTCACCCTCTCTCTTGCTGAACCCAGACCCGCGGACTGAAGCAGCAGCTTGGGCCGGGATACAGTGGCCGCCCAAACTCGGGGCAGACCAGGGCCTCAACATTTTGCTTGGGCTGCGACAATATTCCACGACAAAATCAAATTTAAACAATATCTTTCCACAAACCCAGCATTACAAAGGATAACAGCAGGAAAGCCCCAATACAAGGAGGGAAATTATACCCTAGAAAGAGCAAGAAAGTAATCCTCTTCCAACAAATCCAAAAGAAGATAGCCACACAAAGATAATTCCTCCTCTAAAAACAAAAATAACAGGAAGCAACAATCACTGTTCCTTAATATCTCTTAACATCAATGGACTCAATTCCTCAATTAAAAGACATAGGCTGATGTTTGGATACATAAACAGGACACAACATTTTGCTGCATACAAAAAACCCACCTCAGTGACAAAGACAGACTCTACCTTAGAGTAAAAGGCTGGAAAACAATTTTTCAAGCAAATGGTCCTAAGAAACGAGCTGGAGTAACCATTTTAAAATCTTCAGCCCAAAAAAGCAAAGGGAGGGACTCATGGCACCACCTGTATAGGTAGCTAAGGGTGGCCTTGCCAGGCATCAGTGGAAGTGGACAGCCTTGGTGCCTGAAAGTTTGGGGAATTTGGGAGCAGGGAGACAGAAATGGGAGGATGGTGGGAGCACACGGTCATAGAAACTCCCAGAATTATATGGATAGACATGACAGAGGCAGGTCGCCAAAAGACTAGATTCCAGATCTCAAACAAAAATTACCTTGATACGAAAATTTGTTTTGAGAATTGTATACTGCAGAATACACAGCCTTGGTGTATCTACTCATCAAGCAAGCTGAGCAGACCTGCTCGAACCTCTGATGTCCTGAAATTCCAGCTGGATGCAGTGAAGACACAGCATCAGAGGCTTATCAATTTACTCTTCCCCCTGCCCCTCTTCTAATATCTCAATGCCTGTAATCAGCTTGAAGAAATTAATGAAGAGTCGGGGCCCCTATTCCCTGGGCTTGGGGACTGAGGTGGTTAATATTGGGCTTTCTTTCTAGGGAAAAGTAGCGGTTTTGTTGGAACAGGTAGGGTTAGCTAGGATTTATTGCATAGCCATAACCTATTGGTAGAAATCTGTATAATTGTTATTAAAATGAAGTTATAATTCTTAAATGGTACAAAATTTACTTTGATTTCAAATTTAAAATTTTCATTTGTATGAGTTTCTTATTGATATAAAAGTGAGATTAATATTGTTACTCTCATAGGCATTGTGCCTGTATAACATATTTAGGAATACAAGGCTTAGACCCAGTACTTTTTTAACTTTTTTTTTTAAACAGATTTGAGATGGTTAGCCTGTGAGTTAAGGGCCTATAGCAAATTCATGGCTTTGAGTTTATTGTTAGCGTGTTTTCTATATTTTATTTTGAAGTAGCTGTGAGGAGTTAACAGACAACAGTCCAGATTACCTTACATGGACAGTTGGTTTTTAAAACATCAGAAGTCCACAAAATTGACATTACAAACATATCTGTATTAATGTTCATTTTGATTAGAGACCTGTCTGCTCCTGACAGCTTCCTGTCTTGGATTCTAAGAAGAAATTGAGCATCTTTGGAATTACTCCAGTTGTGGTGAGACATCCACTAGGCAAGAATTTCCTCTTTTCATCTACAGACAAATTACTGTCCAGAAAAGGACACACTTGCAGAATAGTCGACTGATTATATCTGCCAAGACAGAGTAATCAGCCCTTAATAATTCTGCATAAATAGATCTGTCAGATGATCCTGGGCCAGAAGGCTGAAGATCAGATGCTCCAACGTTTTGTAGTATATGGATTGTCCAGGTGTTCAGTGGTCTCTATAAGTTGGCTAACTTTTAGAAGCTATGCTTTGTGTTTCCCATAATTTCAGTTAACTCAGTCATTCTGGTTTTCTGGTGAGGTTGAAAACTTATAGTCTCGTAGGCAATCCTAGCTATTTACTTTGAGGGAAAAGATTTTAGAGGATGGTTTTTAGCTGACATTCATTCTAAACCCAAGAGAAAAAGCCAGATTCAGAACTAAGTGTTTTATTTAGGAGAGATGACAGAGGTTCTGGTTAGTCAACAAAATGATGGACTGGCTATTAGGTTTATCTTGTACCTTACTGACACAAATTGGTATAGTTATGCTCTAATTGTATTTTGAGAAATGTTTTAACACGTAGGGTGATGTGTAGGAGGAGCTAATGTGGGAGGAGTAAGGAGAGGAAGAGAGGAGGAGCTAGGTGATGGGACAGAAAGAGAGAGAGAGAGAGAGAGAGAAGAGAAAGGAGAGAGAGAGAGAAATGGAGGCTGATGTTTGCATGTCTCCGCCAGTCAAAGATAGTTGATATATCTAGGTTGCGTATTGGGTTACACTTCCAATTGATATTGAGCATTACCAAACTTATAAAGCCTTTGATTAATATTTTAAAAAATGTGTAAAAGCAAAAAGGAAAAGGGGGCATGGGATAGGGGTTTTCTAGTGAGGTGAAATGGGAAAAGGAGATGGCATCTGAAATGTAAATAAAATATCCAATAAAAAAAATCATTAAAAAATAAACAAAAATTACTTTTCCCTCTAATGAAGAATGAAAGAATTACTCATCCTGGGCAAATAATGAGGTAAAATTCGTATACTGAGAGGATTCGTATAAGCTCTATATATTTTATTACGTCAAATAACAAATATCTAAAACTCTAGCTATTCAAAATCGTCAAATATTCACAGACATACAAAAGCAGAGGCAGAGATAATAGATAATGATGGAAAATTTTCCACAATATAAAAATGAAATATCTAAAACACTAGCTATTCAAAAATCGTCAAATATTCACAGACATACAAAAGCAGAGGCAGAGAAATATTATAATCTTGCCATGCAGGGTAGTACTAAACAGAGTGGATAAAAGTGTGTTGAAAGAATAAATGGAGGCCTGCCATTTTATGAAATTTGAGGCCTTTAGTTTATTAAATTCTGACATTTTGTACCTCTAAAGTAGTACATAAGGACATTATTACTATTATCACATAAATAATTAAGCATGTATTATATATATATATATATATATATATATATATATATATATATATATTATATCTTGTAAAGTTGATCTGTTCACTAACTTTGCTATCTAGAGATGTCATTCTTATCAATATGATTTCAAAATAAAAAACTGTCATAATGTAAAAAAAACAAAAACAAAAAAAATGAATTGTCTCATTTCTGATCTTCAGTTTCTGACCCCCTTATTGGGTAGCACATTATTCTGAGATTCCTATAAGAAAACTCTTTTTATTGAATATATTATTTATTTACAGTTCAAATGTTATCCACTTTCCCTGACTCTCCCTCTGGAAACCCCCTATCCTGGTCCCCTCCCCCTGCTTCTATGATGGTGATCCCCATGTACTTCCACCTCACCGCCCTACATTCCCCAACACTGGTGCATCTGAGCCCTTACAGGACAAAGGGATTATCCTCCCATTGATGCCAGATAAAGTTATCCTCTGCTACATAAGCTGCTGGAGTCATGGATCCCTTCCTGTGTACTCTTCGGTTGGTGGTTTAGTTCGTTGGAACTTGGGGGTGGGGTGGAGGCTGGTTGGTAGATATTGTTATTCTTCCTATGGGGCTGCAAACCCCTTAAGATCCTTCAGTCCTTTCTCTAAATCCTCCTTTGGGGTCCCTGTGCTCAGTCCAGTGGTTGACTGTAAGCATCTGCCTCTGTATTTGTCAGGCTCTGCCAGAGTCTTCATGGCATCTGTAAACTCTACAACCTTCAAAGAATCCCAAAAAAGGAACAGACACCCTCTAACCTAACCTGGTGAGCTATTGAAAGTTTTGCAGTGTGTTCCAGGGTCCCATCTTTTGATAATGGTTCGTACTGGGGTCCGCTTTGGTAATGCAGGTGCTGTTGAGTTTTCCATGCCCCTGTAATTAATCCTTCATCCACAATCCTGCAAGTAACTACAATTCAACTCTTTGGTTTACCAAGCCAGACTTTAGTTGGTCATTGGTTTTGCTTTGGGAAGTAATGAAAGATCTGTGCATCTTTTCTTAGGAATAGAATCCTACAATACTCATACTTCTACTAACCAGCCCTGGGATTTCTGGTATGAGCCACTGTGGACAGCTATATTGTTGTTTACTTAAAACCAATGGGTGAAAAAAACTATAATTCTCAAACTACTAAAATACCTGAAAGGTTCATGACACCCTTTTCCTGCATTTATTATATATTTTTCTAAACTTATTGATGACTTCTTACCTCATTGCTTGTTTCTCTGCTCATCCTTTTAGTCATCCTTCAGGTGGTATATAAAACCTTTGTCAATTTTGTTTTATAAAGAATGAGGGAATTCTAGGACTTTCAGATAATTAACAAATTGTAGTGGTTACCTTTCAAGATAACAGTTTTTAGTTCACATTGCATCTTGCTAACAGAAAAGCTTTACTGGAACAAAATGGTTTCATTCATAAAATCATAATTCCACAAAATAACTGTCATTCCTGCAGGGATGCACTGCAGGTTATATCAGAATGAACAGTTCTATAAGTACTACTTTAACAGTAATGATAAACTTCAAATAAATACAAATCTACTTGGGAGCTCAGAAATTTTAAAACATATTTAAGTTCATTAATAATAATGCTTTTGTTTTTCTCCAAGAAAAATTATGCTTGCAGGAACATGGCTAATTAAACATTATTTACAGTTGGATTAGGTCCAATAAAAAATTAACTCATACAAAATATATTAGGTGAACTCATTTGGTTAATTTTAAATACTCTTTTTATATTTTATGTATATAAAAGATTTCTGTGCATGTATGCATGTACTTTATGCATGCTTGTTGCCCATGCAGGCTAGAAACCATTTTATGATTCCAAGAACTGGAGTAACAGATGTTTGTAAGTCTTTATGCGGGTGCTTGGAATGAAATCCAGGTCATTTTCAAGAGCAGCAAGTGTTCTTGGTCACTCAGCAAAGTCACTGCCTTATAATAATTTTTGTTTAATTCCACAATTATAGTTAACTCAGTCATTCTGGATTTCTGACAGGGTTGAAAACTTATAGCCTCATAGCCAATCCTGGCTATTTACCTTGAGAGAAAAGATTTGAGTGGATGGTCATCAGCTGACATTCATCCTAAAGCCAGGTTCAGTTTTAGTTAGGATAGATGACAGAGGTTCTGGTTAGTCAACAAAATGATGGACTGGGTATTAGGACTATCTTGTACCTCACTGGTACAAATTGGCATAATTATGCTCTAATTGTATTTTGAGAGAAAAGTTTCATTTTAACAGGAAGGGTGATATGTAGGAGGAGCTAAGGTGGGAGGAGTACTGAGAGGAAGAGAAGGAGTAAGAAGAGGAGGAGAAGAAGGAGAGGAGAAGCTAGGTGATGAAAGAGAGAAAGAGGGGGGGAGACAGAGAGGCAGATGTTCATGTATCTCCACCAGTCAAAGACAGTTGATATATCTAGGTTGGGTTGTCTGTTACACCTCTGATTGAACAATACCAAACTTATAAAGCCTATGATTAACATTTTTTTAAAAATGCATAAATGCAAAAAGGAAAAGGGGGCATGGGATAGGTGTTTTCTAATGGAGGATTGGGGAAAGGGGATGGCATCTGAAGTGTAAATAAAATATCTAATAAAAAATGGAAAAAAATAAAAAAATAATTTTTGTTTAAAAAGGTATGTGAATTCTCCCACAACTTGTATTTTAATAATGATACTATATAGATTCCTAAACATCTTGTTTTCATTTATTACATGATTTAATATGTATAAATTTGTGGCATTGACTGTTATGACTTTCTACCTTAATAATGAGAAATTGAAAATTTCCAAAAAATAAACTTATTCTTAGATCATACAAACAATACAGATTTACAAGACAGGAGTCTGTTTGTAATCCTTTGGCCTCATGTAACAGATTTTGCCTTCCACACTTACAGAAAGTAGTGCTATATGCAGTTCAGGATGGCCTATGCTTTTCTAGGAAGACGGTATTTTTCTATTGGTTTTCATCCCTAACAGCTGATGCTCTTAATGTTGTGCTCGGAGGTTCTTTTCACAAGTCTTGGAGTATGTTAAATTGCAGACACCTGGAGGATATAACACTATTTGTCTCAAAGTGGCACAAGGATGCTTTACTTTGGTTTGAGTATAAAAAAATGCATTGAAGATAGTTCAAACACTTGTAACTATTGAAAATTAACTGTACATTCCTAAACTTCTACTTTTCCTAGATAAAGATAAATGATCATAGTATGTAGTATCAATAGATGAAACAATTATCACAAAATGCTATATATCACAGAGCTACATAAATAGAAGTCACAGATACTCTATACTTAACAAAGGAGTTTTGTAGGAGGAGCTAAGGTGGGAGGAGTAAGGAGAGAAAGAGAGGTAGCTAGGGGAGTGATGAGATGATAGAGAGGCAAACATGGAGGCGGATGTTCACGTGTCTCTGCCTGTCAAAGGTAATTGGTATATCTAGGTTGGGTATTGGGCCATACTTTTGATGATATGGACATCTTGTTTTTGATCATTACCAAGTATATAAAGCCTTTGGATAATTTGAGCATTAGAGTCTCATTTGTCTACCCAGCCCTCATAGTTGGCGAGATGGTCTGGGCAATGCCCAGCCTTGCAGAGACAGTGTGGAAGATTGGCAGAACTGTCTCCCACGCTGATGTCTCGTGGGTGGCAGGGCTGCTGTTTCTGGCTCTCAATTTCCAGCTGTGGCGCACATGTGGCCTCATGGCCTCGAAACATGGCATCTGATCTAGGCAGAGACCCTGCAGCCTAGACAGTTGGCTTTAGTGGCAGTTGATTTTAAATAATTACAACAACAGAGTTTTGTTGGTTTTATATATTGAATGAATTAATAGGTAGGTAAGAAGATGATTCAATTGATAAAGTGCTTGCTGAAAATGTGTGATTACATGTATTCCACCCCTGTACTTATGTTAGGAGGTAGGCATGATGGGATGCACTTGAAACATTTAGGCAAGGGGAGGCAAAGATAGGGGAAATAGTCTACCTAAGGAACAGGCCATCTTAGTGGAGTCAGTGAGCTCCAAGAGAAATCTTGTTTCATAAAGTAACATAGAACTCAGTTTTTAGTACCGGTGTATTACTCTTGCAGAAGACCTGAAATCCAGATCTAAATTGTGAGTGACAAATGCCTGGAACTCAATTTTCTGAGTATTTGATAACTACTGTTGTACATCTATACAGCCAGGAAAACCCAAACATAAAATAAAATACTTTTTAAAAGTAAGATGAATGGTGCTTGAGAAACAATATCAAAAATTGTTCTCTGGCTTCCAAAAGCACCCAGACACACATGTGCATATGCATGCAACATACATGCCTCACACAAAAAAAGACATATGTACTCAATAGAAGGGCAAATACTGAAAATAAAAAATGTCTTGCAGTGTGTAGGAATCACAATACATGATTCATATGAATCAAGAAAACAAAAATACAGAATTTGTGTATTTGTTGTTGATTATTCAGTTTTCATAATGTTGCTAGGATCAGTTTGCTGCTCTCAGTTTCTGTTGCCAACAGAGAGTTTGTATAGTGTAATTGTGCTTTTAGAGTTGGCTCCAGTGAACTTCTATTCACAGTTTTGTGGACTGTATTGCCTACTGAACTTCACTAAATTTTTGTTAATTCTACCTACCAAAAGTCACTGCCAGGCTAAGATGGCTGTGAAGATCACAAAGAACTTTTCTAGGGTACACAATGCATGATGACCAAACAAGTGGTGTAGATCAGTCTAGAGCAGTAGGAGCTTTCATCTTGTCTGCTTCAGGAAACATCTAGTCTTTATCTCTGAAAGTTTCTTATTCACTTATCCATTACCTCACTCAAATGTATTCAGTTTCTACTAGACACATCACAAAATAATATAAAATACTCATATTTTAAACTATGTTTAATTCTTGGCTAATATTCTGACTCTGCAACTTATTAGCTCCTCACTTCATGAAACCTGCATACAGAATATCACAGTAGTTCTATTTTGTACAAATGAGAATTACATGACCTATGATAACCTATTTTATTTTTAAACACTAAATGAAATTACTATATGTGAACACACACACACACACACACACACACACACACACACACACACACATTGCTGAATACAGCTTCAACCCATTATGTATACAAAAGAAAAATATAAGAACATTTCTAAAATTTTGGATCTGGGTCAGCATGATGGCTCATCAGATAACATATTTGCTGCACAAGCCTCATTGTCAATGTGTGATGTCTGGAACTCATAATGAATTTTAGAATCATATTAACTTTTATTTTTATAACATCAATGACATTTCCTTTAAAATTAATTAGGGGCCAAATCTTGAATAACCTTTTAGACATTTGGTACACATGGTTTTAAATGTGTATTGATGGAAACATTATTTAAAATTTTTGCTACACAACATTTATATTCTTGCACTTCTAGATAGAAAGAATCTAATACCTTGTACACAAATGTTGGGGACCGCACTAGCCCCAAGTTGGGGCGGCCAAAATAAATGTTGCAGCCCAGGCAAAATGTTGAGGCCCGGGCCGACCCACGTTTGGGCGGCCACTGTATCCCGGCCCAAGCTGCTGCTCCGGTCTGCAGGTCGGGTTTCAGCAAGAGCGAGGGTGAGGGCAGATTCTACCTAATGTCTGATGTGTATGAATCTCTCTCTCTAGTCTGATGTCTGGTTCTGTCTTCTATAGTCTCCCTAATGTCTGAATCCTACTGTTTGCCTCTGCATTTTATATGTCTTACTTCTAAGCCACGCCCCTAAGTTACACCTTTAATCATGCCCTTAGGTCTTGTCTCTAACTCTGATCTCTATACTTCTAAATCATACTCTTAAGTTACACACCTTTAATCTCACACACCTTTAATCTCAAGGTATCTAAACCAAGATTATCGGAGTGTTCTCAGCTGTTGTAGGCTGTTGTAATTCAAGTCTCATGTCAGGGTATATGGCTCAAGATGGCTGCAAAGCTGATAGCCGCTTTCTGCTAAAAGTCGGCCCCCAACACACAAAGGCTCTTCTTGAACTGCACACAGTTGCCACTCAATGAGTCCTCATATGACCTCACTTCTTCAAAGATCTCTCTGGTGTCTTTTATTATTAGGACACTGCATCAGTATTTTGATTGGAGCATCAACACGATGAGCTCAGTCATTCTTAATTCTCTCTTAGAAGACCCATTTGTAGATAGTCTTGTAATAATTACAGCCTTAATATGAAACTTCACTTCAGTGGGTTCTGGGCCACTTTCGGTACATTAGAGGTGCATAAGAATCACAGAATAAGGAAAGCATGCCATGGTAGCGGCTGTTCTGGCTTCTATGGAGACTGACCCATTGATATCTTAACTCTTATTTCAGCTTTAGAAGCCTTTTTCTCTGCTGCCAAGCTGGTACTACAGGAAGGCATGTGATGTTTTCCAAGGCCTCATCAATATTTCCATGAAGAGTGCAGAAATTTTCTAGTTCCTGAATGGAGATAAGTGGCCTGAGAGTGAAGTAGTCTTACCTACATGATGAAGAGAAGTCAGTGTTGTGTGGCACTGCACTCAGTGGAGCATGATATTCATGTCTTGTGGAGTACCAGCTTTCTTCAGAAAGTGATTTCTTATGTATGTTGCCCTGCTCCAATTCTCACATTATCTCAATTTTAATACCATTGATAGTAGCTTTCTTTACTTCACAATGATTTTAATGTTACAGGATCTTGTTTGTTTGTTTGTTTGTTTGTTTTTGATCTAGCATTACATGCTTTGAGATAGGAAGAATTTCTAAGAATGGCCCACCAGTACTCTATGTTCGTTCTGTTCACTGACCTATAAACATAATCCTCAAGCAGCAAACTCAGGGCTCTTTCAGCAAATTTCTGGAGATGGGGCAGCCTCCCTGACACATGAGGATGATCTCTGTACAATTACAATGTTATGTCTGTGAATACATGAAGCAATTTAAAAAAAAAAAACTGTTAAAACAAACAAGCAAATGCATACACATACCACCACCACCACCACCAAAATCAACACCAACATCAATAAAAACAGAGGCTAATAATATTCTTAAGCCTGTTGAAAAGTCTGAAAAAGAAATGCATTAATACCTTTTCTTAACACACTGCGAATTGTGTTTGAATAGTGTTGTCAAAGGAATCCATGTATCAGTAGTTTGTTGAGAAGGATAGAAGAAAAGAAAGGAAACTGGGGAAGACAACAAAAGAAGAAAGAGAAGGAAGAGGTGGTGATTTGGAAAGAAAGTTGAAAGGTCACATGTCTTTATCAATATCTATTATGTGCCTCATACTGGAGTGTTTGGTGTAGTGGAAAGTACAGTATTATAATTAGGTGAGTCCAAGAAATTTGGTGAAGTTGAATTGTAAAATGTGCTAAGCTAGATTGTAGGGATGGATTACCTGTACAACATTATCAAAATCATTCGAATATATGGCCATGGTGATTGAATTTATGGCATATGCATTGTAACTTGGCCGTGTTTAAATGACAATAAACAGCAATAAAAATGTTGATGTGCCTCACAATGTATGGATTACTACGAAGGCTAATATAGCAAACAAACTGGATAACTAGATACATATCAAATTATTCCATTGACTAGAAGAAATACATTATAAAAAATTATCCCTATCTTTATAAAAAATTCCCTTTTTAGAATGTTGAAAGTTTGCAGCAGTTTCAAAACATCTGAAAATATTTTTCAAAAAGCTACACAAGAGTTTTATTTGAAAATTTCTCCAGTGATTAATGTCACTATATTTTCACATTGATTTCAAAGACTATCCTAATGGATGTTTTCACTGTGTAATTCTAAAATTTGAGCAAAGGTTTAAATGATAATGATCATGACTATGTTACTATTTAAACAGTTTTACTAGTTAAATAATATACAAACACATATAATTAGTGGATGTTTGCTTGAAAGTTTTCTAATTTTCTTTCATTTCTCAACTATAAAATAGAAATGTAAAATTTAAAGACTATTTTCAGGCATTTAACTTGTTTGCTTCTGTAATGTTGTCAGGCTTTTTCTGCCTGTCATCATATCTTGCATCTTGTCACTGCATCTGTCAGCATTTGCTGATATAAAATGGGATCAAAACAGCCATGTTTTCTTGCCCAAGGTCACATAGCATGTATAACTGGAATTCTGAACAAGAATGACTTATGGACTCAAATCATAATGGGACAACTTTCCTTTAAATCTGTTTCTTTTGTATTTTACAGTTATAATATATCACTTCACTCTTTGTTTCCTTCCCACCATCCACCTCGTATACCCTGCTTTCTCTCTCTCTCTCTTAAACCCATGCTCTTCTTTTTAGATTTCTATTATATACATAAATGTTATTCCTAAGCATTCCTCCTAAAAAGAAACATGTTTAGTAGCCTTATTGAAGAAAAAGTGTTATATTTTAATTTTTCATTTGGTCTTTCAAATTCCCGAATGCTCAGATACCTGAGTTTCTTCCTTTTCACTTCTACATTAGAGAAGACCAGAAGAATCTTGGGTGAAACTTTACTCTTGTTTGGTGATGTCCAGGGCTGACAATTGAAATATCTGAGTCCTGTAAAAATTTACACTGAATTTTTCTTTTTTACAATACAGTCTTGTCAAAATTTCATGAGGTATCTCTGCACAAAAATATTTAACCCCTGAGCTTATGCATCACAGTAAAATATTTTGGGATATCTTTCTTCCTACTCACTCACAGGAACAAGGGAGCGTAGTGTAAATGTACAATGACTATATATGTGTGTGTGTATATATATATGTCTGTGTGTGTATGAATATATATATTGTATATATAATATATTCATATATATATATATATATATATATATATATATATATATATATTCAGTACATTGATATGCCAATGTCTGGTGTACTGAGATATTTACACAGGTACACAAACACCAGAGCAAGACTTCTTCTGGAACAGCAGATAATTTGGGCAGCTCCAGGATAATGTTTCTTAGTGCCTTTCTCTTCACACACTAAACATGAATAATTTCATTTCATGAGCTTTTTCAGGTTCCAACAATACATTTTAAACTCTTGGTCTTAATTTTAAATTTTTTCTTTCTGTCTTCAATATTGAAAGAGCAATCCTACCTTCTCTTTTGGAACAATCTTGGAAGTGTGTCCATTGACAAAGTTTCCTGAACCTCTTCCTCTATCCATGAAAAGAAGATCCCCCTAATCTCAAAGCAGACTATCTTATTCCCTCAGCATGTGAGCATTTTAAGCATTCTAAAACTGTTTTCTTCACGTACTTTATAAGTCATCTAAGTGTTATATTATAATTCATTTTGGCATGCAGTACCTTGAATGATACATTTTAATAACCTGTGGCACACAGCAGGCAAATGGCAGTAGATGCTGAGTGTTTCTCGGGATTTAACTGGTTTACTTTGTATGGAGCTTATTATTTGTTAAAATTCAATGATTAAATAAAAACAAGCTAAAATAATATACTAACAATGCATATTGTTTTAAATCATTTTAGTATTATGCTCAACCTCTCAGACAAACTCAAAGAGAGGACCGTCATAGGGTATCAACATTGTTTCTTTTTAATTGTACATTCTCACATAAAGAAAAGAGACAAAGCAGACAAAGCTTGACTGTTGGGGTCCTTGTCACTAATTCTTCAGTATTTACTAACTATGGAGAATACCCATGTAGTGCCAGACAAAGCTGTAGACAGGTATTTATTTAAATGCTAAGACTTAAAGGAAGCTGTATTCTGTTAAACTGCTGTCTTAAATTTTTTACAGCACAAACTGATGTAGTTACACTACCACCATAAATGATATCCAATAAAATAAAATTTAATATACAGTAAAGCCAGTAGACTCTTCATTCAATGTGTGGTATATGTTCACTGTCCTTGTATTTTTGTCTGTCCATAAAGTGGGATAGGTTGAGGTGCCACCTTCTTCAGTACCATAAGTATCTAGCAGCCAGTCAATTAGAACTTTCAGTACATAATCAGACTTCTTTTTTCTTGGTGCTTATTCTGTAACTATATTTAGTAAAAAGGAAGGAATAAAATACTATGACAAATATGCACTATTAAAAGGGTAGATGACACAGGACAGAAAGACATATTGTGATATGAAGGAAGAAGGAGAGTATGACAAAAGAAATAAATGACACATGTAGCTTAGACACCTGAATTGGGACAGCTTTGATGAAGATGAAAGACAGGAAAATTAAAAGAAGGGGGGAAATGGAAAAAATAATATAGACCTCATAGGCATGGTTTCAAAGCTCAGTGAGATAAGAAAACCCATTGAAAGGGGAGATCATTAATCATGGGTATTTCAATTAGTTGGTATTGACTGGGATGGCAATCATGGCATTGATAAGAAAAGGTTTCTTTTCTGGAGGCAAGACAGTCTGCTTCCTGACATACTTTCTGAGCAATCCATAAGGAGCCTGCCTATTGCACACTTAGCCCTAATGTGGCTGGCAAATGAGACAAGGATGAAAAATAGAATTGTTTTGCAAAGCCATCGTAGCCCAGTGATCACGGGGCCATCTGCACACCAGTGCCCTTGAGACTGTCTGTGAAGGTAACAGAGGGAGAGCACAGAAATTGAGTAAATAAATGCAACAAACCATTAGGAGATGAGAAATTATCTTTAAAAGTTAGTTAAAAATAAAGATTAATTTCAATCTCAGAACATTTATGAGAATGATGTTTTTAAGTAATAAAAGGCAAAAATTTGTTTTTCTAACTTTTGAAAATAAATGTAGCAGTTCTCTTGTCTATATAAATTTTCCTGATACTAAGAGAAATACAATAGATTCACTTCTCTAAAAGTTTCTATCCTCTCATAGTAAATTTTTTGCAAATAGCTTTAGAAGTAGTTGTGTATATGATATAAAAATTTTAGACTTCAATTATTATAATATCCCATATGATTATCATAAAGAAAATATTGTTTTGGAAAGGGACAGGTACATTAATCTTTTTTTGATGTTTCCTTTTTGCTACAGATCTTACCCAGGGCGTTTTATAGAAGGCAAATTCTATACAGTGAAGTTATAATCTATCATGAAATGTTGTCTGTTGTGCAAGGCTTTGCCTTCAATCACCACATCCCTCCTCCCTGTGCTAATGAACTTGAGAATCATACGTCTGCTTTGATCCTAGACTGTTATATACTGCTATGTGTTTGTACCTTAGTTTACTCCTACCACAAAGTCCTCAACAGTAGGTTCTTGTTTGTTTATTCATATGCTTCTCCACTTGGACCAATGAGAAAATATGCTTGATGTTTTCAGTCAGGGCTGATAATCTTACTTTCAACTCTCTTTTAGTATACCAAGTCACCATTCTGAGTATAATATTAACATTCTTATTGTACAGACATGAAAACTGAATTAGCAGGCAAGAAGGTCATCTTCATGAAACCAAGGCTCAAAGAAGCAAAATGAAGGCATGAACATAAAATAAATCAGTGCGTAACTGTATCTGCTAGGTCTGGTGAGGCAGCCACTGCATACTAGATTATGGACAAACTCTTTATTGGTTTTAATAAAATAATTACTACTAAGCTATGATTACAAAAAAATAAACATGTGTGTTATCCTAAGACTAAGAGAGAATGTCCATGTTAGGATATCCTTGGAAGAATTAACACCTGAATTTGCAAAACAAGATGAACAAAACAATCACAGGTCTCATCAGAAATAATTAGAAAGAGTATATTCTAAAGCAAAATATCAGTGGTATAGCCATGAGACACAGATTCAAGCAACCCCAAATACTATGTTCAAAAACATGGGTATAGTTTCATGAACTGTTTATAGTAACATAATAAAGCAAGCCATAAATCAAGAAACTTGTGTGGATAAGACAAATGTATTATACTATATCAGAAAAGTCTCAGCTAAATGTCACAAATCCTTATCCTTTTTAAATTCTTATCCTTTGGGCTGGAAAAAGATAGAAATGAGTATCCCAAAGAATTTTGCTAATATACACAAAGATACACAGTCACAAAGACATGAACAATAACTATTTAAAGCATTTTGGAGCAGCAAATTCTATCCTCTACACAACCATTGAAGTTCTGTTTAGTCAAGCAGACTTGTAACATGTGCAATGTGGGTGCAGTTTTTTTCTGAGAATTTCAGCAAAGAGAACTCATTGTAAAAATTCCACTGCAATTCAGAAGATAGCAGAGAGTTCTTTCATTGGACAGACAAGAGGTAATCTTCATCTATTGGACAAATAGACAGCCATCCACAAAAGTATAGCTCAAGAAGGAAAAGAGAGGAAGGAGAAGCCTACAAGTAGACCCATGGACTCATATTGACTATAGGAAATTAGAGTCTTGAGTCTGAGAGGGTATGTCTAGTAGAGCTAATGTATGTAGAGATATCCTTTAGATTTGTAAATTTATTGAAATTGATTAGATACCTTTGAACATTTCATTATTTACATTTCAACCAGACTTACTTGCTGGAGAGACAAACTATTTTCTCATTCATTTCTTACTTCCTTATAGGTAGCAGGATGCCTGAAGGAAGAGCTGAAGGATAAGTTAAGTCTATGCATAGGTTACCTTTATCACATTGCTCACCTCTTAAGATATGGACTCCTTTTATTACAACCTTCTTGAATGATAGTCTACATTTTATGTCCATCCACTTCAGCAGATACTTCCTTAAGCATCTAACAAAGATTTACTGATGTTATTGGTTTCATAGTCCTGTCAAAAATCTTCTAGTATGTTCTTTAATCAGAAGGACACAGAAATTTTTATATCACTAGACAGTTGCATGAATAATGCCAGTAAACAATAGCTTGTACTTGATTAATTCAGACAATACAATGGCCTCTTCCTCATTGCTTTAACATGGATACCGGGGCAATGAATTTTTCGATGACAGGAAAGGAATATTCTAATAGATTGCATTTTAAAAAATATTAGCACATTTTCATTAGCACAGATCCAGAGTGATTTTGTGGTTCCCTTTAAACACTTAGTTTCTTAAGCAGACATACAGCTGGAAAAATAACGCGAACAAGAGTAAAGTAACTGACGTGTGTGTGGTCTTCATAGGATCTGCTGGGATTGCTTGATTCAGAGACATGGCAGGTTTGTTTTCCTTAACTTTAAGGGGACTGCAGGCTCACAGACAACATGCATGATTGAAAGTAACCACAGAAATAGATGTTGTGCTTTTTCTCAGACAACTTCAACCTGTGGATTTCACAGTTAGCAATATATCTAAATAAATGTAATTATCAATCCATTGCTTCTTTTCCTAAAAATATCTCAAACAAATTCACTGACTCCATGTTAGACATCAGGAAATTTGTCTTGCACACACACACAAAAGCCAGGTAAGTATGTAGCTAATTCTGTAAGTGGGAATAGCAAAGCAAAATTCTAAAACTATAATGTGGCATATGGTGGCCACTTAAAAGATTAAGAATAACTGGAACCAACAAGATTTTTTTAGGAGGAAAAATTCCTTGCCAGGTTTCCAATTGATCCTGAAGACCTGAATTCAGTCCCCAGAATTCATGTAAAAATTCATAGGACACAGTTTCCTTCTCTGATCCTAAGGAAACGGGAGCTGAAGGCAGGGGAATTGGCCTAAAGCTGCAATATGCAGCATACACTGTGGCCGCAGATATTAAAAAGACCGTGTCTCAGAAGTCGCCAAGATGGTGTCCTGTGACATGCACATGTGTCCACATTTCCATGCTTAGTCCATCCCCACCTCTCTTTGCTTTTTCTCTCTGTCTCACTGTCTTGGTCTCTCTGTTCCTCACTCTCTTTTACACACACATACACACACACACATACACACACACACATACACACACACACAATACACCACACAATACACACACACACACACACACAATACACACAGTCACATGTATACACACAGAATTAATCTTTAAAATTTAATAAGTAAATAAGAATGTCTTCTGCCTGTGCAATAGAAAGGAAAGTAGACATATCATTAAGCAGGTCTGCCAGAGTGGATGTAAAATTCTGGAAGAAAGGGTTTCAATCACTATAGAGAGACATTGTTTGGATTTCAACCAGAGTTCTGCCTGCAAAACTGCTCACCAAAGACCAGTAATTACCCTTGAGGACTATTGGTGTGAATTGAATTTTCATTCAATAAGACTGACACTGGGCCTGGAGGGGAAGGGCATGAAGCTTGCTGTTTGCAAATTAAATTATAAGGATAAGATAAAGATGCTGGGCTTGTCATTCTGTCAGTTGGATGGGATATTATTGAGGTGTTTGGATAGATGGTGACAATAACAGCTGTTTGTTCTTCCCCTTTTGACTCTGTGGACTTACTGAATAGATATGAGGATGACAGAGCTTAAAGTTATCCTGGGATTCAAAATAAATTGTATATATTCACCAACAGAATTATTTTCATTAAAGAAAAGAAATGTATTGTGAAAGTATCACTTAGGTTCTAAATTATCCTGAAAATATTTAATTACTATTTGCAGGTGATACTATAAAAAAAATATGTAGTTTACTGTTTCAGTGAATGGATTAATTATGGAATATTACCTAACAAAATTAGTGCTTTCCTTCATCTAAGAGGCAGTAAGTGTGTATTGAATGTATATATACTATGTATATATATGCTCTTGTTCATAATCATATGTGGTAAATATAAAGTATAAATGAGAAAACGTCTGCTTTCAACTGATATCTAATTTGATAATAATCATTTCATAATCTTAACAAATAACATAGTTAGAAAAGCAATCACTGATGGCAAATAGACAAAAGGATGCCCTTAAAGGCCATTGATAAGCTGTGAGAAACTGATTGATTCCACTTCCTTAATTCTTTTTTCTGTTTTCGTCTTCCTTTTTATGTATTTATTAATAAAACTTGGTGTTTACACTTTCATACATACAAATATTACTTATTCATTATTATTGGTCTTGCCAATAATGTGTCTCTCTCACCCCTCTCAATCATTCCTCCTCCCCACAATCTGTTTGCCTATGTTATTGGTCGAATTTTGACTCACTAATTAAGAGACCTCAGTCTTTCCATTAATTTGGATTTGTACAGTACATATTGGTAGGCTCAGAGATGAGTACACAATGAAGAAAAAGTATATCTCTTCTTCAGTATTCTTCTTCAGTAGCTACTGTTTCTGTTGATAACTACAGTTCTAAAAATCTTGTGCAGAGATCATCTGGGAGACCTCAGCCCTATTTTATGGTGAAAGCAGCTAGTTTATGCTGACAAAATGACACTAAGCAGAGGCAACTCCCTGTCTCTAAGATCTTATATGTTTACATCCTTTCTTCCATAATGGCCTCTGAACTTTAGAATGGGCATAAAATTATCCTACTTAGTGATGAGAACTCAGATTTTATTATTCTCAGCACCTTGAACATTTATGATTCTCTGGGTATACTACAATTCACTGAGGAGAGTAATATCTCTGATTAAGGCTGAAGTAGCCTTTGTATATAAGTATAAACATAAATATTCAATAGTCAGTTTTACACCATGTCAAATTAGTTAAACAACAGTTCTTCCTGGGATAGTTTATCAGATTTACTGTTGGAAGAATTAATTCCCTTCTGTGGAAAGATTTCAAAAGGAATCAGAGAACTGTTTGTTACCTCTAGAAGAGCTTTAACCCCATGGGTGTATATTGCCAGGTAGTCTATTATTCTTATTTGTAGAATTCATAGTAGGCACAAAACAATCTTGTTGATCAAGAGAATCAAAGTGAAGATCCAGACATAAATCCACATACCCATGGACACAGAATTTTTAATGAAGAGTCCAGAAATGCACACTGGAAAAGAAAGCATTTTCCACAATTTGTGCTTGTCAAATTGAATAGCATCATGTAGAAGAATCCAAATAAACTAATACTTATTATCTTAAACAAAACTCAATTTTAAATGGATAAAAAACATAAATCAGATAAACACTGATCCTGATAAAAGAGAAACTGGGGATTAGCCTTGATCTCCTCACCACAGGAAAAGACTTTCTGAACAGAACACTGAGGTTAACAATTAATAAATCAGACCTTATGAAACCTAAAAGCTTCTGCATGGGAAAAGGTCATTTAGAAAATATGTCAGCCTACAGAATAGGAAAAGATTTTTAGCAGCTGTACATTGTGAGAAGCCATGGCCAGGCTTCTAACTTAGTTAGACCCTGCAGCTGCAGCTAGCTTCCTCCACCTGCAAAGCCCTCTTTCCTTTTCTACCCCTACCCATATCCTGTTTTCAGAATATATAACCTGTGTGAACAATAAAAATTTTGCCAGCTTGTTCAGACTTCTTGATTTGCTGTACCTTTTTTTTTCTCGCACATCTCAGTCCTCTCCACAGAGTCTAAAGGTCCCACTTGATTGTCCAGCTAGCCTGGACAGTACATATAATAGAGGGCTAATATCCAAAAATATATAAAGAAGAAGAACAACAACAAAACACACACAAACACACAACTAGATATCAAGAAAATAAATAACTCAATTTAAAAATTGGGTCTAGATATAAAACAAAAATTACTGTTGTGGTTATTATTTAAAAAGTGCCACTGAGCAGGCCAGCTATCTATGCAGCATTGACTCTGCTTAGCTCAGACTGCCATGTTCCATGTCCAAAGCCAAGCACACCACAGCTAGAAGTGGTCAGGGGCCACATGTACCACAACTAGACCCGGGAGACCGTGTCTCCCGCTGGCCAGAAACACCGGCCCTGGCATCCACAAGATGCCAGCATGGGAGATGGCTCTGCCAATACACCAAGCTGTCAACAATGCTTGGCTGAGCCCAGATCATCCCACCATCCATGTGGTACCTGGTAGAAATGAGACTCTTAATGCTTAAATATTATCCAATATTTATATATCTGGAAATGCTAATTAACAAGATGCCCACACAATTTGAGTTGTTACCCAATACCTAACCTTAGATTAAATTCATTACCCAGGACTGTTCTTGACCCATGTGTGACTCTCCATCGCTGCTCCATCTCTCCTCACTCCTCCAAGCTCCTCCTCTTCCTACTACTCTTCCTCCCACATTCCTCCCCAGTCACCATGCTTATTGCAAATAATGTAGCAGCAGCAGGAAACCATCCTGCTACAAATTACAAAGTAGAAAATTCAAATGGCTACGAAAGACTTAAGGAAATGCTGAGCATTACTTATCGGGGAAATTGAAATAAAAACTATTTTGAGATTTCATTTTATACTAGTCAGAATGGCCAAGATCAATAAAACAAATGACATCTCATACTGTTGAGGATATGTATCAAAAAACCCAATCATGCATTGCTGAAAGGAGCACAAACTTGTACAGCCATTATAGAAAGTAGCAGTGTAGCTGTTCCTCAGGAAGATGAGAATCAATCTACCTCAATATCTAGCTATACAATTTTTGGATATATGCCTGAAGGATACTTTATCTTACCATAGATACATACCATTTTCATTGCTGCTCTATTTACAATATCTAAAAATTGGAAATAACCTAGATGCCCTTTAAAAAAATAATGGATAAAAAATGTGTTGTATCAACATAATGGAGTATGATTCAGCCATTTACAAAGGATAGAAAGAAATCACGAAATTTGCAGGGAAATGCATGGAACTTGAAAAAAAATCATAATGAGTAAAGCAATCAAATCCTGAAGGATACGTTTGTATGCCTTCATTTGTCTAAGGATATTAGCTGTTTAGTTGACCCAAAGAACCACAGAGATTAGGGGTAGAGTAAGTGAGAAGAAGGGGCAGATACATCTTTCTAGGAAAGAAAAATAGACTAGATAGATATGGATGGATTGGAAGAGAGACTGGAACAGAAAAATTTACTGGATTGAAGAAGAGTACAGAAAAATACAGAGAGGAATAATAAAGAGAAACAGATAAAATTAAAGAACATTATAGGGGTAGTATGGAAACAATATACTAGAAGTTTCCTAAAATGTATACAAATCTGATGGAGATCTAAATGAACTCAACAAATAATGTGGAGGCAAAGTTTCAATTTTCCATTTCTTGTAACCAAATAAATCTTTCAATACTGGGAATGGTTTATGTCTAAACCATTGGTCATTGGTCAATGGGGTCAAGTGGGAACCAGCAAAGAGAGTAGGCTGTTGCCAAGACTATAGTTGTTCTCCACAAATTGACAGAAAAGTTTTATTGTTGAAGACAACACTTAGATAATTAATTTAACATGGGTAAGTTGAGCTGTCTACATAATGCCTTCACCCTTATGTACTAATATCTTTTTTTACAGAAAGTTACTTTGCAGGCTACTATAGGATAAATGCAAAACCAACTGAGTAACAAATCCATTGATCTACAATGGTGTCCTGCCTCCAAGAAATTGGGATGTAGCAATAGCACAAAGTTTATGAAAGTAACCAACCATTATCTGATTAGAATTGAAATCCCACTTCCGAAGATGGAACCCATGCTGTGCAACCAAAACCTAGGACTAGAGAGCTCAGGGACTAGAGGAAAAACAAATAATACCATTTAAATGGTAGTAATAAAGTGACTTCTAAATGCATTCTATTATACTCTATGAGTGCCTTGCTCAGCCATAATCTGAGAAGTTTCCTACTGCAGCAGATTGGAATAAAAGCAGAGACCCACAGTCAGACATCATGCAGGGAGGGAGAAATCTTGGAACATTAAACCCTAAACAGGATGTCTTCATCAAATGTCTCCCTTCAGAGATTATGGAACCCTATTAAATGGAAGAGGAGACAGAAATGGTGAGCTTCAGTCTACAGGAATGAGCTCAGTAGAATTATGGGATGTCCCTTGTTTCATAATATGGTGTCAGGTTTCTTCTTATTTTTATTTTTATTATCATTATTATCATTATTATCATTATCATCATCATCATCATCATCATATTTTAAAGTTTACCTTGTTCATTTTATTTTATTTATATACATATTTTCTTCTGTATTTTACCCTTCATGTCCTTTGCATATTTGCATATGTACTATGGTTTCCAATTTAGTGTTTTTGCATGATTTCTCAGTGTGTGAACTAGTGAGTGGGGCTCTGTTTCTTGTGTCTTCTCTTAGGCTCTTTTCCTTCTGTTTGTTTTACCTATTTCTAATGTGTTATTTTCTGTTTTAACATATGTTTTATTTTATTACTTTTTTATTATTATCCTTTTGGGATTCATTGCTTTCTAAAATTAGACAGAAATGGGTTAGATCCAGACAGAAGGAAATGTGAGAAGGAACTTAGAGAAATAGATTGAGAAAAAACACTAATCAGAATATATTATATGCCAAAAAATTATTTTCAATAAAACAAACAGACAAGACAACCTTGAATGGAAAAGATATTTAAGCTTCAACTCAAAACAATCTACACCTTCAGAAGGGTAAAAACAAAATTTCAGATTAGATATTATGCATTTAACATGCTTACTTGTCATTAAATAAAGATCATCACTTATTAAATAATAATTCAAAGCTGCATAAGACTTGATATTTGTTATCCTTTGGCAGGCTTCATAGCATCATCCAGCTCTCTGAAAACACAGCTGTATACAGGAAATTTCTAGATATGTTTCAGCTTGACTCCTCTGTGTATTGCAAACATGGTGTGTGGTATCTTCAGCAACAGGGTATTAACAGCTAGTTCTGAAGGGGCAGTACACTTGGAACCTCTCTGTTTTAGGGGTCTCCTGACCTGTGTGCCTAAGAACTTATAACAGGGTATCCTGCACTTTACATTGAGAGGTTGTTGGGGTTTTTTTTGTGCTTTTGTTTTTGCTTTTGTTGTTTATTTTTGTTTCATTTTGTTTTGTAATAACCCATAGTTTCTAAAATCAACATTATTGTGCTTTAACAACTTTTCATTTATTTACACTAAATTGTTTACCAAATAGCTGGCTTCTATATGGCTTTTTCATAAGCCCTTTACTTTTGATAAGCAGCCAATTCCCAGTCTTCCTCTCATTAGCAACATGCTCAATCTTTGTCTCCGCTTAATTCTCTTCTATCCCCAAGATTTCCCATTGCTACACACATATATTATCTGTGTTTTACTGTCACCTATTTCTTTTAGCTTCCTTTAATGGTACATTGGTTTTCTTGCATCTATATGTATTCTGAGTTCAGCACAAAATCTAAATATTCAAAATTATAATTGCATTTGAGAGATAACATGCTCCATTTTGTCTTGCCTAGTATAGATAAGAAATCTTCTGAAGTCTAGACAAAAGTACTTTTATATAGCCCTTCTACTATTTCATTATACAAGGTAATTAGGGAAGTGGTAAAATTTGTCTACTCAAACATGTAAGAGAGTAGGCTAGTATTTCGATATATGATTTAATACATGTGTTTAAGTTAGGAGATTGAAAATTTTGGTTTTTATTTTCTTAGATGGCCTCATGAGAAGACTTAAAATGGACATGAGTCATATTATTTGGGAGTCTCTTGTTTCTTTAGTAGTTGTTGGGAACAATTCAATAACATTCTAAAATAAATGATTCAATAGACCGGACAGATATGTCTAAGGAAGATATCTGTTCATAGGGAACTCTCACCTTTCATCTATTATACTTTCTCTTATCTTGACAAACATCTCTCTATGTGATTGTTGATATAAAATATATTATTCTTCTCTCTTGGATATTCATATAGTTGATGTAATTAAGAACTCTTTATTCATCTTGGGACGTTTTAGTTGATCTACAGCTTCCTGCTACTTCTCTAAATTATAATTAACAGGGTATTTTTGGGGCCGGATTGCACTTGAAATAACAAAGGTTGTATCAGAGAGGAGATTCTTTATATGTGTTCATCAGTCTGCAGGTGTTGAGATGCTGTGTTTATCCCTGGCATCAGTGCATGACTGAGTGCCAATGTATTTGTCTGATACCAGCCTGTTCCTTTACTGCAGTTTACTACACAAGCTTTCATCTTCTTACAGACCCAGACAAAACTAAAATAATTTTTTTAAAGGGAAAAGCTCTCTTATAGGTTGGTAAATGGCTAACTTGGTAAATGCATTTATTTTTGAACCTAATAAGTTGCATCTAATACATCAGTCCACATGGCAGAGAAAGAGAACCAATTCTCCACATTGTCTTCTGGCCTCCACATGCACATTTTTGCAAGTATGCACATTTGTAATACTTTACACACACAATAGGTAAATGTAAAAAGTACTATATCTCCTGTATCAGATATTCCTCATTTATAGGGTGAAATTTTTTTAACACATTTGCACATGGTTTAAAAAATCAGAATGAACATGGCAGCAGCAAACATAAAATTCTCACACCCCATTTATTTTCATTTCTTTAGTCTTTAATGTCATCTTTTATGCCTGTCTTTTAAACTCAGCATCATCTGATTTCTGCTCAGCAATGGGCTGGTGAATGGTCTATGAAGAACAGTGCTCTACTGTGGAATAAGTTTTGAGATTCATGATGTAAACTTGTGTTCCCACCTGGGCCAAGTTAAGCCCTCTAGTTATATATCTATTACCCTGTGTGATGTTCAGATGTGATATACTCAGATGGCATTCTTAATGTGATATATATATATATATATATATATATATATATATATATATCCAGCATTCCTACCTCCACAGCTGCTCACCTCAATAACATGTCTTTCTTAAATAAAGTGCCATAACATGCCATCACCAGTTTGTTTTATAAGGGTTTTCGTGGAGGGCTATAAACAGCACTGCTAATATAACTAATAGTCTCCTGTTGCTAAACCCAATATTTTATTTCCAGTGTCTTGCTCCATCTAACACGACCATTTCACACAACTGAGTATGTCTTAGTCATTTAAGCACTTTTTTCACTTGGCTTCCTTAAGTTCTACTATCCTCACTGACACCAGAACTGCTGGGCAATTCTTCCTCTCTTCCTTGCTGGATTCTCTATGGCCTTTCATAGTAGTCCACAGACAGAATTTTGTGTTGTTTCATCCTTTGGCTTTTCAGCCAAACCTTTAGTACTGAGTATCATCATGGAATGGCAATGTTCCAATCGCTATGCATATATGTGACTATACAAAAAGTGTTTAATTATGAACTTGGGAATGTGTCATTCATTCCAAAAACTTCAAATTACACAGTTGCTCACTATACACCTTTCACAGAAAATACAATTAAAAACAGAATTAATTTCCAAGCATAAAAGCCTCTTGAGTTATAAGAGGTGAGAAACCATTATTGCCCTTGCTACTATTACAATTGAAAGTAACAAGAACTTCAGGAAGTACAGTATGTATTTTCCCTTCATGGTCTTCAGATAAAATAAAATATAAATGGTATTAAGTAAAATAACTTGGCCAGTCCACTTACCAAAATTCTTTATAGCATCACTTCAGACAAAGGATAGTAGTTTGTTAAAGCTACTTGGTGTCACTGTAAGGACAACAAAGCACTCCTTACCATTAGGCCTGGAGAGTGGACTGTAATTTTAATGGATAGGCTCACAATATTAGGCTGCTGACCCTACTCGAGCACAGGCATTAGAAGACTCAGGTATTATACATTGATTATTTTTTCAGATGATTCCAAGATCCTCTAGAGAAGCACTCCTAGTTTAAATATCTGCTACGGGGCTTATTTAGTTATGAAAAAGACTAGGATGCATTTAAAAGAAATGAAATTTTTTTCTTCCAATTGTTCCAGGGGCAAGGCAGGGAGGTCACCTATTGTATTTTTACTAGGGTGAGTGTTTCTTATTTTTCCTTTTACATTTGTGCCAAAAAAACCTGGCTGAGATCCTCTGAAATAGTAGCATTGCAACATTTTAAATTATTTTTGTTGCTAGTTTTTCTCTTTCTATTACAGCTATCTAAATATATCAATAAATCTTTAGAAAAAATGCAAATTAATATATTCCAAAATGTTTGAGTCAGTTTGATTTGGAGAAATAAACTTTTAATATAGTATATGGATATCAAATGGCTTAAACATATAGTTGATTTCCAGTCCAAAAACATCTTCTTAGCTGTGTATTTGTTGCTACAATTTTATGATATCGTATTCACTTTCAATATCAGGTGTTTACAATTTAACTTTTCCTTATGAATAGTTATCCTATAAGCATCAAGTATTTGATAATTCACACACAAACACACACACAAACACACACGCACGCACACACACACACACACACACACACACTATATCTTCCTCCAAAAGTCTTCATAGTTGTGTTAAACATACTTGACCTTGAAATTCTGTATTAAAGCATTAATATGAATCAGACTTTGAAAGTGGCAATAGTTAGGACTTCAGGTTGTTATAAATCGCCTTTCTCCCCATCATCAACCTCAACCTCCTCCTTACCATTTATATCAAAGTTAAGTCAATAGCTGTACTTCTTGAGGAGTCACCCACACATACATACATGAACGAGCAGCAACTTATTTCACACTTTGTATTTGGACTTGACACCATTCTTATTATTAATTAATATTGAGTCTATCCTGCAGTTTCTACTTGAACTCTCAGATATTTATTTGTGCATAAATTAGAAATTTTCCTCTTCTAAATAATCTTTCTAACTAATAAGTTCATTAGATATTCATGTAGAATATTTAGCACTTGATTATCCAGATACATATTAATGACTCCATCTATCATCAAAACCTACTGATGAAGATGACCCACTTTCTTTCAAAGATTTTTGGGGTTTATATCTCTTTGGGTTTAACAAATAACCTACTTGTCTCCTAGTAAATTACAATCCTTTAATAACTGAATTCCTCATTCTGTGGAAAAGATAACAAAGTAGTTTATGAGACTAGTGATATACTTGCCAGAAGCCCTCTGTTTCTTATGAGCCTATAAAAAAGTTACTTTTATTTCCTTGGGAGACATAGGAGAATCTTTCTAAAAGGCTGACTCCTCAAAAGGACTTTTAATCTGTCAGATTTGTGTGTTTTGGGTAGTTGTTGGTTGGTTTGGGTTTGTGTATTGTTGTATAGTTGTATGTTTGTAGTTATTTCATGAGACATTCCAAATGGCAACTCATCTATCAAATCACAAAATATATGGCACCAGTGCCAGATTTCATTGAGGGCATCTATCTAGGTTCACATAAAGATATCTCAGGATTTCTAGGGAACAAAGACCTGATTCTCCAAGTACCAAATGTGCCTGATTATAAATTAATTCAATTATAAAAAGACAGAAACATTAAGTTGGACTCATCAAATTCCTACTCAAAAGTTAAAGTGACAGATTTGTATTTATCTACAATTAATTTGATATCTTTAAAAACAAAATTACTAGGAAATGTGGTAGTAAATCATTAGGTGAATATTAACATAATAGTTTACATCATCATGGCAAGTGTCAGGCCTTGGATGAGGTAACTCCATTTAACCTGCACCATCAGTCATGTAATACACAGGTAGAGGGCGTGATTAGCAGGTCTCCACCTCCAGATATTAAAATATTAATGAGTTATCTAAAGGCGGGGGGAGGAGGCATAGCTAATTAAGTTATTTCCTCACCTCTTCCCTCTCCCTATAAAATCCAGGGGGTCCTGGCTTTTGGGGGAGCGTGCACCATCTACACCCATTCAGCACGCCATGAACAATAAAAGCTTTGGAAAACTGGGCCTGCCGCCGCCAGATTCCCAGCCTTTGAAACCCTGAACCTTCCAGATACTGCAGCCACCAGCCCACGGCTGCTGTGTGAATGTGGGACCCTCCTCCGCCGGTGTGGGAAGCCTGCCAGGGACCCTGCTGCTGAAACTCCTTGGGACCCCGCAGCCGGACCTCCCTCCGCGAGGTCTTTTTTTTTTCCCCACAGGCAAGTGTCAATTTTTAAACTAGTTTTTGTTTGTTTGTTTGTTTTTGTTTTTTTAATTTCCTCTACTTCTCCAAATATACAGAACCTTTCAATCTTAAATTCTGACACCGCAATGAATCATTGATTATATTCAATGAACAGAGATTGTTGTTACCATAATTCTGGAGTTTTGGAATTATACATCCTATAGCATTTGAGAAGTGTTTCCCATTAGAGTATCATGCAAAATAATTTAATGACATGTACAACTGTGTGCTAATCTTTACTGTGTGCTTGTCTTTCTTTCCTGTCTGATCTCATTAGAGTTGGGTGCATCCTTTCTCTGACTCATTCTGTTAAATGTTTCTCTGATCCATCACTTTGTCTGCCCCTCATTTAGATGTCACTATCTCAAATAGATGTTTTCTTCTACAAACTAATTTTACCTGAAAGGTAGATACTATGAACATGTTTGCATTCTAGCCAGAGTGATTAAATGAATGTGGTATGTCTGCATTTCAGCTAGATAACCCATACTTAGTTCTTTGGATGTGATGCCTTGACAGAACAGGCTTGTTGCTGGATTAAAATTCCTATACAGACTTTGGGGAAGATTATTTCCTTAGGAAGTAAACAAATAAAACAAGAGGTTCATGAAGTCTCTGAAGTTTAAAAGATCATAAGGCCTCCTCCTCATTTTTATAAAAGAAATTTCCACTGTTGGGAAGAAAAGAACTTTTAACGAGTATATCTGTTTATAAGTTGTTCAAGAAGCCCCAGAAATACAACTTTTGCCCATGCAAGAAGTATTCTTATTGGTTATGACATGACCCCTGAGACATCAGTGCTCTTATGAGTAAACTACCATAGACATTTGTATAAGTAACACTTTGATTTGTTCATTAAGGTGGTCTTGGGTTAACTATGTTTATTTACTTTTTGTAATATATATATATATATATATATATAACAAAAATATGTATATGTATACATATTTTATATGTATATATACATTTATGTATATGTATATATTGGTACCATATATATTTATGTATATATATACACACACACACTATATATATATATATATATATATATATATATATATATATATATATATTATATATAGATAGTATATATATATAGTATAAAAAGTAGGTAAACAAATATATATATATTGCTACATATAATATATATTGCTATATATATATGATCAAATTCCCCCAGTACACCATCACTATTTCCTCCCAAATTTATGTGCTCAGTTTATAAAACTTACTGAATTTACTTATTATTGTTAGTACTTATATAGGATGCTTAGGTATAGGATCTTCTACTGGAGCATAGGTACTTTCTTAGTAAGAATTATACTATTACAAAATATTTTGACAAAAAGCAAATTATAAAGATAGGATTAATTTCATCTTACAACTCTCAGGTTACACTTAATCCTAAGTAAAGTCAGGTTAGGAATTCAAATAGGAGCCTGGAGGGAGGAATTGAGGCAGATATTAGAAATGAAAATTGCTAATTGTCCTGTTTACTTTTTTTTTTCTTTTACAACAAAGGATGACATTCCCAGGACCTCTAGTGAACTGAGCCCTTCCATCTCAAATATTTTAATCAAGAAAATGCAAACAAATGCTTGCCTGCATTACAGTCTAATAGAGACTTTATCTCAAATATGTTGACCTCTTCCCAGATGTATTTAGGTTTGCATAAAGTTGACAAGCTATGACTGGGACATGTAGCCTCTTGGAGACCACATCCTTAAAAACAGACTCCCTCCCACTATCAACATCAATTGCAAATATCTCCTCTCTTAGGGATGGGATTTTTATGAGTCCATAACTTCATACATGGTGAACATTTTTCTGGCTGACTTATTTCAGTTTCTGTGAATATTCTCATAACTGCTATGAGTTCATTTTTCAGGAGTCCTGTTTATTCAGAAAACACTTTTCATGTAGCTCTCACTAACTTTTCACTCCTTGTTATGAAATGATCACTTGAGCTTGTGGCAAAGGGATATGACTGAATGATTGTAGATTTCTGTGTAAATCTTCAACCTCTGTAAAATAAGCTTGTCTGCTCAGGATTGAAAGGTGGACTAATATATGTATATAACAGTAGGTCTTTTGCAGTTTGTTTAATACTATCTTTTTAGCAGAATATAGTTGTAGATTCTCCCTTTGGGATCGTGACCAGTCTAGGCACAGGATCTGGACTTCATTAATTATGTCAGGCATGGGTACAATCTTGTAAAACAGGCCTTAAATCCAATAAAAAAGTTGTTGTTTTCCTCCCAGGCCATTCCAGCCACTACAGTTCCATCAAGTATATTCTTCTAAACAATAATTATTGTAGCTCACATGCCTCACAGCATGTGAGTGTGTTTCTTTCATGGTAGCACACATCATATCTTCCAGTATTATGAATGTTAGTCAGTAGAGATGAGGCTTCAATTTAATCACTAGGTAGATTTATATATGTTCCATTTCTTAACTATGTGTGATTTTCACCAACAATTTCTAGAGTGAATTCAAGAGTAATGGCAATAAGCTACAATACTTGAGAGACCTCTCTGGTCACAATTCTAAAAAAAAAAAAAAATAATAAAAAAATAAATAAATAAATAAAAATCCAACTCCTAAGTTGAGAATATTTTATTCCTAATAAGTAATGATTATTGTTTGTTAACTTCATTTAAAATATTTTATATAAGTGGATATTTTAGGAAGCTTCTATAACTGTGGGTTTGTATGGAACTATTAACAAAGGACTTCAAGTACAATGGTGTTTCCCATTAAGCATATTGTTTTCTGTCTGGCCATGAGTTGTTTTCCATCTGTTATGTTTTTATTGATTCTACATTTATTTCAACCAGTATAAATTTCCCTTTATTGCAGCAATGCATCAGTTTATTTCAATCAGGTTACTTTTCCATCATGAATCTTACTCTCTGCCAAATCCTTCATTGTTCAGAAGACACAGGCAAGTGTGTTTACCCCATGCTCAGGAGGTAGAGGCATTCTATCTAAAGGACAAATATGATAGGTTTTAGTTTCACAGCTTGTCATTTTTAATCTAATCATCGTATATTCAAAGGGAAATAAAACACTCAATCTTTAGTCAGTGACTCAGTCTGTAGTGGAATGGAAAAAGAATACATAGAATGATAATGCAAAATATCACCATCCTGCATTGATCTGTTATCAAATGCAAATAGAAACAGTGATGATTTACAGAATAAATAGGATTTAGGCATCTCTTTAAGAAACAATTATAAATTGGATAAAGGAAACATCATTGACATAGTTACCTATTTCCTCCTTTGATATTCTTTCAATTTTGCCAGCTTTATCACATTTTATAGACAAGACATTTTTCTTTCTGGGCATTCTAATCCTTATTCCTCAACTAAGGTGTCTTTCAAAATCTTCTTCTAAAACCATCTTTTATCATCTTGGTGTCTTTTGATAATGTTAGTCTGCCCTTCCTACTGTTCAGTCCTCTTCTTTCCATCCTTCCTTCCTTTTTTCTTTCCTTCCTTTTTTCTTTCCTTCCTTCCTTCCTTCCTTCTTTTCTTGCTCTCCATTTCTTCCTTACTTCTCTCCTCCCAGCTTCCTTATCTTTATCCCCTCTTGACTCCTTTCTTGCCCTTTCTTTCTTTATTTGCAAGATTATCCAGTGCACATATATTCACCAAATATGTTTTATTTATTTATTTATTTACTGAATAGTTTATTTACTTACACTTCAAATGTTATTCCCTTTCCTGGTTTCTTCTCTAGAGACCTCCTATCCCATTCAACCTCCCCCTGCTTCTATGAGGGTGTTCCTTAACCCACCCACCCACTCCTGCCTCCCAGCCCTGGCATTCCCCCAAGCTTTCACAGGACCAAGGGCCTTTTTTCCCATTGATGTCCAACAAGGCCATCTGCTACATATCCAGCTGGAGCCATGTGTTGCTCCATGTGTACTCTTTGGTTGGTGGTTTAGTCTCTAGGAGCTCTGGGGTGTCTGATTGGTTGATATTGTTGTTCTTTCTATGGGACTGCAAACCCCTTCAGCTCCTTCAGTCCTACCACTAACTCCTACATTGAGGTTTCCATGTTCAGTCCAATGGCAAAACCCCAAGACATCACTGGGCCATGAGAAAATTTTATTGTCATTTATTTATTCCAAATTACAAAAGAATTATTAACAACAAAAAAAGAAGTAGAATAAAGGCAAGATTCCTGAATTATTTTCTAACTACATGTTAATTCAGAGAGGATTTTGGAACACAGATACAGGAGTGAATTAATAATTTAAAACAATTTTAAATTAACTTGCAATAATGATACACATTACTGGCATACCCAGTGACATTTCAACACACGTATCCAAGATGCACAAATGGAAGCTGAGTGATTAGCATTTTACTCTCTTTGTCATTTCTTTATGTGAAGAAAATTTAATAGGTGCTAAAACACAAATACCAGGAATAAATTCTGGTTTTATTTTGTGTAATGAGATAGGGCCTAGGAGAATAGCATTTGAATCTGCTACTGCTTATCGCCTTAGCTGATATTAAAAACTAACAGCTATACAATCAGAAAACTTAATATTTCCAGGTCTTTTCCCTAAGTGCTTCAGCTGGTATAGTCAGCTCAGGATTTCCTAGCTTGCTTTAACTCCTCATTTTATTGGACTGGTATCTACTGTAAAGGCATTGTAAAAGATAGTGAATGGATTCCATCTAGACTAGAATGGGTAAAACAATGTATTGAGTTCAATGTAAGAAACGAGTGGGCTTTAGAATAACTAAAGTACCATCTAAAACAGTGGCTCTCGACCTATAGGTTATGACCACTTTGTCACATGTCAGCTATCTTGCAAATCAGATGTTTACATTACAGTTTATAACAGTCACAAAATTACAGTTATGAAGTAGCAAGAAAATAATATTATTTTTGGTGTAACCACATGAGAAAGTGTATTGAAAAATTATAGCATCAGGTTGAAAAACATTGACCTACATCATGTATCAGTTGAGCCTCAGGTCCTCTATTTTAAAGAAGTACTTAGTGAATAGTGTTAACATTTTTTGTTGTTGTTGTTGTTCATCTTCCTGGCATGTATTTCCTCCTATGTGAAAAACTAAAATTCTGGTTGTCTGGCATGCAGTTCTCAACTGTTACCCTGAGCACCTGTGTACTCAGGTTTATTTATTGATAGTTGTGAAATCTCTACCATGTCATTCAAATAAGAATCATTTAAATGACAGTCATTCAAAACAGACATTCCTGGTAGACTGAAGTTAATTCCTGGGATTTGTCACAGGGTACTGTGATGCAGCTCTCTGGTATGTATTTATTGCATCCTACAGCAGCAGTTTGTGGTTGCAGTACCATGTTTGTGAAAACCCAATGTCAAGACCAGCTCTATTTAAAAAAATAATCTTTCATAAATGTCCTTTCCTTCACACTCAGGTTATCTAAGAATTGTGAAAATAGAGTGGACTAAACATGGGAGGCAGTCCACAAAGAGATCACAGATTGATAAATTGCTATCATTTCTCATAGTAGAGAAATCAACTAGGATGTCACAGAAGGAATACCACTCTTTCAAATTGCTGAGTAGTCTACTCTGAGCTCACAGAAACAATTTTACCCTTTCACAGGTTTGAGCAGTTCACCAATAGATTCAAGACAAATAGAACCTCTCCATTTTATATAGCTGAGCTACATACCAGGAGACTACAGAGGTGTAGAGTCATATCATGGAGCAGATACAGTGCATTGCACATACATTCTCAAGTTAACATTCGTGCTTAAGTAAGTGGACACAGCATGAGGCAATACTGGTTGTTTGTCTTCAACTTTCTGAGGTGAAATTTTGTGTTATCTAATAGACTATAGTCAAAGAAAAAGTCAATAAATTATCATTATGACAAAAAGTAATTTCCAACGGCAAAATGAGAATCCCAGCAACTAACAAAAATGGGGAGACAGAAGCACATTATTCTTGATGATTACATCTCAAAGCAGTAGTTCTCAAGCCCTTAAGAGAAGTAATCTTCAGTCAAGAAACCAGCAAGAGGCTTATTTAGCCTTTAAAGAGATTAATGTGTATTTTAGAAAGAAAAAAGCGTAAGCATGCTTTATACATTAAATGATGTAGTAAAGAAAGCATCTTCTTATTTTCAATGAAAACCATTTTCTTGTTTAATTTAAGCACCACAAAACTAAAAGCATTTACCTTGCCTACCAAGATTGTACAATGCAGTCTCATCTTATTAAGCTAATAATTCTTCCATCAAGCTTTGATTTCTGCATCTGCTTTTCTTTCAAAAATGTCTACAAACTAGCCATCAGTCACCTTCACTGATAATCCATCTCTAGTTCTGAACTATTTGGCAACTAAAATCTTCTTTCTTTTACTTGAATATGAACCCAGTGTTACCAGTCTCCCAAAATGTAGCTTCATTCTATTTTCATGTAGTTGCAAGGTCTTCTATTAAAGTAATAATCATATCATCACTCTTCTTTTGATGGCTCCTCGGCTGCCCCCTCAATAAGGCCAGGAGAAAGGCAAGAAGTTGCACTATTTGCTCCAAATCTTTCATCTGATTTCGGTCTCTTTATATTTTATTTATTTATTTTTATATTTTTACTTTTTAGTGTTATCTCCTGCTATGCTTTTGTTTGTCAGCAGGTCAGTCCTGTAGTAAACACCAAATATGAATCACCAGATACAGTCCAGTTCTCTCAGTAGGCAGACACCGTGAAATAACAGTTGTAGTTCAATCCTGAAGAATCTGCAAGGCTCACCAAATGGACTAAGGAGAGGCAACAGAAGTGGCAAGCTGCCCCAGGAACCTCATTAGCAATTGTTTAGAGACTTTCTCTCAAAGTGGTCTGCATTACCACAAGCTGAGTTAAACAATACTATGTAAGGGGAACGATACTTGTGTGACCTTATCAAAGAATATCTAAACAGAGCAAACCAATACTCTCTGCTCTTCTCTCACTGTTTGTGGAGTCATATTTTTAATTTCTTCATTGAGCATTCTTTCATGTGTCTGTTATATCAAAACATCCTTTCACCTCTTTCTGTTCCAGTAAAACATCCTTTCATCTGTGTGACTCAGAAAAAAAAAAAAAAAATCATTTGACATAACTTACTAAACAAACCAGAAGTTTCTACTTCAGTTCCATTTTTCTGCTTCTTCTCTGTAGTCTCCGGGTGCTATTGTGGAGAGTCATGAAGGATGTAGTGAACTAAGATCCAAGGTCCACATCTTCCATTGGTGTGTCTGAACTCCAATACACACTAGGTAGGAAAGGATGAAATAAACTGCAGAACAGATGGGTCAACAAGACCCAGGTCTGGCAGTGAATGGCAGGGTGGAAGGCGGTTTCCTCTGTGGATCTCAGTATCACAGCTCTTTAATGCTACAGATTTTTTTTTTAGGTGAAGTTCAATGAAACAACTCTCTCAGACAGTAGTAAAAGTATCAGCTTGTGTGCATACATTTTGTTCTGGGTGAAACAAGGGTTATATAATTTGGGGGGAGTCAGAATATCCAGGGTAGGTAAAGGTCATTGGCTGAAGACTAAGGCCTAAGATTTCTCTTTAGCATGAGGAAGCTATGTGAAGTACCTTATCTAGGCATTGTGGGGCCCCTGATGCCCCAGGTAGAGAGGAGGAAGCCCCACTGACAAAGGGGGTCAGCCATTTTGCACTAAGCTGAGGGCTTTCTGATGATGTCAGACTTCAGCCTCAGCAGCAGGGTTTTTCTCCACTACCCAGTTCTTTCATGCTCTTCATTGACTCTATTTTTGTCTAGACTATCTTCCAGGTATCTAAACATTTGTTTCCTTCAAATATCATTTTTTTTTCATTGAGGAAGATTCCTATGACCTTACTTAAATGTAAGAACCTTGTAAATTTCTAACTCTTTTGATTGTTCTAACAGAAACACTTATATTTTTCTACTGTATTCATTTAAATTTCTTTCTTTCACTCCAAATACAAATATGAAGTTTGTCATCTCAGAAATGTTGGGCTCTGTACATTCTGAATTCCCCACACCACACAAAATGATCCAACCACACGTGTAAATAAATAGAAGAATAATTCATATTTCGTATGAATGTACTTTGTTTGACTTACATACTATTTTGTGTTCATTTGCAAAGAAGCTATACAAAAATAGTTTAAATACAATATCATAATAATTTTTTTCTGAATGATTCCATTTCATACACTGTCTGTGTGTCTATCACTATGAACATAACAGAGAACCCTGAAAGTGATTGGCAATCACTCTACCATTAAGTTGCATTCACACCTAAATACATACTTTCTGAACTTGATATCCAAGCCAGTTACATTTAAAAACTCATAGAATCTTTCTTAAACTTTTTATCCTTGGTAGAACTCTGTGAGTTCCTTATTTTATATTCCATACAATTTTATTTGCCTTGATATTCTTCATGTTCTCCCTTATCAGCCTTAGCTGACAGATTCTTTCATGGTCCTATGGGATTTATGATACAACAACCATTGTATTAATTAAATTTTATTATTGCAAAGTGCAGGTTTATGGATTGAATCTTAGCTTCTATAGCACAAAGTGTGAGATTTCTGTTTTTGTATCTCTAAATGTTTGCTTAATCCAGAATCAAATAATGTACACAATGTACCCAATATATAGTGTAAAAAGTTCAATGTCAGCATCTCTTTTCTTCTGAGTACATTTAAAATACGCCCCCATGCTACAGGCCATTTGATATTTTTTTTAAGTTTCTCTTCTTATAAGTCAAGGTAATTGTTCTATATTTTCAATTATAGTTATAGTTGTTAAGTTCTAATAAAGAATAATGAAATAGTTTGTGGGAACCCTTTGTCCCATAACTCCAAATATGTAGCACATTCTGATACTGTGAATTTTATTTGGTAGCACATGATGACTGGTTGAGTTATTATTCCCCCATTAGATGGTGACTCCACTTAAACTCTCTCTCTCTCTCTCTCTCTCTCTCTCTCTCTCTATATATATATATATATATATATATATATATATATATAATCTCTTTCAAGATTAAATCCTTTCCTTTTGTTTTGAAATTTCTAAGACATTGGAAGTAAAATGGAAGTGAATAAACAGTATATTTTAGGAGAGGATTCTTACGAGTTGAAACAAAAAGAAAATAGGTTTAGAGCAGACGAAATACTCCATCTTGCCTTGTAATTCATCATGAGATGAAACAAATGTGGTAGCAGCTTGAAGAAATCCCTGAAACTCAGAAAATTCTCCCTCTTCAAGTGTATATAAACAGTGATATTGGCTGAAATTCACTTGCAGTTAAGCCCAGATGCCTGGGGCTGGGGGCAAGAGACAGGCAGAACTGTCTGAAAGAAACCCAGATATTTGAGTCAACTGAAAGAACTATCTAAGCTGTTGAGTTGCCTGCAGGCTGCTTAATGCTTTCTAGATTTCATCTTTGGTTATCTGTCCACTATGGTGTCATAGACTTTTGTGATGTGTCTGTCTTTGAGGAACTTCTTTTTCTATTAAGAACTTTTTTACCTATATTTTGGTTTGTAACATCAATTAAACTCATTACTTTTGTCTTTCATTCTATTATTATCTGTGGTGAATAGGTATTTCTTCATTCTTCCAAAGAATACTGTCACACAACAGAAAATTATACAGTAAGATGACAGATTTCCAACCACTATATGTTATTGCCAATGTTATTCACCATGATCCTCAATTTTACAATAAGAGCCAATTACCAAAGATACAACAATTTTATAATATAGAACATGGAGAAATGTAGCTACTATTTAAAAAGTACTAACTCTACTGGATAGTATTCACGGTTGTCAAAGGTGCTATACATGGTACCAGGAGAGAAAAAAAATTATCAGTTTTACCTAGCTATAAAACTGAGAGGTGTAATAATGACCTACATACCAGATACACACACTGGTGACTTATATTTTTAGGCAGTAACCAACAACTTTCAACTAAATTTATGACCTCGTTCATGAGAGGGAACTCACCCCTGACATTAAAATTAAGAAAAAAATCTACAGCTAGACAAGTAATGGGCATAAGGCAGATAATAATTTTGATAAATGAAGACAGTAATAAAACAACTTGTAATAATCCATAAGTTAGTATATCAGCCAACCCACTGAATAGAAACTTTGTGTAGAGTAGAAGAAAACAGAGATACCGAACTGGTATCTTTTATTTTTATCTTTTTATTCACTTTAGAAAAATATTGGATCATGACAGTTTCAAGAAAGAAAACAGATTATATTCAGCTTTAGGAGGTTTTTCCCATGGTCAGTGGTTTCAATGGTTTGGGCTTGAAATAAGTTCAAACGTCATGGTATATAGCTCCTGATGATACAAAGGTACACAGCTCAGTACACACATGTGAAGAGACACACAGGTAGAAGCTAGGTCAGTGATATGCCCTTCCTAGTTACAGTCCAGTGACTTACTTTCTTCACTGGGATCTTCCCACTTCTTTTCATAAAAATATTAATTTGGTTTTTTTAAGGTTTTTAAAACAAAATTTAATTTGTTTATTTTAATTTTATTTTATTATATTCAATTATTTACTTTATATCCTGCTCCCCCTCCAAGTCACAGCCATCCACATCCACAATTCTCTCTCTCTCCCCTTCAGTTCTGGGCATGTAGGGGTAGCCCTGAGTATCTGCCTCCACCCTGGAACATCAAGTCTCTGAGAGGTTAGGTGTTTCAGCCTCCACTGAGGCTAGACAAGGCTGCCCAGCTAGTAAAACATATCCCAGGTACAGATACCAGTTTTTGGGATAGCCCCCACTCAAGTTCTTCAGGACCCACATGAGGGTCAAGCTGTACATCTGCTACATTTGAGTGGGAAGGCCTTGGTCTAGCCCTTGTTTGTTCTTTAGTTGATGGTTCAGACTCTGAGAGCCCAAAAGGACCAGGTTAGTTGAGGCTGTGGGACCATCCTCATCAGGAAAAACAATCCTTCCTACTATTCTTTAAGAACCCCTGAGCTCCATCCACAGTTTGACTGTGGGTGTCTGTATTTGTCTGGTGGAACCTCTCAAAGGACAACATGGTCCTGTCTGCAAGCATAACAGAGTATCATCAGTATTGTCGGAATTTGTGCTTGCCCATGGGATGGTTCTCGAGTTGGGCCTCTGTTGATCGGGTGTTTCCTCAGTTTGCTCCATCCATTCCTTGTGCCTACATTTCTTGTAGACAGAATAATTTTTGGTTTGAAAGTTTTGTGGTTTAGTTGCTTTATAGCTCTACTGGAGTCCCTGCTTGGCTATAGAAGGTGGCCTCTTCATTGTCAGGAGACATTAGGGAGAAGCAGGAGTTCTTCCTGAGATGGGTCCACCTTAGATTAAAATGTATAATGGATTTTGTTCTGCAGGCAAGGCTCAGAAGAACTTTAGGAAATAATATATATATATAATATTAATCCACCTTTTTTGAGATCTTTGCAGAGCAACCAAGATGTACTGTCTTGTATTAATGCTATGTAGACAAATAGATGATTTCTTAATTCTTAATGATGATCCTATAAGAATTCCTAAAGTTATAGTAATTATTAAACACTTTTCAGATAGTCAAAACTGCAATGAGGATTCTGCCACTCTTCAAGTGTCATGAGTTAATTGCTTCTGAAACAGCAAGCAGGTATCTACTACTCAGATCACATTTCAAGAGGTTGTAAAACCATTAACCAAAGGTCGTAAAAAGGGAACTAAGGTTTTACTACAGGTGCAAGGACAGAAGATAAAATATTGAGTGGGTTTATCTATACAAAACTTGAATAATCACTTAGTCACTATAGTTATGGTTTTTAGCCATCCATGAACCTGCAGAGCTGGTAACAGATGATGCATGTTTAGCCAGATAATTGCTCCTAATGGATATGCATGTAAACATTCTTTGTTTTAAACTTCTTGTTCAATTTATGATTAAAATATATGTGTAAATTTTTGGTGAACTTTTTACTGTGTGATCATGTATTCTGAAAGAGGTATAATTGCTGAGGACAAAGAGAAGGGACGGCCCTAATCCTCCCCCTTTTGTTAGAAGTCCTTGTCTGCCTTTTTCATAAGTCCTTTCCTCTATTTTCTTATAGCTTTCATAGGAAACTTTTTATAGAGAACATAGAAATAAAGACTAAAATAACCTTTCAAAATATCCCATTTCTTCCGGGGACTTCAACTAGAAGGTTGAAAGTTGGTGCTCCAGAGATAGAAGAAAGGCTTTATTTAATCCTCTGCTGTTTTATGATGAAGTGCTAAACAGTTTCTCACCTCTCTCCTATCATTTCCCACACCTGATCCTGAAGCCCCATCCTGTTCCTTCCCAGTTCTCTCCTCCCATCTGCCTTTTATGACTATTTTATTACCCTTTCTGAGTGAGATTCAAGCCTCCTCACTTGGGTCTTCCTTCTTGTTTAGCATCTTATGGTCTGTGCAGTGTAGCATGGTACCTGTGTTTTATGGCTAATATCCATGAATGGTATATATACACTTATAAGTGGATATTAATCATGTCGATTCATAGGATCTTGTTTTCTTGGTGTCCTCCTTCTTCTCTGTCTCTTTTATACTTTCAGGAACCTAATCTGTCAAGTAGCCTGAGCTCTGAGGGGATGGATTTGATGGAGGTAACCCATTCTGGACTGAGTGTTCCACTCTCTGCATGTCTGTGAATTTGTGAATCTGTTCCCATCTCATGTGGGAGGAAACTCCTCTGATGATGGCTGAAGAAGGGGGTTGCTCTATAAATATAGCAGGATATCATTAAGATTCATTTTATATCTATATTTTTTTTGACTAGTATCTCTGGGCTATCTAGTCTCTGATTCATCCAAGCAGTCATAGTTATGTGCTCCATCTCTTGAAGTGACTTGTGTAGGTATTGTCTTTATCAATGGCGCTATTCTGTCAGTTTGTGGAGAACAACCTATAATATTGGGAACAGCTTGGGTATTTTGGGCATTCTGCAGAACTCCGTTGACCAACAACTAAATTACATGTAACCCAATTCTAGTAAAGAAATATTCGTTTGATGAAAAGAGGTAAAGAAATGTTCATTTTTGTGACAAGAGATGATCAGTTGTGGGTCTGTCTCCTTAATTATTTGGTGATTTCATTTAGATCAACTTCATATATGTCTATATTTTAGAAAAATTTTTTTGTACTCAGTTTCCATAGGCCAACTCAAATAGCTCTTGATTTCAGCTGTCTTTTATTGTATTCCTTCCTTCAACGTCCTCTCAACAGATCCACCTGATCCTCCCATTCCAGCCCCTTCATTCATCCATGGCTATCTATTGTTTGCCTTTCCTAGATATATTTCTCTGTTCTTCTAATACCTTACTATATACCCTCCTTTTGTAGTTCTATGGATTGCAGTTTGGCTATCACTGAACTAGCTGCTAATATCCAGTAATAATTGACTATATACCATTTTTGTCTTTCCGGGTCTGAGATATCTCACACAGGATGACATTTTTCTAGTTAAATCCATTTGTTTGTAAATTTCATGATGTCATTTTTTTAAATGTCTGAGTAATTCTCCATTTTTTAAGTGTACGCCATTTTCTTTATTCTTCTCCTTTGAGTCATTCAAGTTGTTTCTAATTTCTGAAAACTATGAAAAGAACAGCAGTAAATGTGTCCTTATTGGTAGGATGAAGTATACTTTGGGTTTATGTCCAAGAGTGGTATAGCTGAATCTTGAGTTAGATAGATTTCCCTTGACCTGAGTAACCATGACACGAATTTCCATAGTGGCTATAGGAGTGTGCATTCATATCTATAATGGAAGAGTCTTGTTCATGTATGACATACCCCTCAGCACTATGAGCTGTTACTTACTTTGTGATATATAGCATTTGTACTAAGTAACCATTTATTTTAACTTTGGGCTGGCGAGATGGCTAACATAATTAAAGGCTAGGCTCACAAGCAAAAATATTTTAAATGTATGTCAATTTTGGATGAATAAAAAAATTATGAAATATAATCTATATTGTAGAAATTAAAGAACCACTCTAGATTTAAATAGTAAAATGGGCATTATATTAATTTATAATAGAGAATTTTAAAAAAAGGAATGTCATTATATAGAAAGTCACAGGACTATATGTGCTAGTTTACTTCATTTTAAAACATCATTTAATTATGCAAAATAGCATATGATAAGATAAAAAAGATAACTTTAAAAAAGAAATGTCAAGCATGATCACTAAAGTGAATGTACATTTTGTACATTATGCACTGTCTACTAGACAAGCCACTTTCCATTCATTTATTCTGGCCAGCTAATCTAACAAATTAACCTGAGGGACAATGGAGTAAGGATCAGCTCTATTATAGCTCTGTAGCTTCCACTATGATTTCATTATTATTCTATTCTACTTAGATCCATACTAATAAGTCTGAAGAATAATTTTGACTCATAATTCACTGGAAATTTTTCTACCAAGAGCCCACTTATTAAGCATAATTATTCAAGGATTATATTTATCAATATATTTTAGTATAATTTCTAGGAAAGAAATTCTCATTATTCCAAAGCAAGTGATAAAACATTGCAAATAACAATAAAAAGAGTATAGGCAAACAATATAACTTTAAATATGCCCAAGTATTACTGAATGTGCCTGGTGAGGGTGTATCAGGGATACAATATCTTCCGATGATCCTAAACTAATGGTTGATTAGACTTCAATTGTAAAAACTTTAGAACCTCTCTTACCCATCTGTATTTTCTCTATTTTGTATTTAATAGTATAATTTATAAGCTTTCTTAAATACTAGTTAAATACATTTATGAAAAATATCCAGTTGGTTTATTTTATAGAATTTTGCTCATAAAGATTTTAGATGTCCAAAATATCATAAAAATTTCTTAATATTACAATTTTTAAGTTGCAAAGATAGTTACCAACCTGGCAAGCTTAAGTTCTCATTAATTGTGATATCTTCTGATATTCTCAGGTACTTCCAGAAATTTCTTATTTTTATAAACTTTGTCTTTGTTGTGTCAAACATATCTAATCTCATCTTTTTTTTTTCAGGGTCTGTCTCTCAGCCTTATACCAGAATGTCCAAACAGCTCATTTTTTGTTTGTTTGTTTGTTTGTATGACCTATTTCTTGATGTGAAGGTTTACCATGCTTTTCACTTGGTTTCTGTTTAGTGTATGTATGGGAATTATTATTTCTTCCACATTCATCCTTGATGCTCTACCTAGCCAGGCTCCTAATCAATCTAAGGCTTACTGTTATATTTTGTTTGCCACAATCATGTGCCTCTCCTTTGGATTAATTTGCTTTTATTGAATTCTGAATATTGGATTACACTTCTCTTGAAAAGCAGATGCAGTACTTACTAATCTTCTTATTTAATGCATTGCAAGGCAGGAAAATGGAGACAGTAGAGCTAATTGGGAATATTTTCTAATTTGAATACAGATTTTTTTCTTTATATGCATAGAAACACATTAAACAATGGGACACAAAATTCATAAACTCATTGGAGATTCTCCATGATGGGTAATTTTTGATGAAATTGGGTTAAGAATTGGAATGGAAATTATTTTTAATCAAAGAAACAACAAACAACTAAAGTAAGAAATGAAGTTTATGGAATGGAAATGCAACATTAAACTGTAGACTAAAGCCATGAGCATGTGACAAAAGGAAAATACGAATTCCAGTTTCTCAATCATTTAGAATACTAATCATCCAAAATTGAAAGTTAGTATTGCAACATATTCTATTTTCATAAAATGGACATGGAAAACTTCAGGCAACTGCTACTAGATGTTGTGTCTTCACGAATGTTTCTCCAATGATCTTGGGCATAAGAAAACCTGAGATAAAATGATCTACATTTGTATATTTGAATTGAATATATCCATTATAATAATATACTAGCTGTCATAAGGAATTTATGTGCATCCAGATTTAGAAGGAAACAAAGAAACTGGTTTGATTAAAAAAGATTAGACATGAACATTGGAGAAGTTAGAGAGAAGACTGAAGGAGCTGAAGGGATTTGCTGCCCCATGGTGAGAGCAACAGTACCAATCAACCAGAGATCCCATGGTCTAAACCACCAGCCTGGTAGCACATAGGGAGGGACGCATGGCTCCAGCTCTATATGTAGGTGAGGATGGCCTTGTCAAGCATAGTTGGGAGAGGAAGTCCTTGGTCCCATGAAGGCTGGATGCCCCAGTGTGGGGGAACTTGAGGGCAGGGAAGTGGGAGTGGGTGAGTGGGGCACATCCTCATAGAAGCAGAAGGGGGGGTGGGATAGGGGCTTTCTGGGTGAAGGGGGTAATGGGGAAAGGGGATAACATCTGAAATGTAAATAAAATATCCAATAATTTTTTAAAAAAAAATTAAAAATTAGCATAGTGATGGAGAAAAGAAATCAAATGTAATATGCAACTCAAAGTTTTAAATTAAAGCCTTAAGAAAGGTAGTCAAGTTTATAATTAATAAGGAAATAATTCTGAATAAAATTAAATTAATATTTCAATCAATGTGGAACTGTTGTTTAATAAATTCACTACAAATAAATCAATTCAAAATCATGTTTTAATGTCAGTGAATATATAAGATTGTTGTATATTTTAAAATAAAAAGAAAATGAATTTTGTCTAATAATAACAGGAAAATTTTGCAATAATTTCTAAAGAACTCTACTTTTTACAAAATATAGAAGTGAGACAAAAGATTCAGGAATCCTTTCAAATAAAATATGCTTAAAGAGCCAAAAGGTGTGAAAGAAAGGATAACTTAGAGAAAACAGTAAAAATACAAAACAATAAATATTTATATTAATCAGAATAAATGTAAATAATTAGAAATAAACTTAGACTAGAAAATGTGTATTTATTGTTTACAATGATCCTGCTTTGAATCAATACACAGGCTAAAAATGTAACATGCATATTTGCATCTGGAAATCCAAAGCTTTATGTTGATGGGAAAGTAAGTTTCCAAAGAAAGACATACAGACATTTTGCAAAATATATCATAAAAGAGAAATAGGTATACTGAATGATAATGGAGAAACTACAATTATAATGTCATAAGAGGCACAGGTGTAAAATTTAATATGAAAGCAGAATACTACTAATCTTTTAGTTTTGACGAAAGAAATAGACAAATCTGCAATTAGAACAGATCATCTAAATATCTCATCTTAATAGCTATCAGCCAGATAAGGCAACCAAATTATCAAAAAGATGAGAATTTCAAATCACTAAATTAATTGGTCATGATCCATCTCGGTGTGATGATTGAATAAGGATTTGTAAAAATCAATGTATAAATTATGTGCAAAGACATTTTAGACAGAATAAATAGGCAGTGACAATGTCCTAAGGCCAGTCATGTTTAGTGGGTACTTTGGACAACAAAGAAAATGATGAGAAAATGTGGTAGGTAAAGAGAATTTTTTCAGAAGTCATTTGGTGAAGGGTTCAAGACCACTAAGAATAAAATGAAGGCCATGGGCTTAAAGACCTTCTGAGAATTTTCATTTTAAATGGACTACAAAGGGATAAAACCATCAAGGGAAACTAATTCAGATACGATCTTCTATATTTTTTTTTTTTAACCTTTTTAGATTATAGAAATTATGCATTTGTTTTGCACAGTAGATGTTGAAAACCATGAAGTCTGTGCATGAAGCAACTACAGCATGGCATTGGGACAGAAAATTTGCCACGATGGTAGGGAAAAATCATAAAATTCATTCTTAGTCATGAACAGGCTAGGAGACCAAGAGGAGTGACAGAAAATATGGGAAAACAGATGCTCATGAAATAATTTGTTTATATTTTGTGCATTTGCTATAAACCTGCTGATCCTCTGGGGTGGGTGCCAATTGGAGTCTCATGGGTCTTCACTTGGTCTAGGTTAATTACCCTCCATATGCTACTATGCTAATTATTGTCCACATGGTACTTAGGTTAATTGCCATTGCATTTATATACACAGGTTAATTGCCTTCCACATGGTACTAGGCTAATTACCCCTTACATGCTACTAGTGTAATTATGCTTACATAGTACTAGCTTAATTATCCTCCACTTACTACTAGGTTAATTCTCCTTCACAGAGTACAAAGTTAATTACCCATCAGCTTCATATGATACCACCGAGTAGAAATATGCACTAAGAACTAGAAGTATCTATATGTTGCTCTAGGTTATTTAACCTTTATATGCTACTAGGTTAAATATCCTCACATGATACTCAGTTAATTATCTTTTATAAGACACTAGGCTAATTGTCCTTCAGATGATGCTAGGGTAGTTATCCATCATATGGTACTAGATTTATTATCTAGGACCCAGGGCTACATTACTAACTACATAATAAGTTTCAATTGGTTTAGATCCAGAAACCTCAAAGACAATCAGAGATATATCCAAGGTTATTAGTAATCTAAAGGGATTTGTGAGTTTGTCCCTGATCTTATATAACACAAATTCATTTTTGTAATCATTTTGGCAAGGACTGTGTAACATGAATGATTAATCTTAACTATACAAGTCCCCAAAACACATAATGGTTTTATCCTTCCTATGCATATCATTCATAGATATTATGATATAGGTAACTGTTATAATAGCAGGTTGATTGTATAGTGTAAAAAGAGGTTTCTGTTATTGCTTGAAAGAAAACAGCCTCAGGTTTCCTGAACACACACACACACACACACACACACACACACACACACACTTAAAATGGGATTCTCAAACTCAGAGATTTGCTCAGAATGACTGTAACACATTAATGAAATGTCGATTTCGTTTTGTACTTTTACATTCCAGAAATTACAGAATAAGATTGTATTGCTTTCTTTGTCTTGTCAAAATTACTAATGTGTTGCAAGAATCATTGAAAATTGACACAATATTCAGCATGAATTTCATATAGTTTTGTTCAGCCCCATGTATTCAGGGAAGAATGTTTTATATGATGATTTATGGGAATTACAATTCTTTTTGAATAACTGAACCTCAGAGGGCAAAACTTTTATGTGCTTGTTGACATTGGAATCAAATAGTCCCTAAAAAGTATCACAGTACTACAGGCTCATATGCCAATGGATTATAAAACAAGATGAGGTGTACAAAAGAATAATGCTACCCTCCTTGATTGGCCAATAGGCATAAAGGAAATTCATGGAATCCTAAACTTTACTATGCATTTATTCTCTATGACTTGCATCTGTGATGTCTTGCACACCAACTCTTCAGTATATATCTGGACTAAGATATTATCAAGATTTATATAGTACATGTTGCATGTCCTCATTTTGACATTGAAAGTTTATGCTGAGATTCAACCACAAATGAATCAATTTAAGTTGTCTCTAAATATGAATTTAATTATAAAGTTATAGGACATTACATGGAGGATAGCTTACTCAATTGATACCATCATCATCAACAACAATAACAAAACAAACTTTTTCTCAGCATATATTAAGCTTTCTACCCTATTGTGCCTTTTGAATAATAAATAATTCCTTCTCAGATGTTTAGTTTACAAATATTTTTTTAATTCTTCAAGTTGTCTCTTCACTCTTAGATTGATTATTTTGATGTGCAAAATCTTTTCAGTTTTATGATGTACATAAAGTTGCCAATATTTATTTTTGTTTCACTGCTAAATTGGGGTCAATGTAAAAGATATTTTTCCCAAGCAATATCTTAAATTATTTTATCATTTTTCTTCTGGTTGTTTCATAGTTTCAAGTTATGTATGTTAGTATGTAATACCAAGTGGTTTTACACTCTAAGTTTTTAAATGCCCTTCTTTGCCAATTCCATATAATGTTGTAAAATCTGAAACATAATATCATTATTTTCATAAATAGATGTCTCCTTTGCAAACACTTACAGAGTTTCATCATAGCAGATTATCCACTGAGTCACATAGTACACTAAAATTTCAAATATCAATTCCATGGTTATAATAATTCTTCAACACCTTTCAGCATTTTAAAATAAATTCTATATCCCTAGTGCCTTTTTTTTGATGAATAGCAGAATATATTTTCTAATTTCAACCTCTTAACTACCGTCTGGTGTTCTTTCCATCTACACTCTAAGTTAACACATAGTTATAAATCCTTTTAATGGGTATACTCTAGCCCTGATTTTACAATCTAACCTGGATGTTTTATGGCATGTCTGGGAATATACACCTTTCTAAATTCCTTGCCAAATATTAATTAGTAATTTTATTGCTACACTTTAAGACTAAGGAGTTTACTTATATTAAGAAATATTAAGGGACCCTTTCTTCATTTTTTTTTGGCTCTACTAAGAACACTAAAACAAGCATTACATTTTTTCCTATAAGGAATTAAGGAGTTACACCTCATGCAAAATTGCAGCAACAGTCTTTCTGCTTATTTTATATATAACATTCTTCCATTTTCCTCTCCTGTGGAATCACCTCCAAATATTTTGCCAGTGTACTTTAATACACTAGACTTGCTCACCACTTATCATGTGATAAACTTACCCTCTCCTCAGTATGAAAAAAATAGTATCTCTATGCACAAACATTCTGTAAATGATGCAAAACTCCCATGTTGGTCTGTGATATCTTCCCAAGATGCTCTCAGATCTTTTTCCAATCCATCATTCTCTGACTCCCCTAGAAAACCCCCCTTGTTGTACATAAGGAAGAAATATTCTCACTATTATCCTTAATTAAAGTTTTTATCAGATATTTTCTTTATTTTCATTTCAAATGTTATTCCCTTTCCTGGTTTCCCCTCTGAAAACCCCTTATCCCTTCACCCTGCTTCTATAATTGATTCTTAAGGAATTATAAATACTTTCTACTGATGAACATAGTATTTTATTTTATCACTAATTTCAATAGGTAATGAGGAAGCCCTTAAACAATTTCATTTACATTGGCCAATATTTGAATGACTAATAATTATTTTTATTGAATATTTTAGTTATTTACATTTCAAATGTTATCTCCTTTCCTGGTTTCCCGTTCGAAAACCCTCCATCCCATCCCTCCTCACACTGCTTCTATGAGGGTGCTTCCCATACCCACTCCAACCTCCCTGCCCTGGCATTCCCCTACACTGTGGCATAGAGCCTTCACAGGAAAAAAAGCCTCTCCTCCAATTGATGCCAGACAAGGCCATCCTCTGATACATATGTAGCTAGAGCCATGGGTCCCTTCATGTGTTCTCTTTGGTTTGTGGTTCAGTCCCTGGGGGCTCTGGAGAAGAGGGGGCGGTCTGGTTGGTTGATGTTGTTCTTCCTATGAGGTTGTAAACCCCTTCAGCTCCTTTAGTACTTTCTCTAACTTCTCTATTGAGGACCCTATGCTAAGTCCAATGGTTGGCTGCAAGCATCTATCTCTGTATTTGTTAGGCTCTGGCAGAGCCTCTCTAGAGACAGCTATAACAGGCTCCTGTCAGCAAGTACTTCTTGCCATCTCCAATAGTGTCTGGGTTTGGCATCTGGATATGAGATGAATCTCCAGGTGGGGCAGTCTCTGGATGCCTTTCCTTCAGTCTCTGCTCCACACTTTATCCCATATTTTCTTTAGACAGAAGCAATTCTCTGTTAAAAAATTGGAGATGACTGGTGGCCACATCCCGGGCATTGCCTAAGCTCTGGATATGGTCTCTACAGGCTCTCCCTCCCTTTTCTTGAAGATTTAAGCTAACCTTATCCCCATTGGGTCCTGGGAGCTTCTTGTTTTCCTGGCATCTGGGACTTGCTGGTTGCTATCCCCAGTTTTCCATCCCCTATTTCTATATACCTTTGTTCAAATTCCTGACCCTCTATATATCATCTCATACACACAATATAGAAAATTTAAAAAAAAATCTCGTTTCACAGCAAAATGTTGCTTTAGTGCCATCTTCCAGATAGTTCCATATTACTGTCATTCAGAAAGAATATTTAAATTCTTACTTGTGAGAAATTCCTTTTAAAATGATTACAAGATTTCATTCACTCTTTCAATATATGAATAATCACCATGTAATTCATTAAGAGTTGTTAAAAGCCATTTCTTGGCTGGGAATTTGTGCACTGGTGAAAACACTTGTTTTAAAGCATAAGAATTTGAGCCTGATCCAAATATCTAGAAAAAAGATAGGGAGAGCATATACCTTTAATTCCAGTGCTGAATACTCAGAGACAGGAGGATACCTGTGTCTCTCTGTTTCACTGGTCTAATTGAATCAGTGAGAGACATCTTCAGTGAAAAGACACTGTCTCAAGAGGAACACTCCTCCATTGCTGGTGGGATTGCAAGCTGGTACAACCACTCTGGAAATCAGTTTGGCCGTTCCTCAGAAAATTGGACATAACACTACCTGAGGACCCAGTTATACCACTCCTGGACATATACCCAGAAGATGCCCCAACATATAACAAGGACATATGCTCCACTATGTTCATAGCAGCCTTATTTATAATAGCCGAAAGCTGGAAAGAACCCAGATGTCCTTCAACAGAGGAATGGATACAAAAAATATGGTACATTTACACAATGGAGTATTACTCAGCTATTAAAAATAATGAATTCGAAAATTTCTTAGGTAAATGGATGGAACTAGAAAATATCCTGAGTGAGGTAACCCAATCACAAAGGAGCACACATGGTATTTACTTACTGATAAGTGGATATTAGCCCAAAAGCTTGAAATAGCCAAGATTCAACTAACAGACCACATGAAGCTCATGAAGAAGGAAGACCAAGAGTGGATGCCTCAGTTCTACTTAGAAGGACTAACAAACTACTCAACGGAGCAAATATGGAGACAAAGTGTGGGACAGAAACTCAAAGAGGGGCTGTCTGGAGACCATTCTACCTTGGTATCTATCCCATGTGCAGTCACCAAAGATGGACTCTGATATGGATGTCTGGAAGTGCATGCTGACAGGAGCCTGATATAGCGATCTCCTCAGAGGTCTATCAGAGTCTGACATATCTAGAGGGAGATGCTCACAGCTAACCATTGATCTGATCAAGGGTTTCCAATGGGGAAGTTAGAAGACTGAAGGAGTTGAAAGGGTTCATGGCCCCAAAAGGAGACCAACAATACCAACCAACCAGAGCTCCACAGGATCTAAACCACCAGCCTGGGAGTACATAGGGAACCATGACCTCAGCTGTATATGTAGGTGAGGATGGCCTTGTTGGGCATAGGTGGGAGAGGAGATCCTTGGTCCTATGAGGGCTGAACACCAAGTGGGGAGAAATTTGAGAGTGGGGAGATGGGAGTCGGGAATAGGTGGGGATACACCCTCATAGAAGCAGGGGGAGGGGGATGGGATAAGGGGTTCCTGGGGAGTGGGGGCAATGGGGTAAGGGGATAAAATCTGAAATGTAAATATAATATCCAATAACAAAAAGAAAGCAAATAAATGGACAATCAACCTAGCAGTTTGGTCTCTGGGTATTCATGGTTGTAGGTTTAATGGGGTCCCGAATCCTCTCCACCCTTAGGGCACAGACACAGGAGATTGATTGTGCTTACCCAACACAATCACTGGGCTAGTGTCATGCTGTAGGGAAGCCTCTGGGACAGCACTTCAGGGGTGGGGGAAATCAATTTGAGGCATAGGACAGCTAGAGCTGGCTCAGGTATCCTCGGGCCTGCAGGGAGGCTGGAACCATAGGTTCTCAGGCTCTTGGGCACCCAGGCACTACTGGGAGCCATGGAAGAGCTAAGAACAGAATGGGGGCCAGCTGATATAGAACCTTTTTCTAATCTCCCATAGAAGGCCTTTCTTAGCTCTTAGCCAGGGCCTGGACCAAGTCAAGCCAAACCCAAGTCATCTGCCCTCCAAACAAGCCAAGAATTCTCTCCTTCAGGACCAGCCAGAGCTTCCCCCCTTTTCCTCCTCAGTCCCAGGCTAGATCCAGCTTGGTCTTGGCAGAACATGGGGAGTTTGATGGTGCTTACCACAGGCAGTTGCTGGGCATCTGCCTCCCTGAGCAAAAGTGCTCTGTATCAAAGCAGATGCAGGACCCCATTAACCCTACACATGGTCACATGCATCTCTAGATATATACATTCATCATCATCATCATGATGTTACATGAGAGCATATGTTCATATACTCCTATATAATGAAGATGATGGACATTTCCAAATTAAAAGTTCAGGCATATGATAGAAAACCTCTCCATTTTCTTTTGCTCAAGAATACACACACACACACAAACACATATGCAAATATATATATATATATATATATATATATATGTATATATATATATATATAGCTTCGAGACAGGGTTTCTCTGTGTATTTCTTGCTATCCTGGAACTTGTTCTGTGGATCAGAGATAGGCCTACCTCAGCCTTCTGAGAGTTCTGGGCTTAAAGATGTTACATGTCCCTTACCATCTGCATCTGGGAGAGTTGACCCTGCACCTTTCCTGGAAACACAGTAGAGCTGATGGCAAAAATGTGAGTGAATCAGGCTTGAGAGTGTGAAAGTCTGAGAGCTGGACAAACCTCACTCTTGCTGAAATATTGTGTGAGTTAGCCAGAGCAGTTCTCGAGAGCTGACTCTAATGGTTTGGGTGCAGCAGAACTGGCAGGCTGACCAACTCAGCTACACTCATGCTCAGATCCAGGGCTTTGTTTTGTTCTACCCAAAAATCGATTCCTTATCTATGAACTCTTGAGGCATGTGAAGGAGTCAGTTCTACAGATCCAAAGCTGCATGACCTCCATGACACAGGACAAGAAAAAGATAACCAAGAGGAGTCCTGGTGAAGATTCAGTATTGATGATGTAGCAGAAATGACAGTTTTCAAATCAGGTCATCATCTTATTGCAATGAACATTTGCGAATAAAGAAGCGTAGACAAAAATGTTAACCCCTATAATACACTACACATTCTATGATGAGATGTTTTCTATATTTTGTTTATTTTAAAATTTTTTAAATTTACTTTCAGGGGAATAGTCTCAAGACAAGAAGATACAAAGTGATGGGTAGATGAGTGGGGTTGGTGTCATGATGGGAAACTCACAAAGAATTATTAAAAAGATAAAAAAAATACAGAGTACTCTTTTAATACAAAGCTTCATCCATCTGAATGCTCCTTCTGGTCAACAGTTCTACATGTAAACTCATTTGGTATCCTCAGGTTTCACTCATGTTTTTTTTTCTCCTTGTTTCTAAGATAACTATTACAACAATGGGTATAACCATGAGCATATTAATATTCATATTCATTCCATTGTTTAATTCAACCACATAATTGAAAATCATTGAAGACCTGTAACTCTCTATATAGATTGTTCACATTATGCATTCTCAATTTTTCTCCTTCTCCTTTAAATCTAGCTCTTGCTTTCTTTTACAGGCCAGCATTATATCTCTCCGGGTTAACTGCTTCCTACCACATTGTATGATTCCAGTTAGTACACAGCCAAGTTAGGATTGTTTAGTAGCTCAGTGGCCAACTTGAATCTTTAAAAACCTAAACCAGATTGGGTTACTCAGACAATCAAATATAGTATCAAATTATGTATAGAAAACTCCAATGATTTTTTATTTTAATTTGTTAACAAATCATAGTGATATAGATTATAGAATTTACATACAAACATTAATGTCTCACTCAATATGATGTTATTAGTTTTAAATATACTAGTATTTTTTACAGCAAACTGCATATGTATTGAGATATTTTATATAGTTTAAGATATTCTACATCCAAATAATAAATAATTGATTAGAAATATTGTAACACTTTCCTTCAACAAATTCCTCCAATTCTCTCATTTCCCAGGTAAAATTATGATCTTGATTACCCTGCATCTTAGTGTAGCATACAGAGCAATTTGCACAGGGTTCACTGAATAAATTGATGTTGTGTGGTTTTAAAAGGTATATTTTAGTAACATCATATTATTTTCATTAGATACTCATTTTCTAAGTACTGTTATTTAGGAGAAAACCTTGATGCTGTTATAAACCTATAATTCCTCACATGTACTTTTTATACCATAATTTGCAAGGTACAAAAAGCTATTAGGAACAGAAACAATGTTGAATGACATGGGATAGGGGTTTGTGTTTGATGAGTGTAAACTTTTATGACAGTTCTGGGACTCTGTTCTGTTTTTGGAATACTACCCTACGTGAACTCTGTGAAAAGAAACCAAACAGTTATATATAAATATTATATTTTACATATTCTTAAAAATTTTTCAAAGCAATTCTCTATGTCTTTTAATATGAAAGGTGGCAATTCTATTTTTAAACTGTACTGTTAAAATTAATTTTAGCATGTACCATTTTGCTCTTCCATAATCTAAAAGCATTTATACCAAATGTTGTGGCGTCTTGAACTCCATTTTCTCAGTCTAAGTAGGTGAAAAATTATTATGTAGTAAGAGCATGTTATAAATGGAACTGTGTTCCCCACCATGTTGATGTCCTAACTCTTGAAATACTTCCATGTATAGATAGTGTTTGTACAGAGGAAATGAAGTTTAAATGTTTACATGTGATAGTGACTCTAATCTGATGAACCAGCTTTCTTCAAAAAAAGAGGAAATGATATCAAGCACGTCTCCAGTAACTATATGGACTTCTGTCAGAAGACCCCAACACAGCTGAAGAAACAAATAATAATAATAAATAAAACCTAAAAAACATAAAACAAAAAAAAAATCAAACAAACAAAAACCCAAGAAATATGCAATGAACAGAGAGCTAGGTAAAATAGCAAGCCAAGAGAGAACTTACCAATAGTATTAGATTGAATATCAAGTGCTCCATGTGGGTTCAGGCATTTAAACACTGTCTCCAGGTAGGGGGTACCTGATTAAGGAGGTTATGAAGATTTTAGGGACTGCAGCTTTACTGGAAGAAGTGTAATATTAAGGGTGCCCATTAACAGGTTACAGCAGCATCACATGCTGAGCTCATTCTCCTTATTTCGTATTTTTGGTTGAAGACATGACTACCACAGCTCCCTGACCCGACAGTCTTGCCTTCTCTTGTCCTGGCTCCCAGAATGGATTCTAGCATCCTGGAACCATATACCAAAATAAATTATATTCTCTATAAGTTGCATGTTTATGGTGTTGTATCACAGCAATGCAACAGTAAGTAATATACCAGGATACACATTTACTATTCCCTTGACCTAGATCCTAGGACTCTGAAAACATACATCTTAGGCCATCTGGGCTGTGCAAGTTCTATGGTGTCCTGAACGAAATAGTACAACAAATGATTCAATTATCTTGAGTATTTGAGCTGAGACATACAGTTATGATCCTGGATAGATGAAAATACTGAGCACAGTGCATTAGACATTTTTGTCAAATATGATAAAAATCACATCCACAGATATTAGCTTTTACCATACCATAAAGAGCAGGCCTCCTGAAAATGATTTGCATTTTCCTGATTTATGTAAGTTTTTTTTAGAGATGTTCATACTATATTTCCTTTTAAATCTTACTGACCTATAATATGAAACTCCTAATATTTTGAAGAGGATTTTACCATTTAACATGGCTAAATAATGTGATTTCAAGTGCACTTTTCCAGGAGAAACTAATAACTAATAATTAAAAGAAATCACATGTACCTCTTGGAACAGTTTCTTAATTGCAACCCATTAAACCAAATTGCAACTTATTATCTCTATTATAATTTCCAAAATAGACTTTGTAATGGTCTTTCTGACACTTTTACACATTGTAACGCTAATTTATAATATTTGATAATCAAGAATCTTATGTAACAAGCCTCCATGCTGTACATTGCACAGTGAGAGTTATTTTCTGATTTCAGAATATATTGCAAGTACCAGAGTAGGTTTTCCATTTCTTCCTAAGAGCTCACCAAAGCTTACATGAATGGAAGCAGATGGATTTAGCTTCTAACATTTGCTCCTGACTTTTTTAAACTTAACTATTATGTTTGTAATAATTCATGATACAGTATTTCAATATTCCTTATGCCTAAGGAAAAACTCCTTCTACTAAAATATTACAAAATAAAAATATCATTCTACAATGAGTCCATATCTCTCACTATAAGTAAACTCCCAGGCATTTAAATGGAATGCAGAAAATATTAAGTTATAATTCTATTTTATGAATCAGCTAGGCTGCTCTAAGTCTAGTAAGCAGATATTAAGCATACAATTTATTCTAAATACCAGAAAAATTATGCAATGACTGGAGAAACAACACCAACACATTTACATAGAGAAGTGATCATGTCCTGTCTCGCTTATATATATTGTGAACCAGAACACCAGTGTTTAGTATTTTACAAAAAGGAAGCAGTCAAAGGGAGCCTATAAAACAGAGAATGAAAAATTCGAATGACATTTTACTTGTCTTAAAAATGTTAGTAATAACTAGTATAGCTTACTTAAATGAAGGCATGTTTTGCATTTTCTAGCTTCTGAGATTTCTTAAGATATATATTATATATTTTACCTACTTGAAGCTGACTGTTTTATGAAGATGTTTTATAGCAAATCTCAGCATAAAATATCTAACATCATACTGAATGTCCACATCAGTATATTTGAAAGCTAGAATTCTAAGTTAGATCAAATAATACTTTTGTAGTATTTTCTCCAGCTATCTCTTTACACCATGACTGTAAAACTTCGGACAAACCTACATACTCCTCCCACTCCAGCTCTTCCATTTTCACACATGCTTAATCAAAGCTAGTTTTCCTGAGAATATTCAAAATGCTGATCCCTGTCCTTGTTTTTAGCACCTCTTTGTATTCTGAGTTATCTTTTTTTCTTTCTGTGTATATTTGACTTGTCCAGGTTTAAATCCCCATCTGAGCATTTTTATTTTTATTTATGAAACCCAACAACCAAAATACGATAAATTACTCTTATATCTTTTTTATATTATTATCCTTTCTATATTGTTATAACCATTCAATTGGATTATTACTTATTATATTCTACTAAACATATTACAAAATAAAAATGTCATTCTGAGTAAATATCTCTCATTATAAGTAACCACTAGAAAGAAACCAATAAGAAAGTAAACATTTTAACTCTGGCCTTACTTCCTATCTTCTCTCCAGTTCTTCACTCCCAATCATACAGTTGTAGCTGCCATAATAGATGTCAACAGGTAGCAAAACAAAGCTTATTCTTGAGTGTTCTCCTTGGACTATTTGCTATAAGTATCATTTTACCTGTGGTGTAATACTAAGTTTCTAATATATTCTGCTTTTCTCCTGTCCTTAGTGATTTTAATCTGTCTTAGTAGGCATTGAAACTCTTGGTATACTGTTAGTTTTTGATATTATTTTCTTTCTTGTATCTCAAGTTAATGTGATTCACAGGAGTTCTAACATTAGCTTTCTTGGCTTTATACTACTGTTGAGAAATTTCTGATTAATTTAGGTATCTTGTAAGCTTTGGCTTTTTGCTTTTGTCATCCTATGCCAAGACTGCTCTGAGGTTTCACTTCTCATTCATCATCTATATTATATATCTACTATTTCTTAAATTAGTATCTATAATAGCCAAGAATATAGTTCAAAACTATAAATAAAAGTAGTAACAATGTCCCACAAATGATTTGCATAGAATATCATTCTATCAATTATCACATTCTGTTCATTAGCAGAGTTCTTGCCTGTGTCCTTGTGTGTCACAGTGCTTTATGACCATTCTGTTTCACTGTATAAAACTACTCCTTAATAAAACAATTAAAGGCAAAATATAACTTGTGTTTTATAAAGACTTTCAGTTTATCATGGAGATATTCAGTTTATGGAGGACAAAGCATATGATAGATTTCTGAAAATCATGATGGATTGGGAAGAAGAAAATATAAGGAATCCAATTAAGATACTGAGACAATTACAGCTGGACAAAGTCCACTCTTTATTTTGCTAGGCCCTACCTCAGAAAGATTCCTACTTCTCTTAAACGTCTACTATCATCTGAGGATCAAAAATTCAATACTCTTACATGGAGAAAGCCTTCACTTTAAAGCTGTAAAATAATACCTCTGTCAGTTAGTGGAAATAGTCTCTGATGCCTCAATCTTTACTTCCTAGGGAGAAATTTTCTTCCTCCAAAAGGAGCTTCCACACTCTGGTGTGTACACTGTATGTAATATTAATACTTTCAGTTTTTATTCTTCATACACATGACAACATCTGCTTCTGAGTACCCCACACTCTGTTCACCCTTTACAGTTCTACTGATGTATTTGCCCTTTAAGTTCTGTTTTCCTTAGATCTCTGATGTGTTATGAATCAGTTCAACTCCTCTACATAGATGTTGAATCTTATCTGTTTCTTTCAGTCTTGAAGTAAGGCACCCGCCCTTGAAATACAAAATTATTTTAATCTCCTCTACTACTTTTTCTGATTTTTTCTCTTGTTGCTGCAAAATTATTTTCATTTTTGCTTGATTCTTTTCAGATGTGTCCCATCGTTTTTACTATCTTGAATTCAGTTCTCATAACTCTTCCACAAAAGCAAACTCATTCTTTCTTTCTTTCTTTTTTTTTTTTTTTTGGACTCATATATTTTCTAAAACATTACTGAATTGAAATGTTTGTTTGTTTAGATGCATGTTTCATGTATGAAGTTTCCTTAGTCACTGCTTTTTTTATTTCTGAGTATTTCCAAATGTAATATTAGTACCATAAAGGAACAGAGTACAGGCATTCACTATGAAACATAATATAAGACCAGCATCAGGTGAATACTATTCAACTACATATAAAGAAATAAATGTTTAAATGCAAATCTTCAAAATCACTTCAATGTGTGTGGGAAATTTACATTTTCAAGAAAATTAAAACTCCAACATATTCAAAATCATTGCTCACAGATCTGAGCTAGTGAGTTACAAGTCTCACTAGGAACATTTCAGTTTACTGAGTTACTGATTTTCCCATATCTAATCATTGCTCTATTTTATAAGTAAAAGTTTTATTATATTTTACTTGGAAGAGTATTTATTTATGTAATCGTTTTCTCTGTTCTAAAAGCCAATTATAATAAATCAGTCACTAAATAAACTAGACACTAAATGTTACAACCAGTGACCATTAGATTATTTCAGCCATTTTATTCATGGACCAATGGTTATTCAAGCTTTATAGTTTCTCTTCTGTATGAGTTTTGTTAGTTGAATAAGGATTTTTCCTCATCTCTATTGTTCCTTGTGTTTTACCTGCTAAAATCTCTCCTTAAATTATATATGATTCATCCTTATGAAATACAGTGTATTTAAATGCCTTGCATTCTCAACCTTAATGCAAGAGGCATTTTAATACAGTTCCTCCTGTTATGGTGACTTCTGAACATGAAGTTACATTTTGTTGCTAATCCATAACTGTAAGTTTACTACTTGTATGAATCATAGTGTAAATATTTGAGCTACAGGATATTTGATATGTGACACTTATAAAAGAGTTCCTGGCCCACAGGTTGAGAATCTCTGCTTTAAAGTCTTACAGAATATTGTTTAAATGTACCACTTTTATACCTTACCTTTCTCCTGAGTTACAAACCTCACACCTTACTCTTTAGCTTGGTTTGCATTTGCTAATGATTCTGAGCAATCTTTAAAGTCACTGCATTTTTTTAAATAGCTCAATTATACTTTTTTTTTTTTACTTTTTTTGGTTTTGCTTTATGTTATTTTGTCTTGTATGATTGATTATTTTTATTCATAATTTTATAGCCACAAAATTGTATAGAAGATCATGTCCTCTATAAAATAAAACAGATTCAAAACTAGGTGTTTCCTATCTGTTTTTGGTAAGCAGCAATAAAATCTTAGCTAAATTTTATATATACATATTTGTATATACACATATATAATTATATGTAGTTGTAAAAATAAAAGATTTTTATTAAAAGCTCTGTAGTTTACAATTGATTTTTATTTAAAAAATTTCATTTCATTTTGTGTGTGCTTTTATGTAAGAGTGTGTGTTTGGGCATGCATTCTCGTGTGTGTGTGTGTGTGTGTGTCTGTGTATGTGTGTTTGTGTGCTCTTTGTGTGTGTATGTGGGTTTCAGCATGCTCCTGTGTAGACATGGTATATGCTTCCTCTGTGTGTGTGTGTGTGTGTGTGTGTGTGTGTGTGAATGATTGCTCTTGAGTGTGTGTTGTTGTGGGTATTCTCCATACCATGAATGCATTGTGGAAATTGAACTCAAATTGTCAAGCTTTGCAGTAAGTGCCTATATCTGCCGAGCCCTCTCACTAGTTTCCACACTATACATAGTTTGAAATTGTTGTCATTGTGATAAGACTATAAAGAGGGTACATTTAAAGAACTCCGACATACACTTTTTTATTTATAAAAAAAACTAACAAACAAATAGTTCTTTCCTTACGAATATTTCTTAAAACAGTACAGTAGCAATCTGCAAACCCTGTGGGGTAATCATCATGCCAGTTAACCTCTCTTTATATTGATAATTGGAGGTCATTTCTACCAGGCCTTCAAAGTGGCCTAGGCACTTTTGAAACCTAAACCAAAACTGAAGCCTTGGCCTGAGCTGAGCTTATGGCCTATACCTTGGTTTGAGTTTAACTTTTGACTTGGAAAGTTTGTGACTCTTGGCTATGTAGGTACACATTTGCTTCAAAACTGTGAAGAGGGAATGAGTGCACATTTGCAGAGCTTGTGATTGGTACACTTTAAACTTCTTGTTCTGCAGGGTTCCTCTGCTTCTTCTCCAGGGCCTTCTTATTGGGCTTATTGATAAGATGCATAATCCTCCTCAACTTAGAGATGACTACCTACCTGAATACTATCTGTTTGCTAGAAATTTCTTTATGTCATTCCAGTGGCATTTTCTGGATTGGTTATATGTAGTTTACTTCTTGGACTTGGCTATGCTTTCACAGTAGCTCTTTATCCTTAGGTTCCTTGGGCTGGAAGAGAAAGAATGGATATATTGCAGCACAGGAAATCTACAATGATCATTTTTATTGAAACTCAAAAATCTAAATTTTTCATTAGAACTACATGAAAACATGTGTCATGAACTCAGCAATTCACAAATAAATCTCATGCTATAGTTAGTAATGTCTAAATAAAATAGAAATTGCATATAGACATAACCAACCAATTTAGAAGCTATGGAAATTTACATGCATACTCCATAGTGACAGTAGGGTATACAGTGTGCGTCTTCAGTGTACCCTCCTGGCAAACCCAGTTTATGCAAATACGTGTTCTGCTCTGTTTCCTCTGCATTTCGTTCCATAGACATAGCTCTGCCTGGATTCATGGAAGCCTGCTCCTTCCCAGGACAATCAAGTGATATCTCCAACATTCCAATCCCCTGTTCACTGGTTCCCCTATCAAGTTCAGCAGTCATTAGGTTGCCCTGTCACCTCGTTGCTCCATCTTCTGGTTTATACCACAGCCTGCAATCATGCAGTCCTGCAGATATCCCAGGTCTGCCTGCATCCCTGCAAGCCTGCTGCAAGCCAGGATAACCAGAGGCCTGAAATTAACTGAGACTATCAGCTCTGCTTATATCCCTGGAAGCCACCTGGGACAATCAGCTTTATCTGCAATTACAGAGCACTGCTTCCAGCAGAAACTAGTTGCTCTTCCAGCAGTCCCAGAGGCCTACTGCTATACAAGGTTACCAGGTCTTTCCACAGAAGTGACAACTAGTTGTCTAAAGCACAGCATAAGAACATAATCAAGAGAAGCAAGGACAATGTGGCATCACCAGAATCTAGCTATCCTACAACAGTGAGCCCAGGATGTTTTAACAAACCTGAAACACAAGAATCTTGTGCCATATAAACTTGTGCCCTAAAATCTAATCTTATGAGAGGCCTTTTAAAAGGAAATGAATAAACACACAAAAAAACAAGAAAATAAAAATTGGAGAAGGAAATGAAAAATAGGAATTAGCAAGCATTGGTCATTAATATCTCTTGACATTAATGAACACAACTACCCCATAAAAAGACTCAGGATATAGGGTGGATTCATAAACAGTATCCATAATCTGACTGCATATAAGAACACACCTCAGGAACAAAGGTAGACATTATTTCAGAAAGATGGGCTGGAAAAAGGTTCCCAAACAAATTAACCTAAGAAACAAGCTGAAGCAGACAGTTTTATTATCTAATAAAATAGAAGTTCAAGCAAAATCAATCCAAAGAGATGAGGAAGGACACTTCATACTCATCAAGAGAAAAATTAATCGATATGATATCTCAACTTTGAACATCTATGCAACAAATGCAAGGACACTCATTGTAAAAAAAAAAATTACTAAAGCTTAAAGCACACATCAAATCTTATGCATTGATAAAGGGTGAGTTCAACATCCCACTCTCACAAAAGCACAAGTAGTTGAAACAGAAACAAAACAGAGAATTGAAATTAACCATTATTATGAATCAACTGGACCTAACATATATCTATAGAAGATTTCACCCTAACACAAAAGAATATACTTTCTTCTCATCAACTCATAAAAAATTCTTTAAAATTAGTCATATAGCTGGTCACAATGCAAGTATCAATGGATACAAGAATAGTAAAATAACCTATTGCATCTTGTCAAATCAACATGGAAAAATAGCTGTAGCTCAACAACAACAGAAAAGACAGAAGGCCTACAAATTTTTAAAAACCAAAAAATACTCTACTAAATGTCTGCTGGGTTATGGAAGAAATACATAAAGAATTTCAGAATTACTTTCTCAGATTCAATAAAAATGAAGTCACACCATACACAGACTTATATACAAACATAATGAAAGCAGGGTTAAGAGGTAAGTTCATAGCATTAAGTACAGTCATAAGAAAACTGGAGAGACTTCATACTAGCAATTTAACAGCATACTTGAAGCTCTAGGATAAAAATTAGCAATATACCCAAGAGAAGCAGTTGGCAGGAAATACTTAAACTCACCACTGAAATCAATACATTAGAATGAGAGTGAGGAATACAAAGAGTCAAGAAACCAAGAGTTGTTTCTTTGAAAAGAAAAATAGACAAACACTTAGCCAAGCAAACTTAAAGGCAGACAGAAAATATTCAAATTAATAAATCAGAAAGGAAAAGGACATAATAAAAGATATTACTGAAGAAATCTAAATCATTATATCTTACTTCAAAACACTCTACTCCACAAAATTGAAAAATCTAAATGAAATGGATGATTTTCTAGACAGTTTCTACATACCAAAGCTAAATCAAAATGAGGTAAACAATCTAAATAATCCTATAACCACTAAAGAAAATAGAAGCAGTCATTAAAAGCTTCCAAAGCAAATATGACCATGGCTTTATGGTTTTAGCACACAATTCTACTAGACTTTCAAAGAGCTAATGCCAATTCTCCTCATACTTTTTTCACAAAATAGAAACAGAAGGAACATTGCCAAACTCATTTTATGAGGCCACAGTCCCTTTGATAAACTAAACCACAAAAAGATGCAACAACAAAAGAGAATTTCAGAATAATTTCCTTCATGGACATTGGTGCAAAAATACTGAGTAAAGTACTTGCAGGCTGAATTTAAAAACATATCAGAAACATCATCCACCATGATCAAGTAGACTTCATCTCAGAGATGCAGGGATGACACAATATAAGAAAATCCACCAATGTAATCCATCATATAAACAAATTGAAAGAATAAAACAAAACCCATGATCATCTCATTAAATGTTGAAGTCTTTGAAAAAACTCAACACCCATTTATGTTATCAGTATTGGAGAGATCAAGGATGAAAGGTGTGTATATAAACACATTAAAGGCAGTATACAGCTAATTCATAACCAATATAAAATTAAATGAAGAGAAACATAAATCAATTACATTAAAATCAGAGATAAGACAAAGCTGACTACACTCTGTATATAAGCCAACTAAAGGAGAACAAGGCAATACAAATTAGAAAGGAAGAAGTCAATCTTTTGTTCTCAGAGGAAGATCTGATAGTATACATAAATGAACACAAACATTATACCAGAGAACTCCTATAGCTGATAAACACCTTCAGCAAAGTGTCTGGGTACAAAATTAACTCAAAGAAACTGGTAGCTGTACTTTATATAGAAGTTAGATTGGCTGAGAAAGAAATTAATGCAAAAACACTCTTTACAATAGCAACAAATAATATAAAATATTTTGGTGTAATTCTAACTAAGCAAGTGAAAGAACTTCAAGTCTCTGATGAGAGAAAGATACCACTCCCTCCCAAAAAAACCCACAAAGAAAACAAACAAACAAAAAACAAAAATAGTATGTCTTTAAGCCAAAATATTAACAATAAAAAACACATTGTATTATAATTATAAATATTTGATTAATGAAAGACAATTATTTTTAGGATATTCTGTGGTATAATTATGTGGAATAAAACAGTATTTGCCACTTACATTTTTTCAGTCACAGGCTCTTCCCTATTGTGCCCTAAAGAATTATTTCTCATCAACTTGAATCATCTTCCTTACTTTTATAAATGCAGTGGCTATGAAGATACAGATGACAGCAGGACCAAGTTAGAAAGGACACCCTGTTTGGCTATTACTATGAAGAAGAGAAAAGAATCCGTGGGTGGGGAATGAGAATAGAGATATCAAATGAAAAAAAGTAACAAAGTAAATGTGAATATTAAGGATTTTATTCTCTTTTCATTTCATTGAAACCAAATTTTATTCTTAAAGCATATTCAGAGAAATAGAATATGTTTCTCCTATAAGCTGAAAAGAGACAGACCCACTTTGTCAAAACTCCAGGGGGAAATAGGGTGACCTGAAGGGAGGAGGGGATGCAATTTCTGTTGTTTATAACAGGGTCCAAGACTCCACAGCAAAATTGAAAATCTGATCAACCAGATCTGGGAATGCTGACCTCTCCACCTACCACACCCACTCATTCCAGGGAAGAGAATTGAAAATATAAGAACCAATATAACTACGAAAAGCAATTTAAGATATCAGTTTCCAGCTTCCACCTAATAATTGAGAAGTTTGGGCTCATAAAAGTTTTCTCTCAATATACATGTACTACTTTTAACTTCAGACTCAAGTATTTTCAGTAATCACAAAAGCAAAAGGAAGTAAACATAATGCAATAAAATATGATAGGTTCTAAAAACCCCACAAATTATGTAAATAAGACATAAAAAGCCTTTCTTATACCTCTCCATCATTTGTTCTTATGAAAAAGTATCTACTTTTAAGGGCAAATTATAAAAACCAAGAACTTCCCATTCCACATTTTTATTTTTCTTTATTGATTTAAATTGGTTGAAAAGTCCACTTATTTTCTTTCACATTCATGTCATTCCAGCTATCCATTGTCTTTGCCACTTTTTAAAATGTCTCATCAAAGTAAAGCAGGACACAGTGTTGACAGAACATACCTAAACTAGAATAAATCATACACTTATCGTCCTAAACATATTCAATGAATATGTGTGTGAAGCATAGTTTTTAAAGACTGGTTTGTGTGGTAGCATGAAGCAATTGTTGCAAGTTTGGGAAATAGGAAGATAATTAGTTAAAGTTACTGTATAATACAAAGTATAGAAAAATTTCCCTGTGGTGGCTGAGACTTGCATTCCTTACTTAGAACATATGTTACTCAAAGGTGTGTACCATCAATTACATTTTCTGATGCCTACTCAAGAGGTCTTCAGTTAGTCCTATTTCTGATTATGATGATGAAGAGGAAGACAATGAGAAAGATGGTGATACTGACCATAATAATTTAAAAGAAAGGAGGTTGGAAGTTGATGTCAGCAATATTGTGTTGTATGATAATAAAGTATTGATCAAAATTCATGGTTAATATGGTTTAGAGAGCAAAAGTAGCAATAGCTACAGAATGTGGAAATTTGATCAGGGAAAGCATGAATTGTACATCTTGAGATGTATTAGATTGCAATTTTACTGCTCTTTAATCTAGAAGGTACTCATATTGCATAACTTGACCCCTTTCAAATTCCTGTGTCATTCTTATCTGGCAAATTTCTAGTTTCTGCTTAGATAAATGACTAATTAATAATTTATCACAGATCCAGAATGCATTAATTACATATGTAACACTCCACCAAATTGAAAGTAGAGCATCTCTTTGTTTAGTTTATAGACTGACAAGAAACAACTTTAGCAGTTTTATTGATTTGTCTAACTTATCTAATTATCTTCTCCTTGCAGAAATGGAGATCATTTAGAAATTCTTATACAAATGCAATTAAATGCCAAATGTAGAACAAACCTTATAAGACATCTTGGATACAGAAGTATTTATTGTCTCCTCAGGTAAGGAGTCTGGGCCTTCTGGCTGTGCTAGATCGAATAACTTGCCTTTTTGCCTTTAGTTGTGGCAATAATATGATTATAAGAAAACAAACATGAAAATAAATTTGCTTTAGTAATAAAACCCACAGGCTTTTATGTCATCATTTTAGTGATTTATTTTTTAATAGCAAGGTATGGAATAATAAAAATGTCTAGTTACAAAAAATATAATTTTATCCATAGTTGTAGGCTCCAAGCTGGATTCTGAAGAATGAAAACCTTACATAAGGTCTAGGGGTTAAATAGATAACTGAGACATTCACTCACTGCTCTTGTAGAGGATCTGAGTTCAGCTACCACTACTCATACAGCAGCTCACAATCCCTTATAACTCCAATTTTAGGGGATCCAATGCACTCTTCTATCTTCTGTGGACACTAGGCACACATGTGTTACATACACATCTATGCAGAGATCTTTGTGTGTGTTCTAATGTTGTAAAGAGACCTCATGACAATGCTAATCCTTATAAAGGAAAACATTATATTAAAGCTAGCTTACAATTTCAGAGGTTTAGTTTATTATTATCAAGGTGAGGAACATGGTGATAGGCAAGTAAACAGGGCTGGAGCTGAGAGTTCTACATCTGGATCTTCAGGCAGCAGAAAGGGAGATACACTGGGACAGTCTTGGTCTTTTGCAAACCCCTAGGTCCACCTCCTGTGACACATTTTCTCTAACAGGGTCCTACCTATACCAATAAAGCCACACTCTAATCTCTTTCAAGTAAGGCTACTCCCTGATGACCAAGAATTCATATATATGAGACTGTTGGGAGCATTGTTATTCAAACCATCACAGCAGGCAAAGCAATCATGTAATTTAAGGTCCAATGTTTAAAACACTAACATTTTGTTTTATTGTGTAATACGTATATTAGCCAAACTTTGAAATGGCTATCCCAGGACAGTGAAAATCCTTGGTGGCAAGGATCTTATTTTGGGTTCTTTTTTCTACATCTTAAGATATGAAGAGGTTAACATGTGAGAGAGGACATGGAGATTAGAATCTGTTTCTGATTCCTGTATCTCTAGCACTGGCCAGTTCAGGTCTTACATAGAGACCTGTTTCCCATGTGCAACCCACATTGCTCTCCAACATTTTTCTGTTTATGTAACTTGTTCTTTATACCTTTTATTATTTCTACCAATTGCTGAGCCATGTCATATGTCTTTATGAGACATTAATCATTGTGGAAACTGAAAAAAAGTACTTTTTGGGTCTGTGGCAACTGGTCAAAATAGAAAAAAGTCCCTGTGCATCTTCTTCACATCATTGCTGTGGGTACCTCCGCTTGTTAATATCATACACAGTCACTGTTGCTCACATAGAAAGGAGTGACAGAGAACAAGGAGATGAGAATAACATGGGAGCCTTAAGGTGACAAGGATGTTGAGTTATATTTAAGGTTAAATATAGTTAGAATGTTGTATGGTTTTAGTTTTTTATATTAGAGAGAGCACTGACTCCGTTTATGCAAATGCATGTCTTGAAAAATTCTAATCTCATTGTCATGTGAGATGGAAAAACATGAAGCAAAGCCAGTGGTCTACCTTTGTTGCTAAATTCCCAGAACTCTCACACTGACAAGAAACTGTGGTAGTCACAATGCATTACAGCTTATTTTCTACACTGACTGAACATAAAAAAAAAATAATAAGCAGATAAAAATTATGGATGGCCTCAATAAAAATCTAATAATTTATGTTTACAATTTAACAAAATATTTGTTCTGCCTTAGATTGTAATTTTCTCTTTGTGGTTTCTTTATCAGAAAAAATCATACTTATATCCATATTATTGGATGATCTCTACAATTTTTAATATACTTTAGCTAAGTTAATATTAAAATTTTTATTTCAAAGATTATATTTCTGTAGACATGAGTTCAGTGCTATAGAATATACTACTACCCTGAAGGTGAATCTTGAAATGAAATCATAGAGGTTGTCTTTCTGATTCTTAAATACATGAAGGACAATACTCTGAGGTTTGATGATAATGAACTAAATATTGAGAAAATCTTAATGAAGAATTAGGTAGATGACCAATGAAACTTTTGTGTGAACAATTATTGTTATTTTATTGAAATGCAGTTGAAATAATGAAAAGACACCCAGAAACAAAAAACAAATAGGCAACAACAAAAAGAAAACCTATTAAGTTCAGTTTGGGAATTATATATACAATAGATGTCACTGTATACTTTGTAAAGCATGATCCAATGAGATTGAACTAATTATATGTGACAGTCTTTCACAGTTTTACAATAAAATGACAGATACAAACATAATTATTTTAATCTTTCCAAAAAACTGTTGTATTAGAGAAATATAAATAAATGAGCTGTTTTGGATCTCCTTGATAAATTTTACTATAAGCAATAATGGGTATAATATAGAGAATTGGAATAATCACCATCAGTTACAGTCATTATAGTGTTTAATTTTACCACAGGTCCTCATTAAATGTTTTTATGATAACAGATGGGATAGACTAAATGTCAGTATCTTAGCCATTGACGTGTGAGACATTAAATAAATGAACAATATTATTAACATTTTAAATTGTGAGAATATGTAACAACTAACCGCAAAATGGCTCTTTTAATTTTAGTTGTTTCTGTAGTTGCAAGTGTGTGTATGTGTTTGTCTCAGTGTGTGTGTGTGTGTGTGTAGACCAGATAGATGTGTAACTCTCACTGAACTAGAATTTGTAAAATATGCTTAGATGACTGGGTATCAAGATCCTAGCCCTTGGTGTCTTCATTCCAAGAACCCTGGGATTATAAAAATATGCTCTCTAGGAATTGAACTCAGGTATTTGTGCTTGCAAGCCTTATCTTACTCATAAACATATTATCCCAGAAACAAAATAGCTTTTTTCTGTTTGGTTGTGATTCATCAGTCTGATGATGCAGATTTTATACTATGTATACAAAACATAAAACTCTTTGTTACTGGTTATTGAAAGGAAGAGGACTAATTGATTCTTTTGTTTTTACTCAAATAAAACATAAAACAAAACATAATGTCTAAATCAAAATTTTAAATTCTTTACTTATCGACTTTAAAATAAATAATATAAATTAAAATCCCAGAATATGTTTAGAAATACATATTTTAAAACTATTTCTGATTATTTATTGAATTATTTTTATGTGGTATTTGGAGTTACTAGTTTTTCCTTGGCATATTAAAATAAAACAAAGTAAAAAGATTCCATAGTGTATAAAATCATTCATTTACATTTCATTCTCTTCTATAAATATCAGGGATATATGCATGTGCCAGAGAGAGTGTTACATTGCTTAGAGATGTAATTTCAGCTTGTTGTAAGCACACATTATGAGTACTGAGAACTGTACCTTTGTAGTCTAGAAGACCTGAAATCACTTTTGAAATATTAGCTCTTTCTCTAGCTTCTCAGGTATTTGTATAAGAAAATCTTGTGTGTCTTGATTATTGAGATGATCAATAAACCAAAGACAAAATCATACTCTCTGTACAGTGTCAATTGTGAATACCTGAGATCAGAATACAAGAGTACATTTTCTGCATTGAGTAGCTGCTGCAGAAGAAACATTGAAGGACATTCTGCTTGAAAACCAAATGACCTCATTCCTGTACTCATATTGCCAGTCAAAGAATTAATCAACTCTCCAAAAAACAAAAGAGTGGGTTTGGGGTACATTTCTCTGACACAACTTGACTTTGTGTTGTAAGACGTTTTATTTTATTGAAAGAAAAGAAAACTCCAGTGAATACCAAAAATGGTGAAGTAAGAACATAAGTTCAGTAATCAACAATTGGTGATGTAGAAGTAGCTTGAAATATAATTATATTCCTCAGAGAACCACTACAACAAAAATAAACAAACACATAAACAAAATCTACCCAAAGAAAAGAATTAGGAAAGGGAGGACATCTGAGCTTGGCCTGTAGACATAATTGTTCCCTGGGTTGTTTTTTAGGTAAGAGGACGGTTAGGCTCCAGAATAGCAAGAATTATTTCCTTAAAGGATAATATGGCCAATGAGCACACTGTTTTAGCTCTCTTTCAAGAGAATCCTTGCTAATACTAACAGTTTGAGGAGAAATAGATTTGAAATATGAGTTCAGAGAATTGTTCTGAGATACATGCTTATCAACAACTTGGAGCATATAATCAATTACAGAAATTTGAGAAACAATTCACAGAACTCATAGTTCAAATCAATTCCTCATAATTTCTCTTTGAACTGCACACACACACACACACACACACACACACACACACACACACAAACCTGCATTAGATATTAGGAAATACACATTATAGTTATAGGTAACTCATATTCTGGACAAATAAGAAACATCAACCCAAACTTCTAGTTTTGCATGTGGCTAGTGAACCAATCATGACTCAATTGTCATGGGCTCTATTTAGATTAGTAGGATATAATGTGGAGCCTGCATATCACTGTGACTGTCAGAATAGCATAGGTTTTAGACTATTACCTCTCATTCATCATTAGCAGTTAAATTCTTTTGAGAAAAGATTATTTGTTTGCCACCGAACTTCAGAAAGGAATGACCCCTGAGCTTCTTATAATGAACTATTATCTCATCCACCAAGCCACAATGTTGGCTATGTATAGTAATATTTTAACACTGAGTAGAGGTGGAAAGCTGTGTAGATATGATTAGATTACCAGACATGCTGGCTAAAATTTCATAGTATTCATTCCCGCTATGGTGTCTTTTCTCTCTACATCTGTAACTATGACATCATAGAAAATTCCCTAAAATCAACCAACTGAAGAGGACAAGGGTAAGTTCTGAGTGAAAGATGGTTCTGTATTATCTCACATATTACCAGGTAGTAGAGAAAAGACTCTCCAGACTTTCCGTTATATCCATGAAGGAAAATCTTGAAAATATATCTCCCAAGTTGATTGAAATTAAGCAGTTCCCAGGTTGTTTATTTTCATTATAAATACAATTGTTTAGACTATAACTAAATGCCAAGAGATTCACAATTTAGGCCAGTCACATAGCTAGATGATCAGATGCTATAAAAGAGTATTACTAGAAAAAAATGATGGCAAATCATTGGAGAATGAAGTGAATAAATCCCTTTACATAGGCAAAAGATGGAAAGATCTTATGTGTGTGTGAGAAAACTCACTAGAAGTGTCTGTCAAAGTAGGATGTTCTTTGAATAGATAAAAATGCCTCATTTGTGGCTACAAACCTCTCTTTCCCTGGTTATGTGACAATACCTGTAAAAAAAGTGATCACATGCCAAGGAAGAAGGCTGTTCATTTGATTTTTGCAATACATATACTACCAGTAACCAAGGATGTGTTGTTATATCTACCATGAATGTGCACTCTTACCAAAATAGAGATTGGCAGTGAATACTCAATATGACACTATTCATTTGTGTGCTACAAGAGGTTTTGTTGACTCTACACTAAGCTAGTTCACTTGTTGAGTATGCAGAACTTTGTCTCTAGAATGGAAGTGTAAGATGTGAACTAGTTTTTTCTGCATATAATGTTCTACCAAAATTCTCATCAGTTGAGTTAAAATTTGTCTGCTCTACCATTTTGTCTGATATCCTACAAAGACTTTCATTTAAAGGAGAATATCACTTTGTAGCAATGAATTTATTCAAAGGACTCCATTCATTTGAATGCAACAGAGATTGATCGAATTCATTCATCTTGAAACACTTTTGAATGTCTTGAAGCAGCAGGCCTATTTAAGAAAAAAAGTGAAAAAAGCTTCTTTACGACTCAGCTGCAATGTGATGTATGTGAAAATATTTTCAGGGCTATGGCAAGTTCCTTCGAAGGATATTGGTGTGAACATGAGAAGGCTACCATTCACTGATACTCAGCAGAGCATGCTCTAAAACCTTAGATTCCATCCTGCATGGAATTTAATATCCACTAATCTGAAGGTATTAATTAGAGAAATGTGCACTTTAATAGAAAATGGTGATGCCACTGAGTGAAGTTAAGAGTGATAACTACTCACCCTAAAACCCATAGATGTGAGAAGCCAAAAAGAATTTATAGTGTTGTCTGTGGTTACAAGTGCTGAGTGACGAAATAGATGAATTTTAGTGTTTTGTACACATGAAGAAAGATGGTATTCTTGGAACAAACCTATTTTAGGGTTGTACACATTGACTTAAGCCAATGGAAAAAGCTGTAACAAGAAAATCAGGGCAAAAAACTAAAAGAGAAAAATTCTGCAACTGAAAGCTTTGAACATCCAATTAGTTAAGGAACCATGAAGCTAAAAATATTTGGTAAAGGATGGGGAAATTCAGAATTAGAGAATGTGAATGCCACCTAAGTCTCATTACTAGCTGTAAAATGAGAGTTATATTCATGCTTATTTGTACATTTTTTTAACCATAAATTTTTCATCAATGTTCCAAGAAGGAAGACCCTATGTAGTCATATGCCAGAGTGAAGGAGAAAAGACCAAATTGTCATATTATAATATTGGAATGAGCGCACCAACCACTGGCAAGTGAAATAAATATGTTGTGAAGAGAAAAATTCTCTGTCAAACATTAGCCTCTATTTTATCCTGGATTTTATTTATTTTGATTAGAAATTTGAACACTAAATATATAGTGTTGAATTTATATTTAGAGTTTCAAATATTTTTCTTTAGTTGTCAGATTGTATGATTATATTTTAGTAGGTTTTATATTTTAGTGAAACTATAGTTTTACTGCATTAAGGATCAATTTCATCAATTTTCATTCTGTAGTCAACAGTTTGTAAAGAAATTATAGGACTTAGAAAATAACAAATGAAGTTATTTGTCTTGGTATACCTTCTGTTCTTATGAAGAGGTAAAATTTCAAGAAAATTTAAGAAATTTATAGAAAGATTATTGGAGATTATAATTAAAGAGTGTTTACCACTGACCTTTATGGTTATGAGCAATGCAACAGGCAGGCAGATATAGTCCCGGAACAAAAGTCAACAGCTTATACCAGATGCACATCATCAGGCACAGAAAGAGAGACTGGATCTGGCATGTGTGTTAAAAACATCAGTGCTGTCCCCAGTGACACATTTTTTTTTTTTTTTTTAAAAAAAACCAAGGTCATGCCTTCCAACCCTTCATTAACAGTTCTACCACCTGGGGACCATGCATTCAAACACAAAAGCCTATGGGGGCAATTGTCATGCAAACCACCACATTATTAAAGTGTAGTTTTAGGTTCACTTCTTTTGTGAAGAAATAAAATCTAGGAAAGAATGAAAAAGACAATAGTTCTCTTGGTCTTATGAGGCAAATTTCACCCGTTTATCAATATACTAGTTATTTCATATCTTAAAACACATGATTGAGTTCTCCTATATAATTGTGAACATCATTCTTACTATATTTATAATGTGTTGCTTATATATTTTCTGTATGCATTTTTAATTTATTTAATAAAAATAATATCTAATCCATATTATTCATAATGTCTATTTCTATAATTATGCATTTAGATGTTTTATAGTTAAGCAATCTTATAATTAAACTATCACCTATAAATATTTTGATTATGTTGACCTTATCTTAGATAAGATAGACTGGGTCTCTACCAAGTAAATTTCAGTGTATTTATAGTTTCAATTTCATAGCCATTTTCACGTTGCCTTCTGTTCAGAATATAACAATTATAATAATTCACATTTTCATCAGTGCTGTGCGAAATGCTATAACTTCATCCCTAAGAGATAGTTTGTTGCTGCTCATTTTATAGCTCTCACTCTGAATTACGGGCTCTGGCTCTGCTTTATGATGTTTCTGTACCAAAAGAAAATAAAATGAAGGCCATGTTTACTCAGACTTTGTTTACTATAAAGTTTTTTCAAATGAATATTGACAATGTATTTAAACTCTTTGTAGTAAAACTGAAAAGATCAACATGCATTTTTGGTATGTAAAATATAAACTCAGAATAATATGAATAGCATAGTTAAAATAATGATTCAGTGACTAAAATTAATGAGAGCAAGATAAAATAGAAATGAATATATATTCACATATATTTATGTTTACACCCACATGCATATATACAAAGATACATATATATGTGCCTATATTGAAATATAGATAAATACTTACATAGAATGATACATAAATACCTATCTACATATGTACATTCATACATACATACATAAATACATACATAGTTGGCACATCAAAATTACATAGACTTGATGGATTTATGTATTTGAAAAAGGAATTATAATCACTAGAAGTAATGGTGTCCTATACGAACAATAAGTGCAAAATAGTGGAGAACCACATGTACAGAAATGTGAAATAGAGTATAGTTTTAGTTCAAGTAAAACGAATAGAAACACAAATACATATTTTATAAAATTAGAAATATAATTAGCCATCTATTAATATATATTGATATCTTAATAACATTTATTTATAAAAGATGAATATGACTGACAGATACAAAGGCATATGGAGTGATACAACTTTTACATAAATATGCTTAAAATTTCAGTATATTTCTGGCACATATTTATCCTGAATTTCCTAGTTGGAGGATTTAATATCTCTTTTAGAAAGCTTATTTTAAAGTCTTACTTCTGTAAATTATGGTTGCCAAGTATCTGTGAAATCAAAGTTAATAGTTCTTTTTGGTAAAATTGATTGTTTGTAAAATATTTAAGACTGAACAAAAGAACAATTTTAAGATATTTCCCTTACAGAATTTTAAAAATATCACTCTTGATCAACTAGAGGAAAATACTTTATTTTAAGGAATCAGCATCTTTAACAAAACATCAATTTTTCTTATTAAAATATTTCATTTAAAATTTTACTTAATTATATAAAGATCTTTCTGGAATTTATTTGCCTCTAGTACTCCTTGGCATATACCCAAAAGATACTCTAGCATATAACAAGGACACATGCTCCACTATGTTCATAGCAGCCTTATTTACAATAGCCAGAAGCTGGAAATAACCCAGATGTCCTTCAACAGAGGTATAGAAATTCTTAGGCAAATGGATGGAACTAGAAAATATCATCCTGAATGAGGTAACCTAGTCTCAAAAGAACACACATGGTATATACTCACTGATGAGTGGATATTGGCTCAAAAAACTCGAAATAATCAAGATATAACTCACAGATCACATGAAGCTTATGAAGAAGAAAGAGCAAAGTGTGGGTTCTTCAGGCAAGGAAATGGGGAAAGTGGATAAAATCTTAAATAGAAATAAAATATCCAATAAAAACGTTTAAAAAAGAAGAAGCCAAGGGTTGAGTATGAGGTGTTCAAAGGCAGTCACTTTTGTCTTCAGAGAGAAAGATGTTTCAAAAGAGGAACTAACAATGTTAGCACTTTTCTATGTACTGTACAATACCACAGTATTAAAGGTAATACCTTACTAATATTGTTACCATTATGCAAGTTAATATTGAATTATTTTGTCTTCTTGATCTCTCCTTCTGAAACTTAGCTACTGACTTTTAATCTCTGTTTATCATGGACATGTTACACATAATTCTGTTTAGTTTCTTTTTCTTTTTGAGTTTTTAATTTTTGTATTAATCATTTTATTCATTTACTGTTGGGAGCCGACTTTTAGCAGAAAGCGGCTAGAAAGCAGCTATCATCTTTGCAGCCATCTGGAGCCATATACCCTGATAGAGACTTGTTTATCAAGCCTACAACAGCTGAAGCACACTCTGACAAACATCTTGTTTATCCCACATAGCTTGTTTTACTGTTTAGTGACTCCAGCTGCATGGTGTACAGGGTAAAATGTCTTCCCCTGTGTTCTGCTTGTGCTTATAAATACCCAGGATTTCCTTGTAGTAGGGTCAATAGGAGGTGAATAGGAGGTGTGAATATAGTCTATGGGAGACAGTAAACTTGACTTGACTACAGACTCTCTGGCTTGTCTCTATTCTTTGCATCTCTTCACCTTCTTCCCCCCCCCCCCCAATCTCTTGCTAGACCCTGACCGGAAGATCAGAGCAGCAGAGAAGTCCAGGACATTCTGATCCCCAGCGTGGGGCAGAGTGGTCCTCAACATTTTGGCCCCCAAGCTTGGAGCGGAGAGGGTCGCAACATTTTGGCCACCCAAGTGGGGCAGCTCGGGCCTCAACATTTTTGGCCACCAAAAGTGGGGCAGCTTGGGCCCCAACATTTTTTTTTTTTTAATTTACTCAAAGTGATTTTATTGCTTGTGTACATAACAGCATTTACGCCACTAGAGCAGAGGCTGTGGACAATTCATATTTCCAATTGGGTGGGAGCACCAGCTTAGTGTTATAGTATTGAGCCATATAGTTTCTGTTCCTCTCAAGGTGCTTCCGGACAGCAACTGCTTTCTTAATCCGATGGTAGAGATCCTCAGGGAGATCAGGGGCAGGCCTTTGGACTGAAGGATTCTCAAGATTTCATTTCCAGTCACAAAGTGGACCTGTGCCACACCATGTGAGTCCCTCAGGATCACACCTATCTGGGAGAAAGTCAGACCTTTCTTGGCCAATTTGTAAATCTGTTCCTTCACGTCTTCAGATGTCAATTTCAGCCACGTGGGGACGCTATGGCGGTAGGGCAGCGCTGACTGGGACAGTCCCTTCCTGGGAGCGTACATGATGGTGGAGATCTGGCAGTAAAGATGATAGCTGCTTTCTAGCTGCTTTCTGCTAAAAGTCAACTCCCAACAATTTACATTTCAAATGATATCCTAATTACCCCTCCTCAACCCCCATTCCATCCTCTTTCTCTCCCTTCCCTATGCCTCTATCACTGTGCTCCTCCACCCACTCACCCATTCCCACCTCACTGCTCTAGTATCTCTCTATGGTGGGTCATTGGGCCTCCGCAGGACCAAAGGCCTCCTCTCCATGGCACATTAAAGTAAACTGAAGGATTTTATGTGTGAAGACAAGATGTTCGACACTGATTAAAGGTACAAATATACTATTTAAAGATTTTCTGGAACACCTAATTCTCAAGGTAAAATTTAAAATTCTGATGAATCAAACATTTATCCAGTCATTGATGTGATTAATTATCTTAGGATCTTAAACTAATGAATTTATAGGGTTCTCTAAAATCAACAAGATTGCTTTTGCATATTGTTCTTCACAGAGATTTTTCTTAAACCATACAGTGTGTGCTGTGACTCCTGTCTTTTCTTGTGTAACCTCAATATATCTCAAAGCAGTCGCTTAGCTACCTATAGTTTCAGATTACAATGCATAGAACTTGCATTGGGAGGTATTACCTAAACCAATTAAGATTATTTTCTGTATGGAATTACAACATGAGCTTCTTACTGTCCCTAGTGAAACATGTACAATTATTTGGCTAATGAAGGTGATGGCTGATGCATGTAAATATTGATTTAAATCGTAGATCCATAAAGGAATGTTTCACTTTCAAAATGAGAAGTGATCTTCATACAAACCAGAACGAAATTTTTTTTTTTTAATGGAGAAAAGGTTTTTATAAGGGTGTTGGGGGATCATAATAGTTAAATCACATTTTTTTTTCTGTATAATGAGAATTTCTTCTTTCTTAAAAAGTAAAAAATAATAATCTTTACTGCCTTGCTCTTTAATAAGGGCAGTCTGCAAACAGCTAGCCAGGAGGCTCAGTTGCCATGGTAGAACAAGCATTAATTTGTCATAGAAGTAGATAAGAAAGAGCTAGGTGGTTTTAAAGCAGATAGCAGTTTGTCTTCATTACATCAAGCTCCCTAATCTTTTAGATTTCTCTATAGGTAACCAAGTTATTTTATTTATTTACATTTGATAATGTTTAACTACACCACTTAGCTACTTATATTTTATACTGTATATGTCAACAGTTTCTGTGACAAAACATTTGATACTTTGTAAATTATTATAACCCTGTTATTTCTTTAAGATTAATTGAGCCTAAAGTTATTGATAGGCAATTTCTTTTTCCTGATGCTTCTCCAATCACTCATTAGAATCTTTTTTTTTTTTTTTTTTTTTTTTTTTGCATAGTTCCAAGGGAAATGCGGGATCATTGGGAGTTTTCTCTCATGCCTCCTTTCTCAGTTACTTTTATCTGACCATCTTTACTCTACTCTAAGCTGAAGATCCCAGAATCTATTTTCAGTAACTCTGGTGGCTCCTTGCCTGATCTTACACATAAATTGTATTTTCATTACGTTCTAGTGGTAAGCAGCTGCCATCTCTTGGAAGTCTAAGTTTTGTGCTTTGCACATATCTGGAAATTGTGTTCAGACACAGTAAATAGGGAAAGAGAGGGAAAGAATCAGTGACCTGGGCAGGAAAAGTTGGCAAAAGGTATTTGACTTGAAGTGGGCAGATGTGCTCTCAAGCACCCCAGCAAGTGCATTATCTCAGGGGTGTGAGGCTATTTTAAGCAAAATTACTTCAAGGTTGGAAGTCAGGTTACAAATCAGAAAATAGGATCTGACACATTAAAAATAATGGCAAAATGTGGGAAAGAAGAACACGTGGTCAATGTGTCTAAAATCATGCTAGATGACATATTAGTCCACATAAGATCAAAAGAACCCACAAGCCAGAATTCAAGAGTAGTTTCTAGGTACTTTCATTGAAATTGAGTGACTAATATTAGTTTGGGAAAATAAGACATAAGACATGTATCCTAGTTTGGAGTCTTAGATGGATTAGAGAATACGGCTGTGGATGTACTTAGACATATCTTAATTGAACACAGTATACTTGATTGGAAACAAATACGAGAGCTATCAGTGTAAATGTGAAAACAAAAAAAAGATATTATGCTTAGAAATCACAATATTAGATAATCAATACTATAATTTCAGTTTTATGGAAAATTGTTTTCATTATTCATATATTAATTGTAATTATAATTATTTATTCACTTTCTTTTTATTAAAAATATATTTCTTTCTCACATAATATATCCTGATTATGCTTTTCCTTCCTTCTACCCCTTCCAGTTCCTCTCTAATTTTCTTCCAACCCAGATTCATTATCATTCTGTCTTTCATTAAAAATAAACCATCCCATAAGCAACAGTAATAAAATAAAATATAGCAAAAAAATTGTAATACAAAGAAATAACTAACACATTGGAATTAGACAAAACAAACAAACAGAAGGAAAAGAAGCCGAGAAGGTGAGCAAGAAATATTGCACTATTATTCTTTGTGATATGAGATTTTTGCAAAATATTATTCTATTAAAACTGTACGTCTCAGTTTGGTGGTGGAGGCACAAACCTTTAATCCCAGTACTGGAGGCAGAGGCAGGTCGATCTCTATGCATTTGAATCAGCCTAGTCTACAAAACAAGCCAGGGCTCCACAGAGAAATTCTGTCTCAAAAACGAATAAAAGAAATTTTTAAAAATGTTAAAAGATTTATATCCCATACAATTTTGCTCCTGGTTACAGCAGGTGAAAAATTGTTTTCTTTAGTGAGTATTGTTTTTATTTATCTCAGAAAGGAAAGAGAGCATTGTTCTTCTACTCAAAATAATGATTGAAGATACTTAAAATGAATTTAATTTGGTCAGTGGGAAGGCACAATATTAAAACATTACTTTAAAGGTAGTATCTAACATTTTTAACTGTCACCAAACTAAATCTTAATTTCCATAGCACACTTAAAGTTGAGCACTTTAACACCCTGAATATTTGTCAGAAGGGAGAAGAGGTGTGTTTCACTTAGAGCCAAAGAGAACCTTATTTTTAGCTGTCTGAAATGTTCCCAGCCACTGTTCACAAAGAACCCATATAATCAACTTCAGAACTTAATAATATTGTTCAGGTGAACAGGAATATAGGAAGCAAAATGAAAGCGCACTGGCAGAATATAATAGGGTCCTTCAGCAGTGTCATTGGACAGGTGATTATTAGTTTTCTGGATGAGATAGTCCAACTACTAACATGTGAATTTAATTTCAGAAATTTTAACTAATACAAATATATAGGTTCTTCTATTAAAAAAAAGAAAGAAAACCATATTTTACCTGATGTTTGCAACACATTGTCATCAGACTGGGTAGAGTTTTGTTTTTTTTTTTTTTTTTTTTTTTTTTTTTTTTTTCACAAGATGTTTAATTTTCAACCTTTTGCATAAAACAGTAAGGTGTTTTTCCTAGGACTTAGCTGAATTTACTGAATTCAGGATAACATAAATGTTGTTAAAATAACCTGAAAATAATATAGAAGCCATTGCGGTCATTATATTTACAGAGTCATATGACAATATATCCATATTTTATTTTAAAAGATTTAGTTTATTTTATGTATGTAGGATGTGTGTGTGTGTGTGTGTGTATGTGTGTGTGTGTGTGTGCAAATGTGAGTACAGGTGTCAGTGGTGAAAACAACAGAAGGGGTGGCTCACTTCCTGGAACTGAAGTTACGTATTATGGAGAGGGCTCTAATGTAGCTGGGAACTAAATGCAGATTTTTTAAGTTAGCAGGAAGCCATAGTAACTACTGGGCCATTATCTTAGACCTTCTTTAGTGAGGCCTGGTAGTACAATGTATGCTCCCAATATTTCCATAATATATTTAACTACTGTTTTTTTTTTTAATACTGTAATCACCATTACACTGTGTACATTTAATTTAAATATTTTCATATATTAATTGTTTATATTTACTATTACTCATACTTAGCATATTGATGCTTACACATGTAAGATGATACAAACATTTTAATAGATATAAAATTTATATCCATTAAAATAAAGCAATGTAAAATACTAAATCTAAAGTAATTTAAACTAGCTACACGGTTTAAAGAAATTCATGTACCAGGACAGCACAGACAACTGTGAGAAACAAAGCTGTCTATCCCACTAGATACATTGCTGGAGTTTCTCAAACACTTAGAAGGTTTCATTACACTCATTGTTTTCAGTGGCAGTTAGCTTTAATATTCTATATACTATTTACATATGGTAATATGGTGCATTGGCCTCTGTATATCAACTGTCAAAAAGAGTCTTCAGGATTTATCTTGTCACATGTAACACAGTTATTGGGATATTCAAGAATGTATGGGGAAACAAGAAGTGGCTTAAAATCAGATTCCTTCATAGACTTAATTTGTCTTTTTCCTGTAAGTGATTTAAGATGATGAATTGGAAATCCAAAACCACAGAACTTTGGGCCTCCAAAAGTCACCACTCTGTTCATAGCATTGGTTTTGTCCTGATTTTCCCCAAACTTTCCATGGAAATGATACTAAGCTATAAAAGAGAGTCCATTTAAAATTTAAAAAGCAAAAACATTCTTTTAAAAAATTATTTATCTATTTATTTATTTATTTTAAACTCCAAATTTTATTCCCCTCCCAGTCTACCCTCCCACTGTTCCACATTCCATACCTCCTCCAAACCCCTATCTACATGAGGATGTCCCAACCCCCACCCCGACTCCACCAGACAGACCTCTAAACTCCCTGGGGCCTTTAGTCTCTTTAGGGTTAAGTGCATCTTCTCTGATTGAACCCAAACTCATCTAAAAATACATCTAAAAATACATCTAAAAATAGTTCAAATACATGGATGAGGGCAGGTTCTTGATATGGTATCATCCTATAGAATGCATGTGTACTGAGGAGTCCAACTAGAAGGTAAATTTGAAGATGTTCATAGGAAGGAATTAATAGATTCTAATGTTTATAGGACAGAAATAATGTCCAGAAAATGTTTATGATTTTAAGTCATTTTCCATTGACATACTGATCAACATGAAAGGAATTTAGTGAGTTTGTTAATGAGGATAACTCTTAAGTTTAATTTAAATCTATGGTCAAAGAAAATACCCTTGTTAACACAACATGATTGTCTGGCCAGAAATCAGCCTCAGCACATTCCAGGCAACACAGGTACTAAGAATATCACACCTCATCAATGGTCTCATTGATAACCACATGGATGAACTGTTCCAGCAAGATTTGTTAGAGAAACCCAAACTTAGTGACACACTCTAGAAACTGACTCTTTACTGATAGGGCAAAGGAAAGTAAATATATCCTTAGATACTCTAACATATGAGAAACTTCTAAAAATAATATATTTTTTAAAAGGTGCAATTTGGAATAATGAAGACAATGATAATAAGGCACTGGTATTATGTTTTTAGATTTGACAATGAGATAATTATGAAAAAATAAATAAATTAGGCAAGTCACATAAAAGATATATGAATATTTTATTTTGAACAATGAATTTGTAATTCTAAAGCAATTTTCATGTAATTAGTTAAAATTCAGGTAAAGTATGTTAGGTTTCAATAATTGTGACTTTGATGTCTATGAAATGAATATTTCCTTCAAAAATGCGGGACAGGCTGCTCTGGATTTTTTTCTTTTTTTTTTCTGAATTAGATGAATATTGTTAAACTGATTCTTTATAAGGGTGTATTTTTATTTTATTGTTATTCTCTTCTTCTCTTCTACATGTAGCATTTTGAATTGAATTACCCTGGTGGTCATAGTTAGTTTCTTGGTGCTAAGACATAATACTCAGACAAAAGTGAAAGGGCCCTATAGGCTCCAATTCCAGAGTAGAGTCATTCAGTGTGAGAGAGTTAAGGGATCAGAAAGTGGAGGCACCCAGCCACCACACTGTAACCAGGCAAAGCAGAAAATTATGAATTCTGATAGCCTGCTTCCTTCTTTTAGTTCAGACAAGCAATCAGTCCATGTCATGGTGAAAATGGGTATTTCTACCTCAATTAACGTAATCTAAATATCCCTCACAGACATATACAAAGGCTCAGAGGCATGACTCTTCAGCAAATTTAGAATAACAATCTATCAACCATTATGACATATATATATATATATATATATATATATATATATATATATTGCCATTTCCATCTTACTTTTTTTTCCCTATCTCCAGTTTCTCCCTGGCACTCTTACTCCAACTCCTTGCCTCAAATAGATAACCTCTAAAGATACATGTATGCATGTATATATGTATACATGTTTATATAATGTATGCAACAAAAATAAAGATAACAAGGTTATCAAGAAGTACATATTTAAAGACTTATACCATAAATATACATACTAAAGGAAATGAAAATGTATTTAACAAATTATTTTTTAAAAATTTAAAATAAATCATAATAAAATAAAAAGTCATCAGATTTGGACAAAATAAACATTAGCCCACGAGAAGTACAAAAAGAAGAGGATGAAGATGAGGAAGAGAAGAGGAAGAAGAAGAAAAGAGGAAGAGGAAGAGCAAGAAGAAGGAAAAATAATAATAATAATAATAATAATAAGAAGAAGAAGAAGAAGAAGAAGAAGAAGAAGAATAGAAGACTTATTTACACCTCAGAAGTCACACTACGCTGGAAGCCATAATGTATGTGCTAGAACCTGGTGCAAAGCTATTCAGATCTGCCCCCGTCTCTGTGAGTCCATATTAGCTCTGTTCTTGATATCTTCTGTGCTCTTGGTCTCCATGTACTGTACGCTTTAACCTCTTTTTTCCATGGTGCTCTCTCAGCTCTGAGGGGAGAGATTTGATGGAGACAGTCCATTTAGAGCCAAGTGTTTCAAGGTCTTTCTCTGTGTAATGTCTGAGATGGGTTCCATCTTCTATACTTAGAGCTCTGAACAAATTCTGTTGTTATTTAATACTGGTCATTGCTGCACATTCTTGCATTATCTATTTCTATTCATTTATCTGACTTTGACCTTCTGATTCTTCCTTAAAATTCTTAGACTCTTTACAGTACATCAGCTTTTTAACCTTTACATGGAATTCTTTTAGATTTCAGCTCAAATACCAACACCTTCCCTGCGGAGTCTATACTCCATTTAAACACTTTATTTTCTGAAATATTCTCTAGTTAAAATGATTTGCAATTCTAGGTGAATAAATCTTTATGGAGAACAAATTAAATTATTATTCATGTATTATATTACATTCAAGATTTTATTTTATATATAAAATTAAATTATTTTTATTTGTAGTGCCATTGCAGTTACTGTATGTAATATAATGTCTTGAACTCTACATCAAACCAGATGAGTCTAAATATGCATAATTAAGATCTCATAGTGTCAGTTTTCATAGTAAGAATTATTTATACATAGTCTCAGCAGTTTTCATGCACATAATATATTACTAACTAGATACACAATATTCTATACCACATAACCTCTTTTTCTTTCTTTGTAACTAAAATTGTATATCCTTTGGTCATGCACTGTGAGACCTGATAACCTTTATTCATCTATATACCTACTTCCGTGACACTAAATTTGCATTCACTTATGAATGATATTGTGGGACACTTTTCTCTTTATACTAACATATAATTTTATATGCATTTTAGTAATAGAATGGTTTGTTCAACAATGTTCTTTATTAAAGCATATAAGTTTAACCCATTTCCCTGAAGAAATGAAATGGTATATTTGTTTCTTTGATTTTTATGTAATTCTGACAACATACGGAGATCTTATTCTGTATCTGTCCCAATCTCAGTCAAATTTTAAAAAAAATAAAAAAAAAGTACACTATACATACAGATGATTTTTCTTCTTATTTTGTTAATCTTAGCAACTCATCAACTTTGACTGCTTAAGTAGAGGTAAGACTTTTAAATTTGCCCACATAATAAGGTAAAATACATATTTACTTCTCTGTATTAGAGTTACTTTGAATTGATGTTGTCTCACTGAAATCTTATTATTGATAAGAGTCTATGTTTTTATTTAAAACTTATGTTATCAGTATTATTATCTTTACAGGTGATGGCATATACTTTACCCTCATTGTATTTTAAACTTTTCATAAATAAAATATGAATTGATTTTAATGGAATGTGATAAAGCTGTTTTGCATATTCTTACTATCATGTCTAGCAATCAATAATTATAATTTAGTAAATGTATAATATATTAGCAATTAATTTTACTTTTGTTATGTGGTATTTTAGAATATGCATTTAAAATCTCTAAAGTTAATATATATCTTATTATATATATTGCTAATTTACTGTCACTCTCATAAATGACTTCATTGGCCATTCCTCCAGTTTTAGGGAAAAAGTAAATAAGATATATGATGCAGTTTTCCTAAGCATATAAATGATTTCCTAATCATATAAATGATTCTTGGAATAGAAGGATACCAGCAGCAACTCATGTTGCATCAAGTGAACTTTTCCTATTTTATTTATTTATTTAATATTTTGTTTCTAGTAATCATGTGAGAGAGTGCAAGTGTGGGCATGCAGATATTATAGTGTGTATAAGGATATAAGAAGACAACTGTAGAGGTAAATGCTCAAGTTACGCCTTGCTTAAGACAGTCTACTTTTGTTTGGGGGCTGTGTATACCACACTAGCTAGTCTGTAAGCTTCCACTATTTCTCCTGTCTCTACTTCCCATTTCACCTCCCAAGAACTGGTACTGTAGGTATGTGTTATGATGTCTAGCTCTGTCCAATCTTGGATATGAACATAGGTTGTCAATATTGCATGACATTCAATTTTACTAATTGAGCCATTTCTCTAATTGGCTTTTGAATCTTTACATATTGGAAGGTTAGAGTGAGACATTCGTTAGTGGTAATTTATATCATGTATATTAATGCAAAAAGGAATTTCTAGAATTTTTCTTTCTAAGTATTTGTAATTTCTTTACACAGAGCCCTTGGAAATGTCACACACACACACACACACACACACACACACAAACACACACAGGAGATACAGCATTTGTACGTTAAATCCCTTAACTTCCTTCAAAGTCACACATTTTGAAGAACACTAAAGCAAGTCTCTCATCTATGCCTACAGTTTGGAACTAGATATCCAACATACAAAAACTGGGGTTCCTTGGTTCTTAGAAATGACTTAATTCATTAAATTTCATAAATAAGATAGGTAAAATAAAAATTAGCAGCTTCACTTTTATTTGTAGTCATATACAAAAATTAATAATTGTGTCAAGTTTCTCCCATAGAAATGCATATATATGTTATATTCAACCTCAAACACCAGAAACTGAGACTATTGCAGTTCTGTGGACTGTAGGATTCATAATATTAGTGGTTCTTGTCAAGTTCTGGGTGTTTTTTCTCAGAAGATTTTCTGCATGAAACATGCCCATACTTTTGCTGCTAAAGATGACTTATGATAGTTCCTCTGCATTCACGGGCTGTTAGGATCACCTTTTCTTCAAATTCACACATTTTCTTTTCCCCTCACTTGGTTTCATGAAGCCCCTCTAAGCTCTAAGTCATCTGTAAATCTTGGTTTGTTATGGGAGCCAGAAATTATCCCCTTACAAAAACTATACTTTGGATAATAATTTTACAAACATTTCAAAGTTTCCATGTTCTTATTAAATTTCACCTTTCACACAAATTTAGAGTATACAAAGGTCAGTTCTATAATATGTATAATATGAATATTAGAATAGACAGAGCAGAAATGATTTCTTAGGGAGAACATGTTTGTGTATTTCTCTGCTCCTTAATTTAAATGTGTGGCCCCTGAGGATTCCTGATTCATATGCATTGCTTAGATTCTGCCACAGTGCTGTGGCAGACAACCCTGGAGAAAAGGGCAAGTTTTCCCTTTGCACTTTTAAATGCATTTCCTGAATCCCAGGTCTGGGACAGACTCCTGCAGGGCTTCCTGTTTTGTTAATGTCCAGGACAAGTTACTCCCAACTCCATCATGACATCCACAGTCCATGCAGTCCTGTATGGCAGGCTCTCTAAAGACATTCAAGTTGCTATTGCCAGGGCAGGTGTGAACCTCTGTTGTGTACCAGACAGCACAGTTACAAAGGGGAGGCAGTGAAGAAGCTTGGAGTTTTTGAGAGAAAACAAACATGAGTCTTGGAAACTATGACAAAGGAGGAAGCAGGCTTTTATTTTACCCTTTCTTCTGAACACTTGAAGACCTAGCTTTATATTCCTCTTGTATTTTTCATTGTGTTTTACCATAATTAATACTACTCTCTGTGCATTATGTAGTACTTTTTCTTGACATACCGTGTTTTACTAAAGTCTTGCTTCATCTTCTTTGTTTTGCCTACCTTCCTTAACTCTTAAATTTGACTTTAAAGGATGGAAGTGCTGGAACATGAGAAAACAAGTTATGAAAGCTTATATTCTTACATGCTCTGACTTTTCATTAATCACAAAATATAAAACCATAAAATATTTTAAAGATATTTTGGAAACAAAGAATTATATATGGTACACACAAACATATACATAGTTTTAAGATGTAGTCATGTGTAAGACAAGGTAATTACTTGAATGGGAAGAAAAAAATCTCTGTAATTCTCATATTAGCTTTATACCTAAAATGACACAGCTTTGATTCCAGATGGTAAATACTCACCAACACACACTCTTTGCTGGTACAGCTGAATGAAAGATTCCCCAGTTTGATATTCTACAAGATGTGAAAGGACTGTGAAAACATCAAGTTGTAATAGGAATAGAAGAAAAAGTACAGCATTTATTATATGATAGTGGTTTGAAATACACAGAAAAGTCACAGCCTGCATATTTTACTTATAGTGCATGTTTGGGTTCAAATTCTGAAAAAAAAGGTAAAGACTGAAAATTCCTAAGTCAAGGTACTTATATAACACTTAATCATTCTCTTGCAAGTCATCTTCCTCTCCTGTTGTATTTAAATGGTTCTTCAATGACTCAATTATTTTAGCTAAGTCACATTTTAGCCAAATAAAATACACATTGTGAAAGATTCTATGAGAGTATACTATTCACTGGAAATTAATAATTTAATGAGCTTTGTAACTCATGAATGAAATGCAAAATTTTAAAGATAAAATGTTATTTCTTCAAGTAATGATTATTCTGTTTACATTTTGAAATAGTCTTAGTATTTACAATGTTAATTTAATTCTTTGGATTAGTAAAATTACTCCAAATGACATGGTTTCCAAAATGTTATTGGCTTATAGTTAGTACATAAAATTAATATGATTGATTAGTATCATAGAGAATATTGGGAGTGTTATGATCTTTATACTATTTGCCATTACAATCCCTACTGTCACCTTCTTCTTTTGGGGTCACTCCTAAACAAATGGACACTTAAATTGACAATTGTATTTACAGATCATGTCTTTAGAATGTGCTTAGGTTTATTTTAAGTCCTTGAGGTCGAACCGCACATCTGTTATCTGGATTCCTTACAAGAAAATACACAAGAAAACAAATCTACAGAAATAAACTTGTTTCTTGCCTCTGATCATCTATTGCTATTTAGAGCTATGGAACAGCAGATAGTACTGCTATAATCAAGCTGACGTTTATGCTGTAGTTCTGAGCTTTTCATACTGAGATCAATTGATCCTCTTCTTGGGTGTTACATAATAGTTATGGAAACTGACTGATGAAATGGCCTCTCCTGTATAGTTGTCAATGTTTTCTCAAATCAATATCAATAAATAGGCCTATAAAATTGTGTGAGATATATATCTCCAGCTAACATATTATTTTATTTGGAGTATGCTAAGTTAACATTAAATTAGATATTCAGTACAATCTTCAGTGATGCTTTCATAAGCAGTACCTGTTCCAGGGGAGTTACAGGCAGTCAAAGGTTGTAGGTAGCAAGGAAATTATAGTCCTCATGGGTGTAGCCAATAATACACTTCCTTTGTTTGAGAAAATAACTTCCCACTCATGTTCAAATCAGAATCATTTATTAAATGAATCTGACTCCCTTTCTAGTCTCTGTCTGTCTCCCCCTTTCTTTACTTCTATTTATTTTGATTTCATAAATATACACACATGTGGAATTTGAGGAGAAAGAGTTTATGAAGGGCTTTGATAATGTAATACATTTACATATATGCATTAGACTGCAGAAAATTTAAATAAAATTTAAGGAACTTCATACAACAGCAGGCACTATGTTGTCAAGTCCAGAACAAACTGAGGGTACTTATTGAGACACCATCTTAAGATAAGCAAATTAAAACTAACTAAAACAGACTCCCCTTCTGGCCCTCTCCTGGATCTGAGGCCTGGACCAGACCTCTGCCGGGTTGTGTGGACCCCGGATTCTGCCTGAGACATTCTGGAGGCTCCACGGATCCCACAGCCAGCATTACATAGGAAGAACCACATACTGCCCTAAGCCCATAGCTGGGTGCTGTGAGCTCTCAGATTTCAGCAGATACCCCCCCCAACCCCTGCCCCTGTGGAGTAGCACTCCCCTTTCGGCCCTCTCCCTGATCTGAGGCCTGGACCAGACCTCTGCCGGGTCTGCTGTTGTGTGGACCCCAGATTCCACCTGAGACATACTGGAAGGTCCACTCAACCCAGAACCACAGAGGAACAACTGAACTCAGAGCGTCAGACAATATGTCCTGAGATATCCTAGAGGAGACACTGCACGCAGAACAGCAGACACCTAGCTGGATGGCTACCTTGGAGGCACCAAATCCTGAGGCATCCTAGAGGTACCACTGTAATCAGTACAGCTGAAAAAGATCACAGAGATATCTGGACCCCTAGAAGATCAAACACAATGGAGATAACTGGAAAGGCAGGCTTCAGCCAGAGACAGCAAGTACAGGCAGCACTAGAGTTAACCAGATGGCAAAAGGCAAGCGCAGGAAAGCAAGAAACAGAAACCAAAGTACATGACATCATCAGAACCCAGTTCCCCCATCATAGCAAGCCCTGAACACCCCATCACACCAGAAAAACAGGATTCAGAATTAAAATCACTTCTCATGATGATGATAGAGGACTTTAAGAAAGACATAAATAATACTCTCAAAGAACAGATAGAAACCCTTAAAGAGGAAACACAAAAATCCTTTAAGGAATTGCAAGAAAATGCGATCAAACGGGAAAAGGAATTAAACAAAACCATGCAGGATCTAAAAATGGAAGTAGAAACAATAAAGAAATCACATAGAGAGACTACCCTGGAGATAGAAAACCTAAAAAAAAAAAGATCAGGAGTCATAGACACAAGTATCACCAACAGAATACAAGAGATGGAAGAGAGAATCTCATGTGCAGATGATACCATGGAAAACATTGACACAACTGTCAAAGAAAATGCAAAATAAAAAAAGCTACTAACCAAAAATATACAAGAAATCCAAGACACAATGAGAAGGCCAAACCTAAGGATAATAGGAATAGATGAGGGGGAAGACTCCCAACTTAAAGGAACAGTAAATATCCTCAATAAAATTATAGAGGAAAACTTCCCTAACCTAAAGAAAGAGATGTCCATAAATATACAAGAACTCCAAATAGTTTAGACCTGAAAAGAAATAATTCCCACCACATAATAGTCAAAACATCAAATGTACAAAACAAAGAAAATATACTAAAAGCAGTAGGGAAAAAGGCAAAGTAACATATAAAGGCAGACCTATAAGAATTACACCAGACTTCTCACCAGAGACCATAAAAGCCAGAAGATCCTGGACCAATATCATACAGACCCTAAGAGAACATAAATGCCAGCCCAGACTACTATACCCAGCAAAACTGTCAATCATTATTGATGGAGAAACCAAAATATTCCATGACAAATCCTAATTTACACAGTATCTCAACACAAATCCAGCACTTCAAAGGATAATTGATGGAAAACTCCAACACAAGGAGGGAAACTACAACCTAGAAAAAGCAAGAAAGTAATCTTCCAAAAGCCTTAAAAGAAGGTAGCTACACAAACATATCTCCACTGCCAATAACAAAAATAACAGGAAACCACATTCATTTCTCCTTAATATCTCTTAATATCAATGGACTCAATTCTCCAATAAAAAGACATAGACTATCAGACTGGATATGTAAGCAGGACCCAACATTTTGCTGCATTCAGGAAACACACCTTTGTGAAAAAGACAGGCAGTACCTCAGAGTAAAACGTTGGAAAACAATCTTCCAAGCAAATCGTCCCAAGAAACAAGCTGGAGTAGCAATTCTAATATCAAATAAAATCATTTTTCAACCAGAAGTAATCAAAAAAGATAAAGAAGGACACTTCATATTCATCAAACGAAAAATGTACCAAGAGGAACTCGCAATTCTGAACATCTATGCCCCAAATGCAAGGGCACCCACATACATAAAAGAAACTTTACTAAAGCTTAAAGCATACATTGCACCCTACACAATAATAGTGGGAGATTTCAACACCCCACTCTCAGCTATGGACAGATCATGGAAACAGAAACTAAACCGAGACACAATGAAACTAACAGAAGTTATGAACCAATTGGACTTAACTGACATCTATAGACTATTTCATCTTAAAACAAAAGAATATACCTTCTTCTCAGCACCTCATGGTACCTACTCGAAATTAGACGATATAATTGGTCACGAAACAGGCCTCAAAAGATACAAAAAGATTGAAATAATCCCTAGTACCTTATCAGACCACCATGGACTAAGACTCGTCTTTGACATGGACAAAAACAACAGAAAGCCCACATACACTTGGCAACTGAACAATGCTCTACTCAATGATAACTTTGTCAAGGAAGAAATAAAGAAAGAAATTAAAGACTTCTTAGATTTAAATGAAAATGAGGACACATCATATCAAAACTTGTGGGACTCACTGAAAGCAGTACTAAGAGGAAAAATCATAGCTCTAAGTGTTCACAAAAAGAAACTGGAAAGAGCATACACTAACAACTTGACAGCAAACCTGAAAAGCATTAGAACAAAAAGAAGCTAGTATACCCAAGAGGAGTAGACGGCAGGAACTAATCAAACTCAGGGCTGAAATCAACCAAGCAGAAACAAAAAGAACTATACAAAATATCAACAAAACCAGGAGCTGGTTCTTTGAAAAAATCAACAAGATAGACAAACCCTTAGCCAGACTAACCAAAGGGTGCAGAGACAGTCTTCAAATTAATAAAATCAGGACTAAAATGGGAGACATAATAACAGAAACAGAGGAAATTAACAAAATCATCAGATCCTACTACAAAGGCCTATACTCAATTAAATTGGAAAATCTGGGTGAAATGGACAATTTTCTAGATAGATACCAGGTACCAAAGTTAAAGGAGGAGCAGATAAACCATCTAAACAGTCACATAACTCCTAAAGAAATAGAAAGAGTCATTAAAAATCTTCCCACCAAAAAACGTCCAGGGCCAGATGGTTTCAGCACAGAATTCTTTCAGACCTTCAAGGAAGACAAAATACCAATCCTCTTCAAGTTATTCCATCGAATAGAAACAGAAGGAACACTACCCAATTCGTTCTATGAAGCTACCATTACACTCATACCTAAACCACAGAAAGACCCAACAAAGAAAGAGAACTACAGACCAATCTCACTTTTGAATATTGATGCAAAAATACTCAATAAAATTCTCGCAAACCGAATCCAACAACACATCAAAACAATTATGCATCAAGATCAAGTAGGCTTTATCCCAGGAATGCAGGGATGGTTCAATATTCGGAAATCCATCAATATAATCCACTACATAAATAAACTTAAAGAAAAAAACCACATGGTCATCTCACTAGACTCTGAGAAAGCATTTGACAAAATTCAACATCCCTTCATGTTATAAGTCTTGGAAAGATCAGGAATTCAAGGCCCATACCTAAACATAGTAAAAGCAATATACAGCAAGCCAGTAGCCACCATCAAACTAAATGGAGAGAAACTTGAAGCAATCCCACTAAGATCAGGGACTAGGCAAGGCTGCCCACTCTCACCTTACCTATTCAATATAGTACTGGAAGTCCCAGCTAGAGCAATTAGACAACAAAAGGAAGTCAAAGGGATACAGATAGGAAAGGAAGAAGTCAAAATTTCACTATTTGCAGATGGTATGATAGTATACTTAAGTGACCCTAAAACTTCCACCAGAGAACTCCTAAACCTGATAAACAACTTCAGCAATGTGGCTGGATATAAAATCAACTCAAACAAATCAGTAGCCTTCCTCTATTCAAAGGATAAACAGGCTGAGAAAGAAATTAGGGAAATGACACCCTTCACAATAGCCACAAATAAAATATCTTGGAGTGAATCTAACCAAGCAAGTGAAATATCTGTATGACAAGAACTTCAAGTCTCTGAAGAAAGAAATTAAAGAAGATCTCAGAAGATGGAAAGATCTCCCATGCTCCTGGATTGGCAGGGTTAACTTAGTAAAAATGGCCATCATGCCAAAAGCAATCTACAGATTCAATGTGATACTCATCAAAATTCCAAATCAATTCTTCATAGAGATAGAAAGAGCAATCTACAAATTCATTTGGAATAACAAAAGACCTAGGATATTGTTGAGAATAGCAAGAACTATTCTCAACAATAAAAGAACTTCTGGGGGAATCACCATCCCTGACCTCAAACTGTACTACAGAGCAGTAGTGATAAAAACTGCATGGTATTGGTACAGAGACAGACAAGAAGATAAATGGAATAGAATTGAAGACCCAGAAATGAACCTGCACACCTATGGTCACTTGATCTTTGACAAGGGAGCTAACACCATCCAGTGGAAAAAGGACAGCATTTTCAACAAGTGGTGCTGGTTTAACTGGAGGTCAACATGTAGAAGGATTCAAATTAATCCATTCTTATCTCCTTGTACAAAGCTCAACTCCAAGTGGATAAAGGACCTTCACATAAACCTGGATACACTGAAACTAATAGAAGAGAAGTTGGGGAAGACCCTCGAATACCTAGGCACAGTGGAAAAGTTCCTGAACAGAACACCAATTGCCTATGCTCTAAGATCAAGAATCGACAAATGAGACCTGATCAAATTGCAAAGCTTCTGTAAGGTAAAGGACACTGTCAACAAGACAAAATGGCAACGAACAGATTGGGAAAAGATCATTACCAATCCTATATCCGATAGAGGGCTAATATCGAATATATACAAAGAACTCAAGAAATTAGACACCAAACAACAAAATAACCCCATTAAAAAATGGGGTACAGAGCTAAACAAAGAATTCTCAACTGAGGAAACACAAATGGCTGAGAAGCACCTTAAGAAATGTTCAACATCCTTAGTCATCAGGGAAATGCAAATCAAAACAACACTGAGATACCACCTCACACAAGTCAGAATAGCTAAGATCAAAAATTCAGGTGATAGTAGATACTGGTGAGGATGTGAAGAAAGAGGAACACTCCTTCATTGTTGGTGGGGTTGCAAACTGGTACAACCACTCTGGAAGTCAATCTGGCGGTTCCTCAGAAAATTGGACATAGCACTACCTGAGGACCCAGGTGTTGAGGACCGCACTAGTCCCACGTTGGGGTGGCCAAAAAATGTCTCGGCCTGAGCAAAATGTTGAGGCCCGGGCCGACCCACGTTTGGGCGGCCACTGTATCCCGGCCCAAGCTGCCGCTCCGGTCTTTAGGTCGGGGGTTCAGCAAGAGCGAGGGTGATGGCAGATTCTACCTAATGTCTGAGATTCTTCTCTGATGATCCCTCTATAGTCTCTGATCTCCGTCTATATTCTCTGATCTCTGGTTCTGTCTTCTATCGTCTCAATTCTGATCTGTTCTGTCTCTGCCTTTTATATGTCTCACTTCTAAGCCACGCCTCTAAGTTACACCTTTAATCATGCCCTTAGGTCTTGTCTCTAACTCCGATCTCTATACTTCTAAGTATACTATTAAGTCACACACCTTTAATCTCACACACCTTTAATCTCAAGGTATCTAAACCAAGATTATCTGAGTGTTCTCAGCTGTTGTAGGCTATTGTAATTTAAATCTCATGTCAGGGTATATGGCTCAAGATGGCTGCAAAGCTGATAGCCGCTTTCTGCTAAAAGTCGGCCCCCAACACCCAGGTATACCACTCCTGGGCATATACCCAGAAAATGCCCCAACATATAACAAAGACATATGCTCCACTATGTTCATAGCAGCCTTATTTATAATAGCCAAAAGCTGGAAACATCCCAGATGCCCTTCCACAGAGGAATGGATACAAAAACTGTGGTACATTTACACAATGGAATATTACACAGGTATTAAAAATAATAAATTTCAGAAATTCTTAGGTAAATGGATGGAACTAGAAAATGTCATCCTGAGTGAGGTAACCCAATCACAAAAGAACACACATGGTATTTAGTCACTGATAAGCGGAGATTAGCCCAAATTTTGAAACAACAATGATTCAACTACCAGACGACATGAAGCTCATGAAGAAGAAAGAACAAGTGATGATGCCTAGGTCTTTCTTAGAAGGAGTAACTAAATACCCAAGGGAGGAAATATGGAGACAAAGTGTGGGACAGAATCTGAAGGAGAGGTTATATGGAGACCATTCCACCTGGGTATTCATTCCATTTGCAGTCACCAAAAATAAACGCTGATATGGATGTCAGGAAGGGAAAGCTGACAGCAGCCTGATAAGGCTGTCTCATTAGGGGTCCCCCAGAGTCTGACATACCCAGAGGCAGATACTCACAGCTAACCATTAATCTGATCAAAGGTTCCCAATGGAGAAGTTAGAGAGTAAACTGAAGGAGCCTAAAGGGTTGGTGGCCTCATGAAGAGAGCAACAATACCAACCAGACAGAGCTCCCCAGGGTCTAAACCACCAGCCTAGGAGCACATATGGAGAGCCACATGACTCTAGCTGTACATGTAGGGGAGGATGGCCTTGTTGGGCATAGGTGGGAGATGAGGTCAATGGTACCTTGAAGGCTGAGCACTGAGTGTGTGTGTGTGGGGGGGTAATCTGAGGGTGGAGATGGGGATTGGGGGGTAGGTGGGTAAACACCCTCATAGAAGCAGGAGGAGGGGGGATGGGATAAGGGGTTCCTGGGAGGTGGGAGGAATGCGGTAAGGGGATAAAATTTGAACTGTAAATATAATAGCCAATAAAAGAGGGGAAAAAAAGAAAAGTGGTTAGAAACAACATCCTTAATAAAATGTCAGCCCTCTTTAAAAAAAAAAAAAAAAACTATCTTGATACTAAAATTTGTTTTGAGAATTGTATATTGCAGAATGATCAGCCTTGGTGTATCTACTCAACAAGCAAGCTGGGCAGACCTGCTCAAACCTCTGAGGTCCGGGAATTCCATCTGGAGGCAGTGAAGACACAGCATCAGAGGCTTATCAATTTGCTCTCCCCCCCATTCCTCTTCTAATATCTCAACACCCATAGTCAGCTTGAAGAAGCTAATGATGAGTAAGCGCCCCTATTCCCTGGGATTGGGGACTAAGGTGGTAAATGTTGGGCTGTCTTTCTAGGGAAAAGTAGTGGTTTTGTCAGAATAGAGAGGATTAGCTAGGGTTTATTACATAGCCATAACCTATTAGTAGAAATCTGTATAATTAGTATCAAGATGAAGATATAAATTCTTAAACAGCACCAATTTACTTTGATTACAAATTTAAAGGTTTTCATTGGTATGAGCTTCTTATTGAGATAAGAGTGAGATGAATATTGTTACCCTCATAGGCATTGTACCAGTATAACACACTTAGGAATACAAGGCTTAGACCCAGTCCTTCTTTAACTTTTTTTTAACTGATTTGAGATGGTCAGCCTGTGAGTTAAGGGACTACAGCAAATTAATGGGTTGGAGTTTATTGTTAGGGTGTTTTCTATGTTTTATTTAGAAATAGCTGAGTGGAGTTAACAGGCAACAGTCCAGATTACCTTAAATGGATAGTTGGTTTTCAAAACATCAGAAATCCACAGAATTGACATGACAAACATTTTTGTATTAATGTTCATTTTGATTAGAGACCTGTCTGCTCCTGACAGCTTCATATATTGAATTCTAAGAAGAAATTGAGCATCTTTGGAGTTACTCCAGTTGTGGTGAGACAGCCACTAGACAAGAATTGCCTCTTTCCATCTGCAGACAAATTACTGTCCAGAAAAGGACACACTCGCAGAATAGTCGACTGATTATATCTGCCTAGACAGAGTAATCAGACCTTAATAATTCTGCAGCACTAAGGTCTATCAGATGATCCTGGGCCAGAAGCCAGAAGAACAGATGCTCCAACGTTATGTAGTAGAGGGAGTGTCCAGGTGTTCAGAGATGTCTATAAATTGGCTAAGTTTTAAAAGCTATGCTTTGTGCTTCCCACAATTATAGTTAACTCAGTCATTCTGGATTTCTGACAGGGTTGAAAACTTACAGCCTCATAGCCAATTCTGGCTATTTACCTTGAGAGAAAAGATTTGAGTGGATGGTTGTCAGCTGACATTCATCCTAAAGCCAAGGAAAAAGCCAGGTTCAGAACTAAGTGTTTTAGTTAGGAGAGAAGACATAGGTTCTGGTTAGTCAACAAAATGTTGGACTGGGTATTAGGACTATCCTGTACCTCACGGGTACAAAATTGGCATAGCTATGCTTTAATTGTATTTTGAGAGAAAATTTCATTTTAACAGGAAGGGTGATATGTAGGAGGAGCTAAGGTGGGAGGAGTACTGAGAGGAAGAGAAGGAGTAAGAAGAGGAGAAGAAGAAGGAGAGGAGAAGCTAGGTGATGAAAGAGAGAAAGAGGGGGGACACAGGGAGGCAGATGTTCATGTATCTCCACCAGTCAAAGATAGTTGATATATCTAGGTTGGGTAGTGGGTTACATCTCTGATTGAGCAATACCAAACTTATAAAGCCTATGATTAACATTTTTTTAAAAATTGTATATGTGCAAAAAGAAAAAGGGGGCATGGGATAGGGGCTTTCTAAGGGAGGGAATGGGGAAAGGGGATGGCATCTGAAGTGTAAATAAAATATCTAATAAAAATGAAGGAAAAAAACTAACTAAAACAAATAAACAAAAATGTTATCAAGTTAAAATTAGCAATGCTGGAAAATACTATGGAGCCAGAGGCAGTATCTGTAAAAGTTTGTGCTAGTAAGTCAAGTTAAAACATTTCTTAATTAGACAGAAATTTTAGAACTTTGTATGCACAGGCAATATTCTCTATACATCAAAATGTATGACAAGAATTTAGGGAACATAGAAGTCAGTTCATAGGATGTTTTAGAGTGGGTTTCTTTCTCAGAAGCCAAATTTTATGTTCTCCCATTAACCATAATTCAACAAGAAAAATTAAGAAATAAAATAATCTATAGATTAAAATGTCAAATATATTTATACTATCAAGACTTCTACAAACAGATGTATCATACAACTAAAAATAATTTTTAGAAAACACATGAGCCGATTGATTATTTCCTGTCATTTAAACTCCTTACTCTAAAACATATGAAGTAGTTATGTTCTGTCTTTCTATATTCTTCTATTATTGGAAATAGATTCTTTTGCAATATATTCTTTATTATAATTTCTATTCCCTCTACTCCTCCTAAGTCCACTCCCCTCTCATTCCCTTCAGATCCACTGCTTTTCTCATAAGAAAAGAACAAGCATCTAAAAGATAATAACCAAACATGATGAAGTATAATATAATACGATCAAGGAAAAACTATCACATTAAAGCTAGACATAGCATCCCAATGGAGAAAATAAGTCCCTAGAGGCAGCACAAGAGTCAGAGACACACCCATTCTCATAAAGAGGAGACCCATAAAAATAGTAAACAAATAGCTATAATATATATATATATATATATACAGACAGTCTGGTGTGGAACTCTGTATGCCTTGTGATTGCTGGTTTTGTCTCTGTGATCTCATATGTGCCTTACTTAGTTGACTGAGAGAGTCCTGTTCTCTTGGAGTCCTCTATCATTTCAGGCTCTTACAATTTTTCTACCTCTTTTTGGCAGAATTTCTTGAATTCAGAGTAAAGGGATTTCAGGGAGATCTTCAATTTAGACTCTTTCATAATGTCTGGCTCAGGAATCACTGCATCAGTTCTCATTTTCTACCAGCAGAAGCCTCTCTGGTGATGACTGGATAAGGCGCTGATCTATGCGTATAGCTGAATGTCATTAGGGTTTCTCTATTATCTATAAGTCTGTCTGTTTATCTGTCCTTCCACCTGTCTGTCCTTCCTTCTGAGTGTCAATATGTCCATCCGTCTGTCTGTTGATTTTAGACCAGTTGTACTTGGTTTTATTCTAGGACTCTGGGCTGTCTAATCTCTGGTTCTTATTTAAACAAATAGTGTACCATAAAAGTTCCTTCTTGTGGAGTAGGCTTTAGATCAAATCAAGCCCATATCTTGTGAGAGTTACACCCAAAGATTTAAGGAAAAAAAAAAACAAACTAAAATTATGAAGAATTACAGAATTACTCATTTAAGGTACTTTAAAAGAAGTTTGTACATTGTCAAAGTAAATTTTAATTCAAATCAGGTCTGTAAAACTTGATGCATTTTGTGTATGCATGTTTTCATTTTGCAAATATTTAATATATAAACCTATGATGTACAGGTACAACATGTATAGGTTATGTAGATATTATGAGAAATTTTAGTTTATTGTGAGTGCTCCAGTTGCTTAAAAACCACCAGGGTGATTGCTGCTGCCTTTCTGTCATTTTTATGTTTTAATGCAAAGGAAATTAAAAATATCTGGAAATGTCTTTGACTAACTAATGCAGCCTAGAAGCAATGGTTCTCTTCAACCCTTCAGATGTTAGTGGAAGCATAAAAGTCAAGACTGCATGTCGAAATTTTACATTTGTTAGTTACAGAACTGCTTGGATAAACTAAATGGAACCATGTGCTAATTTTACAGTTACTGACCTGTACTTTGGTATTTCCTTTTACTTTAATGGCCTGCTTCCTTCATGCCCTGGAATACAGCTCATAGCACCAGGCAGCAGAAGCATCTGTTGTTTTGTTTGCCAGAAAGTGCACCCTGTATGGTCTTCTGTTTAAGTTGGAAATATTATGTATGTGCAGGACTATTCAAGAATTTTATAAACAATAGCACACAATAAATTCCATGCATGGGCTGCTGCTCAAAAAAAAAAAAAAAAAAAAATCAAACATTGGATGGCTACCCTGCAAATTCTGGGCCATCATTGTTCTCACATATTTTGCAGGCTAGACAGATGATTAGTCAGATGCTTTATGGCTGGATTGATGTCCCTGTTTCTTTTTTGGTAGCCTGCAAAGTAACTTCCCTCACAAAAGAGCTAATAATTTAGGAGTGAGAGCTCTCTAGCCCTCTTTGCAATAGCCTGGTTTGTTTGGGTATTTCCATGGGACATCCTCACCTTGCCAAAAATTCAACTGAATATAAACTAGTCCCACTACTAGAGGCCTTGCCTGGCTATGAGAAATGGCCAGTTGAAACTCCATGTCCTACATTGCTTGGAGTTCTCATTAAGATCACCTTGATTGATTTCAGGATGTTTGCACTGCACTATCCTTTCATACCACCCCCATGTATCTTGCTCAGATCAGTCTCTCCCTGACTTCTTTCTTTAACCATATCTACTATAAACCATATTTTACTGTTCCCTGTCTACACAACACCAGTCAGCCTGGGAAATATATTTCCTCATCTTAGGAAGATTCTTACATCTCCCCTAAATTGATCTTTATCTAACTTTTCTGGGATTAAGGATTGTAGACTGGTTATCATCTACTTAATGGGTACTATCTCTTTATAAGTGAGCACATACCATGTTTATCATTCTGGATCTGGGTTACCTCCATCTGTAGTTCCATCCATCTGTCTATGAATTTCATTATTTTTAAAATTTGATTATTTCATTTATTTACATTTTAAATGCTATTCCCCTTCCCGGGTTTTCCTCTGCAAGCCCCCCATTTCATGCCCCTTTGCCTACATGAGGGTGCTCCTCATTTGACCCACTCACTCCCACCACACCCTACTACCATCCTCCTATTCTGGGGCATCACATCTTCACAGGGCTAAGGGCACCCCTCCCATTAATAACACATAAGAAAATCCTCTGTTACGTATGTAGTTGGAGCCATGGTTCCCTCTTCCATGTATACTCTTTGTTTGTGGGTTTATTCCCTGGGAGCTCTAGAGTCATTCCATTTAGTTGATATCTTTGTTTGTCCAATGGGGTTGCTATCCTCTTCAGCTTGTTCATTCTTTCCCCTGAGTCTTCCATTGGAGTGCCTGGGGTCAGTTCAATGGTTGGCTGTGAGTATCTGCATTTGTATTAGTCAGGTGCTGACAGAGCCTCTCAGGGAACAGCTCTATCAGGGAATTGCTCCTGTCAACAAGCTGTTTTTGGCATCAGCAATAGTGTCTGGTTTTGGTGTCTGCAGATAGGATGGATCCATAGGTGGGGAAGTCACAGGATGGCCTTATTTCCATCTCTGCTCAATCTTGTGTACCTGCATTTCCTTTAGGCAGAAACAATTCTGGATTAAAAATTTTGAGGTGGGTGGGTGGCACCATCCCTCAATTGGTGGTTGTGCCTATGTACTGGAGGTGGTATCTACATGTCCTCTCTCCTCTTTGTTGGTTATTTCAGCTATTGTCATCACAGGTGTGCCTTTGGAGCCTCTTCTTTCCCTGGCATCTTGGACTATCCAGTAGCTACTCCTAGTTCCCTACCCCACACTGGTACATATTTTTATTCATTGTTTTTCTACTGAGAGCTTTCTGTTTAGGTATGTTCCCAATTTTAAAATTTTTTATTGGTGTGTTTTTTTAAATGTCCTGTATCTTGAATTCTTTTATTATTTTGGATATTAGTCCTCTACCAGATGTGGGATTGATAAGAAATCTTTTACAATTCTTAGGCTGCAGTTTTGTCGGATTGACAGTCTTAAGGATTATGGTATTGTATTAGTTTTATGAAATTTCATTTATTAACTATCTTAGTCCCTAAATTATCAATATTCTCTTCATTAGGCAGCACTGATGTACTTAAAGCCATTCCTCACTTTCTTTTCTATCAAGTTAAATGTATTTACTATGTTTTCTGTGTGTTGTAATTGACTACATTTGGAACTTTCCCTTCTAGTAACTTCTTTCTTGATGTATTTGTAGATAGATATTGCTTAATTTAAAATTTATAATAGAATATCTTATTTTCTCCATCTATGATTTTTCATTAGCAAAATTATTAAAATTTTTTGCTGAGTATACTATCCTGGGCTAGCAACTGTGATTTCGTAGAGTCTATAGCACATTTGTCCAGGCCCTTCTGGGTCTTAGAGACTTCACTGGGTGGGATGTCAGGTTTAATTCTAACAGGTCTACCTTTATATGTTACTGGGTCTTTTTCTCTTGCAGTTTTTAATAGAGTTTCTTTCTTCTATGCATTTAATGTTTTATTGTGTGTAAAGGAAACTTTTTCTTCTTACCAAATTTATTTGCCAAAGCCCCTCATAACTTAGTTCTGAGATCACACTACTGATGGTTCTACTTCCATCCTGCCCATTCTTTTGAAAATGCCTGGAGTTACTGCTAGCGTTCCACAAGTCATTCACCTCCCCCCCCCCCCATGGCTGGTCTGCAGACTGACAACAATGACTTCAGTCTCATGCAGCTCCCATGCTAGCTCTCCTGGTCTTCACTTGCTGCATTCCCATTGCCACAATGGCCACCCTGTGAAAGGAAAACACTAGAAACATTCATATTTTAAAACTGACCAGATAACTGAAAGCCTGAGAAAAGAATATCCTACCCCATCCAACTGGCCTCTACAGACACAACTGTGGAAGCCATGAACTATCAGTGCCCCAAGAAACCTACATGCCTATAGCTTCTATCTGCTCCCCTTTTCATCTGATCTGACTCCCAAACCTCTTTCTTCTCTTGCTGTTTTGCCTGGAAATTCCATCCTCTGTTTCTCCCAGCTATTAGCTTCTGCCATCTTTATTGGCCAATCAACAAATAAGAAAACTATTAGGGAACTCCTCATAACAAATTTTCTTCTATGATTTTAAAAATTATTTTCATGGCTCTTAAGCTGTATTTTGTCTCCTTTTTCTATTTTTATTAGACTTTGTCTTTTCATAATGTTCTAGATTTTCTGGATTTTCTGTATCAGGTTTTAGACATAACAACTCCTTTGACCAATGTATCCATTTCTTTTATTATATCTTCAACACCTGAGATTTTCTCTTCTATCTCTTGTATGCTGCAGCTTGCCTAAGTAGTTCTTGTTTGAATTTCTATTTTTTTTAATTTCAGAATTCCCTCAGTTCATATGTTTTTAATTGATTCTATTTTCATTTTCAGGTTTTGATTAGCTTTGTTTTGTTTTGTTGTTTTTTTCCCCATTCCCTCTTTCATTCTCATAAATGATGTTTTTTAAGATCTTTCATTGTGCTTCAACCATATTGGAATATTCAGTGTCTGTTCTGGGAAAATAGCTTAGATCTAGTGGAGACATATTGTCTTGACTGTTTTTTATTGTTTTTATACTGGCGTCTGGGAATTGGGCTTGGGACGAGTAAATGTCTAGGTGCTGATGTCTGGATTTGTCTTTGTTGGGTAGATATTTTGTTTCTTTGTTTGGGTTTCCTTTCTAGACTTCCAGAGAGTGTGATCCCAGTATATTGCCTTATTTTCTGGTCTGTTCAGCTGGTGTATTCACAGGAAATGCTGGCTTGTATTGGAGGCTAGTTAATTGGGATCTTTTGAGAGAAGGAAGATTGGAGGAAAATGTCTTTGGAATAACTGGGAATGAGTTCAGAGAGGAAAGGGAGATCACAAAAGGCTTCTAGCTATAGAGCTGGTAATGAAACTTAGGGAGATTATAACTCACAAGAAGTAGAAGAGGTGTGGGTATACCTTCAGCCTATTTGTTTTCCTGTCACGAATGGCCCTTGGATTAGCAGGGGTCTCTGGTAGAATTGGGGTATGGCATACGGTCAGCTGTAGGAGAGGTAGCTTAGAAAGTATTGGTTTGTGTTATAAACAAGAGATGTCAGCAGAAGTAAAGAAAGGCTTCAGGTGGTATTCTAAAGCAGTGCTAGAGTCAAGACTACAGAAATGAGTCTCGGGGAACAGAGAAATTGGAGGTCTGTGGGCAGTCTCCCTAGTTTTCTACAGTAGATAATTTAAAGAGAAGAAAAATAAGTTTGTCTGGTCTTTGAAATGCATTTAAAGTTTCTTTCACAGAAATATAGATGAACTATTCTGAACTTCTTTGCTTCCATTATGCAGCAACATATTTAAGCTCATGTTTATAGTGTATGAGAGATTTCTCATTGCCTGTCTGTGTACTACAAATTAACCTAGAAGTTAAGAAAAAACAAAATCCTATGGAAGTGGGTTAAAGATGAATATTTGAGTAATATACCATTGTGATTAAACTAAATTCATATAGCAAAAAAGGTCTACTCAACATGTGAAATACTATGGGTACCACAAAGAATTCCAGGATACTTGCCAAAGAACTTGAAAACAACAACATATTAACAGAACACACACAGGCATCTGTTTTTGATCACCTACATTCAATAATAGAAAATAGGGTTCCCTGGAGCAAGGGTTGATTCTTGGCTTGTGCCAGAAACACACAACAGAATATACTTGGAAATCATGCAGTCATCGTGAATTGGGAGGTATTAAATAGCAAATGAAAAATGAAATAACTATGAAGGAATCATAAAAGACAATTAAGTTAATTATTAGTGACCACCGGGACATTTTCAGGAACAAAGCAAATAATCAAATGGTGGATTATTAAATAAAAGAAAAGAGGGGAAAAAAAAAGAGAAAGTAAAGGTTCTCCAAGCACAGTACTCACCTCTAAGTAAGTTAGATTCTTTATTTTTTGTTTGTTTGTTTGTTTGTTTAGGCAACATAACAACCATGGATTCTCAAAAGAGTATGTTACAGGCACCAAGATTTATTTGTGTGGTGCTTTTGCAGGGGCTAAATTTGACAAAATCATCTGACTATAAGTTAAAGTGAGGATGGTTTAAGCCACACAATCTCACATATTTCAATTATTACAAATAAAAATGTCTTTGGTTATGCAGTGTTCTATGGAACAGTAGCCACATTTCCTACATAAGAAAAACACATGGAATAAACTGATGTTCTACAATTAATATTTCCATCTATTGATATCATTCAAACATAAAGCATATCTTATTAAATGCTGAACTTGAGAAAGGCCTAATCAGACATCATACCTATAGAATAAGTTGGGAATAAAGTAAACCATGATGTGACAGAACAGGCTTCTTAACAGTGACAGTGGACTGTAAAAATGAGAAATTAATTTTCCCAAAGAACCTGGGAAAAACATAGATGCAAACTACATGTATAACCTTTAACTTTTCTGTATAACTTGTAAGTATTCAAATGATAAAATATGACTTATAATGAGAAACTCACAAAGTCTTTGAATAAGTGAATTATAAAATGTGCTTGTTTGCATGTATTAGCTTCACTTAATAGTGAGGATCATTAAAACACTACACATGAACTATTTCTTGTGCATTTGACAATCTCTATATATTCGATATGCCTATAGGATCTTTATTGATACTTAGATTGTGTTGCATACTATCAAAGTATAAGCACTGATGAATGATCTTAGATTATACCCAAACCTTAAGGAAGAATTGACTTTCATATTAGGTATGTATCACAAATATGGAGTAACACTGTTCCATGAAAGTTTTAATAAGACGGCAAACTGCTCAGATATAATATACACATATATTTTAATATAGCTCTTTAATGAGTGTGCTGTTAAAATAATTATGTCATTTGTTCACTGAATGAGATTTAATAGGCTCCTAAAAATCTTCCAAAATATGTTGCTATATTTGTATTAAAAATATAAAATTCAGTATGGTTAATTTATATCTTAGAGTATATTTATCTTTGTTTAGGTAAAGAGTTAAAACACTGTCATTTGGCTGGTAAATGCCTTTACTAATAAATAAAAGAGTAATGTCTTGATCATGGCTATGTTTCTTATTTCATAATTATAGTACAGCATTTAAAATTGAAAACCAAGCTGGGCAGTGGTGGCGCATGCCTTTATTCCCAGCACTTGGGAGGAAGAGGCAGGTGGATTTCTGAGTTCGAGGCCAGCCTGGTCTACAGAGTGAGTTCCAGGACAGTCAGGGCTACACAGAGAAACCCTGTCTCAAAAACAAAACAAAACAAAAAAATTGAAAACCATGTTACCATGGTACATTTACTTTTAGTTTATGTTTGTGTGCCTGAAAGTTTTCTGGCTTTCTACAATATTAATGAGTTTTATTATAATATTATTTACTGCCCAATGTTCTGCATAGAGATTTTATAGTTATTTAATATTAGGAATAATGAGTCAAACTATGATTAGTCCAAGTCAAAGTTTATGTCTATTCATTATGGCAGAACTACTATAGTTCTGTAAATTGTACAGTTTTGAATCAAGTATTAGCAGAATTAATTAATTGCCTCCTTATAATTAAAATTTCTGAATGTTCCTCAAAACTACCATATAAAGCAGTGTTAACACACAATCACACACACAAACACACACACACACACACAACACATTAACCAGCACAAACACTGCAAACAAGTGACAAAAAATGAGAAATATTACTTAATCCTTATCCTAAAATACACTGATATTTAGTAATCTCAGTCACAAATCTTTCTCTAATAATTCTTGTAGAAATATTATGTGTTGTGTGTGTGTGTGTGTGTGTGTGTGTGTGTGTTTGTATGTACTTCATGAATGCAGTGCCCACAGAGGGAGGGCAGAAGACAGAAGAGAGTAGTGGATTCTCTAAAGCTGGAGTTATGCATGATTCTGAACTGGCATGCGGGTGCTGAGAATTGGACCCAGGCACTCTGCAAAAATAACCAGTTCTCTGAACCACTGAACAATCTCACCAGTACCTTGAAATTTAGGGTTTTTAATTTACTGCACTCTATGCACTATGGAATTAGAATAAAAAGTATTTGGAAAATATCACAAATTTATGAACTGATCAAATAAATATGTTTAACCAGATCCAACTTGTCTGCTACATGCTAATCTCATCTTTTTGTTTCTGTGCTTTAGAGACTTAGAAATGTCATACCTTTGTCACTCCTCATCCATTCCTTTACTTTCTTTCCAGTTTTGTGAATAGACTGATATTGAAGAATTCTCTAAAAAATATGATTTATCTAAATACAAAAACATTCAAGTAACTCTGCTCACCACTGAGCCATCGTAATGGTTCACATTGCACAGAATCTTTTTCTATGTATTGTCAACAATTAATTAATTATACCCACATATGTGGGGTCCTTTGGTGTAGGAGTTTAATGTCACGCTATTACATTTAGAAGACATTTGGCCAATCTACTTTTGTTTTCATTTGTAGTGCCATAGCAATGCAAACTATAAAGAAGGTCAATTTTTGGCCTTTGTCAGATTTTTATTCTCAAGCTGAAAAATTAAATGTGTGACTGAAAACTACCTTCCTATTTATGCTGAAATTTCTAAACATCCATTCTTAAAATTAATACAATTTGTAATGCTGATAAATTTAAAATCATGACACATAAGCCAATATAATTGTAATAAAGAGCCAAGAATATTTAGATTAAAAACAGCCAAATTTATTTTTAGTTATTTTAAAATAGGAAGGTATTTGAAACACATACTTTAAAAGAAATAAACTGTGAAAATTTGGGAGGAACTAAACATTTAATATATAAAAGTCAATAAATATTTAAATAATAAACAACTTTTCATTTGTAGATCAGAAAATGGTGCTGTTAGAAGACCACAATTTGTAAATGTTTCTAAAAATTCCACAAAATAACTTTCAATGTTTTGGAGCAATTCTTTCTTCTGAGTTTTCCACAAGTGTATAAATGCAAATATTAACACTGAGATGAAAGAATAAATAAATGTCAAAATAATAATAATAATAAAGCAGGTTTTAGTTTATGATATCAAAGCTAGGTTTATCAATATAAAATTTAGGATATTTTAAAATTCAAACAAAGCAACATATGGAGATTAATACAATGAATATTTATTTTTGGCAAAATGACTCCTAAAATGACAGCAAATTAAATATAGTTGGCAAAGAAATGTCTTTTTAAATGACACACCTGAAGAATGAAAGTCTAAACTGTGATATGAGCTAAAATAACCAAAAAGATGTAAACAATGCCTTAAATTATATCAATAATTTATAATTATAAATAATTTTTTAAAAATGTGCATCTATGTGTGTACTTTTTTATATTCATCCACATATACCTCAAAATTAAAATTAAACATTTTTCACTAGATGAAAACTGAGAGATGATTACCAATAAACTGGGGGAAAAAAAGTCAAATATGTGAGAGTTTATGTAATTTTTCAAAAGTATAATTAGTTAAAAGTACATAACATAATACTAAACAATGCCACTCATTAATAAATATAAGCAAAACCACAATGACTTTTAACTCAATGGTCACTTGAAGAACTAAATAAATATATACATATAAAAAGCTATGTTGCCATTATGTAAAAATATCAGCTCTCCTAGAAAATGTTTAAGAGCATTTATTTTTAATACTATGACTACTTTAGGAAGCAGAGATTTCTCCATGTATTTTATGATGGGTATTATGTTTATTATTAATCAAATTTAAACCGGAGGAACTACAAGATACGTTTGAATGTAAAATACTCCTTTCCCACAGTCTTTTATGTTTGAACATGTTTTACCCAGATAGTGCTATTTATAAAGAATATGAAATCTTTTGAATATAGAGCTGTATTTTCATTCACTAAATACCAAACCCAATGTTTTATAGCCTAGCCCAAGTTCCTGTTGCCCATTCTGCTTTTTTACACTGTCTCCCTTATGGACATTTATCTCATGCTTTTTCTGTCTTTATTTTCTTAGGGATAAATTGAATGATGTCCAAAAGAAGTCTTTTGAAGTTAAGTTGCTTCTTCTCAAGTATTTTGTCACAGCAACAGAAGAGTAACGAAGACACCATTGAACACATATCAAAAACAAAACAAAACTTATACACCTGAATTCAAGGCAATATATTAGTTAAAACTTAGAAAACCATCTGTCCAAAATGGAGTTTATATGGTGCTGTGTCCAGAATACTATCTGAAACAAGATATGAGTTTAGGTATGCGCTGCTACAAAGAGAATTGTAAAACCTATTGCAAATTGAAAGCCTATGGCCATATATTTTTTATGCCATTTACATTAAAAGTACAGAATAATAAAATTGGTAGAAAATAATTAAAGTTGTGCAGTTCTGATGACAAGTGTCCAAGATTGAACCAAGAGCAGATCAAAACGTCTAAGTGATGGACACTGATTTAGAGAGGTTACAGCAAGTATGTCGATGAATATGTTATCAATATAGTATGAATTACTGTAAATGTGATTTATTTTTATAAATAAATAATTTATATTTTAATATGATGTGAAAAATAATCATAGATTATTATTTTCATCCTTTCATGTTTTCTTATAGACTTCAATAAAGATTCAGCATATGCCAGGTGTCCAGAATCATAGAATCAATGCCTTTATTGTCACATAGAATTTGGATAAATGTGTACAATATTTAAAGATTACTGAGGTATAGAGGCAGGAGGGTAGCACGTACAAAGCCTACGTGGACACAAGTGAAAGCACTCAAAAAAAAAAAACTTAAACAAAAAAACAAAATACAAATGAACAACATATTATGATCAAATTAGTGTAATTAACATTTAAATAACTACAAAGACTAATATTTCTATGAAATCAAAACTTTCAACTACTTTTCAGTTAGTAATAAATTTTATACTACATAATTATAAACTCTGTTCAGTTGTAATATAGAACATTAGAACTAACTGTATATAGTTGATTTTAGTCTTTCTTTTTGCTAAGCCCCATTTTATTGGCAGTATTTGGTTAATGGATGAATGCCTAAAACCACAAACAGAATCTAATATAATTCACCCACAAGAAAACATGAAATCCTTGAATTTCTGGATGCCTGAACCCGAAAAACATTATACTGTAACCCAAATCAAACATGGAATAAACACAATATGTTCTCTTTTACTTATACAATCTGAAAGAAGTGATCACAGAAAGAACCAATTCTATCTTATGATGAACTATAGAAATTCTCTTTGTATAATGCAAAGGGTTTCCTGATAACTACTCTATGTTTCTTTGCATTTTGAATCTTATGATGTTGTCAGATGATCACATTCTGTATTTTTTCTTAATTATAGAAAATTTTTCTCCTGATTGTGTTGGCTTTCCTGAATGTAGAGGAATTTTAATCTCTCTGTCTGGAATACAGACATGCACTTGTTATATATACCTTTAATTCCAAACAATGAAGTTAAGGTTATTTTGTAGAAGAAAGCAGCCATGTTTAAAAGTGACATTTAATTGAGAGACAGACAGTGTGATGAATCAGAAAAAGATTAGACAGAATCAGTCAAAGGTACAATACACCAAACGCTTGGGAGAACGGCATGGGAAAGAGAAGCTATCTAAGAGCACTCTAGAGACAGTCCTGGTCAACTGGGAGTCAATACAGTGAGCACAATGCAGTGGAGCTGAGTTCTTTCATGACTTTACACAGCTCAGTGAAAATCAACAGAGGGAGCTGAAGCTAGAGAATAAGAAAGAGCCAGACGATTAGAAAAAATTTCTAGGGTTAATGTGAGACCAAGCAGAGAAATTTTTTGAGAAGCTGAGAACAGCCAAATTGAATCATTTAGCTTGGACAGAATTTGAGCCAGAGAAGGGTGAGCTTATTCATCAGCAAGTATCTAAGACAACAATTACATCTAGCAAATAAAAGTTCCTTTTACAACTAATTACATTATGTAGCATAAAACTACAGCTTTATCTTTTATTATGTATCTGTACTTATTGAGATCTGTTGATATTTTACTAGTGTAGATGTTCTAGTTGTGTTAAACTAATTATCTATTAATGATTATTATTTCTTCTTTTTGGTAACATTAAACTCTTGATTTTACTTAATGTAGCCTTCATGAATAGGTTCTTCATAGAGTCAAGGTACTACCCAGAAGATTTTGTAATTTCAGAGGACATATAAATTTTCATGTTGGATATTCAGACTTCTAATAAAGAGAATTCAGATCAGACTTAAAAGCCTACAACATACAGAACAAGCTTCAAAATGAAGAATCATTAAACTAACACATTAATAATGACAATATTGAGCAAAGAGTTTCTTTAGAAATTACTGCTATCTAGGCCAGACTAGTGTCACAGACACCAAAAGCAGGGACTACTCTTCTGAAAGACCTGAGCTAAATTTCAATTACATTGGGCTGATAACAAACTGCATGTAACTTCAGCTCCAGGAGGATCCCATGCCACTGGCCTAAAGAAGCTCTCATGTGAATGCATGCAAATACACACACACACACACACACACACACACACACACACACACACACACAAAGAGAGAGAGAGAGAGAGGAAATAACAAATTGACAACTTTCTTGTTTAATGCTTCTTAAGGCTTTATTGTATACATAATATAAGTAAGTTAATTAAAACATATTTTTCTTACGTATTTTCACTAATCATTTCCACAATAACCAAAAATATGTCATAAATATATATATATATATATATGATAATATTCAAATATAAGCTAAAATGGTTTATCTATTTATACAAGTTTTATTTGTTTACAACTATTTTTGGTGAGCATAATCATGCTTGTATATGTTTTGGGGTATGCATATAACATGACCCATGTATGAAAGGTAGAGGATAACTTGAGACTTTCTGTTTTCAAGACATAAGCACCTGGACATAAACATGAGGCAAGCACATAAACCCCTTGTGGCAGTATTTTTGCATGCTTGATATTCAAGATTGAATTTTTTTTTAGTGAAAAATGTTGCCAAATTTAGTATAATCATTAGTTTTAATACCAGTTCTCATGACCAAGTAGTTATTAAAGTGATTTAACGTATGGTTGAGTTGTATTTAGAGTTTGAATGAATACAAACCTTCACAGTAGAAAATGAAGGATGACAGGGTATGAGGGATGTGGTGACCTCATGACTGTATATCTAATCAGGAAGCAGAAAATACATAGGTAGTGATCAATTCTATAAACCTTCAATGGTCTACTTTATCACTGCTTTCTATTAATTAGGTTCAATCTTTTACCGTCTCCACAACCTTTAAAATACCATCATTCTCTTAAGACCAAGTTTTTAAACACATGATTCTATGGAGAATATTTCACACTCAAATAACATCATTTTTTGACAATTTTATCAATACCTAAAAATTTTGCATGTGAGCAGCAAAATAAATATTTGAGCACTTTTATATTTACCATTCACTTAAATTTATATCATTGTATAATCTTATCTCACTTCAAGCATCTATGTCTAAAATTATAAATTATCAAGTCCTGGCTCATTTTGAAGTATGTTTAAATTGATAGAATTGTATCATTTTTTTCACTTGTCTTTTTCCTTTCAACATCTCTCACATTCCCCATACTCACAAAACTCATTTTCTCTATCATTTTTAGACTCACACATACACAAATGTGAATGTGATGCACAGATGTATTTCATATAACAAGCTGTGTCCAATATTGTTGTTTATGAGTATATGCATTCAATATTGACTACTTTGCACTGAACAATAACTAACGTACTTATGCATTGGAAATTCAAATTTTCCTTGTCCCAGCATTTATTTGCCTATAGTTCTTTCTCTAGGAATGGGCCTCCACAAAGGTACATGTCCACTGATATTGATATTACTTCTCTCTTGAATATGCAACTATTTTTAGGAGAGAATTTTACAGCGGAGTTCCTGGTATTCTGATTTACAATATTTCTTTCTGTCCCTCTCCATGTTATCTGTGCTATAGACTCAGGATGTACATATGATGTACATGTATCTTTTGTGGATTATATAGATACAATCTTTTGATCTCTAGGTTTTTCTTCATGGTTTATATTGAAAAACTTCATATTACTCGAAGAAAACACACAGGAAAACTAGATGTTGCTTACTATTAGTTACTATTCCTTCAACTTTAATTTTATCTCTAATATAATTTTTTGTGAGAAGTCATTAATCCAATTCACATTGCTATTATTTTAAATCTCATAAGTATTCACTTAAGTAGAACATGGTCAATAAAATGGAAATATTGTAAATTGTTTGAAGGTTGGGAAATAATTCTAAATGTTAATTATGTCTTATGAAATAATTGAGGAAATGATTCAAAATGTGTGTATATTTTAATGATTTTTTTCTAATATAAACCTACTACATTTTCACGATTATAAGACAATTTAATAGTTTTTTTTTTTTTTAACAAAGCATTATATAATGCCTTTCTGACTTTCAGAACAGAGAATAAGCTGGAAGGGACCTCTAAATTTTAAACAAAGGACAATGTATTCCATAATACTTATCTGATTATAAACTGATTATATTTCCACTATGCCAGGATACAGAGTAGAATATAAGACAGTGCCCTGTGTATCAATTTGCCCATTATCTGTAATGAAGTTAAATAATGCATGTGCAACTACAGATTGTAATAATAAATATGCATTGAAATTCCTAACGATGCAAAGAATGTAGTGAGTTTTATTCATTTACAGACAAATAACTTGCCACTTTTTAAAAGTTAAATTACCCAGATGATTATATGGTTGGCATGAATGCCAAAAATATGTAAAATATGAGTTCTCTTAGGAAAAATAATTACTAACCTTTTCTTTATCAAATCATTTGATAAGAAATAAAAGTTCTAGAAAATTAGATCAAAGAAAACAAAAGAAATGGAAATGAGCTAATAGCCAAAGAATCACAGCTTCAAAAGGCCTACTGATTTTGTGAGTTGAGAAGACACTGTGACTGCTTTAGTACCTTAGTATTTTCTGTCATTAACCCCTCATGGTTCTCATTGTTCTCAGATTCTATAACTTTGAAGTTGATTAGCTGTCTATAGTTCCATATAGTTCCATATGTAACACAAATAGAGAATGGGCTGTCAATATTGTTCCTCATAATACTTCAATTAATATCCAAAGACAATGTTAAAGCTAACTTTCTTATGATACTATGGTAAAATATAGGTGGCTTAAATATACATATAATTTATAAAGCAGACATGTACTTGAAGTTGCATTTAAGTTATCTTAGCTTAGATAAATAACGGGTATTGCTTTGACTATGTCTATCTATTTTATCACATTTTTTTGTTTCAGTTACATTGATTTTGAAAAAGCAATGACTTTGAGAAAAGTTTATCAATCATCACCCATTTTTTGGCTTCCCATGTGGATTTCATAGTCTAGTGTCCTATCTAGGTATATTCATCAAAAATCAGGAATTACCAAGCTTTGAAGAACATCACTTATCTGAACAATCTTAAAAAATAAGGCTTGCTTTTCACAAGTCTCAAAACATATACAATAAAAGTAAGATAGGAAGATATGGTGCCATGGTTAAGAGCAATTATTTCTCCATCAGAGGATATCAATTCAGTTCCTCATACTCAAATCAGGAGACTCAATAACACTTGGAATTCTCACTCCAAAGAAATGCTATTCTTTTTACCTCTGTAGATACCTGCATTAACATGCACACACACACACATACACAAACATGCACATACAAGGACACAAACACGCACACTTACAGACACAAATGGACACACACAAACACAGTAGTAGTAGTAGTAGTAATAATAATAATAATAATAATAATTTTAACAAAAAGATGAACACAGTAACTGTATTGTGGGGATCATGAAATAAATTATTTAGCCAATATTCATATATATAAGTGTCTAAATACAGACCAATGTTAATAATAATTATTTCTTATATTATTATCTTTTATTTGTTTTTATCTTATTTAACCAGGTTTTCTTGTTTCTCTTTTATCATCAACTGAAGTGATTAAGAAAACACATTTATTAGAGAGTGAATCTAGAGAGGTGAAAGTAGTATAAATGGGAAAAGAAGAAGAAGGAAAGGAGGAAGATGGGGGGTGGGTGAGGAAGAAAAAAAAGGAAGAGGGAAAGTACAGAGAAATCAATGGTCCTGTGGTTCTCTTGCTTCCTGCAGTCTGGTACTTACTAATGGCTACCCCAGTTCTCTGTCCCTCATTGCTACATACTTCTATTCGATTTCTTGACCTTGTGACTTCTTTCCTGTACCTTCTAATACCTTATCCTGCTCCCCCTTTTCCTTCTCCCTCCTCTCTCCCTCCAACGGCCCTCCCTGTGTCTACCTGCTATCATTATTTTGTTCCCCCTTCTATGTAGGGTTGAAGCATCCACACTTTAGTCTTCCTTCTTCTTAATCTCCATATGGTTTATGGATTGTATGATGGATATTCTGAGCTTTGGGGCTAATATCAACTTATCAATGAGTATTTACCTTGTGTGTTCTTTTGTTTCTGGGTTACTCCACTCAGGATAATATTTTCTAATTCCATCCATTTGCCTGCAAATTTCATGAAGTCTTTGTGTTTAATGGCTGAGTAGTACTTGATTGTGTAAATGTACCACATTTTTTGTATCCATTCTTCTGTTGAGGAACAGCTGGGCTGTTTCCAGCTTCTGGAAAGCTGCTATAAACATAGTGGAGCATGTGTCCTTGTGATATGTTGGAGCACCTTTTGGACTGTTTTTTTTTTTTTTATTGGATATTTTTTATTTATTTAAATTTCAATGTTCAACTTTCTAAGTTTCCCCTCTGCAACCTACCTATTGTGTCCTCCCCTGCTTGTATGAGGATAATACCCCACCCACACACCCACTCCCACCTCACCTCCCTGGCATTCCTCTACACTGGGTCATTGAACCTTCACAGGACCAATGGCATCTCCTCCCATTGATGCCAGATAAAGCCATCCTCTGCTACATTTGCAGCTAGAGCCATGGGTCCCTCCATGTCTACTCTTTGCTTGGTGGTTTAGTCCCTGAGAGCTCTGGGTGTCTTGATTGATACTCTTGTTTTTTCTATGGGGTTGCAAACCCCTTCGGAAACTTCAGTCCTTTCTCTAAGTTTTTCATTAGGGTCCCTGTGCTCAGTCCAATGGTTGGTTGTATCTGCATTTGTATTTGTCAGTCTGTGGCAGAGCCTCTCAGGAGATATCTATATAAGACTTCATTCAGCAAGCATTTCTTGGCATCTGCAATAATGTCTGGGTTTGGTGAGTATATATGGGATGAAGCCCCAGGCAGGAAAGTCTCTGGATGGCCTTTCCTTCAGTCTCTGCTCTATGCTTTGTCCCCCATTTTTTTTTTACACAGAAGCAATCTGGGTTAAAATTTGGAGATGGGTTGGGGGCTCTATCTTCCAACCAGGGGCCTTGATCCTTTACTTACTCCTGTTCTGCTAAAGAAATGTAGCAACAAAATGTCTCCTAATTCCATGCCATTCTGCTATATTAATGGAAAAACTCCTCATTCTCTCATCATCAGGGAAGCCTCATTCTGCAGAAGATGGAAACAAACATAGAGAGACTCATAGCCAGACATTATGCAGAGAGAGATTGACACCTCAATACACTTGGTTCTGAATGAAATATGTCTTTCAATATACTCGGTTCTGAATGAAATATCTCCTTCAATACACTTGGTTCTGAATGGACTATCTCCTACAATTCCTTTCCATCATTGCTCAGAGAAGAGTGGAAGAAGAGGCAGGAAGACTGTAAAAAGCAGAGGACATGAAGAACACCAAGGCCCTCCAAAACAACAGGAGAAAACGCTCATATAAACTCACAGAGACAGTCACAGCATGCACTGGGCCAACACAGTTTTGGACCAGTAGAGTTCTAGAGCTGATAGTTATCTCCAATTGATAACCAGTAACAAATTAAAAAAATAGTTTTCTCCAACAGAGTCTCACTGAGTATGTATCTCAGTTGAAAACAAACATATAAAACTTGTCTTTCGATTCCCATCTTTTACATGTATACAAATATCACATTCTAGTTTTCATGAAGGAAGAAAATGGAGAGGAAAACTCTTTTAATATGTTAGATCTACTTTTATTTCTTAGACTTATTTAAATAAACCTCTCTTTCTGTTTTACTTTCTTCTTCCTTTTTCTCTCTTTGTATGTGTGTCTATGTGCATCTATGTGTATGCATGTATATATATCTCTACATGCATCTATTGTGTGTGTATCTTTTTGTATGTATTTGTTTATGTGTATCCTGTGTATGTGGTGTGTGTGTTTGTGTCTGTATGTCTGTCTGTGTGTATGTGTGTCTATGTATTTATATGTATATGTGTGTATCCATTGTGTGTGTGTGTGTGTGTGATATGCCTGGTATGAACACCTCTGGGCATAAAAACTAGACAAAGACAAAAGATGTCTTCTTCAATTGCTTTTAACCTTATCTATCTGAGACAAGGCCTTTCACTGAAACTGAAGCTATGTTGTCTACCAGCTAGCCCTTATAGTTTGTTGTCTTAATTATATTCCTTGAATCCATCTATTATTCATACTAACAGAACAATCACAAATGAATCCCTGATTTTTTTCTGTCACCTCTACTGTCTGCTCTCTTTACCTTCCTTTCATTTTACATAACAAAAAGGTACACCATCAGAATCAGAAAGGACAAATTTTTGCATGAGAAGAAAAAAGAGAATACATGTTCACACAAGGGATATGTAATATTGAGTACAATGACATATATGCCTTTGGAGTACACATATAGAATGTTCTGTATACACACCCTCATATTTAACAGTCATGGTGACCAAGAATATGTCTATTTTAGCAATTAGAAAAATAAATTTATTGAAATGACAGACCTAGATTTATTATTAATTCTTGCTGCTTTTCTCAACTCCATCTTTCTACTATGCCACACATAACCTTTATGTGTTAATGAGTTTTGAATTTCACCCTGAAGTTAGAGGAAGATTTTAAGTGTTGTAATGATGTTATCAGATTTGTGGGATTATATGAATGAAATATAGTCAAGGGGAAGAATTATAAAGACCTAAGGGGAGAAGAAAATAATTAGAGAAAGATTTATAATTCCTAAGAAAGAAGTAATCTTCGCAGATGTTGGCTTCAGCCAGAATTTATCCATAAAAGTGTATCTTGTGAGACATCATTTCAATGTCAACAGTCCACATTTGGAGACACCAGTGATCATAATTATAAATTATTGCATCAGTGCATACAAAACAGCACCACTTCTAAATGAAACTGCTTTGGGGATATGACAACAACTAGCAAAGGGTATTTGTAGGAGAATAATCAATTCTGAGGAGCATATGTGGGAATTATCCTATCAAAAGTAACCCTTTTTTTTTTTTTAACAAAGTTACAAACATAGTATTCAGATGTGGAATTTTTCTTGATTATTGACTTTTAATGTAGATATTGATTTAAAACTTCTTTGTCACATATGCAGTACAATGTGTAAAAATTAATCAGAAAATTTTAGTATTTGTTCAAACTTTATTATAATTTCATACTCTGCATCCTTCAGAGTTTGCTAAGGTAACATTATGGTTATATTTTCAAATTATAAGAAAAACTTAATTTGATATTAACAATTTTAAAAGGCTTTGCATTTAGAAACTAGAAGAAAGGATAATTTTTCAATTAAGATTATTTTTGCAGGTAAAAACATAGAAATTTTTTTCTTTTTGTTAGAACTACAAAATAAATATTTATGCATATAATCAATGATATTTTTTAAATAATAGAAGAACAATAATATCAACTGAGACCCCCTCACCCAAGCTTCCAGGGACTAAACCACCAAACAAAGTGGACCCACGGCTCTAGCTGTGTAGGTAGCAGAGAATGGCCTTATCTGGCAGCAATGGGAGAGAAGGTCCTTGGTCCTGTGGAGGCTCAATGCCCCAGTATGGGGAAATTCAAGGTCAGTGAAGTGGGAGTGTGTGAGTATGTGGGAGAGCATGCTCATAGTAGCAGGGGGAGGAAAGATGGGATAGGGGTTTTGCAGAGAGGAAACCTGGAAAGAGGGTAACAGTTGAAATGTAAATAAGTAAAATATCCAAAAAATGTTTTAAATGATTTTAATATAAATCATAAACCTGACCCACATTTCTTTTTATATATTTGTGTGTTCAGATTTCTGGCCAGAAATTAAGTCAGATTTTGAGTACAGGTAAACTTAGCAAAGACCGAGAGTGTTAAACATGCCAGTTTGCTCTAGAATCTGATTTTCTCTGCAGGCAAGTCACAAATGTCCTGAGAAAATACCATGAGTGTTTAGAAGACTCTTTAACTGGACTGAGACTTAATTTTGGTGTTTGTTGGTTCTTTAATCTATCCTTCATATAAAAGTTAGAGTGCAACTTTATGCCATTTTCTACATATAACACTGAGAGATATATAATTCTGAAAAGCATATTCAAGTTTTTAAGTTTTTACTAAATTGCAGCATCTAATGATACTTTCTTTTCTACCCACTTCATACCCCACTCAGCCCATGAATGCCTTATTCATTAACTCTCCAATTAAAGTCTGATTCCCACAAGAACCAAACTATGTTCTATTTCTCATCCTAAAATATACTCACATTTTTGGGGATAGCAGTACGATATTATCTTCTTTGTCATGTGATGTAGTGAATTGCTGATAAAATAACGTCTTATCTTTGTGCTAAACGCCTCAACTACATTGAAATTTCCCAAGGGCTACCTTTCAGGGATGACAGTGGATACTGCACATTGTTTCATAATCCATATCTTTCTAAGGTCATGGCTTTCTCCAGGTGAATTCTCTAATATCTGTTAACTTGCAAAGAAGCAGTACCTCACATTGGGAAATGCATACACTATGAAATTCTTTGTGGCTGTTATCTGACCTGTGTACAGTATATATTTTTCTTACCATTGCTTTGTGGTGAGTTTCATAAATTTGTTTTCCCTAGGGTTTCATCTGCCAAGGTGTACCCTCATCACTGGCTTGATGAGATAAAGGATGAGTACATTACATACACTAAAAACAGAATACATAAATATTCGTTGTTGGAAAGTGCTGTTTCCATGGTGATAGTTTAAATGTAGCGATCCATTCTGATTGGTGTTCTGATATAGCTTACTGTCTTTGATTGGCTGCACATGGGCAAATGAACATTTGTGTTGCTTTCAAAGCATGAAGTTTTGTTTAATATTAGAGATGAAGAAAGTCCTGTAGAAAATACAGAACTAATATCTTGAATTAATGGTAGTACAGGGAAGGCTTTTTGTTAATGTTGTTTTTCTGTAGTTAATATTTATGTAGTACTTCATGTGGAGTGAGGGAAGCAACTTTTCCTATTAGCACCACCAAATTAATGGAAAACTCCCCTAAACAGTTATATTTTTATCTCATAAATTTTATCTCATATCTTTATTTCATATGTCTTCATTGATAACTTTCTAATTTTTATCATACTGTTATCAGTTTATACAACATTACTTTATAATATTTTTTTGCTTCGCATACTCATGCCTGTTAGGGTTTTATTGTTTTCTATTCTTGTGAAATACACATTCAGGTTTTTTGAACCTCTACAAATAAATTCCCAATTTGCCAATTGTGTGTTAACTATTACATCTCAGCAAAAGAAAATCTAATTGTATAAAGTGACCTCAATAAAATGGGTTGTGAACACAATTGGAGGATCAACAACTTAATATATAGAAACTTGTTTGAAATATTCTAATATTTTATCTAATATTCTTGTTATTTTCTTTATGAGGTATTAGTACTCTACAAGTCATTTGTAATAATGTCATCTATAATGTGTCAAACTGTCATTTAACTTACTGTCATTATTTAACAATATAGTTTTCTTGTGCACAATTTATAGTACATAGCTCAACCAATACCTCCTTTTACTTTCTTCCTACTTAAGTTATTTCTATAAGGTGAAATATTTAACCTCACAATAAAATTGTAAGGCAACAGAAAATTAATCGGACCTATAAAATTACCCCCAGATAAATTAGCCTGCAATAGTGTTTCTGAAATGCAGCACTGTGCACAACTTTGAGGAGGAATCTGTCTTGAAACAAAGCCATGCCCATGATATAGTCAACACCACAATGTCAGCAGAGGGATGGGCTGTAGGACTTCATGTATCCTTATGATGAAGTGAACAAGACAAAACAGAAATTTCCAGTGGGATACCTCTCTCTGTGCAGAGAAAGTAAAGAACTCTAATTTTTATTTTTAAAATAGCTGTATTGTCTAACTTTTCATTTATTGCCAAATATTGTAATTACAAAAAATAAAAATGTACATAATGCAAATAATTACCTTTAGGTGTTTAAGCTACACTATAATGTCTGGGTAGTTATGTGTATAATTTATTGTAAAAAGGAGACTTCCACTCAATTTTGTGATGAGTTTAAATAAAATATGAAAGAAGATGTCATATGCCATAAAATACACTGAAGTTGCTACATAATCAATTCACAGATTAAGAATTATTAGTTCTCAGATATACTGTTGATATTCAGATATTTTATTTTTCCTTTGGAGACTTAAACATGGTAGGGTAGATGCATTTGACCTTCATGTTTACTATAAAGCCTAAATTAGAATTGAAGTGAAACCTAAAGCATTACTCACCATTTATTTGAACTGGAAGATACCCTTTTTTATAGTTTTCCCTAGATACACTTACTTTTGAAGACAGCCAGACTGAATTTGGCAGAGCCAACTATCCATTCTTCCCCCTCTGCCACGTATTAGATACCATATCCAACTGTTCCCATCTTCAAGGAAACATAATTCTTACAGCTCTTGAAGGAGTAGGCCATCTTCTCAGCTCTTTCTCCTTTTAAATATTAACCCACATTAAAACTTTCTCTGTAGAGTTTATTGGTGATTTGAAACTTGTTCCTGATTCTCTAAACAAAAGGCATGCAAAAATTGCCTTAACCTTCTTTGAGGACTAGTGTGGCCTTCAAAAATCAAAGATGAAAGCTTTTCAAGCAAAAGTCTCCTTGTACTTGGTCACCATCTTCCTTGCTAGCACAGTACAATTTGGGCTTCCTTTACAAAATATTAAATAAATACAGTTTTGAATAAAAACAAAAACAAAACAAAACAAACAAACAAAAAACCAAAGAGATCTTTCTCTGTATATTTGGTGCTTAATATGTGCTTCTACATGGTGTTGAGGACATTTTTAAAAATATCATTGTACTACTTGGTATTGTAGTTTTAATTTTAATAATTTATTAGTATTTTATTTTCTTTGTATTTCTGTTTTTCCGAATGTATATATGTTAATCACATGTATCACATACCCAAGCAGACCAGAAGATTTTTACAGAGTTAGAGTTGCAAAGATTATGGGCCAAAATTTTTGTCCTTTGTAGTGTAAGAAGCAGGTTTGAAAACATAGTCATGTCTCTATCATTCTGATAACATTTTTGAACTATGATCTGTTTTAACTTAGCAAGTACAGTCAATTTATTCATACATTACCTAAGTGAAGCAAGAATGTAGTATATTTAATATTTTATATATAAAATCTAAAGATGGAGAAGGAAATGAAAATAGTTAACCAACTAAAGGCCTTAAAGATTTAAGTAATTACAAAATGGTCTTTGTAAGGAAATATATATAATCCATGATATCATTTTAGTGATTAAAGGAATAGCAGAAGGAAATTATTAGAAATGTCAGGTAAAAGTAGAGAAATATTCCTAATTTTAAGACAAAATAAAATCATATAAGTATATCAAACTGCAAATACATGCAAGGATAAAGATCCAAAAGTAACTCTTAAAATTCTTCAAATATCTTCCAAAACCTATGAAAAAGCAAACTGGTTTATAAATAAAATTCACTTAAAAATTGCCAAACTCCTCATTAGAAAACAGTGGTCTATTAGGTATGTCCAGCTACGGTCTATTAGGTATGTCCAGCTACAGAAGCTAGCCATTAAACCCATAAAATAACTCAGAGATTACTGTTAACAAATTGATAATCAACAGGTAGCCATATATACATATTATGAACACAGACACACATATATTAACGATTTTAGTAGTATTAATATGATATGTGCATCCAGTTGATCAGAATCTAAATTTATTGAATGATTATACTTCCTTGTTATTTTGAATAATACACATGTTAAATTTTAATGTTTTACCTTATAGAGAGATAAATTTTAAAACTTTACTAAATTTGCATAACTTTCAAGAAAACCAACAAATAGTATTTAAATTTATTTAATCAAAACATTAACATATCTATATAAATAATTTAAGTGGGATTTAACAGAACTAATAGCTAAAATACTCCCATAACCACAGAAATATTGAATTATTTTGCAAAATTTATAAAAACTTTTCTTATTTTAATTTCTCATTGTCTTTGACAAAGATGGATTTTTGAAAGCTATAATATTTTTCTCTGTCATCAGAAAAATTCTTAGTGAGAAATTCATTTTACTACATTAATTTACATGTTGTAGACAAAAAGAAGTAGGCCATCAACATAATTCCTGGAGATTCACTTGTTTTTACCAGTATTCTTTATATTCTGAGAGTACGTCTATTGTATTTTATCCAGTTGTTTCACCTTATTTGACTGCTAAGTTTCTATTACATTATTCAGGTATTAATTATGCAGAAAGCATTTGGACACTGTCCAATAATAGTATTAACAATTTTTACCAAAGAGATGATTTGAAATTGAATTGGAAGATGATACAGGCTAGAATTCCAGTGACCATTTTAAATAATAAAGACAAATCAAGTGTTCTTGATCACAGTCAAGAATCTGCATCATCATTAAATAATAAATGGCTTTCAAATTCTAAAAAATTAAGAAAAAGAAAATCTAACCTGGAATAGTGAGCAAATTTATCATTTAATACTGCACTATTTTGGAAAGCTGGGAGAAAGAAGCATGAAGGTGTGCCTAGAAAAATCTACTTAAGATGGACACAGTGTTCTTCATGATACATTGAGTTTAAAATTTGAAATATGTCAAATATTCATGTAGTGTTATAAAGTCCTATGAAAATTGCAAAAATCATAACTGACAAGTAAAATATTTATAATGTAGGTTTTGTAATATGTAAAATTAAATACATGGAAAGAATAAGATAGCTGGAGAGAAAGGCTTACTTTAAGCAGTGTTGAAAATCTTTATTACTTGTGATCTCACTTTATTTGATGCCAAAATAAACAAGTTTTAATAACACACATAATTAAAAATAAATAAATCATAAACAGATAAATACCTGTACCTGTAAAAGACAGTTTTAAAAAATATTTATGAGTTTTTAAATGTATTCATTCCATAAAATATTTAAGAATATAGAGATGAGCTAAAAGATGAATTATGTAATTTTTATAACATCAGTTCTTTTTATAAATTGAATCAATTTTGATTAATAAATGAGATATATAGAGAATTTATGATACATATCAAATATACTTAGGAGAAAATAGTTCCTGGAAAGTTAAAAATATACTATAAAACTCCAATCTCAGAAATTCTACTTTTGTTTTGATTACCAGATTTTAGAATATGTTATTATTTTGAGATTTATGTTATTCAAGTATTAATTTTGTCACAAAATTTTCTGGAACCTATAACAATTTATTCATAACTTATAAATTCAGCATTTCCTAATATATATCCTCTTATATTTGCCTCTTCATTTATTAACATGCAATTTCATTGGTTTTCATTATTTTATAGCTTTATAACTAATTTCCTTTGGGTCTAGATTGATATCTCATTGTATGTTTTTCTTTTACCTTTTTGGGAGTCTTCATAAATTTCATAATTTGGTAGAGCAGCCAGAGGTGGACAGAAGATAACAAGATGCTAAAAGAAGAAATATTGGAGGATTAAATCTTGTAAAACTGAAAACTTAATATAAAGCCATGGTAAATGCAATAGCAATAATACTGATAAACAAGTGTACAAGTAGGCCAATGGAATGAAATTTTAGAAAAGACAAAACAAGAAAATTATCAAATGTATGTTTCGGATAGTTTATATTACAGTCCACTTGTCTGGTGCTTAACTACGACATGAACTGACTGCTGGAAATAGTTACCATTATGTTAAATCCTTTATGAACAATCATATGTGACTTTGTTATGCATGTAAGCTTAGAAATAGAGTTTTTGGAACAATTAGCATGGTTAGTTTGTATGATTGGTTATAAAAAGTAATTCCTTCATTGTGAGTATGCATGTACCTGTAAGTATACATACACACACTCGCACACATACACACACACCAATGTTTAGTGAAAATAGTAAGGGCTCTGAGGTGAGACAACTGATGAAGTCACAGACTGGAAAATAAATGTGATCTTCTATTCCTGTAGAATACGTATGTGAACATGAAAATAGTATTTTTAGCCATAATTTATCACTGTGATAATAGAAACTAGTGCTAAGTTTGTAGTTCCTAATCTTTCTAAAGCACATTTTGAATGTGAGGAAACAAACTGCTGTGTCTTCTTTGTAGTGCTTCTTACCAAGATACCATGTTGGCCATAGGACATAGATGCAATGCACATTCTTCTCAATATACTCATTGGAAAACTGTAAACATTTCTTTCTTGTGTGGTGGGTATATATTCATATGAGTTTATACATATCTGTGTGTGAATATACGTGTGTGCATTAGAGTAGATGTCATAGGTCCATAACTGGTGTCTTGATTGATTTTGTTCCACCAAGTTTTTTAGAATTTCATAGTATCTTAAGCTTCCATTTTTGGCAGTTTGGCTTATGAACACAAGTACTGCAGGAATACATTGGTATCCAAATCCCAAACACAGTTAGTTATTGTCATATGACCCCACTTATTAATCTACTTCCTATGACATCTAAATATAAAATCAAAGTTTCTTTTTTATATCTTTTAAAAATATAGATTCCTTGATAAATGTATTCAGTTTTTGAAAATTTAAATCTAAGTTCACCTAGTAATGCCTTTATATGCAGATAGCAATAAAAACCTTATGTGTAATGTAGAGATGTAGTGGGCAACTTACATTTTAAAAGTTAAATTATTCTATTTATTTACATTCCAATCATTGTGATTCAAGACCTTATTCCTCTCTTGATCTCTCCTCCCACAATTCCTCATCACATTTCTCCTCCTTCTTGCCTGGGAGAGGGAATTTTTTCTGCCCCCAACAGACCTTCCCCTTCCCTGGGTCCTCTAGTCTTTCAAGGATTTAGCACATATCTCACTGAGGCTAGCCTAGGCAGACCTCTGCTATATATGTGCCAGGGGCCACTACCAAATCCCAGACCCAGTATGCTTCTGGTTGGTAGCTTAGTCTCTGGAAGCTCCCTGGGTTAGTTGAGACTACTAGTCTTCCCTTTCAACTTCTTCAATCCTTCTCTCAATAACATAGGGCTCCTAAACTTCAGTCCATTGGTTGGGTGTAAATATCTGCTTTTGTCTCAGTCAGCTTCTAAAAGAGCCTATCAGAGGACATCCATGCCAGGTTTCCATCTGTAAGCAAATCATAGGATAGTAGTGTCAGACTTTGGTGTACCCCCATGAGATTGATCCCAAGTTGGACCACTCACTAGACCTCCTCTTCTTCAGTATTTTTTCCATTTTTGTCCCTGCAGTTTTTTTAAATAGGAACAATTCTGGTTGAGGAATTTTGACATTGAGTTAGTAACCCTGCCCCTCCACTTGAGGCCCTGTCTACTAGAAGTGGGCTCTTCAAGCTCTCTCTAACCAATGTTAGATATTTTGATTAAGGTCACCTCCAATGAGTTCTGAAAGTCTGTCACCTCCTGGGTCTCTGATTCTTTCTAGAGGTTCCCCACCTCCCACACTCTCCTGAGGCTGCTTATTTCCATTCATTATCTTGGCCTTCTGGGCTTCTCTCATGTCCCCTCCCCCATATCTGATCCTGTTTCCCTTATCACTTCAACCTCCCCTCTCCCATCCTGGTGCCTTCCTCCCTGTGTCTCCCATGTTTATTTCCTTCCTTCTTCTAAGTGGAGTTGAAATATCTCATGTGGGCCTTTCTGCTTGTTATACTTCTTAAGATCTGTTGTATTTTAGGTATACTGCGTATTTTGGCTAATATCCAATTATCAGTAAGTATATTCCATAGACATCTTTTTGGGTCTGAATTACCTCACTTCAGGTATTTTTTAGTACTGTACATTTGCATCCAAAATCCACATTATCCTCATTTCTAACAACTGAATAGTATTCCATTGTGTAGCACCACATTTTCTATATCCCTTCTTTCTTTGAGCAACATTTGGGTTTCTTCCAACTTCTGGCTATTACAAATAAGGCCACTATAAACATGGGGGAGCATGTGTCCTTGGGTATGGTGGGACAACTTTTGAGTATACACCCAAGAGCAGTATAACTGGGTATTCAGGTAGAACTATTCCCAATCTTCTGAGGAACCTCCACATTGATTTCCAGAGGTGTACCAATTTGTAATCTCTCCAGCAATGGAGAAATGTTTCTTTTTCTCCAAATTTTCACCAGAATGTACTGTTACTTGAGTTTTTGGTCTTAGCCATTCTGATTGGTGTGAGGTGGAATCTCGCAGTTGTTTTGATTTGCATTTCCCTGATGACTAAGGACTTTGAACATTTTTATATAAGTGTTTCTCAGCATTCAAGATTCTTCTGCTGTGAGTTCTCCATGTTGCTCTATACCCAAATTTTAATTGGGTTATTTGGTTTTATGAAGGTTAACTTCTTGACTTCTTTATATATTTTGTATATTAGCCCTCTGTAGATATAAGGTTAGTGATTTTTACCCCAATCTGTAGGTTGCTGATTTGTCCTATTGATGGTATCTTTTGCCTTACAGAAGTTTTTTAGCTTCATGAGGTCCCACTTACCAATTGTTGTTCTTAAAGCCTGAGCCATTGGTGTGATGTTCAGGAATTTTCACCCTGTGCCAATGAATTCAATACTTTCTCACTTTTTCTTCTATTAGGTTCACTACATCTGGTTTTATGTGGTGGCCCTTGATACACTTGGACTTGAGCTTTATGCATGATGATAAATAGGGATCTATTTTCATTCTCCTACATACAGACATTCAGATAGACAAGCACCATTTGTTGAAGATGCTTTCTTTTTTCACTGTATGTTTTTGCCTTCTTTGTCAAAAATCAATGTGGGAAAATAAACACACGGGTTGGGGTTCCCAGGCTGCGTGGCAACAACTTGCAGGGTTGGGGAGGAGACGGCAGAGTCCAGGAGGCTTTCCACTCCTGTGGGTCCTACATACTGGAGAAAGTCTGAAGTTTCAAAGGCTTGAAGCTTTGGTGACAGCAGGCCCCAATGATATGAAAAGTCTGTGATTTTCAAGAAGTTTATTGTTCATGGTGTAGTCATTGGGTCTGGATGTACGCCCCCACCCCCACCCCCAAAGCCAGGGGGAGCTGGCTTAAATAGGGAGGGGAAAGAGGAGGAACTGGGGAGGAATAACTTAATTGAGCTAAGACCCCTGGCCTTTAAAAAACTCATGAATATGGAAATCTCTCAAGGCTGAAACCTGTTAGTCACACCCTCTACCTGTAGCTGGAGATGGTGATGCAAAACCTCTCTGGGAGGAGCGACTCTGAGCCAAAGGTGTCTGCAAGGTGCAGGTTAATGGGGATGTAGGCCTCATGGAGGAGTGTGGAATCCGAAGGCATGGAGAGATACTTGCTGTCCCTCACAGGCAATGTCCCTCACTGGCCATGTCCCTCATAGGCCATGGTCACCTGTTGGATCTCCAGCTATCTCAAACCCAGTGTTCTACTGAGGAGACCAAATCATTCCTCTGCGGCCCTAAAGATCAAGTGTTCATACATGCACTCTTTTACTTCTGGCTCTTGGATTCTGTTCTGTTGATTGACCTATCTGCTGTCTCTGTACCAATACCATGCTATCTATCTATCTATCTATCTATCTATCTATCTATCTATCTATTCACTATTGCTTGAGTTCAGCTTGAGGTCATGATTCTCCCAGAAGTTCTTTTATTGTTGAGAATTGTTTTGGCTTTCCTGATTTTTTTTTGTTTTTGGTTGTTGTTGTTTTTTCATATGAAGCTATGAATTGCTATTTTGATGTTTGTGAAGAATTGTGTTGGAATTTACATGCGGATTGCATTGAATCTGTAGATTGCTTTTGGTAAGATGGCCATTTTCACTATGTGAGTCTTACCAGTCCACAAGCATGGGAAATCTTTACATCTTCTGAGGTCTTCTTCAATTTCTTTTTTCAGGGATTTGAAGTTCTTGTCATACCAATCTTTCATTTGCTTTGTAAGAGTTGTACCAAGATATTTTATACTACTTGTGTCTATTATAAAGAATGTTGTTTTCCTAATTTCTTTCTCATTTATATAAAGGAAGACCACTTATTTAAATAAATTTTATATTCTACCACTTTGTTGAAGTTGTTTATCATCTGTAATAGATCTCTGGTGGAATTTTGAGGGTCACTTATATATCCTATCATCTGAAACTAGTGATACTTTTTATTTCTTTTTTTCCCATTTTGTATCCCATTGATCTCCTTTTGTTTTCTAATTGATCAGGCTAGACCTTCTAGTACTTAATTGATTAGATAGGGAGTAAGTGGGCATCATTGTCATGTTCAGGATTTTAGTGGGATTGTTTTGAATATCACTCCATTTACTTTGATGTTGGCAGTTAATTTGCTGTATATTTCTTTTATTTTGTATAGATATGTTGGATGAATTCCTGATCTCTCAAGAACTTTTAACATGAAGGTGTGTTATATTTTGTTGAAGGTTCTTTTTAGCACCTAATGAGAAGATCAAGTGTTATTTTTTTTCCTTAAGTTTGTTTATGTAGTATATTACATTGATGGATTTTCATGAATTGAACCATCCATCTACGTCTAGGATGAAGCCTACTTGATCTTGGTGAATGATGGTTTTTATGTGTTCTTGGATTGAGTTGGTTTGCGAGAATTTTATTGAGTATTTTTACATTGATATTCATATGAGAGATTGGTCTGAAGTTCTCTTTTTTTGTTGGGACTTTATGTGGTATAGGTATCAGAGTAACTGTGGCTTCATATAATGACCTAGGTAGTGTTCCTTTTATTTTGTGGGATTGTTTCAGTATTGACATAAGCTCTTCTTTAAAGATCCTGTAGAATTCTGCACTAAAACTTTCTGGACCTGGACTTTTTTTGATTGGGAGGTTTTTGATGACAATTTCTGTTTTGTTAGGGGTTACGGGATTGTTTAATTAGATTACCTGATATTGGTTTAACTTTGGTATGTGGTATCTGTCTAGAAAGTCATCTAGATTTTCTAGTTTGTAGAGTATAAGCTTTGTAAAAGTTCCTGATAAGTTTTTTTTTTTTTTTTAATTTTCTCAGGTTCTGTTGTTGTTTCCCGTTTTCATCTGTTATTATTAATTTGGATACTGTCTCTGTGTTCTTTAGTTTTGTTGGCTATGGGTTTATCTATCTTGTGATTTTCTCAAAGAACAAGATATTAGTTTTATTGATTTGTTGTATAGTTCTCTTTATTTCTAACTGGTTGATTTCAGCCTTGAGACTGACTATTCCCTGCTGTCTATTCTTCTGGGCTGTGTTTACTTTTTTCTGTTTCTAGAGCTTTTAGGTGTGCTGTTACCTTGCTTACATGTTATCTCCATAATTTCTGTATGAAGGCTCTTAGTGCTATGAGTTTTCCTCTTAACACTGCTTTCTTTATGTCTGATAAGTTTGGATATGATGTTTCTTCATTTTCATTAAATTCTATAAAGTATTTGTTTTTTATTTTTTTCCCTGACCAAGTTATTATTGAGCAAAGAGTTGTTTTGTTTTTGTGAGTATGTAGACTTTCTTTTTTGTTGTTGTTGTTATTTTTATTAAAGCCTAGCTTTAGTCTATGGTGATCAGATAGAATGCATGAGATTATCCCAATATTCTTGTAACCATTGACATTTTATGTCTGACTATATGGTCAGTTTTGGAGAAGGTTCCATGAGGTGCTGAGAAGAAGGTATATTCTTTTGTTTTGGGGTGAAATGTTTTGTCGATATCTGTTAAATTCATTTGGTTTACAACTTCTTTTCACTTTATTTTTTTCTTTTATTTATTTTTTTATTTATTTCTTGTCTCTTTATTTTTTGTTTCTGTTTCAAAGAACTGTTCATTTGCAATTGTTAAAGTCTCCCATTATTAATATGTGAGGTTCAATGTGGGTTTTGAGATTTACTAAAGTTTCTTTCATGAATATTGATGCTCTTGCATTTGGGGCATAGATGCTTAGAATTGAGACTTCCTCTTGGTAGATTTTTCTTTTTACATATATGAAGTGTCCTTCTTCATCTCATTTGATATACTTTTGGTTTAGAGTCTATTTCATTGGACATATAATGCAACTGCAGCTTATTCTTGGAACCATGTCTTAGAAACCTTTTTCTAGCCTTTCAGTGTCTGTCTTTGACACTAACGTGTGTTTCTTGTATGCAGCAAAATATTGGATGTTGTTTACTTATCCAGTCTCTTAGCCTGTCTTTTTATTGGAGAATTGAGTCCATTGATGTTCAGACTTATTAAAAACATGATTGTTAGTTCTTGTTATTTTTGTTGCTGAATGACATAGTATGTGTGTGTATGATTATCTTCTTTTGTGTTTGCTGTAAAATATTTATTTTGTAGGTTTTTTTTTAAATTTTTGCATGGAGTTTTCTTTCTTGTATTAGAGATTTCATTTCAGTATCCTCTGTAGGACTGGATTTGTAGAAAGATATTGTTACACTTGGTTTTCTCTTTGTTTCTCCATCTATTCCTGTGTTCCTGGTTACGGCAAGCCTCCTGTGTCCTTGGTTACTGTGAACCTTCTGGAAGGCTAGCAGGGAGTAGTGTTTGGACTGGTATTGGGCCATTTCTCCACCCATGTTAGATCAGTGGCCCAATATCAGAGACTGTGAGAGTAGTTTCTCCTCGGCAGCCACGTGAATTCTTGGAATAAAAAGTAATTTATTGAGGCTTGAGAAATGGGTCTGCAGTTAAGAGCATTAGCTGCTCTTTCAGAGGTTCTGAGTTCAATTCCTAGCAACCACATAGTGGCTCACAACCATCTATAATGGAACCAGATAACATATTCTGGTATGCATGAAGACAGGACATTCATGTACATAAAATAAACAAATTTTTATAAAAACAAAACAAAAAGTTATTAGGCTTAGAAGTGTGTGGTTTTTTCCACTGACTCATTTTTAAACATGAATATTTGTAAGATACAATCTCACTGTTGAGCCCTGGTTTTTCTAGAACTATTTGTGGTTGGAGACAAACTACTGAAGAAACTCTGAACTCTTCTTTTATACTCTAGGATTACAGGCATGTATTTTTTTTTGTCTAGCTGAGATTTATATTCTCATAAGAAGGGCTCACTTAGTGAGATGTTTTCTTTCTACCATAAATATACATGAAAACATTGCCTGTCTGCTAGGTGGAAGATGGTCTTAACTGAACCTGACTATTCTGTACTCCTCAAACCTGGATTTCTGTATCCAGCCAAACATTAAGAAATTAATGCCTGCTGTTTTTAGACTATCTAAGCTACAACTAAGCACCTGGCAATCTTATCTAAATATGTATATGTTTTGTATGTTGATATTAGAGGTGACTTTTTTTTACATTTTTTAAGAGTAAGTAGTATATGCTTACTCTAACTTAGCAATTCACCATTATTAATACAAAATTTATGCTTTGATAGAAAAAACAATTTATGAGGGGAAATTTTAAAAGAAAGATATAAATTGTTTCATAAATTTAAAAATGCAACATAAAAATACCATTTCTACAGTTAACTATCTGATTTGTTTATGTGTTCTTATAATATCACATAGATAATGCTGAAGTAATGAAACACATTAGAATGCATCTATATGTAATACATGCATTTCCATAAATGAACATTTGCCTCTAAACTATGCAGAGGAAAACTTGTGAAAACACACCCAGAGGCAAACATTCTATTTAAGTTATGATGCACTTTCTTTGAGAATTTTTTTGCAATCTGGAGAATGTCTTATAAACTATAAAAATAAAGGTCCTGCTTAGCTTAAAAAAATGAAAACTCAAAACGTGAAGAATACTTTCAGAAGTAGTATAAATTTTATACATATTCTCATTTCTTTTATGCATTCATTTATTTGTTTATGTGTGTGAGAAATGTGTGCAAGTGTGGATATACACATGCATGTGTGTGTGCATGTTTGAGTGTGTGTATGTGTGTGAGTGTATGTGTTGTATTTATCTTTACGTGTTACATGGAGTCATTTTTGACATCAGAATAAGACCATCAGGAGTTGCTTTTTTTGACAATGTGTCTTTTGTATAAAATTCACACTGTTAGCATTGGCAGCAAGTAACTTTATCCAATAAGCTTTTCACAAGCACAACCTTTTCCAGATTTGTGTCAGAATCCAGCTACCTATCAAGTTTTACTTAATATGCACATCAAATCTTGGAAATGTTGAAGGCTATTTCAAGACTAATAGAACACTGAGCATCAAAGAAAATGAGCCATATCAAGTATGCATATGCATAACACTTCTTTTGCATATATGATATGTTATTCTATGAAATGCAGATATAGAACAGTATCTTGCTTAAAAATAATACCTCAATTATTAAATAGTTCTTTTTGGAAGTAATAATGATAATCTGAGCCTTTAGTAAGCTGCCAATATTTTGTTAATAGAAAGTCTCAGAATTAGAATGAAGTTGCATTTACAAGTGACAACATAATGTTTAACCTCAGTGCGTGGTTCCACCAGAGTTCCTGGGTAGACAAGTGCAGACAGAGAACAGCACCATTTGGAAATGGTCCCTTGACAAGCCATAGTCTCAACAACTGTTTTTTCAGATAATAATGAACTCTGAGATAAACAAATGTGCTGTCATGCAGGCTTTGTTAATTCATATGATGGAGGTCACTGGCACAGTATAGTGAGGGTGATTTTTTTTCGATAAAGGCATTGCCTTTTTAGTAGTATGGTGTTCTCTACCTACATAAAATATTTTCTTTAATTTGTTCATATTCATTGACTATCTGAGGTGATCTTTCAGTGCCCTGGCACAAATTGTTCATCTTCTACATTCTTCACCTTGAACTAGTCTGCTATAATTGCAGTTCATTTATTTATCCTCATAAAACAATATGCTAGCTTCACACATTTCCTCTATATTTTCTTTAATTTTCTCTTCTTTACAATGAGAGGGAGTCAGAATGTTGCTTTGACTTTGCCTTTTGAATGTTGTGGCTTATTTGACCAAGCCCCAAACTGAAGCTTTTCCTATATTCAAACTGTGGACTGTTGTTTCTGATCAGCCATGCGTTCATTAAACCAGCAATTTTAATTTATTTTAGTAACAATCCTTAATGTTCTCAAGTTGGATCCTTGGTATAAAAGGCCCATCTCAGCCTGATTGGTCTGTCATCGATTGTACCTCACAACTCATAATCATCTCTATCTTTTGATTTAAAACAGATGTGTGTACTTTTCTTGTACTTGAACATTTGCAGGTCATTGTATTGTTACCAATTGTCATAGTTTCAAAAAATGTTATTTAAATATTCAGGAATTTTGATAAAAAAAAAGAAAGTGTGACATAAGTGAACCAATCAGAGTATACACACATTTGAACAAATTTATAATTTAAATAGTGCTGCCAAATAATTTTAATAGAGATGTCAGAATCATCATAAAATCTGTTATAACAGTGTACAAATTTAAATGTTCTAACACTACAATTATACAACCATATGATGTGCTTTAATTAATTAATTAATTATTGATTTATCTCAAGAGTTTCACACTAAGTAACATAAAATATGATCAAACTCACACCTTTCTAATTCAGCTTCCTGAATGCTAGGATTGAAGGTGGATGTTAGCATTTTTACTTGGAAAGATGGTTTTGATAGACTTGATAGACAAATATTTACCACTATTCAATTTGTAAGATATATCTATTTCTATATGTATGCAAATAAATAATAAAAATGCATAATTGACTTATGCTTTGTACATATTAAATTTCATGTTCACCCATGTTTAGTAATTGTGAGGTAATCTGAGCATGAGTGATCAAAAATAATATGTTTTACTTTCTGGATTCCACAGTACTAACAGTCTAGACAGTATAGTTTAAATTTTATATAATATTTTCATTTTTTTATTATTTTTGATTTTTTTGAACTTTGTGAAGTTCACTTCATACACCCCAATTCTATTCATCTCTCCATCTGTTTGTAGCCAAAATAAAATAAAATAAAACAAAATAGAATAAAAATATCTTATCATAGAAGCTGGAATGTATCATAGTGTGGAACATAGTATATGCTTTGTCCACACATTCTTCCTTGCATGTTCATTGCAATGAGTCATTGGTCTGTTTCGAGGCTATGACTTCTGATATACTATTTATACTTGATTATCATGTGAATTTTCTCTTATATCCTGTTTTTGCCCTGTGTCATGGATATCCTGCAAGATTTGGATCTGCAGAAATGGCCCTTTCACATACTTCAGCATATCATATTTGAAGTAGATGTGGTGGGCCAACAAAAGTCACTGCATCAGAGTCTCGGGATAGCTGAGTTGGTCAGCCCACCAGCCTACCTGTGACCCACACTACAGCACTGCTGCAGCTAGCTTACCCACATCCAGCAATTGGCATGGTCAGGTTTTTTTGCTTTCCTGTGTTCCAGGCCACCACTACTGTGCTACCCAGGAAAGGTAAAGGACCTGATCTCCCAAGGGCTGCAGCAAGTTAGTGGCAGGGCCAGCTCTCCTCAAATGACCTCAAGGACAGCTTAGCAGCCTTCTTAGGCAGAAAAGGTGAAAGGAGAGATCTCTCCCTTGCCCATGACATCGCTTGGCAGATAAGGGGTGGAGCCAACTCTCTGAAACTCATGCCTTGGGACTGGCTTGTCCACACACCTGTCATCAGTTTCAGCTCTACCATGTTGCCCAGGTGAAGTATAGGGTCTGTTCTGCCTGCTGCAGCAAGTAAGAGGCATGAACAGTCCTCCTGCTCTCAGGATCTTATGGCCAGCTCTCCTGCCTTCTGAAGTCAATGAGGGGTCAGGGTATGAAAATATCTCTCCCTCACTTAAGACATATCATGCCATTCCATTCTAGAGATGGGAACACCTATATATCTGGGAAGGCTCACCTTCTTCCCTGGCATCAGGTGCACTGCCAGTATCCTGCCCAGGTTAGGGATTCGGTCAACTCTCCCACCACTAATACCTGTGTGGTGGCAAATGAAGGGCAGAGCTAGCTCAGCACAGTACTTCAGGCAGCATGCCATACCGGGGATATCTGCATAGACTTTGGTAGTAATACAGGCCTAGGATATCAACACAGACCCCAGCTGCCATAGGACCACAGAACCATACATGCCTTCTGTCAGCAGCTTGAGCTGAGATATCTTCATGGTTTCAGGCGGCAGTACAGGCCACTTAGATTAGCATGTGTGACTTTGGAAGCACAGCCCTTTTAATCCAGCAACATGGCTGCTCTGGAAATGGATCATATTCAAAGTTCTTCTATGTCTGTGTAATCCAGGAGGAATGGTATACCTTTAATCCCTCTGGATGGAGTATAGACATGCTTTTAGTACTCACATTTAATCCCAATCAACGAAGGTAAATTTAGTTTGTAGAAAGAATCAGCCATCATTTGATGTAATTATGGGTATCATTGAATGTAATTAAGGGTATAGAGATTGATCAATGAGAGAAAGATTGACAGTTAGTCAGAGATAGTATACACCCAACTCTCAAGAGAACTGACAGGAAAGAGAGGCTGCTTATGAGCAGCACAGAGTAGGTCAGGAATGCAGAGCAGTGCACTTGAAGTCATGCAATTCCATTCAGTTCCTGCAGTCAGGTCAGTTCAGCTGTGTCAAATACATTAATTACTTCAGCTAGATTCACTTGAGTTGAGTACAGAGTCAGTGTAATGTATTTGGTTCAGTTGAGTCAGTTAAGTTAGGTGCAGTTAATGCAGTATAGTTCTTTTCATGGAGAGTTGAGGCAGTTTCACCAGGACAGTTTTTTCCCTTCATTATTACTTTTATTTTATTTTTTTACAGTCCAGTCATTATCCCCTTCCAGTCCACCCTCCCACAGTTACTCATCCCCTTTCTCCTCTCTTCTGTCTCTTAGAGGATATCCTCACCCCAAACACCCAAACCCCTAATGCAACTTATTTGTGAAAGGGGCCTCAGATCCTCTGGAGCTAAATTTTTTAGGGGATTGTGAACAGCATAACATGTTATAAGGAACCAAACTTTGGTTATAAGCAAGAACATTGGGAGATCTTAGCTTCTGAAGCAACACTCTAGTCCCAACATCTCAAGTTTTGTATAATCAGTCACCATTTAATGGCATTATAAGTTTGAATTTAAGTATGTTTTAATGACTATTATTTCAGAATCAATCAAAATAATACAATATTTTAAAAATTTTGTGCTTGGGTACTTTATTTTAGAAAATCTACTTTTCTTTTTTTTCTAAAAATTACTCAATATCTTAAGATAACCTATAGAAAAGATTTATGATTTTTTCTCTTTCTACTCTGAAGAAAAATACTACAAGAATAATAATACAGCAGTTCTTATGGAGTTTAGAAAGGAAAATAAGATTTATGAATCCCTAGTATTCAATAGGAATAAGACAAGTGAAGACAGAGAAGCCAACAATGTTATATAAACCCCCATGTACAAATTATTGTTCAGGGGATTGAAGAAGAATGTCTGATATGAAAAACTGGGGAGAAGAAATTTCATAATGTTGGCCTGGAATAGGAGGCAGATTGAGAAGCTGTATCTCCTTCATGAATGTGTGACCATTATAGACTAACAATCTATTTAGAGTTATTTATGATTTCTCAGTCTCAGCTTCTACAGAATTTTATTCTAAGTAAAATAAGGCTCAGAATGTAAAAGTATTCTTAAGTATGTTACTGTAAGAAGTTATGACTACTGTTTTTATTTGAATTTGAAAAGTGATAGATGTACTTGTATTTCCCTTTTCATTTTTTCTTTTTTATACCTGCCAATGGGTATCTAAAAATCAAAGTTGTACTTAGAGTTAAGCAACAAATCCCATTTAACTTTGGGGGGAATTTAATGTTAGTTGTATGATGTTTAGTCATTTTATGAGAGCTTTTCTGCTCACCATAATTGTTCTCATATATGATGAATGATGAATGCCATCTAAACTAGAGAATGATCTTGAACTGTATGCTTAAAGATGCATCTCTTTATTAAACTTCAATTCATTAATAATACAAACATTAAGAGGCTGTTTTGTGAATTAATGTCAAGGTTATCAGAAAAATAATCTATTGAAAAACGAAGGTGGACAGAACCTAATTAAAACAGTCATTTAGAAGAGAAAATGAGAGACAATAGTGTGTTGTGCTGTGACCATGACAACAGGTAAGAAGCTTGGAGCAATGAGCTCTACCTGATGCTGACTTTGACTTTAAACATTGCCTTGAGTCAGTCTTGTCCTTGATGCTGCACTTAATGTCACTGCTCTCCTTGAAACCGTATTTACAAGTTATTTATATCTTCTAAGGATAGTGAGTAACTTCACAATGATAAGTCACAATAATACTTGATAATTTACCATGGAATCAAAAAATAAAACTTTATGCCTTATGATAGGTCCTAAAATACTGTGTAGTTTAAATGTAAAAATTAGTAAATAGGAAAACATAAGTGCATGTTTAGGAGAACTTAAAAAATCTTTCTGAATAACTGATTAAACAAATGGATGAGACGCAGAAAATCAATAAGTTGATATGAATATGGATCAATATTTGAAACAAGCCCAGAAAATTCAGAATATAAGTTTGTTACAAGTATACATGTTAGAACATTTAATCTATCCTATGCTCGGTGAAAGAGCAAATCAATAATGTTATCTTAATGGGATATTAACTAATTATGGGATTAACTTAAAATCAACTATGAAAACATCAAAGTTGTATTGCATTGAAAATTAGATCCCTAAGTAACAAAATGGTGAGACTTAAAAACAGCACAAGCACAAACCTTTGAAATAATTTACAATCATGTTTCATAAATAATAGTGGTGAAAGCAAGAGTTATTTACTGAATGAATATGGCTGTAAATAAGATGAATTATATGCATACAGAATAAAAGTGTACTGTGCATTATATATATATAACAGAACAAAAAATTCAAATAGAAGATCTTAAACATGTATTATGTGAATTAATATGCAAAATAATTTGGGCTGTTAGATACTATCCAAATTTAGAAATTGAGAAAATTATTGTTTTCTTGATATTTTTGTTTTTATGTATGTGTTTGTATGTACGTTTGTTCTGTCTGTTGCATGCAGTTGCCAGTACTTTAGTTTTTCAAGAGTTTGAGTTAGAGGTGGTTATAAGCCTCCTGACAGGGATGCTAGGATCAAAATTTAGGTTCTCTGGAATACTGACAAGAATTCTAAACAACTGAGATATCTTTCTAGCGTCAAGAAACTTATTATTATTACTTTAAAAGTATTAAATATGTCGTTTCTGATAGAATACATTGCTTTGTTTGCCAACTTTATTTTCAGAACATATATGACAAAATTAAGGGAATGCAAATAAGGCTATAGTCCAATGACAGTGTACACTCAGTGACCTAACCCAAGTAAGGGGCAGGTATAAGTTCCTACATACTTCCATTAAAAGCATCTTTAACATTTATTTTGGTTTCCAAATAGACTAGATAGGAAAATCCTCCTCTCCATTGTATGTATATTAATTGAGTTAATTTGATTTCTTCAAACCAATTTCATTTTGTATTTATCAGATGCTGTCTTAAATCATAATTGCAATGGCAAGTATTCTGTTCAACATTCTCACTTACATTTTTATGAACACACTAAACTAATTTTTAAATAATTACAATCTTCAGGTATATACAGATATATGTATTTTTTCAAGATAGATACAAAAATAAACAGAGGATTATGACTAGTATATGTAGGTAATTGTGGCTGGAGAACACAGGGTTCCTCCACGGGGAAGTTAGGCACTGCTGCTGTGGTTCCACAGTTCCTCACTGCAAGCTCCCAATGACACGAGAAAGTCCATGGGTTTTTACAGGCTTTATTGTCATGGCAGATGGTGTATGGATCTGAATGCACTCCCCCCATCCCACCCCACCCCCCCAAAAAAAAACCCAGGGCAGACCTGAGTTAAATAGGGAGGGAGAGAGGGGGAGAGGTTGGGGAAGAATGTTTAATTGGCTCCACCTTCTGGCCTTCAGGCACTTCATTAGTATGTAAATCTCTCTAGGGCCTGAGGCCTGTTCCTTGAGACTGATGGCCATAGACCTCTCTGTGGGAGTGGTTGTTGGAGAGCTGAAGCTAAATGAAAAGAACCAGGGCCTGGGAGCAGAGCTGAACTCCTGCCTTCTAATAAGGTTCCGGGGTTCCAAACTCATTCTTGACCATGCACCCAGCTGCTTCTCACAGCCCACCGCCCCAAAAGTATAGGACTGGATGTTAGATGATGTTAGTGTTAAAAAGAGATTTGAGATTGTCCAGAGTTTCTTTACATCATAGTGAACACATATGTTGGGTATAATTAATGTCTGATAATTAGAAAAAAAAATAGAAACTACCAGTATTTTGGGACTATAGACCTAGCAGAAATTTAGGTACAGAATTAAATACTTCATGATGATAAAGTGTGTGATAAATGCTGAAGATTTGCATACATGTGTATATATACACATATATACATATATGTTAATGTATTTACTAATAAGTTTTCTAAGAAGAGCTCTAAAGTGTAAATGTTCATTAAGAGAATAAATTTCTTCTAACATCTTGAAATTCTTGTAAAATTAAAAATATTTTAGTATCAATGTCTTGATCCACTTGTTTTCCTAATGGTGTTTCTAATTTCTCATCTTGTAGGAGTGAGTAACCTTTGATATCAAGGTTCAGAATCTATTATCTGTAAGTTTTTAGAAACTAACATTTTATACTAGAATTAATTTATAGATTCTTATTTTTCTAATTTTAAATTGTGTCTTTTAGTACATAATAAAAATCTTTAACACCAGAGATCAAGGGTGGCAACTAATATTCCTTTATTAAGGTCAGATATTATAGAATGCAAAATAAATTAGAGTTTTTAAGAGGTTAGAACTAAAAGAAAGGTTTTGAATCCCCAAACTGATTAATATTGTTGACCCTCTATAATATCTGTTGTAATTTAAGGCAGTTCATGCTTTTAAAGCTAAACTTTTAACTTGAATAGATTTGAGCACTTGATTTTCACTGCCCATCAAAGAACTTAATTTAATAGCTCATTATTTCCCTATTAAGGAAACATAATTTTTGATAATTTAGTACTTACATTTTAGATATTTACACCTTTATAGAGAGAGAAGTATTTGGTCAGTTTCTTGACAGCTAAAAATATAACATCTATAAAATCTTTTAAAAGATTTTCTTTTGAACATAAAGTAATATCAGGCACAATTAGAATGACTTGTAATTGAAAAATCTAGGATGATTTTATTATTATTTTCACGGTTGAGCTGCATATGTAAAGCAGATGTTCGATTTGATCTGATGGAAAATGGCCTGCAGGTAAACCAGCTAGCTACATATTTTATTATTTGGGGTTCCAAAAAAGAATTGAACCAATAAAATATATATTCATTTATGTGGGAGAAAGATGGGTATTTATTAGATTTCTGGGCAAAGGCCTGGTCTTCCATCTACACTGGTATTGTCCAAAGTATCTAGGTGATATTAATGGTAGTTGATAGCACTAGTAACAGATATGCCAACTAAAGGATAAAGAGAAGGTAGGCAAGAAACAAAATAACAAATAAAACTAATAATTGTACATGATTTATGATGAAGTTTTAACATTTGAAGAATTGTTGTTTAAAAAAATCAACAACATTTAAATGTTTGTAAATCACCCTTCATTTTCTTGGGGCATCTCTACCATTGCACCTTTATGTAAGACCAATTTCCCAGTGGCAGAAAGAACATGTAGCAGTAATATTTTTAAATGGCAGCACCCATTCTGGCTTGTTCTTAATCAGATGCCATCTTCCCAACTAGGCAAGGCCTGAGGCCATGAGCAGCAAAGGAGGAAACTCAGCTCAGGCCACTGGTTCAGGCTGCAGGCTCAAGCAGCCAGAAATACTGGCCCTGCCACCCATAAGATGCCAGTGTGGGAGATGGCTCTGCCAATCTTCCATGCTGTCTCCACAAGGTTGGGCTGAGCCCAGACCATCCTGCCATCTACGTGGTACCCAGTAAAAATGAGACTCTAATGCTTCGATTATCCAAAGGATTTATAAGTTTGGTAATGCTCAAAAACAAGATGTCCCCACAATTAGAGGTATAACCCAATACCCAACATATATATATTAACTACCTTTGACTGCTAAAGACACTTGCACATCTACTGCCATGTTCCCCTCCCTCTTCTCCTCTCTCCTAGCTCTTCCTCCTCCCCTTACTCCTCCTCTTCCTCTCCTTGCTCCTCCCACCTTAGCTCCTCCCAACTTGTGGGAAAATTTCCTGCTACAAGAACATACCATATTTATTCCACACTGATATTTTTTCTCACTACAAGTTTATTTCCTCTTCTTAATAGCTATGTGAGCTGTTGACCCAAATGGCTTAACATCTTTGGCTTTGGCTAAGCACATGCTTATATTATTATATTATTACACTTCATCTTGTAACAAGTTACAAATGTGATTTTGCTCTACATTGTTAAAGTATTTGTGATTATTCAAAAATATATATGATATTTTTGTAGGATTATTATGCTGTGTTTAATCTTGAAGAAAGTACAACTTTGCATTTTAATGATTACCATATTAAACACCATTACTGATGTCCTCTTTTAGTAGGTCATATTCTTTAATTTATTTTTAGTTTAGTAATAGTATGTTTAAGATGTAGACCTTGTACACTGTTTAAAAATCTGTTCCTACTGAGCTGTGTAAATTTTTTTTCCAAATAGAGTATGCTTTTAATATTTTAAGTCTATAGTTTTTAATATATATTTACCATATTTTGTTATATATTATTCTGCTTATTTATCAGGTCATATAGCATAATATTTTATCATTTATTCTTATTCATTAAAGCATATAATTCTTTATATTTTACATTGCTCTTCTGATTTTCTTACTCTGCTTCCATGCAACCACATTTAAAATAAATTACTTATACATCAAATTGTATTACTAAATCATTTGATTATATATCTATTTGTCACTAACAAACACATTATAGAGAAGTAATGCAAAGTGTAAAGTAAGAATTGATCAATTTTCACTTCAGTGCTTCATGGTACAATGAACCCTTACATTCAGCTTCTTATTCATTGCCACCTGATTTCTGTTTTATAAAAAGTAGTTTTTGTAATATTTGAGTGCAATGTTAACATTTTAGACATTTCTTTTGACATCAAGTAATATCCACTTATGAAAAAGTATGCTAATGCATGTGAGTTCACTGTCTGATGGGCATTTGCCATGACTCTATTCTTTGATGGTTCAAATGAGCCATAATAACCTTTTACATAAGTCCACTACTTGACCTATGATTTCATTTCTCTGAAGTGCATCATAGCTGATAGAATTACAGAGATATGAGCTAATCTTGCTTATGCTTAATATTTCTCTCAAATCTTAAAAAGTAGTTGTTCATTGTTTTTAGAGGAGATACCTACCAACCAATAGTATAAGGAAATACTCATTGTCTCCTGTAGCTGTCAAATCATTAGTGGTGTTACTTTCCTTTTACTAATTGTTCTAAACTAATGTCTAAACACTTCAAAAGAATCAGAAGCACAGGTGATAGATGACAGTTGTCTTTTCAAACAAGAATTCAGTGATTTATCTGAGTTTATTATCTAAATTCCTTGTGCTCTACACATTTTATAAAATTTTGATCAATCAATAAATAAACATTTTCTTAATATTTTATACACTTTGAAAAATATAGAAATAGTAAATTTGATCATCAGTGTAAAATTTTTACTTATGGCATTATTACTTCAAAAAAGTAACTTCTTAAATAATTTTTTTATTTTAAAACACGTTTGAGACTAATTAATGTGACAGTAAATTGATACTTTTTAATTATTTCCAAAATTAATACTTTTATGAAATGGAAATTATTCTAAGAAGCAGAAAATGTTGTAGGGATAATCACACTAATCTCGCAAGCTTGACATACTAGGTTCAATCCCTGCAACACACGGGGGAAGGAGAAAACTTACTCTCATATCTGCAAACACAATTATAATGAATAAAACACTGAGGATGATTTTCATTTTAACATGAAATAGTATAACAAAAAATGTTCAATTTTTACATCACATTTCACAACACATTTCAATTTCTAGTATATACCTTTATTCTGCAAACTCATTAGCAAAATGAGGCAGTATAAGAACACATATGGGAAACAACGTTCTTTTTTCAAGTGGATATGAGCAGTAGCAGTGGATGGCTCCAGATATGCAACAAAGAAATTAAATAACATGTTCTCTTTTATTTTCTAAAAACACTTCATTAAACATTAGTTCTCATGAGCTGTCCTCTACATTAAGATCAAGTTATTATTTATTTAGAATTATTATTTAGAATATGTGCATTCTATCAATAGAATAGATGGATTCCATCATATTAATTTATATTTTTGTAAGATTTTAGATATTTACAAAATCAGAAACAAGACATACATCTAAATAAAAAATATCAGTAAAACTTTATTTATGAGAATTGGGATCATGTTATGTAATTTAATGATTTAAATATTTATGTTGAAGACAAAAGTGTAATAAAAAATAAAATATATATTTAATGTACTAATTTACTACAACTAAAACATTATATAATACAGGAAAACTCATTAAGACTCAGAGTTTTCTAAAGGGAGTGCAAACATTTTATCCTATAGGAAAGCTTCAATATCAGTAACAAACTAATCAAAAGTTTAAGAAAATACCTGAAACTTACCAATTTTATTGGACCTCTCCCTTATCTAGTTTATAAGTATAGTGAGGATTATGGAGAGCCATTCTCAAACCGAACTGCTTAGAACTTGGAAAGGATGAGTTTCTTGGGAGACAAATTCATTGAGTTGACTTGAAGCAGATCAGATTGAGTGATCCTCTTAGAAGAAAGCTTTGTCAAAGTGTCCAGCTGTTTGCAAGTTATGCTGCAAGCTCTGGGTTTCCAGCTTTTACTAGCAATCACACATGCCTGGGTGGGTAGTTGATGGAGATGTCTTTGAGATATTCCTGCTTCTGTAAGTAAATCCTGTCCCATACATTTGCTTGTAAGTCCAATAGAACTCCTTGGTTTTACAAGAAAGTTTAGTGTGCCTAGATATATTAAATAGTACCATTTATTCATTCAGAAAAAAACTGTGCAAAAGAAAATGTGAGCTCAAACACATTAAATATACTTCTATAATATCTGTATGTATAAGTTAGTTTATTAAATGTTTATGTTATTAAATGATACATAAACTACAGATATTTTTTCAGCTAGTTCAGAGACATAGGATACAAATAAACATCTTATTCATCACATCATTTTTGCCCACACTTTGTTTACTGTTATGTTGTTTAGAGCATAAACAAAAATATATTTATCATTCACCTTTTCATGTTAATCATAACAAAGTGTATCAAACTCAGGATCACTGAGGCCTGCTGGCCACAGATCCTTCACTGTCCTGGTGTGATTTATTTCCTTCCATATTAAGTTTCTTATTATTCAAGACAAGCTTCTTGTAACTATGGGTTGTATCATCCACACATCAGAAGTTCCCCAAAGTAACAATTTTAAGAAATAATAATATTTATGAATAAATATTTAGCCCACAAACTTGGGCCTTTTCCTTGACTATCTCAAAACTTAATTATCCTGTTTTTGTTGTTGTTTTGGTATGGTTTTTGTTTGGTTGGTTTTGTGTTTTTTGTTTTGTTTTCTTTTGGGTTTTTTTTTTTTGGGGGGGGGGCAGGGTACTAAATCCAAGCTCATGGCTGGTTATCTGATCCTCAGTTTCATATGACTGTGTTCCTCTGAGAAAAGGCAAGTCTCCCTGTACGTTATACAAAAAGAATATCTCTCCCTCATCAGGATGTCCCATATTATAATCCTGCCTCAGCTCATTGACCAATCAGAATTTTATTGCAGATGAATGTTTCTATAGAGACTCAAGAGAGTATATGTACATTATCTCCTTTTAATCCAATAAAGGGTTCTTACTATTACAATAATAAACTACAACAATACATTAGTAACAATTACAAAGCTACTATATAAGATTTATATTTACAATGTCCAGTCCATATGTATTTGGCAAACTTAGAGAAAGTATTCTACTGTCTATTCTCTCTTGGTGAATTCAGAATTCTGAAACTAAATTAACTTCTATCATAACTTGCATTACCAACTGAAAAACACTTAGAACTTAGCAACATTTTCTTTTTAAATTGAATAGGTTATTTATTTACTTTTCAAATATTATTCCTTTCCTAGTTTCCCCTCCACAAACCCCCTATCCCATCTCTCTTGTCCCTGCTTCTATGAGGATGCTCCCCCCCCCCACTCCCACCTCAGTGCCCTAGAATTCTTCTACACTGGGTCATCGAGTCTTCATAGGACAAAGGGACTCTCTTCTCATTGATGCCAGACAAGGCCATCCGCTGTTAAATATGCACCTGGAGCTATGGGTTCCTCCATGTGTACACTTTGGTTGGTGGTTTAGATCCTGGGAGATCTGGAGAAGTCTGATTGGTTGATATCATTGTTTTTCCTATGGAGTTGTACAATATTTTCTTGAGTCCTAAAAAACTTCAGATTAGTTGTGAGAATATAACTGTACAGTCTTCAACCCCATCCGAGATATGAGATGGGATAATTATTTCCTGAGTATGTAAAAATTTTGGATAAGCAGCTTTCAAAACTATAAAAATGAGAGGAAGTTTAGCTGCTTGGACGATCACCTAAGGTTTTTGTTGTTGTTGTTTGTTTGTTTGTTTGTTTTGTTTTTTTCTGAACTGTAGGAACATCCATCTTCAGCCTTCTGACCCAGAATATTTGACAAACTTTTCTGTGAAGCAGGAACTATGAAGGACTGCTTACCCTGTCTTGAAAAGGCTTAGCAGTAGAGTTCTCTGTTTCCCATTTTTTATTTTTTCGGGGTGGTGGGCTGTGAGAGGAAGCTGGGTACCTGGTTGAGCACAGGCCTTGAACCCAGGATAATAATCTAATGAGATGGTAGGTCTTCAGCCTTGCTCCTGGGCCCTGGATATTTTCACTTATCCACAGCCCCTCCCAAAGAAAGGTTTGTGGCCTTAGGTCACATAGCACAGGTAATAAAGGTAGAGGGCATGACTACAGGCCACATAGCCTCCATATTTATGAGATACCTAAAGGCCAGAGGGCATAGCCAATTAAGCATTCCTTCTCAGACCCTCCTTTTTGCAAGAGATATTTAACCTCAGGCAAGCCCTGAGGACATGGGGTACAGCTTCATCCATTTTCCACCATGACAATAAAAGTTTCAAAACCATGGACTTCCTCTTGTCTTTGGGGCCCACCATGGAGTACCATAGAGGGAGCCTTCAACTAATGAGCCACCACCAAAGGACCACTCTGCGTTCCAGTGAAGGAGGCCTGCCAACTAAAGCAAGCTGGCTGAGCCAGCCATGACCCAGACAAGTGAATCACAGTGACAGAGCTTCTCTCCCCTGTCCCTCTTCAGCTGTGGGCTGGTCCAACACATATGCCCGCACCCTGTCTCAGTCCTTCTGTGGTCTCTCAGCAGCACCTGAGTGCCCAAGTGCTGAGACCACTAGTCTCACACCAGCCACCTTGGCCCAGACACTTCTGACTCAAGAACTCTGTCCCCATGGGACCTCAGACTGAGATCTCCCCATGCTCGGAGTAAAGCTCTGTGTCTTCTCATAGCCCAGGGTCCACCCAGCACCATGTGGAGTAAACTCAGTCAAATTCCTGCACTTCTGCCTCCCTGAGCCATGGTAGACACTCAGGAACCACAACTCAGCCCAACAGGACCCATGTACCACAGCACAAAACATTTTGGACAGTATCCTGTAAGCACTTGAAGCAAGGGCAGTATCTTGCTCAGTGGCTAGCTAGCCACAGATGAAGCAGATTTTATAAAGAATTTCTTTAATTCTTATCATGGTCTTTGAAGCAAAACAGGGATGCCAAAGAAATCATACCTAACTCTTTGTCATAAAAGTCCTTTAATGACAAAACATCTTTAAATGCCATACTGAAGTAGCTCTCTGAAAAATTTGAGCAATCCTGAGTATACAAACTCACTTGTTTCTAACTCTTTAGTATCTGTTCAACCATGGAAACATTTCTGTAATAAACTAGACTAGTATCTAACATGAACATAAGTTTGATTGATTAACTATTAACTTGCATTTCTTAAATATCCTGAATAAGTTGTAATAACTTACAAAAGGACTAAAGTTTAACATTGCATTGATACAATACTTTAAACAAGAGTTGAAACCTATATACATAAGATATACATAAGATATTCTAGAAAAATATAATTATCTGTAACAATATACAAAGGCATATACCAATGTAACCAATATAGCATTAATTTTATATCAGTGTACAAAAGTCTATAACCAAAGTGAGATGTTGTGGCTAGCAGCAGCTCTATAAGAGTAGATTCAACTATCTATCCTTTCTTCTATTATTCCTATATTTTTATATGTTCATTCTTTTTCCTTTTCATCTCACCCTTTCCTCTGTAATGCTAAATGGTAGAGAAGAAAATCTACAGAAAAAAAGAGAAATTTCTGAATCTAACCTTTCTTATTTTCTTTTCTCCCTATCCAAGACCATAATAAATAATTGCCCCTTTTAAACATTGACAAACATACATCACCCATTGAATGATGAAAAACTATCCACATCACCTCTTAGGAATGGGGACATCACACTCCTAAAACTGCTTCCTGCATATTTGGGGCATCATTTTCCCTTTGGTGACCGCATAAACAAAATTGTAATATTGGTCAATCATAAGAAAGTTAGCAATAACATTTACTGATCAGTCTCTACATGCTGACAAACTTTAGGAATTAATTAAAGTTCTAACCAGAACAGTCTGTAATAATAGAACAATTGAGGTTAGGAGCTTTCTTTGAAACTATCCTGGAAGCAGGGTATGATGAAACAGATATTAATTCAGTTTGACATTGGATCACCTATAATACTTGTGTTGTCTTGTTTGGTGTTTGGTCCTTTTCTTTTGCTAATTTACTCTCACAATTAATATACATTTTTTAATAAAATATGTATGGAATGTTCATGTGCATGGTTGGACCAAAGATAATTCTCTGCTCTTGGTTCAAGCAGGTAAGACATCTTTCTTTGTAAGTTAGCTTTGATTGTATAACCAGGTGCAATATAATTTCTGTCTATGCCATATAAAAGACTGACATAAGGTTTGATGATTTTGTAGCAAGCAAGATTTATTGGATGGAAAAAACTTAAATGATTCACATTTAAATAATAAGTAAAGAAAATGTGGTATAGTTACATGAAGGTGTACTACTCAGTTGATTGAAAAAACTGACAACATGAAATTTGCAAATAAATGGATGGTAATAGAAAAATAACCATCCTAAGCATGGAAACTAAGACCAGAAAGACAAACATGATACATATTCACTTATAAGTGGATATTAGCTGTTGCATAAAGGATAATTGATTTATACTCTACAGTCACAGAAAGGATTTCAGAGAAAATTCGAGGAAGGTATGCATAGATCTTCTTGGGAATAGGAAACAATTTATTTTGTGGGGGGAGTTGGGGTAGGTGAACAAAAAAAAAGGAAGATGGAGTGGGGAGATAAAGAGAAAGGGTACAGACAGAGATGACTGACATGAGGTGTATTTAGTGGGCAATAAACAATCTTTGAATTGTGGAAACTTCCTGGAGACTATAATGTTGACACTAGTGAGGTGTTCTAGCAATTGAAGATATGGAGGCTGAACTCATCATTTTCGGTAATCAGAGAAGACTCCTAGTATGGGTGCTGGGATGCCAAATCAATCAAACAACCTTTAATCCATACCTGTTCTGGTATAAGGTGTGTTGGAACAATTTTGTCTAAAAGATTTTGGAGGTTGCCAATCAGTGACTGGTTTAACGTGAGGCCCAAGCCAAAAGAGTTATCACATGACAGAAACTCCCTAGATAGCCAAGAACCAAAACTGAATGGCTCAGGAACCCAAGGTAGAACCAAAAAGACAAATATCTTAAGAAAAACAAAAATGGAAATAGGCAACCTCGGGAGGTAGGAGGTTGGGCCACCTCCTACCAGGTATGCACCAGAAATCTGACAGGTAAGAGACTTTCAGGACTCAAAGGTAGAGAGACCTTAGATGAAATGCCCTATTCTGGGCAGAGGGAATTTGTAGAGTCTACCTCAAGCAGAAAGACAGGATATCAAATGAGGGAATAAGTTGCCAACCTATAGTTACAACTCTGATCCATAATTGTTCCTGTCTGAAAAAAACTGCAGGGATGCAAATGGAGAGGAGCCTGAGGAAAAAAAGGTACAGCAAAAGGCCCAAAGTAGAATCCATCTCAAGGAGAGGTCCCAAGGCCTGATACTATTACTGAGGATAAGAAGCTCTCACAAAAAGGAACTTATCATGACTGCCCTCTGAAAGACACAACAAACAGCTGAAAGAGTCAGATGCAGATACTAATACAACAAATGGACAGAAGCTGCTGATGCCTGTGATTAAATTAGGAAAGATCTGGAAGAAGCTCCCAACACATATACAGTAGTAGACTGCTGGATCTGGTTTCAGTCAAAGAAGATGCACCTAACCCTCAAGAGACTGGATGTCCCATGGAGTTTAGAGGTCTGGTTGAGTGAGTAGTGGGTAGTGGGGACATCTTTGTGGAAACAAGGGGCTGGGGAGTAGGTATGAGATGTGAAACAGTCGGTGGGTAGATGGGAGGAGGAAGATGGAATAAAATCTTGGGTGTAAATCAATCAATCAATAAATAAAAGATTAAATAAAATCTTAAAGTTCAACAGCCAAAAAAAAAAAAAAAAAAGTCAATGAAAAGATTGATGATGACATACTTCTCTGCTCGTAGACGAGTGCCTCAGTCACAATCAGAATGGCTTCCTCATGAAGCAAATGAGAATAGATGCAGAGACCAAATTCAAATATTAAGTAGAGCTCCAGAACCCCTGGAATATGGTGAGGAGGTTTTATAGAAACTAAGGTGGAGTAAAAAACACCAGGAGAACATGGCCCACATAATCAAGGTTGGACACACAGTGACTTACAGAGATTGAAGCAACAATCATGGAGCATGCGTGGGTCTGAAATAAGTACTCTGCATACATTCTGTAATTGTTTGTCTTTGTGTTTGTGTAGAACTTTTAATAGTGGGAGTGGAGGTATCTCTGACTCCTTTAACTGCATTTGGGACACCTTTTCTCCTGTTGGGATACATTTCCAGCCTTTATATAAGGATTTGTGCCTAGATTTATTGCATCCTGTTTGGTTGATATTTCTAGGAAGCCTGTTCTTTTCAGAAAGATAAGTGATGATAGATAGATAGATAGATAGATAGATAGATAGATAGATAGAAAGAAATGAAGTAGCTGCCAATACATAACTAGTATTTTTTAATATTATGGTACAAAACCAAAATATAATTTATTGTGTTTTTGTAGTACTCATATTAATCATCCAATATAATGATCTCAATCTTTACTTTTATCTTTTAATACAACATTTAATGTGGGTTTTGTGTTTATTGCTTACCCTGAGTCCATAAAACTTGGATTATCAATTGGCATTATTTAGCTTAATATATTAAAATTTTGTCTTGTCATTCCTTATTTTGAAATTGTATTTATATTAGTATGTTCTTTATAAAATATGACCTTTCTAGTTCAGTTACTTAATAAATATAATCATGTTGTTGTGCCTAGCTTTTACAAATGTTATTGTCTGTCATAGTTGGCAACTCAGTGCAAGGATTTCAGATACAGAAGACAGGGTGAAGATGTGCCATTATGTCTCCAGTTCTACTCTGAAACAATTGGTATTATTTATTTATAAACTAAATGTATTACAATAATTAATTTGAATTTTAATAGGAGGTGGTCAAGATTTTAGGAGGACAAGTTTGCTTATTAATATTTTATATTGAACTAAAGACAACCAAATCAGTATTCTTACTATAATTATCAATACTAATCATGACTACAGCTTTAAGTTACACTTGTAATTTTTTATCCTTTTCCAGTACATTTAGTTTAAAGAAAAATATTGACCCATTTTATAAACAGGAGACACTAAATATGTTCTTCCTGTGTTAGAATTTTTAAAGATTTTTTGAAGTATTAATGCTCATTCACTCCTTATTGTCTTAAATGTATAATGTAATTCATATCACAGTAATGGCCCAGTTGAGTAACTGCACATTCTTAAAGAATTGAAAAGCATTCAGTTATTGAGGAAAACATGAGTTAGTGGTAGTCAAGTATATTCATTCCAATACACTACCATCAATAAAAGAAAAGTATTACAAATACTTTTTATTAGGGAAAAACCTCAAATGATGTTGTGCTTCAAGTATAGAATGCTCAAACAATTTAAAGCAATGATCTATGTTTTCATTTTAATTCATGAAGCAAATTTCTATTTGCTTTCCAATGTTGGAAAATACAAACATAACAGCACCTTTTCTTTAAAACAGAAGTATATATTAAAATTTGATTTATAATCCTTCAGTCTCCTGGTTGGTTGAGTCATCAAATATTATATAGTATACCAGATACTTAGGTGCCTATTATTCCTACTGATTAAAACCACATGTTTTGAGTCCAGAGACTATAATTATCTCATGGGATATTACACACTGAAAATGATCTTACTATGCTCTGGACTAGGTTTACAAAATAGTTACCAGCTGTATAACTAAAACCATAAATCAGAATTGTGATTTTGAAATACAATAGTTTATAGAAAAACCCTGAGTATGAGGAATCCATGACACTGTGAACTTAAAACACATATATAGTGAATATTATACTCATAAAAGAATGTTAGGAAAGCCACATTTTCAAGAGAAAATAGATTTCCATTACATTCCTGTGTCCTAAATTAATAGTTTGTTCATGAATCTAAAAATTTCAATATATAGGCTAAGTCATAAACTTGGAAATAGTTCCATAAAAAATATAATCATAATTGTGAAAGACTATTTGATGATATTACAGGAACCAGTTGCGGTTCTTTTTATGTCTTAATATTTTACAACACTAACGTAGTGTGTACAAAAGATCCCTGGAAAAAGTTACAACTAGGTTAAACTCTACATAACATACTGACTGACTATAATACTGCATGTAAATGAAGGTCCTGTTAAGACAAGTTCATAAGTATAAGTTTTCTTTCAGGATTGATAATTTGTTTCAGCTCTTTGAAATGCATGTAAAAAATAGAAGGATGCAAGTATCTCCACAAACATGTACTGTGGTTTGTGCATGTGTGCTGGATCATTCACCAACACACAATGACACATGTGTACAACATACACACATACATGTTCACTACACACATTTTGTTATAGTAATAAAAATGGTTTATTGTGATAGTGAACAACTGAAATATAACAGGACCAGAATACTGTTGTGGGTTACAATTAATCCTCATAGTAACCATTCATTTCTCTCCACTCTATTTAACAGAATATGTTTTGCTAATCAGATACAATTGTTGGGATACTCTGCATGATCTTAGCTTCTGCCAACTCGAAAGCTACCAGTGACATCAAATAGTATCTGAAGCTATAATAGAGATTCTTCCATTCTACTGTTGTCACATGCTTCTGCAGTCATCAACAATATATCAGATAATTGTTTTGATTTATGACTTTGCTTTGTTCTCTGAATATGAAACATTCATAAAACTGCTTTCACATTAGTTCACAATATTTGGCACAATCTGAATCCATATTACCAGGATATAATCTCCCATATTTGATACAGAGGTAAATCTGTGTTATTCTGTTTGTGGTAGGTGCTTTTCTCACATGGATATAACCTTCCATTAACAAGAGGTCAAGCAAAATCAGACCATGTATAGATGAATAGAATGGCTACTCATGAAAATACTTCATTTTTCCATGTTTTCTGTTCAAATTTTAGATGATTGAATTAATTTAGCCTACAAAACCTATTATGAAAATTCAACTCAGTTTTGGATTCCTCCTCTTGACATATTTTAAACAGAATCAATCAACTTCCAATTATAGTAAATATTTTAATCTTAGTATAATTCTACCTCAAATGTCAACAAAGAAATACAATTTGTGGAAGGAAAATAATCCTGTATGCTATATTTGACTGGAGAGCCTATTAACTATTTATTTATTTATTTATTTATTTATTTATTATTTATTTATTTTACTAGATAAAAGGCTGGTATTCATAGGCCTCAACCTTCTTATTTTCAGAATTATATAATTTTCATACAAGGTTCAAAAAGACATGAAAATAAGATCTTAGGTCAATATTGTTAAGATAAACCATGAAATTATCAGCAAAATATGAGCAAATAGAGTAATGTTACAGAAAGGAATATTTACATTAAAACTGATGTGTAAAATTCTCTGAATCAGCTTTAATATTGTGAGCAATAAGTTTTACTTTCTTTCCTTCCAGTGCCCAGAATGAAGGCATGTTCAGCACTCTTGACTACTACTGTAGAAATGAGTTCAAATTATAAGAATTCAGATTGATAAAAGGCTTCTCCCCACCATATTGTTCTTGAGTCATTAATCTAGAATTCCTCTTGTAAAAGGAAATGGAGTAGAACAGAGACTGAAGGAAAGGACATCCAGAAACTGCCCTACTAGGGGATCCATTACATCTGCTAACACCAAATTCAGACAGTATTGGTGATGCCAAGAATTGCTTGCTGACAGGAGCCTGATATAGCTGTCTCTTGTCAGCTTTCCCAGAGCCTGACAAATACAGATGCAGGTACAGGCAGCCAAACATTGGACTGAATGCAGGTACCCCAGTGGAGAACTTAGGGTAAGGACTGAAGGAGCTGAAGGGGTTTGTAACTCCATAAGAAGAACAATAATATCAACAAACCAGACCCCTCAAAGCTTCCAGGGACAAAACCACCAACCAAAGGGTTCTCAAAAGGGAACACATGGCTCCAGCTGGATATGTAGCAGAGGATGTCCATATCAATTGGAGGGCAGCACCTTGGTCCTGTGGAGGCTCATTGACCCAGCATAGAGAAATTCTAGGGCACTTAGACAGGAGTGCTTGGGAGGGTGGGGGAGCACCCTAATAGAGGCAGGCTTAGTGGGGAAGGGATGGGGGTTTTGGTGGGAAAGCTGGGAAGGCAGATATTTTAATGTAAATAAATAACCAATACAAAACCAACATTTAATTAGACATTTTTTCTACTTCTGACAGTAGATTTCTTCATTATTAAAATTACTTTTGTCCTATATATGACTGGATAATTCTAAACAGAATATAATGACTATCAACGTATTTTTTATGAGAGACATGTTGTCAACTGTCTGTCACTCTGAGGCACTTCAATCTCTGTTTCCCATAGGTTTTAATATGAGAAATGTGCCATTTCTAAGCATAATATTTGGAAGGCATTATAAGAACTATATTTGCACTTTATATTTGGTAACTAGAAATGTTAATATAGGTAGAGATATTTGAATATGCTTTAGAGTATCTTTTTTTTTTTTGAAAAAAAAAAAAAGACACTATATAAGATATTTAAATTGTCCCTTAAAGTTGCTTCTGAGGGAAGTTCAGAAGGTTCAGAAGATCCTCAAAGTAATATAGATTTTTAACATTAGATTGTCTCCAAGATCCTAAGGATAAGACTCTATTCCTGAAGGTACAATAAATTTCTGACACATGACTTGGAGGAATCAAGCTGGAACTGACGCAGAGGCTCCTCCCTGAAGACTATTTTCTCTAGTATCTACAAGTGATAATGCACACAGACAATTAAGAGAAGTAACCCATGGTCCTACCCAGCTACATTCCAGAGCAATGGCTATCATTGCAAGTACTATACATTTCAATTTGTGAATTACTCCACTTAAAATAATTGTTTGTCCAAAATGATCAACTATCACATTTGACCATTGCTTTCTTTTATTTAAAAATGCATTTGTCATACATTTTTACTGATTATGGGTAACTAAATCTGTCATAAAAATAAACTTAAACAAATTTGATGCTTCCTATATACATGTGAATTTTATATCACTTAAATTTTAAATTTGACATAAGTTAAATGTGACAGAGACAGTATAAAAGATTACAATTGCAGAATAGTGTGGTAGATTTTAGAAGTCTCAAATAATTTATAATTTGACTTATCTACTTCTTTCTTCTGTCTTTAAATTTTTATTTAATGTTTTAAGGAAAATTAATTATTAACACTCCTCACAAATTGATCATTATTTAATGTAAAGATCAAAAAGACTGCCCAAGTTGATCATTATAAAAAAATCTGTCAGCCATCTCTACGGTGTGACATTTTTTTTTTTTTTTGCATAAAATCTGTTCATCAGTGATTTTTAGTATGTTCAGTTCCTTGGAAGGGATTATTGTGAATGTTGTGTATATTTTATTTGATTTAAATATTAGAGGTTTTGTGTTAAGGATTCAGTTTGAAGGCAGCCTTCATTATTTTATATAACCATTTCTAAATACAAAAAAATCACTGTCCTTTTATATCAAATGTTGTCAAGGGTGATAATTGGAAATTAGAGGACAGCAAATCAGAGTGTAACCTGCTCCATTTATATTCTTAAATACTTATCATTAAGCAGTTATTTAGTAATAATCAGTAATAAATAGTCTCCCTTGAGTTATACTGTTGAAACTCACTTCTGTATAATTGTTCAAGTCAAGTCTTCTTGAAATATTTGGCACATAAATTCTAACAACTAAAATAGAAAAATTTATAGATTATTCTTTTAATTTAGATATTCAAAGATATTTTATCAAACTATTCAAAGTACTTTATTTTGCTTCTATTTCAATTATTTTCTTGACATTAGTCTACTTTGTATATTTGTACTGTATATATTTATTTGATTATGATCCATTATGGTTTGTCTTTAATTTCATTTGTCAACAATAATGCTTTTATAAAGCTTGTGTTCTTTTGTACTGTATAATGCATTTCTGTACACTAATTTAGAATAATTTTACTTTTATTTTCTAAATTTCTTTTTTCTTTTGTTAGTTTGAGGTTTTTTTGTTTCTTTCTTTCTTCTCCGCCTCTCTGTCTTTCTATTAATTTTTTGTCAGCCCATGCTTGATTCTTGCGTATTCACAACAAAGTTTATTAGTTTTTCTATGGATTGTTATTATATTTCTTTTAAATTAATTCTTTAGTATATTTCATTCACTTTGAAATGGTATTTGCCTTTTAAGTTCAAATACCTAGCAGAAAATGTCTGCATGTGCAGAGTATCTAATTGTTTTTTTCACATGGAGTTGTATTTTCTACCATACTGCTGGGGTGACTCTCATTTACTGCCAAGGGCTGTTTCCTCCTGGTTCTATTCTAGTCAGCTCACACCTGAAAGGCCACCTTTTTTCAGGTCGTGACTTTCCTTCATACAACTGTCTTCGGACTAAGACAACTGTCGGTCGGATATGGGACAGCCTTCAAATGGGTTTTTCTATTAATTTAGATACCAAAGATTTGTTCTTAAGTATCACAAACACCTCCATAGTGTTTCCAATTCTCTCGGGGAGAACATGCCTATTCCTCATTCAGAGGTTTTATAGTATATCTTTGTTGCAGTGTTTTTAAGTTTACCCACTCTTTCTGTGATCTTTTTTTCGAATTCAATGCATCTAAGTGAAATTCTGTACAAAATAATGTAACAAATACAGTATATATAAATATAACTTTGATAATATATTAAAGTATATTTGGCATGTCATATGAGAAAAAATTCTTTAGCATATCTATTTTCATGATTGATTTTTTAAATCAGTGTAATCTATAAAAATTCACATGTAAAATTTATTGAGTTAAATTGTAAAATAAATAGATAAATTCTAAAAGATTACCAAGTATTATTAAGAAGATTTAATAATTTTTGAAAACTTTCACAAATGGAGCTTATGTTCATGTAACTCTATAAAACATATGTATGTTATACATGCATATGTATGCATATATATTGAATATATAAATATTTAAATGATGCATATTCAAAAATATATAAACTGAACAAAATAAAAAGATTTCAAAAATAAATGTGTGAATGTTTAATATATGTACTTTTTCACTCCTGAAACAATTGAGGAAATACTAATAGAGTAAATAAATAAAATGTTGAAAATGGTGTTTTATCTTCCTTTAAGAAGTACTAAATTCACCTTCCTCATATTATCTGCAAAGTACTGAGTTGAGAAAGTTGAGATTTCAAAAAGTAATGTGAAGAATATCTTAAACAAATAGTTGTAACAAAAGCAGCTCTTTTTTAATGTTAATTTGATATTTTATTTATTTACATTTAGGATGTTATCCACTTTAGCCATCCCCCCTCCCATTAATTCCCTATCCCAACCCTCCCCCTCCTTTTTTGCTTCTATACTGTTTAAATTATATGCAAGTATTAAAGTCAGTTATAGGAACCAACAACAAAATAGATGTAAATAGTCAAGGAACAAGCAAGACAATAAACCCAGAGAGTCAAAGAACATTCACCATACACTACAATAAATAGAGTCCCATGATTACTCTTGTGATCACTATTTCTAAGGTCTTATCAGGATGACCAAAATATCTGAGCCTACTTCCCTGTTCTAGCCCAAAGCCTACTTCATACCTGAAGCCTACTTCTTTGTTCTAGCTTAAGATTTAGATTCCTGCCAGTAATTATTTCTTTGTTCTAGCCTAAGATTTAGATTTCTGCCTGAAATTACTTCTTTGATTCAGCCTAATGCAAGATTCCTGCCTGTTGGTTGCCATTTTGTCTTACTGACAGTGTCCTTTGCCTTACAGAAACTTTGCAATTTTATGAGGTCCCACTTGTCAATTCTTGATCTTAGAGCATAAGCCATTGGTGTTCTGTTCAGGAACTTTTTCCCTGTGCCTAGGTATTTGAGGGTCTTCCCCACCTTCTCTTCTATTAGTTTCAGTGTATCTGTTTTAATGTGAAGGTTCTTTATCCACTTGGACTTGAGCTTTGTACAAGGGGATAAAAATGGATTGATTGGCAGTATTCTACATGCTGACTTCCAGTTGAACCAGCACCATTTTTTGAAAATGCTGTCCTTTTTCCACTGGATGGTTTTAGCTACTTTGTCAAAGATAAAATGATCATAGTTGTGTGGGTTCATTTCTGGATCCTCAGTTCTATTTCATTGATCTTCCTGCCTATCTCTGTACCAATACCATGCAGTTTTTATCACTATTGCTCTGTAGTACAGTTTGAGGTCAGGGATGGTGATTCCCCCAGAAGTTCTTTCATTGTTGAGAATAGTTCTCACTATCCTGCTATCCTGTGTTTTTTGTTGTTCCAAATGAATTTGCAAATTGCTCTTTCTATCTCTATGAAGAATTGATTTGGAATTTTGATGAGGATTGCATTGAATCTGTTGATTGCTGACAAAACCAATCTTAAACAAATCATTGGAAAGGAGATGTTGCTGATTCAAGGTTATTTTGAGTCAAATTTTGTTAATAAATGGAAAGTTTCCCTTGATCATGGGGATGGTGCACTGTATGAACCCCAAATATAGAAACTGAAAGGCAGGAGTATCAAGACAAATTTAAGCAAACATTGCCTAATTAGTAATATCTAGTCTAGTCAGGATTGCATAGCAAGAATTTGCCTCAATATGCCAAATACAAAAGAAGTGATCAACAGAACATAAAACAATAAGTAAAATAAAACAAATAAACTACAATGAGTGAGTACATACAAACATACATTTTAAGATTTTTTTTTCACTCTGAATCTACCAAAGAACATGGATAGAACCAAAAAGACATTATTAGGTCAAGAGAGGTTCTTATTAAAGTTTAAAATACCATTGTAAGAACCTCATTATATAAAAATCATGATTAATAAATTTTTCCCTGTATATTTAAACTCATCATGCAAATTTAAACAGAAGAAACAGAAGTTGAGAATCACTTTGAAAATGCTTAAAGGTTGGCAAAACAAATAGAATTGCTAATGCAGAGAAGGCTTTCCACACATGCTGGACTCCTCAAGCTTATGTATTATATTTCACATTGAAGACATCAATGTATTACATTATATGCACTCACTAATAAACGAACATTAAGAAAAAAAGTACAGAATACCCAGGGTGCAATCTATAGAATTCAAGAATGTTAATAAGCTGAAGTGCCCTAGTGAGGATGCCTGGATCCCACTTAAGAGGAAGAAGAAATCAATCACGGGGGTGGAGGAAAGAGGGGACAGGGAGAAGAAAAGGGAAACATGATCAGGTATTGGGTGGTGGAGGGTAAAGGAATGAAGCCCTGAGGACCAGTAGAAAGAATGGAAATATGCAACCTTGGGAGGAAGGAGATGGAGGAACCCTCTAGAGTGTACCAGAGACTTGGGAGTTAAGAAATTCTAAGAACTCAAAGGGTGGGATCTCAGATGAAATGCCCAACAGTGGAGCGACTTGTAGACCCATATCCAGTAGAAAAACAGGGTATCAAAGGATGGGGCTGCCATACCAGTCAAAAACTCTGACCCAGATTTGTTCCTGTATAAAATAAGTGCAGGGACAAAAATGGAGAAGAAATTGAGGGAAAAAAGGCCCAGGGACAGGCCCAAATTGGGATCCATCTCAAGGGAAGGCTCCAAGGCCTGACAATATTACTGATGCTATGGTGTGCTTACAGACAGGATCCTAGCATTCTTACCCTCTGAGAGTAGCAACAAGCAGCTAAAAGAGTTAGATGCAGATACTAACACAGCGAATGGAAAAAAGCCAGGGTACCCTGTGGTTGAATTAGGAAAAAACTGGAAGAAGCTGAGGAGGAGGGTGACCCCATAGGAATACCAGCAGTCTCAACTAACCTGTAACCTGAAGATCTTTTAGATACTGAGCCACCAACCAGGCAGCATAAACCAACTGATATGATATATTCAACAGAAGACTGTCTGGTATGGTCTCAGTGATAGAAAACACACCTAACCTCCAGAGATTTGAGGTCCCACGGAGTGGGAAGAAAGATGTGGTGGGTGGGGTGTGGGAAGGTAGGGAACCTCTTGGAGAAGGGGGAAGTGGTATGGGATGAGGAACAGTCAGAGGGCAGACCAAGAGGGGGATAATGACTGGACTGTAAAAAATATTGAATAATAATAATAATAAATCAATGCATGCATGTGTGTGTTTGTGTGTATGCATGTGTGTGTGCATGTGCGTGTGCGTGTGCGTGTGTGTGTGTGTGTGTGTGTGTGTGTGTGTGTGTGTAAAAGGGAAAAAGGATACCTGTAAACCACAGTCTATAAACAGGTCAGAGGACTCCTTTAAGTAGTTACTCACTTTCTTGTGCCTATAGCTAGCCATAGTTTCATGTTAGTTTTATATGTGCACTTTACTTACATCATTCCTTATTTTATGTTTTATGGGCTGATAATATATGGTATGGGACACTGTAATCACATGCAGTAAGCCACGAGTTCAAAAATCAGTAGTAAATAAAAACAAAACAACAAAAGCCCATACTTCTGTCCTTTACCTTATAACTTCAAAATAAATAAAATGAACATATATTTTAAATAATTAAAACATCTGAGCGATCAAATTATGCTAGCTCAAGTTCTAGAAGCAATTTTGAATTCAGAAGGCATTCTGTGATCAAGGTTTTTGTCCTATCTATTTGTGTCAGTAAGGATATTTTTTGAACAACTTTTTTTTTTACTATAAATAATAAAATTTTGGTTTTTGGCACCAGTATAGAAAATCTAAGAGGAGGCAGCATCTGTATCTTACTCCTCTGTGAACCCTCTACTAGAAACTCATATATTAGTAAATTCCCAGTCACCAATCACAGAGGGAATTCACATGACCTTTTGGTCTAAGTTTTACTCTCTGATTTTTACAATTTTGGACTCACTTTAAGCTTGATATGCAATTGCTTGTGTCTCAATTAAACGCTAGTTATTTTGAATACTAAGAAAGAATATTTTTCTGCAATTCTTTATCTGATTACACTCATTTTGTCTCATTGATATAAAATCCAGTAGCTATTCTGATTATGTAGACCAGAGAAGGTACAAAGGCAAATCTGTGTAATAATATTGACATACGACCTTTCAGATACCTTGCAGAATTAGATGTGGGGGATAGTTAGCTTTCTCTGTTACAGGAAGTGTGGCATCTGACGTGTACTGGGTAATATAACCAGTATAAACTCTTTCTTTTTGATATAAATCAAGAAATATCAGCTACAAGCAACCAAAGTTTTAGAAAAATGCTTTCACGTGGCCAGTTCCTTAACTTATTAATATTTCTCCAAAGGGGTGGATTTAAATTGCTATTGGGCATAAAATTTTAGGGTAATTCCCTATTCTTATTTTTGATTGGGTTCTCTGAATAGTATTAGAGCTTTTCTTTACTTTAAAAAAATATATAACTAACTGGCTTCTCTGAGTTGTGCTTAATGATTTGTTTCATTTGGGATTTACAAATTATAAACCCCATTTGCAGGAGAACAATCCGATCCTAGCTGTGCAGCTCTGCAGTTTAAATTAGAATTTTGGAAATCTGAGGATTTAAATTAAAGCTCATGCTCAAGGTAACAGAAAACTCTGTGCTCTACACTTGTAGAGAGAGTAATTATATACAAGAACCCGAAATTAGGAACTGAAATTAGTACTATATTCACTCAGCTTGAAAGAACAGCTATTTTTTCGACCTCATAATGAAATGATTCCAGGTAAGATAATACATATGTCAGGGTCTCTGTGCTCACTGCTCAGCTCTTATTTTCTTTTTGCAAATATAGCAAATCACTTTAATTTCTTTTGTTGGTAAAAATGTTTTAAACTATTTATAGAAATGTGATATTTGACAAAATGGTTTCTTTACATTTAGAAAAGAGGTAAAATGTTCTACTTAAATAAAACTCATTTCAGTTTCATTTAGTATCCAAGAATAGTAAAGGTAAATAAATAATAGATGAAATTAAATATACCCTTCATACATGTGGTAATGTAATATTTTCATGTAAATGTCATCTTATACATTATACAATTAATTTTGCAGTATGTAATATATATAATATATCTAAAATTAATCAATATCTGTTTTCTTGTTTTACAATAGTCATCGAATAAAATCAAAAAACTTTATAACCATTCTATAAAAAAAAATCTTTAAAAATCACTTTTTTGGTCAGTATTTTTAAAACATGTACGTGTGTGTGTGTGTGTGTGTGTGTGTGTGTGTATGTCTGTGTGTGTGTGTCTGTGTGTGTGTGATGGTATTAATATCCACATCCAAATTTCGCAAAGATTAAATACAAAGATTTTTCCTTAGTGACCAAGTTCATCATTTAAAATTAAAACCTCACTTGTAATTTTATGCACTGATTTCAGTGTTTTATAATCTTATTTTCCCTCTAGACATATGTTTATGTTTGAAAATAACCTGCAGAAACACAAAGCTCAAAACTGAGGAGGAAAATATTTAATCAAATTTATTTAAACATCATGTGGTAAGTCAATAATAAATTAATTGTTTGTAGATTTTAATCCAGGTACATGGATCTTTTGGCAAAAGGTGGCGGTAGAACACAGACATGCCAAGAAAGAAGCAACATTGTGTGAAGATGACTTTAATTGAGGTACAAAGTGACAAATCAGAGAAAAATTTGACCAAATATATCAGAGATAGAGTATGTTCAACTCTCATGAGAATAGACAGGGAAGAGAGAGTAGGATAACAAAAAGCAGAAAGTTTTACAGTGACAATTTTAGAGGCAGGTTGCAGAGAGAACAAGATGGACACAGGTGAAGACAAAATAAACCAAGAAGGAGAAGGAGTCAGAATATTAGATCATTTTGCTAGTGTTAGTTTGAATCCAATCCAAGCAAATCAGTCAGAAGATGAGAGAAGCCAGTGTGAATCAGCCAGCTTGGATAGAAGTTTAAGCCAGAACAATTAGCTGAACCAGCCAGTCAGAGGTTAGAGTTGTTAGAAGTATGCCAAATACACTGCAAGTGTCTTTAAACTTTTTTCTAATTATAATTATTACCACTGTAAATTTTAGAACTAATAAGAATCCAATGGTGTTTGGCATAACACTCAATATGGCTCCTTACCCTTAAATTCTGAACCTCCTTCCAATAATTTGAATAGGATAAAAAGGATCAATCAATTCTTCCAAATGCCTATCTAAATCCTCTGGTATATTCAACACATTAGTAACATATTTTGCTAAATAATTAATAAAAAGTAGCTGTCTTAACTTCTTGTGTCACAGCAATTGCAGAAGCAGTGGTGCTAGCAATTAATGTAATTAAAGCTGTTATACCAGCAATAATCAAGGCCGCTACCCTCTTGCTTCTGCTTAAAGAATGATTCATTTCTTCCAGTACTTGCAAGCTATTTTTTAGAATACCAAGGTTCTGTGATACTCAGGGCACTAAAACAGAAGCTGATTGATAGACCTCCATAACTGACATGCCAAATTTCAAAATACAATTAGAAGGTATATAATCAATGCAACTTGCATTAAATACTATAGAAGAAACAAAAGTGATTTTAACTTGACAATTAAAGAGCCTTAACACATGTGCTAACACCTGTTTGAAATCCAGATCCTGCCTCAACTTTATTTTTTGCTAACATAACATCATAGAGAACTTCAGCTAATTTTTAGGTATGTCTCTGAAAACGTCCAGAACCAGACTTCCAAATGAAGACTACTATTTCCAATATTGGATTGATTTCTAGACCAGTCCATGATTGAGTCTTAATAACTGGTCACATTTAATAATAATCCAAGAGGCATTATAACTTCTCTTTCTGATTCTCTGTTTCACAATGTCTAAGAACTTGGGGCAAGGCAGCTTGTCCCATCAGGGATATAGGTAAGCAGTGGTGGGTTGGGAACTTATGCCCAATACAGCTTCCTAGTCACCAGTGTCAGGGTACTCAGCAGGCTCACTAGTCAGCATCATTCTTTGTCCTGGCATTAGCATGTCGCTCTGGAATCCACCATGCTTCTTCAACATCCTGTAGAAAAAACACAACCATGCCCTCTTCCCCATATTTAATACCTGATCAGAATCATGCCATACTCCATTAAGTGGATCCTTCCCTTTCACCTGGACATAAGTATGCCTGGTTGTAAAGACACTCAGCAGAAAGGTTTTGACATCCAAAATTAAAAATAATAATAGTAAAAAAAATTTTAAAAACCTTTAAAATAAAAAGAATATGATTTAAATAAATTTGTGGTGTACAGATGTATGTCTCTTCTTTTCTTATTGTATGAAGATATTGTTTTAAAGTTCCATGGGCCCGTTCCACAGTCTCTTGTGCTTGACAATTATAATGAATCCCCATAATATGGGTAATGTTCAATTGCTGCTAAAGATTTCCAAATGTTTATCTGCCATAACCAGTTCCATTATTTGTTTGTTTGTTTTTCTTTTTAAATTAGTGGGAACTTTATATATCTACATTTCAGATGTTATCCCCTTTCCCCATTCTCCATCACCAGAAACCCCTTAACCCACCTACCCACTCCCAACTCCCCTCCCTCAAATTTCTCTTCACAGGGGCATCCAGCCTTCAAGGGACCAAGGCCCTCCTCTCCCAAGGATGCCCAATAAGTCCATTCTTCTCTACAGATAGAGACATGGGTCCCTCCAGGTGTGTTCTCAGCCTAGCTGTTTATACCCAGGGAGCTCTGGCAGGTTAGTATGTTTTGCTCTCCCCATGGGGCCACAAGCCTCTTCAACTCTTTCAGTCTTCTCTCTAACTCCTCCACTGGGAACCCTGTGGTCAATTTGATGGTTAGCTGTGACCATCCGCCTCTGTATATGTCAGGCTCTGGCAGTGCCTCTCAGGAGACAAGTGTTTCAGGCTCCTGTCAGAATGCACTGCCAGTCATCCACAACAGTGTTTGCATATGGCAATTGCATTTGGGAAGGATCTCCAGGTGGGGGTGTCTCAGGATAACCTCTCCTCCAGTTTCTGTTCCCACACACTGCCTCATATTTGCTCATCTGAGTATTTTGTTACTCCTAAGAAGGACCGAAGCACCCATCCTTTGGTCTTTCTTTTTCTTGGGCTTCATGTGGTCTGTGAGATATGTCTTGGGTATTGTGAGATTTTGGGCTAATAGCCACTTATCAATCAGTTTATACCATGTGTGTTCTTTTGTGATTGGGTTACCTCACTCCGGATGGTATTTTCTAGTTCCATTCATTTGCCTAAGAATTTCATTGTTTTTAATAGATGAATAATACTCTGTTGGGGACCGCACTAGCCCCAAGTTGGAGCAGCCAAAATAAATGTTGCAGCCCAGGCAAAATGTTGAGGCCCAGGCCGACCCACGTTTGGGCGGCCACTGTATCCCGGCCCAAGCTGCTGCTCCAGTCTGCAGGTCGGGTTTCAGCAAGAGCGAGGGTGAGGGCAGATTCTACCTAATGTCTGATGTGTATGAATCTCTCTCTCTCTAGTCTGATGTCTGGTTCTGTCTTCTATAATCTGATTCTAAGCCACGCCTCTAAGTTACACCTTTAATCATGCCCTTAGGTCTTGTCTCTAACTCTGATCTCTATACTTCTAAGTCACACACCTTTAATCTCACACACCTTTAATCTCACGCACCTTTAATCTCAAGGTATCTAAACCAAGATTATCGGAGTGTTCTCAGCTGTTGTAGGCTATTGTAATTCAAGTCTCATGTCAGGGTATATGGCTCAAGATGACTGCAAAGCTTACAGCCGCTTTCTGCTAAAAGTCGGCCCCCAACAATACTCCATTGTGTAAATGTACCACATTTTCTGTATCCATTCCTCTATTGAAGGGGTGTTGAATTTTATCAAATGCTTTCTCAGCATCGAGGGAGATGATCATGTGGTTTTTTTCTTTGAGTTTGTTTATATAGTGGATTACATTGATAGATTTCCATATATTGAACCATCCCTGTATTCCTGAGATAGAGCCTACTTGATCCTGCTGGATGGTTGTTTTGATGTGTTCTTGGATCCAGTTTGCAAGAATTTTATTGAGTATTTTTGCATTGGTATTCATAAGGGAGATTGGTCTAAAGTTCACTTTCATTGTTGGGTCTTTGTGTGGTTTAGGTATGAGTGTAATTGTGGAATTATAGAATGACTTGGGTAGTGTTCCTTCTGTTTCTATTTTGCGGAATAGTTTATAGAGAATTGGTCTCCTAATGGTCTTCTTAAAAGGTCTGATAGAATTCTCCAGTAAAACCATTTGGTCCTGGGCTTTTTTTGGTAGGGAGACTTTTAATGACTGCTGCTATTTTTTTTTAGTGGTTATAGGACTATTTAGATGGTTTATCTGATCCTGATTTAACTTTGGTGTCTGGTATCTGTCTAGGAAATTGTTCATTTCATCCAAATTTTTCAGTTTTGTTCAATACAGGCTTTTGTAGTAGGATCTGATTATTTTTGAATTTCCTCAGTTTCTGTTGTTATGTCTCTCTTTTCCATTTTGATTTTTATTAATTTGGATACTGTCTCTTTGCTCTGTGGTTAGTTTGTCTAAGGGTTTATCTATGTTGTTGATTTTCTCAAAGTACAAGCTCTTGGTTTTGTTCATTCTTTGTACAGTTCTTTTTGTTTTGACTTGGTTGATTTCAGCCCTGAGTTTGATTATTTCCTGCAGTCTACTCCACTATGGTGCATTACTCCCAGTTTTTATTTTTTGGAGGAGGGGGGTTGCGGCTTACTCACCTTCATTCCTGGGCATGTTAGAACTCCTGTGAGTACAGCTTCCTCTGGGTTTTGTGTCTAGCCTACCTTTAGTATTCCCCCAGATGACTGTACATCAGAGTGTCACACACACATACACACACATACAGAAACACACACCTTTTTCTATTTGTATGTCAGTTGCATGAAAATAGTCTGTCTAAAATTTCACTGATCATCATTTCCACCCTCATATGCTTTTCTATGTAGTATGGGGTTAAATATATCAGTGTATGTAGCTCTTTTTTCCTAAACTAATACCTAATTTATTTTGAGATTGAAAAAAAAAAAAGTTTATTTTTGTTCACAAGTAATAAACTCCAGCCTTTGGTTTCTTTGTCTAAGACTACACCTTGATTGTATTCTTTGGTTCTATAGGAAGCTTTGTGTGTACCTCACCTCATATTTATATTTGTACATTCTCATAACATTGACTCTTTCTCTCTCTCTCTCTCTCTTTTCTCTCTCTCTCTTTCTCTCTCCCTCAGTTTTTATCTTGCTTCTCCAAACATGTTATACAGCATGCAAATTTGTCAATATTCAGTAATGAAGGTTTCAAAATCAATAGTTTTATTTTTTGTTTGTTTTTTGTTTCATTTTTTCATTGTTTTTTTAATCATTTTTGTGGAGCATTTAAATTTTTTGAATGACAATGTTTTTAAATATTTTCCTTTGAAATTAAAATATAACCACATGACTTCATGTTTCCTTTTTAAAACTAATCACTTTCATGTAGGCTTTCTCACTCTAACTGAAATGCATAGTCTCTTTTAATATAATTGTTGATGCATCTAATTCCTAAATACATAAATTCAACATTTTTCATTTGTTTCATGGTACTTGTTTTTGCATGGTATTGTGAAAAATAAGATTGTGTATCAATGCAGATGAGGGAATAGAAAGATTGTAATAGCATAGGTAATTGGGTGAAAAATCATGTTTCCTAGAAATTTCAAAAAAACTGTATCCGTAAAGTCTAACAAATCAGTTTCTCAAGCAAGACTTGAAAATTATGACACCAATAGACATGCAACATGGAAAAGAAAATATTATAGAAACTCATAATAGACAAAGAATTATAACTTCCTAATCAATGCTGAAAGTGGGAGAAATAATCTTCATGGAAGAGACTTCTAATAAATTATTCAGCATCAAATGTCTTTTAAATGGATCTGAGTGTTGGCCTTAATTTTTTTAATGAAAAGTTTTAGTTGTAGAAGAAAGACACATATACTTGACATGTGATGCTATTGCTAGATAGGAGAGACTGTGGAAAAAATGGGCTACCAAAAGGGGTTTACTATATTGGTAATATCCCCAAATCATTGCTTTTTACTCAGTTTTTGGCAATACAAAATCTTTAATCAACTTGCTATCTGGACATTAATGTAAACACAGAATAGATAAAAAGAACAATAAAATAATTTTACCTGAGACAATTTTAGTTACTTATTCTCTGTATCTTTTCCTAACACTGATATTCATTGTAATATTCATTTGTAAAATTTGAATAAAGAGATTATGTGTGTATACATATCTGTATAAATAGAACTAAAAATTACAGTTTTCTTAGGTTACTTTTATCTTTGCTAAATTTTAATTGTATACGTATAAATGCCTATCTTTTACATTTATTAAATTCTTTTATTCTTTATAAGATCCACAGGGGAAAAGAACAATATCACTTTCAAAGTCAAAATCATTTACTTATTGTTAATATATCTAATTAAGTCAATATTTCTTACCATCTGCTGAGAAAATCATTAACAAGCTAAATCAGAGTACCCAAGATAGGTCTATAGTGACTCCAATTAGTTTCAAATAAAGATGGGTGTTACAAATTTATTTGTATATTGTATCATAGGTCATTTCTATGTATAAATTTGACTATATTTGAACAGAATTAAAATAAATTTGTTTTATTAGATATGACAATAAAAGAAAGAATTTTTCTGAAAAATAATAAAATTAACTACATTGGCATTGCAAAACTGCAGCAGAATGAATTTCTCCATAGCAAGGGGCTGATGCTGTGTGTGATCTGTAATAGTGAAATAGAGCAAATACACGCTGACATGTAAAACTTTTACTATTTTGTCTGCTTTTTTGTATACAATAAATTACTGGGAAAATAGGGTAATTGTCCCAGAGTTGACCTGAAATCACTGCTTTCATTTTCTTTAAGTTCACTGTACAGTAAACATTTTTTAAAGTAATTATTTTCTATGATGAACTCAGAGATTAACAGAAAACAACCACAGCAAAAAATAAACAAGACAACCACCTTTGTTCTTTCTTATCGTCACACTTTACTTTAATATATTTATACAGAGCACATAAGTATGTACACAAATATGATGAGTTACAGGAAGTATGATAGTGGCCAAATTAATTGAATTAAAGATAAGGAGGGTTTACAGGGTTATGGGAGGAATGAGATATAAATTTCTAATCTGCCATATTTTATCTACAATTCATTATTATACATTTTGCAATTAAAATATTGTTGACATGGTAAGTTGTTAAATGTGCTTAGAATAATAAAAATTGAAATAACAAACAAGATTAATTCAAATGTAATCATGAATCCAAGTGAATATGCAAATTTAATTTTGAGAAAGCTATTTTAACAAAAATCAATTCATTCTGTTTTGTGACAATAAATGCAAATTTCAAATATTCAAACTCTAATAAATTACCAAAAAAGAGAAAACAATGCAGAGTAGAAATTTATAAAAAAGAAAGAGGATAAATGTTTTTGATAGTTTATTAGACTATATTATATTGAGTGTATTCATTTTAGAGAAGACATTTGATAAAATTTGAGTATTACATTTGTAAAAATTTTTTAGAAAGTGTAAACCATTGGTTATTTTAACAAGTGGTTTGATTGTACCTTAAATTACTCCTTTGGATATTTTCAAATTGATTTTAAAGGCATTCTTTCTTCGTTGTAATTTTTTCCTTTCTTACCTTATCCTACATAGACATTTTAATTTTTGAATAAAAGCAGATGTCTAACCTTTTCTTACTTTAGAATAGATTTGCATATGAATGTCTCTTTTAAGGGTAAGGTATTCATTGATGAAATATAAACCCATAATTTGTCATCATTTAAAGGGCTTTCATGAACATGTCAAAAATATTCTGTAGGTAGAAGTTAGCAGGTTCTGTTATTTGATATTGGGATGTGCCTTGATATGAAGGGCTTTTTTTTTTTTTTAAATCAGAACCAGATAAACTATCCAGACAGATGGCCAGAATTCTATCAGACCTTCAAAGAAGAGCTACTAGCAATACTTCTTAAACTATTCCACAAAATATAAACAGAAAGAACACTGCTTAATTTGTTCTATGAAGCCACAGTAAGCTGATAGCTAAGCCACCCAAAGACCCAACAAAGAAAAAGAGCTTCAGACCAATTTTACTTATTAATATCAATGCAAAAAGATTCAATAAAATACTCACAAACCAAATATGAGCACAAATGAAAACCATTATTCAACTTGAACAAGTAGGCTTCATCCTAGGGATGCAGGATGGTTCAATATATAGAAATACACCAATGTAATATACCATATAAACAAACTCAAAGGAAAAAAATCACATGACCATCACATTAGTTGCTGAAACAGCACACCATTCATGTTAAATGTCTTGAAAAGATTAGGAATTCATGGCAATTATGTAAGCATAATAAAAGCAATATATAGCAAACCAACAGCCAACATTAAATTAAACTGAGAGAAACTTGAAGCAATCTCACTAAAATGAGGAATAATAAAAGGTTGCTCACTCTCTCCCTATCCATTCAATATAGTACTTGAAGTTGTAGCTAGAGCAATTAAACAACAAAAGGAAGTCAAAGGGATGTAAACTGATTTGATATTCTAGGTTTGAAGAGGTATTCTATCAAAGATGGAGCTACATAGTGAGACCTTGTGCCATTAAGAGATTTTTTTTAAAAAGTTTCATGGCTTCATTAGGTGCTCAGAACAAATAACTCTTGGATACTCAGCCTTAAATAATATTCCCATATTTCCTATTCTAATGTGAGAATATCTCAGAAGAGGAAGGTGAAAGAATAGAAGATTTGGAAAATGAAGAAATAAGAAGAAATGTGAAATATCATAGGTATGGCAAGGTTGTGACACACATGAAAATAAAGTGCTTTTGCCTGCACAGGGTATGTAGTAGACTAAGCCTATAAATATTCAATAGTAGGAGAGAGAGAGAGAGAGAGAGAGAGAGAGAGAGAGAGAGAGAGAGAGAGAGAGAGAGAGAGAGATTGTTGGTATACACTCTACACAGGGCTTGTGCTTGCTGTTGTAGGATTCTGGAAGAGACTAATTATTACCTTTAGTGAGGGAATCACTAATGAATTACTTATGCTTCAAAGAACAGCTCAGGACACAAACCCACATTTATAATCTGGGTCACAGAGCAAAGGTAAGAAAAAGAAAACAAATTTATATGAAAGTGGGCTTGTAATGGGGAGGTTTTGATGGGTATGAATGTACGATGAGGAGTTTAGAGAAATGAATATGGCCAGAAAATACTATGTACACGCCTTAAATTTTCTAGGAATCAATTAATTATAGAAAATAAAAATAGGTAGCTATGTTTCAAACTTTATACTAGGGATATATCATTTCCTTAAATGGAGAGCTAAATTTTCTTTTTTGTACTGTTCTTTAGTACTCACATGACCAATTCTTAAGTAGCATCTTTACTTTACCGACAGCAACTTAATGACATTAAGTGATGAGTTACATATACAATGGTGATTATTAAGATTACAGTACATATTAAAATTTCTTTGATGGTGTTTCAGCCATGGTAATACAGCAGTACAATTTTTATTAATTATTTTTAGTGATATAAACAGAACCTTTGTACTCAAGTGAATACAGCGATATAATAGTAAGATTACATAATACTCAATATAATGAATGGCTTTTTAAATTCATTATGTATTTATTATATCATCCTTTTACTGTTATATAGGTAGACAAATGTTTCCCTTATAGAAAACTACATTCACTATAAATAACATGTTGACTGTTTCATGTTGTCAGGACAGCCACCTCACACACACATGTACTTAGATGATGTCACTTTTACCAACTCTTCATGTAATATCACTTACTGTTGATGACTGTTTCAATGTTATTTATCGTAATTTACTTTAAATGTTAGTAAGATTGCTGTGCTTTGTCCATATTTAAAAACAGTTTGCTTTTTAGAAAATGGAATTGTACTCTAAGGCCATGTCATTTGCTTCTCTGAAAGCACGGCCAGGTGAGTCTGGGAGCTAACTTTGTACTATGTCCCATAGTGATCCATTTGGAAGTACAATCATTTGAGTTTTGAATTAGGGTAGAGTTTAAGAAATTCCATATAATGAGGCATTATAATAGATAAATTTCAGTGTTGTGATTTTAATGAGAATGGCTTCTTTAAGCTCATATGTTAAATGTTTAGTACCCATTTGGAAATGTTTGGAAAGAAATAGGAGGAATGGCCTTGTTGGAGGAGGTGTGACAGTAGGCATTGGCTTTGATGAGGAACATTCCAGGGCCACACTCTTTCTTTCTTTTCTTTTTATTTGTCTGTCTGTCTGTCTGCCTGCCTGCCTATCTATCTATCTATCTATCTATCTATCTATCTATCTATCTATCTATCTATCATCTATCTATCTATCCAAAGTATCAGGATGAAAAGCTTTCAGCACTGTTTCCTACCATGATGGTCATGAACTAACCCTCGAAATTTGTAAGTAAACCCCCAATTACATGCTTTCTTTCATACACATTTCATTTGCAATGTATTCTCTTCTTAACACTAGTAGAGCAACTAAGGCACTCATTTTTTAAAGGTGAGATTTCAGATAAGTACAGGGTCTACAGTGAAATGATAAGTGGCACTCAGAGACACATTTTTCAGAAGACTCTAAAGCTTCTTAGTTCACTGAAAGATCCTGAAAATATCATTTAACATTAAGTTTAAAAATTATTTTAATAAATGTTTTACTCTGCTTTATATAGAACCTGTGGACTGATGATATATTATATATTATTTGATTGATTTATGTTAGAATTAGCAGTATATTAGGCTGAAAATGGAAAGCTGATGGAAGTGCTAATATAATTTACATAGGCTAAGTGTTAAGTAGTTTTATTCATTGTAGGAATAAATCTATCACTCTGTTTAAAACTATCAATTAATTGGATGACTAAAACTCATTCAACTAGACGTATAGCTTGCTATTCAAGACAAGCAAATGGTTTCATCCATCATTACTAAGTAGATTATTGTGAGAAACATATTTTATGGGGAAGATGAGACTTTAACATTCAATTTACATCAAGTTAACAATTAGGTGTATGAGTAACATTGTCATGCTATGTGCTAAGAAAGTTCATATAATCTAGTCTTCTAACAATGCTATCTTTAAATTACTTTAGCTACTTTTTTTTGAGAAAACCTATAAAATGTTAATTTATGTGAACATATTTGAATAGGAGGTAGCAAATGTGATAGGACTTATTTTGCCAGCATTTGGTGGGAAGGTCAAGAAGAAGATCTGCATATCACACTTACCCTAACTGCATAGCTATGTTCAGCCAAAATGGAGCAATGGCTCTATTTTACCTCCTTCTATTTTTTCATATCAAAGTCAAATTAAAAAAAAAAAATCAAATTTTTGTTTGGCTAAGACAATAAAAACATTTCTTGTATACTTTTCCCCTCAGTTTTAAATATCTGTAAAGCTAGAGAAAAACTCAAATGACAGAAGTTTTATCAAAGCAAGCATTGAAAAAATAAACTTTGCATAATTAATTAAAATGTTAATTGCTATTCTTTTCTATAGAAGAGATTTGAATTCTGACATAGCAACTAATGATATGTGACCAATTTATTCTTCTCTAAATTATGAATTTTAATTAAATCTGTGTAATTAAATCTGTGTAATGTGTAATTTTAGCACAGTGCTGCCATTTTGTATATACCTATTATGGTGAGTATTCCTTGAGAAATGTATCAATGGAATCTGTCAGAAAAGTGAAAAATTTCAAGAGTCTCTAGATCCCTGCAATTCTTTTTCTAGATTTGAAGCCTTGTTATATTTCTCCTTTCCATGTCAACATGTTTGTTGTAATTATTCAGGTCTTGTTTTGCTTACTTTTGTAGCACAGAATATCATATATAAACTAATAATAACTAAATCCAAAATTTTTAAAAATCAGATTTGAAATGACTTGTTAATAGTTAGGTTATATAGTTCAATATTAACTGCATACTTTTTTTTAACATTGATAGAATCTGCTTTATTGTGAAGGTTTGTATTTCAATCAACTTAACATGTATCTGATTGATTTATTATAACATTTTAAATTGTGTTAATATGTTTACTAGTAATTCCAAAAATCTTCAATGTAGATCACCACTTCTGAGATTCCAGACACAAAGGAAAAGATAATAACACATAGTCACAGCAAACTATAGGCATATAAGATAAGGAGAGCCAATTCTCTGAGTCACAGATGCAGTCTCTATGTAGTTACTATAGGATTGTTGCTTGCTTAGGAAGGAATATAGCCCTTGGTTTGTTTCTTTGTACCTTGTTCATCTATGATCCAATTTAGGAAAGTCTCAAGTGCAGTGTGAGGACTACTATGATTTATCAAATCCCTACCCTTTTAAATGCTATGTAGAATGCAAAACACCCTCCCAATTACTTGCCATTATGATATATCTGCATCAGCCTTCATATATGAATACATATCTATATATTTAGAGAGATGAATGTGAGTTGAAAACTAATTATTTTGTGAACAATTAAAATTAACTCTAGTTTAGACTTGAGTAAATATTGAAGATTCCTGTTGTTATTTAATCACTCAAGATCATAAGACAATAATATAATTTTGTCTTTTAATTACAGCTAACATCATTATTTATGTGTATATAATGAGATTCATGCCCTCTAAGTTTCTTTTAGTGTAATCACATACTTTTGCATTTCAGAATTAATTTTGAAATGTGTAAATGGAATTTTATTTGAAGCTTTTGTTAATATGGTATAGAAATAAATTACTTGAATATTAAAATTCATTGCAGATAATATGTTTGATTAATTATTTTATTTATTTGCATCTTAAACTCTGCCCCCTCCTGGTCTTCCATCCAAGAGTTTTTCCACAGACTCTCCTCCACTTTGCTCCTGAGAGAGTTCCCCACCTCCTTGGCTTCCCACCTCCCTTTGGGGAGTGTCTTTAAAAGCTTAGAATCATCTTCTCCCACTGAGGCCATTAAAGACAGTCCTTTGCTACTTATGCATCTGGGGCCTCAGACCAGCCTGTGTATACTCTTTACTTGGTGGTTTACTGTCTGGGAGCCCACAGATGGCCAGAATAGATGACATTGTTGTTCTACCTATGGGATAATTTGTTTGTTTTGTAATATTTACTTTTATACAAATGGGAAGAGTATTAGACATATCTACTATAATTTGATTCATCATATACACGCGATGATTTCCATATAAGTGATTTTAATTTATTGCAATTTACACCAGTTTAAAGTCTCTTAGTTAACTACAAAACAAATAATTTGTTGTCAAGGAGGATTTATGAAAAATAATACTGTATAATATTTTGTAAATAAGCCTGGACTCATCTAATTTAAGCAGCAGTAACAAATTTATTATTATTTCTTTAAATCAACAAACTATCATTTATTTATGATTTTGTTTTGTCATAAAAATCCATGTGTTCAATTTCTCTCAATTAATTTTCTCAAATAACCAGTTCAAACAATATTTACCGTGTATGTAGAAACAATAAGAGATGAATAATTAGAATGTATTATATCAATGAAAAAATAGGCAAAATACTCTCTCACCCTCATACTCTAAAACGTAATGTTAATGAGGCTTTGAAACCAAAGAAATAATATTTAATTTGTGTAGAAATCACAATACAAATTTATGATGCAAAACCCTAAAAAATAAAGTCTAGTATTTACTTCTAGAATCTAGCTGTTTCAACCTTTTACCCAAGAATTTCTGTGGAAGCACAAATTACCTACCTATGTAATAGGTACTTACAAATATGTTAATACTTAATATGTCTAAACAAATAACTATATGAAACAATTGTACACCCCAAGCTTCATGATATTTTTGACTTTACATAAAAATGAATCACGAAATTCAATTTCCTCTGATACACAGAGCACAACTTTCAGTAGTTAAAGAATATATCTGTATAAATATTTAATTATATTTGTATACCTGTAAAATATTTAATTACTGCTTTAGAGTTCTACATGAAACTTTCTTAATTATTACAGATCTGCTCTTTTTATTTGATTATTCAGTTCAATTTAGATGCTTATAGATATCCTAATACCTTGTTTCTATTGTACTCTAAATATTATTTTTGCAGTACGATTTTTAGGATATACTCAACAACTACAACTGAAACAAAATGACAAATGTGCTACATCTGAGAATTTTTCAAAGACTAGGTAATAAGGCTTTATAGAATAATCCGATCAGCACAAATACCAGTCTTCCCATGAGAAAAAGACAGGCTTATTGACAGTCACTTTGTAACATGTTGTCATAATCCTCTTTAGACAGTTTTTTTTTCCATTTTCAAACAGGATTTAACATTGTGTCACAAAATTAATTTACTGACTCCTGAGGTTTTTCAGAATGATTCTGTGGGTAGATAATCAGATATTTAATCAACTTTCACTGTGGCTTTAATGTGGTTGTCCCACTTGGTATAGGTAGGCTGGAATTCAAATATTCCTCGAATTTTCTTTCAGAATAGACATGTATATGTACACTGCATTAATAGTTTGCACTTGGGTAATCATATAATTAGTGTACATACTTTGATAAGTGTAGAATGAGAAAGGAATTTTCAGTGAATTAGATTTCAAACAGTACTGAATATATGATGTCCTAGAGAAACAGGACTTAGCTTCAATTCTTAAGTATCCTGAGAAACAACATTTTTGTAACCATAATATCTTTCAAACTTAGTAAGCTACATGGTAGGAAGCTACAAAATACAAAGTAAGATAAATAAATGCTATTATTCTGAATATGATGATCTCAGCATAATCACTTATTTATTATAAGTTAGTTATTATGTTTGAAAGTCAACTTGTTTTACATTAGACATTTTTCTCTGTGGTTTTGTAATGACTTAAGCAGACAGAAATATCTATTCACTTTAGATAACGGACCCAGGAAAGATTCAATTTAAGTGCAATTTAATAAACACAAGGGTTTGTTATTACTTAGAGGACCGTAGCTGCAGCACCAAAAATCACACACTAGGGCTGAGGATTTGTCTCAAGAAACTAGGGAAAAAAAAGCCTTCTTATTCATGGTATAGGAAATAGATTTATACAATTAGGATGTCATTTCACTTTTTTTTTTTTTAAAAAAAAAAATGTATATGTTGGCTTAACTAAAACTATTAGAATTGCTTTACAATAACATGTGTAATACTCATTAAAGAAAAATAATTGATTGACAAATAACCCACAAAGATCCGGCTCAACTCTGATAATTTAATTTAAAACTAGAAATTATCATCCTGAGTGAGGTAACTCAGACCCCAAAGGACATGTATGGTATGTACTCACTAATAAGTGGATATTAGCCAAAAAACAAAAGAAAAAAATACAGAATATCCAAGATATGGTCCACAAAATTCAAAAAGGTCAACAAGCTGAAGGGCTCAAGTGAGGATGCCTCTGTCCCACATGGGAGGGAGAAGAAAGCAATCACAAGGTGGGAAGGAGGGAAAGGGGATAGGGGAGAGAGAAAAGAACCTGATCTGGTATTGTGTGGCAGGGAGGAAAGTACTGGAGCCTTGGGGGCCAGCAGAAAGAATGGAAACAGGCAACCTCAGGAGGTAAGGGGTTGGGGGGACCATCCAGAATGCACAAGATTCCTGGGAAGTGAGAGACTCTCAGCACTCAAAGGGAAGGACCTTAGATAAAATGCCCTACAGTGGGTAAAGGAAACTTGTAGACCCTACCTTCAGCAGAAAGACAGGGCATCATGTGAAGGATGGGGTTGCCATCCCATAGTCAAAACTCTGACCCATAATTGTTCCTGTCTGAAAGAATTGCAGGGATCAAAATCGAGAACAGCTTGAAGAAAAGAAGGTTCAGTGACAGACCCAAAGTGGGATCTAGCTCAAGGGGAGGTCCCAAGGCCTGATACTATTACTGAAGGTATGGAGGGCTCACAAAAATGAACCTATAGTGACTGTCCTCTGAAAGAACCTACAATCAGATGAAAGAGTCAGATGCAGATATTTGCACCCAACCAGTGGACAGAAGCTGCTGGTCCTTGCGGTTGAATTCGAGAAAAGCTGGAAGAAGCTGAGGAGGAGGGCAACCCGGTAGGAGGAGCAGCAGTCTCAATTAACCTGGACCTTCGAGATCTCTCAAACTCTGGACCACCAACCAGGCAGCACATACCAGCTGATATGAGGCCTCCAATACATTATATAGCAGAGGACTGCTGGATCTGTATTCAGTCAGAGAAGATGCACCTAACTCTAACCTTTGGGGGTTGGAGTGGGGACCTCCTTATAGAGACAGACGGGAAGGGAGGAGGCTTGAAGTGTGGAACAGTCAGAGGATGGACCTGGAGGAGAATAAAATCTGGAGTGAAAAAAATAAGGAAAATAAATAAATAAATGAAAGATGTTAAATCTATGTTTTTTGTTTGTTTGTTTGGTTGGTTGTTTTTTTCTAAATATTTTTACAATTTTAGCTAGCTGGTTATCTAATTTCTTATTCCTTTTCTCAACTAAAAAATTTACGAATTGCATGAATAAATATTTCCATATTCATTTTCTTATTTTATTCCTTTTATCAACTGAAAAATTTACAAATTGCATGAATAAAATTTTCCATATTTATATGCATGGAAACTGTTTGAACATGTAACAGCATAGTGGAAAAGGCTGTGATGTAATACGGAGCCTCAGTCTGCCTGGGAGGAGTGTCATTTTTTCATTGCCGTTGGGAGAACTTTAGCTGAAATAAAACACAAGGCACAGCTTGTGCTCAACACAGCCGGAAATGAACTTTAACTCTTTTCTTAAATTTTGTTTTACAAATTTACTTTCTGAAAAATCAGTGAACAGGATAAAATTCTATTAGTTTATTTTTAGTATTCCAATATGCATCATAAGCTTAATAATCTAAATTCCATATAATAACAACACTGTGTTAATATCAGGTTGCACAAAATATTTGAAAATACTATTATAAAAATATAAAAAGTATTTAATTTTCTACTTAAATCCTATCTTTGATGCCTCCTTAGCTAGTTTGATGTTTAAAGATATAATGGTAAAACTTATCTATAATTAGGGCAATGAATGTTGTGGGCATAATAATATTGCATGGGATAAAGATATGCTATTATTGTTTCATTTATTTTGTGTCTCCATTGGTAGAATAGTTATGTTTATACATCCATAGTAGTAGTAGTTTTAGTAAGCATTGGTATAGCAAGTTGTCAATACTAAACAGTCTTGTATACATCTTAAATCTGAGGACTCCACAGAAGTCAGTGTAGACAAGGATTCCCAGAAGCCATTGTAGCAATAACATAAAATATTTCACTCGTTCTTACTGATACCTGACAAGTCACAAAGTGACTCTGACTAGTGAAAAATTGTTTAGTTGTAGTAATAATGATTATGATGATCATAGTTTGGGTCTCAAGTTTACAAATTTGTTGTTTTTAACCTTATATTTATTTTTAATTTTTATTACTACTCCAAGATCATTTTCTTTACACTAAGTTCTAACATCAGTAAGTAACTGATAATCTGAGGATAAAATTGAATTATCATATGTAAGACATGTTAGATATAATTTTCAATACTGCATTTTATATGACCAGTATTTGATCTCTATCTTGTAAATAGTGATTAATTATAGTGACTTCTGTATCTAGGGACAATTAACTACAACATGTTTAAAATTTTGTGAATTGTATTTCTTTAAAAACTTAAGATTTTTTTTATAAACTTAAGTTATTTTATAAGCAAAAGAGTTTGTTTTCTACTATTTTGATGAAGATGTATAAATGTCTAGTTAAATGCCTACTTAGATACCTCTGATATAAATTCTGGAACCATAATTTGTCATCACTTGGTAGAATAGAGATTATAAAATGGAAATTAGAAGGGAGTATGACACACTGATAATTGGGAAGGCTTTCCTGATGGGCAGTGATATTTAATTACATTGGCATATCAGAGAAATTGTATAGAATATGTGTAATAATTGCTCACCTAAAAGGAGCTAATGAACTAGCATCTGATCATTGAATCAATTTCTAAAAACTTCACCTTACAGGAGTACAGAGTACATACAGTTCAACTTTGTAAATTTCTCAGCCTCAAGGAAGACTCATTATGTGACATTACAGAAGCTTTCACAAGGAATGACATGTAATGTGTAATTGAGAACAGAGAAACAGTTATACACCGTGCCCATTGGTTTTAAGGTGTATGCTACATTATGAAGAAGAGAACTATAATATGCAAAAAGTTTAATTACAAAGTATGTAACCTACCTGAGCTTATACTTCAACAGGCACAGAAGATTGTAATCTATACTACATGTTCTATGACATCATCCATGATATTTCACTTTAGCTTTCTTTCTGTGATTCTGTGGGAGGTCTCATATACATGAATAGTAATTCTTCAAATTCTGGTTTGTTTACTATTATAGGGAGAAACATTGGAATTGAAAAAAATAGGCAAATTGATTCTTTTAGGTAAAAGTACTCTGTAGCTGACTGAAGAGTGGAATGCTAATATTTCAATAACAAACTCATGTATCTTTGTTCAGCACTATGTGAGTTCGAAGAAAACTTTGTCTTTATATATGTACCTAACATGTCTGAAATATATGGGCATTTAATGTTGAGCTCCCTCAAACATCTCAGATAGATAGACTTTAGACAGATCCTGAGAAACTTTTTCCCTCCTCACTTTTCAATTACTGTAGGATGATCTATGTGCTGATCAACTTAAACATCTGATGATGTTTAAGCACATCAGACCACTTACTCGTGGAACCCCTGGCTTATTTGCAAACCACTTGTAACTATCATTTGCAAGTACACCGTATATAGTACAGCTGTTTAAAGAGAGCCTGCAGGAGGCTATGAGACTGAGAAATTGTGAATAACACTCCTTAGTCTCAAGATAGCATCCTTTCTGCCACTTGAAATTAACTTCCAAAACATGGTAGTGCAGGATATCTCTGTATTTTCTGAAGGTGAAAGTTCTCTGACATCAGGTGATTGGAATTAATCATGACTCCTTCTTCAGGACTAAGAATGGCTATCATGATATCTGTGTTTTATTGACCATGGGGAGGACTAACACAGTCTCCGTTAATCTTAAAGCAACTTATCTACTTATGTTGCTGTTTTTTATTATATACAAAATATGTCAAAGTCTTCAGCAAAAAAACACACATAAACTATTCTTTCTTGGTAAATTAGTAGACCCAGGAACTGCATATAAATGGTATTGATATACAAATCATTTATTTTTTAAGTAGATTCTTTTCTTTATTGTTTACATTGAATAATTTCTATTGTTACATATTTAAATATCTCTGTTTAAATAATTTTACTTTACTTAACCATACAATGTGTTTTCTGCATGTAGTGTGCCTCAATTTTAAAATGCTCTGTCACCCATTTTGTTCTCTCTAGGCTGGACACTTTCACAGAAAGTTGGTCATAATGGACATGTTTTCATGATAGTGTGTCGATCTTGTGGCTTTCCACCTGATATTAATATTTCACAGCACATTTCCTTACTGTATCTTTCTTTTCATTTAGCTACAGATGAGATGCTACATAAGTGCCAATTTTAATTTGAATACTTTTATTTCTAAGCTTAATTCATTTCATGCTTATGGTTTTAATCATTGTGTTTATTCTAACATTCCATCTCTCCGGCTCATGAAGGTACACTCTGAGAGCCTTCACAAAATATTGGGTAATTAAGTTCTCATTGTTCAATAGAAAACGTAAAGTAAATGTTTTAAAATAATATGCTGTCATATTTTCAAAACCTATCTTTCTTCATCAACTCTGTCCTAAGCCCAGTAACTTTGAGAATCTTTTCACCCTTTCTTCCCAAGTTAAACATTTTCTTCTATATAATTACTCTTCTGTTTAAATTTTAAATGGAATGTCTCTTACCAAAGCATGACATGCTAATGACGAGCATGAGATAAAAATCTTGTCAATAGTCACTTCATTTAGATAGTATTTTTTCTCATAATATTATTATAAGCAGACTTCTAAACAAAAATAAAACATACAGATATAATATATAGTTTTGAATACATAATATAGCTCACAGTCTGAACTGTTATTAGAAAATTGCACTATTTTTTAGAATCAGAGTTTCCTTTTTTCTTGTTTTTTTTTTAATTTACATTTCAAATATTATCACTTTTCCTGGTTCCCCCTTCCCAGAGAAACTCTCTATCCCATCTCCCCTTCCCCTGATTCTATCCCATATCTTCTTTTTATTTGAAAAGCAAAATTTGAAAGTAGTTAAATCAAAACAACCCTGAGATCCCACCTCATACTACTCAGAATAACTAAGATCAAAACCTCAGGTGACAGCAGATGATGGCAAGGATGTGGAGAAAGAGGAACACTCCTCCATTGTTCATGGGATTGCAAGCTGGCAAACCATTCTGGAAATCAGTCTGGCGGTTCCTCATAAAATTAGACATAACATTACCTGAGGACCCAGCTATACCACTTTTTGGCATATACCCAGAAAATGCTCCAACATATAACAAGGACATATACTTCACTATGTTCATAGCAGCCTTATTTATAATAGCCAGAAGTTGAAAACAACACAGGTGTCCCTCAACAGAGGAATGGATACAGAATATATGGTACATTTACACAATGGAATACTACCCAGCTATTAAAACCAATGACTTCATGAAATTTGCAAGCAAATGGATGGATCTAGAAAATATCATCCTGAGTGAGGTAACTCGGTCAGAAAAGAACCAATATGGTATGTACTCACTGATAAGTGGATATTAGGCAAAGAGCATGGAATACCCATAATACAACTTACAGATCACATGAAGCTTAAGAGGAAGGAAAACCAAAGTGTGGATGCTTCAGTCCTACTTGAAAGGGGAAACAAAATAATCAAGGGTAGTAGAGAGTTGAAGGGACTTGTGAGGAAGAGAAGAGGGGGAAGGGAAAAAGAGGTGAAGAGTCAGGTATGGCAGGAGATGGAAGAGATGTACAGAGGGTCAGAAAATTGAACAGAGATGTGTAGCAATGGGGGAGGGTAACTGGGGGTATCAACCAGAATGTCCCAGATACCAGGAAAGCAAGAGCCTCCCAGGTCACTACGGGGATGACATTAGCTGAAATACTCCACAAAGAGGTGCAAGAACCTATCCAGACCAATTCCAGAGGTTAGGCATGGCCCTCCAATTAAGGGACGGGGTCACCCACCCATCTCCAAAATTTTAACCCAGAATTTCTCTTGTCTGAAATAACTACAGGGACAACGAGTGGAGCAGAGATTGAAAGAAAGGCCATGCATCGACTGCCCCACCTGGGGATACATCCCACATGCAGATACCAAACCCAGACACTATTGCAGATGCCAAAAAGTACTTGCTGACAGGAACCTAATATAGCTGTCTCCTGAGAGGCTGTGCCAGATCCTGACTAATACAGGTGTGAATGGTCACAGCCAACCACTGGACTGAGCACAGGGACCCCAATGGAGAAGTTAGGGGAAGGACTGAAGGAGCTGAAGGGGCCTTATCTGGTATCAATGGGAGGGAAAGCCCTAGGTTCTGTGAAGGTTTGATGCCCTAATGTAGAGGAATGCTACAGTGGTGAGGTGAGAGTTTGTAGGTATGTGGGGGAGCACCCTCATAGAAGCAGGTTAAAGGGAGATGAGATAGGGTGTTTGCTATAGAGAAACCCGGAAATTGGATAACATGTGAAATGTAAATGAATAAAATATCCAATAAAAATAAAACCTACAAATGCAAAAAATAAATACAAAGCCTAGTTAGCTGTAATGTTACCAAACATAAAATAGAGTTTACATTTCATAGACAAAAATAACTTTTATCTCAGCTATACCTTGGCACTGGTATTAATAATGCATTTACTTACTTGAGAGTTTTACTTCTCATGGACACTTTTTTTTTTTTTAAATAGTTACATGTTAGTAAACCCCAATCCCACTGTTCTTGGTGCATTGTTTACCGTCCTTCCATGACTTAAGATTCACAATGCAAGCACATCTTCAGGGCCTATCTATTCTCTTTCTGTGCTTATCCTCATTTCTCCTCTTGCATACAATATCTCATAGAAATACTTTGGGGTTTTGTTTTATGTATCCCCCGCCCCCAAATCTGCCACTTAACAGGCTACTAAACTAATAACTGTTTATTTATTGACTACACAGTGGCCTTCTTCCAGTGCTTCATTGTTAACAATTTCATTTAGTCTTTCGGGTTATTTGTTTAATGGTATAATTTCCTGAAGGCCTGCTGAACAGGACCGTTAGTGATGTTTCTTTGAACTGAACTGTCACATGGCTTCCTTGAAGATATGTTTTAAGAGGTCAGAGTAAAAACTTTGAGAACAGTGAAATGGTAATAAAAAAAGGGGAGGGGGTTCTTTAAATAAAATTGTATTGCTGAGGAATCAAAATTATTTTGGTTTTTGTCAAAAATGGGGTATGTACCCTTACTTTTTCACTTAACAAAATATTTTTCCGGGTCCTCTCACAGGTATTCACATTCTCTGTGAAACAGTATTTATTTCTGCTTTCCTTGATGTCTCTGATTATTTCCTCATAGTTAAAACAAATATTTGAGTCAATTTTGAAATATTTTGGAAGATTATTTTATTCAATGCATCAAAAATTATACATAATCTATTCAATTCCTAATAATTCAATTTTAAAAAAATACAGCAGTACAAGCAAGCTGCAAAGTAGTACATTAAACCTATTTTATAAACATATTTCATAGAGAGTTTGTTTGTTCTGTTTTTTCCCTTAACTTTTTCTAGGAGACAGTCATCGAGCAAGATGCTAACTTTTTGGTAGTAAAGGGAAGTGATTTGGTCTAAGTTGGAAAAGGCTTCATTATGAGAGTACTTTAAATGCCTATTCAACTATTTCCATGTTTTCTTCTTACAACAGTTAGAAGCAAAGTTCAGCAGTTTAAACAATTTTTATATGTCAAAATTGAAGAATGTTGAATGATTTTAATTTTATAATGTACCTTTTATACCAAATTGCTATCCCTTTTAAATCAAATACTTTTATTTCATTCCACTTGATTCAAGGTGTTCCGTGCGCCTCCCATGTCCCCTCCGCCCGTGGAAGAGAAACACGAGAGGCAGAATTCAGGTATCACCACAGCGAGGCTTTACTTGTATCAGCAAACATGAAAGACCGCGGAAGGGCCAAAGACAGGAAGAGGCATAGCTTAAATACACCCTAGAGTGACGTATTCACTTCTGATTGGCTGTTCACTCATCACCTAATATTACGCCTCGGGATTGGCCAGTGACTTTGGCGGGCTTTCTGCCTTTGCATCTGCGCAGTTAATTGTTTACTAGTGGGAGGACACGATGTCCACACCATCTTGGAATGGCGGATACTGACATGCTCACTGTGGCTCCCAACATCAAGGCACTAATATAAACAAAACAAATAATACCATAAGACTTGAGTGCAGACATATTTACATTTGAAATACATAATAGTATATATATGTATATATATTAGTAAATTTATATAGAAACAGATATTTAAGTATTTTAAATTTTGATTTATAATTCTTGATGGTTTATTTAAGAAATAATGCTTTAACTACTATAAATAATACTACTTATCACTTGAGTATAATAGAGATTACAATTTATTGCATTTGGTGACTATAATATTAAAACTAGTTAGGGTAAAAAAATTAAAATATTTCATTTTTAGAATCAAAGCTAATCACCAGCTCAAGCATGCAGTATGTCTTTGAACAAGGTAATGATTGATTAAATACTACAATCTCTAAATGTATCAACTACTTTTTCATCCAGTTTGAATTATACTAAAATAAATTAATATGATTGGCAGCTTGGCACTATTTAACAAGAACTTTTCTAGACCACTGTCTGCAACAATTTTATATGAAATTAATTAATTTTCATTGCCAACTGATACATGTTCACATCGATACTCAGAGAAATCTAGACAAAGTTATATGACAGAAAATGAAGAGCATAGTGGAAAGGTACATTGGATAGATTTACACACTGAAGGAAACATGTACTGTTTCTGAAACTCGAAGCATAAAAAGTTTATATAGGTCTGCTTTGACAATTGCAGATCTCACCAAAACCACATTACTGCACAAAGAATTCCTTCAGATCAGTGAATTGAAGGAGAACTTGGCGAGGGGAAAATGCATTTGTAATGCGCTGTGCAAAACCACAAAAGCAATAGCTTTGGAAACCTCTCATCTGCATAAAATCTTGTGAGTCTGAATTCAATCTAAAAGTATCAAAAATATTGATGAAAATGGGTCTCTATAGTTATAAAACAAGAAAAAAATATCAGTTTATGGTACTCCCTCTAATTTAAGTTTTTTTTTTTCCTCTATAAAAAAGGGGAATTTATTTTTTAGTTGAAAAGCTTAGTCATGAGGAGTTAATTAAAAGTTTGATGATACCAACAACATTGTTTTATTTAGGCATCAAAATAAGTGTAGACAAAGGGCAAACACATGGGAAATTGTAGTCATGTTTCTCAAAATTACTATGATGCTTATGCTCAATAAATAATTGTTTCAATAAAGCTAGTTTTATAACACATTTTTGCCAATATTCAGAGATACCTTTCAAAGAAGGTTGTAAATATGTGTTCAATTTCTTTTTATTCTTTTTTCTTTCTTTTTTTTTATTTTATATTTTATTTACATTTCAGATGCCATCCCCTTTCCCCATTTCCTCTGCCTAGAAAGTCCCATCCCATTCCCCCTCCTCGTTTTTGCTTTTATAAAATTTTTTTAAAATGTTAATCAAACGCTTTATCAGTTTGGTAATGCTCAATCATAACTGTAATCCAATACACAACCTAGATATATAAACTATCTTTGACTGGTGGAGACACATGAACATCTGCCTCCATGGCCCCCCTCTTTCTCTTTCTCTCTCTCATCACCTAGCTTCACCCTTCCTGTTAAAATAAAACTTTTCTCTCAAAATGCAATTAAAGCATAGTTATTCCTAATTGTACCAGTGAGGTACAAGATAATCCTAATACCCAGTCCATCATTTTGTTGACAAACCAGAACCTCTGTCATCTGTCCTAACTAAAGCACTTAGTTTTGAACCTGGCTTTTTTCTTGGCTTTAGAATGAATGTCAGATGAAAACCATCCACTCAGATCTGTTCTCTCCAAGTAAATAGTCAGGATTGGCTATGAGACTATAGGTCTTCACCCTGTCTGAAATTCAGAATGACTGAGTTAACTGAAATTATGGGAAGCACTAAGCATAGCTTCTAAAACTTAGCCAATTTATAGAGACCACTGAACACCTGGAAAGCCCCTATACTACTGAAAGTTGGAGCATGAAATCTTCAGCCTTCTGGCCCAGAATCATCTGACAGACATTAGTGATGCAGAATTATTAAGGGCTGATTACTCTGTCTAGGCAGATATAGTCAGTCGACTATTCTGCATGTGTGTCCTTTTCTGGACAGTAATTTGTCTGTAGATGGAAAGAGGCAATTCTTGCCTAGTGGCTGTCCCTGCACAACTGGAGTAACTCCAAGGATGCTCAATTTCTTCTTAGAATCCATGACAGGAAGGTGTCAGGAGCAATCAGGTCTCTAGTCAAAATGAACATTAATATAGAAATATTTGTAACGTCAATTCTATGGACTTCTGACGTTTTGAAAACCAACTATCCATGTAAGGTAACCTGGACTGTTGTCTGTTAACTCCTCTCAGCTATTTCTAAATAAAATATGGAAAACACACTAACAATAAACTCAAAGCCATGAATTTGCTATAGTCCCTTAACTCATAGGATAACTGTCCCAAATCAGTTAAAAAATTTAAAGAAGGACTCGGTCTAAGCTTTGTATTCATAAATGTGTTATACAGGCACAATGCCCATGAGAGTATCAATATTCATATCACTTTTATATCAATAAGAAGTCCATACCAAAGAAAACCTTAAATTTAAATCAAAGTAAATTTTGTACCATTTAAGAAATTATACCTTCATCTTGATATTAATTATAAAGATTTCTACCAATAGGTTATGGCTATGCAATGAGTCCTAGCTAATCCTCCCTGTTCCAACAAAACCACTACTTTTCCCTAGAAAGACAGACCAATATTAACCACCTTAGTCCCCAAGCCCAGGGAATAGGGCCGCTGACTCTTCTTTAACTTCTTCAAGCTGATTAAGGGCGTTGCAATATTAGAAGAGGGGTTGGGGGGAGAGTAAATTGATAAGCCTCTGAAGCTTTGTCTTCACTGCATCCAAATGGAATTCCAGGACATCGGAGGTTTGGGCAGGTCTGCTCAGTATGCTTGATGAGTAGATACACCAAGGCTGTGTATTCTGCAATATACAATTCTCAGAACAAGTTTTAGTATCAAGAAAATTTTTTTTTTTCCTAGAGGGTGGACAATTTTTAAAAGTTGTTGGTTCTAGCAACTTTTCTTTTTTTTCCCTTTTAAAAAATTGGTTGAAATATTTACATTTCAAATTGTATCCCCTTATCCCATTCCCCCCACCACCCAGGAACCCCTTATCCCATCTGCCCTCATTGTGCTTCTATGAGGGTGTGATTTTCCAGCTGCTATGATGCTGTTTTCATTAACATAAATTGCCTCCTAAATTTCTAAATTCTTCCCTTTATGTTATTAAATCTCCTAATTTTTTCTTTCTTTTTTTTCTCTTCCCCCCCCCTTTTTTTCTTTTTTAAAAATTGTGTATTATATTTACCTTTCAGGTTTTATCCCCTTACCCCACTTCCTCCCACCACCCAGAAACCCCCTTTCCCATCGCCCCTCCTCATGCTTCTATGAGGCAGTGCCCGCACCTACCCCCCACTACCCCCTCCCCACCCTCAGATTCTTCCACACACACTCTGTGTTTGTTTTTTATGGGACCAAGAAACTCCTCTCCCACCTATGCCCAACAAGGCCATCCTCTCCTACATATACTGCTGGAGTCATGAGTTCTTCCCTATGTGCTCCCAGGCTGGTGGTTTAGACCCTGGGGGCTCTGGTTGTTTTGTATTGTTGCTTTCCTCCTGGGGTCACAAACCCTTTCTGCTCTTTCAGTCTTCTCTCTAAGTTCTCCATTGGGAAACCCTTGATCATATCAGTGGTTAGCTGTGAGCATTGTCCTCTGAATGTGTTAGTCTTTGGCAGACCTCTAAGTAGACAGCTATATCATATTCTTGACAGCATGCATTTCCAGCCATCCATATCAGTGTCTAGCTTAGGTGACTGAACATGGGATGAATACCCAGTGGAATGGTCTCCTGATGGCCCCTCCTTCAGTTTCTGTCCCATGTTTTGTTTCTATATTTGCTCCCTTGAGTATTTATGTTACTCTTTCTAAGTAGAACTGAGGCATCCCCTCTTGGTCTTCCTTCCTCATGAGCTTCATGTGGTATGCGGGTTGAGTCTTCTCTATTCCAAGCTTTTGGGCTAACATCCTCTTAACAGTGAGTAAATACCATGTGTGCTCTTTTGTGATTGGGTTAACTCATTCAGGATGATAATTTCTAGATCCACCCATTTACCTAAAAATTTCTCGAATTCATTATTTTTAATAGCTGAGCAATACTCCATTTTTTAGATGTACCACATGTTTTGTATCCATTCTTCTGTTGAGGGACATCTTGGTTCTTTCCAGCTTCTGGCTATTATAAATAAGGCTGCTATGAACATAGTGGAGCATATGTCCTTATTATATGTTGGAGCATCTTCTGGGTATATGCCCAGGAGTGGTATAGCTGGATCCTCAGGTAATGTTATGTCCAGTTTTCTGAGGAAATGCCAAACTGATTTCCAGAGTGGTTGTACCAGCTTGCAATCCCACCAACAATGGAGGAGTGTTCCTCTTTCTCTGCATCCTCGCCAGCATCTATTATCACCTGAGTTGCTGATCTTAGACATTCTGACTGGTGTGAGGTGGTATCTCAGTGTTGTTTTGATTTACATTTCCCTGATGACTAAGAATGTTGAGCATTTCTTAAGGTGCTTCTCAGCCATTTGAGTTTCCTCTGTTGAGAATTCATTGTTTAGCTCTGTACCCCATTTTTCAATAGGGTTATATGGTTGTCTGGAGTATAATTTCTTGAGTACTTTGTATATCTTGGATATTAGCCCTCTATCGGATGTAGGATCAGTTAAGATCTTTTCCCAATCTGTTGGTTGCCGATTTGTCTTATTGACAATGTCCTTTGCCTTACAGAAGCTTTCAATTTTATGAGGTCCCATTTGTCAATTCTTAATCTTAGAGCATAAGCCATTGGTGTTGTGTTCAGGAACTTTTCCCCTGTGCCAAGGTATTCGAGGGTCTTTCCCACCTTCTCTTCTATTAGTTTCAGTGTATCTGCTTTTAAGTGAAGATCTTTTATCCACTTGGATTTGAGCTTTGTACAAGGAGATATGAATAAATTGATTTGTATCCTTCTGCATGTTGACCTCTAGTTGAACCAGCACCATTTGCTGAAAATGCTGTCCTTTTTCCACTGGATGGTTTTAGCTCCTTTGTCAAAGATCAAGTGACCATAGGTATGTGGGCTCATTTCTGGATCTTCAATTCTATTCCATTGATCTTACTGCCTGTCTCTGTACCAATATCATGCAGTTTTTATTACTATTGCCCTGTAGTATAGTTTGAGATCAGGGACTGTAATTCCCCCAGAAGTTCTTTTGTTGTTGAGAATAGTTCTCGCTATCCTGGGTTTTTTGTTGTTCCAAATAAATTTGCAAATTGCTCTTTCTATCTCTATGAAAAATTGATTTGGAATTTTGATGGGGATTGCATTGAATCTATAGTTTGCTTTTGGCAAGATGGCCACTTTTAATAAATTAATCCTGCCAATCCAAGAGCACGGGAGATCTTTCCATCTTCTGAGATCTTCTTCTATTTCTTTCTTCAGAGACTTGAAGTTCTTGTCATACAGATCTTTTACTTGCTAGGTTAGATTCACTCCAAGATATATTATATTATTTGTAACTATTGTGAAGGGTGTCATTTCCCTAATTTCATTCTCAGCCTGTTTATCTTTTGAGTATAGGAAAGCTACTGATTTGTTTGAGTTGATTTTATATCCAGCCACTTTACTGAAGTTGTTTATCAGGTTTAGGAGTTCTCTGGTGGAAGTTTTAGGGTCACTTAAGTATATTATCAGATCATCTGCAAATAATGTATAACTTCTTCCTTTCCTATTTGTATCCCCTTGACTTCCTTTTGTTGTCTAATAGCTCTAGCTAGGACTTCCAGTACTATATTGAATAGGTAGGGTGAGAGTGGGCAGCCTAGTCTAATCCCAGATCTTAGTGGGATTGCTTCAAGTTTCTATTTAGTTTGATGTTGGCTACTGGCTTGCTGTATATTGCTTTTACTGTGTTTAGGTATGGACCTTGAATTCCTAATCTTTCCAAGATTTTTAACATGAAGGGATGTTGAATTTTTTCAAATGCTTTCTCAGCATCTAGTGAGATGATCATGTGGATTTTTTCTTTGAGTTTATTTATGTAGTGGATTACATTGATGGATTTCCGAATATTGAACCATCTCTGCATTAGTGGGATAAAGTCTACTTGATCATGATGGATGATTGCTTTGATGTGTTCTTGGATTCCAATTTTGTTGAGTATAGGCCTTTGTAGTAGGATCTGATGATTTTTTTAATTTCCTCTGTTTCTGTTGTTATGTCTCCCTTTTCAGTTCTGATTTTATTAATTTGAGTACTGTCTCTGCGCCCTTTGGTTAGTCTGGCTAAGGGTTTGTCTATCTTGTTGATTTTCTCAAAGAACCAGCTCCTGGTTTTGTTGATATTTTGTATAGTTCTTTTTGTTTCAACTTGGTTGATTTCAGCCCTGAGTTTGCTTATCTCCTGCCGTCTACTACTCTCGGGTATATTAGCTTCTTTTTGTTCTAACGCTTTCAGGTTTGCTGTTAAGTTGTTAGTGTATGCTCTTTCCATATTATTTTGTGGGCACTTAGAGCTATGATTTTTTCTCTTAGTACTGCTTTCATGGAGTCCCATGAAATTTTGAAATGATGTGTCCTCATTTTCATTTAAATCTAAAAAGTCTTTAATTTCTTTCTTTATTTCTTCCTTGACAAAGTTATCATTGAGTAGAGCATTGTTCAGTTTCCACGTGTATGTGGGCTTTCCGTTGTTTTTACCCATGTCAAAGATGAGTCTTAGTCCATGGTGGTCTGATAAGGTACTAGAGATTATTTCAATCTTTTTGTATCTGTTGAGGCCTGTTTTGTGACCAATTATATGGTCTATTTTGGAGAAGGTACCATGAGGTGCTGAGAAGAAGCACCTCTTTCAATTACAACAATTCTTTTGTTGTAGGATGAAATGTTCTATAGATGTCAGTTAAGTCCAATTGGTTCATAACTTCTGTTAGTTTCATTGTGTTTCGGTTTGGTTTCTGTTTCCATGATCTATCTATAGCTGAGAGTGGGGTGTTGAAATCTCCCACTATTATTGTGTGAGGTGCAATGAATGCTTTAAGCTTTAGTAAAGTTTCTTTTATGTATGTGGGTGCCCTTGCATTTGGAGCATAGATGTTCAGAATTGCAAGTTCCTCTTGGTCCATTTTTCCTTTGATGAATATGAAGTGTCCTTCTTTATCTTTTTTATTACTTTTGGTTGAAAAATGATTTTATTTGATATTAGAATTGCTACTCCAGCTTGTTTCTTGGTGCTATTTGCTTGGAAGATTGTTTTCCAACCTATTACTCTGAAGTAGTGTCTGTCTTTTTTACAAAGGTGTGTTTCCTGTATGCAGCAAAATGTTGGGTCCTATTTACGTATCCAATCTGATAGTCTATGTCTTTTTATTGGAGAATTGAGTTCATTGATATTAAGGGATACTAAGGAATATTAAGGAAAAATGAGTGTTTTTTCCTGTTATTTTTGTTTTTGGCAGTGGAGTTATGTTTGTATAGCTACCTTCTTTTTGGGTTGTTGGAAGATTACTTTCTTACTTTTTCTAGGTTGTAGTTTCCCTCCTTGTGTTGGAGTTTTCCATCAATTATCCTTTGAAGTGCTGGATTTGTGTTAAGATATTGTGTAAATTTGGATTTGTCATGGAATATTTTGGTTTCTCCATCAATATTGATTGAGAATTTTGCTGGGTATAGTAGTCTGGGCTGGCATTTGTGTTCTCTTAGGGCCTGTATGATATCAGTCCAGGATCTTCTGGCTTTTATAGTCTCTGGTGAGAAATCTGGTGTAATTCTTATAGGTCTGCCTTTATATGTTACTTTGTCTTTTTCCTTTACTGCTTTTAGTATCTTTTCTTTGTTTTGTATATTGGATATTTTGATTATTATGTGAAGAGATGTAGTGTTTTTTTTTTTTTTGTTTTTGTTTTTTGTTTTTTGTTTTTTTTGTCTCGTCTATTTGGGGTTCTGGGGTTCTGTAGGCTTCCTGTATATTTAAGGACATCTCTTTCTTTAGGTTAGGGAAGTTTTCCTCTATAATTTTGTTGAAGATATTTACTGGCCCTTTAAGTTAGGAGTCTTCACCTTCATCTCTACTTATTATCCTTAGGTTTGGTCTTCTCATTGTGTCCTGAATTTCCTGGATCTTTTGTGTTAGTAGCTTTTTACGTTTCACATTTTCTTTGACCGTTGTGTCTATGTTTTCCATGGTATCTTCTGCGTATGAAATTCTCTCTTCTATCTCTTGTATTCTGTTGGTGATGCTTGCGTCAATGACTCCTGATCTTTTTCCTAGGTTTTCTATCTCCAGGGTAGTCTCCCTTTGAGATTTCTTTATTGTTTCTACTTCAATTTTTAGATCCTGGATGATTTTGTGTAATTCCTTACCTGTTTGGTTGTGTTTTCTTGCATTTCTTTAAGGGCTTCTACATGTTCACCTGCGTTCTCCTCAAATTCTTTGAGAGTGTTGTTTATGTCCTTTTCAAAGTCCTCTATCATCATCATGAGAAATGATTTTAATTCTGAGTCCTGATTTTCTGGTGTGATGTGGTCTTCAGGCCTTGCTATGGTGGGAGAACTGGGCTCTAGTGATGCCAAGTAACTGTGGTTTCTGTTGTTTACATTCTTATGCTTGCCTTTTGCCATTTGGTTAGCTGTAGTGCTACTTGCCCTCACTGGTTCTGACTGGAGTCTGCCTTTCCAGTTATCTTGGTTGTGTCAGAACTCCTCGGAGTTCCAGCTGCTCTGGGTACAGTGGCTTCTCTAGGATATTTCAGGATATGGTGTCTCTACAATAGTAGACTAGCTAGGTGTTTGCTGCTCTGAATGAAGTTGCTCCTCTAGGATGCTTCAGGATATGGTTTCCCCTGCTCTGCAGCTCTGTGGGTTGTGTCCTCTCTAGCATGCCTGCAGCTGTGCAGTCCTTGACCTCTCTTGGGTATTTCTGCAGCTCTGCAGTCCGTGACCTGTGACCTCCCTAGGGCGCCTCGGACTCAGTTTCCAGAGGGGAGCATATTGGCTGGGAGACTGCTCCAGCCACCAGTATCGGGGCCAGGGGTAGAAGGGGAGTGGCTCTCCGCAGGGGCAGGGTCTGGATACCAGGTGCACCCTGGGATCTCCCTACTGCCAGTTGTGCTTCTAAGGCCTAGGGTGGTGTGCGGGTTCTCCTACCTGCTGCTCTGCTGTCCGTGCCCTCCCTAGGGTGGCTCTGGATTTAGTTTCCAGAGGGGAGCAGATCGGCTGGGTGACTGCTCCAGCCACCAGTATCTGGGCCAGGGGTGGAAGGGCATGTGTTCAATTTCTTAATATATTTTTCTATAGTAGTCATCTTAATTTAGTCAAGCTACCCAAGTCTTGCTAAAATTAGACAATTTTCAGTTAGATGTGGAAAGAACACAAAACTTAAATATTATTATTTCTCAATTTAGTACAATCACATAATCTCTCTCTTTCTCTGACACACACACACACATGATAAAGTTTAGAAATGGATCTCAAGAAATTTGACTAACTTGGTTATGAAGTTTATGTGTTTTACTGCCACTCCTCCTTGATTGTACAGCTATATATCACTCTGAGCTTCAAAAAAGTCATAAAATTCCTCACAATTTAATTTCCTTAGTGCAGCCTACTTTAAAAATCTGCAGGTTAAGTTAGTCTTTGTGTGTGTTTGTGTGTGTGTATGTGTGTGTTTCCAAAAATTGAACTTATGGCTCATTTCCTATCTACATGTATTCAGTGATTGCATATGGGTTTTTAATTATCGCATCAGAATAAATAAAGTAGAGCGCATCCTCATATTAAATCTCAGTATCTTGGTCTTGTATTTCCAAAGCCAGGTGTCAGACTGTAGTTGTTTTCATGTCTGCCTTAATACTTCAAAAATCTGTGCAGTTATAAGAGCTGAGGAAATTTTAAATAAATAGCTCTATTAAGTGAGGCCTGGTTGTAGAAGCTTGTAACCCTCTGAACTCAGGAGGCTGAGGCAGAAAGATCCTAAGTTCAAGGACTCCTTGATGTGAGAGTGAACTCCAAGCTATTCAGCAGAGTTCAGTGAGATCTGTCTCAAAATAAAGTGCAAACGATGGCTGGGGATATCATAAGCAGCCAAGAGCTTACTGGGAATATTGAGATCCTAGATTCAATCTATAATACAGAAAAATAGATAAATAATGAACAATGCAATCCTATCCTGGAGATCTCTACCTATAATTATTTGACATTTGGCTTCTGAGGCATGATGCCAATGGTCATCCACCATAGTGGAGCTTGTCTCAAGAAGCTGTGTGTTTCTATGATTATATGTTGAATATTAAGAAATACATTACATTAAAATACAACATGTAATTAAATCACTTTCCAGTATTTAGCATTCATAGGATATTCTACAATATGATACCCTTTTTATCTAAATATTTAAACATTCAAACTTCAACATGAAGCTGCTCTATACTTATCCTTTACAAAGTATGCAATCTCCAACTGATCCTTATACTCAAACAATTTCAGAAAAATAAAGTTATCGTTTTTAAATTTGGACAAAATCTATAGAGATAAACTTCCAAAGTTCAGCATATAATACTCATTTTCTTCTCTAGGTCTCCTGAATGGTAAAGCTGAATGACTCCAGTAATGTGCAAATCTGCTTTTATTGCATTCAAATTTGACAGGCTTATTACCTGATTCTGTTTATGCCAGAGGCTCGCTGTCTTCGCACTTCTATATCCAATTTGTATTTTGAATCTATGGGTGTCTGATTATAGTTGAGTTTCTAAAGATCTACTTTAACAATTTCCTTCAGGACTAACAAAATGAATGAGAGTTCCTGTGAAATTATAAAGGCACTGGGTCAATTTTTACCACATAGAGACTCTATCTGAAAACAGCTCTCTCCACAGATATGACCTTTAAGAACTAAGTTTTAAGTATTTAATGTAAATGATAGGTTTCTCCACTGTACATGTTTTAGAAAGATGTTTTAACTAAATAATAAAAGTACTTCCTTCCTAGGAACGTTCATTTTATTCGATTCTGGGAGATTTGCCTCTCAGTAATGTTTGGTTTACCTTTAGTTGAAGCTTGAATGCTTCCTATAATGCTTGCTTATTTTAGAATAAGCAAGTTTAATAGGAGAATAGAAATGTTTTTGATGGAAACTATCGTGTACAAGGCAAACTATCAGGTGGAAATAGTTAAGCAATTATGTATGAGTAGTATAATTCATGAAGTTATCGAACTTCAAAATGACCACTTGTTATATACAAAACAACTTTAAATTTATATTTTCCTATGTTTATTTTGAACATACTTTTTAGTAATTCTAAAGGGTTTTAGAGACTTGGGTAACATTTTCAAGTTTCCACTCAATGAGATGTTGATTTAGGCTGCCAGATAAGAATCCAGTCTCATATTTGGATATATTAGACATTGAAATACTACAGAAAATGTCACACAGTTCTGCCTGTAATGACTGACAATTCCATCACCATCATAAATCATTTTATTACTGTGATAGTTGCTTAGTAGTCTCCCTATTAGTCTAGGAATTGTCAAAATACCGATGAACCCAGAACAGGAAACACACACACACACACACACACACACACACACACACACACGCCTTGTAATTGCAGTTTATGCCATTGTAAGAAAACAAGGGCCCTGAAGAGGACATACCACAGACTCTAAAGCTTCAGTTACATAGACTGACATATCATGACATGTATTTAATTTTTTTCTATTGAGGATATTTTCATTTATTTCACAGTGATGTGCATTTCTAGATATATTTATTTCTAAAACTTTTTTATAGTTCTTTGGTAAAAGTTATTTTGAATGAACATACCAGATTATGCCCACCCTTACATAGCTAAATTTTAGACAGATGCCATGTCTGAGAAGAGTGCAGTATAGAGAGGCAGGGCCATGTTGGGAGCCGACTTTAGTAGAAAGTGGCTAGATCAACTTCGCAGCCATCTGGAACCATACCCTGATGAAAGACTTGGTTTTCAAAAGCCTATAACAGCTGAAGCACACTTTGATAAATATATTGTTTATCCCACATAGCTTGTTTTGCTGTTTAGTGACCTCAGCTGTATGGTGCACGTGGCATGAGTTCATGGGCTCCTGGCATGGTTTATAAGCTGTGCCCGGGAAGGGATCGGGGGCTCGCCATCTTGACTACCAACTGCTAAGCATCCTGAGTAAACTGCTGTGAGAAGAAACCAGTTGTTCCGTGCCTTAATTCCTGCTGGTCAGGGTTGGCGCCGCACATGGCCACCCATGTAAAGAAGCCCCGGAGAACACAGCCCTGAGAGTTGCCCAGTTCTGCAAGCCCTCAGGGTCCAGAGCAACTAAGATAGAACACAGAATTTAGGAAATTGTAACTTGGAATTATTATCAGTATTGGAGGTTAGCCAGTGATGACCCAGCTATTGTGCTGACTAAGGAATATCAATATCAATATGTATGGGTGTGTGTGTGTGTGTGTGTGTGTGTGTGTGTGTGTCTGTGTGTCTGTGTGTCTGTGTGTACATGTTCACATGCTACATATTTATTTCTGAGAAATAACTAACTTGAAGCAGTACTCTCTGTGTCTAGCATGTATTTACTTTGGTATGCCTGTATTCTCCCTCTAAGTAATTATCTTAGTCTTTAAAATGTTTCAGTTCTTTTTCTCTAAGAACTTGCACAGATAGCAGCATGTGGCACATGCCTTTAATCCCTGCAATAGGGAGTGAGAGGCAGATCTCTCTAAGTTTGAGCACACAACCTGGTCTACTGAGTAAATTCAAAGAAAGACAGAGGTACACAGATAAACCCTGTTGGGAGAATCCAAAGGAAAAGGAAGAAAAAAAACTGCACAGACTTATTTTAGATATTATGACAGCAAATGCTAAAACTATCATTGATCATTTGTAATATATTAATTATATGCTATTTTATAATTTATTACTTGTTGGAAATGTGTACATATGTATAGAATTTGCATATTATTTGATATTGGGCAAATATTTAAACTCTGCACATAATTACTTAGAATTGTACATGTGGGTTTAATTTCTTTTATGATGCATGTTTATTTGCTTATAAAAAAAATTATTCTTATTACCAATATATGAATAGAGGTGAGTAAAGTTCACATCCATAAAATCATTCCAGATTACACACTGTCACGGTATTCTGTGTTAATATGTGTTTAAAAATTAATTGTTTATTATATTCATGTGCACTTTAATTCTCTTCTAAAAATATTCATCATACACTGTTTATGTATATTTTTGACTTACTGAGAATATGAGTTTGTTTAGTGACTTCTTAAATCAGATTACTTTTTCTAATCATAACAATCATCCACAAACACTTCCTAGTTTCTACATTGAGAATCATAGTGATTAACTACTTAACTCTGTTTAATACTGAAAATTTAAAACATGCAACTGCAAATCTGAAAGCAATTGTACTCATGTGCATAGAAATCCATATGTGATTTTCTGCACATGAGTACACTTGATTTCAGATTTAATAAGAGAGTATCAGATTCTCTGGAGCTAGAGTAACAGCAGGTTGTGAGCTACACAACATGGGTGTTGGGGAGCAAAGTCCACTTAATCTATTACAAAAAATGTAAATACTCTTAGTGTGTTTCTCATGAAGCTACTGTTTTAACCCCATAAATATAATGTGAATTTGCATTGCATGTAGATAATGGTAGTTGGCAATAAAAACTTTGTTTAGGTTAATATTAAAATTTCTTTCCACGTCTATTTTGCTTTTCTTTTCCCCTATGAGTACATTTTACAGGTCATTTTTCAAAACATCTGAGAGGTATCTTCAGAAGGGCCCATGCGGGTAAGTACATTTAATAACTCAGTTACTTCCCAGCTAATGTTTACTGTAGTCATGTATTCACATTTGTCATTGTTAAGACTACTGTGTCTTTATAGTTCTCATTCTACATAACTCTTGATTTTTTTCAAAAATATTTTATTACATCTTTGAGAATTTTATATATTATATTTTAATCAAATAATCTCTGCTTAGTATTCCTGACGTTTCTGTGGATTACTGCTTTTTGCCAGCTGTTGAATTTGAGGTCAATCTCTCTTAGTTTGTTCCTGTATTAATTCTATCATCTCTTCCTTCAGGTACCATTAAGCACAATTTTTATGTTCTTTATTGAATCTACATTTAGATGGACTATATTTGGAAAAGAAACGTTTCTCTACAACTTTTGTGTTTCGATTTTTGTTCCCCAGATTGTAGCATTGTTTGAAGGGGGTAGAACTTTGAGCAGGTGGTGCCCTCACCAGCAGACACTGGTATCTAAAGTGGTGCTTTTGATAGTTGTCCCTGTGCTTGTTCTCAAAAACACATTCTGTTTTAGGCAGTGTGTGGCAAGAATCAGTACATGTGTTCCTACCATCATTAACTCTGAGATTCCAAGGCCATGAGGTACTGAGGCAATCTGAAACAGACAAAATCAGTTCTTAACCCTTAAGTTATTTCTTTCTAAAAGTGTTTTTTACAAATTATAAGCAGCTGAGACCCTTCCTAGCTTCAATATTAAAAATACTACTTATTTTGTTTATTTCAAAATTATGTTTCAAAGTGTTTCAATTATCAAATGTCATGCTTTCATTTTTTTCATGTTCTTAATATACTTTCTAATGTTTATAGGTTCGATTTGGCTTTTCATTTTGTTTTTTAATCATCTTACCTGTTTTAACAAGATTCTTGTTTATATATTTAATTGCCCATTATCATTATTTAAGTTAAATTTAAAACAGATAACTATGCAGAATTTCTCTATGCTAGCTAAAACTCTTGGGATGATCTGTGATTATTTTTATACTGTTGGCTATATTCTTAGAAAAATTTTGTTGGTGAGTCTTGAGAATGGGAATAATAGTAACAAAGGATTCCATTCATGAAAAAAATCATATAAGTAAATCAGTAAATTTATGCCATATAATAATTTAGTTTATATGAATAGTACCAGTAATCGTTAGTAACGCACCATGTTACAGCATTACTGATAGGTATTGCTCTTATTTGTGACACTAATATGGGGTAATGTTCATATCTTTGACCTTCTATTGCCACGTCTTACATGGAAACATGATTTCTTTATAGGAAATATGATTTAATAAATAGTAATATGTACATATATTTACTATATATGTATATAATATATATATACATAAGTGTATATTACATATATGTCTTAACATATATACATATATATGTATATATATATATATATATGCATAACTAGTACAGACTGGTATAACTACAAATGTAAATAACAAAATAATAAGTACCTAAATGAACTTATTTCCAAGTAATGGATTTTACTACTTTATTATATTCAGGAATTTCATGTTTACATTTACTGTTTTTGATCAAGTATATCACTTATTCCATCCAAAGCAATTCCTTATTTATTACTTTTTACTCCTTTTCTTTCCCATTACATCTTCATGGACTTTCCAAAATCCTTTTGAATCCATTTAATACTGTTTGTATGTGTCCAGGTTTAGGATCATCTACTGGAATATGGATGGTCTTTCATGTGCCATATCCATAAAGAAAATGGACTTGCCTTCCATCAAGCAGTAGTCAGTTGCCAATATCTCTTCTACTGGTTGAAATTCCTGACAACTTCTGTCTCCACATTAGCATTTATCTACCTTGATCTTGCATTGAGTCATATGATTTCAAATTCTTCAGTTCACTGAATATATTAATATATCAAAGTAACATATAACATAACAGAAATATTGCGAATATATGTATTGTAATATATTCAGACCTTTTATATTTGTTTAAATGGAACACTTAAAATCATGACATAGATGGCTACAATCCGAGGAAGGTTCCTAGTTTTATTGTTTAGCATCATTGAGCAACAACTGAAAAATATATGCTTAGAAATTATTTACTGCTTCTTCCCAAGTTATAACAAAATATGTGTCTCATTTTATTTATATTTCCTTAGCTATGCTAATCTGTTGTGTCTGTTGTTTGTGTTATCAATGCCTTATTAGTAATTTATTTTTTACTGGGAAAAATCTTACCTTAACTCCACTTTATAGGAATAACAATCTTTAATCTTTAAGACATTACAGGTTTGTATCTTTACCAGCCTTTAGTTATACTGTATCTACTGTTTTCTGTCCTATGATCTTATCCAGCCAAAAGATTTTCTTTATTTGTACACGGTATAGATGAATTAAGTGTGAGCAAATTAAATTCGATCAGTAGGAGATAGAAGAGAAGGCTGTTAGCAGAGGAATGCATTTAGATAATTTACAAAGAATTTTAGTTTGATGACCATGAAAAATACAAGCTGTGCTATATTGTGATAAACCTGACATTTTTGGCATTAGGCTGAGATGAATTTTCCACTCAAAGAACTCAATGACATGCTTCTCCTTTTCCCTTTATTAAGGGAAGAATCCTGAAAATTTTTTGGCTTATACTTTGTAGATTAATTACATGCATGATGTTTTGGCTCATTTCTGTGCATTTTAATAGACCTATTATCCATTTTCTACAAGATAGAAATATAGTAGATAAGAAAATAGCCTCCACAGAGGAAACACCATTTACATGGTTCAGATACACTTTCACAGGCATGAATTATACTTTGAGAAAATGGAAGCACTGCTTAGCCTTGAAGTTTATTTAATATATGACAGTAAATATTCCATAAGTCTATTCATAATGCTACTTAATATCTCATTTGTATACATACAGACCTATAGGAAAGCATCATATTGTTTTTTTGAAGCATTGAAAACCTTGAAATAAATCTATCTCTAAAAAATATACATATCAACTCTATAAATATTAATTTAAAATCATATTTTCTTTCTCCACATAAATTTCCCTTAAAAATACTAATATCTCAATACCATTCATAATTTGGTGACTATTTAAGAGGGAAGACACACTTTAAATTTTATCATTTTCACTTATGTGCACTTTTGTGTGCCCACATGAGTTTATATGTATGTGTACCTTATGCATGCAATTACCCATGAAGTCCAGATGATATACATTTCTGTGGAACTAGAGTAATAAGTTGCTAGGAGCAGCCAAATGTTGGCAAAAAAAAAGCAACTGTATGTCCTCTTCAAGAATAGGAGTTATTGTGATGTGTCTCCAATCTGAAACAAAAACACTACTTTAAGTATGTACTTTGAAAAACTTTCTGGAAACTGTTTTCCTAATTCAATCCCAAAGTCTACAATTTGCTGACAAGAAGCATGGTCCTGTTACAGCAAAACCACCCACCCTTATACCAACTGTTGTCTTAATAAATGTTTTATTAGTGTAAAGAGGAAATATGAATGACCACAGAAACTCTAAAAAAAAATAAAACATTTAATAACATGTAATATTCGATTTCAGATTCTGAGATTTAGTCCATTGTCTTCATGGAGGAAACATGATAGCTCACAGGCTTACATGGTAGCTTAGAGTTCAACATCAAGAATAGATGCCAGAGGGAAGAAAAAACGTCATGGCACCTGGCTTAGGCTTCTGATCCCTCAAAGTTTCCATCCCTGCTGCCCCCCAGTGATACATTTCCTCAAACAAGACCACACCATCTCAATTAGTGCCAGTTCCTGATGACTAAGTATGAAAAATAAAAGCCTATGGGAGGTCATTTTTGTTCAAACTACAACCTATCCTATGTATTTTAATTGTTTTCACTCAGAAAACTTACTGTCTAGCCACATCTGTCATGTTGACACTCAATTCATTATATATAGCTTTTCTGTACTGTATTATCACTCTTTTACATATATGAGCCTTTCTCCTCTAAAAGAAAAATAACTTTATCTACCTATATATTTTTTTAATGTTTAATTCTGACCCTCCAGGATTAAGCACATTCTTTTCATGTCATTGATATGCTAGCAGGAGTTGGGATTATGAAAACCCTGATTATGGAAACATAGCCATTTGAAGATTATGATAGCAGGTTTAACACAGATTACTTGGAGAAGATAAAATTTATGTCTCATTACTTCATATAATCATTTATTATAAAACCATAGAAAAACAGGATGGATAGGAGAGGATCTCGCACGGCTCACTTCTTACTTTGTTCTTTGAAGTGTAATAACAGGAGTGTTGACCATGTTTCAGTCGATAGCCATATTTCAGACATGGGCAACACTACATGATATTATGAAAACCTGAAGAAGACATGAGGTTTACTTGTATTGGAAAGGATCTTGGAGAATGTAGAGTGGAAATTATTAATTGTATTTCATATTTTTTCATTGAATACATGTATTAAATTCTCATTATAAATTTAAAAAGAGAGAAAGAAGAGAGGAGAGAGTGAGAGAGAGCAAGAGCAAGCAAGAGTTAGAGAAAGAGTAGGTTGTTGAAAGTTTTTTGCATAGTCCTTCTAATGCCAAAAATCTATGAATAATTCATACTAAAACATTAAAAAACTAGTTGACTATGTTATATATATTATTTTTTCAGTGTAACTTAATGGACTGACTTGACAGACTGATCATAGTTTGACATCACTTGATTCATAATTATAAGTGCTTTGCAGTATAAAATATATAAATCACACAGTAATCTACTAAAACAGTAGATTAAAATATTAAGCCAATGTCCTTATTTTAGGTTTGTACAATATTATCTGGTTAGACTGATGATAATTTGTTTGCATGCAAGAGTCATTGAACATAAATTAACAGTTCATCAGACAAATTTTCCTGTGAAAGATCTGTATGTAAGAATTCAATTCATCTATTATAAAGCTATATAATCCATCATGTATGTAGGCTACGTTTACATACATCACACCATATAAAGCATATACTATACCCATTGTATTATATTATTTTCTGGAGAAGATCTTGAAGGTTAAGACTCTCAGTTAAAGTTAAAATTCAGCTAAATTAAAGTTAACACTTGATCATTCACACCAAGAAGACATGATAGTACTAAATCAGAATAACTTAATCTAAAAACATGAATATTCTCATGACTTCTTTCTACTATTTGTTTTTAAATGATGAATTAGCTAATCTTTAATATACTCAACAAATTTATAACTTGTGTTAAAATTTTAAAATAACTCAAAATGAATCATTTAATTCTTCGTTTCTCTGAAAGCTAAATGTTTGCACCCACTTTTATATGCCAGTGCAGTTTTATGGTTTTATCTGTATCTTCTAAAAATTACTGCATAAAAATATATTAGAGGAACAGAAAGAAAGCAAAAAGCAATGATGACTTCTTCACTTTCTACAATATTTCTGTTATACCTTCAGTATACTCACATGTTGCAGTTTTGACAGCAAAAACAAATATACCTGTTTACTTCCTAACCAAACCTGGAGGGTCTTTTTATGCCTGAATAGATAGGTGTCTCTGAAGATGATTAGAAAAACAGTACAGAAATAATTTAGTATGCCATGTATCTGATAGGGAGATCAAAAGTTTAAGAAAAATAAATGAGAATCTTAGAACAAGAAGATTTAGCATTGCCTCAGGCAATATTCAAGAGAAACATTTTAAGAAAATGCAACCAATAAGGACTGGAGGTGGAAATTATGATAGTTGTATGACTTAAACAGATATCTCTGTATCTTGTAGGAACATTCAGAGTTATGCCGGTTATCCATAAATCCTTAAAATGAAACATTTCATAGTCTGCTTAGATTTTTGTATCAAAAGGCGGAAGTTTCCAAGTGCAACTTCTACAGCTGTCTTTTGCATCAGAAAGACTGACCAAACAATAGACTTTCTGGTTTAAGCTCTTAGCTTACAGTCAGTCAGCTTTCAGTCTTCTGGAATATAAGAGAATATAGTTAGCATTTAGTGAATTATTTGAAGAAAATGGATATTGTATGAGGGAGACTTTAAGAATGTGAAGTGCAAGAAGAAAAAAGGGAGAAAAACATGGTTTTGGAAAATTTGATCCATAATAGTACTCGGACTTGCCAACTTCTGTGAATTTCCTTTTCTTTCCTTTGCAAAATATGGAGAATGGGATAGGGTGCATACGCTGTTATGTGCAGAGACTTGATGTAGCATTTTTTGAAGGACACTGGAGGCACTGTAATGTAGTACTTATGAGAGACAAACTACACATAGAACCAGACATCAAAATTCAACTCCTCTACAGGCAATTTTGTTTTTCTTCTTTGTATGTGAGGAAGTATCTCACTGAAAATTTCCTGCTCTGTGATTGTCTTGACTCACTGACTATACCTGCCTTTCTTACAGATCACACCTCATTCATTTCCATCTCTCTAGTATGTTCTACTTATTATTAATAAATATGCTTCAACTGTTATTGCCACGTATAGAAATGCAATGGGGCAGAAATTCTCCTTTGGTTTTTAATTGAAAATAGATTCTTCTGTAAGACAATATACTCCAACTAGTTTCCCCTAGCTCCACTCCTCCTGCCTTGTCCAACCTCCTCCCCAACCCCTCCCTTGATTTACTCCTACTGTTTGCTTTTCAGAAAAGGGCAGACTTCAAGAAATGACAGACATACAGAACAAAACAAAATATAGTAAGACAAGGCAAAAGCCCTAATATAGATGCCGGACAAGACAGCCAATAGGAGAAATATAGTCTTCAAAGCAGGCAAAAGAGTCAGAAAACCACCAGGTTCCACTATTACTAGTTTCACAGAAACACCAAGCTAACAGCCTTTACATGTACTTCACAAACCTGGTGCAGACACAATAACCACATGTAACTTAATATTTCATTCTGAAACCATGTGAGCTCTGCTTAGTTGATATATTGTCTATGTTTTCTTGGTGTCTTTTATCCCATTTGACTCAAAAAGACTTTCCTTTTCCTTTTCTGGGCTGAATCCTGATCTCTGAAGGGAAAGACCTTACTAAGATCTCAAATTTAGACTCTCTTTCTATGTAATGTGGGTTTTCCCACCAGCTCCCACCTGCTTCCCGAAGTACTTCCTTTGATGAAGACCAGACAGTGCAAGAATCCATTGGTGGTGGGATTGCAAACTGCTCCAATCATTCTAGAAATTAATATGGTGGTTCCTTAGAAAATTGGAAATAGACCTACCTGAAGACCCAGTTATACATCTCTTGGGCATTTACCTAAAAGATACCTCACTATACATAGTTGACATGTGGTCTACGATGTTCATGGCAACTTTATTTGTAACAGCCAGAAGCTGAAAACAACCCAAATGTCCCAATAAAATAATTGATACAGAAAATGTGGTAAAATTAAACAATGTATAGGAAAGGAATGATAGGATCAGGTAAGGGGAAGACAGTAGAGAAGCCCAGAGGGCCAGCAGAATGAATGGAAATATGCAGCCTCAGAAGTTGAGAGGTACATAGACCCTGCAGAAAGTACCACAGATCTGAGAGGTGATAAACTCTCAGGATTCAATGGGAGTGACCTTAGATGAAGTTCCCAACAGTGGGGAAAGGGAACTTGTAGAGTCTACCTTCAGTAGATACATAAGGCCTCAAGAGGATAAATGGTTTTATTCACCAACAACTTAAATTTATTTATCTACTGTTTAGTTAATGGACATCTACATTTTTTCCAGTTTCTGGCTATTATGAATAAAGCTGCAATGAACATAATTGAGTACATGTCATTGTGGAATGATGGAACATCCTTTGACTACATACCCAGGAGTGGAATAGCTGGATCTTCAGGTTGACTCCCAATGTTCTGAGGAATCACTATTACTGATTTCTGTGATGGCTATATGAACTTACAGTCACCTCAGAAATAGGGAAGTGCTCCAGGTGCTTCACATCCTTATTAGCACAAGCTGTCACTTCTTTCATTGACATTAGCCAATTGACTTCTGCCCAGTGTAAGATGGAATCTCAAAGTACTTTGATGTGGATCTCCCTGATGGCTAAGACTGTTACACATTTTTCAGTGTTTCTCAGTCATTTGAGATTCTAGTCTAGTTCAATTGATAAACTCTATAAGGAACAAGTTTCTACAGGGGACCAAAATTAGGTAGAGCCTGAAGAAAACAAAGTGATTGACATACTTCTGTGGAGAAACTTTGTCCAACATTTGCTTGTATTAATCAATAGTCTTATGTTACAGGGTAAAAACAAATCTAGATACTCATGTGATTTTCTCAACTTTAAGCAGGAAAACAAGACTGAACATAGCTTTCTTTTAAAAATAGGACCTTTTTTTGTTCTAATTGAGTTTTGGCATTAAAACATAAGATTGAATGATTGAGTAGAGAGGCTAATGTGCTAGCATCATTTTGAGTTATTCAGTAGACTTCCAAGTCCATTGTGAATCTCAAATGAAATGTTGTAATAAGCAATGTGAGATTTTAAAGAAGGAAGAAAATATCATGTGATATTGTAGCATATCCTTTGGATTTGGCAACATTGGACACTACTACTGTGTTTATTCCCTTTCATTCATTTCCAGTTTGACATAAGGATTGGTTTTATATTTCATTTGTTTTTCTGTTTGCATTGTTTGCTTAATTTTCTTGTATTTATTTTCTTGGATATAGATTTTGGCATTTTATGCCATAGTTTCTGAACCTTTGGTTTTATTTTCATTTAAATCTTAATGATTCATGACTGACTAGGCAATTTCCGATCAATAATCTGATCTCTATATTTTCCATTGGATTTTTTCCATAACCAAAATCAGGAAAATAATTTATCATTGGTCTAAAAGAACACCTGCCTTCTATGATATTTAATCATTCTCCTTTCTATGTCATTCAACCTATCATTCTTGTCATCCCGACCTTCTTTATGTCATCTAACCACTTATTGCCTGACAGGAGGATGGAGTGATGTCACTTGCTCTCTTCATTCCCTCCCACTGTTTGTCACTCAGCCCTACTCATGATCTTCCAGATAATCTACCAGATAGATCTTCCAGTTCTAAAAGACTAGTCACACCTGAGTATCTAAAACCAATAACTTGGTCAATATATTACATTTGGAAAATGAGCATTACATTCCAAATTCGTGCTCATGACATTTTCGGTTACTGAAGAAGTCTGAAATATACGTTTAAAGTCTCAACTGCCCTCCTGTGCTGAGGCTGTCACGAAAATGTAAATGCCTTTTCCCTTTGATCTGCTGTGCCACTTTCTTCATATAAATCAAACTCTTGGCTTACATTTTAGATGACTAAATCTTCTTGCTATGAGATGCTTATAGAGGAGAATGAGTCCTCCCCTATGTGACAACTGCAGTATTTCACAAAGGTCTGACCTTTCTTCTGGCATAAGGTCATAGACTAAATCATAGCCAGCAGCATAAATTGCTGTGGATTGGACCACAGAACTTATAACTGTGTGTTACTTAACATCCCACAAATAATCTACCAGATTTAGACATTTGTTCCCTAATTTAACTCTTTAAAAAGAGATCACATCAAATGAATCTGAGTTAACATCTGAATACACACACACACACATATGTGTGTATATATATACATGTATGTGTATATATATATATATGAATTACTAAAATGGAAAATTAAAACATGCCTTATTTTAAATATTTGTTTTCAATGAAAAATTTACTTTATTTATGCTATTTGCTCTCAATGATTAATTGGATATCTTTTGAGAGTCAAATATGATCTAGGCACCTCTACGTTAGAAATACTAGGATGTTCTAGGAAGAATCCTACAAAACTAATGCAATTTATCTGGAGGAAAATGTTTGTTCCTTGAAAAAGAAACAAATGCATCCTGAGAATAAGTAAATTTGAAAAATAATATGTAATGCTTACCTGCTCAGTGAAATGGGGATTATATCCATATGAATTCTTGAAACTCAATTGTTGTTAGACTTGTCCAGAAAAAAAAGACTGTCATTTTTTTCCACCCAACCAGGTCACCTTCCTTTATAGGAATATTTATATAATATTCAATAAAGAAGCTAAATTCTTATTTATTCTATTCAGCCACAGTTGACAGTATATATCTATCATAAGCATGGAAGTCTAAGCACACATTTCCATCTGTACTCATGACAGCTTGTTTGTATAAGGAACAGGGTCTATGGTTGCCATTAGGCATGGACTCCGTGGGAAAGAGTTTCTGCTCAAAACAAGCACTGGGATGTAGGATTGTGCCAGGGCCATGCTGTCTGTAAGTATTGATTGTTGAAAAATTCTGGTTAAGGGAAGAACATTTATCTGGAACATAGTGTAGATACACTGACTTAGTAAAACTGTATCAAAGCAATGTGGGATTTATTAGTAAGCAACAAAAGTTTCTGGCAAAAATATATTGACAAGCAAAATAAGTAAAAAGAAAAAAAGCCAACATTTATAAATAGAGCCATTTTGACAAAATAGGGATATAAAAGACAAACTATCATGGTATAAGGAAACTACACAGACTAAATAAAATCTACAGGAAGTTTTATAAAGCAGAGAGGAAATGAAATAAAGTTAATATCAAATATGATGTATATATTCTTATATTTTTATTTCACATCATCAACAGATAAAAAGCTATGTAAATTAATGATTACATGGTATTTTACTGAGCTTGAAACACACTTATATACCCTTTGTGTGACTGAAATAAAAGACGAAAGCCAAGTAAAAATGTTATAATAAATTAGAATATCCTGATTTCATTGTATTTGTTCCTGTACTCTGGGATGGATTTTGATAAAGTAAAATATGTTTCATGCCCTAGAGCAGCTTTGAAACTAATCTAGATCAGAGGGAAAAGAAAAAAATCTATTTTCAGATGTTATAGTACTTATAAGAAATGTTAAGGCATTCATTGGGAAACTATCATGACTAAATAACAAGTTTGGCAACATATGAGTACCAGAACCATGTTAAATAAATAGCATTTCTATGTATTGCCAATGTACAAAGTAAGATAATAAGTTTTCTTTCAATAATATCAATAGAACTGAGATGCTTAAAAGTGCATTTCATAAAAATCTATGTAATATAATTAAAATTTTTAAGCATTATAGAGACAAATGAAAGCAGATATCAACTCATAATTAATGGAAAGAGTTCCTATATTCATGAAACAGGAAAACCAACGCTCCAGGGGATGAAAATCCAATGCACAATATATGCATATTCTGAAAGCCTCATCACCATCTCACCCCATCTCTTATTGTGAAGAATTTTACCAATCTGTCTTAACTTCATATGGAAATTCAACATTGATAGTCTAAAGCCTTGAAGACGAAAACACTGGAGAATTCACAATACCTCATGTCAAATGAAATAAGGAACTTCCAGAGAGAGGATATTAGAATAGTGGTACAGGAATAAATAATGAGTAAAAAAAATGGGGTTAGAAAAAAATACATATATTTAATATAAATATTCAGTTAGAGCTGTCAGAAGCTGTAAGTACAAGACAACAAGAGGGAGAATAATTTAGTTAATAATTTGATATGAAGCAAATGGACATATTTTAAGTTAACATGGACCCTAGGGACACATCATACAGAAAAAGTAGTTCACTATTTTTCATAGTCTGAAATGTGAACAAAAATTCTGATGATTCTTGCAAACAAATATGAACCTATGCAATATTGCTTTCAATAATTTTTCTTACATATACATTAAAAGCTTAAACAACTATAACTAACATAATTTAATTCATCAAGATTGAAAGTTTCTGCAAGAAATATCATTATAATGAATAGACAACAGTTACAATTGTAGTACATGTTTGTAATTACTGTGTCTGGGAAAGAACATCTATCCAGAGTATGTTAAGTTCTTTTGTAAATCATTAAGTATAAAGACAAGGATCCTACTTATAAAACAATTTTATAATTAATCAGATATTTACCTGACAGCGTGTGACTATTTTATAAAAAATGAAAATATATAAGCTATAGTTTTTATAAGTAAAATGTAAATAATATCAATATAATATTCATTTACATGTTATATTATTTATGGCAATAACTAGACATCATAAGGAGAGCTAGAGCATAGGAAATTTGAACCTGAATGTGCTGTTGGTAGAAGAGTGGCATTTGAATGTAACTTTGAAAGAAGATTTTGACAATTTTTGAAATAATTAGTGTTTGTGATGATACAGTATAGAATGAATATCATAAGCATATGGCATTAAAAGCATTTGCACAATTTTATATGCTAGTTTTTATTTTAGCAGTTTTCATTAATCCCAATATTAGAAACTATGAAATATTAATTCAATCATTTTATTAAGGTCTAAAAGCATATGCATATGTACTACATATTCTTAACACAGTATAAGAATAATATGATAATGGATATTGTAATATTCTTCTTAAAACATGATCACTGAAAGAAGTAAGTTTGGAAAGTTGCATACTATATGTCTTATTTTATAAAAGATGATGATAACTTACAGATAGAGAGGAGATACATTTGTATCTGTTATGATGGGGTAGTTGAAATGAAAAGTAAATGACTGATAAATGTACTCTATAAATCTTTTCTTATGTAACTATATATTCAAAATTGATTTTGACGATGGCTGAAATATAAAAATACATTGAAGTATTCCTAGTAAGGAGGATGTAGCATGGAGAAGAAGAAATATGAAAACTCTCATATACAATCAACATTGCCAGTTCTGCTACTATAGGCCCATTCTAAGTATGACGAAAGTCATATGGACCCATTCCATTATTGTTTATATTTATAAAAACATAGCCCAGAGTTGACCTAATGTCAGTTTGGGGAAACAAAGAGAAGAAAGTACTGTTCTAAGAATTAAGAAAGGGCATTATGATTGTAATGGTAGATTCAATCATCTCATGAGCAATCTAGTTATAAATTATCAAGCTTAATAGAGAGGGGTAAACACTTGTATGTGCCTTTATATGCAGATTGATGAACACTTGCCAGTACATGGATTTGCCACAAGAATGTCAACATGGGACAAAGTAGATATTCACAGACATAAGTGCTGAAGAACTTCTGAATTAAGATAAAGTAGAAATCATATAAAATATGGTAATAATCTTCCAAATAAATTCAACAACAATGAAAAATTGAATTTCATGTTCAGGAATACAATGAGAATAATATAAGACAAAAAAACTAAGAAAGGTTATTTTAAAACAAAACCAAACCAAAGAAGTATTCATTTCTAAAGCAATGTAAAGAGATGTAAGAGTAGCTTCAATAAAGAAAAGGAGTAAGATCAATTTAAATTTAAGAGTGAATAAAATACTGATATAATGTCAGAATGCTCTGCATTCTTTTAAAGAAATTAGAAGTAAATCTGGCCCAACAACAACTCCAAGGTACTTCAAATTGTCATGAAACAAACAAACAAACAAACAAACAAACAAAAAACCTCTATCTACCTGTTTGGGAGGGTCTTTTCTGAAAGATACAGCATGTGACAAAAACAATATGAGAGAGTTTATCTTATATTTCATCTTATATTCTATCATTTAGAAGAATGTAAGGCAGAAGGAGTTTGTATTACAGGCAGTTGCTCTTATAATACAAACATTCAGAAGAAAAGAACAATAAATGTACTACTATTAGCAATTATCATTGTACATCTTTGTACACTCCAAGATAACTTTTCTAGGGAATGCTACCACCCACAGTGGGCATGTCTTCCTACCACAATTAAAACAATCAATATATTTTCCCAAAATAAACAAACCCAAAAGCTTATCTCTCAAGTAATTATAATTTCTATAGAGTTGACAGTTAATAATAATCACTCAAGAGCTATGAGCAACTCCTATGGGGAAAACGATCTAGCAGCAGTAGGATTAATGCATTGGAATGAGAGGAAGAGATAGGATGAGAAGCACAGAGAAGCACAGAGAAGGATATCAGTGATAGAACAGGATACTGATTATATTTTCCCATGAGTTCAAAGCTAGTTTTGAGTTACAATTTAGAAATTATCTTCATTGGGGTGAGATGTAGGAGTTCTGAACCTTCTGAGACTGACTACTTCATAAATGCTGAATGTTTAATAACAGACTGAGTTTTGTGCTCTTCACTACCTAGAACATGCTCTGCTCATTGACTGATACCCCTGTTACTTTATTATTGATGGATTATGACTATAATATTTTTATATATCCTTTCAACAATTTGAACACTCAGTAACATGAGGGATTTAGATTTTAAATTGTTTACATTTTATTTATAATTTAGGCAAAACATATAGTCATACCATCAGATTTAATAAGATTAGTAACTCAAACATTTAACAAGCTATCAGAGAGGAGACAAATTTTTCCTTCTTCTGATATCCCAAAAATGATGTCATGTGAAAAGAGTAAGACTTCAAATTTCAAAAGCACATCTAAAATGACACACATGAGTCCAGTGAAACTCCATTTTATATAACAGTAAACAGGCTTTAACTTTGACCTTTTTGGAAATGCTTCATTTGATGAAGTAAATACTATCATTACTATTTCTAGAGATCCTGAATTTTTGGCTTTATTTTATTTTGTAGAATTAAAAAATTTTGCATTTAAATATATTTTAATCATATTCTTTACCCTCCCCAAGCTCTTCAATATGCTCTCTCTCTACCTACCCAACCACTTTTTAGCTTTTCTCAAAAACAACTAAAAATTCAACCTAACACCAAACCACCTAGAATAAAGAAAGCAAATTAAAATCATCCTTCCAAAAAACCACACCAAACTGTAATCAGATGAAAGCTCACAAAGAAAATTATGGAGTCCATTATATGAACATGAGGCCTGTCCTGGAATGGTTGATATAAGGAATGAAACTCTACTGGAGAAATCTGATTTTATTGTCTCAGCAAGTATCAGTGCCAGCCCAGTTCTTAGTATTTTCCCTAGTGGATAGTTTTTTTTTATATATTCATTCATTTAAAAAATGATAGAATATAATATCATAAGACAAAAACTATTACATCAAAATTGGACAAGATAGATGAGAAGACAAAAGTTGGGAGAGAATGCATTCCACATAGAACACCCTGGGGAGGAGGTAGACATTCTAGTCACACTAAGGTCTATTGTTACTGGCATTGGGTGGGACAAAAGGACTGAAGCCCTGATGGCCAGCAGAAAAAATGGAAAGAGGCAACTTTAGGAGGTAGGAAGTTGCAGGGGACCCTGCAGAATGTACCAGAGACCTGGGAGGTGAGAGACTCTCAGGACTCAAAGAGAGGTACCATAGATAAAATCTCTTATAATGGGGAGAGGGAACTAGTAGAGCCTACCTTAAGCAGAAAGACAGGACATCAAGTGAGGGAGGGAATTGCCATTCTACAGTCACAACTCTGACCCACAATTACACCTGTCTGAAAGAATTGCTGGGATAGAAATGGAAAGAACCCCAAGGAAAAGAAGGTTTAGTAACAGACATTTAGTGGGATACAGCTCAAGTGGAAGTCTCTAGACCTGACACTATTACTGAGGCTATGGAGTGCTCACAAAAAGGAACCTATCATTACTGTCCTCCAAAAGACTGAACAAGCTCTGAAGGAGTAAAATTCAGATATTTGCACCCAACTAATGGACAGAAGATGCTGACCCCTGTGGTTGAATTATGTAAAAGCTAGAAAAAGCTGAGTAGGTGGACGACCCTGTAGGAGGACCAACAGTCTCAATTAACCTGGACCTCTGAGATCTGTTAAACACAGAACCATCAACCAGGCAGCATATACCAGCTCATATGATGCCCCTAACACATATACGGCAGATGACTGCTGGATCTTGGATCAGTCAGTCAGAGAAGATGCACCTAATTCTCATGAGACTAGAGGCCCCAGAAAGTTTAGAGGTCTTATGGGGTTGGGCTGGGGGCTGGGAACATCCTCGTGGAGACAGAGGATTAGTGTGGAGGTATGAGATATAGAACAGTTGGAAGGTGGCCCAGGAGGGGAATTAAATCTGGAGTTTAAAATAAATAAATAAATAAATAAATAAATAAATAAATAAGAGATTATTTTTAAAAAAGAAAGCAAACTATTGAAGAACATATTATAGGAAGCTTATTTACTTAAGTCCAAGTTTTCACAAAGAAAATTTTTATATTTTAAATTATTGGGTTTGTATGAATCATGTTCAATTATATACATTTAAAATAAGTAATATTTATGCATCTGAAGTGAACATATGCTTTTTTGTAGATATGCTTTTGTAGTTATATAGCTTTAAATACACAAAGATAACAAATGTTTCATGTACACAATTTTTCATTTTAAATTCTATATCTACTTAATCTTATGCTTTCATGTTCAATCAGATTTTTGGAATTCTTATTCTTTATGTTGAAATCTTAACGATACCATCTTTCTTTCATTATATATTTTTGGAAGGTTTGTTGAAATAAAGTAGGTGTGGTTACATGGATTTATGTCATACATTGATTTTTCTTATCTACTCAATTTAAATATCACAAATACTATAGAAATGACTTTTGTCATTAAATTTAATTAATCCTCATAAATATTACAAAAATCTTACTGTGCTTATTAGATTTGTCAATCTAAGAAAGCCATGGTCATTGGAGATAAGCAGAAGTCAACTGAGAGAATGCCTCCAAAAGACTGGCCTTTGGGTAAGCCAGTTTTGATTTTTATTGAATAATGATGGATTTGGGGAGAAAGGCATACATCACAATAGGTGGTCGTGAATTGTATTAAAATGTAAGCAGTCTTCCTACATAGTTCTACTTCAGTTACAGCCTCTAGATCCTTACCTTCTTGAGTCTATGTCCTTACTTTCTCAATCGTGAACTGTGATCTGCACATGTAAATCAAATATGGCCTTTCTCCCAAGTTGGTTTTGGTCATGTTCTTTATCACAGCAATAGAAGTAGAGTAGGTCACATGCCATCACTCATCTTCCTACATCCTTACCACTAGACATTGTTACCTGTGAATTCTGTTATCATTGTTGGCATTATTATGGTCATTTTTACTCTGCTGTCATTAGTACCTATAAAAATATCATTAGAATTGAGCCAGCAAATATTTGTTTATTGAACAAACAAATGATTGTTTAGATAAAATTGGCAACACACTAGGTCCAATGCATAGGAACCCTGGATTAAGGCTGTAATCTCTCACCATCTTGTTGGCACCTCTCTCACCATCTTGTTGGCCCCATGTATAAATTTTAATGATGTATTTTCCTATTTTCATTGACCCATTTCTAACATTTTCTTTGATTTTATGAATTGCCTGAAAAAACTTAAGAGTAACAGTAATAAACAGCATGAACATCTAATTCAACAACAATCCCTTAAAAGGTTGACATTTTTAACTTCAGAAAATGGTAATTACAATGAAAATAGCTTTGTGGGCTGCAAAGTTGGATTTGTTTCAGTAACTCAGTCTTTATAAACAGATATGAGTACAGGGGGAAAAAAAGCTGCCTGGTGCTTATGACGTGGTGTCTAAATTTATTCACATTAAAAAAATGATTCCGTAATGAAGTGTGAATAATGAAGTTTAGCTTAGGGCTGTCTGAGAAGACGAGCATACATTTATATATTTATCTTCTTTAGTATTAAATAGGATGTAACATAATTGCCCCTAGCATAATATATTTTCACCCATACTTGCCATCTGTAATGGCAATTTGTTCAATAGAATTTGAAGAAAAGTTTGTAGAAACATAAGATTTTTAAAACACTTAATAAACTATGTTTGTTTACTTGATATTGTTTGAACTCATCACACTGTCAATTTATTTTTATTATTTACCTGTAAAAATATAATGTCGGAAATTACTCCTCTTACATTATTTTACTATCACTAATTGATCAGTATGGTCTAGTTTTTAAAAACACAAACCTTGCCACAAAACACCAATCTGAGACAAAGGAAAAGATTAATAACCTGTTCTCTTCTATGCTTACTGTCTTCTGCTCACTATATGTCACTGGAGGGAACTGTCCGTCTTGCTTATTATGGCAAATTAAATCTAAACACCACAACAGCACTTATAAACCACTGCACGCATTTTTTTTCAATTCTAAATAAATAAATAAATAAATAAAAAGAATGCAAGAAGAAAAGTGAGTAAAACACTGGTAATTTGTTTAGCTGGTGGTGCAGGCTGTTCTCCGATCAAATTTTGTTTCCCAGAGGAAGGCATCAGTTTTAAATTACACAGCAAGCAGGGAAGAGAAAGGAGGCAAGCAATCAAACCCTTCCCAGGAGGGGAGAGAAGAAGGCTACTGCTCCAGAGTTCCCATTTAATTAATAAACACCTTCATTTCTGTAAGTTAATTTACCTCAGGAAATAAGCTTAGTTTTAATTATATTGCCTTATGTCATGTTTTATAAAAGGTACACGAGGTTCATTGACTTTCTCTTATTATTGCTTTGACTCTTTCCAAAAATATTGCATGTAGATTAAGTTCTGAGGGAACATAGCATGATCTACAATTATTTGAAATGCAATATTTTCATCTTTCCCCCATGTTAGTGGCAATTAGATAGATGAAAGCAGAGTGCTGTATTTAATTTTCATTAAAAACTAGGTTGACTTTTCCAGTTATGTAGGGAAGATTGAACACTGTGCGCTGTTTACATTAGTGACACAAATACAAAAATGGGAGCTGAATTTTGTCAAGTTTAAAAGAAGACACAAGTACTCATTTCAGAATTTATTTTCTTAATATTGTTCATAATTATGTTTAGATTTTAGTGAAGTAAATAGTTGCTGGAAAGTATATCTATCTATCTATATCCATCTATCTCTATCTATCTCTATCTATCTCTATCTCTATCTATCTCTATCTCTATCTCTATCTCTATCTCTATTTCTATCTCTATCTCTATATCTATATCTATATATGTATGTATGTGCAATTATTTGAAACACTCCTCTTAGAATAAGCCAAGAAATTCAAAACAATTGATTATAGATACCAACTTCAGAGACATTGTAATATTTGCTTTAGAGTATATTTGTATTCAAATGAAACTGAATCTGGGGCCAGTTGGATTCTCACAGTTAATGCAAGAGAATAGAACAGATCTTTCCTTTGTTTCCTAGAAGGAAGGGTTGTAGCATGTAACTTACAAGCTTAGCTATTCAATTCAATTAATTCATGAGATAAAAGTGTTCTTTTGTGTGTGCATCACTAATCTGGTAGTCAGGGAAGCATCCCTTAAGTATAGAATATGGGTTAGCAGAATGACACTATTATTGTTTAATATTTAGTGTTTGACTTAAATGTTGTATTTGTTATCAGAATAATATTAATAAATATAGGTATTGAGGCTTCATCAAATATTTCAGCCATGTTTGTAAAATGATTATGTTGCAGTTTTATAGGGAATAGAGATATACCTGAGTCTCTGCTAAAATCCTTTTATTTGACATGGCCTGTCCTAGTTGTTCGGTTTTTGTTTGTTTGAATGTTTGTTTTGTCAACATGACACAAGTTGCATTTATACGAAAAGAAGAAACAACAATTGAGAAAATATCTCCATAATAGTAGGCTCCAGGCAAGTGTGTTGAGGATTTTTTTTGTTTGTAATTAGTGGTTGACAAGGAAGAATCAAGCTCATTGAGGTTAGTGCTAGTCCTGGTGGTCTTGAAGTGTGGTTAGACTGATCAAGGGAGGAGGAGCAAAGCATTCAGCAGCCGGTATCCATGGTCTTTGAGTCAGTTTCTGTTACTACCTAGACTTCCTTGGACAACAAACCTCAGCTCTGAGAAGAAGTGCTAGAAATTGACTGAGTTTCCCGTACGTGGTACCAGGCAGGCACTGGGCTATGAGAAGTCGCAGGACTCTGCCCAGAAGTAGAGAGGTCTCAGTCTGAAGTCCTGTAGGAGCAGAGCTCCTGAGTAGGGGTCTCTGAGCCAAAGCGGCTAGATGAGAAGACTTGGACACCCAGATGCCTCTGGGAGCCATGGAAGAACTGAGATGGAGTGGGCATATGGGCTGGGCTGGGCTGCCACCGAGAGGGAGGAGAGGGAGAGAAGCTTCCGGTAGTGCCCTTTGGGGTAGAGACTCTCAGTTGTCTGGGTCACGGCTGCTTGGCTAGCTTGCATGATGGACGTAGAGATTAAGCAGTGGCTTGGTAGTGAAGAATGAAAAATCATAAAAATCATTTTTATAGAATATATACATATATAGATGCTTTTTAAGTTCTTTTAGGGACATGGAAACTTTTCTCTGAAACAAGCCAGGCCAGTTTCAGGAACTGGCTGTAAAGAATGAAAGTCATTCAGGTGGTAAAAACACAATGACAGGGCTGTGGCTCTATGGCTGGAGTTAGTGAGAAATAGTTAATAGATAGTTGACAGGGTAGGGCAGTGATATGGTAAAACCACATTTTTGAGAAAAATGATTGTACTGAGTAATTTCCATGGCTATTAACCTTTCAGGGTGGGTTTCTCTGTAATGTTTTGCTATTCTTATGTTATGTATCCTTGGCAACCCCTCACCCCCTTCCCACTCCAGGGGTTTGTGGTTTTTTCCCTTTAAAACACTCCTCAGACTGGCAGGAGGGGTCGAACTCTACTCCTGCGCAAGTATGTAGTCAGACCACTGGCTGCTAGCTCTCTTCCCTAATAAACCTCTGCTGATTGCATCCAGGTATGGTCTCTTGTGATCTTTGGGTGGTCGTGATTTCCTGAGACTTGAGGAAGGGTCTCCCAAGTATGGGGGTCTTCAGTAGTCAAAGGCCATCTCCACTACACCCATGGCAGGGGGCCCCAAAGACATGAATAAGTCCATTGTTTTAAAAGGTTTATTGTCATGGAAAATGGATGTGGCTGTATTCCACCCATTTCTCAGGGAGGGCCTGAGTTAAATAGGGAGGGAGGAGGTTTCTGGGGAGGGGTGTTTAATTGGCTACACCCTCTGGCCTTTAGGTATCTCATTAATTTGGAGATCTCTTGAGGCTTTGAAGCCTGTAGGCATGTTCTCTACCTGTGTAGGGTATTGCCCTACTTGACTGAAAGGTGCAGATCAATGGAGGTCTTCTGGCTTGTGTCAAGAGCCTGAAATCTGGGAGTAAGGCCAGACACCTACTGTCCCATTAGGGTCCAGGGTTCGAGGCCTGTGCATGACCAGGACCAAGCTATCCTTTTATGGTCCCAAACACCATGTGTATATAGATTTTTTTCTCCTTTTAAATACATATATAATTCACTTAATTTAATAGAATTAACTTCACAAGAAGTATGGGAATATATAAAAATAGCAAATGCATGCAGTATTACATTTTCTAAATGGAAGTATTTATAAATGTAATTTAAACAAACTTTAGTTTTTTAGATTTATTTTATTGTTTGAGATTATGATATAATAACAATATTTCCTCCTTCATTTTCTTATCTCCAAATCCTCATGTATATATTCCTCTTATCTAGTTGAAATAATTTTCATTTTGTCTCAAGGTATTTCTATCAGGCCTTGATTTGAAGTGGATGTAGACTCCACTTTAGAGTCAGTATTATGATTTTATAGCATTATGATTATCAGCAGAGGAAATTAGCACTAAAATTACTGGTTATCTTTTACATAAGAAATACCCTGGCCTGATGATCTAACCAATAATTATGTCAGCAGCTGTTTAAATTATCTCCTTTTCTGTATTGCCACTTTTAACTAATGGCAAACTCTTGGCTTAACTGTCCTCTCTCTTTTGAATTCTATTTAAAAAAAAAACAACAACAACAACAAAAACCTTTTGACTTTTCTAAATTTTGGATACATGATAAATGATTGAGAAAATTTGTGAGATTTTTCTCTCATGCTTATTTTTAAGTCACCATGAAAAGCAACATGCTTAGGCCTGCAGGTAATTTATTATGGCATTGATGAAGGCTTCACTTAAAATCACATGGCTAAGAGACACTTTAGCATCAACACATGTGCAATCCAATATAGGTTACATGCTCATAATATTGTTAAACTTGTGAGTATTTCAAATTCTGGTTTTCTTCACTTGCTGTGTTATTTTGTAGAAAGATTTATGCATGTGACTCTCTTCTCAAGAACAACTATAAACACCCTGTATCATAAACCAAGTCATTGGAGTAGACATCTCTCTATCCATTTATATTTCTACCTTGCTGTGACAAAGCAGAGAAACAAAGTATGAAAAGAAAATCTACAATTAGATAAGTGGATCTTGAAGGGCATTGTAACTTCTGACTTTTTAGATTCAATATCTGACATTTTAAATATAATTGACTTTTCTGATAGTACTGTATGGCTTTTCATGATGTTTTTGTTTCAACTTTACTGTTCTGTTATACATCTGGATTATGGAATGGTAATCATTCCATCACTGTTATTTTTGCTAGGGGTTGCTTTGTATTTTATTGTATCTTCATTTTAAATGACCCCCCCATCAAAGAGGTTTCTTTTTGTAAAATACAGAAAGTATTATAGCAAACAACAACTAGTTTAAATTCTGAGAAGAGATGATTTCAGAGTTCTCAGCTCCAGTGGGTACAACTGCAAGACAGTCTAAGCAGCTGAGGCCCAGGCAACATCGTGAAAGAGGAAGCAGAAAGAGTGTAAGAATTAGATGACCAGAAAATCAATTGTGAGATTCTGTTTTGTAAAAATGACAGGATAGCTTCACCTTTGTTCTAACAATAATATGGCTGCCTCAGCAAAACTGAAAAAGACAATATTAATAAGAAAGGGACAAGTCTCACAGAGGCCACCCATAGGCAAAATAGTCCAGACAACTAAGGAATGCTGAAGGCAAAAAACTTAGACTGTTATTTGGCTCTCTAATAGAAAGTAGCCAGCCAAGATGTCACACACTTAGAAGTATGTAGAGAGAGGTATTAGAAAACAGGCATGTCCAAGCCATCGTCCAAATTCCCGCTCCAATGCTCAACGCCGACCAGAGCTCCAGAGCCTCAGAATCTCACCACCCAGCTCTCTAAGTTCCCACTGGCAGGTCACTAACATGCCATTCCCATGCTTTAAACCCTCATGGCCTTTGAGAGGCACATCACACAAACCTAGGCTTTGTCCCTGTACCTTTCTCTCTTGATCTAGGTTGAATCACTGAAAGAACACCTCACAGAGTTTAGGAGCAATGGTAACTCAATCTCTAGGCTCAATATCTAAAACCTAATCTTGTCAGCCTTATTAAATCTAATCCTCCAGTTGTGGATCCTTGCAGATCTACCATGATACCTGGAAACTCTACCACTCCATCCTGTCTGTGGGGCCATGAAAGGGGTCTTGGGTCTTGGTAGGAGACCTGGCTGGAAGTAGCCCAGAGACATTGCAAGGAACGGGCATCTATTCTGCAGCCAGTGCTCCCAGAATCCAGGCTCCTAATAAGACCCTGGATTCTGACTTTTATTAGGAACTCCATTAACCTGTGCTGTTCAGTCACATAGGACATTCCAGTCCCTCCCAGAGAGGTTTACGTCACTCTACACAGATAGAGGGCATGACGACAGGCTTTAGCCTCAAGAGATTGCCATATCAATGAGTTACCTAAAGGCCAGAAGATATAGCTAATTAAGTGATCCTCCTCCTCCTCCCCCTCTCCCTTACTATTTAAGTCAGGTCCCCCCGGCCCTTAAGTGGGGGGGTGCATATTCAAACCATGTATCATCCTCCATGTCAATAAAGCTCTTGAACACCGGACTTTCTCATGTTATTGGGGCCTGCTCTCATGCTGCCCTTGTGGAGGACTTCTCTGCTTTCCAGTGCATGCCCGGTGTGGTGAAACGAAATCAGTCAAGATCCCATGCGCTTCTGCCACCCTGAGCAAATGTGTGGACCCACAATACAACAAAGACCCATGCTCACAAATGTGCACGTGCGGCATGCAGTCCTTTCAGCTTTTCTCTACACCTGTCCATGTGCTTACCCCTGTCAAAAAGACATCCTCCTCCTCCTCCTTCTCTTCCTCCTCCACTCCTCTTTCTCCTCCCCCTCCTCCTCCTCCCCTCCTCTTCCTCCCCCTCCTCCTCCTCCCTTTCTCTTCCTCCTCCTCTTCCTCCTTCTCCTCCTCTTCCTCCTTCTCCTCCTCTTCCTCCTCCTCCCCCTCCTCTTCTTCCTCCTCCCTTTCCTCTTTCTCCTCCTCCTCTTCCTTTTCCTCCTCCTCCTCCTCTTTTCCCCTATCCAGAAGGAAGTCCCTCCTACTCTCCCAGTGACTGTCTCCTTTATTCATAGGGGAATGGTTCACAAGAAGTCACCTGAGTATGTGAGTCACTCTTTGTCTGCAGCCCCTCCCAGGAGGGTAGAAACTAACACCAAAATGCAAGCAGTACAGAGCCATCCACAAGTAATGATAATTACTTTTATAATTACATTTATAGTATTAAGTTTGTGTGTGTGTTTGTGTGTGTGTGTGTGTGTGTGTGTGTAAAACAATTAAAATGATGAATTTAAAGAGAATAAGGGGAACATTACAGTGGAATTGGAGGGGATTTGTAGATGGGGGACTGCATAATAATTTAAAATTTATAACTGTAGTTTACCTTAATAATCCTGAAAATTGTTGAGGTTTCCAAAAATTACAACTCATAAACAGAAAATATTAACATATCATATGTCTGATAAGCTTTTTTCTAATCAGTATAGAAAACTTCTCAAGAATAAATAATGCAAAAATAATCCCAGAGTCAGATTAAAAGCACATGTTTGAAACCTAAAATTCTGCACAGAAGGAAGCTGAATATCAGGATCACTTGAAACATCAATACAGAACAAAGCCACAAAAATATGTCCCAACATGCTTATGAAAGTAAGAGATCTAGATCACAGTACACCTTGTGGTGATGAAACTGGAAGCACACTTCAATTCTTACGTGTGCATTGAGAATTCATGAGAGACTCCATACATTTCTTCCCTAATTCAGTCATTTTTCTCTGGTAAATTTCTTTTTCATGGCAAAGGAAAGCAGATTTTCAAATATAAAGCATCATAAACAATAAGGTTCATGATAATTCCATTTACAATAATTCCACAACAAAAGTAACACAGTTACCTTAGCACTGAAAAAATGTACTAAAACTATGTTAAGTCCACAAGATTTAAATTCAATTAAGTAACAATATACAAACTACTGAAAGGTTAAGAATATAGAATGTATCACAAAACTGCTACACAGAATTAGAGACACCATCTCCTTTAGGGCTATTTATACCTGTCAATAATTTATTGTTCTAAAATTATTGAAATTTTCTATAGTTTTCAATGTTCTTAAGTTTTGCAAACTCTAAGGTGAACTGGAATCACAGAAATCAATGCAGACGCCTCAAGGGCTGGTAGAGGCTGGGAATGACTCCAAAAAGGAGTAAGTTAATTATCAGATCTGATGGACATGCTAAACACACTGATTATCATGATATATTTGTATGTTTAAACCAGGGCAATACTATATGAGCACTCTTGGAATAAATCATTTAAATAGAGTATGACAGAGGAATGGATACAAAAAAATGTAGTCCATTTACACAATGGAGTACTACTCAGCTATTAAAATCAATGACTTCATAAAATGCACATGCAAATGGATCAAACTAAAAAATATTCTGAGTGAGGTAACCCAGTCACAAAATAACACATATGGTATGTACTCCATGATAAGTGGATATTAGGCAAAAAGTTCAAAATACCCACAATACAATTAATTCACAAACGTTATGAAGCTCAAGAAGAAGGATGACCAAAGTATGGATGCTTCAGTCCTACTTAGAAGGGGGAACAAAATAATCACAAAAGGTAGAAAAATGGGAGGGACTTGAAAGAAAAATAGGAGGAGGAAGGAGAAAAGGGAAAAGAATCACGTATGAATGTAGGCAAGGGGAGATGCACAGAGGGTCAGGAATGTGAAGTCCCATATGCCAGGATAGCAAGAGGATCCCAAAACCCAACAGGGATGACATTAATTGAAATACCCAACAAAGGAGAGAGAACCTACAGAGACTATAAGCAGAGGTTAGGCATGGCCCCCATTTGAGGTATTGGGCCACCCACATGTCTCCAAAATTTTACCACAAAATTGTTCATGTCTAATGGAAATACAGGGACAAAGAGTGGAGCAAAGACTGAAGGAAAGGCTATGCAGAGACTGTCTCACCTGAGGATCCATTCCACATGAAGCCACCAAACCCAGATATTATTGCTGATGCCAAATGCTTGCTGTCAGGAGCCTGATATAGCTGTCTCTTGAGAGGCTCAACCAGAGCCTGCCTAACTCAGATGTGGATGCTCATAGCCAACCATTGGACTGAGCATGGGGACTTCAATGGAGGAGTTAGGGAAAGGACTGAAGGAGCTGAAGGATTTTACAGCCCCATAGGAAGAACAGCAATATCAACCAACCAGACCCCTCAGAGCTCTCAGGGACTTATACCACCAACCAAAGAGTATGCATAGAGAGACCAGTGACTCCAGCCATATATGTAGCAGAGGATTTCCTTATCTGGAATCAGTGGGAGGGAAGGCCCTTGGTCCTGTGAAGGCTTGATGCTCCAGTGTAGAGGAATGCTAGGGCAGTGAAGAGAGAGTGTGTGGGTGAGTAGGGGAGCACACTCATAGAAGTAGGGTGAGGGGCATGGAATATAGCATTTGTGGAGGAGAAACTGGAAAAGGGAAAAACATTTGAAATGTAAATAAATAAAATATTCAATAAAAAGAAAATTTAAAAGAAATGTGAATACACTTTAAAAAAAGCAAACATAAAGTTTAAAACATAATAAAACTTATAAATTTGAAGTTTATATGAAGGTATTAGAGAGAGTGAAAAGGTGGCCAAGTCAGTTATTGACCAACAGTGCACATAGAACTGGTTTATGTGTGTGTGTTTGTGTGTGTGTGTGTGTGTGTATGTGTGTGCATATGTGTGTGTGTGATGCTAGGGATTGATTCCAATGGCTCATCTGTTTTCAGAGCCATATAACTTAATTACTCTTATTTTTATTTGCATTGTATTAATTTATCTTGAATTAGTAGTTATATAAAATGAGTGAGTTAAATTGCTATCACAATCATATTGAAGAGCTTAAATATTTAAAGATTGTTTTGTACTTAGTATAATGTATCTTGTAATCATCCATGTTGTTACAAATGACATGTTTTATTTTCTTTTTGAATAGTTAGATAATAGTCAATGAAAAACATTTGTATTATTGTCCTCTGATGGATTCTGTATTTTTTCCTCCTCTCTCCCCTCTTGTGACTAATTCTGTCATAAACAGGGGGTATGGATTTTGTGTTGGGATGCTGTTTTCATTTATTTTTAATATCTACCTAGAGGAAAGACTGCTGGATAGCATTTAGATTGTGGAATAGAGTGTCAAAGCTGATAATAGTAGAGGGTACAACATTGGAAAAAAGGTTAATCTGTCTGGTGAAGAAAATAAAAACAGACAAAATCTGTATGAGAGCATGTTCCTATGCAGGAAGGGAACATGACAGTATGACTCTTACCAATAGTGTCTCTAACTGCCCTACAAATGAAGAATGCTTATACCATCTAGGAAGCATGGAGAATATCAAGTGCTTTCATGACTGAACTTTTCTTCCATTTCTCTAATAATCTCTAAGTCAAAGCTACTCTACAACATATAGCTTGAAGCTATGTTAATAACTCTCCTAATCTATAGGTATTTAGGCTATGAAAGGGAGGGTGTTGCCTTACTTATCTGTCACACATTTTATCTAGTGCACAAATTCATATATATTGGGGAATGAAGGGCTAGTTTTCCTAATACCTCATGAAAGGAACATTATGAGGAGAACTCAAGAAATGAAAAAAAAAGGAATGTATAGGGGTGAAAAGAGACAGAGAGCAGAGTGGGAGGAGAAGATGATAAAGGAGGTTCACAGGGCCTGGCTGGCTATGATTTGCCACAGGAATAATTTCTGTATCTCCATGTTAAATATTTCTGTACATTCTCCTACCTAACACTGGTGGTTTCCTCAGGGGACTGCTTATTTCAGTAGAGGATGATATAAAAATTGCTACTCAAAATTCATTTATGAATACGGATGGTTGTTATTAAGATAGAGTGATTTTCAGCTTTTCCACTAGTTGAACAGCACAATAGTGTATTTATTAATTAGTGCATAAGCACATCTAAATATGTCTTTCTTTATTTTCGAGTTTTTAAAAGATTCTTTAAAATTCTAGTTATACAGATATTAAAAATTATGGAAAAAGTGGTAAAGTATGAATTTTTAAAATCTGCAAACATACCTGTACCTCACATTTTCAGTAAGCAAAGTCATAGGTAGTATAACCTATACTTGAATGATTGACCTTTCCATTGTGAAGCAAATGTAAAGAGTTTCACTGGCAAAGATTCTTTGGTAAGACTAAGGAGACATTAAACCTTCTTTCCTATAGAGAAGTTCATTTTTACTTAAGAAATACATAATTCAGTGGCTGTTGGAATTTTCTGTTTTTCAGGTAAGCTTGGCCCCTCCATCTCTATGCAACCATAAACAGTAAGGACTGCCTGTATAAAATTTCAAACTAGCTAAGCATCCTGGAAGAAGCACATACCAGATGAGGGCCCTGATAGTGAGCTATCTGGAAAAGACACTTTCAAGTTGTGTGGTCTGTTACAGGTTTTCAGATTTTGTGAACTATTACCCTTGCAGTAGAAGGTCTTTACCACTGCAGTGATCTTTGAGTAATTTCTGCTTATGTATGTAACCTCTCATCTACATTCCTGTAACACCAATAAAACTCCTAGATTTTCTAGGTTGTACTTTATAGTATCCTCACTTTGATCTCTCATTGATTTCCTATCTGGAGTAACCAGATGTTTGTTTGTGTATTCACAGGAATGGTGTTGCAAACCCTGTAGTATTTGGGAACGTATGTGTTGGTCAAAGAAAACTCTAGTGAACACTCACATTTTATTGCCACAATGAAGACTTGACCTCCTAAATACCACACTGGCTTCAAAGTCATCAAAGTTGAAGTCCCACCATGACACTGCCCTACCTTCTGCATAGCTCCTGCCTTTCCTTAACTCAGTGTCATGCCATTTTATAAATCTGAAAATCTAAACCATGATGCCAGATCAAAATCTCTTTTACAATGCTGTAATCAGAATAAGATTTCACTTCAATATACTGCCTCATTTTAGTTCTTTAAAGCAGAGGTCGATTTCTAGTGAGTCCACACATTGTTTTGCTCACTAAAATAGTTAGTTAAGGACCAGATATTTAATGTCTTCCAATACTGGGAGAAATTCAGATATATGATATTTGTTCATATCATTAACTTCTCTAGGATTTATTCTCAGTATGATTTTTGTTTTATAATGATTTTAATTTGGGCTTTTGAATCCTTCCATTCTTTTAACTAATACATATTTTAACATATTAAAATCAGGTTTCTGATCTAGTAATCAGTAAGCAACATCACTGTATCTTTTTAAGAACTATTACATTTGTTTCAGGTGTGGTACTTCTGTCTCAGTGCATACAAGTGTATATTAGAGACAATTTGCTGGAGTTGATACTGTCATACACCATATAATTCCCAGAGTTCAATTTCAAGTCATCAATGTTATTAGCAAATGCCTTATTAAACAGACTGATTTTGGTGCCCCTCTTTCTATATTTTTTAGAAAAAAATTTAAAAATAGCTCATTTCTTCTAAATTATTTATTGTGTCATACATGTAAGTATGTATATATTTATGTGTATATAAAGTATATATTATTTATATAGTTACACATGTATATATGCATGCATATATTTGTGTATTTAAACATTAATAATTTTAAAATAAATAATAATAATTAAATAATATAAACACAAATGAACTTTTATAAAAGGAACTGGACTACTGGTACACCTATTACTTGTTAAATATAAGCCTCTGGATTGGATAGGATAGCAACCCTAAAATACAAACAACAAAAACATAAGCAGAAAACTGTGTTGTAAAAACACATCTTTTCTTGAGAAACCTTAATCCACATGTGTGTCTGTCCTGTAACTACTATCTTTCCCGACATTCTGTATAGAGCCTTGTGCTGAAATTGTTCTTGCTGTTCTAGCATCCATGTTGCTCTGCTCCACTTTAAACAAATTAACCACATGCTTCCTTTTGAATAATAATAATAATAATAATAATAATAATAATAATAATAATAAAATCAACAACCTAATTGCACCTTCAATTGCACCATCTGCCTCTGCTAATGTTTTTTTTTTAAATAAAACAAAAGTCCCACAGCATACAACACTTGTAAAATAGTAACCTCTAATAACTTTAGCTTATTGATGAGAAATAAAAACATAATGACATTAAATACTTTGTACTATATCATATTGCTAGCTCTGGACAAATCTGAGAAGAATGTCTGATTTTCAAAAGGCAAAAATGTGATCCCTTATTTTCTATCAAACTATTTCTTCTCTACAAAGATTTTCTTTTGAAATTAAGGTGTGTGTGTGTGTGTGTGTGTGCTTGCACGCGTGGTGCGTGCGTGTGTGTGTGTGCGTGTGTGTGTGTGTGTGTGTGTGTGTGTGTGTGTGTGTGTGTTATTTTGTTCAACAAAGGATATCACTTTCACTCACAGTGCCCCATGGACTCCAGTTCTCTCTGTGACTGTTGTTATCTTGATGGTCCCTAAACCCATTTAATCTTATCTGTTCTACCTCTGCCTGAAGGATGTAGAAATAAGCTTCCAAGTGACTTTTTAGTTGTACATTGTCACTTGTGTCTCCAAAGGCTCCTACAATCCTCAGGTGCACTATGTGAGGCTGTTTTTCAAAAACGGGGTTTGTAGTGAGCCGCTGTTTCAGTGGCTACACATTTGCATTTCCTAGATGGCGCTGGCCGCGTGTCTTCTCCAGATATAAACAATTATCTGCTCAGTTGCTAGGCAGATAGGCGTGCCTTAGTCACTGCCAATCCCGAGGCATAATATTGGGTGGTGAGCGAACAGCCAATCAGAAGTGAATACGTCACTCTAGACTGTACTTAAGCGGACCCCTTCCTCAGCTCTCCCCTTCCGCGCCTCTCCGCGTTTCCCCACGTGTGTGAGAAAGATTAAAAAGCCTCGTTTTGCAGTAACTACCTGATCTCTGCGTCTCGTGATTTCTCCACGAATGCAAGGCTCGAAGGGGGGCGCGTTAGAGGGGTTTATTTTATTAGTTTAATCATTGCCTTAAGTAAACATTGGCTTGAACACAACAGTTTTTTCAAGTTTATTGAGCTTGTAGTGCACCTTAGACTCTGTCTTTGATAAAGGACTAAACAGAAAAATATGTAGTCTGTGATGGAACTAGTTTAGAAGCCATGAACAAAGCCATGTAATGGGTCTAAGTAGGCTGTCAAATATGGAAGGAGGTCTCTAGCAAGCCTGCAGGGAACTATAAACTTACAGTCTTATCATGCTCTCCTTTGAGGGTTAGTTTGCATTGTATATTAAGGGTCATCACCTCAAAGGATACAAAAGAGTGATTTTCATATTACAGTTTTTTTCATGCAGAAAAGAAGACCTGTGTGAAACTTGGAGCAAATATATAAATGAGTGAGTAGGGGACTCAGTGCCACTTGAACAAAATCTGTTTCATCAGATGCTGGGAACTCATTGTGTTTATGTCATAATCAGACAGCAATCCAGAGTTAGTGGCCAAAACAATTAAGAGAGCAGGATTAGTTCATTGCAGGGATTCTCAACAGAGAAAAGCATGGTGTCCTCTCCTTCCCCATCCCTAGTTGCAATGGAGGTCCAGCTGCTCCCAGAGTGCTTTCTTTATCTCCTCCTGCATGTTCCACTTTATGCAAAGAAGTGGTTCCCAGAGTGCAGCCACTTTAAAATGAGAGAAAAAGAAAATCTGGGAGTCCCCATCACTGTCCTCTAGCTGTGAAACTGATTGATGTGTTCAAGGCTCTCACCAAGCAGCTGCAGTTGCTGCTAGGAAACAAAAGAGTGAGAAGGCCAGGGAATTAGGAGGCAAAATCACTTTCCCACAGCAAACAGGGAAAGGATTATGTTAGGTGAGAATAATACAGTAAATATAGTGGATCAGTGAAGGCAGGGGAGCAGTGAGGACCAGGGGAGCTTGCTAGGGAGCCTCTGACTGCACAGAAAAAACCTGTCTGGCCCCACTTCATCTTGTAGCTCAGAGATTTTCTTATCCCAGAAGACCCATTTCCCTCCTTGCTGTCAGTGAGCAATCACCATGGCTATTGTCCAATACTTAGAAGGCAGAGAGAGGCCTATACTCGATCCCTGATTTCAGCCAAACAGCCTAAGGCAGGTGGGAAAAGTGGGCATTCCAGGAAAGCAGTCAGAGAAACGTAGTTAAAACCAAGATTTATAAGAAAGAAGAGACTCTAGGTAAGGAAAAAAGGCATGATTGACTGGAGAAAAAGTATAATGGTTCTAAGAAATTTAGAAACATGGAAAATATTTTTTAATTAAGAGAAAAAGTGATGTTAATAGCTTATTCTTTGTTTTAATTTGCATGTTTTAACCTTGGATATTTAAATAAATGTCTAATGTCTTGACATAGAGAATACAGATCAGCTGGGGTGAAGAGAGTGGGCAAGGAGGGAGAAAGAGTGTGTTTGTCAGGTCCTCTGTTTGTTTGTTTGTTTGCATTTATTTATTTGTTTGTTTTTATTTTGTATTGATTCTTTGTGAGAATCATATAGCATGCATCCTAGACCTGCTCATCTCCCCATCCTCTGTTATCCACCATCCGTCCTTGCAAACTCCACTGCAAAATAAAACAGACTCATGCAAACAAAATAAAACAAATCGTCGAAAACATCTCATAGCTGAAGCTATAGTGTGTCACAGTGTATTCCTGTCCACATATTCACTTGAAAATGCTCCTTGCAATGAGTGATTGGTCTGGTTCAAGGTGTCTGGCTTTTGTGACAGTGTCAGTATTGGATCCTCCCTTGGGCTTTCATAGTTATCGTGTTGTTGCTTTGTGTCATGGAGATCCAGCTGCTTTGGATCTCCTCAACTGTACATAGAGGATATAGATGTTTAAGTGGGCCAACTCTGGGTTGTGGATCTGGGCCTGAGTTGTAGCTGAGCTGTTCAGTGAGCCATCTTTTTCTTATCTGCAACACCAGTGAGCTCTCCAGCACTGCTCTTATTAGCCTTGGCAATGGCTCCAGCAGCAGACTCTGAGGCTGACTCCCCAGCACCCACACCTCCAGAGTGAGCTCTATTGTGTTGCTCAGTCAATGCACAGGGCCTGCTCTCCCAAGTGCTGCAGCCCCAGAAGAGCTGGGTCAGATCTTCCATTCTCACACCCATGGGCTCGGCTCACCTGTATCTTCACCATCATTACCAGCTTCACTGTGTTTCTCAGGCAAGAGTAGGGCCAGCCCTCCTGCTCTCATGCAAGCTCTACAAACTACCGCAGGTGGTGAGGGCATCTCCCTTGCATTCATGCTAAGTCAAGGCAAATCAGGGGAAGAGTAAATTCTCCTTTGCTCCTGCCTTCAAGGCTGACTCACCAGTGCCCCCTCCACCTGCTCTTCTGTGCTGGCCAGGAAAGATGCAATTTCCACTCCCTTGAGTGTAGCTGGCTAGGGGCAAGGCCAGATTTCCTGCTCCCATGACCTCTGGGTCGGCTACTCTGACTAGCAGAAGCAGCAAGAAGAGGGGTATCACCTCCACACCCATGCCAGGGTCAGATCTCCATTCTTTTGTATTTGTATTTTTTTTTTTTTTTTGTAGTACCTATACTTTTAATGTTAATGAGCAAGATTTGACAGTGTATATGTTTAAAGCTTTCCCATTTCTTTTTCTTTCTTTCTTTCTTTTTTTTTTTTTTTTTTTTTGGCAGATGTTCCATTTCCCCTCCTTAGAAACCCCCTGACCCAATTCCCTTCCTTCTTTTTGCTTTTATACCATTTTAATTACATGTAAGTATTCAGGTCAGTTCTAGGTTGAGGAACTAGCAATACAATAGATGCAAATAGTCAAGGAACAAGCAAGACAATAAACCCATTCTTAAGCCTTAAGGCTGACTCAACTCAGCCCCCACCACCAAGGCCATCGCCACTATGTTGCTCAAGGGAGGCACAGAGACTGCTTTCCCAAATGCAGCTGTAGGTGAGGGGTAGGGACAGTTCTGCTCACCCCTGGATATCCAAGCTAAACAGCCACAAACGCAGACATAGCCAGCAATTTCCCATGGCCTGAGGCTACAGGGCTGACTACTCACAACAGGCTACTTCTCTCCCTCCGGTCTCCAATTCCATCTCCCTTCAAAATGCTCAAACTTTTCTTTCTTTTTCTCTTCCATCTGTCTATTACACATCTGCACACTGTAGTGGCTTTAGCTTTAAGTGGGCCTGTAAAATGAAGTATTTAAATATAAATGTAAGTAGTGAGTTAATCTGTCAGCTGTAGTTCTCTATCTTTGCTACTCCCCAATAATATCACAGAAAGACCAGAAAATGTATTTAACAGTCTTTCATCCCAATACCTGGGCAGCATTGATTTATATTAATCAAATCAAGCTACCTCCCAGCCATGCTATGAACTACTTGTGATTAGGCCTTCCATCTTCTGATGAACTCAAAAACTCTATCTTGCTTTTTCCTTACGGCCAATATGCATCTGTTCTCTCTCTCTCTCTCTCTCTCTCTCTCTCTCTCTCTCTCTCTCTCTCTCTCTCTCTTTTCCCCACTCTCCTCTCCATGGCTGGAGGAAGTTTCTGCCTTATTTTTTTTTTGCCCTCTGCCCAGCCATTGGATGAGCAGAATTTATTGAAAAGGTAGAAAATAAATGGTAAGAACTGCTTACTCAAGCTTTCTATTTTTTATTGGATATTTTATTTATTTACATTTCAAATATATCCTCTTTCTCGATGTCCCCTCCGGAAACCCTCTATCCCATCACCCTCCCCCTGCTTCTATGAGGGTTCTCTCCCTCCACCCACTCCTGCTTCCCTGCCCTGGCACTCCCCTATACTATGGTTTCAAGCCTTCACAGTACCAAGGACCTCTCCTCCCACTGATGCCAGACAAGGCCCTTCTCTGCTACATTATTCAAACTTTCAACAGGAGACTCTTCACCTAAGCATTACAATTCTGTGTCTAGATTGAAACAAGATAGAAGATTAGAGAAATCAGCATCTGAATAACACAAAGATAATATTTACATAATACACCAAAACATTATGCCTACATTAGAGAAGATTTAGCACATTTGGCAGGCCTCTGGGTGACTGCATGATGGAGTACTGAGACATGGTGGCAGGGGTGGAGTAGAGGTGGGGCCTCTTTGTGTCTCCTACCACCTGCACTGTGTAGCAGAAGGCAGGTCTCTGGAAGTCTTTCTCTGCATGCACTGTGAGACATGGTGGAGATGGCAGGACTTTGGCTGTCTACTGACTTTAGTTTTAAAGTCTACTACCATCACCACATCCCTGGATTTCTGGGATAAACTTCTTGTAACTGACTCCAGAACAATAGCAAGAAGACCAAAAAAATAATTATAGTATAGGCTATGGTATACCTTAACTTCTACATTAGAGACAATTTAGCACATTGAGTTGGTTCTCTGGGTAATCTAAACAAAGCAGAACTTAAATCATAAATCTTCTTGAGAAGATCACAGGGTCTTGACAGAAGACTCATTCCATAATGTGCAGATGACTCAGGTTGAAGATCAAAGTTTGACTCCCTAGTCATCCTGTAGAAATTCAAGTATAGTATAGCAATATCACTGATGGAAAAATGTGTATTTCTGAGCTTGTTAACTGAATAGGTGAGGGCTATGTCGCTGTGGCTGTGTCAGAAAACAAAATAGATATCTCCTGAGGAAGTACATCAAAGGATGGCCACTGTTATGCACACATATGCATACACATGTGTACCTACAGGCAGAACCCCAGGTACATAGACATGTCCATACTAGTATGTACTAATTTATACACAAGCACAAAGAAAGTTTTATTTTATACATGTTTATAGCTTCTTTATATATGTGTAGATGCATGCATAGGCAAGGATATATATGTATGTTTATGTGTTCGTAAACAAACCACATATAAAATGTGGAAATGCTTCAGGAAAACATAATAGTATAACTTTGGTGGAGATTAGTTTATACACACATCAGTGACAGACATCACTGAAGATGTTTAATGGTCTTGGAACTCTGTTTTAACTGTTGTGAGTAAACTTATACTCATGTAGCTTTGGAAGAACAGTAAGCCAGATATAAATAAATAAATTTATATATGGCATCCAAAGTTCATGATCTTGTAGAAACTTAAAATTAATAAAAAAAAAAAGCTCCTATTTCGGTTTTAGACTCAAACATTAACTTCCCCCAGGGACACATTCTGGGAGAAGCACATTCCAAAACTCAAACAAACATTCCAGGAAAAAAGACCCAAGATAAGAGTTTATGATCCCTCAACACAGTTAAACCTGGGTAAACAGAAACTTCTTAAGCTATCCTTCTTTGTTGTAAAAAGATAAGGTGCAAATTTGAGTTACTTAGCACCGGGCCTGGGAACGGAAAGCGAGCCTGGGAATGGCTGTTGGAGTTTAGCCTTTATGGTTAATGTTTAAGAAATAATTGTATAACCACCCTCATAAATTCTGTAAAAATAGTATATATGCCACCTTCAGCTATAATTTGGGGTTCTTCTTGCTGGCATACAAGGGAACCCCTTGTACCCCTGGTTTTATCAATTTATCAATTTATTAATAAATCTCATGTTATTGCAGTGAATCCCGCATCTGTGAGTGTCTCTGGGGGAGTGCATCCCCTGGTTTTAGATCTCAATCTCTAACAGACCTTTCTTTTAGTATACTATAATATATAAAATAGTGCTATGCAAAAGTTTTCTAATTCTGGAATAATGCTGGCTAAAACAATATTTTGATTAAAATGTTGAACACGAATGTAGGTTTAATGCAAATGTATTATTTTACTTAGAAGGAAATGAAAATTAAAAAGACAGTATAAAGGTCCTATGACACTTTCCTGAAGATTTCTTTTCTTCTTTGCCAGATATTGGGAAGAGTTTATTTTGTTTCATAATTTCTCTCAAGATTCTAACAAAGGTTGTACGTAATATGTAGGTATACTAAAAAAGCATATATTTAGTAATAAATATAAAATATATAACCAAAGATTTCATTAGCCTGTTCACATTTTATTAGGATGTGTTTACAGCTTCTAAAACATTTGCATGCAATGTATACTATCTGTATAACCAGAAACATACATTATGTATATCTTCCTCAGAACTTTTGCTGGAAGAAGTTATGATAATTTTAAAAATTGCCTCCTTTAGGATAATTCTAATTATTTTAATTCTAAAAAAAATTCTTGGCTTCTGTATTCTACCTGATGAAGTATAAGTTGGTTGATTCTGAAATAGTATACATCAAAGGTCAAATTTATTGAACAGTACACTGACATAATATTTATTTTTTACATTTTTAATAGTTAGCTTAGATTATAATATAATCACATCATTTTCTATTCCATTTTCTACTGCCAATTCCTCCATTGTATCTCTCTGGGGCCCTCTTTCAAATGCATGGGCTCTTTTCCTTTAATTAGACAGACTGACAGAGAGGTAGACAAATGATAGGTAGAGAGATGAAAGATGATAGAGTATTTCAATATGTACAACTCTCTCTCTAATCCCCCCTCTCTTTGTGTGTGTGTGTGTGTGTGTGTGTGTGTCAGTTTTAAGTACAGAAGTTATGCTGTGAATGTGTCAGTTGTAACTGTGTCCACAACTCTAAATTTTGATTGATGTTGAATTCTGTAATCGTCTGTTGTAATATCTGTTGAAAGGGAAATTTACTTTATGAGAAATAAAAACTACACTTATATATATAAGTCCATATTGCTGAAGCTACCAGGCACTTAGGATGTAGGGCCCAGAAACCCTCAATTGGACCAGGTTTGCTGATGTGATAGAGGTTATTTTGTACGAAAATGCTACCAAGCTGTGACACTTATGAATTAAAACAGTGACCAGCACAGCAAAGCATCTGAAAAGATGAAACAGTGACACTTATGTCCTAGTGGTAACCAACAGCTACCTTATTGGACAAAAAAAATGGGAGGAGAGAAGGAGTATCAGGCATAATATTAAAAACTGACCTAGCAACCATATGTGGCAAATGAGGTTACAGATCACTGTTGGGAACTTACTATGGCACTTTCCTAAATCAGGACAGACTAACTACAATCTCATTCTAAGGACTTCCTATTGTTTGAAATCCTCAATAAATAAATAAGGCATTATTTGCTTAAGATAAAGCCAATAATAAAAAATGAAGAAAATATTCTAATATCACCATAAAAATGATGCATGACATCTCAGGTAAACATGCTCTTTCTTTTGTTTGGTTTGCTTGTTTTTTCAGTAATTCTTTTTCATAGTCCAGTCTTCATCCCGTTCCTGGTCTACTCCCTGGGGCTTCAAGTCTTTAGGGGGTTAGGTGTATCTTCTTTCAGTGAGGCCAGACCAGGAATTTCTTTGCTGTACATGTGTCGGGAGCCTCTTATCAGCTAGTGTATGCTATCTGGTTGGTGGCTCAGCTTCTGAGAGATCTCTGGGGTATAGGTTAGTTGGGACTGCTCATAATCCTATGAGGTCTCCCTCCTCCTCAGCTTCTTCCAGCTTTTCCACAATTCAACCACAAGGATCCCTGGCTTCCGTCCATTGGTTGGGTGATAGTATCTGCATCTGTCTCTTTCAACTATTTGTTGGGTCTCACAGAGAGCAGTCATACTAAGCTCTTGTCTATCAGTATACCATAGAATTAGTAATAGTCTCAGGTCTTGGGGCCTCCCATGAGCTGGATCCAAATTTGAGCCTTTCTCGCAAGTTCTACTCCATTTTTTCCCTGAAGACAGAGTTGTTCCTTTAGACAGGAACAATTCTGGGTCAGAGCTTTTGACTGTGGGATGGCAACCCTATCCCTACATTTGATGTCCTGTCCCTACACTGGAGATGGACTCCACAAGTTTCCTGTCTGCACTGTAGAACACTTCATCCAAGCTCTCTCCCTTTCGGCCCTTTTGGCGAGGATGTGGAGAAATAGGAACACCCTTCCATTGCTGGTGGGATTGATAACTGGAAAATGCTTATTCTAATGCAGTGTGTTTAACTGATTTTAGGCTTTGATTGTTACTGAGATGTAAGTAAGCCAGCCACAATGAGGATGCAGTGCAATAAAGTAAGCAACCTCCATTTTGTATATTGTATTAGTTGATCAAGTTGCAGTTTTCCCTATTATTTGTATGTTTTTCCCATATGCCTACTCTGTAATTGTCCTGTCACCATTTTTTACCATTGTGTTAGTGTATGAAGACACTGCAAATGGTACCAAATGTGTGGTACTGTGGTTGCAAGGCTTTTCCTTTGATTTTGGTATAATGCTCCATCTACTATGACATATTGACTCTGAAGTCTGAGAGCCTGATCCATGACTTCTATCTCTTCCCCTACCACCCTTGCTAATAGTTAATTCACTTTTGCATCGAGTGAATTAATAAGATGCTATTTATACTTTCTTTATTTCCTCTGCAGTTACCATCCTGAATCCAAAGGGAAAAATAATATAATGCATTATACATAAAGGTGTGCCTTTTAAAATGTGAAATACTCTAAACTTTGAAAGACAGCCACACAGTATGGTTTCATAAAGTGGACTTGAACATATTAGGCAGCACTATAGTTAGCCCCTTAGAAATAGTTCTACTTACTGGGCTCACATGCTGGGCCCTCGAAAAAAAATTGTATGCTGAATTCTCCTCTTCTCTTCCAAATCATACTGTATTGGTCATATATATTATAGTCTGAGGTTTTTAGGTTTGTGTTGCCTCATTATTGCAGGTCACAGGACAGAAAGGCACTACTTTAATAGTTTTTCGAGGGTATTCTCAGAACTGGTTTGCTGAAAGAATTCTTTGAATAAAATATAGGGAATTAATTGGCAGGAAACAAGGCAATGCAGAGGTGCTATTTAATATTTACTACATTTGGTGAATCGAGGTGAAGGGCAAATACTGCTGACATGAGAGACCTTCTCATTGGAAAAGCATGTATCTTACCTCCTGCTGTCCAACTGTTAACCTGGATCAATCACACCATCACATTGTTAGTTTTCTTTCTGCGAGCAACAAGGTCTCTCATCCAGGGATCTGATCTGCGACCTGGGCTTGGATAACCAAATGCAACAGATAAGCAGATGTTTTATGATATTTGGAATTATGTAACTATGTAAGATATCACTCGGTAAATAGTGAGCTTTATTAACATAATGAGTTAAGTGTTATCCTCTTTTCAAAAGGAGAAGGGAGAAACTGAGTGATGAGCTCCTTGATGATTGCGAATACAGTTTCTGCGTCTTTGCATGATCCCCCGAGGCACTTCTCTTCACTATCTTTACAAAGACAGTAGATTTCCTCTCTCATTAGTTAGGAGAGACAGGAGTGTTGGTTTGTTTTTTTTTTTATTTTTTCCCCTTCATCCTTTGGAATTCTCATCTCCACAAAAACAATACTAGGAGTTACACAGCTACAGGTTTACTCTGGGTGTTCATTAAAATACCAGCTTTGTCAGGAGAGTGAAGAGTGATCACATACTCCCTAGTAGGCTCTGGGGAAGAAGCCTTTCTTCAGAGAAGGTTGCAGTGCTCATTAACAAACAGTCCACTCCAAACAGGAAGCAGTTGCTTTTCACTCATATAAGCCCAAAGAACAGGAGTAAGAGTTTTGCTTCCTCAGCCCCACATGAAAATGAAAGGCATTTGTGTTTAGTATCAGGAAATGCTTCTGATCTCCATCATTAATTCATAAATCAATTATATCATGTAGGATTAATAAGTATAGGAACCATGGAATTCACTTGCTGTTGTTTTTACTGTTGTTTTTGTTGTTTTATCTTCTTTTGAGGTAGAATCTCATTCTATTGCCCATACCAGGCTAGAACTCACTATGTAACACAAGTTGGACTTAAGCTCTCGGGGATTCTCCTGCCTCCACTGTCTGGCCTGGTGGTTTGAATATACTGTGGTGGTTTGAATATACTTGGCCTACTGGCAGTGGTACTGTTCGGAGGTGTGGCCTTTTTGGAGGAAGTGTGTCACTGTGTGTGTGGGAGCTAGTGAGCTTTGAAGCTCTGCCCAATACAGAAGACACAGTTATTTCCTGGCTGTAGTCAGATAAAGATACAGAACTCTGAGCTATGTGTCATGCCAGCCTGGAAGGACCTACCTTGATGACAATGGACTGACCTCTGAACTTGTAAGCCAGCCCCAAATAAATGTTGTTTTTTATAAGAATTACCTTTGTCATGCTGTCTATTAAAAGCAATAGAAATCCTAACTAAGACCGTAACTAACTCTGTATCTACTGTTGATTCATGCATTTTCTGGAAACACTAAGTGATGTTGTTAGAAAGATTTTTTTTTCTTCTTTCACATATAGATCTTCTACTCAGTCCTAAAGCATCTAATATAAAATCATTTGCCAAGGTCATGGTACACTGTATAAAATCCTGCATTCATTTTCATTGCTTTTAACCCCAAATGGCAGAACGTCAAGGGTTTTGTTGTATTTATTGCTTTCTGTTTCATTCCTTTCTTCCTTGTTTCCTTCTTTTTTTCTCTCTTCTTTCTTTTTTCCTTTTTACTTTTTTCTGTTTGTTTGTTTCTTTCTTTCATATATATATATGAAATATATATATTATATATAACAATATATGAAATATATATAACAATAAATATATTGTTATATATAATATATAATTATATATATTAAATATATAAATAATATATTATATATAATATATATATATAATATATATAATGAAATATATATATAACAATATATATATTGTTGCAATCTTTTATATCCAGACTGGCTTCAGTCATACCATATAGCAAAGACTGGCCTTATTAAATCTAGCTATGTTCATGTTTATTTTGATTTCCTTTTCTTGGTACTTCTTTTCAAAGGCATCAAATCTAAAGGTTAAACTCAGTGTTCTACTGGAAAGCAATGTGGAATTTGAGCTTTCTTCCAGGCTCACATGCCAGCTTTTGTTCCCTTTCAGGAATTCATCTTGAATGGCTCTGCAAATAGGACAGAAACTGGTAAAAGAATCTCCAGTTCTTTTTGTATCACTACAGCTGAAAGAGAAACCACGCTTGGAAAGTTTAAGAGAACAACAGGCTGACCATCCAGTGAGAACCTATGGTTAGAATGCAGCCTAAGTGATGAGAGCCTTTTGCCTGTCTCAGTAAATACTTGAAATTACAATCTATCATCCAAATTACTTGTGTTTCATTATTTAATGCTCTCCTAGATAGTACTATGTAAGTGAACAAAAATTTTAGTACCATTTTTAGAGAATTTTATCAGTGGACTCTCATAATTTATGTGAACAGCTATTCAAAAGTATACATTTTCTATATTTTGAATTATTTAATAAATAATCCTTACTTCACCTTCATAGCTATCTTTTTAGATGATGCCTAAAAACAACTAATTTTGTAGGAATTAATTTTAAAGGAAAGAAATAAATTGAAAACCCAGACCCAAAGATACCACTGTCAGTTTTTCATCATTCAGTATTGTTTTTGCTATCATTTTTTTCTGTTTTGTTGTGGATGTATGCCTTTGTGTGTGAGTTTCCACATGAAGCTGAAAAGTGTCTTTTCAAGTTCTGTGAATAACAGTAAACCCTATTGCTAAAGACAACACATATATGACTTATGGAACATAGAGAAGTAGGCTGGTGCCTAGTTATAGCCTTCATCTATACAAGCAAATATTCACTGTAGCAAAAGTATTTCTGCATATCAGAGGATAAAATTAAACCCCAACTCAGCTACATACCCATGGATTCACAATGATGACCTGCTTACAAGGTGCTGTACAGCAATAGGGGCAAAGTCTGTTTGAGTAACTTACTGATATCTGATTAGATTTGAGGCCAACTACATAAGATAGAACTCATTCCTGATAATGCTTGGATAACCAGGAACCTGAGACTAAATAGGGGGAAATTAAATACTACTCTTCTACTTAAGAAGTGTATCAGTAAAATGTCTCCTGGTAACATTCTACAATGCTCATACATGGGTGCTTCGCTCAGCCATCATCAGAGAAGTTTTCTTCTTCAGTAGATGAGAACAAATAGAGAGTCATAGTTGGACACTGTGGATATAGTGAGAGAGCTTAAAGCACTTAGCTCTAAGTGGGATACCTACATCAAATATCTCCCTTCAAGGCTCATAGAAGAATGCTGGTAAAGAGGATAAAGGAAACTAGTATGAGCCAGCTGGTGTAGAGAACACTAAGAGAACCAGGCCTCTGAAACAAGGATCAAACACATAAGAACTCATAGAGACTGAAGTGGTGTGCATCATAGCTGGAGAGGTTGGGGCCAGATCAGGTCTCAACTCTAAGAGGGAAAGTGGGCACAAGCACTCATCCCTAACCTAAAAGTTGTTTCCAAGTGATAACCACTCAGAAATAAAAAAATAATTTTCTCTAATAGAGTATCACTAGATATATAAAAACTTTTGTGGCCAGGCTGCATTCCCGGAAGTAGGTAGCCACCAAAAAATAAACCAGAAGGGATCTTTGGAAGTTTTCTGTGTGTCATAATGGCTTCTCAGGGCACTGTTTGTTGTTGTTGTTGTTAGTGTTGTTTTGTTTTACTTTATAGGTCCTGTGAGTATAACCTATGGTTTCTGGATTCATGTTCTTATAAAGTTTTTCTGTGTGAGGATTTGTATATCTGAGCATATAAGTGTCTCTTGAGATTCTTTTGGCTGTATTTTTTGTCTTTAAGTTATATATTTTGTTTGTTTTTATTTTACCTTATTTTACTTTATCATTTTTAGTTTTGTTTTAGTTGTTTTCATTTTTAGTTTATTTGTTTAGTTGTTTTGATATTCTACTGAGAAAAAGAAAGTATGGATTTATGTGAGTCTGGAGGAAGGAAGCATCTGAGAGAAGTGGGGGATGGGAAACTATAATCATAATATAATGTATAAAAGCAATTCTGTTTTCAATAAAAATTATGTAAAAGTTTTATTATTTCTATTTATGGAATAAATTTAGAGATATAGAAAGTAAATAAAGAAACTCTCTATTTTTATTTCACTTTGTCTCCAGTATAAAATAAGTTTTTGATATTTTATTATCATAAGATGTGAACATATATATATGAAGCATAGTGCTAAGATTTCCCCATAAATAATTTCATCTTTCAGCTTTACGGTGAGATTACTATTTTCTTTATTGAATAGACATAAAACCAAAAATTTACACAGATGTAGAGGAATTTTTATCTGGTAACATGGCTACTTTGGCAAGGAATCACACCCAAAAGCCTAGGTCTGTGTAATCTAGCTGGAACGGAGACATGATTCAAAACTTTAATCCCTCTGGCCAGAATACAGACACACTCTTAGTTCACACTTTTAAGTAAAATTAGTTTGTAGAAGGAAGCAGCCATATTTGAATGTGGTGTCTAATTGAGTGGCAGACAAATCACAGAATGATTTGACAAAAAGAATCAAAGACAGAATACACCTAACTATCAGAAAAACAGCACAGTAAAGAGAATCTATTTAAGAAAAATACATGGAGAGAGACAGAGAGAGGGAGAGAGGGAGAGAGAGAGAGAGAGAGAGAGAGAGAGAGAGAGAGAGAGAGAGCAGTTACAGATTAATTAAGCCAGTTCAGTTCACTTTGTCCAGTTGAGAGAGTTTGTTAGTTCTGTTCAATTTGTTCAGTGCTTACAGTGCAGCCAGCACAGGCAGTTGAAGCTAGAAGAAGCCAAAGATTAGAACAAATTGCAGATTTACTTTGAGGCTTAGCAAAAATAAATCAGTGAGAAGCTGAGAGAATCCATTTTGAATCAGTCAGGTTGAAGAAAAGTTTGAGCCAGAACTAATAATTTGAACCTGCCAGCTAAGGTTCAGAAAGAAAACATGCGTTTACTCAGCAGTAAGTCTCCAAGATGACAATTACACATAAATTTATGGCACTTTTACCAGAGACATATCTCTTCATGCCTCCCAGAATGCCTGCTCTAACCCAGGACACACAGGTCTACCTGCCTCTCGGGAGGCCTAATTCAATCTGGGACACCCAGGACAGCTAACACCAGAGAAAATCAGTTAAAAGGTAAGCCCAAGAAAATAATCAACAGAAGCCAATGCAATATCAGAACACAACTAATACAGCAAGCCCTGAATATCCTAACAAACCTTAACAGCAAGATTCTCATGAACATGATAAAGGCCTTTAAAGAGAATATAAATAATTCTCTTAAAAATACAGAAAAACACAAAAATGTAGAAGCCTTAAAGAAGAAACAAATAAGTCCCTTAAAGAAAAAAAGTAAAATATAATCAAACAGGTGAAGAAAATGAGTAAAATGGCCCAAAATCTAAAATTGTAAATAAGAGCAATAAAACAACAACAACAACAACAAAAACCAAAAACAGAGTTAACACTAGAGATAGAAAATCTCGGCAAGAGAACAGGAACCATATCAACAACAGAAAACAAAAGATGGAAGAAAAAATAACAGGCATAGAAAATACTATAGAAGAAATTGATACATTGGTCAAAGAAAATGCAAAGGGTAAAACTATCCTAACCTGAAACATCCAGGTAATTTGGTACACAATAAAAAGAACAAACCTAATGGAGAGATCTCCCATGCTCATGGATCAGCAAAAAAAATGGCCACCCTACCACAGGAAATCTACAGATTCAACACAATCTCCATCAAAATCCCAGCAAAAATCTTCGTAGACAAGGAAAGAGCAATTCTCAAATTCATCTGAAAAGGCAAAAAATCCAGAATAGCCAAAACAATTCTAAACAAACAAACAAATGAACCAATGAATAGGTCATCAAAATAGAAACTAAACAGAGACATAAAGAGACTAACAGAAGTTATGAAACAAATGGTTTTAAAAGATATAAAAAAAAATTATCTCCCACACAAAACAAGTATACCCATTTCTTAGCACCTCATGGAATCTTCTCCAAAAATGATCATTTAATCAGACAGAAAAAAGCCTCAACATAAACAAGAAGATTGAAAAAAGAAACCCTTTCTTTCTATCAGACCACCATGGATTAAGACTTAAATTCAAACTCTTTATTTCTATCAGATCACCATGGATTAAGACTTACATTCAACAACAACAGAAACAATAGAAAACCCACATACTCAGGGAAACTGAACAACTCTGTACTCAATGATGACTTGGTCGTGGAAGAAATAAAGAAATAAATGAAGACTTTTTTAAAAATTGAGAGAAAATAAATGTACAACGTAGACAAACTTATGGAACTGTGGTGGTTTGAATGTGCCTGTTCCAGGAAGTGACATTATTAACAGATGTGATTTGGGTGGAGAAAGTGCATAACTGCAGACATGGGCTTTAAAACCCTCATTCTAACTGCTTGGAAGTCAATATTCTCCTCGCAACCTTTAGATGAAGATGAAGAACTCTCAGCTGCTTCTGCCACATGTTCCTGCCTTGACGATAATGGACTGAACTTCTGAACCTATAATTCAAATCCAATTAAATGTTGTCCTTATCCAAGTTGCTTTGGTCATGGTGTCTCTTCACAGAAATTGAAACCAAAACTAAAACATGGACACAATGAAAAAAGTGATGGAATATTCATAGTACTAAATGCCTTCATTAAGAAATTAGATCTCATATGCCAAATTAACAGCACACCTGAAAACTCTAGAACAAAAGGAAGCAAGCACACTCAAGAGGAGTTGATAGCAGTAAATAGTCAAACTCCAGGCTGAAATCAATCCATTAGAAACAAAGAGAACAATACAAAGAATCAAGAAAACCAAGAGTGGATTCTTTGAGAAAATCAACAACATAGACAAACTCATAGCCAAACTAAAAGGCACAGAGACAGTATCGAAATTAAGAAAACTAGAAATAAAACAGAAGACATAACAACAGAAATTGAGAAAATTAAAAATACATCAGGTCTTACTTCTAATATCTATACTCAAAAAAAAAAAAAAAACTGGGAAATCTAAATGAGATGGATGATTTTCTAGACAGATATCCAATGCCAGTTTTAAATCTGATTAAACTGTCTAACCAATTCCATAACCTCTAATGAAACAACAGCAGTCATTAAAAACCTCCAAAGTCCAGAGCCTGGTCATTTATGTGGATGATTCTACCAGACTTATAAAGAAGAAAAGTAAGAACTAATACCAATACTCCTCAAGTTTTCCCCAAAATAAAAACAGAAGGAACACGACCTAATTCTTTCTATGAGGCCACAGTTACCCTGATTCCTAAACCACTCAAAGATTCAATAAAGAAAGTGAATTTCAGACCCATTTTGCTTATGAACATTGACATAAAAATACTCATTAAAATTCTTGCAAACCGAGTCCAATAACACATCAAAACCATCATTCAACATGATCAAATAGACTTCATCCCAGAGATGCAAGGATGGTTCGCTATACAAAAATGCATCAATGAACTACACTATAAAAACAACCCAAAGGAAAAAAATACATGATTATCACTTTCATGCTGAAAAGACATTCGACAAATTCCAATACCCCTTTATGTTAAAAGTCTTGGAAAAATAAAAAAAAATCAAGGTACATACCTAAGCTTAATAAAAGCAATATATGGCAAGCCAATAGTCAACATCAAATTAAATGGAGAGAAACTTAAATAAATTTCACTAAAATAAGGGGCAAGACAGGGCTTTCCACTCTCTTCTTAGCTGTTCAATATAGTACTTAAATTTCTAGCTGAAGCAATAAAGCAACAAAAACCTATTAAGGACATTCAAAGTGGAAAGGAAAAAGTAAAGGTATCAACATATCTGGCAGAAGGATATAATATTCAAAATTTATAAAGAATTCAAGAAGTTAGATACCAATAACACAACTAATCCAATTAAACAAAACGAAGAAAGTAAATAAGGAAGCCCCAAATGAGGATGGCTAAATCACACTTAGAAATGTGAACAAAATAGTCATAGGAGGATCTAGGTAGGAACAGGAATAGGGGACAATATCAGGTATGATGAGAGACAGGAGAGATGACCAGAAGGCCAGGTGAATGAATGGAAATCTGCAGCTGGCATTGAGTGTGTGTGTGTGTGTGTGTGTGTGTGTGTGTGTGTGTGTGTGTGTGTGTGTGTGTGTGTGTTGGGGAGAATCTTTTAAAAGTCCCAGAGACTTCAGAAGGGGGAAGATCCTTGGTCTCGGTGCAGATGTCCTTAACTTTTCAGCCCAATAGTGAGAATAGGACAGACAGGACCCCCAGTGAAAGGATGGGGACATGAACCCTCCTACAAAGTTTTTGTTCTCAAACTGCTCTTGTTTAAAAAATGCAAGGACAAAAATAAGAGCAGAGACTGAAAGTTTGTCCAACCAGTGGCTGGCATCCAAAGGGGAGCACCAGTCCCTGGCACTATTAGTGATGCTATGTTGTACTTGCAGACAGTAGTCTAGCATGTCTGACCTCTGAGATGCTCTATCAATCTACAGACTGAGATAGATGAAGACCCACAGCCAATCATGGGATGGAGATTAGGGAAATCTATGGAAAAGTTAGGGCAAGAACTGAAGGAACTGGAGGGAATGGCAACCTCACAGGAAGACCAATAGTGTCAACTAACCTGTATTCCTGGGAGCACCCAGAGACTGAGCCACCAAACAAAGAGCATGTTCAGGTTGGTCATAGGTACCCAGCACATATGTAACAGAGGGCTGCCTTGTCAGGCTTAAGTGAGACAGGAAGCACCTATTCCTATAGAGACCTGATGCCCCAGGGTCAGAGAAATACCCAGAGGAGGCACACTCTCAGAGGTGAAGGGGTCTGGGAATGGTGGGGAGAACTCTGTGAGGGGCAGCAATTAGAATGCAATAAATAAAATAATAAAAAAGAAAAATATAAACTACACATTGATATTTTTATTATCTTGTTTCTCTTATATGGTTTTATGTTTTAAAACCACTTTTAAATTTAAATATTTTTTCATAATCTTCTCCTGAGCCAAGTTTTCCTAGATTATCTGCTTCTCTTTACCCACTGAAAATTAAGTTCTTCATAAAAATTCAAACCAAAACCCCAATTTGATGACAAAAACATGCAAAACAGCATAAATGAGCAAAGAAAACAAACAGAACTCATTAAACTGCAACCAAATAAAAGCACACAACTACTCCTACACAGGAGGCCTCCCCTGGAGTGATTGATATAACCAATGTGATTGATATACCCAATCTATTGAAGAACATTGATTTTCACTCTTCCAGAAAGTATAAGTAATAGTTCCATAGTTAACCTTTACCCTAGTGCATAAGATGCATTCATCTGTTCACTCATTTTTGTTGCCATAATGTTATTGTACATTGTGTAAAGATTATCTGTATATCATTTAAATGCTCATTTCTCATATTTGCTTGCTACTGGTACATGGCATTGAAAAGCTCATTCTAGGAATCTTCTGTCTCAATGTTGTTTAAATACTGTTCCCCATTAGTTCTCTGATTTATTAATAAAAGCTGATCAGTCAGTGACTGAGCAGGGGAGAGAATATGGCTGAATTTCTCATTCTACTTTGAAGAGGGGTAGAGAGAGGAGAAGAAAGGAGTGAACACATGAACAGTATGTATAGTATACATAATATATATATATATATATATATATATATATATATATATATATATATAGTATAGTATCCAAGAGACACTATGAGAATGCACCTGGAACAGAGAGAGTCAGATCAGTAGTAACCTGCAAGTATTTCATGGATTTTGACTGGGAGGTAGCCAGATTAGATTAGAGAATTGGAATAGGTTAATAACTGCTCAAATATTGTACTGTAAAGTTTTCAAATAAATCTAGTAGTCTTTGTCTCTTCTATTTGAGAGCTAGCCAGGCTCAAGACCAAATGGCTACTTATAAAATCAATTTTTAAAATCTAGCAAAATAAAAATTTAATGAGATAAAACAAAAACTATCCCATCAAAATTCGACAAGGAATAACAACAGAAGAGAAAAGGACCTCAAAAGAGCCCAAGATTCAGAAACCCACTTGTTTTTCCACTCAGGAGACTAAAAAGAAAAAAAGAAAAAAAAAACCCCACTAAACTGGAAGTTATAGTATAAGCACAGAGGATCTCCTGAAGATTCATGTAGGCCCTGTATCTTTGTCCTCTGTGAGTTCATTTGAGCTTTTCTTATGTTGACTGTGATGATCTGTTTTTCCTGTCCTCTATCATCTTTGGCTCTTATGTTATTTCTGCAGCCACTGTTTAAGTTTCATTGAGCTTTAAGTGGAAGCATTGGATGAAGAAAGTCAAATTAGGACTGAATGTTCCAAAATTTTTCCTTTCTATCTATTGTCTATTGTTACAGGAGGAAGCTGATATAAACAAGGTTTAGTTTATCACAGCTAAGATAAGGAATATTTTACCCAAACTATTATTATTATTAATGGTGAATTATAAATGTGTATACCAACAAAAATACAAATTATTACTTAATTTACCAATGCTAATATTTGATAGTTTATTTATCTAGAAAAAAACAAAACATAAATGTGTTTATTATTAATAAGAAGCTACATAAAGTATATTTAATACAAAGTATGTTATACAAAGATATTATTAAACTTTGTTTTTAACAATCTCTACTTACATATGAAAGAAAAATAAATCAATATGGACCAGGTGTAGCTCACTACAAAATCACTATAGACTACTGATAGCTGTATGTTTTATAGAATGAAATGTCTAAATTTTATATGCTAAAAAGGAGATATCGTGGGCCATAAAGTTGTCTTAGTATGCAAAAATACTTGATATTAATCTTATGAGAGTTTGATCCCCTGAAACTACATGATGGAAAGAAAAAACAAACTGTCAAATTATTCTCTAACTTTTACAGCGGTACTGTGACATACACAGTGTAAGATGGTGTAACATACATAGGAATAATGATTAAGTGTAATTTAAAAAATTAAGACAGAAGACAGTTTAAGAAAATTGTGACTCAGCTGACATTCATTCTAAAGCCAAGAAAAAAGCCAGGTTCAGAACTAAGTGTTTTAGTTAGGAGAGATGACAGAGGTTCTGGTTAGTCAACAAGATGATAGACTGTGTATTAGGACTATCTTGTACCTCACTGATATAAATAGGCATAATTATGCTCTAATTGTATTTTGAGAGAAAAGTTTTATTTTAACAGGAAATGTGATATGTAGGAGGAGCTAAGGGAGAAGGAGTACCCAGAGGAAGAGAAGGAGTAAGGAGAGGAGAAGAAGAAGGAGAGGAGAAGCTAGGTGATGAGAGAGAGAAAGAGAGAAAAAAGAGGGGGCATGGAGGCATATGTTCACGGGTCTCCACCAGTCAAAGATAGTTGATATATCTCGATTGGGTATTGAGTTACACTTCTGATTGAGCAATACCAAACTTATAAAGCCTTTGATTAACATTTTTAAAAAATTGTATAAAAGCAAAAAGGAAAGGGGGGCATGGGATAGGGGTTTTCTAGGGAGGGGAAATGGGGAAAGGGGATGGCATCTGAAATGTAAATAAAACATCCAATAAAAAAAGAAAAAAGAAAAAAAAGAAAAAAGAAAATTGTGAAGTGCCATAGAGAATACCTGTGCTATGACTGACTGCACACATCTGTGCAAACTAAACCAAACCCTAAGCCGGTGTTAGTGAACTCGAAGTTTATGTCCCAACATTGTAATCAAGTTTAAAAGCATTAAAACACACTGAGTGGGTCTCTAATGATGCTTTATATATTTCTGTATCATCTTAAGGCTGCACCTTACCCATATGAAATTTGATGGTAAAACTACAGTGCCAGAATTTAATGTAACTATCACTAGAAACTCATTGTTTGCTTCAATGAATACACATGGATACAATTTGTAAACCATTGGTTTTAAGATTGTTGAGCATTTTAGGAATATTATTGTCCCCATTCTCACAGTTCAAGTGTCTCAGTGCTTTTTGACTTTCTTTTTGTTTTCATTTTGTTCTAAAATTGTTTCCTTTTTTGGACTTTAAATAAAAAAAACTCAATAATTTTCTTCTCGACAGATTGATAAAATTTCACCTAAAATTACTTTTTCACATGTGTATTTAAATTTATTTCTTTGTATAATTTATTTTACAATATTGATATAAATAAACCTACTCATGTGTACCTTAAGAAAATATAAATACCCTGAAAATCAGGAACTTAAACTTAGGGTGTACATTTTTTTTTTTTTTAAGAACAGTAGTTAATTTTCTCTTGGTTGGAATCAATATCTGATGAAAATCATCATAATGGAAATATCAGTCCATTTAAGCTCATGATTCTATATAGCATGTGTCTCATGGAAAGTAATGGCAACAGAGAAGCTTGATCTATAGTGTAACCAGAAAGCAGAGGAAGTGAAAGTTAACTGGGCTTACTGCTTTGTCTTTTTTATTTAGTCATGAAAGATGCTGCTTATACTCAAAGTGGGTCTCCCTGCCTTTTCAATCTCTGGAAACACCCTGACAAACAGTGCATCTCCTCAGTGATGATAAACCTACTTACCAATAAGGATTTGTTATAAAATCAATTTGCTTTATTATATATGTGCATGACTGATTTGATTGAAAGAAACAAGAATGTCGGTTTTTATTTTATTTTTCATTGGATATTTTCTTTATTTACATTTCAAATGTTATCCCCTTTCTCAGTTCCCCCCACCCCTGAAACCTGCTATACCATCCCCCCTCCCCTGCTTCTATGAGGTGTTTCCCCCACCCACTCCTACCATCCATGACACAAAGCAAGCAATAGCTATTTATTCTTGTTTTTTTTTTTTTTTTTTTTTTTTGACAGAATTAAGCTAATGTGTCAAAGTTGGGAGGATCTTGCTAGCTTATGACATGGTGTAACACAGCACACACATGAAGTATATCCAATTGTGAACAAAACAAAGCAACATGTTATTTTAACTATTAAATTATGGGGAAAGTGGACCATGGACCGTGCCACCACACAGAGGAACTGGTAAGGATGAAGCAGGTTCAAATGTGTCTTTCCACCTCAAATGATTTTAATAAGAAAAATATCCCTCACAAGTGTATTCAGCAGCTTGTGGTTTAGTTAATTCCAGATGTAGTAAAGTCAACCAAGAATAATCATATGTTGTCTGACATTATTTACAATATAACTTTTCATTACCCCAAAAGTACTAATTATATTAAAATTAAAAATGTATTTATAAAGTATATTTTGATAAGATACTCAAATTTTTATATAAAAATGAATCTACACACAAAGAAGCAGTCAGTTGCCTTTAAAATCCACATGTGCTATCTCTCTTTGAGATCTCTGAATGTCACTGTGCATCATTTTTATCACAGCCGGAAATAACAATATAGAGTATATACCTAATCTAATGGGTTTGAAGTGAATATTAGTAACCTGTAAAGTAGGTAAGAGGCCCTTTCCACCACAGGGAAATCATCAAAAAAGTGCTATTGAATTGCACGTTAGACCTCACACTCTCAAAATGAATCGTTAAGAAATACTAAATGAGCACTTTCTCCATATGTAGAATATTTTGATACAGAGGCATAATAAAGTGTGAGATGGTGAGTCCATAGCTTTAATACACGTGGGTGAAATGGAAACATGCAAATTTGGGTGTTTACTCTAACCTTTATGGAGATTCACAGTTTTGACAACTACCTATTGAAAAACAATTAAGTGCAGAAAATTTGAAACTGGCATCTATACATTTTACTCATATTAACTTCTTATTATAAGAAAAATAAAAAAACAACACAAATACTAATAATTGAAAATAAATCTATGTGACACAGCAGCAGAAAGGGATATAAATGATCATTCTGTTAGTGACTGTGTTCACTGTATACGTCTTTACTGTGTATCCATGTATACTGTACAATTCATGGTTTGCTTGATATAAGTAAATTGAACAATCTCTAAATGGTATTATGAAACAGCTTAGTGAGACTTTAGATCATTTGATTATTTTGCTGTATCACATGCTTTCTTATGTTTTCAAAGTGAGATAGAATAGGTATGTAATGGAGAAAAGAAAGTTGGGCACAGGTGCTAAAAGGGTAACACCATATACTTTTCTCAGGGTCCCTCACATCCTAACAAAACTCACACTCAATTTGTATTTTACCACATCTGAGTAATGTTGGCTTTGATATGTCAATCTGTCCTTTCAGATCTAGTTTTCTCTCCTTCCATTTACAAACTCTTACAAAAGAGTTCTTAACAGAAAAGTTGTGAGTTTTACAATTTAACTCTTTATACAATTCTTTCCAGAAATACTTGTTCTCTCTTTAGAAATTATTACCATGAATATGAGATAACCAATCTCTACACTAGTGCAAAGGCTTTTTTCCACATTGTTTATTGATGGGTAACATTACATACAAGTGTGCTTATAAAAAATAGTCATAACTTAAATAATAGCAAATGCAAAAGTCTTGTGTATGACAAGTTCTCTGTATCTAAAGCACAGTACTAGGCTCACTGATTTTTGTAGACTCTCATGAAATTGTATTCTGCATAGGTACAATGATTTTTTCCATTCCCAATTATGTAGTCATGATGACTGGTTCCTTATCCTTCTTACTCATAGTCACACTGGTCAGTGCACAAGCATGGACATATCCTTATTGTGAAAGATGGAATTTTTCTTTTGTTTTTTTTCCATGTACTATGACATTACCTCAGGGATATTGCAATGACCTATCTTTTGTTTTCTCACTAGTACATATATTTCAATTCTCCCAAAAAGAAAAGAAAAAAAATACTTATATTTAAGCCTAAAGTTTGGATTAAAAAAATACAGAGAAATCTACATCTAGAAACAATACTCAAAATTCATGATTTTGGAAATTTTATAAGAAGGACAATACTGCAGATAGCTTCAGTTTTCCATGCAGAGCTCTGTTCCTCAGTGCACCAACTTCAGATATTACAAAGCAACTGCATTTGCACCTTAACTAGTTGTCTGTATATCGGCATGTGTGCATGAGTGTCACATTTTTCCTAATATTATTTTTACTAGCAATTTAAATTTTAATTCCTCTCAGAAGTATGTGATGACATATACTGAAAACACCACTTATCTAAATAACAGTTATGTTTAGTTTCAGTTTAATATTACATTCAGATACATAGGTGATAATCATGACTCTTAGTTAACTGGTGACAGTAGAGGACATAGACTGGCATCAGTTTCCCTGGAAATTTACTTACAGGTGTAAGCTACCCAACACTGCTGGTGAAAATTGGACTCTGAGTCTTTGATAAAAGCAGTGCATACAGTTTATTGAAAAGACCCTGCAACCTATCACTTAAGATTCTAAAAACGAAATAAACAAATCCAAAACATTTGTAAGACCTCCTCAATCTGAAGAATGAATAAAGAAAATGTGGTACAGTTACATAATGGAGTATTACTCTGCTGTTTAAAAAATGACATTATGAGATTTGTGGGCAAATAAATGGGAGTAGAAAAAAATCATTCTGATTGATGTAACTGCATAAAGCCTATATGAGTTTGTGTTAGGTCCTCTGCATATATTATGGATGGTATATATGAGGAAACTCCTAATAGTGAAATTTGGGTTGTCTCTTACTCTTTCCCCACTCTTGGGACCCTTTATATCCTACAGAGTTCTGTCACCCAGCTTTTATATGAGGGCTTGCTTCTATTCTTATGGTATCTTGTTATGCTATCTTCAATTCATATCCTTGGGAGACCTACTCCTTTTTGAAGGGAAACAGAGAAGGAGTAGATCAGAGGGAGAAAGAAATTGAGGTTGAAACTTGGAATCATCGAGGGATGGGAAACTGTGATAAATATGTATTGTATAAGAGAATAATAATAAATTCATTAATAAATTAATTAATTTTAATTTCTAAATTTAAAAGAATTCTCCTTTTTGTTGAATAACTCATAGTTTTTTAAAACCCTGTATAGGAACCATATTTAAATAAATTTGCATATGAAAGAAGGTAGGAAACATTTTTCAAAATAGTTTTAAGTATTTTTATACTTCTTTTAAAATTTTAAATTCTTATTAAATTGCTTACACTACATATTTGAAATGTAAGACACTCATTGACCAGTTTTATTATTTGGAATGTTTTATTTTCAAATTGATATGTATGCATGGTTTTGGTTGGACCAACATTCTTCAGTTTTAATCATAATTCAGAGTTTTGAAACCACTGCTGCAAATTTTAAAACATTATAGTTATAATTTTCAAAGACAATTAAAATTTTCTTAAATCTCATAAAATAATATCATAGTACTGAAACCAAGAATCAAAAAATAAAGAGAAACTATGTCAATAATGCTTGTTTCTCCTACATTAAGCTAATTTGAGGACTTTCTGGTAACAACAGAGAAAGTAGAATATTGATAAATAAAACTGACCAAAATGACATACGTATATTAATTTCTAGTACTAAACAGTCATTCCATTATTTTATTCATGTAAATTTATTCAAAGCTATTACTTAAAGTCCCCTTTTCCACAGGAATGAAAAAACTATTAAAAAACCTAATATTTTTCTCTAGATAAAAGCTTATTCTAATAGGAATATTGTATGTATTTTTGCAAAGATTCTCTCATAACAGAGTAGGTGCCTGAATTTTACAGATGAATGTTCCTGGCACTATTAAGTGAATTCAATTAATTCCAATCCTGGTTGAATCCTATTTATTTTAAAACTCTCCTTCTGAACGATTGTGCAAATTTTCATTTATACTCCAAGTCATGTATAACTTCAGCTTGAGACATAGATAGAAGTATTGTTTCTGACATTGGAATGAGCAAAGCGTAACAGACAATAACATGCCTGATTACCAAAGTATAAGATGTAAATTCTGCTACATTTCTATGCATTAAAAACCTCAGAATTCCTGATTTTTAATATAAAGTAAAATGAAGTATATCAAATGAGATTACCATAACTTTCCTATTAATAATTTGGTTATCTCACAAAATGAACACCTTAAAGGACACACACAAAAAAAAGTGGCTTGGAAAACCATGTTTCTTTGCTTAGTTTAAAGAATATCTCATTTGATTTTAAAATATCGTTGGACTTTCCTACACTTCTTTCCATGGCTGACTTAATGCCATCAGTGTCTTGCTTATCACTTAACATAAAGACTTTAAGATAAGAATGGTGAATGAGTCAATGGCAAGATGAAATTTCATAATTGGACATCATGAAAATTATGATTCAGAAGTCCATTAAAAAACAAATGATTCTGCATTTTAACTCTGGCAGGACATCCTCTCAAGCCATGCTCTATTCAGACTGAGGAGCTGGGGTGGCAGTCAATCAGCATAAGCTTTTAAACATACAGACCTAGCTATTATTTGCCTCTGAAGGGAATTTAACATAAAACATACTTCACTTTCTCTAATAAATGGTGAAACTCAGACATTATTGTGCCTAGGAGACCTAACTTGATTAAGACATAAAATTTCACTGGACTGTTTTAAACATTAAGGAAAGAAGGCAGCATAGTCCTATTTTTTCTTCCAATGATTCACGTTCATATTCTCTATAATCCCAGTGAAGATGAAGAGTTCAGAGGATTTTATTTTATATGGTCATAATCAAATAGAACAGAGAACACGCACCCCAGTGGTTAGTATTACAGCCTTCAGAGATAGACTTTGATGATACAACTGTATTGCTCAGCTGGCAACTTGCATCTTTTTGGGTGTATTGGAGTGCCTTTCTTTGGATCAGCATTACACTCTTGATCAATTCTTCTGAAAATTAGATATTTTATATAGGAAACAAAGAACAGAGTAAACAAGTATATTATATGAAGCAGTAACATATTAAACATTCAATAGAAGGAAAGACAATTTTATTTTTTAAGCATTTTGAGTATATGTGTAATATATCATTGGGCTAGAAGAAAGTATTTTTAGTAAATAAATATAGTAGTAAAGCTAACTCTACCTTAAATTTATTATTTTGTACTAGGTTATCAACAGGGCATGTAAGACTATGCTTTACGAATAGGCAGCCTAGATGTTATGCTCTGTAACAGGCTACAAAGCACACTGCTATTTCACAGTTGAGATGAACCATCATCATACTTGCTCTTCCAAAACATCTAGATGCCTGGGGCTGAAGTTTGGTAATGATAAAGACAACTCAAATAACTAAGAAATGATTGATAATATGATTTTTCTAGCCTCAAATTCCCTGAAAGTGTAAATTACTAACAGGCCATTGTTTGTTTGTTTGGTGGTTTTCTTTTTCTTTTTTTTGCTTTCAATTGTGTTTAATGAATACAAATATTTATTATCAATAATATTGATTAATCCCCATTAATTATTTTTAAAATGTTTAAACATTTTCTTTTCTTTCCTTTTTTAAAGTTGGGTATTTTCTTTATTTACATTTCAAAAGTTATCCCTTTTCCAGGTCTTTCCTCTGGAAACCCCTATCCCCTTCCCTCTCCCCCTGCCTCTATAAGGGTGCTTCCCCACCCACTCATCCACTCCTGACTTCCTGCCCTGACATTCCTCTATACTGGGGCATTGAACCCTCACAGAACCAACAGTCTCTCCTCACATTGATGTGTTTCTTCTCTGCCACATATGTGGCCGGAGCCATGGGTCCCTCCATGCGTACTCCTTAGTTGGTGGTCCAGTCCTTGGGAACTCCAGGGAGTCTGGCCAGTTGACAATGTTGCTCCCTCTGTGGGGCTGCTAACCCCCTCAGCTCCCTCAGTCCCTGTGTTGTTAGACATCCTAGCTTACAGGTATGACTAGACAAATAAATGACCCTGTTGAAACACTCCATTTTAATCTATCTGGAAATAACCTGTCAAACAAATCTTAGCAGTTCAGCTCCGATGAGAAGGTATGTCCCAGTGGCAATAAGTAAGAACCTAGGGAGTTTGTAGTAGGACAGCCATTACTATATGCTGACTATTTTTTTGTATGTCCTTGTCATCTCAGCAGTCCTGTGTGAGTATGATTTGTTAGTCCTCAAGGGCACTGGATATTTGAATTGAGATTTGTGGAATGAGTGAAATAGAACTTTTAAGGACTGGTAAGTCTGTATTTGGAAAACATGGCTTGAATGAATGCCATAAATAGAGAAGTAACGTCTAATGAATAGCTTGAATAGCTAAAATGGTCTTACATATGCTGTTTTTGACATGCTCTTTATTTGGAGTATAAAGAATGTGGTTACTATATAAATAAGCTAAAACTATTAATACACTGTTTCTGAAATGTAAATATATTTTATGTAAGTGTATTCACTTTTTTAAAACTGAAAGAAATGTTATAAGTTTTAGAGTGAGAGAAAGATCACAGGACAAAGAAATAGAAGCAAGACTGAGAAGATAGAATAATTGGAAATTAGGTACATATTGTTGTGAAATAAAAGAGAGAACTCCTAAAATAGAAGAAAGGTAATCTTGAAGAAATATATGAGACATGGCCACAATTTAAAGAGAGAAATCATTGAGCAGACTATATGGATTGACAATTTGGATAGAAAATATCATTGAAATTTTTTTTATAGAAGTTCCTGGAATTTAGGTTTGCAGTAAAGCAAATAAGTGACAGAGTTGTTTATGACCTACTATAAAATCATTTTGTTTTATTGTAATATACTATAGGATGGAGAAACTGTTAGATTTAGTGTGGGGGAATAAACAAGCAGTAAGAGTGGGTAATGGAGGAATTGCAGAAGAAGACTCCTAATCATGTCAAGAAAACTCGACCCACAGCACAAAAGGAAGTGTTGATTTTGGACAGCAAAAGTCAACACCACGTGCTTCATTGGCTATGTCCCAGGAGATGTGAATAGGGTCAAAACCCATTGAAATAAATCCTCAAATAACTAATAGAAAAAAATGAATTGAAGTATATATCATAGAAAATTATTGAAAGGATGTATATGTATGAATTCATCACTTTCATTTGTAAACTAGGAGGAATTTGTAAACTAGGCAATATTTATAATAGGTTTTCCTCATGAGTGCCTGAAAGAATGACCTGAACTGTGGCATAGAATGATAAAAACTGTAGTTTAATGGATGACTTTAAAAACAATTGTAATATTATCTCCTGGAGGACATATAATATATAAATTGTACCAGTGCGTTACTGATGCATTCTCTGTAATAATTATGATTTCTCTGAGTTTCCACTTATCTTTCCTATTCAAATGATAGTCTGCTTATATTCTAAACATGTAAAAACAATGTATTCGTCTCTTTACCTAGATTTGCATATATTCCTTAACAGACCCGAGGCTATCTGTCACTGTTGTAAGTAGTTATTTATATTGTATTTTTTTATATATGGCAGTTCCAAAATGTTTAGAAAATGATGGTTTGTATATGCTTGGCGTTAGCCTCAGGCAGACTCTTCAGATAATGGCAAAAAGCACCTACATTCTTCACCAAAATATCACAAAAACCATCTCTAGGCCTCATACATACATGCTACTCCTCTGAAACCATTGACAGGCCTCCACAGTTTAAATCACCCTCAGTCCCAATGTCTTCCATGTTCCTACTAGGATGGCCAATTAATCCCCACTTAAAATATTCCATCACTTTCCAAATGCAAAATCTCCAAATTCATATTTCTTCAAACAAAAATATGGTCAGGCCTATCACAGCACTACCCCAGTTCTGAATACCAAGTTTTGTCTTAGTTTCGCATTATGCTATGGTGAAGTATGGACTCATAGACTTATGTGTGTGAATACACTATAGAGGCCTGGCAATAGAATGTAGTGGTTTGAATATACTTGTCCCAGGGAGTAGCACTACTAAGAGGTGTGACTTTGTTGGAATAAGTGTTTCCCTGTTAGAGAAAGTGTATCACTGTGGGGGTTGGCTTTGAGACCCTCCCCCAAGGTGCGTGGTAGTCATATTTTTCTGTAGGTCCACAGAACAAGATGTAGAATTCTTAGCTCTTCTAGTACCACATCTGTCTGGGTCCCATCATGATAGTGGATTTATCCTCTAAAAACATAAGCCAGCCCCAATTAAATGTTTGTTTTTATAAGAGTTCACTTAGTCATGGAGTCTTTTCACAGTGATGGAAACCCTAAGACAATAAGCCTTTGATCATTAAAATGTTTCCTGAATTTAATTTTCCTTATGTTTGCTGTTTATATTTTGAATATGCCATGAACAGTGGCACTGGTTTAATTATTTCTTATAAAGTAACTTTGAAATACCATTGACTGGAAATAACCACTTGACTCTGAGCATGTAGGAGTGTTTTCATGCTACTTTAAGTGGTGAAAGTTCATTGATATAGACGCTGTTATACTACCCTTCTTTCCACCAAAATGCATTCATATATTACCTAATGCCCATGTTGGCCCCAATGCACTCAAACATGCCACGATGCCCATTTGGTGTTTGTTTTATCAGCATTGAGGATGGAATATTTTGGAAATTAACAAAGATTACTATCATAAGAAGTTTTTATTGAATAACATATTTTAAAAGAACAAATATCCTCCCAAGAAAAGCTTCTATTTGCTGTATATTGCGATTAGCACAGAGACTCATAACTGATCATGCTGCAGAGAATAAGTGATTATGGAAAGCAGAGACCTAAGTAAAACATCAATATCATGTCATCTCTTTTCAAGGATCAGGAATTGTTATGGGAGCAGGGACAGAAAGAATGTAAGAGCTAGAAGAGGTGGAAGACTAGAGAAAACAGTCTGGCTACAACAGGGCAGCTACACATTGGAATTCAGAACAGTTATGACAATATGTTCAAGACCTATGTAAGTCCTAACCAAACCAAATCAAAGAATAAAGGCGGGGTATTGAAGATGTCTTCCATTCATAGCTCTGGAGCGACTGGTAATTGATGGCTGCTACTAGAGGGATCCTTATTTCTTTAAGAGTTTGGCTTCTGACTGATTGGTTAAGGTGCAGTAGAAAGCCTGAAATCAAAGAGTATATGGCTATCAAAGATTGTTAATTATGATTGAAAAAGAACTCAAAGATAAAGAATAGGGGTAGATCAGGGAGGAGTTTGGGAGGGGGTGAATATGATCAAACTCTTGCACTAAATGCTTAAAGAATTAAGAACAATAAATTAATTAAATTTAAAATTACACCACAAATAAATATTGAAGGCATGAATATGCCTATAAATTCATTTCTCTCATTTTTTCCTTAGTAAGGAGGAATTTATAAATTAACCCATCTTTTTAAAAGCTTTCCTCATGAGTCCCTCTAAATGAATCACCTGAACTTTGGGATAAGATATCAGTCTCTATAGTTTAACATATTAGTAATACTTTCTTTGACACTTATTGATGTCTGAGATTTAAAACACTGATATCAACAGGTGCTCACTGTGGTTTAGAAAGCATCATTCTTCATGATATTTTCAGATCATGGTACCACACTTCTAATCACTAATGTTGTGAATACATCACATTCTTTTTACAAATCTTCTGTTTTCCTCTAAGGATAACACTTCTTTGTGGATTTAGAGCTCATGAGAGTAACTGAGAACAAAATTCTACTCTTAGTTTGTGCTCAACCATGAGCCTTTCAACAGAATTCAGAATTCAGTTTCTGGTGAAAAGGAGGTAGATTTTTTTTTTTCCTGAAGAATAGCATTATTCATCTTGAACTCCTTATCTTTAATGGCAGATATATTATGATGCTAGATTGCTTATGAATGCCAGACGAAGGTGTAAGAAGAGAAATAGTTGGGACATGTAGGACCGTGATAAAATGGCTTGTTTTGGTGGAAGTGCTGCCTGGAAAGCCCGGAGAAGGGACTGGCATCTATTCTGCCATGCTCCCAGAATCCAGGCTCCTAACATGTGGCTTGGAACTCCACTGACCTGCACTGTTCAGTCATGTTCAGGGGCAATGCAGCCCCACCAGAAGAGCACAGGTAGAAGGCGTGACTACAGGCCTCAGGCCCTAGAGAGATTTACACACTAGACAAGAAGTGCCTCTTTCCTTCTACAGACAAATTACTGTCCAGAAAAGGACACATTTACAAAATAGTCAACTGATTATATCTGCCTAGACAGAGTAATCAGCCCTTAATAATTCTGCAGCACTAAGGTCTGTCAGATGATCCTGGGCCAGAAGGCAGAAGAACAGATGCTCCAACGTTTTGAAGTAGAGGGACTGTCCAGGTGTTCAGAGGTCTCTATAAATTGGCTAAGTTTTAGAAGCTATGCTTTGTGCTTCCCACAATTATAGTTAACTCAGTCATTCTGGATTTCTGACAGGGTTGAAAACTTATAGCCTCATAGCCAATCTTGTCTATTTACCTTGAGAGAAAAGATTTGAGTAGATGGTCGTCAGCTGACATTCATCCTAAAGCCAGGTTCAGAACTAAATGTTTTAGTTAGGGTAGATGACAGAGGTGCTGGTTAGTCAACAAAAGGATGGACTGGGTATTAGGACTATCCTGTACCTCACGGGTACAAATTGGCATAATTATGCTCTAATTGTATTTTGAGAGAAAAGTGTCATTTTAACAGGAAGGGTGATGTGTAGGAGGAGCTAAGGTAGGAGGAGTACTGAGAGGAAGAAAAGGAGTAAGAAGAGGAGAAGAAGAAGGAGAGGAGAAGCCAGGTGATGAAAGAAAGAGGGGGGAGACAGGGAGGCAGATGTTCATGTATCTCCACCAGCCAAAAATAGTTGTTATATCTAGGTTCGGTAGTGGGTTACACCTCTGATTGAGCAATACCAAACTTATAAAGCCTATGATTAACATTTTTTAAAAAGTGTATAAATGCAAAAAGGAAAAGGGGGCATGGGATAGGGGTTTTCTAAGGGAGGGGGGAATAGGGAAAGGGGATGGCATTTGAAGTGTAAATAAAATGTCTAATAAAAAATATTTTAAAAAAAGAAGGAAAAAAAAAAAGAAAAAAAAAGAGAGATGCCTGAAGGCCAGAGGGCAGAGCCTATTAAATATTCTTTGCTCTCTTTGAAACTGTGGGTGCCCCCTTTCACTAACTGTTGTTACATAAAACACCACCAGGTGGGCATCCCTGGCAGAAGCACCTAGAATGCCATTTTCCTGAAATTCAATTCAACATATTCAGGTGTTCAGCATATTCATGATCATATAATCAGAGTGCATTTTAAGCCTTGCTCAAACACACTTGCACTTGATACATTCCATTCAGGTCTTCTACGGTTCTCCTGCTATGGGAGATGTGAAACTAGGTTTTAAAATACCTACTAAAGAGACTCATGGTGTAGACTGTTGTTGGCAAGTCATAGAGTTCGGATTGGTTCAACTCTTGGTAACAGTACTGCCTTAATATTCTCTAAATAATGTACATGAAGAAGTGCAGATCAATACATCCCTTGTGAATTTTAGGCTTCCTTTTGTCTGATCTCTCCTGGTTCCTATTTTTTTGTTATATATATATATATATATATATATATATATATATTCTTTATATCTGTTTTTATTTAGGTTCTATCTCAATTTGTCTGGAATCTCAGAAAAACATAACGTTTAGACTTTTGAGTAATTTTGAGAGAATTAAAGTGTTAGGTTTTTGAGTGTGTAAAAAACACACACTTGCATTTCCACACACATGGATTGTTTTAGTATTAATCTTAAACTTTCTTTTGTCTCATATGTAGCAGCTTAGTTACAAATGCCATGGAGACATTGTGATGAGAAAGTGACTGCTTTAAGAAGCAGACCCAATAGTTATTTAATTGTTAACTTCAAGTTCTATGTGGAATTGAAAGGGAGAAAATGCATAGCCTTGTTTTCACCACAATTTTAGTGGAATTGCTTTAAGTTTCTCTCCATTTAATTTGATGTTGGCTATTAGCTTGTTGTATATTGTTTTTATAATGTTTAGGTAAGAATTTTGTATTCCTGATCTTTCTAAGACTTTTAACATGAACGGGTATTGGATTTTGAAAAAGGCTATTTCACCATACACTGAAATGATTATATGGTTCTTTTTACGTATGTAAAAAAATTCCAGGATATCTAAAACAATTGGGTATAATAAAAGAACTTCTGAAGGTATCACCATCCCTGAATTCAAACTATAATACAGAGCAAGAGTAATAAAAAACACATGGTATTGACCTAAAACAAACAGGTTGATCAATGGAATAGAATCAAAGGTCCATAAATTCACATACCTATAGATACTTATTTTTGACAAAGAAGCAAAAGGCACACAATGGAAAAAAGAAAGCATCTTCAACAAATGGTATTGGTCTGACTGGATGCCTGCATATAGAGGAATTCAAGTAGACCCATAAAATTAAAGGCCAAGTGGATCAAAGACCTCAACATAAAATGACACACTGAATCTAATATAAGATAAGGTGGGGGATAGCCTTGAACGCATTGGTACAGCAGACAACTTCCTGAACAGAACACCAATAGCTCAGGCACTAAGATTGACAATTAATAAATGTTACCTCATGAAAGTGAAAATCTTCTAAAATACTAAGGACCCCATTAATTGGAAAAAAAAAGTTAATATGTACAGCTTACAAGGTCCCATACCTAGATGAAGAACTATAGAATGTCAACGTGGGGAGAATCTTTTTTTCCCAGGGAGAACCTCCTGATAGATTATCAATCCTAAGTATATGATCAAAACTAAACTATTTCAGCCAATTGAATTTATGTGTATGTATGTATTTGTGCATGCGTGCTCACATGCATCCGTGTGTGTGTGTGTGTGTGTGTGTGTGTGTGTATGCAAAGAAGAACCACATATTTTGAAAAGAATGGTGATGGGCAAGGGAGAAAAGGGGGAGTACAAATTATTAATACTAAGATATGAAACTATCAAAAAAGAAACAAAATGTAAAGCAAGAAACAAAAAAACAGCCATTGATATACCTATGTGAAATTCATCAAAATGCTGTAAATTCATATGCAAAATTATTGAACAACATATTTTAAAAACATATTATATCTAATATTTAGTGGTTAGCCCTGAAAACATACATAAAAGTAACTTTTACAAATACACTATAGAAACCCTATTCTTATGCTATCTTATTTTGTTATTGCCATTATAGAAGAAACTGAAGCTCAGAATTCTGTAGAGGTGGCTTAATGTAAGGGAGCACAAAGGTGAAAGAGCTTCATTTTCAAGTCTGATTACAGTAGTTGATCATCCAATTTCCATGCTCTCATTCAGAGTTTCTTAGAATACTAAAGGGAATTTAGGAATTTCAGAGTCTCTACTTTCATACCTACATTTCATGGATGAATCTAAGCCAAGGTCTTGCTCAGCCTGGATGGAGATTCTACAGTCAGTCTTGCTCAGCACCTATGTTTCCAAATGCAACAACTTAAAAAATAATGGTTAAAAAGTCAGCATGACTATAAATAAATAAGTAACTTGGATAACTACAACCAAAGTTATCATAGCATCAATTCTGGACACTCCACTGCCAGAGAAAAGTGAAATATACACATTTGTACCTGCAGGGAAAATTTCTATGTGAAAGAACTGATTTTCAGTGACTTTGAGCATAGTAACATTCATTTAAATTATTGAATCAAGACAAATGTTTGTTTGTTACAAGGTTGTATAGTTTTTACACGTCTCCTAAGGCTGTTTAGTTCAACAAGCAAACTATAACAGTATAATAATTATATTTATAGCTAAGAACATTTAAACTTTGGGTTAACGAACAGTATAAGACCAGAATGTTCGCAATGGTATTATAAGACTTAACATTTACATATCATTAAAGTAAAACTTCTCATGTCTACACTGATAGGGATCATTCTTCTGATAAAATAGTAGTCATGTTATATTATGTGTTATTTAGACATTTCAATTCAGAAAGAATACAGTACAAAATGAAAATACCACAGTATACCTTATGCTTGGAACCTGGGCCTTGCATCTGACAAACTTACATGTATTAAGGATGTTACTAATTTCATTTGTAGCTAACCTCCTTTTCCAATAAAAATATAATACTGACCAAACATCAACAGTAAATGATGAACCGCATTTATTGATATCTTAAAACATCTAATTTATTTTCTTAGGATGTAGAGAATATAAAATTTCATGTAATATTTCCATTAAAATTAAAAAGAGAGGAGGATTGCCATATTTCCCATATTTGCTAATGGTAATCAGAGCATCAAAATTCATGTCAAATTAATTATGTTCTTCATATTCTATTCCTAAACCTTCAATAAAGCATGACCACAAATGAAAATACTTTAGCAACAAAACTGAAACAACCACATACTTTTAACTCTCACTTTGAATGCATTAAATAAATGCATTTGTTTCCGCCAATCTTGTTCTTCGCTTGGGAATCCTAACAGTGAGAGTAGGGGTTCTCCATGACTGTTTTTCGTGCTTCCGGGATCATTATTTTCCTACTGAGTTGCCTTGTCCAGCTTTAGTATGAGGGGAGATGCCTAGTATTATTGCAACTTGATATGCCAAGTTTGGTTGGTATCACCAGGAAGCCTACCCTTTTCTAAAAAGAAAGGAATAGGAGTAGATAGCGTGGGGTGGTGTCTAGTAAGGGGTACTGGCAAGAGAGGAGGGAAGGGAAACTTCGTTGGAGTATAATATATGTGAACAGAATGAATTAGTTAAAAATCTTTATCAGGATGAGATTTTCTAGTTCCATCCATTTGCCTGTGAATGTCATGAAGTCATTGTTTTTAATAGCTGAGTAGTACTCTGTTGTGTAAATGTACCACATTTTCCCCTGTGTTGATGTGTTTGGGACTCTTTCCCACTTTCTCTTCTATTAGATTCAGTGTATCTCGTGTTATGTGGAGGTTCTTGATCCACTTGGACTTGAGCTTTGTACTCCATATACAACTACTAAACCTAGGCACTATTGCTGATGCCAAGAAGAGCTTGCTGACAAGAGCCTGATATAGCTGTCTCCTGAGAGGTTCTGCCTGAGCCTTACTGTTACAGAAATAGATGCTTGCAGCCAACCAACTGACTGAGCATGGTAACCCCAATGGAGGAGTTGAAGGAAAAACTGAAGGAGCTGAAGGGATTTGTAACCCCATGGGAAGAACAATAATACCAACCCACCAGAACTCCCAGAACTCCCAGGTACTAAACCACCAACCCAAGAATCCACATGAAGGAACCCATAGCTCTAGGCATATGTAGCAGAGGATGGTCTTATCTGGCATCAATGGGATGGTAAGTCCTTAGTCCTGTGAAGGCTTGATGCTCCAGCAGAGGAAAATGATAGGGCAGTGAGGGAGGAGTGGCTGGGTGGGTGGGGGAACATTCTCATAGAAGCACTGGGGAAGCAGAATGGGATAGGGTGTTTGTGGAGCTTAAACTTGAAAGGGGATTAACAATTGAAATGTAAATAAATAAAATAACCAATAAAAAAGTTTTAAAACTATCAATCTCAAAAATTGTTACTGAAGAGTTGGTGTTAATTTTGAGAACCTCTGAGCTTTTTCATATTTTGTAAGCATTATTGCTTTTTTGTAGTGATATTTTAATCATATTAAACCTGTAGCTGATAGTATCTTCATTTTAATTTATTGTACTATGTTAGTTAGAGTGTTTCACATTTGAACACATCTGGGGTGACACCTTTTTGAAATGGCTACCTATTGTGTGTGTGTGCTGTAATTTATCCGATATAATGAAAATTTATAGGGTATTACTATGGTAGTTTTCTAATTACAAATAAAGTAAAAATCATTCTGTATTTTTATTGTTAAACTCTAAACACACATACTTAGAGATCAAAATTTAGAAACTTTTTTTAAAGTAGGTACATTTAGCATTTTATTAAAAAGTGCTAAATTAAGCCTTCTGTCTGTTTTTGTTATCCACTTTAGAAACAAATTATCAACAATATCTCTACTGTAAAAAAGTAAAATGAACTTTTAAAATGAAAATAATTTGTTAATTTGAACATAAATGGGTTTTCAAAATATAAAGTGGATGGAAACTTCTTTGGAGGTTAAAGTTCATAGATCTAGTGTGGAAACACAACAAACATACATATATGGCAAGTGAAATATATAGAAACTATGTATATGTCTGCATTCCCGTTACTGGCTGTGTTTTGGTTGGTTTGTTTTTTAAAGTACTGAAAGAAAAAGTGTGTCACAGAATACATTATATATTGTACATTGATATTTGATGCAAGCATAAGTATGCCTTCTTAGACGGCATGTCTACTGGAGACAAGAGCTTAACTAGTGGAATGTAGTTATAGATACTTGGAAAAAATGATAACTGTGAAGAAAAGAAAGGTAATTGACAAATGTGAGTTATTCTAATGAATTTTAAAGACCTAGTAATAATTTGCTGTGTTTAATCATATACTCATCTAATCCAACAGCATACCTCTACACTTTTAAAGTTACACTTTAGCAACTTTTGATTATTTTTAATTTTTATTATTACTTGTATTTATTTACTTTTTTACATTCCAGTCATTATCCTCCTCCTGGCCCATCCTCTCAATGTTCTGATCCAATTTCTCCTCCTCTTGTTTCCAAGAGGATGTCCCCACTACTACCCCCTCAAACCTGCCCAACCTCACCACTCTCTGGGAACTCAAGTCTCTTGAGGGTTAGGCACATTTTCCACTGAGGATAGACCAAAGAATACTTTGCTGAATCCAAAGCAGCTCGTGTGTACTGCCTGATTTGAGGCTCACTGTCTGAGAGAACTCAGGGATGCAGGTTGTTTGAGACTGCTGGTTTTCCTATAGGGTCACTCTCCTCATCATCTTCTTCCAGCCTTTCCCTAATTCAACCACAGGCATCTCTGACTTTAGTCCATTGGTTGGGTGTAAGTATCTGCATCTGTCTCAGTCAGCTCTTTATTGGAGCTCTCAGAGGACTCTCATGCTAGGCTCCTATCTGTCACCATAGCATCAGTAGCCCTGCCAGGCTTTGGAGCTTCCTCTTGAGATGGATCCCAGGTTGGGCCACTCACTTAACTGTCTTTCTTTCAATCTCTTCTCCATATTTGTCCCTGAAGTTCTTTTAGACAAGAACAATTCTGGGTCAGAGTTTTTGTCGGTAGAATGCAACCCTATTCTTCCATTTGATGCCCTGTCTTTCTCCTGGAGGTGATCTTCTCTCCTCAATGTTAGGCATTTCATCTAAGGACACCCCCCATTGAATCCTGAGTGATTCTCATCTGTTAGGTCTCTGTTACTTTCTAGAGGATTGCCCCACCTTCAAGTCCCTGGGGTGGCATATTTCTATTCATTCTGCTGGTCTTCAGGGCTTCTATCTTGTTCTCCACCCCCATACTTAATCTTCTCCTTCTTCCATACCCTTCCCCTCTCCAACCCAGGTCCCTCCCAACTTTTTGGCTTTCATGATTGCTTTCTGTTCACTCCCAAGTGGTATTGAAGCATATCCACCAATAGGACATCTCAATTCTAAATGTCTATTCTCCAAATGTAAGGGCACCCACACATTTGGGTGGTATTTATAAAAGTATTTATAAAAGTATACAGTATTTATAAAAGAAATACTATTAAAGTTTAAAGCACACACAGAAACCCATGTATTGAAGCATCTTTTCTTGGGCCCTTGGCTTGCTATTCTTCTTCAGTTCTGTGGATTGCATCCTAGGTTTTCTATACATTTTTGGCTAATATATACTTATTAGTGAGAACATACCATGCATGTATTTTTGACTCTGAATTACCTCACTCAGGATGACATTTTCTAGTTCCATCTATTTGCTTTCAAAACTCATGATGTCATTGTTCTTAATAGCTGAATAGTATTACATTGTGTAAATGACCTATATTTTCTTTATCCATTCTTTTATTGTGGGATACGACCTCAACATAAAACCAGATACACTAAATATAATAGAAAAGAAAGTGGGAAAGAGCCTTGAACTTATTGGCATTGAGGGAAATTTTCTAAGCAGAACTCCCATGGCTCAGGCTCTAAGATCATGAAACTGGAAAGCTTCTGTAAGGCAAAAGACATTGTCTATAGGAAAAATTGGCAACCTTTATAGATTGGAAAAAATCTTTGCTAACCCCGCATCCAATAGAGGGCTAATATTCAAAATATATATTTTAAAAAAAAAAAAAAAACCTCAAGAACCTAACTACCCCAAATCAAACAACCCAATTAAAAAATATGTTGTAGAGTTAGACAGAGTTCACGACAGAGGAATCTTGAATGGCCGAGAAGCACTTAAAAAATATTCAAAGTCCTTAGTAATTAGGGAAATGTAAATCAAAGAACCCTGTGATTCTACCTTACACCAATCAGTATGGCTAAATCAAAAATCCTGGTGACATTTAGAAGCTATGCTTTGTGCTTCCCACCATTCTGGATTTCTGACGGGGTTGAAAATTTATAGTCTCATAGCCAATCCTGGCTATTTACCTTGAGAGAAAAGATTTGAGTGGATGGTCTTCAGCTGACATTCATTCTAAAGCCAAGGAAAAAGCCAGGTTCAGAACTAAGTGTTTTAGTTAGGAGAGATGACAGAGGTTCTGGTTAGTCAACAAAATGATGGACTGGGTATTAGGACTATCTTGTACCTCACTAGTACAAATTGGCATAATTATGCTTTAATTGTATTTTGAGAGAAGTTTTATTTTAACAGGAAGGGTGATATGTAGGGGGAGCTAAGGTGGGAGGAGTACTGAGAGGAAGAGAAGGAGTAAGGAGAGGAGGAGAAGAAGAAGAGGAGAAGCTAGGTGATGAGAGAGAGAAAGAGGGAGGAGACAGGGAGGCAGATGTTCACGTAAATCCACCAGTCAAAGATAGTTGATATATCTAGGTTGGGTAGTGGGTTACACCTCTGATTGAGCATTACCAAACTTATAAAGCCTTTGATTAATGTTTTTAAAAAGTGTATAAATGCAAAAAGGAAAAGGAGGCATGGAATAGGGGTTTTCTAAGGGAGGGGGGAATGGGGAAAGGGATGGCATCTGAAGTGTAAATAAAATATCCAATAAAAAAAAATGAAAAAAAAATCCAGGTGACAGCACAGGTTAGTGAGAATGGAGAAAGATGAACACTCCTCTGTTGTGCTGTAGCATGCTCGGGCATAGGTCCTGTTGATCTGATTGTGGGTCCCATGTCTGCCTCCCCAGGTGTCTAGGGATGTTGGTTCAGAAAGGCAGAGGCACAGGAATTTGATTGTGTTCACTCCAGGAGCGCCTGGAGTACATCTGGCTGTTACAGAGGTGGTGAGAACACCATCTGTGGTCCTGCGGGGAGTAGAGCTCTTGAGTTGGTGGTACCTGGGCCAGGAGGGGGTCCAGAACCAACTGGTCTCAGGCCCTTTGGCTCTCAGAGGCTGCTGAGAGGTGGTGGCAAAAAGGCTGAGACAGGGGTGTAAAAGGGCTGAATCAACCCAGATCGATCTGAAGAGAGAAAGAAGCTCAAGCTGCATCCCTGTATCCCTTGGGGATTGGACTGTTGGTCACAATAACTCGTTTGGCTAAGTCTCTGTGGCTGGAATGTAGAGAGGTTGTCAGAGAGATTAGACTGCAGCTCTGTAATTGAAGACCTTATCCACGGTTCCCCATAGAGGGGCCCCAAAGAAGATAGTCCATAGTCTCAAGATATGATATTAGGTATTTATTGTCATGGCAGAAAAATGGATGAAGCTATACTCCTGGTTCTCAGAGAGAGCCTGAGGTTAAATACCTCTTATGAGGAGGAGCATCTTGTAAGGAATGCTTAATTTTCTATGCCCTCCTGCCTTTAGGTATCTCATTAGCATGGAGTTCTGTCTTGAGGCTCTGCTGCCTGTAGTCACACCCTCTATCTTTGGTACTGACAGATGGCCACAAACCTTTCTGTGGGAAGGGCTGTAGCTATGTGAAAGGAGACAGGGGCCCAGGAGTAAGGCATGAGGGTCTTTAGGATTCAAAGGTACCCAGCTGCCTCTCACAACGCCACGCCACACTCTTCCATTACTGGTGGAATTGCAAACTGGTACAACCACTCTGAAAATCAATCTGGAGGCTCCTCAGAATATTGGAACTAGATCTACTTGAGGATCCAGCTATACTACTCTTGGGCATATACCCAAAAGATGCACCACTCTATAACAGCGGCATGTGCTCCACTATGTTCATAGTGAGCTTATCTGTGATAGCCAGAAGCTAAAAAAAAAAAAATTCTGATATTTTAAGGTATAAATAGAATTTCAGGGGTTTAGATATTGTTGTCAATCATATTTTCAAGATAAAATTTGTGTTTGGGTGCACAGAAAAAGACTGTGCAATGTAAACGAGAAACGTATTTTTTATACAGAATAATAATAATATAAGGTGTCATGTTATTCTGTTTTAATATTTGATTTAATATCATAAAACTTTATATGCAAACTATATTCCAAGTAAAGGTTTTACTGAGTTCAATGAGCACCCATGATTCTAACCTTTTTCTTGTTTGTTTGATTATCTAAGACTAAATCATTTTTTTTCAAAGTGAACCATTGCACATCAGGATTTGGAAATACTTTGCAGTGATCTTGCATTTATGACTTAATAATTAACAGGCTATCAGTTTCTTCACCTCATATTTGATTTGTTTTGTGTGTATTGAAAAGACAACCTCATGTCAGTATCTTGGTGTTCTGGTCATGAAATGACACCTTCATTCGTTTATTGTTTGTTGATAGTTTATAAATGTGCTTTTCTTCTCCCAAGCAAAACCGTAATGATTGTGTTTCTTAAATTCCATGGGAAAACATAAATTGCCCATTGGAATTGTGATAAGTCAATAATTCCAGTAAGTCAATATTACAGCTGTTTTTTGATCCCAAATTTTGTGGCAAGCACAAGAGATTATAGTGGAGGGATCTGGATACACCTTTGCAAATGGTGTGCTTGAGAATCAATGTGCTTTTCACAAACTTAAGTTGGAGAGAATTGACAAATCACTCCTTGCTCCAAATTTTGAAACTGGAATATTTTGTGTCTGAAAATACACAAACATATAAAGTAGTTCATGACTCCTTAAAATCTATGATAAGAAGCTTTGGCAAGTTACGGAGAGTGAGGTTTATAATGTGTTTGTCTGGCAGTCAAAGATATGTTTACAGAATCTTATTGAAAAACTTACTAAATTTTCTATGGATACTTTAGAAAAACAGTTGTGTTCTGACTCTTCTTTGAAGTCTGTGTTCATAGGGGCTTGGGACTATGATGATATCCAAACACTCAGCTTAATTCAAAGTAAAATGTGACCTAACAGACCTCACGGCTACGTCAAAGCACTAGGAAACTCCCAAGACCACTTACAGAAGAAACACAGAGAAAGCTTAGGAAAGTGAATGTATCTATTTTAGCTTCACCATGATCAAAGAAAAAAATATGATAATTAGTGTGATAACAGTAGAAGAAATTTTAAAGCTAATGATGGTGAATTAGAAACCTGTGAGTATTGTAAACCTTCCATATTCTAATTAGCCTGGGACAGGAAAATGCAGGGAAGAAAAGTTTTAAATTTGTACTAATGTTTCAGTGTGATATTTGATATATCTGAACAAGTAAAAATACAGAGAATTATTGTAATTGTATTTTACTTTACATTGCATTTTATTAAAATTTTCTTTTTCCTAATTACATATAAACTATATAACATGGGCTAAACTTCTCTAAGTTATTACTTCATCAGAAAATTGTCATGTATAATGAGAATAAGAAAGAAATACTAAGGAATACTCTATCAGATAGATGAATAGATATTCATCTGTCTGTCATCTATGCATCCTTCAATTATCTATCTAAATTCCCTATCTGTCATTTACCTATTTATGTATCATCCATATATTATCTTTCTTCTAATCTATCATTTATGTCTATCTATGACTTATCTATTTTACCTATCTATAAATGTATCTAAAATCTATAAATATATTTATATATCAGCAATTTATCTATTACTATGTGTACCTCTCTATCTGGTTATCTGTCATGTACCTGTCTACCTATCTATGAATCTATCTATGTATCTATCTATGTATCTATGTATCTATCTATCTATCTATCTATCTATCTATCTATCTATCATCTATCTATCATTATCATAATTCATCATCAATCATTTATCTACTCACTGGTTTTTATATATTTTTATTTGTTTAGGTTTAATCTTTTCCTTATGGCATCTTAAAATATCTTTTTATTGAAGATTAGTCAAACAATTTTGCTATTTCTTTTAGAAGCACTGTTTACAGATTAGTCCTGTTGATAATACTTCAGCAACCCATAATATTTAAGATTTTAAAATTTCCTTACTTTTTATTGCCAGTTAGTTTGAATTCATCATGATTTAAATATAATTTTAATGTTTATTTCAAGACAAATGTGTTAAAATGTAATCACCTATTCTGAGAGTTGAGAATAACCTTATATTAGAGGTTATATACTAGGTCTTTGGGAAGTAGTTGGGGTTATATAAAGTCAATGGAGTAGGCCTATGTGATGGAAACCTGGTGGCTGAAGTTAGAGTGAGAAGGAGAAAGAGAGAGAGACAGAGACAGAGGAACTATTTTTACATGTATGTTAATTCTGGAGACATCATTTCCATTTCTAGCAAAATATCATCTCAGAACGTTGAACGTCAAACTTGGTTATATAGAACCAGAAGTCAAAATGATCTGTTTCCCTACAACTCAGTCTTTATTATGTATTATCAGAAAAAAAAAAAACTTTAAAAAGAGTAGTAAAAACATAAGACATGAAACTATCTCATTGGTCTTTATGGGTTCTTTTTGTTTTGTGGGGTTTTTTTTGGTGTTTGTTTAGTTTTTTAAAATGTCTATTTTTAATTTATTATTATTATTCTTTAATCTTTTTAAAAATCTAGTCATGCCGGGCAGTGGTGGTACACGCCTTTAAGCCCAGCACTTGGGAGGCAGAGGCAGGTGGATTTCTGAGTTCGAGGCCAGCCTGGTCTACAGAGTGAGTTCCAGGACAGCCAGGGCTACACAGAGAAATTCTGTCTCAAAAAAAAAAAAAATCTAGTCATTACCACCTTTCTGGTCTGCCCTCAGAGTATTTCTCAGCCCATTCTTCCTCCCTTGTCTCCAAGAGGATGTCCTTACCCCCTCATCTCCACTCTATCAGACCTCCCCACTCCCTGGGGGCTCAAGTCTCTCAAGAGTTAGGTGCATCTTCTCTCATTGTGACCAGTTTAGAAAAACCTCTGCTGTATATGTTTCAGGGGCCTCGTACCAGGTAGGGTATGCTGACTGCTTGGTAGCTCAGTGTCTGAAAGATCTCAGGGGTTCCAGGTTAGTTGAGACTGTTGGTCTTCCTAAGGTGTTGCCCTCTGTCTTAGCTTCTTCCAGCCTTTTCCTAATTCAACCACAGGAGTCTCAAGTTTCTGTCCATTGCTTGGGTGTAAGTATCAGCATCTGACACTTTCAGCTGTTTATTGGGCCTCTCAGAGGACTGCCATGCTAGGCTCCTGTATGTAAGCACACCAGAGCTTCAACAATAATGTCAGGCCTTGGAGCCTCCCTTTTAGATGGATCCCAAGTTGAGCCTGGACTGCCTTTCTCTCAGTCTCATCTTCATTTTTGTTCCTGCAGTTCTTTTCGACAGGAATAATTCTGGGTCAGAGTTTTTGACTGTGGGATGTCAACCCCATCCCTCCATTTAATGCCCTTTCTACTTTCTACTGGAGGTGGATTCTACAAGTTCCCTCTCCTTGTTGTTCAGCATTTAAAATCCCTCCCATTGAGTCTCTGGTACTTTTTAAATGGTCTCCCCATATTCTACCTCCCTAGGTTGCCTGTTTCCATTCTTTCTGCTGGCTTTCAGGGCATCACTCCTGTTCTCACCCTCAATACCTGATAATGTGCTCCCTTTCCCTTCCCTGTCCCCTCTCCCACCCATGTCCCTCCTTCCCACTGCCTCTCATGATTGCTTTTTTTCTCCCTCCCAAGTGGGATGTAGGCATCCTACCTTTGTCTCTTTGGCTTGTTAACCTTTTTGAGTTCTGTAGATATAACCTGGGTATTCTGTATATTTTTGGCTAATATTTACTTATCAATAAGTACATACCATGCATATCCTTTTGGGTCTGAGTTACCTCACTCAGGATAATATTTTCTAGTTCCATCTATTTATCTGCAAAACAAATGATGTCCTCGTTCTTAATACCTGGGTAGTATTTGAATGTGTAAATTAACCATGTTTTCTGTATCCACTATTCAATTGTTATTATTTACTTAAAATAAAAATATCAGCCTCTCTTACCTTCCAGCATCTTCTCATTCAGGACCTCTTCCCATTCCTCTCTCTCTTTCTCCTTTGAAAAAGGGAGCCCTCTCAGTACCAGCACCCCTACACTATTTCCCCTCTCCATCAGATTATGTTGCTGCAGGACTAGGCACATCCTCTCCCTTTGAGGCCAGAAAAGACAGCCCATTTAGGGGAATGGGATGTATATGCAGGCAAGAAGGTAGGCAGGCAGGCAGGCAGGCAAGCAGGCAACAGATTCAGGAAAAACCCTGTTGTTGGGGTCTTCCATATGCTGTCCAAGCTGCTCATCTGTTGTATATGTGCAGGGAGCCTAGGTCCAATATGTCCTCACACTTTAGTTGGTGAATCAGTCTGTAAGAGCCTCCAAGGAAACAGGATAGTTGACTTTGTTGGTCTTCCTATGGAGTCACTGTCCTCTTCAAGTCTCTCAATCCTGCCACCAATTCTTGCATAAGACTCCCTTAGCTCTATCTAATGTTTGGTTGTGGGTTTCTGCATCTTTTCCCATTGGCTATTTGGAAAGTTGGTTATGTACAATGATGTTTTGCTGGGGTACACAGGTGAAAGGATGTTTTGCTAAAGCAGACACAGATGAAAAAATCTTCTGTCATAGCAAACATGTAAAAGGACACATGATGTTCAGAAGAAATATAAATATGACCCTGCAGACAGTGGGATCTTGAACATTGGTTTGCTTTGCTATGCCTCACTTGCTAGTATTTGCAGATAACAACCATGTGTTAGTTTGCCTTACATTTCATTGTTCATTTTTACTTGTGGTGACTTTATAGAAAGTAACTCACCAAAGAACTTCTTGTAACGTTCCAGTAACTTCTTGCTGCTTCCACAGACTCAGGTTGGCTGGTAATCCTTGCTATTTCTTCTGGATTAAACTTTTCTTACTGATTCATGTGTGGTAACTGCCAACTGACAGGAATGCAGCTAAAGTTCTGTGTGTGGTTCTGCTGAGAGGACTGAGCTGCAGGTGCTGATACCTGCTTAGTGGACTGGATAGAGTAGATCAAATATTGGAATCACTCCAAAGAACTATTTCTGAACAGGGCTACTTCCCTTGTGTCTTAATAGCATGTCTTTTCTACTATCTCTGGTAGGTGGTAAACTAGAAGAAAGGTTGAACTTTTTAAAGTACATTGAAAATATATGTCTATTGGATTATTTCAATCTTCTTGTATCTGTTCAATCTTGCTTTGTGAGCAATTATATGGTCAATGTTGCCGAAGGTTCCATGAGGTGCCGAAATGAAGTTACATTCTTTTGTGTTTGAGTAAAATGTTCTAAAGTTATCTGTTAAGTGCATTTGAATCATAATCTCTGTTAGTTTTATTATTTCTTTGTTTATTTTCTGTGTTGTTGACCTGCTCTTTGGTGAGAGTGGTATATTGAAGTCTTATGAATACATGGGTTTCTGTGTGTGCTTTAAGCTTTAGTAGTATTTCTTTTATAAATGTGGGTGCACTTACATTTGGAGAATCGACATTTAGAACTGAGATGTCCTATTGGTGGATATTTCTTTTCATTACTTTTAGTTGAAAGTCTATTTTACTAGATTTTAAAATGGCTAATCCATCTTGATTCTTAAGTCTGTTTACTGGGAAAATTTTTTTCCAGTCATTTGTTCTGAGATAATATCTATCTTTGTCTCTGAGATGTGTTTCTTGTAACAGTAGAATGATGTATTCTATTAGCTGGTATCTTTTTGTATTGGAGAATTTAGTCCACTGATGTTGAGAAAAATTAATGACCATTGATTGCTATTTTCTATTATTTTAATGTTGGTGGTGGTAGTGTGTGTGTTTCTCTTCTACTCATTTATTTGTGTGAAATTTTTTTATGATTTTTTGTAGTATTATTAGCCTCAGTGTAATGGGAATTCTCTTCTAATATCTTCTGTATCTTCTGCTGAATTAGTGGAAAGATATTATTTAAATTTGGTTTTGTTATGGAATATTTTGGTTTCTTTACCTATGGTAACTGAAAGTTTTGTTGGATATGTGTAGGCAGACATCTGTGGTCTCTGAGGTTCTGCAATATGTATGCCCAGGTCCTTCTAGCTTTTATTATCTCAGTTAAGAAATCAAGTATAATTCTGATAGGCCTGCCTTTATATGTTACTTGGCCTTTTCCCATTTCAGCTTTTAACATTTTTTTCTTAGTTTTCTACATTTAGTACTTTGATTATTATATGGGAGGAAGATTTTTTTTCTAGTGAAATCTGTTTGGTGTTCTCTAGGATATATATATGTATATATATATATATATATATATATATATATATATGCATCTCTTTATGTTAGAGGAATTTTCTATGATTTTGTTGAAGATGCTTTCGGGACCTTTGGGCTGAAAATCCTTTTCTTTTATTTTTATTTTTCTTAGCTTGGTTCTTTTTATAGTGTCCCAAATTTCTTGCATGTTTTTGTCATGAACATTTTAGATCTTACATTTTCTTTAATCAATTTATAGATTTCTTCGATCGTATTTTTTATGCCTGAGATTTCCTCTTTAATTTTCTCTATTGTATGATATTTCCTCTATATATTGGTGATGTATATATCTGTAATCTCTTCTGGGTTTTTCATCTCCAGGATTGTTTCAGTTTGGATTTTCTTTACTGCTTCTATTTTACTTTTTAGGTCTTAAATATTTTTATACATATTTTTAACAGTTTTATTACCTTTTCCTCAATTTCTATGTATTTATTTGATACTGCCCTTAATGCCCCTACCTGTTAAATATATTTTTCTGTATTTCTTTCAGGGATTTATTCATTTTCTACTTAATGATCTGTATTATCTTTATATAATTGGATTTAAAAATCATCTTCTCATGCTTTTGTTGTTTCATTAGGGTATCCAGGGTTTGCAAGAGAGCTGGGCTCTGGTGGTGCCACATTGACCTGACTCTTCTTGCTTATGTTCTTGCTCTGTCCTTTAGGCATCTGTTTTTCTATGGTGTTGGCTGGGTGATCCTGGTGGCAGCAGGACTTCTCAGGAATGTAAGGAGAGCCATGGAAGTCAGGGTACTCAACTCCGCTGGCTCTGCCTCAGATGACACCCACTGGCAAGGGTTTGATAGGGCACTGTTTCAAGGTGGTAGTTCTTGAAGTCTTCAGATGTCCTTGCAGAATCAAGATCTTCTTAGTGTTCTGCAAGGATCCTCAGGACTGAAAGGTGATCCCAGAACTAGATAGTTGAGATCAGAGAACTGTGTGCAACTAGCCTCTGTCATCTGTTTCCGGGATGACCTGAATGGAAAGGGATTTTGCAAAGCAGTGTTACAAGCTGTTTACTTTAGGGGTCCTGAAGCCTTCCAAAGATAAGCAGGATGCCTTTGGCATCCTCCATGTATCCTTTGGAACCAAAGGCTGGCCCAGAGCTAGACAATCCCAAATTGGTCTTAATCCATTTATGTCCTATTTTTCCCAAAGGTACATTTGTGAGTGATTATAAAATCAATAGAACTATGAGATAAAACTTCAGGCATCTACAATTTTTAAATCATTCCTATTACTGTGTTTTATATACATAATTTTGTGTGTTATGTTTTTATGAAGTGATTTAACAGCAACAAGAACTGAGAGATTCGCTGGGCAGTGGTGGTGCACGCCTTTAATCCCAGCACTTGGGAGGCAGAGGCAGGCGGATTTCTGAGTTCGAGGCCAGCCTGGTCTACAGAGTGAGTTCCAGGACAGCCAGAGTTACACAGAGAAACCCTGCCTCAGAGAAAAAAAAAAAAAAAAAGAACTGAGAGATTCTTGTATACATATACAATTTAGTTCCACTGTTCTCAAACAGAAATATATTCACCACTCTAAAACCCAAGATGTCTAACACCAAGCAAAATCACTTTTCTTGCTTAATACTCTGGAGTGGATTATCAATAAATTCTAAAAAAAAAAAAAAAAAAAAAGAGCTTTAAAATAAGTTGACTTATGTCAATTTTTTCATGAATATTTTGCAGAGAATTTAAAGATCATGATTCATCAAAGAATTATACCCTGGACTCAAATGGTATGCAAACACAAAAACGAAGTTCCACATGCTGGGTCTCCCAGTTTTAAGATAGAGGCACAACCAAGTAATATCGCAGGCCTTGATTAAAGTACGTTAGGGGATTCTGGGGTAGGTGACCTTTGTCTTACTCCATCTCTAAGGACATTCCATTACCTGGGCTTAGGGCCTGGAAACAATTTCTGAGGGAGTAGCAGGGGAAGTCTAGAAACTGCTGCTGGCCCACTGTCCTTGGTCAGCTTCTGAGGCCTGGACTTACCTGGACTTACCTGGACTTGCCTAAACTTGCCAAGTCCTGAACTGCCAATTGGAACCCTGACATGGAGTCAATCATGCCTTCTCAGCTATATACAACATAATCATAAATATACCCCTTGAAAGGTGGTATCAGAAAATTTATCTTTTCATATATAATATGGTAAAATCATGAGCTTATTATTACATTTTAATGAATAAGATTGTTAAACCTTGACCTTAGAAAGTGTAGAGCAGGTAAAATTATCTAATATAGTAAATTCATGCAGATGCCAAGACAAAAAACATAGATAGATGTGTTCTGGATTTAAATGACTACAAAGAATGATTTAGTGGAAATACACCATCTGAGAATGACAGGGAAGTAGCCTCCAAATGCATCAGATACCCTGTTCATAGCTGTCAGAAAACCAAGTATGTTGACTAAAAGACTTCTTTTGCTGTTCCCAGATCTAATAGTCCAGTTTCAATCCAAGCTCAGCAGCAGAAACATGCATGGCAGTCTTCTCCCATTCTTCCCCCCTAGTTGCTTCCATCTCTCATGGATCACATAGATTTTCCCATTTGAATTTTCTTCTCACTACTCACTGATTTGTCACAGCCCCAAATAGCTAACACCCCTGCTAACCCAAAGATAATCCTCCTCCCAAGACAGCAAGTAGGCTAATGTCAGATTTCTATCTCTCCCACTGCTGCTGGGATTCAATTCCTTACTCTCTTCCCCAGCTTTGTATCGGGAAATCTGCTGCTATCTCCCTTTCCTCTCAGAACTTACCCTCAAAGGATCATAAAGATCTTTCCCCCAAGCCTACCACAGCAGGCCCTCAGTGTTCTAACAGAGCAGAGACACAAGGAAAAGACCTGAAAACCAATTATATGAAGATGATAGAGCTTCTTAAAGAAGAAATGAAAATCCAAGAAAATAAGTTTAAGGAAACAAATAAAATGTCCAAGATCATATCTAGATAGATAGATAGATAGATAGATAGATAGATAGAATCAATAATGAAAACACGGACTGAGAATTCTGGAAATCAAAAATTTAGGAATTCAATCATAAACAACAGAGGCAAACTTTACCAACAGAATACAAGAGATAGAAGAAAACGGCATTGAAGAAACAGATACATTGGTCAAAAATCGATGTTAAATCTAAAAACTCCTAACACAAAACATGCAGGAAATCTTGGACACAAAGGAGAGATCAAACCTAAGAACAGTAGAAATAGAGGAAGAAAAGATCTCAGCTCAAAAATCCAAAAAAATATATTCAACAAAATGGTTGAAAATAATTTATCTAACCTAAAGAAGATGTCCATAAAGGTAAAAGAATTATATGAAACAACAAATAGATTGAACCAGAAAAGAAACTCCCCTATCACATAAAAAGCAAAACACTAAACATAGAGAACAGAGAAAGAATATTAAAAGGTATAAGGAAAAATTACCTAATAATATATAAAGGGTAGACCTATTTGAATTACACCTGGCTTTACAATGGAGACTCTAAAAGCCTTAAGCAGTTGGACACATTGCTACATTCTCTAAGAAAGCAGAAATATCAGCTGAGAATACTGTATGTAGCAAAACTTTCAATCACCATAGATGTAGAATATAAGATATTCCATGACAAAGGCAGATATAAACAATATCTGTCTACAATTCTAGCCATACAGAAGGTGCTAGAAAAAAATTCCAACCCATTAAAAAGTCAAAAACTAACAGACTAGATGATAAGCAGGATCTTCTGAACAGAAGACATATACCTCAACCTTGACATCTACGAAGTTAATGACACCCATGAGAAAACAGAGAATAAAGAATTTCTCACATTAAGAAAAGAAAAATAAAGAAAACACACACACACCATCACCACCAATACCATCACCATCAAAGACAAAAACATTAGAAATCAACAACAATTGATATATATCAATATCAATGGTCTCAATTTCCCAATGAAAAGTCATAAGTGAACAGAATAGATGAACAAGCAAGATCTTCTGCATCCAAGCCACACACCTCATCATCAAGGAGAAACAATGTTTCAAGGTAAATTTTTGTAAAAGAATATTCCTAGCAAATGGACGTAAGAGGCCAGCTGGTGTAGCTATTTTAATACCTAAGAAAACACACTTTAAAACAAAACAAATCAAAAGAGATAGGGAAGGCTATTACTAACGCATCAAAAGAAAAACCTACCAAGATGACTTCCAATTCTTAACATCTATGCCTCAAGCACAAGGGCACCCACCTTTATAAAAGAAATACTACTACATCTTGAATCACATATTGATTCCAACACCCTGATAATGAGAGAGTTATATATATCCCATTCTCACCAATAGACAGGTCATCTAGACAAAAACTAAACAGAGAAAAGCTGAACCTATCAGATATTATAAACAAAATAATGGTTCTAAACGATATTTACAGAGCATTTCACCTTAACAAGAAAGAGTATATAATCTTCTCTGGACTTCATGGAACTTTGTCCAAAATGACCATATATTCAAACACAAAGCAAATTTGAACAGATACAAGAAAATTGATAGAACTCCCTGTATCCAATCAGATCATACCTCGGTTAGGGTTTCAATGCTAAGAAGAGACACCATGACCTTAGCAACTCTTGTAAAGTAAAACATTTACTTGGGGATGGCTTACTGTTTCAGAGGTTCAGTCCGTTATTATCATGACAGGAAGCATAGTTGCTTGCAGGCAGACATGAATCTGAAACAGCCAAAAGTTCTACATCTTGATCTGAAGGCAGCCTGGAAAAGACCATCGTATGAAGACAGTAAGGAGGAGACTCGTCTATATTGGGCAGACCTTGAACAAGTAGGAAACCTCAAATCCTGTCCACACAGTGACACACTTTTTCCAACAAGGCCATGCCTACTGCAACAAGTCCACACTACATAATATGGATAATCCCCATGGACCAAGTATATTCAAACCATGACAGACCACCATGGATTAAACGTGGATATCAACATGAATGGATACAAAAGAAAACTTCTAAACTCAAGGAAACTAAACAACTCTCTGAACATAAAATGGATCTAGACAGAAATAAAAAAAAAAAAACTAAAGACTTTCTAGAATTCAAGAAAATTAATATAATTCATATCCTAACTCATGAGACACAATGCAAGTGGATCTAAGAGACAGATTCATATTACCAATTGCCTAAATAATAAAGAAAATATCTCATACCAGCAAATTAAAATGTATCTGAAAGTTCTAGAACCAAAAGAACTAATTATACCCTAAAGGACTAGACAGCAAGATATAACCAAACTCAGGGCTAGAATCATTAAGTTAGAAACAAAGGGAACAATATAAAGAATCATCAAAACAAACAGTTGGTTCTCTGAAAAAATCCACAAGATAGACAAACCCTCACCCAACCTTACAGAAAGGAAGAAAGAGAATATAAATATTAACAAAATCAGAAAAAAGGATGATAAACAACAGCTACCAAGGAAAACCAGAAAACCAGGAGAATATGCTTTAAAAACCAGTGCTCCAAATATTGAAAAACCTTAAATTACTGTATAATTTTGTAACATGTACCACTTATCAGCATTTAGTCAAGATCAGATAAACAATTAAAATAGACTCATAACCCTAGGACAAAATATACATTCATTAAAAGTGTCATTTTAATCAAATGCCTAGGATCAGATGCTCTTAGGATAGAATTATACCAGACTCTTACAGAAAAGTTAATGCCTATACTTCTCAAATTATTCCACAAACTAGAAACAGAATGACAATTATCTAACTCACATTATATTACCAAATCACCTAAAAACCCAAATGGACTTGAATTATTGTCCTATTACACTTATTAATATTGATGCAAAATACTCAATAAAATAGTGGCAAATCAAAGCCAAGAATACATCAAAGGATAACCCACCATAGTTAACTATGCTTCATTCCAGAGATATAGGAATGATTCAACAAATAAATATATAAAACTATACTTTACGATACAAACAAACCTAAAGGGAAAAAAAAAAAAAAAAACACAACCTAATAATATCATTAATTCCAGAAAAGTCATTTTACTAACTCTAACAACCCATCATCATAAAAGCCCTTGAAAGATTAGGGATACAAGGGACATACTTCAATATACTGAAGGCAGGTTACAGAAATTCTAGAACCAATATCAATTTAAATGGAGAGAAAATAAAAAATAAAAATAATTCCACTAAAATAAGGTAAAAAACAATGGTGTATACTTTCTCCATAGATATTCAATATAGTATTTAATATTTTATCTAGAGCAATAAGACAACTCAAGGCAATAAATGCAATACAAATTAGATGGTAAAATTTAAAGTATTTTTTTTTTTGTAGATTACATGATAATATACCTAATTGACCCTAAGATTTGCACCAGGGAATTTCTACAACTCATAAATACATTCACCAAAGTAGCTGGAAACAAAGTTAACTTATAAATATTAGTAGCCATCCTATTTATAAATAATAGACTGAGAAAAATATTCATGAAAACAATGTTAATAGCTTCAAATAACATACAATATCTTGAGGTAATTTGAACCAAGCAAATGAAAAGCTAGTATGCTACAATCCTAAAGTCTTGAAAAAAAGAAATTGAAGAGGATATCAGAAGATGAAAAGACTCCCTATGCTCATAGTTCGGTAGGGTTGAGATAGTAAAATGGCCATTCTACCAAAAGCAACATACAAATCCAGTGAAATTCCCATCTATATTCCATTGTAATCCTTCACAGAGCTTGAAAGGACATTTTTTGTTTGTTTGTTTGTTTGTTTTATTATCTTTAATCTTTTTACAGTCCAGTCATTATTCCCCTCCCAGTCCACTCTCTAAGAGTTCCTCCCATCTCAAACAAGATCTCCCCCACCACCCCCACCCTCAGAGCTCCCCACTTTCTAGGGCCTCAAGTTTCTCCAGGGTTAGGTGTTTCTTCTTTCACTGAGGCTAGACCAGGCAGTCCTCTGTTGTATATGTGTGTGGGGGAGGGTACGGGGGCTCATACATGCTAGTGTATGCTGCCAGGTTGGAGATATCAAGGGTCCAGGTTAGTTGATACTGCTGGTCCTCCTATGGGGTTCCTCTCTTCCACAACTTCTTCTAGCCCTTCCCTGATTCAACCACAGACATCGCCAACTTCAATCCATTGACTGGGTGTATCTGCTTCTGTCTCAGTCAGATGCTTGTTGAGCCTATCAGAAGAAAGCCACGGTAGGTTCCTGTCTGTAAGTACACTATAGAATCAGTTACAGTGTCAGGCATCTTTTTGTATATGCCCAAGAGTTGTGTAGATGGGCATTCAGGTAGATTTATTTATTTTCAATTTTCTGAGGAACCTCCAGATTGATTTTCAAAGAGATTGTACCAGGTTTCAATCCCACTAGCAATGGAAAAGTGTTCCTTTTTCTCCACATTCTTGACAACGTCTGATGTCACCTGAGTTTTTTACCTGAGCCATTCTTTTTGGTGTAAGATAGAATCTCAGAGTCATTTTGATTTGCATTTTCCTGATGACTAAAGTCATTGAACATTCTTTAAGTGCTTCTCAGACATTCCAGATTACTTTGTTGTAAATTTTTTTTGTTTAGTTTTATAACTCATTTTTGACTGGGTTGTTTGGTTTTCTGGACAATTTTTAGCTTCATACAAAAACAGACAACACAATCCTGAATAATAGAAGAGATGCTAGAGGAATCACATTCCCCAATTTCAAGTTGTACTACCAAGCTATAGTAATAAAAACAACATGGTTTTGACACTAAAACATATATATTGATTAAGGGAATAGAAATAAAGACCCTGCCATAAATCCACATACATATGTACACATGATTTTTGATTTAAAAACAATACCATCTACAATAAATGATGCTTGTCAAACTGAAAGTCTGCATTAAAATAATGCAAATTAATCCATACTTTAAAAAAAAACTTAACTTCAAATTAATCAATGACCTGAACTTAAAGCCAGGTACATTGGACCTGATTAAAAAGAAAGTGGGAAGATATCCTTGAAGACAATGGTCCAGTAGACAACTTCCTAAAAGAACAGAAATGCCAAAGTTACTAAGATCAATGACTAATAAATGAGACCTAATGAAACTGAAAAGCTTCTGTTAGCCAAAGGTCACTGTGAATAGGACAAAGTGTCAGTCTACAGATAGGAAAGATTTTCATCAACTCTATATCTGATATAAGGCTAATATCAAAAATATGTAAAGAACGCAAGAAACCAGACATCAAGAAAAGAAATAACCCAATTTTAAAATGGGGCACAAAACTAAGCAGAGAATTCTAGAGAAATTCTAGAGGAATTGAGTAGAGGAAACTCTCACTGCTAAGAAACATTTTAAAAGGATTCAACATCCTTAGCCATTGGCAAAATGCAACTCAAAACTACATCGTGTTTCCATCTTAAAACTGTAGAAATGGCTAAGATCAATAACACAAGTGACATCTCATGCTGTTGAAAATGTGCAGCTAGGGACTGCAAATTGTACAACCGAAATGAAAACCAATATGTCAGTTTCTCAGAAAGTTAGGCATCTGTCTTGGGGATATGCCCAAGACACACCTATACCAATCTTGGGCATATCCCTAAGATGTTTCATAGTACCACAAGGACTCATGTTCAACCATATTTATTGCAACTTGGTTCATAGTGTCCAGAGACTTGAAACAATCTAGATGTGTTTTAACCAAAGAGTGGATAAAGAAAATATGGTACACTTATATAATGAAATATTAGTCAACTGTTAAAAAAAAAATAAAATCCATGAAATTTGCAGGCAAATAAATTGAATTACAAAAGATCACTTAGAGTGAGGTAACACAGACCCAGAAAGATAAATATAGTTATATATTCAATAATAAGGGAACATTAGTCACTAAGAAAATGATAACAAAGCTACAATATGTAGATCCAGGGGGAACATATGACACTCCCTTGGATGGGAACATAGAATGGATTTTACAGATGAACTGTTTGTGAGTGGGGATAGGAAAACATGGTTGAAGTATAAAGTTGACCCAGATAGGGAAGAGGAAGAGAATATGGGGATAGATACTTAGAATTAAAGCTCATTTAAAGGCTGTTATGGAAACCTGCATCAACAGAATGTTTCTAAAATATATGAAGGTGATTCTAATGAGGTCTTCCAATAATGGGGATATGGAATCGCAACTGGTCATTCCTTGTCACTAAATGAGACTTCCAGTAGTAGGACTGGCATGCATTCAATTGAGTTATTGGGCAAGGGATTCTTACAGCAATCTCCAAACATCCCATTCTGTTGCTCAGACACAGTGGAGTTTTCCACAAACTGACAATCTGCCCCTACTGCTGAGGATAACACCTATACAAATCGTTGATAATGGAGAACTTGAGCTAATACCTGTTATGTGGGCTACCAAAAGAGAACCACAAATACCAACACATTCACAAAACCTTGACCTATAATTTGTCCTGCCTGCAACATATGCTATGGCAATCATGGTGCAAAACCAATGGGAGTAGCCAACTAATGTCTGATTTGAGGTAAGGGCCACTCCATGAAATGGAACTAAGAACTAGGGACTAGATAGTCCAGAGAACTAAAGAGATCCAAACACTACTGGTTTAAAACAAAACAAAAGTATTAATACAATGACTCCTAATGATATTCCACTATACTCATAAATCGATGCCTTATTCAGTCATCAGAGAAGCTTCCTCTGTCGAGAGATGGGAACAAATGTTGAAACACACAGCAAGACACTATACAGAGGAGAGAAAGAGAGAGAGAGAGAGAGAGAGAGAGAGAGAGAGAGAGAGAGAGAGAGAGAGATCTCCAAAAAAAAAAAAAAAAAAAAACCCTTCCCTTATTGCTCAGGGAACAGTGCTGCAAAGAAAGAGGCAGAAAAAGTGTAAGAGCCAAATGGAGATTAAAAAAAAAAAAAAACACTAGGAGAACAAAGTCAAATAAGGAAGGGGCATATGCACTCATAGATACCAGATACCTAAGAAGCAAGCATAGAGCTTACTTGAGTCGGCTGAATACATATTATAGCTGTCAACATAGTATTTTTATGAGATTTCTGAGTGTGAAAACTAGTGGGTCTCTGACTCTTGCCCCTGCTCTTTGGAAACTGTTTTGATGTGATAGTTTTATTTTATTTCATTATGGTTTTTTTGTCATGATGGTTGTTATCTATTGGAAAAATGATCTTTTCTAATGAGAGACAAATAGGTGGTTGATTTAGAAGGGAGAGGAGGAAGGGAGCATATGGTAGGAGTGGTGGGAGGGTAAACTATAGTCAGGATAAAATGTATGAGTAAATTAAGTTCAATATAAAAGAGAAAATAAATTTAAAATGAAAATGAAAGTACTTTCTTTTGTGTATTAATGTACATAATTCTCAGCATAGAAGAAGCTGCTTCAGGCACCCTTCAGATGCTAACACAAGTTAATGATACTGAGGAATTATCCTGTCTTGTTATACAACCTCGACATCACTATTCTACATTATGAAATCTTGAATCTCACTTGATATTATTTTATTCAACTTCATATGAATTATTCATCTCTGATGCTTTGTATTTTTTATCATTGCAAAGCCTAAACAAACTGAGTTCTCTTATCAATGACAAATACAAACACAAGCAACATTACCTAAGTTCTGTCTAAGCCCTGGCATACCCTTACCATTGGATGGACCAGTGTCCACTTTACATTTCATTTAGGTCAAATTTCCAACCAATTGGGAATATGTTCATCTTATGTGTGACAAAAATGAGATAACATCACTTCTGGTTGCTGGGACTGAAGGAAACAATGGAAATGTACCTTAATTCCAGAATACTTGTATGTCAGGAGCTTTCTAAGTACAGCTGTTTTCAATTCTCCTAAGAGAAGCTTCTTGTCATAAATGGAAATTAACACAGAGATGCACAGATGACCAAAGTGCAGAGAAAATGAAAACATAGAGTTCTCAGCCCTAAACTTGATATCTATATCACATGGCCTCCATGCTCAGGGACCATCATGGAAGACAAATTATTATTTAAAAAAAAAAAAAAAAAAAAAAAAAAAAAACGTAGTGGAGGACTCCAACAAAGCAGCATTTTTTTTTTTCTGGATACAGCATGACCCCTGCACACATGAAATGACAGGGCTCAAGACTTCATGCAGAAAATCTGCATGATCTCAAGCCAGACAAAATTTCTGCACGGAACAGAAGACATAGGAAGCCTCACTCTGAAATCATGAGCTACTGACAATGATGTCTGAAGGAAAATAGAGTTTTCTTCAGAGATGAGACCCTTTAGAAGCTAACTCTTCTCTAGTTTATGGTCTTACAACAAGTATATACTGGCAGCAGTTAATTGTCTCTGACTTAAAAGGGAGATACTGAAGAAGAAGGAAGAGGAGAAGAGGAGGAAAGTCTATGATATTGAGAAGGAATTTGTAGTGACAGAGAAGAAATTGGAGTGGAGTTAATAGATGGCAGAATAGATCGTAATATATTAAATGTACATATAAAATTTTCAGTCAGTAAAATTAGAACAGAATAAGGCCTACCCAAAAATATTGAAAAGTCATGTGTTGTTACAGATGAGCCTTTCTTGTTCAGGTGTGCTTGCCTAGAGCTGTTTCTGTTCACACTGTATGTTGTATAGAGATGACGAGAAAATGAGCACTAATGAGTCAGAAAGGCTGAGTTCAGAAACAGTAGAGTCCAGGCACAGTGGTCTATGTCTCAAACACAGAGGAGTACTTTGTATATCTACGCTAGTTATCTTACTCATCTTCACCTTATTCTGATTTCCATCTTCAAATAATTTAGTTGAATGGACATAAATAATAAAGGTAGATAAAATGATTTAATAATATCTATGAAGCTCTGGCTTCACTTTCCCACATAGTATAAGCCAAGCTTGGAAATAAGCCAGTATGTTTAGCATTTGGGAGGATGAGGCTACAGGAGCAGCTACATGCCAAGCTCCAGACCAGCCTGGACTTAATGAAAGCTAGTCTTAAAACAACAACAACAAAATATTATAAAATAGAACATGGGGAATAGTATTCGTTTTCTGTCAAGCCCTAATTAGAATCATTTTGACATACAGCCACCAGAATAGAATCTAAAACTATATATTTTGTCAGCCCAATGTAACAGGCATGGAGGAAAAAGTAAAAATCTGCCGATATCTATTTTACTCAGTATTGTCTGTTCACATTTCGTGAAATGATGATTTTTTAATTGCCTATGTGGAATATTGTTAAAATATAAAATCATCTGTTACATTATCAATAATACATATTCATCCCCTTCAATGGAGTAAATAAACAGAATATAACAACATTCTAGTGCCTGAGCACAGAAAGTTTATTCATAAATCGTGCAAATATCTAGCATGCTGTACTTTTAAATAACTACAGAATTTAGAAACCTTAAGGTAATAAACCCTTGTTATTAAAAGTAGTAAACTGTATAATTTGTTTTGAATGTCATATACTTACCATATAACGTAGATCTTTCTCAAAAACACCTAATTTTCCAGTATTTATTTTCCAATGAAATGTTTTCTTATGAACGTCACCATGGGATGACATCTGCATAGTCAATAGATGGCAGCATAGCTCTTCAGGAAACTCTGCAGAGCCACAGGCTAGCCTGTGATCATGGATATTAACATGCAGGAAATGATAATCTTTGCAAAGCTTGCTCTCTGCATCTTCAGCAATGCCTTGCAGCTCTGATCCTGCTTATTTCAAGAGAAACCAAATATTTCTTGGTTCTGTTTTCATTTTAAATGTTGGGTTATGAGGATGTGTGACTTTGGTGTTAGGGACTATCAGACAAACAAAGGGTGTGTGTTTGTATGTCTCTGTGTGTTTATGTGTGTGTGTGTGTATGTATGTATGTGTTTGTGTGTGTGTGTGTGTATGTATGTTGGGAGGTGCGCATAAAGGTGTGAATCTCATTTCATTCTGAACCCCTAAATCTTTAGTTTGACCATACAGTGTTCGAGGTTTTTAAAAATGTTAGTAATTTCTCTACTATGAAGGGCAACAACAATTTAGCTTTCTAAGAAAAAATAATTATTGTTCATCATTCAGTCTCTTTTTTCTTGAAAAATAAGAAGTGGACTTGCCCCAGTTGAGTGTCTTCTTTAAACATGTCTGCAGATCAGCTTCAGTGATATGGAGGTAATTTGCCTGACCAAGTTCTTCTATTTGTCCAGCCATGGAGGAGACAACTGTTTGTGCAAAGTAGCAGCATTACCTGTCTGTTAGAATTTCACCCAAGAGATTTTTGTGCCTCTGACCTTTAGGAATATAACCCTACAATACTCCTACAGAAATAAACAGTACTTCTGTAAATATGTAATGTGCTAACATACAGAGAAGAAAGGAAGAGGTACAGTGACAGCCAATTTTCAATAGACAAATGTTCCAGCTCCAGTCTCTGACAGATGTAAGAAAACATTAGTCAAAGAACAAGCAAGGCAATAAACATATATAGTCAAAGAACAAGCAAAGCAATAAACGAAGTTTGGTGAACACTCCTGTGATCAGTGTTTCCAAGGGCCTATCAAGATGTCCAAAATATCTGAGCCTACTTCCTTGACTATTTAGATCTATTGTATTGCTAGTTTCTCAACCTAGAACTGACCTTAATACTTGCATGTAATTAAAATAGTATCAAAGCAAAAAGGAGGAAGGAAGATGGGATAGGGGGTTTCTAGGGAGGAGAAATGGTAAAAGGGGATGACATCTGAAATGTAAATAAATAAAATATCCAATAAAAAAGTAAAAATTAAAATAAAAAAAAACAACAGCCATGCAGAAAACATACATACAAAGTTTTAGCCTTGTGATTGGTTAAAATACTTCTGACTAATTAATAGGAATCATAATTTATTCTTACTAGTAAAGTAATCTTGACCAAATTCAACTATAATTTATTGAGTTTTCTGAATTTATTGTTATCTTCATTATATTTATAATTGAGAAAAAATCCCATATTTATGTGAAATCTCTTCTGATTAGCTAAATTGAAGAGGAAAACCTTCTTATGGACAGTATTCACATCCTTGTAAGATAGAATTATAATGTAATAAATTTTATATTTAAAATTTTTCTTTAGTAATTGTTCAGAAACTATCAGCCTTTTGGTTCTCTGTGATTAGAAGAGTTTATTGTTCTCTTGTGTTTGCTGAGACATTCAATTCACAGACATTTAAAAGAATATTTATGACATTGAGACAGAACTGGGCTTCTTCATGAATATTTTCATTCTTTCTTGTCTTTTATTAAAAACAAGGCATGAGCATACAAGTAAAAGTTACTATTACTATGCTATCATCAGCACTAAGTTCAGATTCACTCAATGTCACCTCTAAAGAAATAATCACTACCACAGGAATGTAAAGCATTGCAGTTATTTATTGGAAGATGTTGGCTGAGACACTGGAGCTGTTGCCTGTACTGTACAGCTGTATGTTCCAGGTCACTAACATCTGTATGGACAGGCAGGTATGTTACCTTTTGTTCCTATTCACAACTTGAACACTACCAATTATTTAACATACTTAGTAAAATTGAATTATTTAGCACATGCAAACAAAAATACTGATTCAAATAATATTAATAGAGTATGGCTAAGGTTTTAAAGAAATATAAGAACAACTTAAGAACATTTTTTCTAATTAGAAAATATTTTATTAACTCTAATTTCTTAACATAGGAAAATATTCATGGTACAATAAGTAAAAAATATTATCTAGAAACTATGAATGCCTTATGTTAATTCTCTTTTAATTTGGATAAACATAAATATTGACACTTTAACAAACACACACATCTTCATTCAAGCAAAATAAAACTTGGAAAGTCTTTCATATGTATTTATTTCCATTGTATGCATATGTGTGTGTGTGTTTTTGTGTGTTACATGTGTGTGTCTGATGCCTGTGAATGCCAGAAGAGGGGATTAAATCAATTAGAGCCTGAGTTAGAGACAGTGATGAACCACAGCGGGTGTCTTATGAACAGAATCTGTAGCCTCTGCATAAACATCAAGTGCTCTTAACATTGAATATTTCTCCCACCCCTAACTCATTAGTTTTTAATAAACCATTTATATATACACTGCTAGCTTATGGAAATGCTAAAATAGGATGCTTTTGAACCATTTTTATAGCTTCAATTCTATAATATCATTTCTTCATTCCCTTCAGTCTATCCAAAATTCCCCATATTACCAGGCCTGCACTGAGCTCTTTCAATTAATATTTTTGTAATTGATTGTGATTACATATGTATATGTAGGTATATATGCATATATATTTTTATATATATCCTGTTCACTCTATAGAGTGTTTCTTGTAAGTTTGTCTTTCTTTCCCCTTGTACATTTTTAGTTAATACCTACAGTATTTCTGTACTTTTATTTCTAATTTATGCAATGGAATTGGCAGAGCTAACTATCTTAAATGTGTTTCTAATCACCTGCTTGTCAGGTGAGCATGTGTAGGATTTGACATACTGTAAGTATTTGTGTCCATTAGTGTTTTATATGTAAAGGTTATTACTTAATGAAGAATTCATGTAAGAAGAGTTAAAGGAATTGATTATTTTCATGCATTCTGAAAAGTACAACAGATTGAAAAATTCAAAAACTCTGTAATTTTAATCTTAAATTTTATCAGTTTAAATTTTAAATAAATATAAAAATTACATGCAGATATGTATACATTGTATAAATTAAAAAATAAATCATCAATTTCATCTTTGTTTTAGAAAACAAAGCTGGTAAGCTGGGTATATTTTGTATTTTTCATAAAAAGAAACCTTTACATATGAAAATTAGAAAAAATTTCCAATTGGAGAAAAAGGGGATGTCCAAGCTAGAAGGAGAGGAATGGTGAGAATAAATAGTATTAGTATTATTTATTAACCTTCATGTTATTTTATATTTACCTAACATTACACACAAATATGTACAAGTGTAAAGAAAAGGAAGTTACTACATTTAACTGATTATCTTCCCATAAGAACCACAGACTAACAAAAAACCCTAGTATCAAGCATGAGAAACCCCCTTTCATATTACAGTCCATGTTATTCCCTCCCCAAATTATAGACTTTCAGTGTAGCCCTTGATAGCCTCTCAGAGGTTGATAGTTGGCTGCTACTGCTGAAGACACAGATATTTTGGGCACAAAACTCACATGATTCAAGCAGAATCTAAGTTAAGTCCTCTTCTTGTATTCTAGCTCTCATGGTATCATAAAACCCTATGTAAGTTCTCAAGGGAGGCCAATAATTAAGAAATCCTTCCTAGTTGCCATACCTCTGTACCATAAAAATGACTAGCATATTGAGGTATCAGGAAAGGTAGAGTAAGTGTTACTCACATGTTAGTGGAAACAGACAGCTGTGAATGTGAACTTAAGACCCACACAACAGGAGGAAAATCATGTCTAGTACTGAAGACGTAGCCTACTTAACAAAACTAATGATGTCATAGAACATAAAAATAATCCACTATGGCCATTATGTTGAACCATAATAATTATCTCTCTCTTTCTAAGGCTTAACAATTTTTTTTATTCACATAACATCCTAAATGCTGCCCTACTTCTAGAAATCCTCCTCATACAGTCCCTCCCCATCATCTTCCCCCTCCCCTTCTTCTCTGTGAGGGTGAAAGCCCCCATGGGTATCCATCTACTCCGGCAAATCAAGTCTCTTGAGAGCTAGATGCATCCTTTCCCATTGAAGCCAGCCAAGGCAGCCAAGTTAGGAGAATGAATTCCAAAGATAGGCAACAGCTTTTGCGATAGACCCTGCTCCAGTTGCTGGTGGACCAACATGAAGAACTAGCTGCACATCTGCTGCATGTATGAGAGAGGTCTAGGGCCAAGCCCCTTTACATTCTTTGCTTTGTGGTTCAGTCTCTGAGAGCTCCCAAGGGTTCAGGTGACTTGACTCTTCAACATAATTCTTAACTACATTCTAATTCTTATTCTTGTGTCCACAGATAAGTATAACTAGTACCCCTTATCAAAGAAGCCTCTCTACAGCAAATGGAGACCATCACAAAAAATCAAAACTAAACATAATGCTGAGATCAAGAGATCTTAAGTAGCCCAGCACCAACGCATATAGCATAGCTCTAGCATCTTTGGCTCAGAGAATAACACAGGAAAGGGGATAGATATATTGTAGGTCCACAATACTAGCAAATCTACTGTGGAACAAGTCATTACTAGAAATGGAAACATGAAAAATACTGAAATAATGGCAATGCCAAATGGTATGCTGAAGTAGATGGGCGAGAAATTTTCTGTAGATTTCAAATTAATTGCCATAGTCAAAGAACTATAGGACTAATGACTATTGGGAAAATGAGAATTATCCTATCGCAGTGACTGAATCCTTTACTGTTTCCTATTTGTTCATTATAGAGCAGTCAGCTCTTCAACCAAATACAAACAAACAATATAAATGGGTTAACCAGGGTATCAATAAAATATTTATGTAGCATGAGAGAAGAAACCTTGGAGGGCTCAAGAGAAGAAAGAGAAAATGATGTAATTCTATTTCAATTAAAATATCCTTTAAAAGCATATTTATGCTAATTATTTCAAGAAACCACATGGATAGAGATTAAATTAAATCAACCTAAATCACTCTGTTAATATTCTAAAAATGTTAACCTATATTATTTCATTTAGAAAATGTATCTTGAGGGCACTGGAAGCTGCTGACTCAGGGAGGGAACCAGACCTGACCCAAGCTAAAGCCCATGGAAATTCCAACACTTATAGCAAACAAAACTGGAAGATTCAAAAGAGAGAGGATCAAGATCATATCCAGGTAAGGCCATAGGCACAGGACATAGGACAATTCTGACTGGGTCCCTCAGGATGAAAGTTCTTGGATTGTCATGGTGGTCTGCTGGCTTGGGTTGGTGGCTGCAGTGGCTGGAATGCAGAGAGGTCATCTGCAGGAGATTAGACTCAGCTCTTTAGGAGAAGGCCTTCTCTATGGCTTTTCGTGGTGGATCCCAATGAATAAAGACAGTCCTTTGTTTTAAGGCTTTTATTGTCATGGCAGAGAATGTTGGTGAGTAAAACTGTAGCCCTTTTTCTCAGGGCAGGCCTAAGTTTAAATACTTTTTTCAGGGAGGAGTGTCTGGGAAAAAAGGCTTAATTGGCTAAGCCCTCTGGCCTTTAGATACCTCATTAATATGGAGATCTGTCTTGAGACTAAGTGACCACAGCTCAAGACCTCTACATGTGGAAGGGCTTGGGGTATTCTTCTTATGTGGCTGAAGGACACAAATCTATAGAGGTCTGCGGCCTTATGTCAGGATTATGGAGTCTGGGGACATGGAAAAATGCCTGCCATCCCTTAGATCCGTTAGGGTCACCTGGGGTCCTTCAGGGTCACCTAGGGTCACTGGGATTTCCAGCCTATGCTCGACCAGAAACCAGGCTGTGTTTCATGGTTCTACATTCCATCAAACTACTAATACCATAGTAACAGCAGTCAATGAGAACAATCTCAAAGAATTTGTAGATCAACAATACAGAAAAAATGATTAAAATTATGCTAAAAAAAATAAGAGACAGTGATGCTTACCAAGAGAATAAAAGCAAAGCATTAAACAACCTAAGTAAATCGATCCAAGATGTGAAGTATAAAGAGATGAATTACTGAAAATAATCCAAATGGTTAGGACACTGGAAATGAAATGTTCATAAACCAAATTAAAACTTCAATGTAAAGCATCATCAACAGAATTGGGTCACATCTTTCCCATGACTGCAACAATTCATAAAAATTTTCAAATGATGGAGGATAAGAATACTGTTATTTCCTAACCGCCCATTCATTTACTCATCCATTCATCTATTCATTAATGGAGTTATTCAAATTTTAACAAGGATACAGAAGTGGAAGCTGATTTCATTTATAATAACAAGTAAATGACCATATTAAACTATGTTTATACTAACAAAATATTATTTGTATATATTTATCTACCTATACATATATGTGTGTATGTTATTCTAAGGTATTGTAAAATATTGTTGTGAATCTACCTTGTCTTGAAATTCTTTTTAAAACTTCTTTCACGTTTAATATTTATACTTTTATTTTAAGCAAATTAATTGTATATCTACCTTTCTCTCTGTGTATCTCTTATTCTCTCTCTCTCTCTCTCTCTCTCTCTCTCTCTCTCTCTCTCTGTGTATGTGTGTGTGTGTGTGTGTGTGTGTGTGTATGGACCATTGTGGTTATTTGAATGAATATGGAGTCCATTAGCTCATAATGTGAATGTTTGCTCCCTAGTTGTTGAACTGTTTTGGAAAAGATTAGAAGGTGTGGTCTTGTTGGAGGAGGTATGTCAACTGAGGGGGGCTTTGAGGTTTCAAAACTCATGCCATTCTCTCTCTCTCTCTCTCTCTCTCTCTCTCTCTCTCTCTCTCTCTCTCTCTCTCTGTCTCCGTCTGCTTCCTGAATATTGAGATGCAAAGCTATTCCAGGTACTAACCAGTTGTTATGCCTATCTTCTCTCTTCCATGATAATTATTGACTAACCTATGAAACTGTAAGCAAGCTTCCAACTAAATGTTTTATTTTATAAAAGTTGTCTTGATCTTGTTGTCGCTTCACAGCAATGGAACAGAAACAAGATTATTAATTAAATTATGTATATATAAATGTAAGTATATAACTGTAATTATAACTAAGCTATAATTCTAGCTGTTTTCATGTGGTAATCAAGAATACACTAGGTAAATATAAGGTATAATTCGTAACAAAATGATTTAATTTAAAAGTACATGCAGAAACTGTTTAAAAAAACATTTAGATGTTTGTCTATAAATGTAACCATTCTGAGATTTCAGTATGGTCATAAGATAAACAGAAGAGCAATGATTTAGTCTTTGGGTGGAGAAATAAACTGCATTAATTAGGTCCAAAAATATTTTGGTTGTCAACATAGCAGACAGCATGAGTTTGGCATACCCCTTATCATTCTTTCTTCCTTCACCCAAATTTTAAAAGGCTTATAAGGAAGGGATATATGTGGATGTTTTACATAGGGTTAACCTGAATATTAGGACAATCAATATCAACTTGTATTGTAGCCTCTAACAAACTTAAAATAACTATTTTAAGAACAGAAATAACACAGGACATCGTTTTACACACACACACACACACACACACACACACATACACACATGCACACACACCCAAGCACGCAAGAACACCCCCACACACATAGACTTAGGTTATGTGAAACTCCTCATGTCATCAATGAGAACCAAAGAATAGAAGAAGATGCCAGGATACTCTGCCAAGGTATAAATAATACAGTATCTGCTAAAATAATCCCTGTTGAGGTCATATAACTATTGACACAAAACCTTCTTGCAAACTCATTTTTGAAGACTCTGCAACTTTTGAACAGAGTCCAGATTGAAAAAATATCACTAATGTTACAGATAAAACTATATGAAATCATACGAATATATCCTTGTGCTTAGCTATTTACAATAATAATCATTTAATTCACAAAAATTTAAATGAAACAATGAAAACTATATTACCTTCCTAACATGGAAGTAATAGGGTCTCCTCTAGGACTTTTGACCTTGTTAGTTATAGATCTTTGTTCGGTTACAGTAGCAGGTATTTGCATTTCCTTGAATTAAACTTGATTCCAGTTCAGCTGGATAGCTTGATGTTGGTTGTCCCTAAGATAGAAGTGTCCCTGTTTCACAATTAGGGTTATCTCACCAGTGAAATCATTTTGATTGTCTATGGAAGCTCCCTGGTCAATAACTTGAAGTGGGGTTGTTACTTGCCTTGCAGTTAAAATGTTGTAAATCTATTACTTCTGATAAACAATTCCATTAAAAATCTTTGTGAATGTGTGTGTATGTGTGTGTGTGTGTGTGGTCATGTGTGTATTTTAAAGTTAGCTTGTAAATATATATTTCAGAAAATATTCTCAGCTATTTTTCTCAGTTTTCAGGTATTCATTTACTCCATGAGGTTTGTTCAGTCCTCTTTATCCTTATCATTCTCAGTTTCTTTCATTTATTTTTGAGAGATACAGTTAGAGATAGTAAAAGAACAGCTGCATTACTGTATTGAGCAATATACTTTCAAAAATCTCCTTTAACCTTCAATATTCAGTTCTAAGAATAGTTAGACATATGAAAATGTAATAATTAATTAAGGTCTGTAATTAGTTCACGTCTCAATAAGGTAATTGGCAGATATTAATTAATGTGTAAATTTTTTAGAATAACAGTTTCATATTTTTTTTTCAGTTCTTGAAAACTCGAGCTTTAGATAGTTTATGAAGGTCAAACATAAATATACCTCATTGATTGTGTGGTTAAATTAATGTGTATACAGGTTAATGTTAATGATTTTCACATATGTAATAATAGAAGAGAAATATTTATTAGAAGTAAGAAATGAAATTAATGTGATGTTAGCAAAGTTTTAGTACTATAAGTATGTAAGTCAGTGACTTCACATCCTGTAGGAAAGGGGTACATGAGGTAAGGAGTTAAATCAAGGTTCCATGCTTAAGATACACAAGTTGCAGACTTGCATTTATATCAGACTTTAAATTAAAATTTTGGAAATAAGTATGAAACAGAAATAGAATCAAAAGCAGCTTTCAGTCTGTACTTGGAGAAAAAATTTAAGAGTAAGTTGAAGAACATAAGTTAGCTAAGGGCTATTAAGGGAGAGCAGAGGGATAAAAATTTAAATCTGGTTTCAAGGATGCCAAAAAAAATTATTGTTTCAAGGGATGAATGACTCAGGGGCTAAATAAAGTTTTAGCAAAATCATTATGTGAAACAATGTTTACAAAAGCCAAAGTTAGATTCAGGTTAGCCTGGGAGTGAGCAAATAGAGAAAAAAGCATTAAAAAGAAAAAAACCCAGACTTTCAAAGCCTTCATAGCATGCTGCATAACAAACAGGGAGATTATAGTAGATATATATATATATATATATATATATATATATATATATATACATATACATATATACATATTATATACACACATGTGTATATATACATATACATATGTATATGTATATATAACTTTTAAAAATTTTATAAATTTTATAAATTTATAAAAATGGAAATTTATAAATTTTATAAATTTTTAAAACCAAATTTTAATCACACACACACACAGACATACATATATGGTTTACAAATTTTAAGAGTTTTAAAATTGATGTGTAACTTGGATACTTTCTTAATTCTAGGAAAAACTCAAGCTGCAGAAGAACTTGCTAGTACATATGGGTTGGTAATTGGCATTAGGAAGTACCACAATCATTGTCACAATGATTGTCAGAGAGGAGGATCTGTTCTTCACTGAGGACACAGATTTTACCAAAATTAATAGAAGACCAAGCAACTGGATGACTATGGATTGTAGTGATTGCGTTCAGTGTAACCTGTTTTTCTAAGTCAGTTATCTGAGCTTTCATGAGTCCTCTTAACCCATCTACCTTTATTAATCCCTGTCAATTGTCAAAGAGATTTCTGAGTATTACTTCCATTTTATGTATGAAAGTGTAACCATAAATGTACTCAAACAAAACCAACAAACTGCCAGTGTTAATCACTTAAAATAGTAAAGAGCGTAACTAGAAATAAAATACTTACTTCGCTATTTCTCTTCATTAATGAACATTTACAGAACTGTATTTGTTGTACCTCTGCCACGTTAGTGTTTGTTAGTTTCTGGAACTGTTTATGTGTTCATGTGTTCATGAAATAATACTAAATATCAGAGTCTATAAAGAATACTGAGAACCAGAGTGCTTTTAGAGAAATAGAAAAATACAAAAATCCTTGCTGTGTAAAAATGAATCACTGTGCCAGATTTGAATCAGCTCTTAGATTTAAGATCTTTAAATAAGTAGAAATTTGACAGCTGGATAAGAATTCTCACTGACATCAAACTGAAAATAGTTCCCATGACCTATTTACTATCATCTTCAGATAAAACATAAAGACATTCAAGGGATGTTCATGGGAAGTGGGACTAAGAATGATTGTAAATTGGAAGGATGGACATGGATCTTAGAGATTTGGGCTTCTTTCCAAGCAAACTAATTTCCCAAGATGGCAGAGCCATTGTTGTACAGCATTGTAAAATAAGTATAAACAGAACATCTTATTGTATCAGCTTCTGGGAGTCTGGAGACATTTAATATCCATTTTTGTGATCTGATTTTATTTGGAACAAGTCACTTCAACATTTGATGTATGACTATTTATAAAAATATCCTAAAACAAGTAAAGATGTAGTCATAAAATTGAGGATAGCATGCAAAATCTCTGCAATATATTTCACCACACACACAAACACACATACACAAATGCGCGCGCGCACACACACACACACACACACATTGGGACATCACAAACATTTGTATAAGACATGAAACAAACAATACTCATATATTCCTAGAATATAAGAGACATAATTCAGACTGTTTATAGTAAAAAGTCATACTTGTTTTCCCTTTTGTCTTCTACAATACTTGATATACATCAGAGAACTTTTACCAAATATGGTATATGTAAAAAGATCATCATGTTTATAAAATAACTTACTAGCTCTTCTAGCTGTCTTTTACCATGCTGTGGATTCCTGGAAAATCTCCACTTTATGATTCTAAATTCCTGTAAATATGATGTCTTTCTCAATGGATGCAGTTTAAAATCTGCAAGTCTTAGCACCTGTCCAGAAGGGAAAATGACCTAATGCCCAAAGGGAAAAATTAACTGGACCTATTATATAAACTTGAGGCACTATGTTTTATTAAATTAGCCAGTCCACTTAGATAGGTTTTCTTCTGTTCGCAGATAAGAATGACCATTATGTTTGGACAACGCATACATCAAAAATATGCTAATTTGTACTTGTCTGTAGTCTCTTCTCCTTGATTATTTTTCTTCTTTTAGAAGGCTATTATTTTCTCAAGAGGATTTACAAGTAGCATTCACTGGTCATGACAAACCTTCAATTAACTAGCTTCCTTGCAGTGTGTATTATTATCTCATTATCAAGTTGTCTTTTTGTTCTTTCTCCTTTTTTACCCTTTAATGTTATTTATTTATTGTAATAGGCCCACACAAAATTTTATTAATTATTTTAAGTGACACTTTTGTTAGCCATGCAGATTTTTTAAAGGAAGCTAACCTAGAAATGAAAGGAATGCAATTTAAATTTGATTGTCAAAAGGGAAGATTGAATGAAACAACTATTGATGTGCAGTACTGACAAAGAAATTCTAGCTTTCCATTGCATAAATATACCTTTTATTAAAAAAAAAGTTGTAGCATGTTTTTTTTTCTTTTTCTTTTTAATTGGACATTTTTTTTTTTTTACATTTCAAATGTTATCTCATCTCCCCTCCCCCTGCTTCTGTGAGAGTGTCCCTTTACCCCCTCACCTACCCACTCCTGCCTCCCAGCCCTGGCATTTTCCTACACTGGGGCATTGAGCCTTCACAGGACCAAAGGTCTCTCCTCCCACTGACAAGGCCATTCTCTGCTATATCTAAAGCTGGCACCATAGGTCTCTCCATGTGTACTCTTTGGTTGGGGGTTTAGTCCTTGGGAGCTCTGGGGGATCTGGTGTGTTGATATTGTTCTTCCTATATACCTTTAAAGATCTGATTTCCTTTTCTGTTAAATTAAATTGTTATTCTGGAATACTTTGCATCTAATGCTGTAGTTGTCATTGTCAATGTTACTGTAAAATGAACATAGTAAATTTTGATATATAACATTACTTCAGTTGGGTTCTTATAGAAATTAATTTGATATACAGAATTCATTTTAAAATATACATTTTCTGCAATCCTAGTGTTCCTAAATTGTGTTCTACCTCTTGAAACAATGTAAATATTGCAGGATATTTGATCATATTATGAACCTCTGGATTGAGTTGTTTATTGTAAAAACCTGTTTGTACTTGTAGTCTCAGCCTGAGCACACACCTTTAGTCCCTCTGGTTGAAATACAGACATGCCCTTAGTATATACCTCTAATCCCATGTAGTGAAGGTAAAGTTAGTTTGTACAAGAAAGCACCCATGTTTGGAAGTGATGTTTAATTAGGGATCAAACAATGTGATGAATCAGAGAAAGATTTGAGAAAATATGATATGCCCAACTCTCCTGAGAACAGAGAGGCAAGAGAAGCTATTTAAGAGAGCACAGGGAGAGTGAGGAGAGGAGACAGCATTACTAGGATAGTTTTATAGAAACTGGTTGTAGAGGGAAAATAAGCTAGACATAGGTGAAGGCAGCATAACCCAGAGAATGTAAAGGAGCCAGAAGATTAGAACATCTTACCAGAGTTAGTAGAATGCCAAGCAGAGCAGTTTAGTCAGAGCCCAAGAGAGAAGCCAGATTGAATCAGTTAGCATGGAAAGGATTTTGAGGCAGAAATGCTGAGTTAAACTAGTCAGCCAGAGTTTTAAAAGAGTAAGAAATGGTGAGCTTACTCAACAGTATCAGCAGCTGAAAACATTCTAGGTCTAGATTAGATTGTACTGAGTCTAGAATCTTCCAGGACTTACTGTTGATGTCGGACTCTTATAAACAAATACAGACTTATAATCTCTTTATTTCTCTATCTCTGTTTCTCTGTCTTTGTCTCTCTCTCTCTCTTTTTCTCTGGTGTGTGTGTGTGTGTGTGTGTGTGTGTGTGTGTGTTTGCATGTGTATAAATGTGTCTGTATGTATGTGTGTGTTATGTGTGGTAACCTGTGAAGGGCAGAGTACCATTTGTATACATCTGTTCTCAAGTACTGTCTTGATTGAATCAGGATTATTATTGTTTCTGTAGATTTTCCCTTAATTCCTGGATACCTGGCCCACATGCTTCTGGATATCTCTCCTTGCAGAACCATCGTTTTTTTTTTTTTTTTTTTTTTTTTTTTTTTTTTTTTTTTTAGAAGAAATACTGTGATTACTAACCCATGCTATCATACCCTGTCTTCAGGGTAGGCTTGAAGAGACCCAACTACAGGCAGGCAAGTATATATGGTCATCTACCTGGCCCTATATTTATATTTTTTTTATCTAGAAGAGTACCAGATCTGAAAGCATCCCATGCTCCTTTGTATCACATCAAACTGTACTCATTGTGTTGCTTGGCAACCATAAAAGAGACTTTTATTCTTGGCACCAAGTATAATTTCTTCATCTTAAATATGATACGTTCATGAATATCTGTAGTCACTGCAAAAATAAAGAGTAAAGACATCACAGATTTACTTTGCCTGACAGTCAGTGAGTTCAACAAAGAAGTAACTTTACTCTGTGGAGATAGAGTTCATTTTCTTCCAGCAAAAAAAAAAAAAAAAAAAAAAATCCTTTTCTACTGTTCATAGTATTTTCAATACTTTTGGTCATTACTCCTGTCTTTATTGTCATATTTTGTAATTTATAGCTTATTAAGTATTTGGCCTATGAGATGATGATATTTACATGATTTTTTATACATTTCATGTCTCTGTGTTACTGGATATATGGCATGTGTATTTCCTAATAATCTATTGCTATGAAATCAAAACAACTCCAACGAAGAATGTACTTTAGCATTAAGTGTCTATTTTATTTAATTCTGTGCATGTGTGGGTGGGTGCAATTCAATCAATTGCTGGAGCATGGAGACACATCAGCTACAAATGGAGCTTGAGTAACAGGTGTTTGTGAGCTGCCTCCTGTAGATCTAGGAATTGAATTTATATCCTGTATGAGAGTAGTACATAGTCTTAATCACTGAGCTTATCTCTTTTTTTTGGCAGAGAATTCTAATTCAATCTTTTTTTTTTTAACATTTCTGAAATCATAGCATCACCTTAGTGTTGCTTAAAATATTTATGGGGTTGAATTTCTAGATAAAGTACCTTTGGTGTACAAACTTAGCCCTGCAATAGGGGGTGTAAATAGTGACCTTAAGAATTTGTAAGGCACAACCCAATTTCTCTGAGCAGTGGGGAATATTTTTACAACACAATAGATCAGGTAGAATAATCACTGTCAAAAAGACGTGTACCAAAATGTATGTCTGGGACAACTTTGTTCTCAAGTGTATCTTAACATCTACTTCTTCAGAAATGCTTGATGTTGGGAATGGTGTAGATTTGCCACTGATAGGCATGGATAATGATGGACACGTTGGCACATCCCAACTGGAATGGCTATCAGCTAGTTGATTCTTTGAAACTGGAGTGAAGAATGAGTGTTCTGAAAAAAACAAATGATGGCCATCTTAATAAACATACATGCCAGTCTGAACATTTTACATTGTTCTTATATACTGAAATATCACATGGTACTACACAAATATAAAGTTTTGATATATCAATTTGAAATAGAACATTTATAGGTAAATAATAAACATAGAATCTGAAAGCCATACAATCCATTATTTCTTGGAATAAGACACATTAGAAACTACATTGCTTAAGAATGCTTATGATTTAAAAATATATAGGTACTTTTGAGAAATGCCCTAAGAATATGCGCATTTCCATAAAGTAGAGAACTTTTTTTTAACCATGTGTCCATGACATCCAAATATATTACAGTTGACTTATAAGGTCCCAATGTCTAGCAACATAGATTATGTAAATTTTCTATGTATTATTCACATGCCGAGGTCATATCTTAATTAGCAATACAATTCTTAGTAAGCATGTTGCTCCTTCAGTGATCAGATGATATGTAATGAAAAGTTTTAAAAAATATCCTGAAGGTACCAAACATTATGATGTCCATGGTAAATGAACATGTTTCCAGGTAATTTTAGCTTTCAATTACTATCTCCAATTATTTGGTAACAAATACTGTTTGAATAACCAACCAATATCTGCTTAAATTTAAGGTCTACTTTATAAAATGAAACCCATTTCTGACACAGTATGGATGGCCTAGAATCTGATACTAGGTATGGCAGGGACCTACAACAAAACCAAATACTACTCTCATCCCCCGAAAAACATAGCAATAATATAACTCCTGCTGATATTCTGCTATAGTCACAGTTCAGTCCTGAATGGCTTCCTTCTGCAGCATACAAAATCAAATATGAAAACCCATGACTGGACAATATGAGAAGAGTGAGAGACTGAAAGCATCCAGTTCTCAGGGACTACTGGGGAAAAGGAGAGATAAAACTTATAAGAGCTACAGTCACTGAAGGGCATCAAGGAAAGTAGCCTTTCTAAACAGAGCAGGACCAGCACACATATGAGCTCACAGAGAGTGAGGGAACATTCACAGGACCTACACAGGTCTAAGCCAGATGAGGTCCCCAAACTCAGGGATCCTAACCTAACCCAGAAGCTGTCTCCAATTCATGACTGCTTGCAAAGGAACAATTACTTTTACTCCTATAGAGTTTAACTGGGTATGCACACTCTTCTCAAGGGCGGTCCTATACTGAGTAGCAGAAGACTAATACCAAATAAAGTCAATGGTAATTTAGAAGGTTCTTTTTCTCATGGTTTCTACAAGTATCAAAAAAGAGCTTCTTAAAAATTTTGTGTGTGTATGGTTTTGGTTTCATGTTCTTCTGAGACTTCTATATATGCAATATTATGTCTGTATCTATATGTGTTTCTTATGATTTTTATTTATCTTTGTTCTTTCTTTTGTTTGTTTGCTCTGTTCTATTCTGGTTTGTTTGCGTTATTTTATTTTATTTCTTACTAATATATTCTGCTTATGTATTTTCTAATGAAAGAAAGAAAGGGAGTCAAATTAAATAGGAGAAATTTTTGGAGAAGAAGTAGTTGAGGAAGTGGAAAAACCCTAAACAGAATGTATTGCACAATTGCACAATTGCACACACACACACACACACACACACACACACATATATATATATATATAATGTTTTCATAGTAAGACCTTAATAAATTTATTGTTTCCTCCTATAACTATTTGAAAATAAACTTTATTTTGATGAATTAACTAACTATATTTTGTAATTATGTTTATTCATATCCTAGCAAGAAAAATATCATACCTAAATGTTATTTTAATAGTTATTAAAACCCTATAGCTCTCACATACTTTTCTGGAAGACAGAAGTAGGTAAATACTGACTTTCGTGAAGTTGCAATTCAGTTCTTATGAGCATAGTGGGCTCTTCTCCCTGAACTCTCGCATTTACCATTCCAGCTGAGCCCTCTATCCAGGCTTCTCTTCCTGACTATTGAGGTCAATCATCTCTGTAGTTTCAACCTGTCAGGCTCCCATCACATGGAGAACCCCTGCAGAAGCTGTGGCTTCCTCCAGCCACCACCTTAATTCTTTTCATTCTTTTATATCTTAGTTCTGTCACAAAAGAGGCTGCGTACATTGTCCATTCTGTTTTATCCACTCTCTACAGCATACAGCAATAGCACACAGCAAGCCTCTTCTGAGTCAGAGCCCTCCATTAGCACAAAGCATTAATGTCCTGTCAATTTCTTTCAGTGGAATTCCTCTATCTACAGTTCTCATTTCAAGCTGCTTTTTAGGGCTTAGATATTTGAAACCTTATATGCACATTTTTAATCAGTTGTTTTGTCTTTGGTTATTTTCTAATCATTTTCTTTCATTTAATTGACAACAATTTTAAGTATCTTTGGTAGGTTTTCTCAGGATACAACAAAAATACCGAGTATGATTTTTCAATCATTTAAATCTGTATAATCTCTGAGTTATTTAATTAATATTCTCACATCCAATAAAAATTAGATGATAATTATTCATAAAATAATACCCCTGTGATCTCAATTTGTACTTTAGGCTTTTATGTCTGTCTTTGCTCTAGTCCATTAATTTTCTCATCTGAGCTCTTCATTTCCCTTTAAGCTAGGAACTACTATTTCTTTTAAAAGATGAAAAACCTTGATAATGTGTCATAGCTTATTTGGTAGAGAGCTTACCTAATATGCCTGAAGTCTAACATTTATTTCCAAGCACTCATACACTGGTCGTGTTATGCAAAATTCTAAGTTAAGCACTCAGGAGGTGATTGCAGGATGATTAGATGTTCAAGAGCATCCTCAAAAATACTGAGTGTTACGACAGCGATGGAGTAAGTGAGCCACATTATAGCTCTTTGTTTTCAGGAATAGGGTTGTGCTGACAACAAGCTATGCGTTTCAATAGTGGCTATGTGTTATAATATTTTCTTTTAGTAGAGGCCACTGTCATTCTCACTGAGAAATATCATGAGCATCAAAAGTTTGCCATCTTTCTAATTAAATTTACCTTCAGCCTCTTAACTCTCCACTGTCTCTAAGGATGCAAACATCTGCCACAGGCAGCATATGCTGTTACCTGACTGTTCTGCAGTGTTACATCTTGTTGGTTTGTCCACACAGGCAATAACTTACCTTTCCTTTCTCTATAAACACAAGATGCTTTCTATCCTATATTTGCTGTCTCAGTTGATAACAACCTATCAGGCATCGTGAATAGTGTGGTAACAGTCCTCCTGTTTAATAAGTGATAATAATTTTCAATTTTAAAATCTAGTGAGAGGATTTAATCAACTCATCATGTCACTTGTGAACAGACTTCCTTCAGTTTGTAGTGTGTAACACTGTGAATAGATAAAACAGACTGGAAGATGATTGAAGTCATTTTTGTGAAAGAATCCGTACATGAAAGAAGAAAAGAAATAAGATGATGTGTGAAGAAAAGCACAGATTTGGCAGATACTCTCCAAAAAGGTAAGATTGAGAGCTCAGAAGAGACAACAATGTTGAAGGAAAGCTAGTGTATCAGATACAGAACACAAGCACAAGCAGTAAATATGGAGCCAACAAGGATTCATTTAGATTATGTTTGCAACTGTGGACTCCGGTTGTATGACTCACATCATTATGCTTGTCCAGATGTGATCTTTTTCTTTCTGTTTCCAACATCATTGTCTTCATTGATTTTTCTACATGCTTCCACATAGATGATATTTTGTCTGTGGGATAAATTTTGTGATATTTTTTAACTGGTCTTCATAAATTTTCAACTGTATGGATACTGCTGACAGAACAAGACTGTACTTACAAATATACACATACACTCACACAAATACAAATGCACACATGTTTTCATACTCATACATACATATGCTTACTTGTAAATGCACACATATAAACACAGGCATATGCACATTCAAGCAAACACTCATGCACTTACATATACACACATTTATAAGTATATACAGAGAAACACACATGCATACACACACATACATACAGATATACACATGCATGCATAACTTTTCATATATAAGTATGCACATACCTACACACATGTGTACACATGTACATAATACACATGTGCACACATGCACCCATATTCAAACATGCATGTTAAACATAAGCACACACATACATGCACATACAAATAAACATAGACTCATGCACACACACATGTACACACACATTCACATCGACATATACATGCAGGCACACATATACACACAATTATTCAAACACATATACTCATGCATGAGCATACATATGCATTTACACATTTACTTGCTTGTACCCTCTTACACAAGAGCACACATGCACGTATACATTTTATATATCCAAACAATGCCTGTGATTTCAGATTTTTCTTCCCCATCTATCACCTCCTTTCTGATTTTAAATTTCCTTGGTTTTATGGAATACTCCAGAAGTTGTATCAGTTATTGTTCTTGTATGAAATTGCCACTATAATTCAATTTTTTGGTTCCTTGCACTTTTGCACCAATGAAGGTATTTACTGTCTATGAAGCCCTGACTACCTGGATGGGGTCATCTTTAACAGGGACTATTAGGTTGTCCAAAAAAGCATCTTTTCTGAGTTATTCAGAAGAAAACATCTTGTAATAGTGTGCCCTTTATAGATACTTCTGTGACACATGCCATTGTGAGTCTTTATGAGCTCTCATGTATGTCTGTTATTATCTAGCAGAATGACTTCCTTATGCACACTTTGATGATTAGTTATTTTAATAACTATATTAATAGTTATAATTGCCATTTAAAATATACAATTTTAATATAAATGGGATTCTATGCAATAATGCACATGTTTAACAAATGGAAAGTCAATTAAAAAAACTAAATGCATTTTGAGGTCTTTGGTAATGTTGCAACGTTTACAAAATGTCTGGACTTAGGGTAAGAAAATTAAAATTTATATATATTATAAAGGACAAATACCTTCATCAATAAATGTTACATCTTCAATGCCATGAGCATAGGAAACTTGAGATACCTGAGAAGAAATAAATATTTTGAAAGAGATGTGTGGATATAGAAACAGGGCCTTAGGGAATGGAAGAGGACTAACCCTGGGAGGCAAAGATGCAAAAGGAGAGATCCTGAAAGTGAGTGGATGCCATTAAAATACAAAATATATTTGAAGAAAACATCAATATAAAATTCATCATTTTTAAAAGAAGTATATGGAAGAGAAGAAAAAAGAAAACTAACAGAAGGGATGAAAACAGAGACCAGGACTCTCAAGGTAGTATTATATCCTCAACATGAAGTTGTGATCAGGATGGGTGAACCTTGCAATGCCCTCCATGGGGTTTTTTCTCTATTGCTCAGAGAGGTTGGTGGAAGAACTCTATTTCCTTTATGTGTATAGGGAAATGAGGACCTCATTGATATTCTTTTCAACTTTATTCTCTACTGTGTATTTTTATGTAAATTAAATTAGAAACAAAAGAAACAATACAAAGAATCAATTAAACAAAGAGGTAGCGCTTTGAGAAAATCAATAGCATCAACAAACCATTATCCAAATTAACTAAAGGTGGAAAGAGAAGGTCAGGAATGAAAAGGGGAACATAACAGCAGACACTGAATGTCTGCCTCAAAATCCATTATGATGAAACATTCACAGTCAAAAATTATTAATTTAAGAAGATGATTTTTTTCTTCTAAAAATAATGGGAAAAGTTTCAGTTAATCACAAATTGTTTTGTGATTTATTCTCAGATTTTGAATGCTTAATTATTGTTTTCAAATTGTAGGTTTGCTGAATCTTTTAGAAGGTCTATTTCCACAAAGATGTTTAAAAGTTTAACAAGATATATGATAGAATGTCTTGATTGTCATCCTGATTATATCCGGGAGCTAAACATCTCTGGATGTGTTCATAAATGTATTTCTGTTCACTAAAGGAAGAAGAACTGACCTGAATGTTGTCTGTAACATCTCATAAACTGTGGACATGAATGGCTAAATGTTGAAAATTATAAAAGGCAACTATTTTGGATTTTCTTGCTCCTTTCTTGGGCTCTATAATTTGAGCTTCTCTGCTCCAATAATCCTTCATTTCATGATGGACTACAACATCTGACACCCAGAAGTCAAAATCAATCAAACAAACAAATGAGCAAAAAACAAAAGAATAAAACAACTATGAAAAATCAGTATTTTTTTCTCCAGTTCTGCTTAGGTATTATTATATACTAATGATGTAATTAATGCAGAAGAGGTTGTTTATTTCTGGATAAATACATATTATTTATACTTCCATCTTATTATTTGAATCACTATTACTTTCATTAAGAGAGTGATACATTGTTTTATTTCAAGAAAAAAATTGTAGATGTCATTCATTAAATATTTACATATGCAAATTAATAGCAATTATAAAATGTTCTTATTATTCACTGATATTTATTTTACAAAAGCTGTAACATATTTTAATATATTTATTAAGCTTAAGTGTTTCCATATGTGCATTGTCCCTGTAATATTTGAGGTAAGTTTCTAATTACAATGATTTCAGTTAATTAGTGGTCTATAGCTATATCCTTTACACAGAGTTGTGCAAATTCTCTCAATGAAATGGAGTTCATTTCTAGTACCTTAAGTTTCAGTTTTGTTTTACAGACCACTCCAGGAGATAGAACACATACCCCATACTGCTTGGGTGATCAAGCACCAGAAACTAAGTAACACTGAGTTCTGAAGAAAAACCATATACTACTGGTATAAAAAAATAAAATAAAAAGTAGTGCTAAAATAATGTTATTATGCTATAATCATATCAGTGCCTTGTGCAGACATCATCAGAGACTTCCTCCTAAAGCAGATGGGAATAGAGACCCACAGCCAAATAATATATGGAGAGACAGAGAGACTGAGAGACCCCCCAAACACACAGCTCTAAGTGGGTTATCTCCAACAAATCCCTACCCTCAGACCTCAGGGAACTCTAAGGAGGATACAGAAAGAGTATAAGATTCAGAGAAGAGGGAGAACACCAGGAAAACAATGGCCTCCTAGTCAACTGGGTAAGATCATATGTACATACAGAGTTGGAAGCAGCAAACATTGTACACACAGTTCTGTACCTGGTCCTCCATGTTTGTGTTATAGAATCCAGTTTAGTGTTTTTATGGGACTCCTGTGTGTGTGAATGAGTGGATCTCTGATTTTTGTGCCTTTTCTTGGCTCTTTTTTTCTTCTGTTGGTTTGCCTTGCTCTACATAGAAGCAATGGTTTCTGTTTTATCTTACTTTATTTTGTTATTTTTGTTGTTATCTTTTAGAAGCCTGTTCTTTATTAATATAAGACAAAAGGAAAGTAAATATGAAAGAAGAAGTGGGGGAAAACAGGGAAGAGTAGAAGGTAGAGAAACTGTAATTAAGATAGACTGTATGATGATCAATAAACGAGAAAATAGAAACAAATACAATGCTTAGATGTATACAAATCTCTGAAAATAAGATTATTAGTCATTACAAATTATTCAAATCTGGAGAAAGTCCTCCTATATTTTCCCACTTCACTATTGGCCTGCATAAAACTTTCAGCTGATATTTCTCTGTATTTAATAATAAATAATTATTTTTGGAAAATTTTATAAACAATTCTATGAAGTCATAGATAGTCTTACCTCAAATTAAAATGTTCCTCTATGTAATCACAAGAACTTTCATTGATAGTTTATATTTGTTTATATTTTAATTTATTTTATTTTTTTGATAATTACAGTGTGAAGGTTTTATTACAGAGACCAAAGGCAAGCTTCATGTAAAACACCAGTGATAGTCTTTAATATTTATATGACGACTAACATAAAAGCAGTAGGTTGGAAATTTTATTTCCATGTAAAACTGAGGTTAATTTTGAATTCTTTCAAAATTGCTATTATTTTGTTGATTAAAAATAGAGGCCCAGGCATTGAAATTTTTGTACATGTTATTAAATTTGCAGAATGAAATAAAATTATGTCTGTATACCACTGTGCTTATCAGATGAATGAGATAAAATGCTGGTGATGCCTATTTCCTTGAAACAGGCTTGACAGGAATATGAATGCAATCAAGGCAGAACAGGAGGCTTTCTGATTGCCTTTCATGACAGACAGGTATCAGACTGTTTAACAGACCCTGGGGAATTGCTCTCTCCTACTGTAATAGAATCCACCTTTCAATTGACACAAAGGCAGGAAAGTAGGAGTGAGATCTGCTTGTGAGAAAAATCCTAACTCCTCCTCTTCACTGCTCAGGTTTAAAAGGCTCGTTATTAGAGTGTGTCTAGGTTAACAAACAAACAAAATTCTATTAAGTATCTCATGCAGTCTGTTAATGTCTTTTCTTATTTTCAAACACTGACCAGGCTCTTTCTACCATGTTCTCAAACCTATGATTCGAGACTTGTTAAAATAGGAAGCGTGATTGCTGTGTTTACTCTTATGGAAAGCAAACTGGTCAGGTATTTATATGTATTTTCATGCGATTGAAAAATTAATGTTTAAAACTGTGCTTAAAGTTGTCTCTAAGTTTTTAAAATGATTTTGTAACTTCAGAGGTGCCAAATAATTCTAAGACACAAACACCATTGTGTATTTAATTACAAAGAAAGAAGTTGTATTTCTCAGTTCACAAATTCATTCCGGAGTTTTATTAGTGAGAAGACACTCTCAGCTAATTAGGAATTATAACTTATAATTACTTTTATCTGAAGAGCATGGGATTAAAATGTTTTTGAAAAACATCTGAAAATAAATTCTCTCTGGTTCTCTTCCAGCCTTCCCTCACCGACTGCCTCTTAGCATTCTCCATGCAACAATGCCGACCTGATTAGAACTGCCTCGGTTGTGATTTCCTCTTTGAAAGGATATTTGTGCTCATTATGTGAAAATTTGTGCCGTATTGCATATTTATGATTATCTCCAGTGGCTAGGCATATGAACCTCCTCGATAGCTATCAGAATAATATGACTCTAATAAATACTTAAGTGTATGTACAGTCAAGGTAGTTTCAAATTCTCTTCCTCTTGCTTTCCTACCCATCTCCTGTATGAGGATTAAAATTGCTTATTTTATTTGTCTCACACAACTTCTTTTTTATAAAGATAAAAAATAATGTTATATTAAATTTAGGCAGCCAATGTTTTTTTTTTCTTAAGACATTTTTAAAATTATGCTCTAAGAATTTCATTTGTGTATACAATATACATTGTTCATAACTTCCCTGGGGTGCACCTTCTCTCTTTTCTCTCTTTTCTTAGATATTCCTCCACTGTGTGCCCTTCCATAGATCATGTATCATGTATATTCCATTTCTTTTATAACTCATGGATTAGTGCTGGCTGAGTAAATATACATATATATGTATGTATATATATGTATATATACATATATATGTATATACACACACACACATATATACATACATATATATATATGTATATATGTATGTATATATGTGTGTGTGTATCTACAATAGTAGCATGGTCAATCTACAAGCTGACACCCCGAAGCAAACTAACACTCACTCTCTTAATACCTATTAGCTGACCATAGCCCTTATTAAGAGAAAAGAATAAAAATCTGCTCTCTTGGAAAAAGAGTTGTAAAAATTTTGCATTTATTTTGGTTTTAAGTAATACATGCTCTTCTGTGTTTATGTGTGTGTATGCCATGTGTGTGCAGTTGCCCATGATGGATTGCCCAGGGATGAAATTGCATTTTGTGAGCTGCCAAATGAAGGTTCTCAAAACGGAACTCAGGGAAACTATGAGAAGTGAAAATCTTCTTACTACTTTTCATCTAAAGCACATGGCACACGACTTTCCAGAGAAGTACTTGACATCCTTACATTTTGCGAGTCCTCCATAACCACAGTGTGAGGAAGGGGGGGACCACTCCTCACTTTATACTATAACCTGTTAGTCTTATCTTCATAACTTCATTGTTTTGTATTATGATAATAAAAAGAAATGTGCATTAAAATATTTCTCCATTCATAATCAGGATTCCTATAATCCAAAAATTCTTGAAATAGAACGAGTTCTAATTAGTTGTATACCAGACTATTAGAATCAGTGTATAATAATTTTATATATGCAAAATCAGGTAAATATCTAATTTTTCTCACTTATACATGCCAGCTTGAATTATATCAATTTTTATATGAAGTAATAATAAGATATATATTAATTTAGACTCTATATTTTAAATTATTTCAATGTAGTATATCAGCAAATAAAATCTCTTATTAATAAAATAAGAAATAAAAAGAAAAAAGTAAGAAGGAAGAAAGGAAGGAAGAAAGTTAAAAGAAAGAATGAAAAGAAGGAAGGAAGGAAGGAAAAAAAGAAGAAAGGAAGGAAGGAAAATTCTCTTATGGAGTATACCATTTATCAGTTGAAAATAAAAGAGACATATAAAGAACTCTTTAAAATATACACGTAAAATATTACTAAGCTGTCTCTGAATGGCCTTTCCTTCAGTCTCTGCTCCACTCTGAATTTCCTTTAGAAAGGAGGAATTCTGGATTATTATTTTAGAGGTAGGTTGGTGGCCCTATCCCTCAAGGGGCTGTGCTTATTCATGGAATATAATATCTTCTCTTTGTTGGTTATTTCAGATAATGTCCTCCCTGTTGGGTCCTGGAAACCTATTGGGTCCCTGGCCTCTGAGACTTTCTAGTGGCTACCCCAACACTATTGCTGATGCCAAGAAGCACTTGATGATAGGCTGGTATAGCTGTCCTCTGAGAGGCTCTGCCAGAGGCTGACCAATACAGATGCGGATGCACACAGCCAAACATCGGACTGAACGCAGGAACCCCAATGGAGCAGTTAGGGCAAGGACTGAAGGAGTTGAAGTGTTTTGCAAGTCCATAGGAAGAACAACAATATAATCAACCAGACCCCCAAAGCTCCCAGGGACTAAACCACCAACCAAAGAATACACATGGAGGGACCGGTGGCTCCAGCTGCATATGTAGAAGAGGATGAACTTATCTGGCATCAATGGGAAGGGAGCCCCTTGGTCCTGTGGAGGCTTGATGACCCAGTGTAGGGGAATGCTAGGGCGCTGTGGTGGGAGTGGGTGGGCTGGTGGGACAGCACCCTCATAGAGACAGAGGAGGGGAAAGGGATAGGGGATTTGTGGAGGGGAAAATGGGACAGGGAAAAACATTTAAAATGTAAATAAATAAAATAACCAATTAAAAATATGTTACTAAAGAATCACATTCAATTACAACTTAAAAGAATATTAGTTGAGTTTGAAAATCTAGACAAAAATAACAAATTGTAAACCAATATTATTGAACAGAAGTTGATTAAAAGGTAATAAAGTCAGAGGATAAGATTGAGACAAGGAAATGCATGTAGGTTTTAGAGGATGGGCCTCTTCCTAAACATGTAGAAATTTAAATGCCTGCTCACCTACTTAAAGTTATCTAAGTGTGTCTACTCTGTTAATTTGTGAATGGCAATGACGTCGTTTGCATATGGAGCTTAATGAAGCTGGCATTTCAAGTAACACAGTGATTGTGCTGCTAATTCAGTTGCCTACAAGACAAAATCTAAAAGAAATATTACATTATACTATTTTTATTTTAAATATAATATATGAATGCTATCAAAAATATAGCTTCAGATGTATTAGGCCATTTAGGGCAGTAAAAAACACCCCATTATCATGTCTGATGTTTTTCTCCCTTACATATAAGCTCTGTTCCTCCAAGCAAGAACCCTATTGCTTTAATGTACTTTTCTGTGACAAACTCAGCTTTGTTAGTGTTGTAAGCAAGTGTGGGGTTTTACTCACAGAGATTACAATTTGAGAAACATAGCTTCTGCTATTTAAAGCAGAGGGCCAAGACTACTACTGTGCTAGCATGTTAATAAAACTAATACCATCTCAAGAAATCAAGGTCTATATATATTTTTGCTAAATTATTATCAGTTATTAACAAATTTCATATTTATTTTAAGCTTCTGAAATTTCCTTGTAATCAAGTTTCTTCCCCTTCCCCCAATATCATGCAGAAAATATTATCCTCCTAATTTTGACTGTTTAAATTTTTCTTTATGTTCCATCGTATGTTTTCACATGAAATGTGTACATACCTTGCCAACTGTGGGTAATTTATTATCAGGTTTCTTCAAATACAACTATTCTTCAAGGTCTTATCTTTCTATCATATGTAATATTATATTCAGATTGCTCCCATCTACAGTGTAGATTTTGCTATATCATTGTTAGTTTTATATCTCTATATGTGTCTCCCTATTTTATGTCTCTATGGACGGGTTTAATTTTTTTTAAATGTCTTTATGGATGGGTTTAAATTCTGGTGGTTTTTTTTTTGTTTGTTTGTTTGGTTGGTTGTTTTTTTATGAACTGAATCTCAATCAGCACAAAATGGTTAACTTCTCTTTGGAGTAAGCACTTCAACTTAAATTCCACACTAGGTTTTTCCGTTGAGGTCAGGGTTGTGGGTCCAAGTTTTAACCATCTCCCCCTTCCCCAAGGACATGGCTACTTAGAAAGTGAATCTGGGGAAAGCACTGAGACTCCCAGGCATCCAGCTATCCATGGGGTGCCACACAGAAATAGTCTGGAACAAAGTGTCAAATATCCATGGTCCCAGAAGGAGTGGTTCTCAGACCCTTGAACATCCAGGCACTGCTGGGAGTCACAGAAAGAGCTTAGAACAGAAAAGTCCAGAGAGTTGAGGATGGGCCTAGAGAGGGGATGGGGGGAGTGGATCTATGGCAATAGCTCAAAGGTGATTGTCCTTAGCTTGGTGGTGTTCTAGCTGGGAGCACAGGAGAATAAAACTGCGGCTCTGTAGGGGGAAGCTTGCGCCATGCTCCCCAATGTCTTGATGAAAGAGAAAGTTCTTGGTTTCAAACTGTTTATTGGTTGTGGAAAATGGATACCTAAAGACTTCTCAGTGTAGTCTGGATATTAAAAACCTTTTGCAGGGAGGAATGTTTGGGAAGGGAAATTTATTGCCTAAACCCTCAGGGCCTCTAGGTACTCCATTATCATGGAGTTCTGGGCCTACATAACAAGTCACAATTCCTTATGTGGGAAGTGCCACACTTGCTGCAGGTCAGAAATGTTACAGGGAGCAGGGAGGAGCCTCAGGCATGTACCCACTGAATTTCAAGGATCTCAGACCCACTTTACCCAATAAGCTTCCTTTTGAGGTTTACTGTCTCACAACTTTATAATTTTTCTACGTGAATTTAAGAATATTTAAATATAAAATGTTTTTGTTTAACAGTATACAGTGATATCTCTTTTATTATCCAGTTGTCTTAGTTTTGTGAGTTTCCATGAGGAGTATACCATGCCATTATATTATATTATAAAATGATGACATTTAAAAAAATTAAGCATTTAAAAATTAAAACATCTCAAAATGAGTTTTGGTGGCCTAAAATAAAGGCTCTGGGGGTCTCTACAACTATCTGTTCACTGTTCCAGTTCTAGTTTAGAAGTAGCCCTCATTGCCTTGTCAGCCATTATCATACTATGAATTTGCCTCTGGATCTTCTCATCGTGTGTCTTTTTTCTACTATTGATCCTGGCCATGGCTTCCAAAGCCTCAGAGTCTTGAACTGGTGACTAAGATAGAGCACACCTTTGTGCATCAGCAAAGCTGGGTATTCAGGTCACAGAGACTGTAGTGTAGGGTCCTGAGGCAAATTTGCAACCTGAAGGTTCAGTATTTGACTACTTTGGTCTCAGATATATTTAGTAACAGGACCCTCTTTTCTCTGCATTCTTGTCTTTTGAGGAAGGGGTTTATTTATACTAGGATTCTCTTGCCATTATATTTTTGAGGTGAATAGCAAGTATGACTTCAGAGGCTTATATGTGGAAAATGAGCTTTTTCAAGAAGACTGGCTCCCTGCCTCTATCCAAAATTATTTTGATGTTATTTTGTCTGTGATTTTAGACTGAGTTTTTATCTGATGATATTGAAGAAGGGCATAAACTTGGGGAAGAGGGGGATGCATAGGATTAATGCTTGTGATGTTCTAAAATTGTCACCTCATTCAAAAGTATAATGGTGTCCAGAGAAGGAAAAATGGGAGGAAATTATGATGAAAGACACTTATGAAGGTAGAAACCACATGACTGAAATTTCAGGCATTATAAAAGCAACCAATAACTCTCTTTGACATTAACCATGCGATAACATTGTAAGGCATAGCTGTCTACAAGTCAGAAGGGAATACTACTAAACATGAGAATCTGTCATGCTTCAATGCTGTGCCCTCTAGAATCCAACAATGTAAAAACTAAGGCTGTGTTGTCTATTAAACAACCCACTTTACGGTATTCTTCTATAGTGCCTCAACTAAACAAAACAAATCAATTTAATATATGATGTTTACATTTGAAAGGTGATGTGTATGTATAATATGAAATTAGCCTCATATGTAAATGAGACATTTTACATATATAAGTCAGATTTATGTATATATAAATATATATATGAAAGAGAGACAAAGACACATGCACAAACTTCTCCATTTGTAATAGTGATAGAGAGAAAAGGGAGAGTGGTTGACTCACCTGTGAGAATTCTTACTAAAGATATGTGGTTCCAGAAATCCCATGTGCATGGTGTGTGCAGAAAATAAATAGGAAAAATTTGAAAGCCCTTTGTTAAGTTGCACAATTTCAAAATTTCTATTCAAGCTGAACAGAAGTTCACTGAGATGAAGACATTGGGTCTGGTTAATAATGTTTTAGTGTCATTTATTTCTTATTTTATACTAATTTTCAGTTAGGTTACTATTGTTGTAATAAAGCAGTATAGCCAAAACTAGGTTGCCTTTTATGTATCTGCCTTTTTATTGCTCCCTATTCTCTATTGTGAAGTAAGCTTGAAACACAGAGATTAAAACTTGACAGGATCAACTCTCAGGAAATTGCTCAGTCATGCTCATCATTTGATACTCTTTCGTTATGTGGACATTACTCTATTGCTACTTTCATCCTAATGCATTCAGCTTTTGTGTAATACAGTTCTTATATCTGGGATAAGAATAAACCATATCTTGGGCATTTATTTACCTCAAGAACCATTGACTTTGGGTAATGGAGAATTCAAAGGTTAATTTCTATAAACAATCTATTTTAATAACTAGAGACATGGTTATCATCTTAATTTTCTGTGTGAGTTCTTCTGTAACTTTTCTATATACAACATATATAGATCAAAATAAATTAGAAAAAACAACAACAACAACAACAAGCTCAACAACAAAATTATTTTTCTAACATGCCTTGCCTCCTGACCACAGTTATTTGGACTTCCTCAAATAGAAAATAATGTAGTTAGTACCAACTATCTTTTCTTCACTTTCTACAAAGTGCAAACTCATATTTTGAAATGGTCTTCTTTCTTCTGAAATGAGGATAAATAAAATCATATGGCCAATGTCTGAAGTGTTGGTAGACACATAGCTCTTTTTTCTGCTTCTTCAGTCATATGCCCTCTTTTCCAGTCTAAGTGTTGTAGATGCTTAAGGTATAGTAGAACAGAACATATAATAATCAGCTTTGGTGCAAGAAGTTTAGGTAATAGCTGCTAAACATATATACTGTCATATAGATTTCATGCAAAAGCCTATAGATCCTACAACTCTTGGTCCTGCTTGCAGTGTCCTTATTCTGTTAAAAATATAATCATATTTAAACCAAGATTTCTTGAAATGGAAACACTCCCATAATAGATTGAGCATACAGTCTGTCACTTTCACAATTTTTAAAGTCTTTCTTTTTTTGAAAAATGAATTTTGAAGTCATTCAAAGATTTCCAGACATGCTTATTTTCAGGTTGATTTCTGAAGAATTTATTTTAGCCAAGAGATAGAAAACATAATAATACTGAAAATATCCAGAATCTTTGTTCAGTGACTGCCAGGGAACAACAGATCAGACTTTGCATTAGACCTGAAAAGCAAGCAGATTTGCATTTAAGAAATAAGAGTGCTTGACTCAAACCTTGACATTATAAATTGCTTTGTGCTACCTTTACTTTTTAAAGGAAAACCTTATCTTTAACAGGTATTTTACTTTATAGGAAAGCATATTATGTAGGTATCAAGCATTTAAAATTGAAATAAGAAAACAGAAATTTTCTAATGGCTGAATAATGCTTTTCTGTGTGCTTCATGCATCAAAGGTTGCCCTAGAAAATACGTTTTGCATGTGGAGGCATGCTCCACAGAAGATTTAGAGAGATAAGTGATAATGCATGCTGCTGATTTCAAGATTGGATTCTGGGGCAAATATTGAAGATGCAAAGAAAAATAATATCTTCCCACTGCATAGTCAAAGAAATACATTTAGAGGTTTATACATAACTGAATATTTTGCTGGCTGCATTGATAAATTAATCACACAATATAAATTTTATTTTAAAATTAGTAGTGCACATTAGACAGATGAAAATACAAACATTTGAAAAAAGGACATTTCTCTGCTGGACAGGAGTCTGTGAAACTGAATAATATTGCCTGTGACCAAAGACATACAATTCATGTCTGTATTTGAGGTGTGTCAAACTATCCAATTTCTTCTAGCAGTTCATTAGGAATTCTTTCAATTCTAGTCATTCACAACTGCATGAATTTTGCAAACACCACCATCTCTTAAACAGGTTGCTGTCAAACTTCCCAAATATTTATAAAATGGTGATCTTTGTTTAAATCTTTTATTCTTATGCCATTTAAATTGATGCTTATCTCTAGCTAGAGGAATGAGTCAGACATCTACAGATCAACATTTTCACAATCAAAATTTTAAAATATGCTTGAGGATTGAGAGTATAAAAGTTACAAGAAAATAGATTTAAATTGCTAGACTTCTAAGTGTTTGATAATTAAAATTGTAATCAAAATATTATTAGAATAATTGAATAATGATTTGGGTATGACATTTAGAATTTGTAAACAATACTTAAATTGTACCCCAGAATTAAATTATGGTAAATTCAGTCAAATTTATGTATCACATCTTTCTTCATTGGTATCAATTATTGGTGATTTTCAAAATAATTAAACATTTATTATACATTTTAATTATTTATGTAATAGCCAAAGCATAAGCATAATAACTTCATGCCTTAGAATAATTTTTTGAGAATCAAAGTATTTGGATTTATATCTCTAGATATTTCAATATTTGTTTATTGGTTAAAAAATGTCTTTTCTATATTTAAGACTGTATTATCATATATTTATGCTAATAATTTCTATGTATCTTTAAAGTAACAAAACAACTTATTCTGATGTAAGTTTATTACATTAAAATATGTTTATTTCCATATAAAGAGCAGATACAGAAAATTTACAAAAAAGAATAGTTGTTGATAATAAAGAACTCAGATTTAAATCAGTATTCTTTACATATATGTAGGGCATTTCTGCTAAAATTCTTCAAATACACTTATTTTATTTTTCAAAAAACCCATGATTGCCTGTGTGATGCAAATGACAAACTCCAGTGTTGACTTGGTTCATTTGTAGAACAATATACAAACAGCAACAGACCAGTAAAGAATTATTTTCTTGTTTTGTGTGTTTCTGCTGAATATTTATATTTTCCTGCATGCATATTGTTTTTTTTCCTGTTATGGAGTAACATTTACATTTATGAATCTTAGTGTTTCTGCTTAAAGCTTTAGGTATATTCATTACTAACAAAGGCAAAAGAAAATGAAATACTAAAGACAAACTCAGTATTATCAAGGTCAAGGACAACACATATCTGCATAGTTTATAAAATAGGACCAAGTGTCCCAGTGTAAATTAATAATAAATTTAATAATTATAAGTACATTAAATATAAATACTGATTTATTAATATATTTTAGTTATATTTTATATTATGTAATGGAATTTCAATGCATAAACATCAATAGACAATGTAACATTTTCTTCTAAATTTTTCCATTTCCACTAAATATTTGATAAACACTGATAATATAAATTCACAATATGTGCTTTGGAAATTTTGGTAAAATATGCTTTATTTGTTTATTTTGGATATTTTAATAAGTTAGGATATATAAGTTCCCTAGTATGATGAGTAGAGACCACAAGATATGCACCTTAAGCCACAGAAATTCAGTTTGCCATCATGTGTGCTAACAGGAATTTCTCAGGTATGATTATGTTAAAAATGATGAAATGACTGAATTTATAGGACAATCTGCTGGAGCCAGCATAATCACAGGGCAAGGGTCATTCAGAGACTCACAGAGTTTAAAAGCTTTGCCTTTGCACATGGTGAGGGCTATCAGCCAAGGAGTGTGGGCATTCTCCATTAGTAGGAGATACAAAAACAGAAGCTTGCTACTTCACATGCCATAAAGAATCCAGATTGTTAACACATGGAAGTCATTGATAGAGACAGATTCTGCAGCTCAGGACTGTAAATTGCTATTTAAGCTATTCTAAACTACTGAAATTGTAATAATTTATAGTTTTAGGGGGGACAAGCAGAGGAGGAAGGGAGGGCAAACAGAGGGAGGGAGGGAGAAAGAGACAGAGACACAGAGAGTAGCACAGACACAAAGAAATTACTTTTAGCTTAATTAAATACAACCAAAAAATCAAATTAAAACCAGAGAAGATAAGATGACAAAGTTCTATACTTTGTCAAAATTGATGCATTTTTACAGAAAATAAACCATGGAAATATAGAGAAACAAAATTATTCATTGGAGCAAAAACAACCATGAAAGATAAACTTGAAGAGACAGATCAAAGGAAATAGTTAAAGAAATTGTGACAGAAAATTCTTAACCCTAGAAATATTAGCAGTATTCGCCACCACTATTAGAAGAAAACACACAAAAATTCATGTATAGAAATGGGGTAACAAGTGTGGGAATGATAGTCATACTGTTCACACCAAAGTTGTAGAGAGATCATTAAAGCTTCTTGAGAAGTAGCTACATAGACAAGGAAGCCCTGCAAGATACATGACAGACACAATGTACCTGCAGACTATCAAGATGAATTATACATAGTACTGTTAAAAACATTTTTTGTATCATACACCTACACCTATTACAATCCAAGACAATATGAAGAGGAATCAAGATACCTGTGTAAACAAATTCAAACTAATTAGTGTCTGGAAGACCTCCTGTACAAGCAAGGCTGAAAGTTATTCATCAAAATGAAGTGAATGAAAGGTGACAGATAACATTTTATCAGTGTTAAAAATAATGCAATCATAAGAGAGGTTATTGTAACAGTGTCACTGCTGTGTCTTCTGTTATATAGATGACATTTTAAAATAATAAAATTCCATGGACTATATCTAAAGCATTATACTGTCACACCTGCAAAATAAAAAATATAATAACAGTTATACAAAGGCAAGAAACAGAAGATGCAGTTAAATTAAAGCACAGAAAAAAACACAAAGACATTAAATCCAGAATGAGACTTTAAAACCCCAGTGTGGGTGAAAACAAGACATATCACACACACACACACACACACACGCACACACACACACACACACACACACACACACACATACACACACACACTGATGCTTACACACAAATATATGATAAGAAGAAACTAAAAACAATGAAATTACTTTATTCTTCTTACATCTGGTAAACCAGGAGGGAAGCTCGCCTAATTAAGACAAAACATAGATACCAGACTTGTCTAAATAAAAAGCATTAAAACATGTCTAGTTACCAGGTGGGGCAGTAGACTGTAAAGCTGAAAAACACTGAATAGCAGACAAAGGTATCATTATGACTCTAGGTTTAAATAAGACAATGACAGTGTCTGTGTTGGATGGATTATGACAAAGTTTAAATTGCTCTAGAAACAAAAATGTAAGGATATCCTTAACAGATTTATGTGGCAGGTACAAGAAGTATATCCCTACTTAATTGTCCTGCTTATCTGGTTAAATGTTTTAGAAATAATTTTATATTCTGCATACTTACAAAGTCTACATGACAAAATTATAATACCAAATAATATTAAATATAGGAAATACAATAGAAGCAGAAAGTTGTGCTTTTGATTTTGACTTAAAGTATGAAACCATCATTCCTTGGTATTTAGGTGTTTGCAGCAATATGCTTTCATGCTTCTAATAATTCAGGTTGGTTTGACCTGTCTTTATGACCCTTACTTTAGAGGTTGAAGTACACACATCATTCTCAAGAAAGAACACATCGTATTAAAATGGAACAATGATATATTTATTGCTCTGCTATTGCTCACAAAAACACAGGGCCAAACTTATCAACAACAATGGAAAATGAAATGACTTACATTTTCAAAAACTAAATAGGCAAAGACCAGAAAATAAATATTTAAGTTTGAAGAGTAATTACAATAAAGAACTATGTAAATGTCTTTTTGTTTCCTAGAGTGGCTGATAAATTTCTGAGCTATAATGTGGTTGCCAGAACGTCTAAACAAACTTTATTGTTGCATAATAAAATAGCTCAGTTTTTTAAATTGGTCAGTTTATTGATTTTAGTGGCAAGGGAGTTGCATGCATTTTCTTTGTTTGCTATTAGTCTCTTGTTTCTAAAACCAGTCTGTTACTGTCAATAGAAAATAAAACATGCTGATCTTGTTATAATTAAACATAAAATTAAGTGTGGACTCCTTGGTATTATAATAAATTGCAAAACTTTGGCTCTTCTATATTTTTCTCAACTTCAGAAATGTTTTGGGATTCTTTGCAAAATTTGTGATGTTTTCTTCAAAATTAGTGGATAAATTTTTATCTATTCTAAAAACCTTAAACTAAATCAGACTTTAAATTCTCACGTTTATTTCAATACATAAAAATACAGTCATTTTTCTATTAAAATGCTGTTTATTATCTCTATGAAACACAATTATTTTCTCGTGGATAAATGTATTATTTTAACTGTGGTCATAATAAAGTCCTTCAGTGAACTTTCAACTTGGAGATTACAGATCCACACATTGTTGTCAATACATATATACTTTTGATGAGATTTTCTATGGTTGCAATCTCCTACAGCTCCTTCAGTCCTTTCCCTAACTTCTCCACTGGGGTCCCTGTGTTCAGTCCAATGGTTACCTCCAAGCATCCACATCTATATTTGTCAGGCTCTGGCAGAGCCTCTCAGGAGGAAGCTATATCAGGCTCCTGTCAACAAGGACTTATTAGCATGTGCCACAGTGTATGGGTTTGGTGTCTGTATATGGGATGGATCCCCAGGCAAGACACTCTCTAGATGGCCTTTCCTTTTGTCTCTGCTCCAATCTGTGTTCCTGTATTTATTTTAGACAGGAGCAACTCTGGGTTAAAAAACTAAAGTTGAGTTGGTGGCCTCATTCCCAAACCAGGAGCTTTGCCTAATCCATGGATATGATCTCTGTAGGGTCTCCCTCCCATTGGTTGGGCATTTCAGCTAATCTTATCCCTGTTGGGTCCTGAGAGCATCTTGCTTTCCTGGCATCTGTGACTTTCTGGTGGCTACACCCAGTTCCACATCCCCCATTGCTACAAACCTCTCTTTAGTTACCCAATGCTACCATGCAAAAAGAGAGTGTTGTAAAGCATTTTAAGCCAATATAACAGATAGAACTTTACATTTGCTAGTGTATTCCAAGTCCCCAGTGTGCTAGCCTTCATTATTTATTCTAGCCAAACTTACCTAGAAATTAAGTGAGGCTTTCTGTAGCATTATTCAAAAATGAATCACATCTAAAAATTTTCTCATTAAAATACTTTATGGAGGTAAATTTTAAAGGATATAAAAATGTGCTTTTTAACTTTTTGTGTCACAGCAATTGCAGAAGCAGTGATACTAGCAATGAATGTAATTAAAGCTGTTATCCAGCAACAATCAAGCCCACTACCCTCTTGCTTCTGCTTAAAGCCTGACTCATTTCTTCCAGTACTTGCAAGCTATTTTTAGAATACCAAGGTTCTGTGATACTCAGCGTACTAAAACAAAAGCTGGTTGATAGACCTCCATAACTGACATGCCGGATTTCAAAGCACAAACACAATTAGAAGGTGTACAATCCATGGAATTTACATTAAATACTGTAGAAGAAGCAAAAGCATTTTTAACTTGACAATTTAAAGAACCTTAACACATGTGTTAACATCTGTTTGAAATCCAGGTCCTGCCCCAACTTTATCTCTTGCTAAATAACAGCATAGAGGACTGTAGCTAAGTTCCAAATATGTCCCTGAAAATGTCCAGAACCAGACTCTAAATGTAAACTGTTATGTACAATATTGGTATTCCTGTCCATCCTGTTAAAGCATTTCTTTAATAACATCAACATGTTGGCAGCCAAAGTATGTGGCTTGAACCTGAAAATGGACTCCCAGACAAAGTTATTAAATTAACAGGCTGTCAAACCAAGGATGAATAAGATTCTGCACAGAGCTTTACCAACCTAAGACATAAGTACATTGTTTTTGATAATGCATATTCCATCACAGGTAAGGAAGGCATTCTTGTCAGAATGACCTAAGACAGGCTAAGTCTTGTTAATGAAATAAAAAAGGGGAGAGGCAGAGATCCTTTGGGGCTTCTTGGCAAGAATCTGACATGGGCCAAGGACAAGGAAATGGGTGTTGGAGTCCACACTAGCCCCATGTTGGGGCGGCCAAAAAATGTCGCGGCCTGAGCAAAATGTTGAGGCCTGGGCCGACCCACGTTTGGGCGGCCACTGTATCCCGGCCCAAGCTGCCTGTCCGGCGCGGGTCAGGGTTCAGCAAGAGCGAGAGTGAGGACGGACTCCAAGAATGCAGACCAGACAGAGTGTAATTCAATCCTGTTTATTCTTCAGTCTAAGTCCTAAGTCTTGAGTTCCTAATGCCTAGTCCCTAGCTCGTAGTCCCTCCAAGTTCTAAGTTACTTCTTCCAAGTTCTCTTCCAAGTGCCTGCTACCTGTCTTCTCTCTGCTGTGTCTGGTTCTCTCCTCTGTGTCTCCCTAATGTCTGATGTGTCTACTGTCTGCCTCTGCCTTTTATATGTCTTACTTCTAAGCCACACCTCTAAGTTATACCTTTAATCATGCCCTTAGATCTTGTCTCTAAATCTGATCTCTACACTTCTAAGTCATACTCTTAAGTCACACACCTTTAATCTCACACACATTTAATCTCATGCACCTTTAATCTCAAGGTATCTAAACCAAGATTATCGGAGTGTGCTCAGCTATTGTAGGCTATTGTAATCCAAGAACATGTCAGGGTATATGGCTCAAGATGGCTGCAAAGCTGATAGCTGCTTTCTGCTAAAAGTCGCCCGCAACAAATGGGCTGCTTGGCAGGAATATGACATTGTCCAAAGACAAAGAAGTAGACTTCAGGCAGGAATAAGACATTAGGCTAGAACAAAGAAGTAATCTCAGGCAGGAATCTAAATATTAGGCTAGAACAAAGAAGTAATTTCAAACAGAATTCTAAATTTTAGGCTAGAAAAAGGAAGTAGGATTCAGACATGAGAATGACCTTGCACTAGGATAGGGAAGTAGGCTCAGATACTTTGGTCATCCTGATAAACCCTTAGAAACTGTGATCATGGGAGTGTTTATTGTCTTGCTTGTTCCTTGACTATTTGCATCTGTTGTATTGCTAGACCCTCAACCTAGAACTGATCTTAATACATGCATGTAATTAAAATGTTATAAAAGCATAAAGGAGGACAGGGGGTCAGATAGGGGGTTCTAGAGACAGAAAATGGGAAAAGGGGATGACGTCTGTATTGTAAAAAATAAAATATCTAATAAATTTTTTTTAATGTGCTCCTTTGTTTAAATATTGTGGATATAAATGACATATCAATTCATTAAAATTTCATCCCCTTTTGAAATGGTAAGTTATTTTTCTGAATCATTTATTTTCAATGACTTACAGATATACTATGAGTCCTTGTTTTTACTGTTTCATGTGTAACTTTCATCTCTTCTAATTATATTGAAAAATAAATCTCTACTTTTAATGTTATTTGGATTCTCTATGTCTAATTAATATTGCAACCCCAATAAATGACTATTGGTTAAGTTACTTTATAAATAAACAACCTCATACCAGAGAGAGAGAGTGACAGGTAGAAATAGAGACATAAAGAGATAGAGAGACAAATAGAGAGACATTATTAAGTATAAATTTAAGTAGCATTAAAGCAAAGTATTCAATAAATTTGGTGAATTATTGAAAATCTGTATTATATATATGTGTATAAATATATGATATATGCATATATGTATCATATGCATATATATCATATATGTATACACATGTATATACATGTATATATGTGTGTATATATAATGTATATATATACATATATATGTATTAAGTATCTTCAAAAGTAGTAATGAAAACTATAGGATGGCATTGGAAAATAAGACCTTTAAATTATTAGTAAAATTTTCATTTTTTTTATTTTTATTGTTATTTACTCATTATATATAAATTTTGTCTCACAGGCAGTTTATTTTAAACATTTAGGACATATATGAGCAAAAGAATGAAGTTGTATACCTACCTCTTATTTTGTGCAACAGTCAATTACAATGGTTCAAATATTTAATTTTATTTTAATAACGTTTTCTAGAAAACTTTTGGTAATGTATTTTTCTTCTTTGAAAATGTAATGAAGCAATACCTGTTGTCTTCAAAAATATGAGTTTTAATGATAAATATAATATACTTATAAAATAAATACTAGGTAATTGAAGTCTACAGATGTCTACTAACTACTATAACAATTTCTTATTTTCCATATTATATAATACATGTATTTGTACATTGAAGGTATTTCTAATGGTATTAATCTTTGGGATGAAGTATCAATTTTAAGTATTGGTAATACAACTCATGGAACTTTATATATTAGACAATTTTTAGGTGTATAACAAATTCTAGACAATAATTATTATAGTTGTTTTATCTTGAAATTACAGGAACAGTTAAATATCTGAGTAATTTTGAATATTTGCCTAAAAAAATTTATTTGATATCTGTGGTAGCATCATTTGCTATGAAAATAGTTGGATTTTCTGTTCATTTTCTGTGAATATCATATAAATAAGAGATTAAAAAAACATTGCTTTTATTTTGCTGTGCATATTTATATTCATTTTTGAAATGAGGTAAGAATATCCTAACACAAAACAAACAGTAGCTGGAACCCAAACACTTTTACCTAGCTCTATAATGTTTCTAATACTAATAAGAATTTTTCTTTATAAGAAGTTATTTTTCATAAGGTTTACAGAAACCTCTAAGAGAGTATATTATGGGATCATATTATTCTTCTCTAAGTGTCTCCAAAATGATTATGTCATTTGAATTGAAGACCCAGCTAAAAATCATATACCTGTGTGGTCCCTGATTTTTTTATAAAAAGAATCCAAAACTGCATATTGGAAATAAACAGTATCTCTACTACATATTTTTTGAGGTATCAATTCTAGTGATATATTCTGAAATAAGTAATAAAATTACATAAGTAAATATACATGTATTTTCACCTGAGTTTATGATTGTGTAACTAGTCAAAAGGAAAATAAAAAAGATAACATGAAACAAAATATAGCCTATTGATAGTCAGAATTATTCACATTATTGACAAATTAACAAAGACCATATTTAGTGTTATATAAAAGTAATATTACATAATAGTTAAACAATTTATTCTTAGATATAAGGTTGGTTGAGTGTTCATAAAATAATGATAATTGTTTATTATAGTAAGTGACTGCATAAGAAAAAATGTGCCCAGAATTAGTAATTGTGTTACTAATTTTTGGAGGAAAGTGCAAACTGATTCTCAAAATAACTGTTCTGGTTTATACCACCTACCAACACTCTAAGAATTCACTGTCATTTGTATCCTTGATGGCTGCCATATTTACTGAGGTGAGTAGATTCTGGAAATGTGTTTAATCTGCATTTTCCTCTTGACTTGTTGGGGACCGCACTAGCCCCAAGTTGGGGCAGCCAAAATAAATGTTGCAGCCCAGGCAAAATGTTGAGGCCTGGGCCGACCCACGTTTGGGCGGCCACTGTATCCCGGCCCAAGTTGCCGCTCCGGTCTTCAGGTCGGGGGTTCAGCAAGAGCGAGGGTGAGGCCAGATTTTACCTAATGTCTGAGATTCGTCTCTGATGATCCCCTGTATTCTCTGATCTCCGTCTATATATTCTCTGATCTCTGGTTCTGTCTTCTATAGTCTCCCTAATGTCTTCTATCGTCTCAATTCTGATCTGTTCTGTCTCTGCCTTTTATATGTCTCACTTCTAAGCCACGCCTCTAAGTTACACCTTTAATCATGCCCTTAGGTCTTGTCTCTAACTCTGATCTCTATAATCTCACACACCTTTAATCTCAAGGTATCTAAACCAAGATTATCAGAGTGTTCTCAGCTGTTGTAGGCTATTGTAATTCAAATCTCATGTCAGGGTATATGGCTCAAGATGGCTACAAAGCTGATAGCCGCTTTCTGCTAAAAGTCGGCCCCCAACATTGACTAAAGAAATTGAAGACTTTTTAGATTTTTCTTAGATGTTTGTGTTACTTATCACTATTACTCAATTGAGAGTTTTCCTTGCTTTACACAAGGTTGTATTTATTGTGGTCCCATTGCCTATTGTTAGACTGACTTTCTTATGAAAGGTGTACTATTCAGAGAAAAGCATTGTCTGTGTCTATGTTGAACAATTTCTATATTTCTCTGTTTCTATTTTCTCTAAACTTCTTGCAGTCTCTAATCTTCTATTAAGCCCTACACTAAGGTTTTTTCAAAGCATTGTAACCTATTTTATTTTATTAAAATGCATTTTTAATTGAAAAGCAATTGTCTCACAACTGTCTCTAAAGCCTCCAGCCCCTCCCAGGGACCCCAAAGCTCATTCATGTTCTCCTCACTTTTAAGTGGATAACTTCCTTTTTTGCATATTACTGCCAATATGTACACACACACATACACACACACAAACATACACTCACACACATAAACATATACATGCACAACACACTGTGAAGTTTTGTTTGTATGTTTGAGGCCATGTAGAGCAATTCAGGAGAGGTCAAGAGAAGCTACATTGAATCAATCAGATTTAGTGAGAAATTTGAGCTATAACAGAAGAGTTGAACCAGCCAGTCAGAATTCAGAAAGAACTAGAAAGCTTGAGTTTATTAAGCCTTAAGCCCCAAAGACAACAATTACATCAGGGGAATACAAATTACTTTTACATGCTTGTCTAAGTTTCTAAGAAATCAAACTTTTCTGTTTTCATATATAATTTTAACCATGAGAAATTTGTATTTCTGTGATGCCTTATCTTACTAAGAGTAAAGTGTCTATTTTTAAAGAAATAATATTTCTTGTTATTTTAATTTTAGGCATTACATGAATATTAAAAACTTGTATAAATATACATATAATATTTAATTAATTTCAATAATTCTATATATGATTATTTTTAAATGACTCTGGTATAATATTTTTATATATTTCTAATTGATTAAACATTTCATATCAATAAGTTAACAATTTAAAAATCATTAAACTGTTCAATAGAAGGTAAGAAATTTTCACATTCCACACGCAGAAATTAATTGTAAAAGTCATGTGATATGTAAATGATTATGTGGTTTTTAACTGTACAAGACAATGTTTACTAGTAAGCTTTAAACATATTTACACTAGTAATGGTACCTTTGTTTGAACAGTTCATCCTGCTTTAATGTGTAAGTGTGTAAGCTCAAATCACAGGTAGTGGATTAAATCCCAGGCTCCATTTTTAATACAAATCTCAAGATCTTTATTGTGTAATGAAGGTAAATTTTATACAACAGAATTGAAGGAAAAGAATAAAAAAGGTTTTCTAACATTTTATCTGCAGAGCCTAGAGAACAGATGTAGAAAAATCCTAGATTGCAAATGTACATTAAAAAAAAAAAAAAAAAAAAGGCTTCAAATAAACTTTGTGAGGCTTTGTTTAAAATCCAAAGGAAATGGTAGCTCTTAAGACCAAGTTGTCTGTTAACGTTTATAGCTCTCTTTCCTTTATGGTTGCTCTGTTCCCCACAGTGTGACTGTGAAGTGCAGAAAAAGTTCACAGCAGATGATTATACTAAGACACCAAAGCCACTGGAGTGTGAGATAATCTTTGGAGCTGAGAATTAGTGTCTCAGGCAACCAAGCAGGGGACCAAAGGGGAGCTATTCTTTCAGTAAAGTTTAACAGCTATAGCACACTAGAAGCTGGGGCTCTTATTACTACTCAAATCCATACTTCTGAGGCTACTCATTAGTTCAGGCTATAGTTTCATCTGTCTTACTGATGATGCCTTCTCACTTAGACAAGTGTAATCCCTTGTACAATATGCATATTTAATGAAAATACAGTAGCTTTCCATATTTGAAACTTAAAATATAGATTAGGCAAATAAAATCGTTCTTTTTTAACCTCTAAAGTACACTGTACTTTTTCAACCAAACCAGTCTTTTTTCTTTTTTATGTTTTTGGATGAGATGTCAGTAAGGACAATTGTGTTTCACATGTGGAGAAAGAACACATTTAGATCAAAATTCTAATAGAGGAAGTGGTTGAACATTTAGAATGATCTATGTTTTATTTGAACTTTACATTGGAATATAGGAATTTACTTAAGCATGGTTAACATCTATGTTGCTAATAGTGTTAGAAAAAAGATAATTTTTGAATCTGAGGTAATTTTTTTTTATATTTTCAAATGTCTAGTTTAGATTGGATTCTATAGTACTTCTTTTTTATTTATTCTTCTCTTGTACATTACATACTGACTACAGTTTCTTATTCCTTGAATGGTTTCAACATACAATTCTGTACTTGCATGTATCAAATAACGCACACTGAGTAAATTCATGGGCTACACATTGTTATTTCCTAATCTTATTATATTTTGTGCTTATGAAGTCAATGAAAATTAGTAAGTTTTATCTATACCGATTTTAGTAGATGCAGTGAGTCATAATTAAGACCTGAGTCACAGTTAGAATAGATATTAGCATTTATTAACTAGTATCTTGCTTTTCCAGAATTCAACCCACACTTAACAATAATGTTATTATAGAGAGAACATCTTAAACAGCTTACAACTAAGCAAAAAATTATTTTTACTAAATAAGTATCTCTGTTATCTCTATTGTTACATGTATATAATTAAAATATTACATAAATAATTTTCATTTTTATTTGTTTAACATTTATGATTCTAAAACAATCCTAACAACAATGTAGTTCCAAAGAGTAATTTATTTACTGAAATGGAAATATTATTTAGGCATTAATAAAACTTAAAATGATATTAAAAAAAAGAACTGGGAACATCTGGAAATTTGAAACTTTCATTGTTACAGCACAATTGCTGAGGACCACAACATCAAATCAGCATAGCTGAGTACCTGCAGTTTATTACTGAGAAACTGGACATCTTTCCTTACACTTGTAATTCAAATTCTTATTAAAATTTGACACAGAAGGGGTAATTGGAATATTGCCTTTTAGTCACAAGAAATTCTCTGAAATCTATTAGGATGACCTCAGGAAAGACTCCTAGTAATGGGGGATATAGATTTTGAACCAGCAGAAATACCTAACAAAGGAAAGAGAGAGAGAACCTGTAGAGTCCACCTTAAGTAAGTAGGCATGAACTCCATTTGAGGGATGGGGCTACTCACTCATTTCAAAATTTCTAACCCAAAAGTATTCTCATCAAAAACAACAACAACAAACAAAATAAAACAAAACAAAACAAAACAAAACAAAACAAAAAACAGGGGAGAAAAATAGAATAGAGACTTAAGAATGGGTATCCAGACAGTACCCGTCTCAGGATCCATCCCATCTGTAGACACCAAACAGTAACAATATTGCTGATGCCAAGAAGTGAACCATTGGGTCCCAGGAGCCTCTTGCTTCCCTGGCATCTGGGACTTTCTAGTGACTACCACCAGTATCCCATCCCCCATTGTTACAAATTTCTATTCAATTTCATGACCCTCTGTACTTCTCCCCCGTCCCTTCATAGACCTAATCCTGTCCCCCTTTTCCTCCTTCTCCTCTCTACTTCCCTAGTTCCTTCCTCCCTCTACCTCCCATAATTATTTTTGTGTAGGATCCCCTTATACATAGGATTGAAACATCCACACTTTGGTCTTCCTTCTTCTTAAGTTTCAAATGGTTTATGTGTTGTATCATAGATATTTTGAGCTTTGAGGCTAATATCCACTTATCAGTAAGTACACACCATGTATGTTCTTTTGTGTCAGAGTTACCTGAGGATGATATTTTCTAGTTTTATCCATTTTTCTGCATATTTTTTGCAGTCATTTTTTTGGATAGGTGAGTAGTTCTCCGTTGTGTAAATGTACCACACTTTCTTTATCCACTCCTCTGTTGAGGGACATTTGGGTTGTTTCTAGCTTCTGGCTATTATAAATAAGGCTGCTACAAACATAGTAGAGCATATTATTGCTTCCAGCATCCCAGTGATAAATCAATAGCTAATAATGACCAGCCAGGCTAGATTTACCAGGTCATCACATGGTAACCTAGAGCCTGAGCTTTAACACCAGTGTCCAAGCTGTGGGGCCAGAGACCAAGGGTGAATAGTTTACCTAGGCCCAGTATTTTCCAGAAGCATTCAAGAAAAACCGAGAAAGAGACAAAGTGTGGAACAGAGACTGAAGGAAAGGCCATCTAAAGATTTCCCTACCTGGGGATCCATCCCATATGCAGTCACCAAACCCAGACACTACTGTGGATGCCAAGAAGTGCATCCTGACAAGAGCTGGATATAGCTGTCTCCTGAGATGCTCTGCCACACCCTGAAAAATTCAGAGGCTGATACTTGCAGCTAATCATTTGACTGAGCACTGGGTCCCCAACAGATGAGTTAGAGAAAGAACTAAAGGAGCTGAAGGTGTTTGCAACCCCATAAGAATAACATCAATATCAACCAACCAGAAACCCCAGAGCTCCCAAGGACTAAACCACCAAGCAAGGAGTACACATGGAAGGATCCCTGGCTCCAGACACATATTTAACCCTTGTTGGGCATCAGTGGGAAGAGAGGCCCTTGGTTTTGTGAAGGTTCCATTCCCCATTGTAGGAGAATTCAAGGGTGGGGACACTGGAGTCCTTGGTTGGTTGGTTGGGTGGGTAGGTGGGTCTTGAACACTCACATAGATGCAGGGGAGGGGGGATGGGATGGGGACTTCAGAGGGTGGGGAACGGGGAAGGGGATAACATTTGAAATGTAAATAAAAGAAAATATCCACTAAAATAAAATTTAAAAAAAAATGGTCTCTAAAAATATCTCTCAGAATGAGAGTGAGCTCATTCAAAGGGAGAGATCCTAAAATGAGTTCTTGGATATGGGAAGTTACCAATTCACTGGTGTTTCAATGGAGAGTTTTGTTAATTCAATGGCTAGAAAGTTATCATAGTTGCTGGAAATATGAACTTGCAAGTTTGTAAGTCCAAGTTTCAGGAAATGCTAACCTGTGAGTTTCTAAGTCTGAGTCTTGGCACCAAATGATGTGTTTTATAAAAGGACAAGAATGTGTGTGGTGGGAAGAGGGTGCCTCAGCTGGCCTATGCTGAGGCATCCCTACCCAAGAGGTACCAGCCTTGGGTCTAATGTATGGGTCTAGTATAGAATAGTTTATTTGATGCTTGGGAAGGGGAGTTGAGAAAGAAAACAGAGAAAGAAAGGGTACAGAGAAGGAGAGAAATAGACAGGAGAGAAACAGAGACACAGAGAGAGACAGAAAGAGAGACAGAGACACAGAGTGAGACAGAGAGATAGAGAGACATACAGAGAGACAAAGACAGGGATAGAGACACAGAGAGAGACAGAAAGAGAGATAGAGAGACAGAGAGAGAGAGAGATAGAGAGATAGAGAGAGAGAGAGATAGAGAGAAGATGCCAGCCAGAAACAGAGATAGAGGGAGAGAGAGAGAGAGTGAAGCATGTCAGAGAAAAAAAGAAAATTAGAGGTCTGTGTGGCATTTTCAAAACAGGGATTATGATTATATGTAGGTTCTGGCATTAAAATTCAATGGCATGAATTATAAGATTAGGAGGTAGAAAATGAAGTGCACCGCCATTCCAAGCTGTCTTTAGATAAAAATGAGATGTGCCTGCCTCATGTTTGTAACTGACCAACTAATTATGTTATGTAAATTTTAAATGACATCCTGCTGTTTTGAAAATGTAGACCTCAACACAAGTTGGTCTTGTGAGAGTTCCCAAGATATAATAAGGAATGAAATCAATTTTTTATGCCTTTGAAATCTCTATTTCAGAATGTATGATTAATATAATATGATAGAAATTCTTTACCATTAACTGGTAAAATATGAAATACAATAAGTCCTGGTTTTTTTTTATTTCAGACATTGACATGACAGAGTTGATTTATAAATGAAATTAGTTCATTTAAAATAAGTACAGTGGGACAAATTTAATTTCTATTTTATTTAAACACTTAACCTGAAAATGTCATCTTCAAGTACAAATGATGTGAATATAGTTTAGCACTTCATATGTGAATATATATATATATATATATATATATATATATATATATATATATATGCTTTTATTGTAATTGGAAGTGTGTTTTCTATGTGTAAGTTCAGGCATTCACAAGCCACAACATCAAATTGGAGGTCAGAAGGCAATCTAAACTGTTGATTCTCACTTTCCACTTTGTATGAGACAGTATCTCTTTCTCATTCAAGCTTGGAATAAGTACCAAAATGTATCATCTTTCTCTCATTCAAGTTATGAATGAGTCTCAAAATATATCAACTTACATATTATTCTCTTGTTTAATTCTATTTTCTCTTCCTGGTTGTTCATTCCAGTATCACTCATTAAAGATATCTTATTTATTGAGATATCTGTTAGCATTGGGTTCTACATCTCTACTTTTTGATTGATTGTACTTTACTGCAATATTCTTCATCAAATGCAAAGTTTTCTTGATGATAATTGAAGACTACACTTATCTGTGAGCATGAGGTCAAGTGAATAATATTATTGTTATGGATTTTTTTGTTTATTCAGTCTTTTTATATTCTCTTCCAATAACCATGAAATTACTATCACAGAGTAGGTTTAAACTACCATGCATGGCCTTTCTCTCATTCAGCAGGTCCTAAGTCCAATTTGAAAGGTCTTGGTTATCACCAGAGAATATGTGTCACTACTGCACTCTTATGATTATATTGCCAGGCTAGTCATTAGTGTGGTTCCTAGAATCATACCATGTAGTACAGTTGATTGTCTCCCCTCTTTGCAAGACTGTTTTTGTGTAGTAAATTGTATTTCTCTTGAATTTATATATGAAAACATCAATAACAAGTATCTCAAAATGTGATTAATTTAGCATAAAACACATTTGAAATATTTTTTAAAAAGTATTCCATTATAGTAATTGGTCAATTCTGGAATTTATGACTACATTCTCATGAGCACATTTTTAAATGCTACTACTATAAAATGAGTTACTACAGCCATTTATAGATAGTACACTTTCAGAAGCTATAAAGTTACTTTTTGTTGTCTGTACTCTGTCATAGTGTGTGCTAGATGAGGAAATAAAAATATTATTGTTAGTGAAAGTAACAAAATCCTAATCAAATCTCCATTGATTTAGAATGGCCATTATAAATATGTAGAAGATCACTGGGATGTGCAAACCTGGGAACTGGACAGGTCCATGAGTATCTTCTTTAACTGGGTTTTGCCAAGTTTGTATATGTAAGTTCATTATAATAAGATGATTAGAATTGGAAATTGCACAAAATAAAACAATTCATTGTAAATGTTTAAGGCTTTAATCCTGCTACAACTTTCAAATTTATACTTTTCCATACTCTGTTACAAAACTACCTTAAGTTCTCAGCTGATTGTAATGCATTCTACAATTATTACTCCCATATTCACAGTTTATCTGCACTGCTTTGATAACTTAGAGAATGTAAGTCAGAATCATTATCAAGAACTAACTAATATGATTTGGATTCAGAAAAAAAAAAAAAAAAAACATCTGGGCAAACCTACCAGGCTTACATTGAATGGCATAGTAAATTCATTATAATAAGATGATTAGTTCACCATCCTTTAGTATACACCTTTAACCTTAAACAATGAAGAACGAAGCAGTCTTATTTCAAAGTCACATCTAATTTAGAGGTACAAAATGTGACGAATCAGGAAAAGATTTGACAGAATGAATCAGAGATCGAACACACCCAACTCTCTTGAGAAGAGTGAATTGGAAGTAAGTCAGTGTAGTTCAATTGGTCATTTGGGAGTCAGTGCAATGATTACAGTATAGAAGATTTGAGTTCAGTCATAATTTAATTCAGTTAAGTGTAGCTCAACAGAGGTAGTTGGTGCTAGGGTCCAGAAGGTTAGAAAGGAGCCAGAAGATTAGAAAAAAAATGTTAGAATTAGTTTGAGTTCAAGCAGAGCAATTCAGTGAGAAGCACAGAGAACCCAGTTTGAATCAATCATTATGAAGAGGAGTTTGGGCCAGAACTGCTGATTTGAAACAGCCAGCCAGAGTTCAGAAAGAACTAGAAAGAATAAGGTTATTCAACAGCAAGCTTCTGAGACTTTTCCATCATATGAATAAAAGTTACCTTATATATTTCAATAGTTCATTATGACTAATCAAGTGTTTACCTGTTTTGGCACTTTGCATAGTATTTTCTAGAACCGTGGATGATAAACTAAAGAAAGATATCTAAGTTAGGTACAGTTCAAATTATCAGAGTGCGTATTAAATATTTAAACAAAAGATCCTCACACTCAACCTCAGAATATTAACCAGCCTACATTGTTTTAAAAGTCACTAGAATCAACACAACTAATCATTCAAATTGAGGTTTATATTGAGTGATACTTGAGACTTTGTTAGGCTATATTATTATTTTAGAAGTTTAAAAACAATTAGCCTTTTAAAATATTCAGCTTTTAGTCATCCAAAGATGGTTCTTTACATTTTTCCTTCCAATAATTTATTTTTTTAGTCACATTACATCATATCACAGCCCCTACCTCCTCTCTTCCCAAACATTACAAATCCCTATCCCCCATTGCCCCATTCTCTTTTCAGAAGATAAATGGAGTTTCTTTGGCTTGGGTAACACCCTACCCTGGGACATCCCAGGAGGACAAGGTATATCCTCTCCCACTTTGGCCCAAGCAAGTAATCCTGGTAAGGACAATGGGATCCAATGGCAGGGAACAGAGACCAAGTCGGGTACCCCTCTCCACTTGTAAGAGCACACACAGGGAGAACAAGTTGATCATTTGCTATATATGTGTAAGGCATCTAGGTCCAGCTCCTGTGTGCTCTCTAGATGATGGCCCAACTCTCTCAGCAGCATTATCTCAGGTTAGTTGATTCTGTAGATCTGTAGTGTCCTTGATGCCTGTGGCTTGCTCAATTCTCTATAATTCTATACTCTTCCACAAGAGTCCCCGAGATCTGCTTGGTCATTGTCTGCTCTTAACACCTATTAGCCAGACCACAGAGCTACATATTTTTTACTCCTAACCCATGGCCCCTTCTCCTTGCTCTTCCTGCATATTCTCTACTGCTTCTCCTCTGACCCCAAGCCTGGGAAATCTACACTCAACATTTACTTTGACTGATGTGTTAATTTCATTGATAGTATCTTCTGTGCCTGAGGTTCTGTCTCCCATCTCTTATATGCTGTTGGTGATGGTAACCTCTGTGATTACTGTTCTCTTCCCTAGATTTTCCATATTCAAGATTACCTTGTTTTTTGTTTGTTTGTTTGTTTGGTTGGTTGGTTTGGTTTGGTTTGGTTTGGTTTGGCTTTGGATTTGGTTTTTGTTGTTTTTCTTTGTTGTTTTGGTTTTCTTTCTTTCTTTCTTTCTTTCTTTCTTTTTTTCAATTTCCATTTTCCATGCCTGAATAGTTTCATTTATTTCCTTCACATATTTGATTTTATTTTTCTGTATTTCTTTATTTGTTTGTTTGGGCTTTTTGTTGTTTTGTTTCCATGTAAATCTTCAATTTTATGAGAAAATTTTCTACATACTTCTTCAATTATTTTTAGAAATATTTTTTCTTTTCTATTTTTATTGAATATTTTATGTATTTACAATTCAATTGTAATTGACTTTCCTGATTTTTCCTCTAAAAGCCCCCTCTCACATACCTCCTTCCCCTGCTTCTATGAGGATGCTCCTCTTCCCACCCATCCACTCCCACCTCACCACTCTGGCATTCCCCTACATTGGGGAATCAAGCCATTATAGTAACAAGGGCTTTTCCTCCCATTGATGCCTGATAAGGCCATCCTCTGCTACATATGCAGCTAGAGCCATCAGTCCCTTTATGTGATTCTTTAGTTGGTGGTTTAGTCCCTGAGAGCTCTGGGGGTCTGGTTGGTTGATATTATTGTTCTTCCTATCTACCAATACATCTACCTCTGTATTTGTCAGGCTCTGGCAGAGCCTTTCATGAGACAGTTATAAGAAGCTCCTTTCAGCAAGTACTTCTTGGCATCTGCAATAGTGTCAGGGTTTGGTGTCTGTACATGGGATGGGTCCCCAGGTGGGGCAGTCTCTGGATGACCTTTCCTTCACGCTCTGCTGCATACTTTGTCCCAGTATTTCCTTTAGACAGGATCTCTTCTGGGTTAAGAATTTAGAGATCAGTATGTGGTCTCATCATCCAACTGGGGGCCTTGCTTAACCTCTGGATTTTGTCTCTACAGGTTCTCCTGTATTTCTTTAAAGGATGTATTCATTTGCTCTTTAAAGGTTTCCATAATCTTTATAAGATTTGTTTTAAGCCATTTTTCTTGTGCTTCTGTTGTGTTAGGATATCCAGGGATTACTGTTGTGGGATAGCTATATTTTGAATGTGTCATATTTTCCTAGCTTTTTTCAATGGTGTTCTTTAACTTGTATGTTCCAAGTTTGCAGTTGTATTAAGGTTGTTAGAGAGGTGGATGGATTATGGAGCTGTTTGGGGGTGAGGAAACAACACACTTCTCAGGGCAAAAGGGAGTCCCAAAGGATTCAATGGGCAAGTGGTGCAGGAATGGAATCTCAGCTATGTTCTTCTGTGGAAGATTGTCAACTCTATTGGCATGATATATATGTATATATAGTGTGTGTTTTAAACAATTTTATAATCATATCATATATTATAATTGTAATATTTAAAATTTATTACATTATAACTTTTATAAAATTAAATAATACATATACTTCAGGTTTTATGAAAAAATCTTGGTCTTATTGGTCCTTCTGGTGTGGGTTTTCTTTCATTTTAAAGGAGAAAGTTTGTGTTGCAGTTTGATAAGACCAGAGGAGAAGACATGTTATTCAATCTCTTGACTCATTGTACCTGGTGATTGTTAGAAAGGGCAGTAAAATTACTGACTTTTGAAGGAGGAAACCAAATAAAGCTAAATCAACACTGTGGCCACTGAACAGCAAAACAGAAGTCAAACCACAAACACAGGACGTAGAGTACTTTGCTGATTTCTCTGATGGAGTACTTAGCTGTTATTTTAAACTTGACTCACAGACGTACTTGTACAAAGATTACATAGCAGGAAGATTTTTTTCAAAAAGCCTCAAGAGCATTACTTACTTTTTCTTTTAAAGTATACTAATTTACAGAATTGTTTACTGCCCTCATTCTAATGTACTAAATCTCTTCTACTCATTGTTATATCATGCCTATATTGCACAGGAAAACAAATGTCATATAAAAATACATTATACACATTAGGCACACATACATATAGTTCACTAGAAACTATTTGGGAACAAAGGGTTAAATACCAGCAACAAATAAAAAAACAAAATGAGAAGAAACCCTAGGCAATATAATCTGGGATGGAGAGTGAAATAAAATAACTTCAAAAATAAAATAAATATTCATTGCCACAAAATGAGCTTGTACTTTATGTGAAAGAAGTAACGTTAAATGTAGCATACCTAAGATATTTTGAAAAAAAATATTAGTTTATCAAATAGAAATGAATGTTTGTGTCACAGGTAATTCATGTCTAGGAAAACAGAAGGAAAATGGAACTCGGTAAAAGCATGTTCATATGGAACATTCTGAATAACAAAAATGAATATGTTAAAAAACATCACAAAATTTAATGAGTCATTTATTAGTTTTTCTGGTGGTAGTAGTAGTGGTGGTGTGTGTATGTGTGAATTTTCATTGTGCATGTTTGGCTGAGAATGTTTAAGTGTATGAGAGTACACATAAGTGTGTGTGTGTCTGTGAGTGCAAAGTTGAATGTGAGTATATTTGCTATAGTGTATTGTTAGGAGCCGCGGTGAGCGGTGACAACATTCGCCATTACAGATGGCACGGGCATCCTGTGCTCCCACAAGTAAACAACTAACTGCCCAGGTACAAAAGGCAAAAGCACGCCAAAGTCACTGCCCATCCCAGGGCGTAATATGGGGTAATGAGTGAACAGTCAATCAGAAGTGAACACACCATTCTAGGGTACATATAGCAGTGCCTTTCCTAGGCTTGGGGTCTTCTGCTTCTGCTGATACGAGAATAAAGCCTCGCTGTGGTAACTACCCGAACACTGCCTCACGTGTCTCTTTCGTGGGTGAAGGGGACTCGAAAAGGGGCGTGGAACAATCTGGTGCCGAAACCCGGAAATTTCAAGGCACTGCGGAGACCCCCCCCGAGATTTGGGGTGGGTTAAAAGACTACAGGATCAAGGTATATCTCTGAGAGATATGTTTGGGGTGGAAGCCTTCATTGCGAGCAAATTGTCACCCATTGTCGACGCTGCACTAGTTGGCCTCTTGTGTGTGTTGCTTTTGCTTTTTAGCTTATTTGTGTTGTGGGGATCCAGCTCACAGCACAGCTATTAGGGCAAGTCAAGAGGTTTCAAGAGAGGTCCACTCCAGGGTATCAGAAACAGAGCGTGTTAGCCGGCATCAGGCCAAGGATCCCGTGGAAAAAGATCAGGCCAAGGAGCCTGGAAAGGAGAAGCATGCAAAAAAGCCTGGGCAACAGAGACAGGTCAAGGAGCCTGGTCAAAGAAAAGAGTACTCAAAAGGAACAGGGGCCACTGCAGGGCCTGTTAAGGTTAAGGACCCTTCACCAGCTGGTGAAGAGAGAGTGGAGGTCAAAAGGACCCCGTATACCCCATTAAGGAGCTTGCCGCCATAGACCTTAGCAGCTCCAAGGAAGACCTAACGCAAGGAGAGGAAGAGAGCCTAGAGCAGGAGGCAGCCGCCTATGCCAAAAATAATGGTCCTGAGATAAGACTAAGAAAGACTTTGTGTCCCTCGGCCCCGCCCTTGCCTCCGGCTTATGCCCTGGGCAGTGCCTCTAATTCATTTCTCAGCCCAGGAGATCAGAGACAGTTATAGCTGTCATGTCCGGTCTTTGAAGCAGCGGAAGGAGCACGTGTTCATGCCCCAGTAGAGTATAGGCAAGTCAAAGAATTAGCTGAGGCAGTACACGCATATGGAATTGGGGCTAATTTTACCGTATCCCAAGTGGAGAGGTTAAGTGCAGCTGCTATGACGCCAGGAGACTGGCAGGACACAGTGAAGGCGGTACTTAACAATATGGGCCAATACCTAGAGTGGAAGGCCTTGTGGCACGAGGCACTGCAAGCACAAGCCAGGATTAATGCAAACACTGAGGTACAACAGTTATGGACTTTTGACATGCTGGCTGGAGTTGGCGTACACTCGAATGACCAGATCACTCATCCCTGGCAGGTATACCCACAAATAGCGACAGCTGCTGTTAAGGCCTGGAAGTCTCTCCCTAGGAAGGAAGGCAGTAATCTTTATTTGTTCAAAATAACTCAGGGGACCAGTAAGTCCTTCTCTGACTTCGTGGTCCGCATGACTGAGGCCGCTGGCAGAATCTTTGGGGAACCAGGGCAAGCAATGCCATTAATTGAACAGATGATCTTTGAAAATGCCACAGCTGAATGCCGTGCAGCCGCTGCTCCTCGGAGAGCCAAGGGATTACAAGACTGGTTAAGAATCTGTCGCAGCTTGGGAGGTCCCCTTACTAATGCAGGACTTGCGGCAGCAAATTTAGAGATGGCTGCTGTCCTTCTCCAAGGTCAGGGACGCGATAGACCCCCGCCATGGCCGGGGAGGGGAGCTGTCTGTGTTTTTCCACAGGGTGAAAACAATCCAATTTGGGTCCCCACGCGGCTGGTGTAGATCATGAAGAATGAAGCTAGATTGTAAGATAACGGCTCTGATTCTCCTGATGCTGATGTTCGATTTGGGGATAAGTATACCACTATGGGCCATAGTTAGATCTTGGCCTGTTCCCATGCCAGTACATTCAAATTCTGCAGTGCTGCCGTTGTTTACAGCTACTGAGTGTTACATGGGAAATGTCGGTCTGAATTCATCAGCACCTATAAACATTACCACTACCATGACTAGAAGTAATGTTACTATAATTAAGAGGTCCAATTGGCATACCAATAATGCCACTTCGCAACAGATGATACCGTGGTGCTATCCAGATTTGTCCTTTCCAGTGGTGTTTTCACCTTGCCAGTCTAAGATTAAACCCAAAAAACAAATTATCAGAGGATTTAATTTATCCCCTCCTCTCAATTTGGCTATAATGAATAATACAGGTAAGACCACTAGCATAGAAAATATTTGGCCCTTTTATCATTGGGTGTTGAGTAATGAGGCTAGAGCTAGTGCCAGTGTATCTGCCTTTGCCTTGTTGAATGGTATATTTCATGAGGTACAAAATGTTTCAGCTACACGATCTAATATCTCTAGCCATTTGAATAACATTAAAATTAATAAGGTGTTTAGGAATGCATCTGCACAACTGGTGTCGGTGTGTGTGGACCCCCTGTTTTTCTTTATGTTATCCAACTTTCAAAATAATTCTGATATCTTGGATTGTAAGAATGTTACATGCTTTTTAGCACAATGCTGGAATGGATCACTAGACCTAGCCTTGGTTGTGCACATGCCTACCTTTGTGCCCATCCCAGTAGAAGCCGATCCTGAAACTTTCCTTATTACATCATTAATAAGACATAAAAGTGACTTTGACATTACTGCAGCCATTATCACTGCTATTACCATCTCTGCAGCTACAGCTGTGACAGCCGGCATAGCCTTGGCTAATCAAGTTACAGCAGCTACTGTTGTTAATCAAATTTCAGAAAAGACTTCTGAGGCTTTGACCACTCTACAGAAAGTGGATGCACACTTGGCATCAGACATTCTGTTGGTCAATCAGAGAGTTGATTTGCTCCAAGCCCATGTAGAACAACACACAAATGTGGTTCAAATGAGCTGAGTGTCAGCAACCCCACATCTATGTATTACACCTCTGAGATTTATGAATGATACATTTATTCAAAGCCATAATCTTTCTGCTTATTTACAAGGGAATTGGACTGGGGAGTTGGACCAGATGCAGCAGCAATTGCAGATCCGGATCTTGAGCCTTGATGGAACACGAGTGGACCCTGTTACCCCTGGTGATTTTACTTCTTGGCTTACCTCTGCCTTTTCTTTCTTTCTTAAAGGGTGGGGATAGGCCTGTTTGGTGCAGCCCTATGTTGTGGATTAGTGTTCATGTTATGGTTGGTCTGAAAGCTCAGAGCCCAACAAAAACATGACAAGGTCGCTATCGCCCAAGCACTCGTAGCCTGGAGCAAGGATCTTCCCCTGAAATTTGGCTATCTATGCTAAGAAAGTATCTGATGACTGAGACCCTCAGTCGATGCACCCCAAGGGTTCAGCCCATTGCACTGGGTCGATGAGAGGTCTAAGTCTAGTCAGCCCTTGCCTGAATAACTGTGGTACCTGAATATTTAGAGGTGTTTGCGAGTGGATACTTGACAGGGAATGTTCCACGAGTGTGGATAGATTTCCTGAAAGTATGCCTGATTGCACAAAGGTTTGATGCCAAAACCTCCTCTCCGCACACGGCCGGCCGCTAGGCACTCCAGAGTGGAGGCTCCCTTTCCCCGACAAAAAGGCATTGAGATGGATATGGGAAGTATTACTCATTGCACAACGACAAGAGAAGAAACCCATTACAATATCTCAATTTGCACAGGGGATCAGGCCTCTGCTTTCCCTCACTGAGTTGGTGCCGCGCTTGATAGGCAAAAGGCTGTTCCATCTTAATAAAATTGATAGGGGGAGATGTTAGGAGCCGTGGTGAGCGTGACAACATTCACCATTACCAGATGGTGCGGGCATCCTGTGCTCCCACAAGTACACAACTAACTGCCCAGGTACAAAAGGCAAAAGCGTGCCAAAGTCACTGCACATCCCGGGGCGTAATATGGGGTAATGAGTGAACAGACAATCAGAAGTGAACACACCACTCTAGGATACATATAGCAGTGCCTTTCCCAGGCTTTGGGTCTTTCCACTTCTGCTGATACAAGAATAAAGCCTCGCTGTAGTAACTACCCGAACACTGCCTCATTCGCGGGTGAAGGGGACTCGGAAGGGGCCCGGAATAGTGTATGCATTTAAATGACAATATTTGTGACTGTATATGTGTGTACTTCTGTATGAGTCTATGACTGAGTATGACCAAGTATGATTGCCTGTGTGTTTGCATAGGTTTCTTTCTGTCTGTGTGAGTTTGTGTGTGTGTGTGTGTGTGTGTGTGTGTGTGTGTGTGTTAGAATGATGTATGAACACAAGGGCTATTTTTCTAAGAGAAAGAAATTGTACTAGAAAGACAACAAAAAAATTGTTAAAGGCAGAGCATCAGGGAATATGAAGTGAGACTGTGTAAACATACAAATTCCAGAAGCTACACTCATAATGCCTTAACAATAAGACTGCCTGAACATAGGCTGTACTAGTACAACAGACATAGACATTGTCATAGTTAGGGTATTGTTGCTGTGAAGAGACAGCAAGAGCAAGGTAATTCTTATATAAGAAAACATTTATTTGAGGCTAGCTTATACTTTTAGAGCTTCAGTCCATTGTCATTATGGTAGGAAGCATGCGAGCATCCAGCATCCAGTGATGGTGCTGGAATAGGTGTAAGTTCTACATGTTGATCAAACGGCAGCCAGGAAGAGACTTTCTTCTGCAGGTAGCCAGGAGGAGGGTCCTTTTCACACTAAGAGGAGCTTGAGCATAGAACATTCAAAGCCCACCCTCACAATGACTCACTTCCTCCAACATGAACACCCTTCCTAATAGTGTCATTTCCCATGAGCCAAGCAAATTCAAACTACCACAGAGCATGTAAAAGTGAACAAAAAAGGCCTAACCCACCTTCTCACACACTAAAAACAAAACAAAAACAGAAAAACATAAACCAACCAACCAAACATCATCACCATCATCATCACCAACAAAAACAATAACTACAAAATTATAGGTAAAAAAAGAAATGTTAAGAGTCTCAAACAAATAGTCTTTCCCTGGGAAGAACATATCAATTGATTATCTAATACCCATACTCTAAATATATAAATGTATGTAGCATTTAGAGACTGAGAAATATATAGAAATATACCCATATACATGTAAAAACATTGAATGAAAAGCATGATTATGCGTTTGTAAAAAAACAAAGAAGGGTAAACAGAGGTAATGAAGAAAGAATGCAGAAGGTGAAATGATTTAATTAAATTATAATCTCAAAAATAAAAGATATAATTTAAAGAAAACATGTTGCATGTTGCTTCTGAAGATAAAATATGTGAACAAAGTTAACAAAACCAAATTTAAGTGATCAATCCCATTAATCTTCAGTGTTATATGAAAATCATTTCACCACATATTTTATTTTAATTTTTTATTTTTATTTTTTTATATTTTATTTACATTTCAGATGCCATCCCTTTCCCCATTTCCCCTCCCTAGAAAACCCCTATCCCATGCCCCCTTTTCCTTTTTCATTTATACAATTTTTTAAGTCACCACATATTTTAAAAACAGTGAACATGAATAAATGAAAATAAAAATGATAAGGGTTAATAAACCCTTGAGAGGAAAGTGTTCAGAAGTTGTGTTTCACAGTTTGAACTATTCCCACAAGTATGATAGCCAGTATTTAAAGGGTAGTTCCCACAGAATGATGAGGTGATTACTGTCAGACCTTTAGTTACAGAAATAAATCTTAGGAGCTGATATGGAGAAAGCATTGTAATTTGATTCTATCTGAGTGCGTCCAGGTAAAGAATGACTGCAGCAAGTATCAGTTCCTTATAAGTTATAGTTATAAACAATAAGACAAATAAGGTTGTCAGTTCACAGACACTGAGTGACTGATACAATGGGAAGAGAAATGGAAGATAAACAGGGAAACTCCAAAGGACACAGAAAATAGATAACTCAAGAATTCTAATAGGTTTTACATCATCTTGTATCCCCCAAAAAGGAAGCACAAAGAATATAAACTTTTATCTTATATGGCCTGTGGTGGTATAATAATTTGATTTGTCATGGCCAAACCTCGAAACACATACATTATGGTAATCATCTTTAAGTTATTTCCAATGATTCATGCTGATATATAATTAAAATTCAAATATATTCATTTTTCAATAATTCAATTGTTCTGTGATTAGAATTTGCATTAACAAAAATAACAGTGTGACATACTTGAGATTTAACATTCTATTGATACAAATATTGATATTTTAATGCAAAAAAAGGAATCTTAAAAATAACATTTAAAATTGAAATCACTATAGGAAGTTTGGATTAGACAAAGTTACGACAGTAATGTTTAATTTTGTGTCAACTTGTATGGACTATTGTCTTGAAGTTCTGCCCTATATATCTGAACATGTCCACATCCTGGATTGCATTAACTGATCTTTAATTTTATTTTTCTTGTGCTTCGAATACATGTGTTTATATCTATATGATGATATAGCCACACACATAAATAAATGAATGGATCCATCTCTACAGTAATTATGCTTACATATTTCTATCTACATATATAACCTACAGGTTCTAACAGATTATCAGGCAGTATACCTTGTAACTGGGATTCCAGCTAATGTCAAAAGCTATACACATAAAGTCTTACCAATACAACTGCTCAAACATTAGTTCTAGAATCCTATGTAAACTGATGAAGAAAAATTCAAATTTGAACACACATTATAAAAATACAAATAATAAATGAATACTAAAGCACAGATATCCCAAATAGAAAATATCAAATGCAAAAATAAGAAAGATAAATAAAAGTAAAATTAGAAATATTATGATTGGTGTGTTAAATGTCTTCCAAGGATCCATGTGGTAAGGCTTTGTCATCAGCCAGAAATGCTATCCAGAACTAGCAAAATATTTAGGATAAAGGACATTGTTAAAGGAAGATTGGTCACTTGAAATTTGTTACTGAAGCAATGTTGATACTCAATACTCCCTTCTCATATCTCTGGCTCTTCTTCTACTTTCCTGTCCTCCATCCATCAATCCATTTGTATGTTTTGTATATATATGTTAAAATTATATCTTTTATCTTTGAGATTATAATATAATTATAACGTTTTCTCTTTTCATTTTCTATCTCCCTCTCAGCCTTGCAAAACACACACACACACACACACACACACACACACACATACAGGCACACAAACACACACTCAGCACATACACAGTCATACACACACTCATGCATATACACATATACTTATACATACACACACACACACACACTCTATGCACACAAACTTTTGTTCTTTACCTTTTAAGTTAGAATCTTTTTATTTAGCCTTTCTCAAAATTTAGCCACTGTGGAACATTCTGTCTTGGCCTCTCTCATGATAATATTATAAGCTTAGGCCAATATAGTCGGCTTTAAATTGTCTATGATTCACATCCTTGTCACCTTTAATTAAATAATTTTCTTTTATTAAAAGGTCACATCTATTACTCATGATAAATTTGTTAATAGAAGAATGATTGATTATGGGATGAAATTTACACAAGCATCAGACAAAAGTTAATATTTCCTTCTTATGCCATGAACTGACTCTAAAACCAAAAATGGAAATGTTTTGTGTGATTATTTTTTCCATGTTGGTGCTGTGAACAAAGCCTTTTCTCTTCAGATGAGACACTAACACAAAAGTGAGCCTGGGTAAACCATGTTTTTTTTTTTTTTTTTTTTTTTGATTCTTTTTTTTTGTTGTTTTTGTTTTGTGCTACTTAGAGGAGCATTGTAACTTACTGGTAACTGTACCAGTTAAGAAAATATTCCTTCATCAATGACTGTCTTAAGCCCTTGGAGAGGGTCATGACATGGCATACTGTTTTCCATAGCAAATGAAAACTGTAAACTTCCTGTGTGTTTGTGGAAGAACTGGGCCTTATGAGATCTCAGTCTGAATAATTTTTTGAATACCTGTAAATTTCTGGGGGTATCTCAGGACTTATGAGGTTCTCTCCTATAGTAATTGCTGTCTACAAATCCTTGCAGAGAAACAAACCTTTAGGAGTTCCTCACTTCAAAGATGGAGAATTAATGACATCAGTCTAGAACAGGTCCATTTGTAATCACAGCTGCCTACAGTTTAGGGGTACAGCCACACTGGGCTGATATAAAACTATAGTTCGAAATAAGATAACTTTTATAATAGCTATTTGAGGATGAATATATTTAAATATTATCAAAATATATTTTAAGCAAATGTCATATAATAAACAGATAAAAGATTAAAAGATATCCATTACAGTAATTGAAGTCTAGTGCATTGCTAATATTTATAGTTGTCTATATTTGAAAATTAGAAAAAAAGTAATATCACTTCAAGAAGCATCAAGATTGCTTTGATGGGGCTGGGGATTTAGCTCAGTAGTAGAGTGCTTGCCTAGCAAGCACAAGGCCCTGGGTTTGGACCTCAGCTCTGGGGAAAAATAAGCAAGAATACTTTGATGAAGATAAATTACATATTTCAGATACAAATATTCAATAAAACAATGAATGTCATCTTTTTCATTTTAAAAGGGATGCTACTTCAATGATGCTACTAAGAAAATATGCCCTAAGAGAAACCCAGCATTCTGAATAATGTGGTACATTCAATCACTCACATAATACTCAATGATAATGGGAGATTTTATATATCATCATTAAGACAATTCTAGAAGCACTGACCAAACTCATTATTGCTTCAGAGGATGTCATTTCAATCCTAAAACACTTGTAAAATGAATTTAAATCTTTATAATAATAGGAAAATTTATATAGTGGCTGATTACAAAAAAACAGAATAATATTGAGCATATAAACTTTAGAGGAAGTAGAAACATTTAATGATAGATAAAAACCTCTAAGATATTGCACCATAAGCAAACAAATTAATAAAAATAAGTATACTCATAATACATTGTAAATAGTTTATTATAATTTCAAATTCAGGGTTTCATCCCTTAAATGGCATAATGCTTATGAAACTTGATTAAAAGTGAGAAGAATGTATTGTTCAGAGCAAACAAAAATGGAAGTCACTACCTGAATACCAATGTCTTCTCAATTCTATTTTGGAAGATATTTTTTGCCTGGAAAGAAGACAAGGATAAAGAATGTCTGTTGGGGTGCTAAATAAAATGCACATTTTATGTTTTGTATGAATCAAAAAGAGACTTTCTCAGACCACAGTTGAAACTGAAGCTTTTCTGTCTCTAGCACAAAGGAGAGACCCCATTGCATGGCTTCCATACAGCCAGTACAACAACCAATCTCACTGTCTGTTTTCAGATCTATAGCTAGCTATATACTTAAAATATAAAGCCTCATGATTGAGCCAGATATAACTGTCTCACTTTCTCTTTGCCCAAGACAGATATTTTAGGGGGTATACAACTTCTAGAATAAAGGGTAGATAATGATTCCCAGTAGAACCCTAAAATTGGCCACTTATGAAGAGTAAATAAAAGATATTGGGTAGCTAAGATAAAAGAAACCGAGACCCCTATTGGTTCTCTGATATGTACACACATCTTTTATTATGTCTCCATTATTTTAGAACTACACAGTGCAACTCACCTTTTTTATGTATTGAGTTAGAGATATCTCTAATTACTGAGGCAATATTATCTTAAATAACTTCAGCTTTGTATGAGCATTACTAGTTTGGGGAGATACTGATTCTATTCCCAGTTTTATTATGTTTCTGCCATATTGGTCAAAGTGTAGTCAATATGAAGAGTGATACAATAGCTTCAGTTTAAATGAAAAATTTTTAGGAGAAACAGAACTGAGAGAAATGAAATTCAAAAGTCAAATTCAATGTGAGCTCTGATTGTTATCAATAGGATAATTAATCAATTCCTCTAGTATCCATTTTTTTCATTTGCAACATTACTCTTTTTACTCCACACTTGGTTCATTTAACATAGCAAGATCTTGTTTCATTCTTAATTTAGTATGTGCATTTGTGGATTCCTCTTAGTGTACATTTGTTATATATTTTGGTAGTTGCATGACTTGACTTAATATCATACTTGCTGTTCAATTACAGAGTATTAATTTTCATAATTGTTTGCCTGCCTACAAATACACTAATTGCTGTAATTTCAAAAACTTCTCCTGACTCAGTAACAAAACCAGATGAAAATGTTCCTAATCCCTTTAATGAAAAGAATCTAAATTTGAATTTCTTTGCATTCAGTTGATTAAATAAAGGGCTGATATTCAAAAGCCTTATTGTGAAATATTCTTCCCCTAGGGAAAATTGGGATTAACAACAACCTAGTGTGACACAGGGGAAGAATCACACATCATAACTACTTGTGTTCAGTTTCCATGCTGCCTTCTGGAGGCCTGACTTCTCTTTGCCAGATGGTGAGAGTTAGATGTTGTTTGTTTTTTTGTTTGTTTGCATAGGTTTTTTTTTAAAAAGTAACTATATTTTAATTTATTTTATGATGTACAAGCTAGTGGGTTGGATTGCTGAAACAGGGGTCTCAGTAATTTACTATTGGAAAAATATGTGAGAAGTTGTTCGTGCTTATAATAGAAGTGGAATAATGGATCTGAAGAAATTTTCTAATTCACTGGAAGCATCAGAGGAATACAACTTGATCTTTGCACCCACAGAAACATGGGGTCTAACCCAAAGTAAAGCTAAGAACATTCAGATTAGCATTTATATTCACATACACAATACCATCCACAAAAATATTGAATTGTATATAACACAATACAAATTGTATATGATTAGCAAAGGAGCACTCATTCTGCCTGCTACTTTATATTTTAGCAGTTAGTTACACTATATCAAAATATGGAATGCAAGGTATTCTCATGAAGGTAACTGCTGGTGAGATCAAAGGTATCACAGCTTCACCTTTAATTGGATGTCTTCAGACCAAGAGATTTTAATTAGTAATTATAATTCTACAAGTCACATTTATTCTAGGTCCCATAGACCAAGGTTGGCATAGTGAATCATATTCCAAAATATAATGAAATAAAACAAATTTTATCTCACTCATACTCCAGTGAATATTATTTATTGTTCATTTCCTAAGTTAGTGTAAGGACTACCAGTTTCTTTGGAATATAAATAGTTGATTTGTTACAAGAACTACCATTGTCCTTTGCAAGTGAATTGTGATGACACAAAAAGTATGTTAGGTATATTGACAGAAGACAGAATAACTAGATATTGGTAACCCAAGAACCACAGAAAGAGTTGGAGAGATGAAGTACAGAAAGGGATGATGGGAGATGGACTCAGCATGCTGGCCATTGATCTGGGCTCATTTCTGTTTAGGAATTGTAACAAGGTTTCTGTTTGCACTCAAGGTTTCAAGGACTGAAGCGAGGTCTTTAGATGTTGGGGGCTAGGAAATGTATCCCAATAATTGATGTTCATGGTAGAAGGAGAGATCCACTGATACATTACAAGAACAGAACAAGTTTACTAAGGAGTAGCCACAACTTTAATAGCATGAATTTTTATGAAGTGAAGTAAAAGAAGTATTGAAGAAGTGAAAAATAAATATGATTTGGGAAGAAAATCAAGCGTTATATTCCATTTTCACTATTTTTAATTAAATGAGTCCTACAAAAAGAATCAGAGACCATGTTTTATTTGATTTTTTTGTTTTTCCTTCTTTCTATTTATCTCTTCATATGAGTTATTTTAAAAAAGAAGCACAACATTTTTATTTGAGAGCTTAATTTATAATTGTATTGTTTTACTTTGATTCATTTTTCTAGAATTTTACTTAGAATGCTATTACATGAAAGATGTGATTATCAGTCAGTGATAAATATAAAAATTGAGTGATAAGGAAACTAAAAATTCGTGATTAAAAAGGCATTTGTAAATGGGAAATGACAAAGCATTCAAAGGCATGGAAATAAATTGTATATTTAATACAGAGTTATTATGGCAACTCACTGGTGATTAATGAAATTGAGATTGACATAATAATTCATTGTTGGGTCAATATACTAAAATAATTAATACAAATAGAGTGCAATGTTAATGTTGATGTTTATTTAATACAGCATAAATCATTCCATGTTTTTTACATATACAGCAGAATAGTTATTTTATTGGAAAATATATTTTATTTCTTACTACATTTAAATATTGATTAACACAATAACTTTTTCATTGGAAGTGTGGAAATTTTATTTAAAAGCCACAGAATGACAAAAAAATACTCTCAAACTTGGTACATATAAAAATGTATAATATATGATAGCACAAATATTGTTAGAATCTATAAATGTTGAAAGCAAAATTATGTGTTCAAAATATACTACAATGAATAATGATAATGTAGTAACTATTCCATTTTAAAAAACATAAGTATCTGCATCTATATCAGTCAGCTGCTGGTAGAGCCTTTCAGAGGACAGCCATGCAAGGCTCCTGTCTGCAAGCATATCATACCATCAGTAAGTGTCAGGGTTTAAGTCCCATCCATGGGATGGATGCCAAGTTGGGTTGGTCACTGGTTGGCCATTTTTTCAGTTACTGTTCCTCCTTTTTTGTCAATGTATTTTGAGTTGGTGTCCCCATTCCTCCACTGGGGTCCCTGTCTAACTATTGGAGGTGGTCTCTTCAGGTTCCATCTCCTCATTATTGCATATTTGGCTAAGCTCCCCCTTTGAATCCTGGGAGCCACTCACATCCAAGATCCCTGGGACTTTATAGAGATATCCCCCACACATCACATCCCATATCTGGCAACTGCATATTTCCATTTATTTTCCTGGCCCTCTAGACTTCTCTCCTTTTTTCCCTCATACATGATCTTGCCTCTATTTTCTCCCTCCCTCATTCCTGTTTTACTCAGGTCCCTCCTTTCCTTGTCTCCAATTATTATTCTGTTCTCGCTTCTAAGTGGGATTGAAGGATTCACTTGGGTCTTCCTTCTTGTTTAACTTCTTAGTGTCTGGGGGTGTATTGTGAGCATTCTCTACTTTTTGGCTAATAACCACTTATTAGTGAGTACATACCATTCATGTCCCTTTGGGTCTGGGTTACTTCACTCATGATGATATTTTCTAGTTCCATCCATTTGCCTTCAAAGTTCATGATGCCCTCATCTTTAATAGCTGAATAGTATCCCATTGTGTAAATGAACCACATTTTTTCTAACTATTCTTTTGTTTAAAGACATCTTTGTTGCTTCTAGTTTCTGCCTATTATCAGTAAAGCTGCCATGATGAACTAAAGTTGGGAATCCCTAAGGAAGAGTTAAGAGTAAGAGTTAAGAGAAGGATTGAAATAGCTGAAGAGAGTGGAACCTCGATAAGATGACCAACAGTGTCAACTAACCTGAAGCTCTCAGAGACTTAGCCACCAACCAATGAACATTCACAGGCTGTTTTGAGGCCCCTGACACACATGTAGCAGAGGACTGCTTCACCTGGCCTCAGTGAGGATGCACCCAATTCTATAGAGACTTGGAGCCCCAGAGAAGGAGTATGCCCATGGCAGGTTTGGGTGTAGAGATACCTCTCAGAGGTGAAGGGGAGGAGGAATGGGGTACAGAACTCTGGAAAGGGAGACTGGGAAGGGACAACATTTGGGATATACATAAATAAAATAATTAGTTTGAAAATAATAATAAAATAAAACAATAAAATGAATTATAGTACAAAAAAATTTATTGTTGCCATACATACAAATGCTTAGAATTTGGGAATACAAGTCAGTACACTGAAAATTAGGAAGAAAAACATTACAAATGAAAATTATAAAATATGTGTTCTCATGTAGCTCTCTACAGAGCTATATCATATTACACAGAAAACAGTTAGCTCTTGTATTCCTTCAAGTATCTAAACTACACAAAACCTGTTTAAGAAACTTCCTATAATAGTTTTACAAATATATTTACTTTGGTGGATAATGCCAAGAGTTGCACTTAATAGCACACTGAGAATAGACACTTACTTAAGCACGATGTGTTAATACTCCAAAAGTTATGTGATTATTTTGAAGACATATTTGGAGACATAGGTATTGTTTTTCCCATGGCAGTATACATGATGCACGTGTGAACAAACTTAGGCATGAAAATGATAAGAGTAGTTAAATATAATAATTAGTAAACATGATATTTTGTGATATTAAATGCTTAATAATGAAATTAAGCATAGTAAAGGGTTATAAAGTAGTATGCCTCATTTTATTTTTATTCAGAAATGTGACAAAAAAAAAAACAAAACAGAAAACTGAAGTACGTACTCCAAGCAGTGTGATGAGGTCATAGTGGTGACTAGTGTCACTCTCCTCATTAAAATAGAATTCAGACAGTGCCATCAAGTATTTATGCTTGGATCAAACCCTGTCTGTTAGTAAATAGTATTATCAGTCAACTACTCTAAATTAGCATTAATTCTCTAGAAAAATTACTGATAATTTTTTTTCAAAATTACAATGTGTCTTTGATTCAAAGACAAATTCTTTCCTTTTTTTTATAACCAAGAGAAAAAAAATTCTACACTGTTGATGTCAGCAATTTTTAAATAGACTATTACTTTGTAATGATGATTGGCTTTTGATTCTTTTAAGAATAAAACTGTAAAACTTGTAAGAATATGCAAAGTACATTTTATGAATATCATTGATATAGTTAAACTGCAGAATGCCATTATTTTAATTGAATTACTGCCTGTAGCTAAATGACTAAAAGCATAATAACTTTTCATTTAATTAATTACTAAAGAAATCCTTAGCCTAGACTAAAAGTATCCATCATGACAATTAGCTTCAGGCTCTAATATATGAGATCAGAGCTTAGGTCTTAGGAAATGAGTTTGTACATAATAGGCATTCACACCAATCTCATTCTGTAAACTCTATCTCCAAGGTTTCTTTTGCAATCATTCCAAGTAGAAATGTTTTTTTAAAGAGCAATTATACCAGTAATTTACCGTCATGCTGGTACAGCAAAAAGAAACACTAATGTTTCCTGTTCAGGTAAATAGAGAGAGGTGAGGAGAAAGAAACAGAGGAAGATGGGATGAGGATGAAGGGAGAGATGGAGAAAGAGATGGAGACAGAGATAGACAGAAGAAGAGGGGGAGAGAAGAAGAGGGAGAGAGAGATGGGGAGAGAAAGGGGAGAGAAGAAAGAATACCACAAGGCTGTATTTATACACCTTAAAATTGCCAAGTAGACAATAAATCACCTTAATTATTCCATGTATTGAATACCAAATAGAGTAAAAAAAATTACCAAATGCTTTGGAAATAGGATAGAGTTGAATCATGGAAATTTTGTGATCAGATGGAGACTTTCAAACACATTAGTGTTATATATATTTGGATAAAGTGATTTCTAAGGAAGATTCTGTTTTTTACTGACCTTTATATCCAACACTGATTCACATCCTTCTTAGTGAAGAAAAGCTATGTAATTTCTCTTTTACTTTTTGTATTATTACCTATGATAAAATATCTTTCTTGTAGTTTTTTCTTTTAGAATTATGAATCTCAATATTCACAAATAAAATTCTTGATTGTTAGGATATATATATAATACATATATATGTATATATGTATATATATATGTATATGTATATATGTATGTATATGTATATTATATATACATATACATATTATACATAATATACATATATAATATACATATATATAATATATATACATATAAATGTGTGTATGTGTGTGTGTGTGTGTACTTAGCAAAGAAACTTTGAAAACAATTAAGATAATTACAAATTTGGAAATAAATTATAACTTTTTATTTGTTGCAAAATTAATAACATAATATAAATACTTTACTACTACTTGAAAATATTTTATAGATTGGTGATAAATATTGAAGTTGATATTTTATTTAACTTACAATCAATAACTTAAAAACATTTATATAGCACAGGAAAAGTCATATTTACCTAAATAAACTTTTTACTAAATATCTCAAGTAAGCATACATTTTATTGATTTTTGTTATGTCATTTATGTATTCACTTTAAATTATGACTTTTGGTTTACAATTATATCATTTGTTCTAAACTTTTCTCTTGTAATTCAGCATGGAACTTGTTTATGGTTTTTGGTATCTGCCTGTACTCATATTAATATTTTAAAGATGGCATTCTTTGCAATACTCATATTGATATGCATGTACATGTATAGGTATATTTTGCTGGATTTATGTTTCCTCATCTTATAATTGAGGTGTTGGGATTTCAAGTCAGGATTTATCTGTTAAGTCTTACCTAATCTAGAACTCACTCTCTAAACCAGGCTGGCCTTCAATTCAGATCAGTGAGGAATCTATGTCTCAAGTACAGGGATGAAGGGCATGCACCACTACCACCCAGTTCAGGTTACTGCACCATCTTTATGATAACAGTATGCATATAGGCAGATACCAAAATCAAAACTCTTTATATGCAAAGACTTATGGTAAATGATATAGTGACATTGGAATTGAATCCTGTGGAAAAATCAGCTACATATGGCAATACTTAGGAACTGACTTTCACAGTATGTCTTATATAAAAATAAATAATGATTAAAACAGTTTTTATTTCATTACTTGTGCACATGTTCTGGTAAATTGAGGAAAGCATTAGGTTTGTTTTGTTTTTCTACAGTAACTGGGAATGACATATGAATCATTGACATCTTTTAAAAGCACATTAGTAGGTTTGCATAGATTATTTCTGGTCAATTCCAATGCATTTGTAATTTTAAAAAAACACAAAAATTTATCTACATGGTTCATTTCTTTTCATTTCTGTGGACCACACTGAATGATTCTAAGTATCTCTATACTTTTAGATTGACCCTCTCAAATCTTTTCTCAGCCATGCAGTGGTGATCTTTTGAGGCTGGAAGTATATTTTCATCTCTTTCTTCAAAGAAGCCCTTTCTAAGAATTTATTTGTGCCATCAGAGCATTGGAAGCATCTACATTCATGATCCTCAAATGCCATCTTTTTCTTAGGCTCAGAGGATATGCTGGGAGATCTCTCCAGGCATATTTTACAAAATTGCAAAGAACTTCTTGTAATATACAGACAATCCTCTCAGCTTCCATGTTTACTGCTCTTTCTAGAATAAAATGTGCCTTCTTCTGTAACATCAGTGATTTGTTCCATTTTGGTTAACTATCATAACTATTTGACAATGGATGTTAAAACCATTATTAATTCACACATGATACATATCTGTGCCCTTCCCCCAGGCCTGAGCAGGCCTGCAAAGTCATTTACCACAATAGACCAAGCAAGAGTAGGACCTACAAGATGCATTGCATTACCAGCCTTGGCACCTTGGAGCCTGCTACCTGAGTTAAGAAGAATGGACTGCCTGCTGAGCTAGCCTTGACACCTTCTGACTACTATCTCCTCTCCTAACCCCTGGGCTGAACCCAGAAGAGACTCTGGGGGTGGGTCTTCCCCTTTATATGTGAAAGCAAATTATTAAACTTCGGGTCTTGATCAAAATACTTTGTCGCCCCCCCCTTCTCTTGCCCTCCATTCCGTTCATTCCCAGGCTTCCTCTCAGTAGAACCCGGTACCTATAGCTGCAGGCAGCAACACATATGAATGATATCAATGCTTGTTGTTTGCTGAATCCTTGACCTTTATATTTATAACATATCTTAATAGTTTATTTATTTATAGAATGTTCTTTTTTTGTTGCATGCCCTCACCAAAACCTCATGAAGGTAGGGATTTCTTTATTTTTTTTTCCCAAAACGCTTTATTTATCAATATTTGTATAAAAGTAGGGATTTCTGTAAGACTTGTTTAAGATGGGTACCACCCTTGCAGGTTTTAAAACAGAAACACCTGAAAACGTAAAAGAATCAATTCATGTATTAACAGAACACCAATGGCTTATTCTCTAAGATCAAGAATTGACAAATGAGACCTCATAAAATTGCAAAGCTTCTGTAAGACAAAGGACACTGTCAATAGGACAAAACAGCAACCAACAGATTGGAAAAAAATCTTTACCAATCCTACATCTGACAGAAGGCTAATACCCAATATATACAAAGAACTCAAGAAATTAGACTCCAGACAATCAAATAAACCTATTTAAAATGGGGTACAGAGCTAAACAAAGAAATCTCAACTGAGGAAACTCAAATGGCTGAGAAGCACCTAAAGAAATGTTCAATATTCTTAGTCATCAGGGAAATGCAAATCAAAACAACACTGAGATTCCACCTCACACCAGTCAGAATGGCTAAGGTCAAAAACTCAGGTGATAGCAGATACTGGTGAGGATGTGGAGAAAGAGCAGCACTCCTCCATTGTCAGTGCAATTATAAGCTGGTACAACTGCTTAGTAAAACAGTCTGGCAGTTCCTCAGAAAATTGGACATAGCATTACCTGAGGACCCAGATATACTACTCCTGGGCATATACCCAGAAAATGCTCCAACATATAACAAGTACATATGCTCCACTATGTTCATAGCAGCCTTCTTTATAATAGCCAGAAGCTGGAAAGAACCAGATGTCCTTCAACAGGGGAATGGATACAGACAATGTGGTACATTTACACAATGGAATATTACTCAGCTATTAAAAACAATAAATTCATGAAATTCTTAGGCAAATAGATGGAACTAGAAAATATCATCCTGAGTGAGGTAACCCTATCACAAAAGAACACACATGGTATATACTCACTGATAATTAGATATTAGCCAAGAAGCTCATAATACCCAAGATAAAACTCACAGACCACATGAAGCTCATGAAGAAGGAAGACTACAGTGTGAGTGTTTTGGTTCTTCTTAAGAGTAACAAAATACTCATGGGAGCAAATATGGAGGCAAAGTGTGGGACAGAAACTGAAGGAGGGTCCGTCTGGAGATTGTTTTACTTGTGTATCCATCCCATGTGCAGTCACCAAAGGTAGACACTGATATGGATGCCAGGAAGTGCATGCTGACAGGAGCCTGATATAGCTGTCTCCTTAGAGGTCTACCAGAGCCTGAAATATACAGAGGCAGATGCTCACAGCTAACTATTGAACTGTTCATGGGGTTGTCAGTGGGGGAGTGAGAGAGAAAACTGTAGGAGCTGAAAAGGTTTGTGGCCCCATGATGAGAGCAACAATACCACCCAACCAGAGCTCCCAGGGTCTAAATCACCAGTCTCAGAGCCCACAGAGAGGGACCTATAAATCCAGCTGCATATGTAGCGGAGGAGGATGGCATTGTTGGGCATAGGTAAGGGAGGAAGTCCTTGGTCCAGTGAAGGCTGGATGTCCCAATGTGGGGGAATTCGTGGGTGGGGAGGTGGGAGTGGGGTGGGGGCACATCCTCATAGAAAACAGGAGGGGAGATCGGATAGGGGGTTTCTGGGTGGGGAGGACAAATGGGTAAAGGGGATCACATCTGAAATGTAAATAAAATATCTAATTAAAAAAGAGAAAAGAATTAATTAATTTATTGTTTTAACTGTAAGTTTTATCCATATAATTTTTAAAATGCTAGGAGTGCTAAAATGTATACCATTATTCAATATTAAGAATAAAAAATTACTTTGACAGAAAGGCGTTCTAGGATTTCAGTTTCAAACAATCAAGGTCAGAAAATACACCAAAATCTTCAACATGAACTGATCTTTTTCTCTATCACAGATTACAGGTTGTGGTAAACAGGCTGAGTTGCTGAATGTAATCTTAGCATTTGTGTTTCATATGACATGTGAAATTGCTAATCATGGTCACTAAAGACTGACATTATTGGGTGTTTCAAGGCTAAAGTGGACTATATAAGATTTGGATTTTAGTAATTTTTAATATTTGTATTTTATTATTTAATATTTGTAAAATATTAAATATTTTAGTAAATATTTAATATTTGTATTTTATTGTATTTGTATTTTATTTGTATTTATATATAAGTCTGTCAATTCCATAAGAACATCCTTCCTTTTGCTCAGTACCATCAATGTACATAACTATAAGGAAAAGTCTGCATTGTCTGCCACTCACTTATGGATGCTTATATTATAAAATGTTGTTATGTTTATTTTTATCTCATAAAATCATTAAGCCTCTTTATGAGTAGCACATTATAAATTAATAATATATAAGTTTAAAATATAAACCTATGTAAAGCACATATAAAATACATTTAGAATCATGTAATCAAAACTAAAAAGACGCAGTACTACCATGCTGTAAAACAACAATATACTTCTTTATGTACATTTGAAAAAGCATGCTATTCTTGTGGCACACAGTATGTTGTATATCATAATTCATCACCAAATACGTAGATCATGTAAGAGTCAACCTGTATATAGAAATCAAGATAGAGAGTTTAATATTCTACACCTGCAGCACAGGAGACAGTCTTGAATGTTTCTTGCAAAGAATATGTTCCACTTCATGAACCACTGATCTATACTGGAGGCATCTGAGGAAAATACACAATAGCCCATTTCGTGGATCAATAGAACATAACAAAGTAGCAGGTGTGAAATAGAGGTGTATACAGGTAATAATTATTTATCGAAGAAATATGTTTTAGCCTGATCATGCAATATACTTTTAAAAAAATATTTATATAAATGAAACATTTTAAAGTAAGAATTAGCACTGGAAACTTAGGAAAGAAACTAAAACCTAATAGTTTGTTCAAGGTCAAAACTTAGTTTATAAAGTTATACCTTGAGTCTAATTTCGTGTGAAGTTTGTGTGTGTGTGTTTGTGTGTATGTGTGTGAATTTGTATGTATGTGTCTACGTGAGATCATACGCCTAAAATATAACCTTCTGATAATTAAATAGATATAATAAATTATATAAAAAGAAAATAATATTTAATCCATTAGAAACAAATCATCTCACCATAAATATTTACTAAACATCTAATTATTTTTGAATGTTTTATTGTAATATTTTTTTCAAATATTGAAAATATATTTTAATCATTTTCAAGATCTCTCCTGTGAATTTATGCATTCTTCACAGCACATAATTAGTTTTTTTCTTCAGACTTGCAACCACTTGAGACTGAAAGATGTAATCTTCACTGGCAGTTGAAGTCTTTTATTTATTGAACAGTGGGACAGGCTGACATCAATGCTGTTTCCTGCCAATACACTTTCCTGCAGATATTAAAACTGGCATGGGCATGGATGAAAATGAACCCCAACATGGTGCACTCTACATAGTTTGCCAAGTTCCTCACACGCCACTAATCACTACCTGACATTGATTCAATGAAAAGTAAAGTCAGAACACCAAATTGTTTCCCATGTCATCCCCTATTGACTGGCTGCCAGACGTTAAACACCAGATGTCTTTATTGACCTAGGCTGCAATGGGAGTTGAGAATCTTTCATGGACAGTTTCCTAAAAATCATTTATCTCAGATAACCATGCATATATTAAAATGTCTGTAAGAATAATTATTCAACTTATGTTTATATTTATATTAAAATTGACATATTCATATATGTCATATATGAATGCAAAGTATCAATCTAAGGTATTCATGACTCTCTGTAAACTATATTAGGAAGTTATATTAAAGATGAGGTGGTAGGAATGGCAAGACCATGGCTTAGGTTTTACAGTGTTTCCTTCCTAAACATGAAGACCCAGATTTTTTGCACAAGTATAGTCATGTGTGATATGGCAGTTTCCACATACATGAGCAAGCACTAGGGAGAAAACAGAAAACAATAAATAAAAACTTAAAAAAAAAAAAAACCATAAGAGTGTGAACATGATAAATGTTTCAATGCGGAATGCTTCTTTATCTATGTTTGGTAGGACAAAACCAGATGTATCACTTACTTTTCTGTTGCTATGTTAAAATACTGTAACCAAAATCAACTTAATATAGAAGAAGTTTATTTTGGCTTATGGTCTCAATAGCTTGATTCCACCATAGTGAGGAAAAGCTTACTGTAGCATCACAAACAGGAAGCTGACTGATTACATTTTTGTCCACACACTGGAGGCAGAGTGAGAAAACAGGAATTAGTGCATAGTTATAGCCCCCACCCCCACCCCCACCCCCACCCCTACTAGACTCCTAGGCTGCATTTGCTAGCTTGCATCACCTTCCACTAGAGTGCCAGCAATGTTCAAATACATGAACCCATGGAGAGCATTTGTCATTGAAACCACCACATAAGGAAAGAATTCATCTCAAATATATGTTTACATATATGCATATACAGAAAAGCTATCTACATTAAGAAATATAGTTATGACATGTAAGTATATAGTGCAAATAGAGATCTTCAAAATCTGTAATACATGAAAATTGCAGATGACATTTATTAGACTGTAATTCCATTTCCAAGTAATACAAAGAGCTTTCAGATGCTATGTCTAATTGCATATGAGATTCTGGACTTATAGAGAAACTCAACAAAGCACATAGCCCGGCTGTTCTATGCTCATATCTACCTTTTTGTTCACTCTGTTGCTTCATCGAGATCTACCCCAATGCTGTGCTGGCAGTAGACTTCTTCCAAGTACTAGGATTACAGATGTGTGCCACTGTACGTGTTTTATTTTAAAACGGTTTTCAGATATGAATAAATTCATTTTTCCTTGGCCTAAATATGAAAACATACATTAGAAATAAGCCTTGCAAACACAAAAATTGCATTTTGTTTATTGATGCAAAAACGTAAAGTAGAATTTCCTAGATCACTCTAAGAAAATACAGGAGAGTTTGAAGCTACCTTCCTTTCCACGTATATTGTCTTTGTTTTGAATACTAAGTATTTTTTATGGTATTGTTTGATTGTATTTTTATTTTTGTTTGTTTTTGAGGCACAGTCTCACTCAGGAGGCTGTCCCAGCATCTACTATATCACATGGGCCAGCCTTGAATCAACAATGATCCTCTCGGTGATCATTCTCCTGAGTACTTTCATTACAAGGATGAGCTACAGACAATGCAGCATATGCTTCATTGTCACATAAAGATGACAGCAGCTGTGTAGACAGCATAGAGTGTCCCAGGGGTGGAAAGAGGGAAGAAAGAGTGAGCATCTAGTGATGAACTGGACACACACGCCTATACTGCTGTGTCCCTGAATTCTAGGTTAAATCTTAGAACCATTCTTTAAATTTTTTATTTGTTCATTTTACATCCTAATCACTGCTCACATCCTGATCATCTTATTCCACAATCCCTTCCAATATTCCCTGTCCCCCTTTCCTTTAAATGGGTAAAGGCCACACCCCCATATTCCCACCTTGGCATCCTCTCTGCAGGGCTAAGCACATCCTCTCCCACTAAGGCCAGACAAGGCACTCTAGTAAGAAGAAGATATCTCACAGACAGGCAACAACTTGTGCGGTGGCCCCTGGTCCAGTTGTTTGGGAGCCACATAAAGATCAAGCTGTTACATTTGTGCAGACAGGCCTAGGGCCAACCTGCTTATGCTCCTTGGTTGCTGATTTAGTCTCTGATAACCCCAAGGAACCAGGTTAGTTGATTCTGTTGGTCTTCCTGTGGAGTTCCTATCCCCTCTAGAGCACAAAGTCCTTCCTCTTATTCTTCTATGGAGTCCCCAAGATCCATCCACTGCTTCTCTGAGGGTTCTGCATCCCTCTGTCATCTGCTGGTTAGAGCCTCTAGGAGACAGGTTTGCAAGACTCCCTAACTGAAAGCATAACAGTGTATCATTAACAGTGTCAGGGATTGGTGCTTTTCCATGGGATGGGTCTCAAGTTGGGCCATTTATTGTTTGGCCACTCCATCAGTCTCCGCTCTATCTCACATCCCTACATTTCTTATAGATAGGATACATTTTGGGTCACGTTTTGTGGTTGGGTTGGCGTCCCTGTTGCTCCCCTGGGGTTTCTGCCTGGCATTGTGAGGTGGTCTCTTACGGTTTAGATCCATTCTTACTGCAATAGAAAAATCAAAATCATTTCACATCTGAACATTTCCACATTTTCTGAGATATGTAGTTTAGGGGAAGAAGTAAAGCTGTACACTAGCTTCACAAAAGAACTCTCAGATACTTCTCGTTACTCACATATTTACAATGTAGTGAAATGTTATGGATTAATGTCAAATTCTGAAGTCCACATTCTACTAAAAATGTGTAAATAAACTATTTGTAGGTAAAATATACAATTCCATAAAACATTTCACTTAAAAATGCAAATTATTCTTCACTGAGAAATGTATTCTGAGGGCAAATTTTGATCTAATGCCAAACATAAATTGTTTCTGATACATACCCATCTTTATCTTATAAAAAAAATCCTGGAGGCTTTTAAATATGTGATGATTTTAACAAAAGTTACAATAAGGCCATTATTGAAAAAAAATTACAAATATGTTTTATACTGTAGCAATTAAGGAAAATGTGGGCATCAGTCATTGCCTGCCATCATCTTAGAGGTTAATAGTTTTGTTAACATGGTCTGTTTGTAGTGTTTTTGTATGCACCTGATGATGGATCAGGATATTGAAGGAATTTTCTTCTATCATGTCCCTTTCTTTTCATAGGACCAATTGGATTCTTGAGATTCAAACTCTGGTCCTCATGCTTGTGCAGAAAATTACTTACTCACCAGGAATTGCGACCTGACCTAGCGATTCATGAGACTGAGAAAATTTACTGCAGCACTTTCACAGTCACTTTGCCAACATTGTAGAATTGGGCAAATTATAGTGTGAGTCTAAAAGACACAGTTTTTTATCATAGGATACTTAAGCATCTGATGCATTTAAGTATGTCGTGTGCTTTTGTCTAATCTGATAGTGGTTCAAGGAATTCAGTGCCACCACGTGATGAAAACTATGGGCAAGATTGTTGCATTTAGGTAACAGGCAATTTGAAAAATTATTTTGAAAAAATTTTATGATAAGTAATATAATTTTCTAAATATAGTGGAGAAATTATGCTGGTTAGTTTTGATTTTCAATAAATGCGGCATAAAGCCACCTGAAAAGATGGGAACTTAACTGAGGAATTTCCCAGATTGTACTTTCTGTCCTATATTGATTTTGATTGCGGTGTTTATCACAAAACCAGAAAGCACATTAGAAGGGAAATCAAGAGAACGATTTTACACTGTATCATTAATCTTAGTGAGCCATAATTATGAAATTTAAATTTCTATGATTCCTTGTTTTAATATAAGTAATAATATATGATTTTATGTAACTAATTATGATAGGACACTTTTATATTAGGATACTACTTTTTATCAGAGCAGAATAACATATTAAGGAATTCATCTGCTCTATAGACAGTGGATCTGTGAAAAATGAATAAAATAATTTAGAAATTAAAAATTATAGGTATATCTTGTACTTGACTCCTAAATCTCAAATTACAGTTATAATAAGCTTGTGGAGATAGCTGATTTATGTAATGACAACAGCTAGGAATTAAGTGAAACAATGGAATTTGTTATTATCTCTGAGGAGTAGGATGGTCTAATCAAAGGAGAGTGAAGTATGATAACAGAGACAGTAATGAATACCTGACAAATTAAGGGCACCTTCCAAACCTCCCAAGCCTGGACTGTAACATAATGTCCTTTTTTCTGTCTGGACTGAGGTTGGGCAATTACCTTCAAGGCAGTGAGAAATAAACAACACCCATAATAGTAAATGTCTAAAAGAACAAAGAACCTAATGTTTTCCTTGAAACTGGAGGGCAGACAAAGCAGCAGGCATTTAAAATATAAACCCTATCTCCATTAGTGAGTGCTGTTTAGAGAAGGATGAAGAAGATTCCTTTTTGAAAAGTTCAAAAGCAAAAATCAACACAAACATCTCTCCTTTTTTTTGAAGCAATTACTGGAACATATATTTAGTGTTTTATAAAATATCCCGAGCATATAGAACTGAAAAATTATATTTCCCTTGAAGAGTCTTAACACTTGTATAGTATTTCATCTAAATTATTACCAGAGTTACTATATGTGTAAGATCATTAATTTAAATCATCCTAGTTATTTTTAGCAACTTCTGTAATATCATGTATTTAAAAACCAAGGGGCTCTTGAATCATTTTGGTTTTCTGCTTCTCTTCTGTCCTTCTCTCTCTTCCCCTAATCTCCACTCTTTCTTATCCCTTCCCTTCTTTTCCTTCTCCCCCTCCCCTCATACAATCTCAATGAATTATGCTCACCACTAACAGTACAAGAGGTATGCATACTTAGCATGTAACTCTTAGAGGCATTTAATTTTTAATCAAAATATCTCAATGACTTTTTTGTTGTTTTAACTCTCCATTTATGTATGTACATATTTTGCTTGTAGAAAGTTCAATAGCAAATATTTTTGGGATAAATAATTATATTTAATAATAATAGTCATTTGTGTGTTAATATTAGAAGCAAAAAGTGGGACATGGTTTTTGAAGACAGGTTTCCTTTTAGCTATTGTAGCCTACAGTTCAATGGGCAGGAAAAAACTCTATTATTTTTAAGTCCATCTCTGAACACAGTGGTCATGTGTTAGATGTGTCATCATCCTTGGCAATTGTGCCAGGTGTGCAGTAGACTGTAGAATTTGATGCGAGTTTTCACCTGGCTTACTTGATTCAGAATTTACCTTGATTTCTTCTTCTAAACTCAATTTGAGCACTATTGACACAGTCTAGGATTGTACACAGACCTCTTGGACAGTGCAATCATTTGTATCCTTTCTAAGACTTCTTCACTGTAGCCTGTTATTGCCTTCCCCACCTGACTGGCTGCATATTGCCACTGTTGAATGCTATGTTCTCTTGGAGCTGGACTGTGATTCTATATAAGTGATTCTCTGGTTTTTTTTGTAAGTTGTTTTGCATATTTCACTTATGATCTGATTTTAATCCTTACAATACCATCCAATGTGAACATGAATAACCAATGCAATAATATTTAATCCCAGTTTAAATTCACAGGAACATATTTTATTTGCTTTATGTCAGTAGCACAGTTAAATATAATATAACTTCAGGACATGTATTGAAACATATACTTTAAAATCCTGTATTTGATAGATTTGTAAATGTAGTATAGCCAAACCCATGCTCTCTTATCAGTCTGTTACACTAACTTTAATCTATGAGCATACAAACTCATATATTTTCAATAAGTCATACTTAAAACATATATTTGTAATAACATGTAATAAAATTATCCTACTATATTGTAGGTTGAATACTGATTTTTTTCTGTAACTATGCTCCCATTGTATTTATGTCCTTCCCAACACACACACACACACACACACACACACACACACACACACAACTATTCATCTGCTTTTCTTCCTTCCTTGGAAATGGATAATCATTTTCCCTAATTTTCTATCTTTTCTTCATTATTTTAAATGTACTTTCCAATAAATATTTAAAAATTATTTGCTTTAGTTAAGGTTTCATTGTTTTTCTTCTATTCCTGATCCCTGTCTTGAATAGGAGCAAGAAACAAGTTATTATATGCATTATTAGTATGAATATTCAGTTTTTCTAAATTTTTTAAAAACTATTTTAAATCCTTTAAAAGCTCTAAAAGTTTGGTAAGCTGAAGTGTCAGTATGACAATTACCCCATTATGAATTGGTACCATGTTTAAATGAGTATAATATTATCTAGTGCAATAAATTTTCTTAAAGTTGTACATAGTAGAATTAAATATAAAATTATATATTGATAGTAATTGGCACAAAGTAGTATCAATAATAGAATTCTGTTTCATATGGAATTTTTAAAGTTAGATTTTCTTTATTTTTTTATGCAATGGTTTTAGTAAGAAGTAAATTTAGTCTTAAAGATATATATATATATATATATATATATATATATATATATATATGTCACATTTATAGGTAGATTTTATTTTGCTATTCAGGAAATAAAAGTCAAATGCCCTATTCGGTATTCTACTACACAGTCTAAAGTATCCAAAGGAATGAATTATCTATGATTCAAATGGAGAAAAATTTTGATCCAGCAACATGACTGCTCTGGGAAGAGATCACATCCAACACCTTCTATCTCTATGTGCTTCTGATTAAATCCAGATATGGTCTGAATTACAATATGATCTGGCTGGAATACAGAAATACACTTGGTACACGCCTTTAATCCTAAAGAATGAAAGTAAAGTTAGTTTATAGAAAAAAAGCAAAAATATTTGAAAGTGAATTCTAATTAAGGAGCAGACAAAGTGATGAATTAGAGAAAGATTTGACAGAATGCGTCAGAAGGGAAATATACTTACCTTTCAAGAGGATAGAAAACAGAGGACATAGGGCATCAGCACACAGTGAGAAGGGGAGGGCAGTTTTACTAGGACAGTTTCAGAGAGACAGAGTACAGGATGAACCAGAGAATGTGAAGGAACCACAAGATTAAAACAGGTTATGTTGAAGCCAAGCAAAGCAATTCAGTCAGAATTTGAAAGAAGCCAGTTTTGAAATCAGTCAGTTTGGAGAGGAGTTTAGGCCAGAACAGTTGAATTGCCCCAGCCAGCCATAGTTAAATAAGATCTAGAAAAGACAGGTTTATTCAATAGTAAGCATCTGAGATGATAATTACATCAGGGGGAAAAAAGTTAATTTTACATTAAAATATCAATAATGCCAAGAGAGGACATCCTGGCATAAAGTGTTATGTTAACAGTTGCTTGTAATCTGCAGAAGGCACTTTGAGGAGATATGGAAAGATGTCACTTTAGAGGACTTTCTGTGTTGTATTTTGGCTCCTGTAGCGAGAATCTCTTGTGTATTATATGAATATATCACCTGTCAATTACAAAGCCTTTAGCCCACAGCTTAGGCAGAAAATAGAGGTGTGACATCCAAAAGAGAGAATATTTTGGGATAGAGCCAGGCAGGAGAGATTTGCTGGGAAGATGTGATGATGTGAACACATGGTACCTGAGTACAAGTAACCAGCCATGAGGCAAAATGTAGGCTAGAATAAATAGAATAATGTAAGTCATATCTAGTCAGAGAAGAGCTTAGCTATATGGCCACAGTATTTGTAAATATATTTTGTGCATGGAGCTGAGATGTCCCAAATTTACTCAATTGCTATAGAATTTGTATGTATCCCATACTGCTAGTATAAAGGTATCAAATTTTTAAAAGTAGAAAATTAATGGGAAATATGTCAGATCAACAACAGTGTGATGCTGAAGGACCAATTAGGATGACAATTCGTTTATCTTCCTCTATTTTAAGCTCTTAGCAACTGTACATCTGCAATTTAGCATAGCCTCAACTAGATGCTCTAGTCATGGTGTTCTCTCATAATCAAATATGAAAACAAAGAAATCCTTGACTGAATTTTATAAAGCAATTAACAAAAGCAAAACAAAAACAAAAAATACAAAAACAAACAATAAAATGGAACAAAAACCTTTACTCATAATACATTGACAGTCACAGGCATTTGGTCATAACAAGAGCATTCTAACTAATATACAACGTTGATATCAATAAATTGAGATTGTTGATCATAGTTGATGATAAACTTGAAGAGCATAAAAATTCACTTCTAGGCACAATTAAAAAATGAGAAATTATTTATAGAATGTGTATTACCTAATGGGATATTCAATGATAGCAAAGCATATCTGAATGTGATAGAAATCTAAACAGTAAGGCAGTGCTAACCAAATGAGAGAGAGAATGATGGTTGAACTCTGAACTAACTACTTGAGGAGACATTCACATTACATTCTGACAAACAAAATATGAACATCCTGTGCATGCTGTGAGACTTCATGCAACTTTGATTTTGATGAGATATAATTCCCATCAAAGGGGCATCAAGGCGGTGGCAATGACATTTTAGCCAATTTTAAATTAATAAAAAACAGAAAATAAATATGTAAAGTTTTACAGTACATTTTTTGATCAGAATGAATGTTATCTCTCAGTCATCAAGGCACTTGTATGATACTGCCACATTATGGATCCCCACAAATTTCAAGTGGGCAACACACCTCAGCATTGTGCATGCAAAATTCCCATGCCTGCATGATGAATTTGTTTCAGAGTAATGAGTCTTATACTAAGATTTCAAAAGAAAATTCTTAAGTATACATCATGAAGCAGAATTATGTGGCCATTCTGGTATAATGTGTGTGTGTATGTGTGTGTGCGTTTGTGTGTGTGTGTGTGTGTGTGTGTGTGTGTGTAGTATGTTTGAAGATTCTGGCAGTTATAGATATCAGGATTTGGGAGAAAAGTTAAAATCAAGAAGAGATATGAGACCCAGAGATTGATTATGTCATTTAAGGACTCAGTAGTCTTAGTGCAAAGTCTGTGAAAGACCTTTGGAACTCAAATCCTGTTATCATTTGGCCCAGATACTAGATATAGAACTACATCATTTAAGTTAGTTTCAATGGTTTTGAGCCTTGTAGTAGATGAATTCTGTTCTATGGCCCTATTTTCAAGTTTAGATTGAGATGCTTATGCAATGCCATTGTATATTGGAATCATATTTTTCTTTATAATTGTACTAAAATAAATGTATAATTGTAATATAATAAATGTGACCTAAATGTAAAAATTGAATTGTAAGATCAAAAAATGCTGGGCTAGGCTGACTTTGAAAACTACTAGAGATGAATGGAAAGAATTTTGCTGTATGAGCTATCCAATTGACTTTTCATAAAACAAACAAAAACAAAAATACAAAACAAAACAGAGTTTTATAGTTTGAACCAGAAGTGTCCCAAAAGCCCACAAATTAGAAAGTAGGTTTGTAATCCATACGGTTACTGGGAAATAGTGAAAATCTCAAGACACAGAATTTACTTGAAAAAACTTATGTCCAGTGGACAATTCCTTGAAAATAATATTAAGTCAATAATTTAGTATTCTCTCCCTCTTCTTGGTTCCAGGTCTCTTGTAGAGGAACAAACGTTCAGCCACATAATCCTGTGTATTGCACTGTGACACTATTGACTTGAAGTCACAGTCAAGTTAACACAGATCGAAACTTCTTTTTTTTTTTAAATTTTATTTAAATCATGCTGTTTTTATTTTTTATTGGAAATTTTATTTACATTTCAGATGCCATCCCCTTTCCTCATTCCACCCACCTAGAAAACCCCTATCTCATGCCCCCTTTTCCTTTTTGCTTTTATACTCATTTTAAAAATGTTAATCAAAGGCTTTATAAGTTTGGTAATGCTCAATCAGAAGTGTAACCTAATAACCAACCTAGATATATCAACTATCTTTGAATGGTGGAGACATGTGAACATCTGCCTCCATATCCCCTCCTCTCTTTCTCTCTCTTTCTCTCTCTCATCACCTAGATTCTCTTTTCCTACTTTTCCTCCTCTCTTTACTCCTTCTCTTCCTCTCAGTACTCCTCCCACCTTAGCTCCTCCTACATATCACCCTTCCTGTTAAAATAAAACTTTTCTCTCAAAATACAATTAGAGCATAATTACACCAATTTGTACCAGTGAGGTACAAGATAGTCCTAATACCCAGTCCATTATTTTGTTGAATAACCAGAACCTCTGTCATCTCTCCTAACTAAAACACTTAGTTCTGAACCTGGCTACTTTTTCTTGGCTTTAGAATGAATGTCATCTGAAAACCATCCACTCAAATCTTTTCTCTCAAAGTAAATAGCCAGGATTGGCTATGAGACTATAAGTTTTCAACCCCGTCAGAAATCCAGAATGGCTGAGTTAACTAAAATTATAGGAAGCACAAAGCATATCTTCTAAAACTTAGCCGATTTATAGAGACCGCTGAACACCTGGACACTCCCTACACTACAAAACATTGGAACATCTGATCTTCAACCTTCTGGCCCAGAATCATCTGACAGACCTTAGTGATGCAAAATTATTAAGGGCTGATTACTCTGTCTAGGCAGATATAATCAGTTGACTATTCTGCAAGTGTGTCCTTTTCTGGACAGTAATTTGTCTGTAGATGGAAAGAGGCAATTCTTTCCCAGTGGCTGTTTCACATGGTATTTACTCACTGATAAGTGGATATTAGCCAAAAAGTTTGAAACAACAAAGATTCAACTAACAGACCACATGAAGCTCATGAAGAAGGAAGAACAAGTGTGGATGACTAGGTCTTACTTAGAAGGAGGAACAAAATACCCAAGGGAGCAAATATGGAGACAAAGTATGGGACAGAAACTGAAGGAGAGGTTGTATGGAGACCATTCCACCTGGGTATTCATCCCATGTGCAGTCATCAAAAAGAGACGCTGATATGGATGACAGGAAGGAAAAGCTGACAGCAGCCTGATAAGGCTGTCTCCTTAGAGGTCCCCCAGAGTCTGACATACCCAGAGGCAGATACTCGCAGCTAACCATTAATCTAATCAAAGGTTCCCAATGGAGAAGTTAGAGAGTAAACTGAAGGAGCCAAAAGGGTTGGTGGCCCCATGAGGAGAGCAACAATACCAACCAGCCAGAGCTCCCCAGGGTCTAAACCACCAGCCTAGGAGCACATAGGGAATGACCCATGACTCCAGCTGTATATGTAGGGGAGGATGGCCTTGTTGGGAATAGGTGGGAGAGGAGATCTTTGGTCCCATTAAGGCTGAACACTGAGTGGAGGGGAATCTGAGGGTGGGGAGGTGGGAGTGGGGTGTAGGTGGGGGTACACCCTCATAGAAGCAGGAGAAGGGGGGATGGTATAAGGGGTTCCTGGGTGGTTCAGGGAATGGGGTAAGAGAATCAAATTTGAAATGTAAATATTATATCCAATAAAAGAGGGGAAAATAGAAAAGTTGTTAGAACCAACATTTTTAATAAAATGTCAGCACTCTAAAAAATTATCTTGATACTAAAATTTGTTTTGAGAATTGTATATTGCATAATACACAGCCTTGGTGTATCTACTCATCAAGCAAGCTGAGCAGAACTGCTCAAATATCTGAGGTCCTGGAATACCATCTGGATGCAGTAAAGACACAGCATCAGAGGCTTATCAATTTACTCTCCCCCACTGCACACTCCTCTTCTAATATCCCAAGCCCATAATCAGCTTGAAGAAATTAATGAAGAGTCAGCACCCCTATTCCCTGGGCTTGGGGACGAAGGTGGTTAATATTGGGCTGTCTTTCTAGGAAAAAGTAGTGGTTTTGTGGGAATAGGGAGGATTAGCTAGGATTTATTGCATAGCCATAACCTATTGGTAGAAATCTGTATAATTATTATCAAGATGAATTTATAATTTCTTAAATGGTGCAAATTTACTTTGATTTCAAATTTAAGGTTTTCATTGCTATGAGCTTCTTATTGATGTAAAAGTGAGATGAATATTGATACTCTCCTAGGCATTGTGCCTGTATAACATAATTAGGAATACAAGGCTTAGACCCAGTCCTTCTTTAACTTTTTTAACTGATTTGAGATGGTTAGCCTGTGAGATAAGGGCCTATAGCAAATTCATGACTTGGAGTTTATTGTTAGGGTGTTTTCTATGTTTTATTTAGAAATAGCTGAGTAGAGTTAACAGACAACAGTCCAGATTACCTTACATGGATAGTTTGTTTTCAAAACGTCAGAAGTCCACAGAATTGATGTTACAAACATTTCTGTAGTAATGTTCATTTTGATTAGAGACCTGTCTGCTCCTGACAGCTTCCTGTCTTGGATTCTAAGAAAAAAAATTGAGCAACTTTGGAGATTGAAACTTCTGATATTGTGATTGCAGATGAAAGTTTTACTCCAGAGAAAGTATTTTCCTGGGGATTTGTCATAGTAACACATAGATGACTAATGCAGCAGTATAATTGCTTAACCGTCTCTAAGAAAACACATTAGTGAAGAGGAACTATGATGGTTTCAGTTCTTCATAGAAGTAGCAATGCCTCTTCTGAAGAAAAGCTGTTTGAGAGTCAGGTTACATACACTTTTTTTAAGCAAAAGAGAATCAGCCAAGTTGTTTTTAAACAAAATGGTTAATAAAATTATAAGTGTTAAAATTAAAAAAAATGAGAAAGGGAAATAGAGTGGCAAGAACAGGTGACCAAGATTATAGGCTTTAAGGTCATGGTATTGTTGTGCCCATTTTTGAACTCCGAAAGACCATCAAGCAGACATCTCCAACACTAGGGTTTTTTATTCAGGCTCGAGCTTGGGCTCCCCATAAACCCTGACACAGCAAGACAGAAAGATGGAGAAGGTATTTATAGAGGCAAGATGAGGGCATCTAGCCTGGCAAACATCTGATTAGGGGGCAATTACAGAGTTTTATTGCCCATCAACATATTTAGCTAGTGCTAGAAGACAAACCATAAGCTTAAATTCTGCTTTCTTCCTGATTGGTGGTTGTTAGAAAGTGAAGTGCTATGGGCAGGCTTGTAACCTGGAGGCACAGATTTGTTGAAAAGTAACCTGGAAACCAGTGCTAGACACCAGCTTGTTGAGAGTAACCTGGAAACTTTTGCTAAGTGCTGGCTTGTTTGGTGTGGGAAGCAATGGCAAGGCCTAACTCTTGGCAAACACTTACTCTTGGCTCTCCTATCTACTATTCTTCTTTCTGCTTACCTTCCATGATTCACTTGCTGCATTTTCAGTTCTCAGAACTTCAAACAAGGCCTCATAGCAGCCACCTTAGTAACCCTTCCTCCTGATCTCTAGATTTAGCAAACATCTTGCTAGATAGATGTTTTTAGAACCCCTGGTAACGGCAAGGCTTTGTAAGTATAATATGGTTGGACCCCAGCTTCCTTCACCTGCAAAGCTCCTTTCCCTTCCTGCCCCTCCCTATATCCTGTTTTCAGAATATATAACCTGTGTGAACAATAAAAATTTTGCCAGCTTGATCAGACTTCTTGACTTGCTGTGCCTCCTTATTTTCTCACACATCTCAGTCCTCTCCACAGTGTCTATGGGTCTCACTTGATTGTCCAGCTGGACTGGACAGTTAGGTAATTCAAATTCAATCTTAGGTCAGGTTCTTTAAGATGAAGTCTGAAGCCAAGATATCTGGTCTCTTGGTATGAAGGCTTTGCAATGCTGGCTCCTATGTTCCAAGAGTTACAAATAGGAGATGTCCCAACTCTTGATGTTGGCAAATAAAAACTTATCATTTGCCCATTTGTGACACAGACCCATGAACCTTGTCTGACATCCCTGAAACAAAAGCAATACACTCAAAACATCTAAATCTGGGACTATTTAAGAAGCATTAAAAGCAGAACTTCCAGATTATCACAGCCTTCATCAGGCTCCTCCTGTGGATCAACTGAGGTGCCATAAAAACTCTAATTATGAACCTATTTTATGATGAATAAATATCGATCAAAACATCTAAATCATATTTTGATTGTGCAAGAAAGAAGTATATTTGAATACAAACCATTCAAATTGCAAAGAGAAATAACTAACTGAATCAACAATTTATTGAAATGACCTCTGCATACTGACTAAAACTCATTAAACACACACACACATATATTGATATACAGAATCCAATTTTAAGTATGTTGTGAATTTTCTAGAACTGTGTTTTAAGTATTTAAATGAAATATATTTAAAATTGCATTGCCCTACTTAATTAAAAGAAGGTAAAAATGACATGAGTGAAGTCCTTATTTTGAAGTAACATTATTGATAGCTATTGTGGTTTACATGTATAATCTACTAAAAAGTTTCTTTTGTTGAAGGCTTCATCCCAGATTACCAATGTATAGATGTGAGATTTTTTGATATATTATTGTCTCATGAGGATAAGTAACAAGTGTTTCTTTTACATAAGTCATGAATCTACAGAAACGGTTTCTTAGCAAGCTGTCATCTATTAGTGGAGTTCGAGTTCCCTGTTAAGTTTTGTTCACTTGAAACAGTCCCACTACAGGGTTAGGGCTTTATTTTCTACCTCAAAATCCACATGTATCATCCTGTCATATGGTAGAGTAATGGGAATGTATAACCCACTTGAATCTCGTATATTAACTCTTTGTTAAGATAATTACTTTTATAATCACAGAATGGAGTTTATTTGTTTATGATTCACGAATCATATCATCCCCAAATTTGATTTCTGTTCAAGAAATAGTGCTTGCTTATTTATAACTATATGTATTATTGAATGCTCATTTATACTATAGGCTTTCTGACACCAAAATTTACAATCTATCTCATTATTTTTGGTTGATCTTGAGAGAAAAATTAGTGAGATTGTTTATTCAGAGGACTTCAAAATGTTGTGAGAATGAAGAAGTGGAGATTACAGAAAAACATATGAGCGATTCTTCTCCAAAGCAAATCTTCCTTTGATTGTGCCTTCTAACTGAATATTTCTTTACATGTTGAAAAATGCACTTAAAATAGACAGAAACTGAAATTATGATACTCTGCATATTTTAAGTGTGTAACAGTCACCAAAATATAAAATAATTAAGAAACAAAAAGCAATGACACACCTCGTATACTTTGGGGTAATATATGATTATATACAAACTAGACAAACAAAAAATTCATTAAAATAAACACATCAACAAACATATAGAGCAATATGATTTTTTAAGATTGGTGGATTGACAGTAAAGAAATTTTAACTGGCATACTATAACCTGAGCTTGAAAATAAATACAGTAGGTATACTGGAGGTTTCCAATTTTGACAGAATTATTTCAAACATTGGACAGGGGGAAAGCTAGAACTAAGCCTGAGTTTTTCACTTGACAGGCAGTACAAAAGTAAGTATGGTCTTTAGTCTGTATGCTTAGTGCAGAATAGAAATCCTAGTAGATTTATACAATTACATTATCATTTTTATGAATAAATATAATATATAAATCCATATACTTTGCATAAAATATGCAGAGTTTGGAAGAAGAGCAAAATAGCTCTGTGTATGACAAACTAAAGGAATTGAGATTCAATAAAGAATTACTTACTTGAGATCAAACATTGTTTTCTACATGTTATTCTGTGCTGAAAAGTATGTACAATGCTCTTTGTTGACTGGATTTACACGGTATCATTTAATAATTGCTGTTTATTCTAAACTCTTAGCTTAGCGAGCAGTAAAATAATAACAACTCTTTTTCTCCTTCCATTTCCTCCCTCCAACACCCTTATCAGGCATGCTCCCTTCAACCCCTCTCATGCTCACAAAAGTAAAGTAGGTAGCCTTTGATTATGGTTACATTCTCATGTATATGTATGTATAAATATTTAAATAACATCACCTGAGAACACTTTTGTTGTTTGTATATTTATGGTTTCAGGCCTAACTGCACTGTACTGGATAAACAGTAAGGGAGCTTGATTCTGGGAGATGTTAATTTTACTTCTCCCATCAGTGATGTGTTGCCTGTAGTTCTTTTTTGATGGTATGAACCCCATGACACTTTCTGCCTTGCACATTAACATGTTCATTGGTATTTCCACTGTTCTAGTCCAGTTTACCTGTTTCTTAATGTATTCTGTAGCACATTGATATTTATACTCCATTTCCCTCTCAAAATTCATTCTTTTAGAAGACTGATATTTTCAAATAAACAATATTCTGTTGCTTTCTCTGTCCTAAGACATTCTTGTTCATTCTCATCTTGTTATGTAACAAAAGCAGCAAAATTACATATTTAAGAATAAAGTTTATTTTGTTGCTCCAACACTGGAGAGATAGACATGATTTTCCCTTTATTTTTTGATTAAAAACATTAAAAATGTTGCTCCTAGCATCTACATGAATACTGAAAATAGACTATTTAGCTAGATTAACATACTGAAAGTTTTTCTGCTGCTTTTAAGCTGTGTCTTTAAATCAGTCATTCAACAGCTCAATTCTCAATTTTTGTCTGTGCTAACTGGTCCATATACATTGAGTTATCTGACAACTAAAGAAGTACCCTGCATTCTTTATGAAGAACAGTCACTGCAATGGTCTTTACATACTGAATATTCAAGATGCTGTCATAGAAATAACCAAAGGGCATCTTCAAAGTTCATTAATCTCCTGTTCTTTGAACCAGTTTTAGTGTCTTTGCATTCCTATCTATAACTGGTCTTATACAGATCTTTCCAACTCATACTCTTCTCATACGTCACTTCCTGACTGGTTTCTTCAGTGCCTAGTGCCTAATTAATATCTTAGTCATTTTTCATTTAAGTGATTATAATTCTCTATTTTGAACTCATATATATATATATATATATATATGATCTTATATATAAATTCATATATATATATATGTGTGTGTATGTTTTTTGGAATATAAGATATAAGAACATATTCATTAGAACACATATTTATTTTAAGACCATATCTTGCCCAGAGCAATTTTCCATTTGATTAGTAAATGTTTTAAAGTTAGGCTTATATGAAATCTCTTTAATAAAACATATGTGTGAATCATAAAAGTATCACACAAAAATGAACAAAAGGTTAGATCATAATTTGAATTATAATATAAGGAAGATATTTGAATTCCCTGGTGTCAAATGATGTAAATGAGCACATGAACAGTGAAAGGAATGGTTGGTATTGATTAATTTATGCAGGTCGCGGTGGCTCATGCCTGTAGTTCCAGCTACTTTGGAAGGCTGAGTCCAGGAGTTCTGGGCTGGAGTGTACTATGCCAATCGGGTGTCCAAACTAAGTTTGGAGCCAATATGGTGACCTCCCGGGAGTAGGGGGACCACCAGGTTGCCTAAGGAGGGCTGACCCATCCCAGGAAGGAGGTTAAGTTACATACACAAATATGTAAATATTGCAAACATATAAATATCAACAGGATGAAACTGATCTGTTAATGAAAAATAAAGAAGGATTATAATGTACAGATCCAAGAAACCATTTCCTAAAATCAGAATATTTCATGATGTTGCATAAGAACCTATAAAAATATCACAGTGGAAAAATTTGAGGGATTTGTCTAATATCAAGATGCAAGGTATTCTTTAACACTATCAAAAACAAAATTGTATGCATAGCTACAGTGATGAGTAGAGACCCAGCATCCGTAATGATAATGTTTTCAGATGCTTTAATTTGCATCAGTTTTGAGATGTGCGGATGACATGGAAAATCAAGCAGGAAACAGCCCTCTGTCTTTACAAACTGTAAGTGAGAAAAGTGGAATTTTTTATTTAAAAGCCTCACTTTTTTATATAAATGCCACTTATTTGTCTGTTGTAGTTGTTGTCTCCAAAGGCTTACTGTTTCTGTCTGTTAATTGATTCCAAGACCTGGAATCTTCTAACCATCATACAATCTGTTGGAGTTAAGGAATCTCCTTACAAACCATATGAACACTGATTTCAGTTAGGCAGGGATAGTTTATTGATCATACAGCCCAGGACTGGTCGACCAGTGCCATGGTACAGGTTGGGAAAATGAACCATGACATTGAGTTAAGATTTTGCAGGATTTTTAAGACTCAAATCCATAAACGTCTGTGCCAAGTCTTCATTTATGTCTAGCTTGTTCTCTCTCTGCAACCTGTATCTGTACAACTGTCCTGATAAAGTGGCCTCCTGTCCCTTTTTCTTTGTGTTGGTTTCTCTTCCACAAACTGTTTTTTCTCTGACTTCTTGCAATAGTTGGGAATATCCTAATCTGTCAATTTTTTCTCTGATTCATCACTTTGTCTACTACTCAATTAAACATCACATTCAAACATGATTGCTTCCCTCTGCAAACTAATTTTACCTTCATTGCTTGGGGTTAAAGGTGCGTACTAAGGGTATGTCTCTATTCCTGCTTCAGGGCTTAAAAATTGTGTGCTGTGTGCCAAGGGCTGATCCACACCAAAACTAGAATAGCATGTTTCAGTAAATAAAACATTCTCAGACTTCACAGTGTGATCAAATATGCTGAAACATTTTTACTTGACTAAATAAATCATATAAGTTGTATATAGATAAAGTTTTCTTTAAATGCAATAATAGAAAAAATTTCTAGAAACATCAGTGTGTACTGCTTTCCTGGAAAAATCCACAGAGAAACATGTATGATCATTTCTATCATATCAGTTTACTCATGTGCATATGCATTCATGTAATAATTCTGGAAATGCCAGGAGAATGCATACTCAGTTCAATAAATATAACTAAGAATTAAAATAATAAATATTGTTTTTTCATATTATATTTCATGTGTTATATGTATCTTTTCATATAAGTACATTTTTATTTGGCATTCTTAAAAGAGCTTGAAGTTATATAAATATTGTCAGGGAATAGCCATCCAGGAAGATCTATTAATATATTTTAAAGTTATTTACCAAGCACAGTGAATTTGTTCTATTTGTTAAATCACCTGTAGCAAATTCCAAGATAGATCATTAAAAATAGGTGTATCTTGCCTCAAGATGGTCATAATTACTATATAAGTATATGAAATGAAACAAACTAGCCTTGAACAAAATTGATGTCTCAAAGACACTAAAACAATTACTTTTAATGTTGTAATATCTCATATCAAAATATCCACGTGGTGTTCAATTATTAGTACTCATATCATTGTTATTATTATTTTACTTAAAATAACAGACAGTTCTACAACTACTGAGGAAATAAATTCTTTGTTTCTACATCATTGACAAGTCACAAAGATCATTTGTTTTTAATATTTGAAGAAAAATTTAAAAAAATAAGTACCAGGATTTGAAAACTATCAGTGAGTAAAGGGCTTGCTACATGAATGGGAGGAACTGAATTTGGATCTGATGCTCTTATTAATGGTGGATGCTTCTGTAATCTCAAAGGCAAAAGGACAAGATGGAAATTAGAGACAAAAGAATTGTCCGTAGCTTGTGGCAGGGTTTTTTGGGATAATATCACAATACCAAGGGACCCTATTTCAAGAATAACACATGGCAAGACCAGTACCAGAGATTGTCCTCTGACCTCTAGATTTGTACCACAGGATACATACACTTACAGACACATAGACATAAGCGTTTCATGTCAATATACACGTCCTACATATACAGAGAAATAAATAAACACACAAAAGGCCTTTAAAAAAACATTTATTTCATTAAAGCTTTGAGAAAATATGCATAACATGAAAAAACCCAAAAACCAACAATAATAGTGAATACTTTTCACTTTTACCTGTGAATGTATTTATGTATAAGTATGCTTCATTGTATCTCGAGGAACTGTGTAGAGAGAAGTATGTTATCTACAAAAATATCACAAAACCTAATGTCTTCTACAACCTAAACTGAAACAGATATAGTAAACTGCTCACACAAATAAATGTGTGTGATTAAATATAAATTAATAAAATTGAGGATTAATATTTTTTAAAAAACTGATAAAAATCAATATAAAAGTTTTTAATCTTCTCTTGTATCCAAGAATACCTAAAAGGAATGACATCTTCTAAATTGAAGTTTTATAGGTAATTATCTGGGCTTTATAGCACATGACTTTAATCTCAGCATTTGGGGGCCAATGCAGGCAGATATGAGATTAAGGCCAGCAAGATCTACTTAAAAAGTTTCAGGACACAAGGGTTACACAGAGAAATGCTATCTTGAAAAATTAAAATAAAATAAATGATTATAGAAATGCCTCATCAATAGTCCAGCACATTTCAGTCATTATTTGTTGTGAAAAATGTTTAATTTCCTATGGCCTAAATATGTAGCACAGCAGTAGAGCATTTGTCTAGAATTTTTATGAGTCTGTGTTTGATCCCCAGCAGCACAAAATATGGAGTTGGTGCTGTTAAGATGATGTCACTTGGGCTGTAGCAATGGCTCAGCCCATAAGTGCAGTGACTGTTCTTCCAGAGAACTAGGCTGTGGCCTTTAGCACCCAAGGAGCAGCTAAGAAATTTTTGTGACTCTACTTTCAGGGTAGATACTCCTACTGGTATCCATGGGAATTGTACAAAGGATGTATGTATACATGCATGCAAATAAAACACTCATACACAGAAAATAAATATTAATATGTTTCAAAGACACATCTCTGAAATTAGCTTTTATGATAGGTTGCCTTCAGAGGAATCATTAGCCAGTTATTCTTATCTGGTAAACAGGACTATAAATCTCCCACTTTTTCCTCTAATTTTTCTGTATTTCAGAACAAATTAGAAAATAAATAGACAATGGAAGGTGGATTTATTTTTAGTTCACATGTTTAGCATGTGTGTTGGGGTGATGGTGATAAGGTCTTCCTCGTTGTGCCTGTGTGCATCTGCCTATTTACAGAATGCCAGGAGCAAGACTGGACCATCTGTAGTTTTAACCGTGATGGTAGTTCATGATCTTTATTGGGTAGAAGGAGGCCCAGGTTAAAGGTTGCCTCTTCTCTTTGTTATGGACAGATTGCCACTTAGTGTCAATGGAGTCATAAATTTTTTTTTTATTTTTTGAAATATAAAAATTCCAGGGATTAATTTGTTTGTTTTATTTAAGAGCTTTGCTATTTTTGTTTTTGTTTGTTTGTTCTCCTGCTCTTTCTTGGCCTGCCTGCATATTTCTCCCTTGGACTATTCTCTTTAAAGCTGGAGAGTATAAGTTTTTTGTATCTTTTTTTTTTTTTTGAGGTTCCATCAACTGTTTGCATATTTGTCAACTGAGAAAATCTCAAGTACCATAGAGTGAATGTATAATCACCTAGTCAAGAGGTACATATGTCATTTAGAGTATCTCTTTTTTTTCTAGCTCATCTCTGTAGGATTATAGTAGTATCATCAGATAAGTAAAAATAGTGTGCTATGTTTTTACTGTATTTTAAAACATTAACAATTTTTGTCTACCTTCTTAACCTTTTTATTTCTTTTATCTCCCAGTTTTATTCTTCCTGTCTCTGCCTCTGCTTCTGCCTGCCTCTCTCTCTCTCTCTCTCTCTCTCTCTCTCTCTCTCTCTCTCTCTCTCTCTCTCTCTCTCTGTGAATGTAGTGCATTTGCATGTGTGTGAACTGAAGAATTCTTCTGTGTATGTCTTCTTATCAATGTATTTAATCTCCTTGAAAAACTCTATTTCACTTAAAATCTATTGGTGAGGCACATAAATCATCATATACCTTAAAATACTTTCTCTTTTGTATTCCACATGCATTTCCAATTACATCGTCTCCAAAAGAAAACTCCAATCCACTCCTGATACAAAGCTCAGCTCCTGTCATACATGAATGAGACTGGAAAGTCAACTCCCTAAATAACAAACCTTACTCTTTTAAGTTTTATTATGATCTTAAATGAATAAGCAACCAAGTAGCACTAGTAAAGCAAAATAGGTTTGTGGTAACTTGCCAGAGTTCTCTCTTTATACTTTCTCATCTCCTAACAGGTTATCTTTCCTTGACTTTAAATGCTGCTTGCAGGTTAGTTCATAAGGTAAGAGATCTGGTGGATTATCAAATCTCTTTATTGATTAACAAGGTTATTGTGGTGCATGGGGACTAGAGTGGTTCATATGCCATACATCAGAGATTGCAGAACGAACGTCCTGTTAGTACTACAAGACCAAAAATATTTCACTGTGAGATTTCTATAGAAATGTCTCTGCCTGGCAAAGATAATTAGTTCACTTACAGAGCAAGCTGTGTGCTTTCCCTTGGGAGCATCGCCTACGGAAATGCCTTTATCTCAGCCCTGCTGCTTAGCTGTTGTTCTCCACAGAGAGAAGGGATGTAAATTCTGTGAGCTGTGCACATTTTCACACATCTATGGAATTCTCAAGAAGTCTAATCAATGCAGAGAAAATATTTTGGCACTTACATGTTTGAATTTTTGAAGATTAAGGAATAATTCCTCACTTTCTTATTTTCACTTCTGTGTATCTAAAAGAATGAAAATTTTTACCTAAAAGTGTTCTACTGTGAACTGTTCTTTCCAGGACTTTTCATTGTACCTATTTTCTGCTTTTTTTATTTGAAATTGCAGACATATGTAATATTCATTGATTTATGTAAAAATATTACAAACAATTGAGCCTTCAAGGTGAGTTTTAAAGTTTTCCACACTTTTATGATCTTTAAAATTAATTTATACTTCTTATTATGTTTACTCATGGTGCAGTGTAAATGTTGTCATGTGTCCATGGATTGACTTGGCTATTGATAGCCTGTATTTGTTTTATGTAAATTTGTTTTTTACTATTAAGTAAAGTTATATGAAGATATCCATTAGACAATAGAAGAAAGTTAATTTTATTTATTATTGAAACTACAATTCACTAAAGGGTCTATCTTCTCCTGTGACATTTGATAGTATTCAAATTTAACTTAGACATTATTGTTATTATAAAACACCAATCATATTTAAATGTTGAGACATGAAATAATTAACTTTTGTATTTTAATGGTCCTATTCCTTTTTATTTATATATTATAGGAATATAGTTTTCTGGGAAGATTTTAAAAATGAAATTGATCTGGTATCTCAATTAAGAACTGATATGTAAATAAGTTGATCAAGGAAACAAATATTAATAACCAATTTTCCATGAATGTTATTTTTGAAATATGCCACTTATCTGTAAAGAATATCAAAGAATTTTCAAAATCATGTATTAATTTTCATTTGCCTTTCTGAACTGCGCTACACAAAAGTGTGCAAGATATCTTTGAATAATTAAAAGAATACCACTGCCTTTTAATTTATATGATTTATTCTAAGTTTTGTCTTCTATTATGATCTTTAATTTCATCATCACTTAAGAGTAGTATTTTTCATTATTTCCACAATGACACTGAAACTCCTTTGATTATATTGTATGTTAGTTAATATTTTTATTGCTTATTAAGGAATTTCACTTCATGAACCCTGATCAAATGCAGTTTGCAGTTCTTCAAGGTACCCGTAACACTTAAAACCTTCCTCTCTCCATCCAAAAAAAAAAAAAAAAAAAAAAGTCCAAGTGGAGTTGTCCATACATATATTCATTAGAGCAGGATCAAACACCTACTGGCCATGTTCATAACGAAAACCATGCCCATCCCAACCTGTACCCCTGCCAGGAACCATCAACTGTGGAGAGATACACTGATACACTTTAGCATCCCTGTCACAGTTTTTAAGTGTTCTCTTCAATGCCATCCTATCTAGGCTGTTATTTTCTTACATTGTTTCTTTTTGGGGGGTATGGGTAGGGTGGTAGGGGAATTGGAATGGGTTGTCACAGAATCCTTCTATGTCCCCTTCCTTATTAATGCATCTGCACTCATCAATTTCACAGCAAAAGGAGCTTCCTTACTTGTTACAGTCAGCAGTATTTCACTGGGTTCTTGATTACAACATGGAATACAGACATCCATATAGTCTTCAGAGTCACCATGTGCCATGAATATTAACACAGTCCTCTGCAGTATTACAAGTCAAGGCCATCAAGATGGCTTCAGGTATCATTATAGACCACTCATGTCAACATGGCTCCCAGTAACAGCATGGTCCGCAGATATCAGTGTGTCTTCAGTTAGTAGTACCAACCATAGGCATCTGCATGACCTTTTGCAGGCTAAAATTTTTCAAAACCTACTTTAATAAGGCCCTTAACTGCTTCAACCTCCCTTCTAGCCCACCACCCATCAAAGGTAATGGAAAAGAAAGATTAATAGGGAACAAGGATTGTGAAGAATTTTAGAAATTGTTCTTTGGGGCTATTTCAATCTATATTGTCAGCATTCCAGTCCACTAATAAAAACCAACACCAATCAGCGGCTTGAGTCCAGTTCTCCCACCAATCACCACTCACAAATCAGCAATTGCCATTTGATCCAGAAGAAACCTCGAGGCTCTGCCAATCAACCCCAGCCCACAGATGCAGCAAGAGGCAGTCAGAACACCCCTAAAAGTTCTTTCAGAAATTCTGATTATGAAATCATGAGAATCAAAAGATCAGCAAAGCCATGCAAGAAGAACTGATTCCAGAGCATATTCAGTGAAGACTAGTGAGACAGAGCAAGGCAAACCAAGGCTAGAGCCTCTTCCCACTGCCTGTAGGGTCACATTTATATTCTTTGTAAACAGTACGCATTCTTTCATGTGTCTGTTTTAGCAAAAGTTCTTTTCACATGTCTGCTTCAACAAAACATCCCCTCATAAGATAGTTTCCAGGAAAAAAATATCATATGACACAATTGACTCTCGAATGACGCTAAAAATTCCCACTTCAACCTTTGTTCTTAATGTGGGACATGAACAACAAGGGGTCATGGCTGTGACATCTGTCAAGCATTGACCATCAGGGTTGATTCAGATGATTTAACTGGATAGGTGGCCATCCTTTGCCTTTGTCACCACACCATATGCATTGCTCCCAAAGTTGCTCTCAGTTGAAAAAGAATGTCTTCCCAGAGAAGAGGGTGGCTAATCATAGAGCTGCTAGACTAGATCTCAAAGTCCATGTTACTTTATCTTAGTGTTGACTAATACAAAATGGTGACACTAGTCGCTTATCCAGTCCATAAGTTGAAAGGAAAATATTGTATACAAGTAAAGTACTCCTGTGGAATTGTGCTGAATTCCATTAAATTTTTACGATAAATCATTACAAAGGAGATGTGTGCAAACATTTTTCTAGATTTATGTTATTTAACATAGCATTAAGTAAGATTATTTTTCAAAATGACAAGAAAGTTACATTGTTATTCTTTACCAACCTAAATGTGAATTAATTTAAATTTTTTCTTCTAGGGGCTATGGAGTTGTCTCAGTGGTTAGAGCATGTGCTGGCTTTGCAGGGGACCCAAGTTTTGTTCCTAGAATAAATTTCTGTGGTTCACATGATGTCTGTCTTCTGAGTAACTTAAAATTGCCTGTTTTGAAATGATAATCATATCTACTAAATGCATCAACAGGTCTAGATTAGTATTTGATCAATATCCTGGTCATTGGAACCTAGCCATTGATAACTGCCAGTTGTTTCTTAGTACACATTTTCCCTTGATTTTTCTTTTATTGTTACAGTTGTTCATGGATTGGCTTGATAAGGAAATACTTTCCAAGCATTGACTCAACCCCCTTCACCTAGAATCATAGAGGAGACCAAGAAGTTTTGAGACAAGCTAAAATTTCAGGAGGTGTATAATAATAATAATACTTCATTCTTAATTGATGCATGATTCTGGAAAGAATAGCAACTTCTGTTTTAATAGTTATACAGTCAATGATGATCAAAGGCCAAAAGAAAATACTTTTAAAGAAAACGATGTGTAGTAAAGTCAGGCTGCAGCCACATCTCATATTTAATCATCATTCCAATCAAATACCATAGATCCTTTGGTTTCACTATAAACTGTCATAGAAAAGAAGACTGCCAAAGTAAAAAAAAAAAAAAAAAAAAAAACACAGACCTGAACCACTGGCAGTAAATAAATGAACTACTCATTGCGATTAATTTCATATAAGTGTATTGAATAATGTTCTCATTTTTAACATTCCATACAATAAATATTGATCATTTTTTCTTCTATCTAATTCCTCTCAGATCTTCATTACCCTCTCTGCCCAATTTTATTTTCTCTGTTTCTCTATGTGTCTCTCTATGTATGCATATATCCTTTGAACTACACATTTGGGTTCAATTAGTTCAGCTTTTCCTATATAAGATGCTACTTTTTGGAGTAGATGACACTGACTGTATTTGTTTAAATTTAGATACTTGTGCTGGACATGTTGATATATGCCTTTTAAACAAGTGCTCAGTAGGCAAAGGCAGTCAGAATCCTCTGAGTTTGAAACAAATGTGATCTATATAGTGACGTTCAGATCAGCTAAGGCTACATAGTGAGTTCCTGTCCCAAAGTAACAAAAGAAACAATTATCAACAATAAAATCCTATTTGAAAATTTACATCACACCTACTACACTTCCAGGCAACGTTCCAGTACATTTTACACTTAATTTTAAGCACTATTTTCCCAAACACAACAATGGTTTCCTATAAGATATTTACTCTATTTGTCAGGCTGTTTATTCAAGATTAAGAACTGTGAGGATTAGAATTATTTGGTTTTGTTTTATGTTCATTGTTTTTTATTTTGTTTTACTTTTTTTTTATTTTTAGTGAAACCACGGCCCAACAAAACCTTATATTTGGTAGAAAAATTAGATATCACATAATAAGAACAGATAGTATGGAAAGAATCCAAAACTTTAATGTAAGTATGTATTATATTCACACACACACACACACACACACACACACACACACACACACAAACACACAAACACACACATACACTGAGTGAGAGAGAGATAGAGAGGCAGAGAGACAGAGAGAAAATGAGAAAGTGTTTGATAATGTCTGTAAATACCCAGAGTATAAGAAAATACTTTAGCATGTCTGAAGAAAAAAGCACTGTATCAGTATGTTTTTCACCTGAGAATCAGAAGCATGTGATCTAGAAATAGGATATGTACACATATAAAATCTCAGTATGATTATGTATTTGTGACTTAAAAGAATGCCAGAGTTAGAATTTGCTTCAAAATGTATCCAAATAGCCAAATAAATCACACACACACATATGTGTGTGTGTGTGTGTGTGTGTGTGTGTGTATGTGTGTTTGTGTGTGTGTGTATTTGTATATAAAGTGTATGTTTATTTTTGTTTTAAAATTGTTTGTTTTTCAAAAAAACAGGATAGTAACCCTTTAATCTTAAAACTTTGTAACTAGATACATTTGAGCCAGACAAATTTGTTGATTACTGTCTAATTTGTGATAATTGGGGTTGTTTTCTTTACTTTCACACCATAGTCTTATGTTCTGTCATGTTTCCCTGAAAATTGCCTGAGACTGTGGAGAAAAATATGTGGTCTTCATCTGAGATGACAGGGAAGTTTGATTTAAAGCCTAAGCCACTTTCTGGTTAGAACTTTAATTGGGAGTCTTGTACAAAACTAGAAGGTAACGTGAAATGAAAATAAATTCTGTAATTACAAACTGAGGCACCATAGAATTAGAAGACAATAGGAAAAGTGGTTGAAGCAGTAGGAAAATGTACACTTCTATTTAGAAATACTATAATGTCAAATTAATGATAACCTTAATTTTGTAACTTAATTTGTATGTAGTGTATTAATACATAAAGGAGAACAGAATTAAAATAAATTGGAGTACAAATTTTTTATTAAGCTATTTCTTCTCTCAAACAATTTTCTTTGACCTCAGGAGAAACTATTTTAAATATCTCACTATTAATATCATATCTTAAGCAAATATTTTCAAAGTAAAAGTTAACATTTTAATGTTTCTTGTGCAAATATTAAGCCTCATCAATATCATTTATGAATACTTTACTCTTCTATCTAGTCATGTGCATCTTATTTCAATTATATGTACATATGAAATCTATGTATTTTCTATTCTTATGCGATAGCATTCATAAATATACTCTTGAAATTAGAAAATAAAATTTAAAGTAAATAACATGATCCTTAGGTTAACTACAATATTGATGTGTTCTGTAATAGGAAAATAGGAAGTGATACTATTTACTATTGACAATCTACAAAGTAGATTTTTCAAGCCTATATATATAGAGAAAGTACAATGTAGAAAGTACAATGGATGGTTTATTTTATAGTCCTCCAAGATAAACTTATTTCCACATAAATGAAATGTTTATTGTGCAAAATCAACTGTGTAATTTCCATTACTGGTAGACCCAACAAAATCCTTTTGGTGATTTTTTTTTTAATATAATTTGTGGAGAGAACTTCATGTTAGAAATGTGAAAATAAAGTGTCTATAATAATAAATAATTGTAGAAAGCAAAAAATTTATTTAAAAAAATGAATGTTTGAAAATAAATGTAAGTTAGTGCTAGAACACCTAACATTTGGGGGCTTCTAATTTAATTTCTAGAACTATGTCCAACTTTGTTAAAACATCATGTGAGAAGTTATAATTCCCCAAAGTTAGTTTAGAAAGATGAAGATTTGATCTCTGGTTGAAAGTAACTGATATCTGTTTCCAGGGAATTTTGAGATGTTATCTCCTGAGAATCTACCATATAAGCTAAACTTGATACCCAGGTATATAATACAATGAAGACACTGAGGCTACAGTCTACAGATTATGAGAAATCAAAGTGTTTGTAGTATAAAAGTAAATTAAAACTACTTGGGCACACAATGACACATAAATGAGGGAGATTCAACTCAGTGGCTCACAAAGCAAAAAGGCTTGAGTATGAGAAAGGACCTAGTACAGATGAGAGGGTTTAGAAGCAAGGATATTAGGATAACAGGGTGGGAGCAACACCATTTAGGAATCATTGTATATATACACAATATTGTCAAGTAATAAATGTAAAGGAAACAAGAAAGGAAAAAATATAAATTTGCATATAAAATGAATATTGAACTGTCTGAATATTCAGCATATATATAGGATATATATATATATAATATATATAGCATATAATATAGGAAGATTTTACTGCAATTTACTACTATCTGAAATAGAAGAGGGTTCAACCCTCTTTTATTTACCTATGGTGAACATGAGTGGAATGGAAAGAAAAAATATTGTGAATAATTCTGTGACTATTCAGTTGATAAAGGGCATGGACAATTCTTTAGGGGCAATATGTAAGAAAACACACAAGAAAAAGTAGATTGTGTAATGACATTTTGTTGATTAAGTAAAATAAAAAATAATTTAATTAATTAATAAAGAACTAAATCCTTATTATTAGTTTATCAGTGAGTTTTATTAAATGATTGCAGTTTTTACAAAACTATTTCTAAATGCAAAATTAAAATAACATTTTATATTGTTCTGTGCTGTATTTTCCTAATCCTAAAAGCAGTCTCAATTATTACATAAAATGATAATCACAGACATATCTCTACTTAACATAGGTGCAAGATCTTCATTTTACCCTATTTTTCCTTTCTTATTGAAAATTAATTATTTTCATATAATATATTTTGACCCCAGTTTTCCCCTAACACTACCTTGTTTTTACTCACTTCATTCTTTCAACTCGATGACTTTTAATCTTTTTAGAGACAAATAGAAAAACAAATGTAAAAGAAAAAGCACAAGAAATTTACACATATCACTAAAAGCACAAAATCAGAAGCCATAATATATAATCAAAAGTCTAGTAATATAAAAATTTCTTCAACCAAGTGATAGGAGACGCGTCAACAAAGGTATGCTACGTGGTGTTGAGAATATAGTGCTGGGCATGTGCCTGTCGTTAAGTTTGTTAAACATAACCAGTGAGACAGGATTGGATAAAATGAACATTGCTTTTTTAAGAGGATGTCTTTTGAAGTTAGGTTTTTTGTTTGTTTGTTTGTTTGTTTGTTTGTTTGTTTTTGACTCAGTGGTTAAGGAAGGAGAGATCTTATCTACTTCATTCTTTTAGTGTTAGGACCCCAACTGGCTTGAACCTATGGAGTTCCTGAACATGCTCCACAGTCCCTATGAGTTTATCTGTCAGCCCTGTAGTATCTAAAAGACACTGTTCCTATACACTGAAGTGGAAGCTTCTCTGATGATGGCTGAGGGAGCCACTCATCTATGATGAGAACAGAATATCCTTAGGAGTCATTTTCCTAAATTCTCTTAGAAAATAAATAATATTTGGTTTTTCTCTAGGCACGTGTCTTATATAAACTCAAGTTCCTGGCCATTTGAACAGTTTCAGCTATGGGTTTCCTCTCACGGAATGGCCCTTAAATATAACCAGAGAGTGTTGAGTTACTCCTAAAATGGTTGTGACATTATTGTTGCAGCATATAATTCAGGTTTGTCACCTTTGTAGATAGCAGAGTTTGTAGCTGGTGGCAACATGTAGGGTACCTTGCAATGGACACTAGTTAGCAGAGGTGAAAGCTCTAATTAGGTATCAGCCAGACTCATCCATGTATGTTGGTAGTTTAGTCCCTGGAAGCTCTTTGGGGGTGGGGGGTGTCTTGTTAGTTGATATTGTTCTTCCTCCTATGGAGTTGCTGTCATCTTCAGTTCCTTCATTCCTTTCTCTAAGTCATCCATTGGATTCCCCAGGCTCAGTCCTATGGTTGACTATGAGTATCTGCATTATTAATCAGGTGCTGGCAGAGCCTCTCAGGGACAGCTATGTCAGGCTCCTCTCTGCAAGCACTTCTGTGCATCAGCAGTAGTGTAGCCGCCAGCAGCTATGGGAACCGGGTTCACCTGAGAGGAGGGCTGGGAATGAAAGAGGAATGGAGGGTGAGAGAAGCATGGGGCCAAGACAACTTATTCTGATCAAGGCCTGAAGTTTAATATTTTGCTTTCACATATAAAGGGGAAGCCCCACTCCCCAGAGTCTCTTCTCCAGTGGCTGGGTGAGTGGATAGCAGCCTAAAAGTGTCAAGACAAGCTCAGCAAGAGGTCCATTCTTCTTAGCTCAGGAGCAGACTGCAGGTCATCAAGGCCTGCAATGCAATGCCTCCCAAGTCCTATTGGTTTGGTCTACTGTGGTAAATGACTCACAGGCCTGCTGAAGCCTGTGGGGGAAGGGCACACAGTAGTGTCTGGGTTTGGTAATTGCAGATGGGATGGATCCCTAGGTGGGGCATTCTCTGGATAGTCTTCCCTTTAGTCTCTGCTCCATTTTTTGTCCATGCATTTTCTTTAGACAGGAACAATTCTGGATTAAAAATTTTGAGATGGGTAGGTGGCACCATCCCTCAAGTTGGGGTCATGCCTATCTACTGGAGCTGGTGTCTACAAGTTCTATTTCTATTTTGTTGGGTATTTTGGCTAAATCATCCCAGTTGGGTCCTGGGAACTGCTCCCTTCCCTAGCATCTGGGACTTTCCAGTGACTTTCCCGGAACCCCCAGCCCCTGACACTGCTACATATTTCTATTTATTTTTCTGATCCTCTGAACCAGCATAGTGGAATACTAGAGGGGTAAGGCAGGAGTGGGCGGGTAGGTGGAGGAGAACCCTCTTAAAGACAAAGGGGAGCGGATGAGATGGGGGTTTGTGGAGGGGAGACTGGGAAGGGAATAACATTTAAAATGTAAATACAAGAAATAACTAGAGAGAGAACATCATGAACAGAGAAAAGTGTGCACACAGACATTTTGTTTTCAGCATCATGAGATTACTTTTGCCTAATTAATGGCCCCTCCTGCTATTCCCCTATAATGTGTTCTATTTTTCTTAAAAATTACTGGCCATAATATGCTTGGAACAAACAAGTGACTCACAGCAAATTGGCCTTGCTCCCAACCACATTATTCTTGTGTCATTCTGTGGTGTATCATGGTCCTTCCTGAGTATTCATATGAAATGTACAGGGCATTTCTCTTCATTGTGACATTGCCTTCTTGTAGTGAGTTTAGAGGCTTGCTGTGAAGAGCAGCAGTGTATTTTCTCCTTCCAAAGGGAACACAAGCTTCCCTGACATCCAGCCTTAGTATATGCATCATTAGCCCAGGAACATGTGGCTTAACCACATTCTAAGGGAATTCAGAATGCTCCCTCTTGCTTTGAAAACTGGTATGATTTAAATATGCTTTAGAAACCTCTCAAACACAAATAGTCTCATGTTTTTAAATTGGTTAATGGCACAATCCAAAGAAAATTAATACACTAAAGCCTATGAATTTGTTTATTAAATCTAAAACAGTCAATAGGAAAAACTAAAACTCCTTTGATTTTTTTTTCAGTTACTATATACTGAAAAGTATGTGTAGTTCTTTAGTGTGTGAAATTATTTTAATACAAAACCTAGAATATATAACATTTGACTGTGAAAAATAATTTTCATTACTTGAGGACTAATTATTCACTAAGTAAATACATAAAAATAGCTGTGTGTCACACATAGGTTTAGCTTTAAAGGATATAACAGCTAGTATTGAGAAAATTCATATATATTTATACAATTCAAATTTTACAAAGGTGAGACCCACAAGGCATCAATTTTAAGATTAATGAATGTCTTATTTGTTTGAAACTGAAGATGTATATGCCATAAAGATTAACAATTAGATGAAAATATTTCACTATCATTTACTGACTATACTTTTAATTGTTATGTATATGTGTATGTCTGTTTTTAGGTGCATACACATATGAACTCAGGTACCCACAGAGTTCTGAAGAGGGGATTGGCTCCCATGGGAGCTACAATTAGAGCCAGTTCTAAGAAACCTGACATATGACCTGGTAACCAACCTCAAATAATGTGGAAGAACAGCCTTTGCTTTTAACCATTGGGCCATCTCTCCAGCCACAAGACTGTAATTAACAAACTTAACAAAAATTACTCAAGAAAAAAAAAAAAGGGAAAAATGTAAAAAATACTTAAATGAGAGAGATTTATATTATGATATCTGAAGTGAGGCTAACCCATATAAGGGAGAGCCATGAGAAAGTTCAGAGACAGACGAATACTTACTATAGATGAGGGCCAAATAGGAAGCCTGTAATTAGAAAAGACATTTAGGAGATAAAGGAAGACAGTGGGACAGGGGCGTACATGACTGAAGAGATTTGAACTGACAGCAGATTAAGGATGAGGCTTTGACTGGCTGATGATTTATTGATAGTCCTGAGATGAAGAGTGCCCTCACCTCAGAGGGGAATTCAATAGCACCTTCTTTTGTTGAAAATAAAGTGTATATGGCAAGGACAGAAATAGCAGTGATAGTTGTCATGCCTTGCAACAAGACAAACATGATGGTGATACGTTTGCTGATAAAAGGTGCTATAGCAACTAGGGTTGGAACAAAGCATATATCTTCAACTGAATCTCTTGGGATGTCAGGTCTACACTGCATGGTATACTACAGAAAAACCTATTTGTGTGTTTTAAAATTCTGCTCAATTTTGTGCTAAAAGATAGACTATTTTTTACATAAATTATGTTGATGCACGTATAAAGTGAAAAAGTCATTATTCACCAGGCTAAGTTGAGATGTCCATAAATATATACATTTGCGTTAATAACTCAATATACCAGTTTAGGTACTGTAAGAAATATGGGTGCTCAACTTGAATAAAGGAACCTCATGAATTGAATGATAGCCAAGAAGAGATGATGCGGTGAACATTCATAGTTTCACAAACAATCATATCCTGAGGTCTGAGTTACTTCATCATTGAGATAGTAAAGATGATACAGTTAGGTGAAGTCAAAAATAGTAGCATTTCATGTAAGGCATGTGAAGAGATATAACAGATGTTATTAATCAATGTAGTCAAGTATTCTTGACAGCTACAGGAAATTGATATAAAATTTAATTTTTGCTTTTATCAAAGTTTAAAGATATAATCAATGGGTAAGTTTCCAACATTTAGATGTCAAATATTTTATAAGTATATCTTACCTGATATAGTATTGTTATTTAATACATATTGGTTTCATTGGCATATAAGTGAATTAGATGATGTTGAATTAGTTGAGATATTGGAATTTAAGGATCAGATAGTCCCAATTATATTAGAGAAGCATGAATATAAAGACAAAGTATTGTGTGATTTATACTATTCCTCATCTATTATTCATTAATTATTTCTACAAAGTGTCCACCATTTCCAATATGAAGCTCAAATTTTATTTATATCTTGCATTATTTCATAATCCCCCTCATTATTCCACCTGAAGTTTTAATCATAATCATTTTTGCTTTCTTTATGTTTTTGAAAAGCAAAACATTATATAATAGAAGGATGCATATAATCTAAACTGGCAACTTAGTTTAATTATAATTCATTGAGAACCTATTATGTGAATGAAATTTCTGACATTATTTTTCAGGGTATACAAAAGCCAACTTAGAAAAGAAAATCAAAATAAATTTTATTACTTCTGATTCTGCCTGCTTTAAAGCAATTTGCAGGGTACATATGCATAGAGAGGAGAACTTGGGTTGATAATGCCTTCTTGAGTCAGTGTAATATTTTTATGATATTAGCTATTTTCTTTTTATCATGGCAGCTTTTATTCACTTATAAATTTTGAATTCTATTTAACAAAGAACAAGTCGTATGAAGTAGAATCACTATAACTGCTGAAAGCTTCAGACATACTTAAGTGCTCAAATAATTTGAAAATTAGTATAAAATTTCTCTTTCTTTTCCTATCACAAATCTTCCTGATTTTCTTCTTTTTTCCTCCATTAATTTATTTCTTTTTTGTTAAAATATAGACCCATATTACAATATGAATTATATTCTTGATTTTGACTTGTCAGAAGAGCTATTTTCCCTTACCAAGACACACAATGAAAGCGTATATAGTCAATGTTAAGCTTTTATTATTATTTGTATGTTTTAGGTAACTAAATCTTATACTACCACATTCCAAGCCTTTTAACTCACAAACAAAAATTTTCATTATAATTATAACCACCTTGATTTTTAAAAATAATTATAGATCAATATAGTTTTTCATTTAAAAGTTTAACTTATTTTATAAATTAGTAAGATATTGGCAAACAATGCGCAGTTCAAGCTCTTCAGTGTCCTTTAGGAATGGCACATTACATTTCATATAAAACATATCATTTCTAACAGTGATTCCTTTCAGTGTTATTTGCTTCATATTTGTTTTCTATATTATCTACTGTAAGACACCATACATTACAAAATATAAAAAACAGATAAGAAATCTTATTTAAGACACATGTTCAATTATGAAATAGGAGTGAGCATGTGAATGAACCAGAGATATAGGGGAGTAGGGACAGATGTAAGAGAAAGAGAGAGAGAGAAAGAAAGAGAGAGAGAGAGAGAAGGAGGGAGCAAGAGAGAGAACATGTACAAAAATATATAAAATGGCAGTACATGTTGCCTTTAATATGAATGAATAAATGAATAAATAAATGAATAAATAAATAAATAAATAAATGATTTTTGATAGAAGCTATGGTGGCAGTTTTTTTTTAAACAATCACCAAACTATTTGACTTACATTTTATGTGCTCTTTGCTTATTTGTAAATGTTATATATGCCACACAAAATTTTGACTAAAATAAAAGACTTGTGATGACAAGCTTCTGACATTACATATGTCTTACACTTTCTGTGTTGTGTAACATTATAGTTCTGTGTAATAGAACATTTGTTACTTCTCTACTATGGTGGATGCTTTCAGAGAATTGTACTCCTCTGTTGTGTCCTAGCCTCATGTACTCATTTTCTCAGAATTTGGGAATTGTCATTAGTGTACTTTAACCATTACAATATCAATATGAATTAGCCACCCTGTGTTTCATGATACCTACTTGTGGCCTGGAATGAGACCTATGTCTTTATCTGCTAATTTTCTCATGTGACATTTCATTTTCTAACATTACCTCAAAAATATGTAATTTTTATAGGATTACTTAAAAGGAAATGTCCATTGATATTGAAGAGTAGATGATATACATAATTTTTCCCTGGATTTACAAAGCCATAACTATTATGAAAAGTTCTGCACTTCCTTCCTTACCAAATTAACTTTAATGACTGATCATATTGTATTACACATGGCTTTAAAAAAAAAAAGATAGGAACAATAGTGCAGATTTTAGCTATATCCATCTTTTAGCCTCGACTCTAGTGCATGTTGAGTAAATGAGCTCAGTATATTAATGGAAAAGTTATTCACCTGGAAAAATCATCTACATTACAGACATGTAAACAGAGATTGTGGCAGGAACCTCCAAAGAAATCTTTCATGTATATGTCACCTCCCAGCCAGTTTAAAGTTTTTGATTTTCTAATATTCTTTTCTGATAATAGAACATGTTGAAGCATCAAGTGTTCCCCATTTAATGATATTGTATAAAGAAAGTCTCAGGAATTTTTGAGAAGCATGAAACCCTTTAAGCAATTACCTGAATTATGCATCACTTCAGTCCTAAGTCCTTTCTACAATTTTGCAGTGTTCTGCTGAGCAAAAAAACAGCAACTAAAGTTTTAATGGTGTCTCCTAGAATCAAGGACTTCTAGAAATTTGTTTGTTTTATCAATATCCATGACATTATTCACTTAGTATTGATGTAAATGTTGTTGTTGTTGTTTTGTTTTGTGTGGGGGCTATGTTTGGATGTTTTCCTTTGTCATTCAAGTTTCATGTGTGTGCATTTCTCCTAAATAGAATTGACATTAAAATTATAGAATATTTTAAAAATCAAGTACTTATCCTATAACCATAATTAAGTCTGTTGTATAATTTGTATATCTAATGAGTATTACTTCAATAGCTGCCTACAGGCACATGAAAATATATGTCACTGGATGTGATTTATGCTTCTGTCATTTAATGATGATCAGAAAAAATAGTAATTGGAGATCAATCAAAGTTATTTATTTTTCTAGGTTAATATTTAATTTTCTCACTAAGAAATCTTTCCCTTGCTATGTGCCTTCCATAAGAGACATGGGTTACTTTTCTTATATTTATGATATAACATTACATTATTCTTAAACTTCTTCATGGCCAAGACTTAAAGGTTTTCTTTTTATTAGAAGTGAATAATATATATGAAGATATTATTATATAATCTACAATTATAATATTTTTATATTTATAGAATATATACCTATATGTAATAGAATATAGATACAATATATATCAATATAATGTGTTAATATATTATAATTATATAATATGCAATCATAAGATATAAAAAATTAATAATTTATAGTCATAAATAAATAAAAATAAATATTTTTATTTATATCAATAACTTCTTTGAGCTATGTCCATATTTGTTTCATTTTTTAGGAGAACAATAGAGTATCACTGAAGTGCTCTAGTTTTTTGTTCTTTTTTGTTGTCTTTTGCTGTGATCACCACTATGATTTTAAACAATCTCTAGAAGAAAGGATTTTATGACTTGGAATTTGAGGACCCAGTTCAAAACTGAGGGAAATCAAAGCTGAAACTCAAGGCAGGAACTTGGAGGCAGAAACTGAAGCACAATGTCCCAAATTACATTCTTTGTTAGCCTGATTCCTCTGAAATGCCCAGCTCCTTTTCTTCCATAAACCAGAGCCACCATTCGAAAGTAGGTTGGAACCTCCAAATAAATCATTAACTTAAAAAAAGAAAATGCCTGCCCATGGTGTTAAAGCTTGTCTTTAACTTCAACATGTTGGCATCCAAAGCACATTGCTTGAAACTGAAAATGACCCCCAGACTGTGTTACTAAATTAACAGGCTGGCAAGCAAAGGATGGGTAAGATTCTGCATAGAGCCTTACCAACCTAAGACAGAAATGTATTGCTTTTGATAATGCATATTCCACTAAAGGTAACAAAGGCATTATTGGCAGAACAACCTAAGACAGACTCAGTCTTGATTATGAAATAAAAAAGGGAGATATGTGGAGAGTTTTGGGGGCTGCTTGGCAAGAATCTGCCATGGGTCAAGGAAAAGGAAATGGGTTGCTTGGCAGGAATATGACATTGCCTTGTACAAGGAAATGGGCTTCAAGTAGGAATCTGACATTAGGCTAGAACAAAGAAGTAATTTCAGGCAGTAATCTAAATATTAGGCTAAAACAAAGAGGTAGGCTTTAGGCATTAAAATGTCTCAGATAATTTGGTCATCCTGATAAGCCCTTAGAAACAGTGATCATGGAAGTGATCACAGGACTTTGTTTATTGCCTTGCTTGTTTTTTTGGACTGTTTGTGTTTATTGTCTTGCTTGTTCCTTGACTATTTGAATCTATTGTACTGCCAGTTCCTCAATGTAGAACTGGCCTTAATACTTGCATGTAATTAAAAAAGTATAAAAGTAAAAAGGAGGAGGGGGATAAAATAGGGTGTTTCTAGGAAGGGGAAATTGGGAGAGGGGATGAAATCTGAAATGTAAATAAATAAAATATCCAATAAAAATGCCCTACAGAAATGCCCAAGATCAAAGATGGTACTAGAAATTTCCCCAAAAGATTCACTCTTCCCAAATAACTCAGTTTAGGTCAAATTGAGAATAAATGATCAATACATCTGATCTTCAAAAGTGTTTTAAACAAAAATTGTACTTATATGTACAACAGAGAAAGATAAAAAAGTGTATTATAAAACATGTAGGTCCTCAATCATATACATTACTCTTGGACTTAGCCTTTAATTTTTTTCTCAATTCAAGAGAACATCTTTATCTCTTTTTAAGAGATAAATCAACTAAATTTAATGCAATGTTTTGAGAGTCAGAAAGATTTAATTATTTTCTTCTCTCTTTATTAGGACTAGGTGGCCATTTCCTATTTCAAGTAGAAATATGATTTATCAATACTTCATGTTATATATTATTGGTTCTTTGTATTATTCTGTAAAAGTAAAATTTTCCATTCTTTTTTTCTAGAGAAAGTCAAATTATTATGTTGTATTTTGTATTAATACTTTTAGCTAATGACACCAATCATTAGCATTTACTTCCAAGTCTTCCTAGGTATGACCTGGTGACCTCCCCCACAAATAATAATAATAATAATAATAATAATAATAATAATAATGAGGAGGAGAGGAAGAAGGAGGAGATGTAAGAGGAGGACAGGGAGAAAGAAAGAGAGATGGAGAGGGAAAGGGAGAGGGAAAAGGAGAAGAAGAACAGGAAGAAGAAAAGGGGAAGAAGGAAAAAGAAAAAACAAGTACATTGTGTATTGACCATATACTCACTGGAGACTGGAGCATGGTCAAGCTCTCAATATTCAGCTCCTTAAAGAAAACTGAATCCTTCCCTACTCACACCTTTTTCAAAAGCCTTCAGCTGTTGAGAGCGCTACCTCACTATCTGCATTCCATTTTTAAAGTAATTTATTTGATGGATTTCTGACTAGGCTGTTGCTTTTTGGGAGATGAAGGTGGACTGGGGGTAGGAGTAATGACAGAAGCCTTCTATGTCCCTTTTTCTCAACTGCAAATTTGTAGTCGTCAACATCACAGCACAAGTAGTTTTTATCTTTATAATCAGCAGAAGAATGAGTGATTAATTTCTAAATGAGTCTTTGCAACAGCATTGGCCATGGATGTTTATATGGTCTCTGGCATCAACATGTGCCAAGGACCTCAGCGTAGTATCCAGTGTTAGTACAGACCATGATCATCAACCAGGCCTTCTGCTGTATCACGGACCGAGGACACCATTATAGCTCTGGTAGCAGCGCAAGCCAAAGACATTTATATTGCTGTTAGTGGTAGCACGGGTTGTGGACATCAACACAGCCAACTAATCCAATAGGACCATGGACACAGACATAGCTTTCATAGCAAAGACACTCACAGCAATATTACCCCCAGAGGGCATCAACGTGGCTTCAGGTGGCAACACAAATCAAAGACATCAGCATTGCTTTTAGTGGTAATTTTTTTCTAAGTATTTTTTTTTGTTCATAATTGAAATAGAATTACACCACTTCTCTCCACTTCTCCATCTTCTAGATCTTCGCAGCTGCTGCACCATACTTCTCACCTTCAAAGTTGTCTATTTGTTAAAATAACTTTTTTTAAAAATATTTTGTTTATTTATTTTATATATACAATGAGTACACTGTCACTGTCTTCAGACACACCAGAAGAGGGCATCAGATCCCGTTATGAATGGTTGTGAGCCACCATGTGGTTGCTGGGAATTGAACTCAGGACCTCTGGAAGAGCAGTCAGTGCTCTTAACCGCTGAGCCATGTCTACAGCACCCTAAAATAACTTTTATTCACCTGAAATAATTGTCTTCTCAGAAGCTTACCAATAAATAACCTCACTGTACCTAGTTCTCTCTGAACTCTGGATTGCTGATAAAAAACAGTTACTCTCACTCAAATTCCTTTCCAGTCTGACTGATGCATTCTGGTTTCTCTGAGCTTCCCAATGATTTGCTCTGCTTGGCCTCAAAATAACTCTAGCAATTTGTTCTTCTGAATCCTTCTTAGTCCTGAACTTCAGCTCTCTTGGCTGCAGGAACTGAATAGAACTGGACTCAACTCCACTGCACTGCCTTCTGCACTGACTGGATGAATGGAACTCAAGTGACTGAATAGAAATGACTAAAACTCAGATATCTGCATACCTCTTTCTCCTGTTCTGGGATTAAAGTTTTACACTACCATGCCTGGTCAGATATATATATTTAACAGGTTATATATATATATATATATAACAGTCCAGTTATTACCCTCTCCTGATCTGCCCTCCCACAGTTTTTTACGACATTCCTCCACCCCTGTCTCCAAGAGGATGTCCCCTCTCCCTGTCACCAGGATTCTCCACTCCCTGGGTGTCTCAATTCTCCTGAGGGTAAGGAGCATGTTCTCTGACTGAGACCAGACCAAGGAAGTCCCCTGCTATATATGTGTTGGGAACCTTGGACCATCTCATTTATGCTGCCTTGTTGGTGGCTCAGTATCTGAGAGATTTCAGGGATCCAGGCTAGTTGAGACTACTGGTCTTCCTATAGGGTCGCCCCCTCCTAAGCTTCTTCCAGCCTTTCCCTAATTCAACCACATGGGTCTCCGACTTTATTCACATTGGTTGGGTATAAGTATCTGTATCTATATCTGTCTCTGTCAGCTGTTTATTGGGTCTCTCAGAGGACAATCATGCTAGGCTTCTGTCTGTAAGCACACCATAGCATCAGTAATAGTGTCAGGCCTTGGAGTCTTTCCCTTGAGATGGATCCTAGGTTGGTTTAGTCTCTGGACCTCCTTTCCCTCAGTTTCTTCTCCATTTTTGTCTCTATAGTTCCTTTAGACAGGATCAATTCTGGGTCAGAGTTTTTGACTATGAGATGGCAACCCCACTGTTCTACTTGATGCTTTGTCTTTCTATTACAGGTGGACTGCACAAGTTTACTCTCCCCACTGTTGGGTATTTTATTTAAAGTCCTTCCCTTTGAGTTTTGAGATGCCCTCACCTCCCAGGCCTCTGATTAATTCTAGAGGGTACTCTCACCTCTCACCCTGTGAAGTTTCATATTTCCATTCATTCTGCTGCTCCTCAAGCCTTCTCACCTGTCTCTGCTCACCAATAATGGATTATACGTCCATTTTTCCCTTCCCCTCCCCTCTTTCACCTAGATATCTTCCTCCATCTGCCTGCTATGATTGCCTTCTTGACTTCTGTGGATTTTACTTAGGTATAAGGTACATTTTTGGCCAATAGACACTTATTAATGACTATATACCATGCATGTCCTTTCATGTCTCAGTTACATCACTAGACAATGCATATTTTTAGTTCCATCTGTTTGCCTGCAAAACTCATGATGTCTCCATTCTTAAGAGTTGAATAGCATTCCATTGTGTAAATGAATTTTCTGTATCCATTCTTTCATCTGGGTTGTTTCCTGCTTCTAAAAATCATAGATAAAGCCACTATAAACATAGTGGAGCCAGTGCCCCTATAGTGTAGTATGACATCTTTTGGTTATATGTTCAAGAATGGTGTATAGCTGAGTCTTCAGGTAGATGTATTTCCAAATTTCTGAGGAACCTCCAGATTGATTTTCATAGTGGTTGTACCAGTTTGCAGTTCTACCAGCTATGGAGGAGTGTTCTTTCTGTACATCCTCCCAGCATATGCTGTCACTTGAGTTTTTGACTTTAGCCATTCTGATTGGTGTAAGGTGAAATCTCAAGGTCGTTTTGATTTGAATTTCCCTGATCACTAAGGACACTGAGCATTTCTTTAAGTGCTTCTCATCCATTTGAGAGTCCTCTGTTATGAATTCTCTGTTTAATTCTATACTTGATTTTTTTATTGGATTGAGTTTTTTTTTGGGGGGGGGCGGAGAGTTCAGGTTAGCAATCTGAATTCTTATATATTTTATATATTAGCCCTCTATCAAAAATAGGGTTAGTGAAGTTTTTTCCTCAGTCTATAGGTTGCTGTTTTGTTCTTTTGACAATCTCCTTTGCCTTCAGAATCTTTTCAGTTTGATGATGTCCCATTTATCAATTCTTTATCTTAGAGCCTGAGCAATTAGAGTTCTATTTAGGGAATTTCCTTCATGAATTGGCTTTGAATTCAGAGATCTATGTGCCTATGTCTTTTGGAATTAAAGGATTGTCTGTGTTCCAGTGAATCACACAGACCTAGAAGATCTTTGGATGTGAACCCTTGCTAGAGTAGCCATATTTCTCAATTAAAATTCCTCTATGCTTTTTTCTTTGGTTATTATTATTGAATGTGTGTGTGTGTGTGTGTAAAAAGATGTAAGCACAACCCACATATTCTGTGTCTTTAATTGATTGCATATGGTTTTAGAGATGACCATTCTGCATTGAACAAAAAAAGGGATCCATTCCTCCAGGAGTCTACTTCTCCTATCTATTATTACTGTCTGTAGTTAGTTCATTGTTTAGGTTGTGGAACCACACAAAATTTTACCGCTTCAATGATGACATGTTCATTTTCATGGTCAATATTTTGATCTTATTTAAGCAACTACTTTTAGGAGAGACTATTTCATAGTAGATTGTTTATAGTCCGTCTCTTTCAATCTTTCTGCACCTTCTGTGATGTTCTATGAGTCATAATGAAGGACCTGAGATGTAGAAATATATGCTGGGGCTGAGTTCTGCATGAACTGTTGATCTCTTCATTGTACCCTCCTGTTGTGTGTGTGTGTGTGTGTGTGTGTGTGTGTGTGTGTGTGTGTGTGTTTGTAAGTCTCCATTTGTTGTATAGAGTAGTTTCTTGGATCATGGGTGGTAGCTATGCTCATCTGTGAATGGCATGTATTCCTTATTTATGTATATATTTCCATGTTTGGAATTATCTTGTTCAAATTGTTATAGCATGGTAAACTTGTGTGTATGCAAAAAGTACCTTCTAGGCACTATGATGTGATTTTGTATTAAGTGTACAAGCATATTTATTAAAGATTGTTTTTCTTAAACATATCTAGGTAATTATGAATTATACTACTTGTTATTTAAATACTGTATCAAAATGTAATTATGAAACTTCTACATTATTTCATTTAGTGAAAGTCTTTTGAGAGAAAAATTTGCTCCCATTTTATATATTAAATAATTATGTAAATATTAGTTTTTCATCCATTAGAAATAAGGTTATACTAGTATCAGCTATGGAGATGTCTATCCAACAGGTATACATATTTGAATATTTTAATATTGTACTTTAGACCACAAAATATTATGTTAACTCTATAAAAACTCTTGCAACAATCAGCCTTAGTGTCTAGAAAAATAACACTATTTGCATTAACAAATTGCTTCATGATTTTCTTTTAAGTATTTTCCAAAGCTGGTGTGATAGATATTCAATGGAAGAACTTGAAGTACAGGGCTAGCTTTAGCTACACACTGAGTTTGTGGCTAGGCTGGAACAATTGACTACATAGCTTGAATAAGTCAATGAAATAAATTCTGCCAAGTCTATGAGTTTCAAAAAAATAGATTACTTTAAATCCATCATCTAGTATACTAAAATTGAAAAATCATTTATCATAAGCATTTAGCACAGCAGCTTTGACACACCAGGTCCTTTGAACAGCAATGCCAGAAAGTCAAGTGAATGGGTTGTACATGGGATGATTATTAATGGACTCATATGTGGATGATGGCTAGAGGTAATTGTGTCATGCATATAGGTTAGTGTAGATAAACAAGCTACCAGGACCTCAAGAAGCACAAAAAATTGTCAAAGAGAATCAGCTAAAGAGAATTTTTTTTCTAAATGAGGTCTTTGGAATATTTTGACTGAACCAGAGTCTTATGAAAATGGCTTATTCAAATGCAACCTTAAAACAAACAAACTGACAAACAAACAAACTGACAAACAAACAAAATAAAACCAAACCGTATCTAAAGATAGGAGATTCCATTCAAAACAGTTTTCAAATGTAAGTGCAGCCAAAAAGTGATTGCTGGTAGAGAAAAATGATAGCAGAATTCTTTTATCTCTGCAATCCAATGTCAATGCCAATGATATAATAAAAATGATCTGAAGCATAAATAAAAAATTATGATATATTCTTGTGTCCACAGATGGGTAACAGAATTGACAACTAACGGGAAGCTGTGTCGACAGGGCCAATCAGTATCCATAAAACTTTCCTTATTATATGCTGCTTTGAGCCCTGGATTGCCTCCATACTCATTCCTTTGGTCCCAAGTAATCATGTCTTCCAAGTGGCATTTTTTGATTGGCTGGTATTGGCTGAATCATTAATCTTTAGGCTCTCAGGCAGTCTTAAATTAAGTCCTCATGCAGGAGTTGCCTCCACATCTGCATGGCCCCCAACATTTACATGGAAGCAGGCACTGCTCCATCAGTGAGGCCTGAAGTTCTTCCAACAATTATACTAACTAACACATGGTTTGTCAGAATCAAGATATCAGCAAAGTATTGTCCAGTCTAAATAAGACAGTGCAGAATGAGAAGGAGCCAGAGACATATTGCTGCACTGAAAAAATGAAACTGATATTTATAAAATAACATTCAGTAAGAAATACGGAGGATTGAATAAGACATGTATCACTCTTGCAGGAAAACTTGCTAAGGTCAAATAGCAATGAGATGCAAAGGAAATTGTATTCCTTCTTGCAGAAGTATTCAGAAAGGACTTTACTCTGGGAACTTAGGAAAAGAGAATGTTAACATCAAAGCTTTCTCTTAGCAATTTGAATTTTAAAGATATTGAATAAAGTAGGATTACTGTTAGGTTGAAAAAATATTGAATAAGATTAAAGAGACAAGATAATGAAGTAATTCACTTTTCTCATTAGATGTAGTGTCAAATTCATGACTGAACATAGCTATGTATTTATCCTTTTTAAAAAAATATTCAAGGAATAAAAAAATCTGGGTACATTTGCACATAAAAAAACCAAGAGGAAGAAGACTACACCAAATCACACATGACAAGTATTCTTTAATATTAATAACAAGAAGTAGATTTAGGAATTAAGTTAGATTTAAAGTGGGCATTTAGAAGGACATGAAACTCTAGATATTCTTAACAAGTGGAGGATAAAATTGGTGTCATTCTTGAAGAATAGAGTATTGTGATGTGATAACATTCAAAGAAAAATATACTTAACCCTCCATGTTTTAGAAATAATTTTCATTGTATAATTACAACTAATAGCATGGTTTCATCTTTCCTTTAGAAACAATTCTTAATTTACTGTTGCTGAATTAAGGAAAATTTTTTCTTTGATAATTTCATAGAAACATACAAGGTGTTTTGACCATATCTACCTCCCACATCCCATTTCCATCTCCTTCTTCCAATCTTTACATCTGTAGCCATTTATTCACTTAATGACCCCATCACCTTGAAGGATAATACAAGCCTAAAGTCCCTTTACTTGCAGAGAGAGTTCGATTCATCCAGGTCAGAGAGAATATGTTAGTAATGTAAAGCCTGCGGGATGAATAAGGGTGGAAAGGTGTCTTTAGTTACTAGTTATTAACTTAGTAAAAAAGGGTGAAGTTCGATGTCTTTGATATATCTAATGATGTAAAAAAAGTGAGCACATAAAATAACATTAGTACTAGAGAGATTGTGATACTTATCTCTAAGGGTATACATTTGTTTCCTGGAAGATGTTCTTTATTTATTAGTGAATATCTTTGACATTTTACATTTTCTAAATACCCCATTCTATCCTGGAGCTCTGTTCTGAGCCAGTATGTACCATCAAGTTCAGTTTCTTTTTTCTTTTTATAATTTATTTATTTATTTTTTTATATTTTATTTACATTTCAGATGCCATCTCCTTTCCCATTTCCCCTCCCTAGAAAAGCCCTATCCCATGCCCCCTTTTCCTTTTTGCTTTTATACATTTTTTAAAAATGTTAATCAAAGGTTTATAAGTTTGGTAATGCTCAATCAGAAGTGTAACCCAATACCCAACCTAGATATATAAACTATCTTTGACTGGTGGAGACACATAAACATCTGCCTCCATGCCCCCCCTTTCTCTCTCTTTCTCTCTCTCATCACATAGCTTCACCCTTCCTGTTAAAATAAAACTTTTCTCTCAAAATGCAATTAGAGCATAATTATTCCTAATTGTACCAGTGAGGTACAAGATAGTCCTAATACCCAGTCCATCATTTTGTTGACTAACCAGAACCTCTATCATCTCTTTTAACTAAAACACTTAGTTCTGAACCTGGCTATTTTTTCTTGGCTTTAGAATGAATGTTAGCTGAAAACCATCCACTCAGATCTTTTCTCTCAAAGTAAATAGCCAGGATTGGCTATGAGACTATAGGTCTTCAACCCAGTCAGAAACCCAGAATGACTGAGTTAACTGAAATTATGGGAAGCACTAAGCATAGCTCCTAAAACTTGGCCAATTTATAGAGACTGCAGAACATCTGGAAAGCCCCTATACTACTGAACATTGGAGCATCCAATCTTCAGCCTTCTGGCCCAGAGTCATCTGACAGACCTTAGTGATGCAGAATTATTAAGGGCTGATTACTCTGTTTAGGCAGATAAAATCAGTCGACTATTCTGCAAGTGTGTCCTTTTCTAGACAGTAATTTGTCTGTAGATGGAAAGAGGTAATTTTTGCCTAGTGGCTGTCACCGCACAACTGGACTAACTTTAAAGTTGCTCAATTTCTTCTTATAATCCACTACAGGAAGCTATCAGGAGCAGACAGGTCACTAATCAAAATGAACATTAATATAGAAATATTTCTAATGTCAATTCTATGGACTTCTGACATTTTGAAAACCAACTATCCATGTAAGGTAACCTGGACTGTTGTCTGTTAACTCCTCTCAGCTATTTCTAAGTAAAATATGGAGAACACCCTAACAATAAACTCAAAGCCATGAATTTGCTATAGTCCCTTAACTCATAGGCTAACCGTCCAAAATCAGTTAAAAAAAAAGTTAAAGAAAGACTGGGTCTAAGCCTTGTATTTCTAAATGTGTTATACAGGCACAATGCCCATGAGAGTATCAATATTCATCTCACTTTCATATCAATAAGAAGCTTATACCAATGAAAACCTTACATTTGTAATCAAAGCAAATTTTGTACCATTTAAGAAATTAGAACTTCATCTTGATATTAATTATACATATTTCTACCAATAGGTTATGGCTATGCAATAAGTCCTAGCTAATCCTCCCTGTTCCAAAAAAACCACTATTTTTCTCTAGAAAGACAGACTAATATTAACTACCTTAGTCCCCAAGCCCAGGGAATAGGGCCGCTGACTCTTCTTTAACTTCTTCAAGCTGATTAAGGGCATTGAGATATTAGAAGAGGGGTTGGGGGAAGAGTAAATTGATAAGCCTCTGATGCTGTGTCTTCACTGCATCCAGATGGAATTCCAGGACATTGGAGGATTGGGCAGGTCTGCTCAGTATGCTTGATGAGTAGATACACCAAGGCTGTGTATTCTGCAATATACAATTCTCAGAACAAGCTTTAGTATCAAGAAAAAAAATTTTCCTAGAGGTTTGATATTTTTTAAAGATGTTTGTTCTAGCAACTTTTCTTTATTTCCCCCTTTTTAAAATTGGTTATAATATTTACATTTCAAATTTTATCCCCTTATCCCATTCCCCCAACCACCCAGGAACCCCTTATCCCATTCCCCCTCCTTGTGCTTCTATGAGGGTGTGATTTTCCAGTTTCTATGATGCTGTTTCCATTAACATAAATTGCCTCCTAAATTTCTAAATCCTTCCCTTTATGTTATTAAATCTCCTATTTTTTCTTTTTTTTTCTCCTTTCCCCCTTATTTTCATCTTTTTTTTAATTGGGTATTATATTTAACTTTCAGATTTTATCCCCTTACCCAACTTCCTCCCAACACCCAGAAACCTCCTTTCCCATCCCCCCTCCTCATCCTCCTATGAGGCAGTGCCCGCACGTACCACCCTCCTACCCCCTCCTCACCCTCAGATTCCACCCCCACTCTGTGTTGGTTTTTTTTGTGGGACCAAGAAACTCCTCTCCCACCTATGCCCAACAAGGCCATCCTCCCCTACATATACTGCTGGAGTCATGGGTCCCTCCCTATGTGCTCCCAGGCTGGTGGTTTAGACCCTGGGGGCTCTGGTTGTTTTGTATTGTTGCTTTCCTCCTGGGGTCACAAACCCTTTCTGCTCTTTCAGTCTTCTCTCTAACTTCTCCATTGGGAAACCCTTGATCATATCAGTGATTAGCTGTGAGCATTGTCCTATGAATGTGTTAGTCTTTGGCAGACCTCTAAGTAGACAGCTATATCATATTCTTGACAGCATGCACTTCCAGCCATCCACATCAGTGTCTAGCTTAGGTGACTGTACATGGGATGAATACCCAGGTAGAATGGTCTCCTGATGGCCCCTCCTTCAGTTTCTGTCCCATGTTTTGTTTCTATATTTACTCCCTTGATTATTTTTGTTATTCGTTCTAAATAGAACTGAGGCATCTTCTCTTGGTCTTCCTTCTTCATGAGCTTCATGTGGTCTGCGGGTTGAGTCATTGCTATTCCAAGCTTTTGGGCTAACATCTGCTTAACAGTGAGTAAACACCATATGTGTTCCATTCCATATGTGTATCCATTTCTCTGTTGAAAAACATCTGGCTTCTTTCCAGCTTCTGGCTATTATAAATAAGGCTGCTATGAACATAGTGGAGCATATGTCCTTATTATATGTTATATGTTGGGGCATCTTCTGGGTATATGCCCAGGAGTGGTATAACTGGATCCTCAGGTAATGCTATGTCCAGTGTTCTGAGGAAACACCAAACTGATTTCCAAAGTGGTTGTACCAGCTTGCAATCCCACCAACAATGGAGGACTGTTCCTCTTTCTCCGCATCCTCACCAGCATCTACTATCACCTCAGTTTTCGATCTTAGCCTTTCTGACTGGTGTGAGGTGGTATCTCAGGGTTGTTTTGATTTGTATTTCCCTGATGACTAAGGATGTTGAGCATTTCTTAAGGTGCTTCTCAGCCATTCGAGTTTCCTCTGTTGAGAATTCTTTGTTTAGCTCTTTACTCCATTTTTTGATAGGGTTATATGGTTGTCTGGAGTATAATTTCTTGAGTTCTTTGTATATCTTGGATATTAGCCCTCTAGCTGATGTAGGATTGGTTAAGATCTTTTCCCAATCTGTTGGTTGCCATTTTGTCTTATTGACAATATCCTTTGCCTTACAGAAGCTTTGCAATTTTATGAGGTCCCATTTGTCAATTCTTGATCTTAGAGCAAGAAAAGTTCAGGAACTTTTCCCCCGTGCCTAGGTATTCGAGAGTCTTTCCCACCTTCTCTTCTATTAGTTTCAGTGTATTTGTTTTTAAGTGAAGATCTTTTATCCACTTGGATTTGAGATTTGTACAAGGAGATATGTATGAATTGACTTGCATCCTTCTACATGTTGACCTCCATTTGAACCAGCACCATTTGCTGAAAATGCTGTCTTTTTTCCACTGGATGGTTTTAGCTCCTTTGTCAAAGATCAAGTGACCGTAAGTATGTGGGCTCATTTCTGGATCTTTAATTCTATTCCATTGATCTTCCTGCCTGTCTCTGTACCAATATCAAGCAGTTTTTATTACTATTGCCCTGTAGTATAGTTTGAGGTCAAGGATGGTGATTCTTTAGTTGTTGAGATAGTTCCCACTATCCTGGGTTTTTTGTTGTTCCAAAAAATTTTGCAAATTGTTCTTTCTATCTCTATGAAGAATTGATTTGGAATTTTGATGAGGATTGAACTGAATCTATAGATTGCTTTTGGCAAGATGGCCATTTTTACTAAATTAATCTTGCCAATCCAGGAGCATGGGAGATCTTTCCATTTTCTGAGATCTATTTCTTTCTTCACAGATGTAAAATTCTTGTCATACAGATCTTTCACTTACTTGGTTAGATTCACTCCAAGATATTTTATATTATTTGTAACTATTGTGAAGGGTGTCATTTCCCTAATTTCATTCTCAGCCTGTTTATCTTTTGAGTATAGGAAGTCTACTGATTTGTTTGAGTTGATTTTATATCCAGCCACTTTACTAAAGTTGTTTATCAGATTTAAGAGTTCTCTAGTGGAAGTTTTAGGGTCACTTAACTATACTATCATATCATCTGCAAATAGTGAAATTTTGACTTCTTCCTTTCCTATTTGTATCCCTTTGACTTCCTTTTGTTGTCTAATCGCTCTAGCTAGGACTTCCAATACTATATTGAATAGATAGGGTGAGAGTGGGCAGCCTTGTGTAGTCCCTGGTCTTAGTGGGATTGCTTCAAGTTTCTCTCCATTTAGTTTGATGTTGGCTACTGGCTTGCTGTATATTGCTTTTACTATGTTTAGGTATGGACCTTGAATTCCTAATCTTTCCAAGACCTTTAACATGAAGGGATGTTGAATTTTGTCAAATGCTTTCTCAGCATCTAGTGAGATGATCATGTGGTATTTTTTCTTTGAGTTTATTTATGTAGTAGATTACATCGATGGATTTCCGAATAATGAATCATCCCTGCATTCCTGGGATAAAGCCTACTTGATCATGATGGATGATTGCTTTGATGTGTTCTTGGATTTGGCTTGCGAGAATTTTATTGAGTATTTCTGCATCAATATTCATAAGAGAGATTGGTCTGTAGTTCTCTTTCTTTGTTGGATCTTTGTGAGGCTTAGGTATGAGCATAATTGTAGCTTCATAGAATGAATTGGGTATTGTTCCTTCTGTTTCTATTCTGTGGAATAGTTTGAAGAGAATTTGTATTAGGTCTTCCTGGAAGGTCTGATAGAATTCTTTGCTAAAACAATCTGGCTCAGGAATTTTTTTGGTGGGGAGATTTTTAATGATTGTTTCTATTTCTTTGGGGGTTATGTGACTGTTTAGATGGTTTGTCTGCCCCTCTTTTAACTTTGGTACCTGGTATCTATCTAGAAAATTGTCCATTTCATCCACATTTTCCAATTTTATTGAGTAAAATTAAATTAGGTTCTGACAATTTTTTTAATTTCCTCTGTTTCTGTTGTTATGTCTCCCTTTTCAGTTCTGATTTTATTAATTTGAGTACTGTCTCTGCGCCCTTTGGTTAGTCTGACTAAGGTTTGTCTATCTTGTTGATTTTCTCAAAGAACCAGCTCCTGGTTTTGTTGATATTTTGTATAGTTTTTTTTGTTTCGACTTGGTTGATTTCAGCCCTGATTTTGATTATTTCCTGCAGTCTACTCCTCTTGGGTACATTAGCTTTTTTTTTGTTCTAATGCTTTCACGTGTACAGTCAAGTTATTAATGTATGCTCTTTCCATTTTATTTTTGTGAGCACTTAGAGCTATGATTGTTTCTCTTAGTACTGCTTTCATGGAGTCCCACAAATTTTGATATGATGTGTCCTCATTTTCATTTAAATCTAAAAAGTCTTTAATTTCTTTCTTTATTTCTTCCTTGACCAAATTATCATTGAATAGAGCATTGTTCAGTTGCCAAGTATATGTGCGCTTTCTGTTGTTTTTGTCCATGTCAAAGACGAGTCTTAGTCCATGGTGGTCTGATAGGGTACAAGGGATTATTTCAATCTTTTTGTATCTGTTGAGGCCTGTTTTGTGACCAAGTATATGGTCTATTTTGGAGAAGGTACCTTGAGGTGCTGAGAAAAAGGTATATTCTTTTATTTTAGGATGAAATGTTCTATAGATGTCAGTTAAGTCCAATTGTTTCATAACTTCTGTTAGTTTCATTGTGTCTCGGTTTAGTTTCTGTTTCCATGATCTTTCCATAGCTGAGAGTGGGGTGTTGAAATCTCCCACTATTATTGTGTGAGGTGCAATGTATGCTTTAAGCTTTAGTAGTTTCTTTTATGTATGTGGGTGCCCTTGTGTTTGGAGGATAGATGTTCAGAATTGCAAGTTCCTCTCGGTACATTTTTCCTTTGATGAATTTGAAGTGTCCTTCTTTATCTTTTAAGATTACTTTTGGTTCAAAAACAATTTTATTTGATATTAGAATCACTAGACCAGCTTGTTTCTTGGGGCCATTTGCTTGGAAGATTGTTTTCCAACCTTTTACTCTGAGGTAGTGTCTGTCTTTTTCACAAAGGTGCGTTTTCTGTATGCAGCAACAGGTTGGGTTCTGTTTATGTATCCAATCTGATAGTCTATGTCTTTTTATTGGAGAATTGAGTCCGTTGATATTAAGAGATATTCAGGAAAAATGAATGTTGTTTCCTGTTATTTTTGTTATTGGCAGTGGAGTTATGTTTATAGCTACCTTCTTTTAGAGTTGTTGGAAGTTTACTTTCTTGCTTTTTCTAGGTTGTAGTTTCCCTCCTTGTGTTGGAGTTTTCCACCAATTATCCTTTGAAGTGCTGGATTTGTGGTAAGATATTGTGTAAATTTGGATTTGTTATGGAATATTTTGGTTTCTCCATCAATATTGATTGAGAGTTTTGCCGGGTATAGTAGTCTGGGCTGGCATTTGTGTTCTCTTAGGGCTTGTATGGTATCAGTCCAGGATCTTCTGGCTTTTATAGTCTTTGGTGAGAAATCTGGTGAAATTCTTATAGGTCTGCCTTTATATGTTACTTTGCCTTTTTCCCTTACTGCTTTTAGTATCTTCTCTTTGTTTTGTATATTTGATGTTTTGATTATTATGTGACAGGAGGTCTTTCTTTTTTGGTCTAGTCTATTTGGGGTTCTGTAGGCTTCCTGTATATTTAAGGACATTTCTTTCATTAGGTTAGGGAAGTTTTCCTCTATAATTTTGTTGAAGATATTTACTGGCCCTTTAAGTTGGGAGTCTTCACCTTCATCTATACCTATTATCCTTAGGTTTGATCTTCTCATTGTGTCCTGGATTTCCTGGATGTTTTGTCTTAGGACCTTTTTACATTTAACATTTTCTTTGATTGTTGTGACTATGTTTTCCATGGTATCTTCTGCGCATGAAATTCTCTGTTCTATCTCTTGTATTCTGTTGGTGATGCTTTTGTCTATGACTCTTGATCTTTTTCCTAGGTTTTCTATCTCCAGGGCAGTAGTCTTCCTTCAAGTTTTGTTTATATTTTCTACCTCAATTTTTAGATCCTGGACAGTTTTGTGTAATTCCTTCACCTGTTTGGTTGTGTTTTCTTGCATTTCTTTAAAGGCTTCTACCTGTTTACCTGTGTTCTCCTCAAATTCTTTGAGAGTGTTGTTTAAGTCCTTTTTAACGTCCTCTATCATCATCATGAGAAGTGATTTTAATTCTGAATCCTGCTTTTCTGGTGTGATGTGGTATTCTGGCCTTGCTATGGTGGAGGAACTGGGTTCTGGTGATTCCAAGTAACTTTGGTTTCTGTTGTTTACATTCTAAAGCTTGCCTTTTGCTATTTGGTTAGCTGTAGTGCTCCTCGCACTCACTGGTTCTGACTGGAGTCTGCCTTTCCAGTTATCTTGGTTTTGTCAGAATTCCTCGGGGTCCAGATGACTCTATGATCCTGAGCTCCAGCTGCTCTGCGTACAGTGGCTCCTCTAGGATATTTCATGATATGGTGTCTCCACGGTAGTAGACCAGCTAGGTGTTTGCTGCTCTGAATGTAGTTGCTCTTCTAGGATGCTTCAGGATATGGTGTCCCCTGCTTTGCAGCTCTGTGGGCCGTGTCCTCTCTAGGATGCCTGCAGCTCTGTGGTCCTTGACCTCTCTTGGGTACCTCTGCAGCTCTGCGGTCCGTGACCTGTGACCTCCCTAGGGTCCCTCAGTTTCTAGAGGGGAGCAGATCGGCTGGAAGACTGCTCCAGACACAGGTATCTGGGCCAGGGTCAAGTTCAGTTTCAATGACCATTTCATATATAACAGCTTCCTCTCTTAATAATGTAAGGAAGAAATTCTCATATCTCAAACCTCAACAATAATAGAGTACTCTATAACTCATTAATAATATTTTTCACATGTCTTATGTAAGTACCCCAGGCCAATGAAGTTCCACATAATAATTTTACTATTTAATATTTCCAATATTGAAATTAATTAACTTTGCATGTTAATTTATTATTTCTCTTCCTCCATAATATGCAACATTCCTTCACTCTAATAAGTACAAAAAGATATTTGTTTGAATGTTAGTCTTACTAATTTAAAAACATGTAAAACTATAGATAGTAGTATGGGGTATTTGGCTTTAAATTGTTAAATCTATGATAAGACAGAGCAACAAAGAATACTAAAAATAATGGTCTAAGAGTAGTGTCTAACTTTGTGACATTGTGATATAACATTGTCATTACAAAGACTTTAGACTATAAACATTAATTCTATGGAATACATGCATCCCACCAGTTACAGGTCAGACACGTCTGTTTTTGAAAAAGAAAAAAATCTAAAAGAGATATGATTGACAGATTTGGTACAGAGAATCAATTTAGGAAAATAATATTAAATCAAATTCAGTACTGAATCTTGAGTTGAATGCCTTAAGATAAGTGGATGACAGACAAATGATGAGTTGCAAAGAATAAAATCAAAATCTACTTCTGTTTGGGTTTTTATGCTAATTAGTTAATAAAGGCTTATGGTTTTGGTTTTCTTGCCTTTGGAGATATATAAAAAGTACAGTGGTATTCTAAACTTCTCAGCTTTTATGGTTAGATAATAGCTGATTAAAACATATGTAAATGAGTGAGGGCATCACAACTTTTTTGGTAAACTTTATGTAGGACATAGTATAGAAGGTGTGCTCACTAGATGTCAATCTAATATGATATTTAATCATTCTGAACTGAGAAAATGTCCTGATCAGAAGAGCCTTGGGGTAAGTCTGTTGTATATTTTCTTAAGTTAAGAAAGACCTAGCTTACTGCATGGTGCCATGTCTGGGATGGTGGTCCCTGATACTATGAGACTGCAGGATGAGTAAACCATGGGTAATGAGCCATTAAACTGCTCTCCTCCAGACACTCTGCATCAGCACCTGCCTCCAGGTTCTTGCTTAAGTTTCTACCTAGACTTCTCTAAATGATGCACAACAAGAAGTAGCATGAAATACACTCTATCCTCTTCCCCTTAATTTTGGTCATGGTGCTTTATCACAAAAACACTGTGTTATTTCTCATAGATTTTTAGCTATACTAATACACTGAAAGCCAAAGGAAAAAGCCAGATGGATGCCTCAGTGAGAAAAGCAAATCTAAGTTCACTTCTAGGAAGTTATAATATGAGTGAACTGACTCCTAAAATTTCTCCTTTGACTTCTACTACCATGCTGAAGCATAGACACACACACATACACACACACACACACACACACACACACACATTTCTCTGTTTTACATGTGCAAATGTACAAATAATATTAATACAATTTTTTAAATAATTAGGAGGAAAGGTACATGGATCTGTTAAATAATTCACAATTTGACACTTTGTCCAATGTTGAAAAAGTCAGGAAAGTTTATTAATTTTATTTCAGATACACACTAATGATGACCAAAATAGCTTTTAGAGACCAAAATATATTCATAAAATACCCCTTCTTGAGCTAGACAAAAATGAGATTCAAGACTTAATTTCATATTATATTGCAGTGAACTAATGTAGTTTTATTTGAATGAAATAAACATGTCTTAATTCATTTAACTACTGAAGTATTTTAATAACATTAATATGTCTATATTGGGCATGTATACATATCTGAAATATATCTACAGAGGGTAAGTACACTAAGATTCTTTTTCTTGTTTTTAAGACAGAAACTTGCCTACAAGGATCTCCCAACACAGAGTATGAGAAGCAGATTATTTTAAGAATGTATTCATGTTGGATATTATCCTCAAGGAACACATAAAAAAATGAAAATATTTATGCTGATATATATATATATATATATATATATATATATATATCACTAAAAGCTATTTTGGCTATCATTAATGTATTATATATATGCAATGTAATATCTACTGAGGAAAAACAAATATTCCTTAAAGAAGCTGCAAAATATATATTCTATGATCATGATATGGCTCAAGAGGTGGACTTATGAACAGAAAGCTTCCCAAAATTGAATCAATTCATAGTCCCATGTAAATACAAAAGAAAATCAACTTTCCAAAGCTGTCCTCTCATCACCCATCATTTAATTTGGCTCATGGCCATACACATCTACAAACACACACATATTAGATAAATAAATGTGTATGATAAAGAAATTTAGAAAGCAAATTTTCCACGAGTACCAGTAACATATGGGCTAAGCTATGTTGTATAAACATAGCTTTGAGCTTTGTGTTTATTATATGTTTGTTTTATAAATTGTGTACATTACTTCTATTATTCCGTTTGTGTCTTCTTTGGTATAAAATAGTGCAGATAATGCACCTTGGCTGCTTAGCATCCACAGAGGATTTTTATAGCCTGTATTTCTATTTGGATATTTACCATGATTCCTTTAGAAAACCTGGTTTACTACAGAATAGAAAAGTGTATTACAGAAAGGCTAGGGGTTCACTTATGCCAAAATCTGAGCATCATAATAAATATTACTGTGTATACAATTTGATCTGGGGTTGACTTGACTACAGTACATTAAAATAACATTATTATGCCTGCTGCTTTCCCTGTTGTAGTTTGCAGTGCATACCAGAATAAAACATGTAGAAAGGATTAACAAGTTCAAGATTTGCAAAAGCTCCTATACTTTATTATGCATTCTAGTGAAGTATTCATTCTTAAAAATGAATTTTTTATTAATTAATTATTTTATTTACTTGCATCCTAAATGTTGCCTTCTTCCCGGTGTTTCCCCCTCGCAGAGTTCTTTCTCCCCAATCCCCCCTTTTGCCCCTGAGAGTGTGCCCTCCCCAGGTATCCCTCTACCTTGGGGTGTGGAACCATGAAAGGATGGCTTGGTTTCTGGTAGAGCACTGGCTAGAGATAGCTGGAGATCCATCAGGTGTCTATGCCTGCAAGGGAAGGCAATATATCTTGCCACACTCCTGTTGGGGGCCGACTTTTAGCAGAAAGCAGCTATCAGCTTTGCAGCCATCTTGAGCCATATACCCTGACATGAGATTTAAATTACAATAGCCTACAACAGCTGAGAACACTCCAATAATCTTGGTTTAGATACCTTGAGATTAAAGGTGTGTGAGATTAAAGGTGTGTGACTTAATAGTATACTTAGAAGTATAGAGATCAGAGTTAGAGACAAGACCTAAGGGCATGATTAAAGGCAGACAGTAGGATTCAGACATTTGGGAGACACAGCAGAGAGAAGACATTAGGGAGACACAGCAGAGAGAAGACATTATTGAGACGATAGAAGACAGAACCAGAGATCAGAGAATATAGACTGAGATCAGAGACTATAGAGGGATCATCAGAGACGAATCTCAGACATTAGGTAGAATCTGCCGTCACCCTCGCTCTTGCTGAACCCCCGACCTGCAGACCGGAGCGGCAGCTTGGGCCGGGATACAGTGGCCGCCCAAACGTGGGTCGGCCTGGGCCTCAACATTTTGCTCAGGCCGAGGCATTTTTTGGCCACCCCAACGTGGGACTAGTGCGGTCCTCAACACACTCCCAGACTCTAGGCTCCTGACATGTGGCAAAGACCTCCAATGACCGGTGCCTTTCAGTTATGTAGGGCAATGCCCCTACCAGACCCTCCACAGATAGAAGAGTGACTACTGGCCACAGAGCCTCAAGAGATCTACATACTAATGATATAACTAAGGGCCACAGGGTGTAACCAATTAAGCATTCCTTCTCAGACCCATCTCCCGCCTCCCTCCCTATTAAACTCAGGTCTGCCCAGAGTTTGTGGAGGAGGAAGCAGCCAGATTCATCGACCTTCCGCTATGACAATAAATCTTGTAAAACCTTGGACTTCTTCGTGTCTTTGGGGCTCAGCCATGGGGAACCATGGAGAAGGCCTCTCTCTAACTAATGAGCCAAACTGCTGCTGCTGCCACTGCCACTGGTGGTTTGATCTGCTGAGGACTTCTCTGCTTCCTGCAGCTGAGCCCTGCCAGCTCAAGCAAGCCAGCCTTGAACCAACCAAGTGAGTGCCGGTAAGGTAACAAAGAGTCTCCAGCACTGTTGGGGACTTCTCTCCCCCTCCTCGTGTCTCAGTTCTGCTCTCGGTGGTGTCTATGAGCTCCAGAACTAAGACCAGGGGCCCTGCCACTGCGGGACTTTCAGGCTGAGATCACTCCATGCCCTGGCGGAGCCCTGAGCAGTTTCTCAGCCCAGCGTCTGCCTGGTGCCCAGTGGAGGGAAATCAGTCAAATTTCCATGCTTCTCCACCTGGGGAGGCAGAAGCAGGAATCACAATTCTACCCAATAGGACCCACACCCACCCACACACTCGCGAGCTATCAGCCCTGCATTGATGCATCAAGTCTCTACAGGACTAAGTACATCCTTTCACACTGAGACCACACAAATTAGCCTTCTACTTCATATGTTCCATGGCCTCTGACCATCCTCTGTATGCTTTTTTGGTAGGTGGCTCACTTTCTGGGAGCCATAAGGGGTCCGGGTTAGTTGATAGCATTGGTCTTTTTATGAGATTGATATTCTCTTCATTTCCTTCAATCTTTCTTCTAATTCTTCATAGGGTCCCTGACCACCTTCCAATGCTTGGCTGTGACTAACTGCCTCTATTTTAGCCAGGTGCTGGTGGAGACTCTCAGAATAGAGGCATGCTATGCTCCTATTTGCAAGTATAACATATCATCAATAATAGTGTCAGTCACTGGTTCTCAATATGGGATGGATTCAAAGTTGGGCTAGTCATTGGACAATCATTCCATCAGTCTGTGCTCCATTATTGTCCCTGCATTTGTTTTACACAGGAGAAATTTTGGGTCTAAAGTTTTGTAGGTAGGTTGTTGTCCCACCGCTCCACTGGTGGGTCCTGTCTAATTACTGCAGGTAGTCAATTCAGGATCCATATCAGCACTGTTGGACCTTTAAGCTAAGGTCACCTACATTGAGTTCTGCAAGCATCCCCTATCTGGGGGAAATTCTAGAGGTTCTCACCACTCCCCAGTTCAGGTATCTGCATATCTTCTTTCATTCTCCTTGTACTCTGGGGCAATCTTCTGTGTTTCTAGGTTGCTAGTGTAAGGGAATTAAAGCCCATGGACACAGTGACACACCTATTCCAGCAAAACCATACCATTTAATAGTGCCACTTTCTGGGCAGAATATATAGAAACCATCAAACCTCCTCATATCTCGAAGTCAGAATTCTTATAAACCTTAATGAAGAGTTTATTTTATTATTTTTATTTTACCTTTGTATATTAATATTCACCCACATGTATATATACTTTAAAAATAAAAGCTATTAATACTTGTGTGGAAACCTTATGCATCAAAAAAAGGGTATTAGAAGAAATTCTTTTATAGTAAGATAAGTAAGAAATCACTTAAATTGTCTCAGCTACAATTTTCACAAGTTTGGCTTTATTTTTGTTCATTTTCTTAAGAAAACTCATTAATTTTTAGAGCTTACATACATAGTTTACTAACTGACAGTGTTTCAAAGTCCAGTGGAAGTGTTCACCTTTATTTACTTGAACTATTTATGTGTATGTTCATTTGAACTCTATATGTATATACATGTATATAAGTTTGTGTGTATCATATATAATTTAAGTAAATAATATCAATATTCATTCATATATCTTTGCAGAAATTCTTAGTGATATTTAACCCAAAACCCCTTTTAATAGTGTCAAGAAGCACAAGAGATTTCCCAATCAATATGGGCTACTGGTGTCAACTCGGCTGCATCTCAGAGGTGGCAGGTGAGTTCTTATTCTTTAAGATATCATGTGCTTCAGAAAACAAAAACAAAAACAAACAAACAAAAAACTACTGGAATATCTGAGCTGGATCTACCCTGGAATTCTTCTCCATGAGAAATAGTTTTTATTTTATCGAAAGTTGATATTCAAGTTTACCAGTTGGGGAAACTACCAATAGTCCTACCAAGATACAACATCTAGGAAACACAGTGGTGACACAAATAGTATAATAATTCTAATGGTTCAGTTCTATCATCTATAACTTGGCAGTAAAGAGCAGCTCCTTAACAGGAGCGAAATCATGACAGTAGTGGAGTCCGAGCCAATGACTCTGGACTAGTGTAATTATGGTCCTTAGAATAGAACCCACTACCACCACTTGCTCAGCAAAAATAATGCATAACTACATTCTAATTAGCTATCCTCATGACTATAGATAAAAGTGTACTAATCCCTTATCAAAGAAATTTCTCAAAAAAAAAAAAAAAAAAAAAAAAAAAGCATTGCCCAAAAAGCAGAGAATAAGTGATCCTGGGGAACCCAGCTGCAAAAAAAAATAACAAATACCGTATTGAAGAAATCCTGCCTCAAAGTCTGGGGCAGAGGCTAAGAGGAGGCAGGAAGATTATAAGAGCCTGAGGACCATGAAGTATGCTATGATATCATGTCTCCTAGAAGTGTCAACAAAGCTGCATCCATAACACTTCATAAACCTGGCTGCTTAAACAAGAAACAGAGTGTCAACACTAGTAGACATGTTAACATGAAAGAAGACTATTTCATGGAACCACAGCCCTAGCCAAAAACAAACAAACAAACAAAAAAGCAAAAAAAAAAAAAAAAAACCAAAATACAAAAAAAAACAAAAACAAAACAAAACAAAACCCAAAAAACAAAGGCAAGTAAGCAAACCCAGAAGTGGGAAATTGAGAGAAGTAGCATTCTCCAGGGAGTGTCCCCAGTTGTCCATCCACTAACAAATGGTGAAATTTTATCATATACATACAAACTACACTGATTGAACAGGTTGTATTTAGGATTCAGGTATGTGTAGGCATGAAACCATAACAAAAAAAGAAAAATATGCCATGATTTTGAAAAAGAACAAGAGAGGGTTATATGGAATGAGATGAAAAAGGGAAAATGATATAATTACATTTTACTAAACAATAATTTGGTTCATAAATTAAAAGTGAACTAAGTATTTAGAAAGTGGTCAGTTGATCTGGACTACATTCACATTTTAGGAAATGCCATATTTGAAAAGGGTTGAAATTTTATATGACTCATGATTTTTTATTAAATATAAATTTGATGAGAGAAGTTACAATTTACTAACACTGTGGACACAAAACTTGTTCTCCCTACAAGAAGTGCAGGGACAAAGATGGCACAGAGACTGAGGAAATGGTCTACCAGTTATTGGCCCAACTTAAGACCCAGATTATGAGCAAGAACTTATCTCTGAAACTATTAATGATATTTTGTTGTGATTGTAGACAGGAGCCTAGCATAACTGTCCCTTGAGAGGCTCTATCCGGCAGCTGAATAAAACAGATGCAGAGACCCACAGTCAATCATTAGAAGGAGTTTGGGAAGTATTGTTGAAGAGGAGGATGAAGGGGTAAGGATACCTGAAGAGTATAGGGACTTTACAGGAAGACCAACAGGTTCAAATGCTTGGATTCTTGGTCAGTCCCAGAGCCTGAACCACCAACTTGAGAGCATAGAAGGGCTGGAACTAAGGACCTTGCACCTATGTAGCAGATGTGCAGCTTAATTTTCATGCTGTCTCCTAACAACTGAAGTGTAGACTTACCATGACTCTGTTTTCTACCTGTGGGTCTTGTTCCCTTAATTGGGCTGTCTTGTCTGGCCTCAGTAGGAAAGTTTGTACCTAGTCTTGGAGTACCTGAGGTGTCAGAGTGTGTTAGTTCCAAAGGGGAACATCCTCTTCTCGAAGGTGAAGAAGAAGGGGTACTGCGAGAGAGCCTATCTGATAAGGGGACTGAAAAGAGTGATAGAGATGTAAAGTGAATGAATGAATGAATAAATAAATAAATAAATAAATAAATAAATAAATAGAAAATACATATGTCACATTTATTTGAAGGAGAAAATCAAAACAAACAAACAAAAAAACCCACTAAAACAGAAACGTTACATTAGAATCTAAGAATCCAAAGGGATACAGGAGAAAAGCAATAGAGAGTGAAGAACATTATTTTCTTTTATCATTCAATTAGAGGCTCCACAGTCAATATGGCTATAACATATTCAAAAGCTTTTATGATCTCTATACTATGAAAATTTAGCTTAACTATACATAATAAACTGTCTAAGAGCCAGAAAAGCAGGATGACTACTGAAGATCTTGTCTTTTACATATGAGAGGAAGTTTTACTCCTGAAATCTCAGCACAATGGTCACCTGAAGAAGACCTGCATGATGACAACACCATTTGAAAATCCAGTGTAGCTAGATAAAATCTCACAATGCTCCATGTATAGACAAGAGTGGCTACTGAGACAGGGAAAATCAGTCTTTTCCAGCATTTTGAATTCAATAGATTATTCAATCCTGAGCTGTCAGACTAAAGCATGTGCAGAAATGATCAAACTTAAATGAATTCAGAAGTTTGAATTTGTGTGTGTGTGTGTGTGTGTGTGTGTGTGTGTCATGGATGCATGTGTATGAGTGCATGTGTGTGAGTGCATGTGTATATAAAACATAATCAAAGAAGAGGTCATAAATTTGAAAGAGAGATTGAATAAGTTGGACAGAGTACAAAGAGAGAAAAGATATAAATACTTATGTATGAAATTCTCATAAAAATAAATGCAAAATAAAAGTTTGTTTTTGTTTTCGCTTTTTTGGCAGCTTTGCTTATCACTTTGTCACATACTGACTTTGGAGACATAGCTAATGGTTAAGATCAGAAACAGAACATTAGTGTTAGAGAGTTATTAGTGAAATTTTTCATAATCAACTAAAAGTAAGTCCTGCAGGCTCATTTGATAAGGAATAAACCAACATCACAGATCCTTTGTTCTGTTTTGGAAGTGAACACAAAAGTTTCCAAGTGAAGTTGCATTATTAAAAATCAAAGAGGTGGCTGGAGGCAGCCTCTTACAGAGAACTCACATTTGCTGGCCAGTACCCACAAACTCCTATAACACAACTCCAGGTATTAACACAACTCCCAGTATTTCAAAACCCTCTTCTGACCTCCATAGGTACCTGTAACCACATGCATAAACCTTATCAAAGATATATCTTTATACACAGAAATTATTAAAATAGTATAAAAGGAAAATTTTTTCTCATTTCATTTTATTCTTAAATACTGATGTGCTTGAAATTTTTCTTCATAAACATTTTTTATAATGCATATGGAATACAAACAACTACTCAGGATTCTGGAGAGCCTATGCCCCTAACCTGTTAGAGAATGAATATAAACAAGGCTTACCCAGATCCATACTAATCTAGAGGTGTATAATAGGATTCTATATAATTTACTAAATGATGCTTTTACACCTGTCAGTCAAATAAAATTGAGCATGCAATTTGTAGTAATAATTGACTATTTTTATGAAATGATACATTAATAGCACATATAATTAACTATAGTTCATTAACATGATGAAGCTTATAAGACAAAATTTAGTAAACCTATCATACATGTATATAAAAGCGCATCATATTAGGACTGTTTCCTATGATAAAGTAGTTTGATACAGCCAATATACTATCCAAAGTCAGCATATGTCAATATTTTTTTTTCAGAAAAAAAATGAAAACCTAAAAATTTTCCAGTGAATTTGAAAACAAACAAAACCAAAAATCTTATGTATGCTCTTATAAGACAACCTCTGGAAATTTTTGTCTCAGTGGGTAATGTAGTGACTTGCTAGGGCTGTCAAGAAATTCCACAAGCTAAATGTCATAATTAAGAAACTGTATGCAATGGTCTAGCACTTCTGTCCTTTGAGAGGCCCAACAAGCATCTGATGGAGGCAAAAGTAGATACTAACACCCAACCAATGGACTGAAGTCAAGGATCCTTGTGGTTGAATTAAGAAAAGGCTGGAAAGACTGAGGAGGAGGAGAGCAACCTCATAGGAAGGTCAGTAGTCTAAACTAACCCAGACCCCTGAGATCTCTGAGACACTGAACCACAAACCAGGCAGTATACACTAGCTGGTACCAGCCCCCCACCCTCATACAGACACACACATGTATACAGCAGAGGACTGCCTGGTCTGTCCTCAGAGAGAGAAGTGCCTAACCCTCTAGAGAGACTTGAGGCCTCAGGGAGCTGGCAGCAGGGGGTGTGGGACACCAAAGAGGGGGGCACCAAAGACATCCTCTTGGAGACTTCAGGGGGTGTTGGGGGAGATGGTGGAGGAGGAATGGAATGAGGAACTGTGGGAGAAAGTAACAACTGGAGGGAAGTAACAACTGGACTCTAAAATAATAAATAAATAAACTATATGGATAAAATATATCATTCTCCCTTTTTATTGCTAAGGACCAGCCTTGGCTTGGAGGGGTTCTGAGAGAAGGGGTGTCTTGGAGCTGCAAAAGAATGACTGGAAGTCAAATTGTGGATTTAAGCTGAATACCTGTGTTCTGCTTAATACAGCTTTTCAAGTCTGCTTCTATGTTCCATGTTCTCTCTGGAGATTTCTCTGTCTCTATCCTGCTTACTATTCTGAGAGATCTCTCTGTCCGTGTCCTTGCTTGTGTCAGTTCTCCAAGCAAATCTCTCCTTTTTATTCTAAGATATTCTGTACAGAACACAAGTCAGGTCTTTTATTTTTTATATCAATCCAGTCATTTACTCAAGATTTTCCTTTTGATTATCTTATGAATCAGCATCCCTTGACCCCAGCTCTTTGATTCTTAGGACACAGCAAGCATACATTTTTTTTCTTAACATTGCAAAAGAATTCAGGGATCTGTTGGCCTTTGTTATTCACAGATGATAAATTAGTTGGGTAGGACCCTGCCCTAAAATTACCATTTTCACCACATCTGAGCCTGACCTTGCTCTGTCCTAGGCTCATCCTAAACTCAGGAATCTATGTGTTTTTGTAAGCATAAACAAAATTATTTAGCTGGGTGGGATGTCCTGTGATCACCACAACCTTATTTTTTTTTTATCTCCTTCCTTAGTAATTTTTTAACAAGTTGTCTCACAGTGTGGCTGCTTTTGTTCCTTTAGATTAGTGATGGTCCTCATATAATTCATTTTGCATCCTTATTTTTTGTGTAGTTAAGAAATTATATATTTTCAAACTCATATATAAAAGGCCTTTCCCATAGCTTTAAGAACTGTCCTGAAGGTCCCAGTGTTTGCCATTTTTCTGAAATAGTCACACCCTCGACTCCTGGTCTCCTGCTGTTTTTAATTATTATGGAGTCATTAACATTAACAGAGTGGACATTCCTCCTCTGAACAAAAGAGTCCTCCATTGCAAGTGGATCCATAAAATATGTACAGTAGTACACAAGCAAGTCGTATGCCCACAGCAGACATTGACAGTCATGGAGGCTCATACAAGGATCCTGTCCCAGGGGCAGAAAAATGTCACTTTTTTCCCACCAAGGCCATGCTTGGTTTGGCATTTTTTGAGTAAAATATTGGATGAATAAATTATACTCTTGGCAACAATCTTCCACTGTTCTTATTTCTAGGTATGACTACTTTCTGGAGTACGGATGAGAAGAAGTACATGTAGAAATGTGGTCAATGGGATGTATTCTAACATAATATTTATTAAATACTATGGTACATTTAAAAACATTCTTTTTTTTTTTTTTAAGTTTTAAGGTTTGTATGCTGGACATGTCTCTGTTAGTAAAAGAAGCCACATTCTCTCTGCTGCATACATATAATGGATTTCCTTCGCTTCATTACATTTCTGTATTAACAACTTATAATTGCAAGTCAAATGTGTAATCTCCAACTTTATGCTGTCTTCAGAACCAATTCATGTCAATTGTGTAACACCAGGAGTTTTCATGAGCTGCTTCAAGATTAGGTTTTATTTGATCTAATCACATAATTATAAGATTTTCAGTGGACAATTTCCATCAATATTTCAGGCTTAATTTATTCAATGTAATTCAAAAGCAGTATATGATTTATACTAAGGACAAAAGCATTCATAATTTCTTCATATGTAGTTTGTTTAAGCCTTAAACATATATATATGTATATATGTATATATGTATATATATACCTTATCATAGATATATCCTTATACATATAAATCTTTAAAATATTAAAAAAGAAAAAATTGCTACATTTCATTTTAAACTTAAATACTGATGTGCTTGAAATTTATTCATTCAAAGTCCTATGATTTAAAAACTACACTCATCCAAATCTATTTTCATAGAAAGATTTAGAATAATGCTTCAAAAATATCCTGGCATTGTGTCCCAGCTATGTTGACATGACCAATGAACCAACATAGTTAATATTCAACACAGATCAATTGCTATCAAAATTTGTCAACTGCCATTTAATATTAAATAGATTAACATTACATCATCCCACTTTCTATAGCAATTTCTACAGTGTCATTCATTGCAGAACAATATACTTTGGTCTCTACCACATTCCCATGTCTACTTTAAAGTTTTGTGCACTTGTGATGGCCATGTGCCTTGCAACACCTGTGCTGTATATTCAAATGTCTGACTCACATTTAACATAAGAGGTATTTATTTAACATAAATGGTATTAACCCATTTTTGACAATATAAAACATGACGACTACTTCTTTCAGCTCTACATTAAAACAGGGCTGGACTGACAGACCAGTTTGAAAAGATGCTGTACAGCAGAGGCAGTCCCAGGTACCCATCTGAAAATGCTATGGCATTATTCCACACTCACAACTCAGCCTCCCAGCATTGGTGAGTTCCAGCCCAGTGAGAGACTTTCTCTCTATAAACAGAATGATGACACCTGAGAAACTAGAGCAGAGTTTGACTCCTGCATTCTATGTGTATGCGCACATCAGTACATGCCCATACAAAATCATGTGAACATGGTATGGAAAAGAAAACAGAAAGCTTCAAGATTACATATTGGTTTATTTCTAAATTTTTCTCAATAATGAAATATGTGTATATTTATTTTTCTTCATTCATGCTTTTCTCTCCCTCTTCCCTCCCTCCCTTCTTCTTCTTCTTCTTCTTCTTCTTCTTCTTCTTCTTCTTCTTCTTCTTCTTCTTCTTCTTCTTCTTCTCTCTCTCTCTCTCTCTCTCTCTCTCTCTCTCTCTCTCTCTTTCTCTTTCTCTCTCTCTGTATATATGGTGTAAATAAAACTATCATTCATGCTTTACAGCTTCTCTTTTCACTAACTTAGTATAGCTCAGACATGGGATATAAATTTTTCCAGTAGATAGTATTCATATCTGCAAGTTCAGACGTGATGGAAATTTTAGATATTTCGTGTCTCTTAATCGTACATGTTGTTAATGAATGTTTCCCAAATGGGTCACATGAAAGTAAATCTTAAATCAACTTGACTCAGTTATACTTCCACATATTTGAATACGAAAATCACAATTGACAGGAATACATTTTTAATTATGTGGCATGCTGAATGTAAACGTCATTGTATCACTACATAAAATCATTATAAGTTAATAACCTTTGGAATGTGTGACTGTTACATGTACATAGATATGTAATTATGATAGCTTTCAACCACATGTATGGAAGCCATAAAATGTTCTGCTTTTGCAATCTCTGATGTAGATCACTAGGACAGGTCTAGTTTTGTTCTTTAAGAGCTGCAATATGGATCCAGATTCTTATTTTTGAACAGGTGTTCTTAGGCATAGCAATGACTCTAACTCCCACCTCCCAATAATTAATTGAAATAGGAGCATAATGTAAGAATCATATCCCCTAAAATTTACTTGTTAGGCAATGTATACTGAAGAAGTAATATATGGTCCTCATTTTTATAATAATTTAGAATCATGTTTATTTTCATTTAATAGAACCTAATTAGTTCACTTATGATTCGCTTGAGTCATTTTCTTTTATAATTCAGGCATCCAAATATTTCAAAAGAATTTTTAACAAGTTAAGATGTGTAATTACTTGAAGTTAATTAAAAATCCAGTTTACTTGATAAACATATAAAGTGCAACAGAGAACACATGTTTCTAAGTCTGTGATGTAATATTTTTTATGTTGTGCTTATTTATAATTCATATTTATAAATTTGAAGACAAGTGGTTTTGGCCTAAGAAATAAAATTATATATCATACTTAATTCTTGATACTCACTTGCTATTATCTCTTATGTAATTTAACAATGCTTTGCAATGAGGTTATTTCTGAAGCTGTCACTATGCACTCTGATGTATACTTAAAAATTGTATAATGTGATTTATGCAAACAAGCACATGTATCTTTATAATATGTGTAATTACTTACCTTCCATGCATATGTATATGAAGAAACATGTCAAGTTAACAGTAAACATGAATTTTGACTTTAAATTTATAGTTGCATTTTAACACATTAAACTGAACAAAAATAAGTGCATTACATATTATAGCAAATAAAGAATATATGTTATATAAGTAATATATATTATGCTTGTACATAAATTGTATGTCTATACAGTTTTATTTAAATGCCTATTAGATTTTTAGTACAAGTATGGAATATTTAACTCCACTGAGGATGTCTTCTATGTCTGCATCTACTCAAGTAAGAATCTTTAAAGTAAGAAAAAGTTAATCATATATTGACAAAATGAACTTCTAATCCAAAATTTGTATTAATGCCTTTTCTCCTTTAAGACATGTTTTATCCATATATTTAAGATCATGATTCTCTATCATAATTCAGATAAATAAACTTTATTTTCAGCTTAATTTTTTCTTCATTGGTCAATGAATTCTGTTCATACATGAATACTGGCCAATATACTTTTATTCTATTTGAAAAGTTTTAATGAGTCAGTTTTAAAAGAAGCTATTAATTGTTGAATTGTCAAACTGAGCATAAATATATTACTGTATAAAGCTAAGCTTGTTTGATTAGGTGCCCTTTCTTTATTGTTTCAAGGCTGGATATTTATTAAATGTGATTGTATTATCTCATGTAGTAAGACACCTTCAGTTTCTCTGAAAATAAGTAAGAATAATTGATGAATGAGTTAGACAACAAGGATATAATCATGACGTTATGGGAATTAGTTCTTTTTAATTTTACTACCTATACTCTACTTGCAAAAATTAAAAATAAAAATATTGGCTGCCTTTATTTATGTCTCATTTTCAATATTTGAATTAGGTTAAAAGAAATCTTTGTGGTTTCCAAATTTTTTTGCAATACAAATTTTTACATAAAATTTATCATTTAAATAATTTATTTCAAGGGGTTAGGGATTTAGCTCAGTGGTAGAGCGCTTGCCTAGCAAGCACAAGGCCCTGGGTTCGGTCCTTGGCTCTGAAAAAAAAAAAGACAAAATAATTCATTTCAAGATTATTTAGAAAAGCTGATAAAATTCAGCCTGATCACAGTGGCTAAATACCAAATAAAACATTGATTAATGACTAGGAGAAGAGTTTGCAGTGACTAAGATTTCAGAAGTATCAGCTACTTGGAAAGCTAAGGCAGGAGGATAGCTTGAAGTCAAGAGTTAAAGCCTTTCCTGAACAACATAAATCACCACATAAATTAGCCAGAACATAAATGATATGAGGAGACACATAAACTTTACAACTTTGTTGTTAGTTCAGGAAGTTAAAAATGTTGATGATAAAATATTCTTTCTTTCTAGCTTTGGAAAACATGCTACAACTAGTTATTATTCAAAACTTTCACTGAGATAATTTTCAGTGCTACAATCTTAAAAAAAAAATTGATGGACTTATCTCATATTTCCTTCTACTATAGATTTTTAAATAACTTAGAAAAATATTATTTTCAAATCTGGATAAAAAGCATACATTTATTTAGGCTCAAATAATTTTGAACAAGGTTTGATCTTACATATATTTTAAGCATATACAATTTTATGTGTATATATATATAGTTATATATAAATATTAATATAGTATTCATATAAAATTATACTAAATGAGAACACCAGAAGAATTCACATGTGCTATGATTTAAAACAAAATATACTTCATATTATATCATCAAGTAGTATTTTGTTTAATGTTATTGTGTAATAAAATACCCCAAAAACATTTTAGGAAAGAAAGATTTTACTTAATTCATGTCTCTAGCTTATATTATTCTACCATGGAGCTCAGGGCACAAACTCCTAGCATAACATAGGCAGTCAAGACTAATATACACTTACTTCCGCATGATGATAGCTTGGTAATTTTCCCTTTTGATTATGACTGTCTTCAGGACAAGGGCAGTCTCTAGCACAGTATGCGTATATGAAGACAATGCTTCTTGAATTAGTAACTCATCTAATGTCTTATTCACTTCTCTCTTGACTTTAATAATTATAGTTAAAACACACCACTGCCAAGCATCCTTTGAACATCTTCAATAACTCCTTCAGTTTTTTCAGTTACACAGCAAGAGCTTGGTTTAATTACTACAAATGTACCAGTAAAGTAAAATATGGTAGGCTAAAATAAATGTCAAGATCAAATGCCTAGAAAGAGCAGAGACCGGATTTGAAATCACATTGCCCAAACACAAAAGGAGCTAGACCACCTCTGCCAAAATTTCCATGTCAAATACATATTGTGTACACAGTGAGTCTGTGGACATAAAATAAATCATATTATACAAATTTTATCTTAAAAAAAGAAATTTCAAATTCCATTCACAGGTGCCCATACTGACTGGCTATTAAAGTCTACAAAGTAGTGATGACATCTTCTTAAATATTATGGGAATTATTGTCAAAGGACTGGGAACTCAGAATATTTTAAAATTAAGAAATGAAATCCCCAAGGACTCCCTGATTCACTTTCTTGTTTTCCATCAATGGTATGTGAGATTTTTTTCAGTGATGCCATTGGTTCAAGCTTATCATATAGTGAAATCTAAATTCAGGGTGGATCCTCCTACATCAATTAATTAATCCAATCATACTGACCATACCCATAGGTCTACCTAATTATGAAAGTTCTTTATGAAGACTGTTTTCTGAGTGAGTCTGTGTTGTGTCAACTTGAGAGTGAAAACTAACTAGCACAGGTAGAAGGAGAAATTGAAATAACTATGTGTTATTGGTGTGGATGCATTTATCCTGCTATTTAAATAAGATGAAAGTCCAAAGGTCAGTTAAATTTCTTATTTTTCATGACCAGAATTTCCATAGGTTTTCAAATTTATATTTCATAGCAGTACAAGAATTTAAGTCAAAACTGGTCTTTATGCAACTATAGTATATAATTCCAAGTATAATAAATTCCACTTAATTTAAATGATATCTACATGTTTATATCTATAGGTGATATCTATAATTTAATAAGAAATGTTATAGCTTGCTAGTAAATTAATTACAAAGTGAATGCTAATTTCAGTAGTAGAATGTTTTCTTTAAGCTTGTATTATGATTTGACCTGAGGCAGCATGTGGTAAAGCCAAATACTGGCCCCCACATTATGGTTGCCTCAGAGACTAGAAAATTGTCACATTTACCAAGTGATGCTATGTAAACTTATTCCTTAATTTAAAACTATTGGTTGAATAAAGATACCTACATACTATAGCTGGGCAAAAGAAAGTTAGATGGAGATTTGGTCCCTGGGTTTGTGGTCTGAGCAGAGAAAACTAGGAGGGGAACACAAAAGAGAAAGGAGAGAGGTAGATGACAGGGTAATAGGATCATGAAAACTGGTCTTGAAGGCTGGCCAGTCAGAGTAAGAGCAGCCCAGGCAGAAGATGGCAAGCCATATCTCAGGGTATTGACAGGTAAGTAGACAAAATAGTTTAGAGGGTTGATATTTGCCCAGCTCTTCTGCTATTAAGGCTTACAATACAATAGTTTTGTTTCTTTATCTGGGAACAAAATGATCTAAGGTGGGCTAGAAACCCCAAATAAATATTAATCACAATAACCCCCAATTAATATTAATCACAATACGCTTGTTTTACACAAATACCTACTTGTCACATGGAAGCAAATATTTAAGGTATGAACTTCAGTTTGTTTTGAAGATAATACCATGGTATGTAACAATAATAATGGCATCCACCATACATAGAAAAATGAGTATTAAAAGTAAAGAACAGAACAGTAGAATGTAGATTACGTATGATAGGGATCAGCAGGTAAAGGTACTTGCCAAAAAGCCTGAAGCCACTAAATTAAAATTTTCTCCATACCCCTAAACATCTATGAAAATCACAGGATTTCTTGAATGTTGTTCTTTCGTGCTTATGAATGTGAATTCATAAGCAGGTGGGCAGGTGGGCACATGAGAGAAGAGAGAAGCAAGAGTGAGAGAGACAGATAGAGATAGACAAAGACAGAGAGACAAAGACACAGAGAAAGACAGAGGCAGAGACAGACAGAAAGATAAACAGAGAGAGACAGACTGAAGGAAGGGAGAAGGAGGGGGACAGGGAGAAAAAAAAGAAATGAACAGACTTGTATAATTATAGAAAGAGGAAATAAATGCATTTTAAAATTCTTCTGTTTTATATAATTAATTGATTTTCTTTTCTTTTTCCAAAAGACAAAGCCTCTGTGAAAAATTAAATATGGTGGCATAGATATATCTGTAATTGAAAGACATCTGAAAAAATGTTACACCTCTACGTTTTAATAAAAAGAAAATTATTTACTGATCCCTGTAAACACACATTGATGCTGTAACTGAGAAAAGACTATTTACCAAGCCAGTATTCTTTTACTGCTTCCCAAATAAACTTACAAATAAGGTAAAAATCAATTGAAGTTAATAGAAACTTGAAGTGAGTAAAATAGGAAAGAAAGCAAAACAAATCAAGTTTGTCTTTTTAAAGAGGATGCAAATGACATCCAATTTGTTCCTCACATTATTTAAGACCCAAGAGAGAGTGTGTTATTGTGCATGGTGATGGCCAGTTTTGTATTCTGAGAATACAATTTACACGTCTGCTGGACCTCATAAACCACAGAAATTGGGAGATTATTAGCAGAGATTTTTTTTTTCACTAAAGTAGGCACGGGCATTGGGAAAAAAGTTTTAACTATAGAAAACAAAACAGAGGTAGTTGGTAGATATACAGGCAAAGAAAACAAATTGGAATGAGTTACAATATATGGTATTTTATAATTAAGAAAAGCATATTTTTATTTTTTAAAAGACATATTTTTATAAAGTTATATTTTTACAAAGTAGTAATCATACATGACAAATAACATTTATTCAGAGACTTTTATGCCTGTGAGAATTTTGCAGCATATCTTAATTTTGAGAATACAGATCACAAGTTGAATGGTACAGTGTGGTTAATGGGTATCTTACAGACTAGTGACTAACTACAACTAGAGATATAAAAATAAAGCTCAAAATATATAAATATGCTAGGTTGCATACCAGGCATCAGGCAACAGTCAATGAAAACAGGTAAGGCCAAGATTCAACTGGAGAAAAATTTCTTAAATCTTCAAGTACTTTCAAACTTTTTAAAATGTTATTTCTGTTGTTGTTATTGCTACTTTACCGATCAATACAGTTTAAATCTACTCCAGAGTTGACAGTGAAGACATATCCCACACCTGCGCTGTGTTCACAGCTGCATAACTCTGTACATTTATTCAATCATAAAGTTGTGACATTTCTAACACTATGTCTCATAAAGACCATGTGGCATAATGTATAACCATGCCTGGCTTTGACAGTATTGAGGCCAAACAGTCAAATTACTATGCAACCTGGAAGGCATATAACAGTACTCTTAAGCTTCGGATTTTCAGGTTTTGTCTCCTAGGATAGAAAAAAAGCTAGAGATGTCTTAGACCATTTTCAGTTAAGGTGGTCATTCCATATGGAATAGTAGACATTTCAACAGTAGTATATTCTCATTCATAAACTTTCAGGTAATTTATCAGTATAAAAATATTAGAGAAAGCAACACAATTTCCCCAGAGATGCCCAGGAGAGAAATTTCTTTTTATAAATACCACTTGTGAATCTTTTTGAAGGTGATATATTTTGACTGTAGATCAACAAAGTCTAACAAATGTCAGAGTTCATTAAGGACAGGTTTTTTGACTCCAGGTTGGAAAGACATTAAAATTGTAATTCTTCTGTCTACACAATACATCAGAATAATCACTTTAAGAGTTTGTCTAGGGAATATTCAGGGCATCATATTCACTGAATATTTCTTCCATTACTGATTTTTCTATCCAGACAGTTTGACCCTGGGCAAATGTGTCAGATTGCTTCACTGCATCTTACAGACATATTGGTCTTTTATTTGTATTTCTACCAGGAATGGTTCGATGATGGATCCTATGCTGTGAAAACGAGGCATATTTGTGGGGCCTTCACACATTATGTAGTTCTATATTTTAAGGAAGATGACTTCAACCTCATTGCTACACAAACACATTGCTTGTCATCATTGGCATCGGATGGATTTATTAAGGCTAAAAATTCAAAAAGAAGGACAAAAATTGAGAGAGAGAGAGAGAGAGAGAGAGAGAGAGAGAGAGAGAGAGAGAGAGGAGGGAAGGAGTAAGAAAGGGAAATAGAATAGATATGTGTTTCTAAATGGTTGTAACAGCAGCAGAAGAGACCCAATAGTAATTTCATTATTCACTCCACATTCTAAAGAATTTTTCAGGTCTTAGTTAAGATTGTTCAGTGATTTTGATATTTCATAACAAAGAAATCACCCACTGATGAGAAACTGAAATAAAGAAGGAACTAAACATTTTTTTCTTGGTGTGACTATTACTCACTGTGGCTCAGCATGACAGAAAACAATCTCACTACAACTGCCATTAACAACAACAAAGAAAAGCCAAGCAGACACCTGGGCATATTTACAGGATTTGGAGAAAGTGAGTTTGGTTGAGGAGTTCATATAGCTAAACAGTAGCCTGGTTACTGGAGTGGGGCTTTTATCATTTAATTTTTGTCACAGCTTGACTTTAGTTGCCTTCAAGGTATTAGAGATTAGGACTAGAGTTGTTGGATGACATCAACCACAGAAGATTTCTAATATCAAAATTGCTCAACATATTGTTTTTTACTCTTATCAAAAGGGACAGAAAATTGTACCTATCAAAAACTTCTGAGTCATAAAAATCAAATGTAAGAGGATTATAGAGCACATACACCATGAACAAAGGCCAAAGAAAGGCCTGTAATATTGCTATCCCTCAGATCACCAGAAGGCACTGAGTAATAATTGACCCAGTCCTAAATTACCACCAAAAAGAAGAGAACTATTCTTTAGAAGAATTAGGCAGCCACCAGGGATAGCCTAAACATTTGGTTTTACAGACCTCCCCACCCTTGGGGAATATAAAGCTATCATTAAAGATTAATGTAGATTAACATTTAGACTATTTTAGAGATGTCACAAAAGATTAACATAGAAAGAGAAAGATGATTAGATATTATGTACCTATGAATTTAAGCCAAGAGTTTTGTGAAGAGGGAATTTTTAGCTTCATAAACGGGGATGCAATTCTCTTCTAGGAGATCACCAAGTTCATTCCTTAAAATGAACAAAAAAATTGGACATCCAAGAAAGATGGAAGTACTGAGTCTAGCAGAAAGTGAAATTATCAGGTTTACCCCTTTGGAATGAGAGAGGCCCTTTCAATATGAATCCAGAAGTTCTAAAAGAAAAGGTTCACCCACTGTAACATAGAGATGTTACCAAAATTCAGCTATGTTGTAGATAAAGAGTGTAAGGGATGTTGAATTCCAGATTGCACATCGTCTCCACTGATAAGAGTGGAGTAGAGTATGGAAACCTGCACCAGAGTAATAGGAGCCTGTGTTGAAAACTAGCTTCCTTTGTAGATATGGAGAGTTTTTGAAACACCACTGTGTTTGTCTCTAATATAAACCTATAATTAGACATTCAATTATCCATACATTAAAAGATTTTATGATGTTTCTTCAAATGAGAAAATAATTACTTTCTTAATTATACTGTATGATGTCTTTGCACTTTACAATATTTTCATTAAAATTAATATTAGTTCTAAATCATTTAGCAAATTATAAATTAAGAAATTTGTGCTTGCCAAGCTATATACCTTATGGATGGGTTAATTCTTATCTATGTGTTTACATTTTTTAAATAGAGTGAAAACTCAAATTCAGGACATTCATAATACTGTAACAACTTCAGAGGCATTTGTATGCAGTAAAACCAGTACAAATATAGCTGTATATACATTCATTTATTGCATAATATCAAGCAGTAAATATTTTGTTTGTGGTCTTAAAGACAAACTTCAGATACTCTGAAAATCTTATGAATAAAACATAAATTTATAATTCAGTATTGCATTTCGAATTAGGTGATGGCATATTGATCATTGATTATAGTGAGAGATTAAGACATCAGAAGTTCTTGTTTTAAATACAATTTTATATTTAGGTTCATATCCAGGTTACATTAATAGTATAAATCTTTGAGTATTAAATGTAAGTTAAGTATTACTTGAAGAGAGATCAGTAGGTAATGAGAAATTTGAGGTAAACTTGAACACAAACTTCGTACAAACTACTTGAGAGGAAAAATGTTAAGTATTAATAATTTTCCAGTGGGCAGTAGACAGAATCTGGATTGATTCAGGTTGACTAAGATATAATGTCTTCTCATCCCCTTGGGTATTGAGGGGTACTCAATGGGAAGCCAGATGAACCAATCTCTTTTTGCTGTATTTATGGTGATTCACAGCTACTTGTGAATATACCTGCCAGACAAAGTGATGCTTATTATTGCTATGAACCACTAAAGTAATTTTCCGAAGAGTTATTATGACATTTTTAGCTAATTATTTTACATTCGCTCTTCAATTTTAGTTTCTAACTAATTTTCTCTGCTAGTACTGGTTTTGTAATAATTAACCATGGTCATTTTGCAAGAAACTTTAGTGCTTTTTATCTAATACAAGACTAATGGGAGCAGTGGGCTCTCCTGTGGATTGCCCTTTTTGTTATTTTCTCCTTTTAATTACTCTTAATAAATTCTATCTTTTGGGAGATAAGGAATTAGCAGCTTGCCTACAAAAATCAGTTCTCCAGAAATGAATACACCAAATTTCTTTTGCTTTATTTAATGGTAACATAGTAGAGATAAATTTAGTCTTTGAACCTTTGGTTTAAAGTTTTTAAATTGTTGTTAAGTAGCATAATACCTAATTAAGCATCTATGTAACAACTATCTATGTATCTACTTATCATCTACTTATCATCTGACTATCACCTATCTACCTTTTATAGTTTGAATGGAACATATTTCCTTAGAATTCTGTGTTAGAACCATTGATCCATGCTAGGGGAACCTCTCTGAGAAGTCCCATAAGAGCGCCTTTATTGAAGAAGTGAGTCACTGAGAACACGATTTGGGGTTCCATACTCTGGCTTTACTTTCTGATTTTTCTCACTGTTTTCTGTCCTGAATATGAAAATGAAATATGAACTGCCAGCATCATGTTTCTCTTGACTTATCTTCCTGACTGTAATCAACTCTATCGCTCCAGAACTGTATGTAAAAATAAACGGTTTCTCTTCTATCCTGCTTTTTATCAGGGTATCATGCAACAGCAAAACTGGAAGATACAATATTTTTGTTTCTCTTAATCACCTATCAAGCATCAACATACTTATCATGTATTTATTAACTACTATCAGCTGTCATTTACATGCCTCCCTACTTATTATCTGTATTCATAACAATTTTTAAGTTTATACCTGAAATGTTTAATGAATAAAAATTATTAATTGCTCCATGGACAAAATTGAGATTACTAGATTTCAAGGTTTCAGTTCACTCTTGTGGCCTAGTACTCGAATAAAAATATAGTAGTTAAACTTCCAAGACAAATTGGTACATTAGTCTTTTAAGATTAATTTCTGTGCAAGTAAAATTAACAAGCATATTTTGTTTTGATATTTTTTATTAAATATTTTTGTATTTCAGATGTGTAAGGTGCTTTTGTGTTTATTTAAATTAAGCAGGCAGATGCACTTTTAATTATTATTGAATGATCACAAGATGTAAAAAAAGGATTTTTTCGTCTCTCTCTTCTCTTCTTAGCCCTCCCCCTCTACTTCTCCTCCCTCCTGCATCTACTCCTCCTCCTTTTCTACTTCACTTTTATCCCTGTACACATTATATGCAGAACAAATTTCAGTGTAAAGGTTTTGAGTAGTTCCCCCCCATCCCCATCCCTCCACTGTAATTACTGTGTGGTTTACAGAGACAGCTGTTTCAGGACCCATATTCTCCATTGCTAACAAATCTTAGCTAGTGTCACCCTCATAGATTCCTGAGAATTTCCATTGTTTTAAATTTCTAGTTTGTCAGATAAATGTTCTCAAACTCCAATTCTAGTTGTGTTTCCAGGTATTTTCTCCTTCTGTCTTCCCCACACCATTCCTATCATTGTAGCAGGAGGTATTAGAAAATAGGCGCCCAGCTAGCTCCTGGCCTGGCCACCATGTTCCCACTCTAAGCCCGTTTGTCTGGGAAAGCTTTCCAGCAAGGCAGGAGCTCATGAGCTGGTCTCTCTAGCGTGCCCCCATAGTAACCAGTCGCTGTGCATCCAGCTCTGGCTTGCTTGTCCCTGGAACCACTAGTTCCTTCACAGCCATAACCACCTGTTGTCTGTGGACCCACCTTCCAGTAACCCAGTGAAGCAAAACTCTAAAGTTTAAGATTAACCGTCCTCACTCTCTCTCTTGCTGAATCCCGACCCGCGGACTGGAGCAGCTTGGGGCAGTGTAGGCTCTAATAGTTTAGCCCCCAAGGCTTTTGGTAGTGCGAGTTACAACACTGACAGAGGGGCTCTCAACATTTCTGGCCCCAAAGCGTGGGGTAGCTGTGGGCCGCAACAAACAAACACATTTACTCACTAACAAAAATTCTCTACTCTAGGCCAATTAATCTATCACTTTTCTATAAGTTTATCTTTATGACCTTGAGAAATACTTAACTTCATCAAAATCCTAAAAATATTTTTGTATAGAATCTTTTAGTATTTATTTTAATTTCTTTATATTAAGGTCCATGGGTTGCATGGGTTAATTAATGAGCTGACCTGATATAACTGCCTTGAGAGGCATGTATGATGGTATTTTTAAGGTTTGAGCCTCAAATAATTAGGGTACATTTTATGTCTTTCAGTTCCAGAGAACCAGAGATACTCCCTCAGGAAATGAAGCATTCAGGCTTCTTGAGTGATTCTGTATTCCATAGCGCTTGAAGCATGCAAAACTTGGCTGAACATGTAACATATTAGATATTAATCTTTTATTCCCTGTTGGTCTAGGAAACTGTCATTATATCCTATTATAATAAGGGTAAAAACAGTCTGACTGCTTGAAATAAACTTGTCTCAGTCTCAGTCTTGGGGAAAATTCTCTGACTATGCCTGATTCATTCCCACTGACCATCAGAAGACACAGAAAGCCAAGGACCAACTAGAAGGTTTTCCAGTTTCTTAATGGAAAACATGAGTTGGCATTACTTTCCATAAGGAATCCTCAACCAATCAACTGGACTGTCCTCTACAGAAGGAAACTCAAAAATAGACTGACAGAATGAAATCAAGGAGAACCCACATCACAGTCAAAGCCATGTGGGCCATCACTGGTATATCTCATGCTGATAGACAATCTAAGAGGAATCGGAAACTAGAAGAGTTAGGGATTCATCTGCAGCAGGCTCTCAGGGCCACCAAAGAAACAAACAACATCAAACAAACAACAAAACTTAGCAGTTAGCTGGCAACAAACATGACAGCAAAGGCTTTTGGCAAGACCTCCACAGAGGCAGCACCTAAACAAAAAGATTGCTAAGCCTGTAAACGTCTCACTCACCATTTCTTTGGTAATTTTTTTTTCAGTAGGATTTGCAATCCTGTAGATTACCTTGATTTGTATCTCCATGATTCTCTAACATTCTATTTGGTTCATTAAATCTGCAAGATGTTAACTTCATTTGATAGTGTATGATATACATTTCCAGAATGAACATGACCCAGTCAGTGAAGATGCATGCTTTTTTCCCCTCTTAGATATTTTAATTAGGATCATTTTACATTGTTTTAATTATATATTCTTTGAGATTATAATTATGTAATTTTCTTCTTCCTGTTGTCTCTTCAACTTCTCCTAGCTCTCTTCAAATTTACTGTCTCTCTCTCTTTTTTCATTAAATATTGCTATATACAAGAAAAGACAAAGGACTACTGGCAACAAAGTAAGAGGGAGCAGAAAAACATCCTGCTCAGCAAGAACTCAGGACTTGGTTACCCAATATTAAATGTTTAGCCTAGAGATAGACATGCAAATACCATTATACTAAGTGACCAGGTTGTATTTTCCTATCCTATATTGCTAGATTTAGATCACAGGGACCACATCTGCCCGAGGCACTACTAGCTGTACTTATCTATTGTTAAAGTGTCATTAAATACTTTGACATCTTTATTAGTCTTAATTATCAACTTAAATGCTTAGTTTTGTTAAGCAAGCTGTTATAAGCTTAAGAAAATTGACTCCCTAACTAATTGACCACCATTGGCCCTTTCCCAGATGCTATAGAGTAAATAGCTGTCAGTCAACATGGTTGCTTCTTCAGGCAGCCCAAACAGATCGACCTTTGTGGATGGAAGCAGCTAACAGCTTTCCTCCTGGGAGGGCCTATCTTATTGCCACAGTAGGTCACAAGAGCTTACCTCTAGACTGTTTTGTTTCATTATTTTTAGTATTTGAAATGTCATAATGTATGTATGCATGCATGCATACATACATACATACATACATACATACATACATACACACATATACTGATTCTTTTCCTTTCACTACCTATACCACTCACTCTCCTACTATTTTCTTGAAACTTTTCTAACAACTATTGTCCTATATTTTTATCTTCTGGTGTGTGTGTGTGTGTGTGTGAGAGAGAGAGAGAGAGAGAGAGAGAGAGAGAGACTAAGTTTAATTTTTGTTGCTTAAGTGAGAAAGAGTTGGACCATATACTAAGAGCTGGGCAACTGAACATTGACTATACTGAGAGTATGACCCCTTCTCTCTCATCATTCATTAACTGCCTTTGTCCCTTCAGTGAAGGAAATTATGAAAGGACCAATGTGGTGTATCTGTACACTGCTACTTTATCATTACTAGAGCCTTAGTATGCTACAACTAACACTATGATGCTTGACTAAAAATACAAAAAAAGTTATAGATGTATTTACATAGATACTTGCCAATTTCTGTTCAGGGTTTTCCTAAACTATATAACTTGTGCTTGCTGAAAATAACATAAATTTTAATGGTGATTTGATCAATAATATTTCAGAAAAACAAACATACTGAGTAGTAGAAGCATCTCTCCCTCCCTTCTCCTTCTCTCTCTCTTTCTCTGTGTGCGTGTGTGTTTGTGTGTTTCTCTGTATGTCTCTATGTGTATATTCATGTACATATCTATGTCTCTGTCTTACCAACATACATATACACACATACATTTTTGCTGAAACAATTACACTGGCTTTATCTCTAGCAAAAGACTTGTATTTAAACATCTAATCCAGTATTAGAAAACTGTCTCATATCAAGAGCAAAACTGTTCCATTTGAACTGATTCTGCTTCTCAGCTTAATCATTATGTTCATAATGTTTCTTCTTATTTATTGTTCTCTCATACAATATATCCTGTCATCAGGCTTTCTGTGGAGAACCACACTATCCCACGTTGGGGGCCAAAATATTGCGGCCCGAGCTACCCCGTGTTTGGGGGCAAAGTATCTCAGACCGCTCTATCAATGTTGGAACCTGCACTGCCAAAAGCCTTGGGGGCTAATTGTTCTGGCTTGTACTACCCCAAGCTGTTCCAGTCCGGAGGTAGGGGTTCAGCAAGAGAGAGAGTGAGGACAGACGCAAAGAATGGAGACCAGACAGAGTGTGATTCAATCTTGTTTATCCTTCTATCTCTCTTCTTCTCTCCAAGTCTCTAGTTCCTAATATCTAGTACCAAGTCTCAGGTCCTAATCCCAGTCCTAAATTGCTAGTCTCTTTCCCAGTTCCAAGTTATTTCTTCTAAGTGTCTAATCTAAGTGTAAGTGTCTAATAATAGTTGCCTCTCTCAAGTCTCAAGTGGCTACTACAAGTGCCTAATACTTAATTTCTTCTGTCTGCCTCTTGCCTTCTATATTTCTCACTTCTAAACCACGACTCTAAGTCATGCCCTTTAGTCATGCCCTTAGGTCTTGTTTCTAAATCTGATCTCTAAGTCACGCCCTTAAGTCACATACCTTTAAGTCTCACACACCCAAGGGAAAATCCTGGGTATCTAAAACAAGATGTTATCAGAGTGTGCTCAGCTGTTGTAGGCTAATGTAATCCAAGTCTCATGTCAGGGTATATGGCTCAAGATGGCTGCAAGGATGATAGCCACCTTCTGTTGGCTCCCCACAGCTTTCCACCATCCATTTCTCTCAGTTCCTCTTACCGCAGATCCACTGAACCTCCATTTCACTTCAGAAAATGATATTCCTCCCAGCAATATCTTCTAAACACAGCATAATAAGTTACAATAATAAGAATAAACGCTCATATCAAGGCTGAACCAGGGAACTTATGTAAGAGGAAAAGGGGAAGCAAGAGCAGGCAATAGAGTCAGAGACAGACCCAGCTCCCACTGCTAGGAGTTACACAAAACTCCAAGCTAAACAAGTACAACATAAATACAGAGTTCTAACACAGATTCATCCAGGCTCAGAGATTGCCATTTTAGTCTCTGTGAACCTGTAAGAGCTCTGCTTTGTTTTTTGTGTGGGCTACAGTCTCCAAGTGCATTTATCTCCTATAGCTCCTACAATTCTTCCTCCCGCTCTTCAGAGGGGCTCACCAAGCTCTGCCTAATGTTTGGCTGCCTAATGTTGGGTTTCTGCATCTGCTCTCTTCAGTTTCTTGCTGAAGCCTCTCTGATGACAATTGGGGTAGTCACCAATTGATGAGTATAGCAGGATATCATTAAGAATCACTTCATTGACTTTTAGTTGCTTTTGTTAAGTCCCATTAGTTGTACCCTAGGTCTCTGGGCTATCCAATTTCTGTTTCCATCTTGGCCATGCCAGTCTTGGACTCCCTCTAGTGTCATGGGCCTCAAGTCAGACTAGTCCCTCAAACTCTTAGCCACCATTGTCCTAGAACATCTTGCAGGCAGAATAAGTTGGAGGTGAATGGTTTTGTGGCAGATATGCACCCATATTTACTTATTGACAGCTTATTTGTATTATTTATATTGGCATAATTTCAATATTAACTTTCAAAATGTAATTATAAAGGAAAAGAAAACTGTTCCATTATGTATTAAAAATCTATCTTGGGGAATTTCTCAGAAAGAAAAGTAATTATAGATTATAATGGAAAGGTATGAAAATAAGTGGATATCTGTCTAATATATATCATTAAGCTTATGATAACTTCTGAAATATTCTAAATGTATCATTGTAGGTATCTTTTTAATGAATATACCACAACATTTATCTTTCTTAAAAAATTAAATATGCTATTTTTACAGAAAATTAATTAAAGTTTTCTGGTAGTCTTCAACTGGAGACAAACAATAATTAAATGGATGTAGGTATGGCAGGTAAGCAGCTGGTCTCACAAGGTTCAGAATCCTCTATTCCTGAGGGCATCTGGATCCTAATTAGTTTCTCTTTATTCATTCTTCTGAATACACAGCCTCTTCCCTCATACACTATTCTTGTTTTCCCTTTAATTTTAGTCAGGCTCAAAATCCTTATGGGAAAAAAATGTCCAGGGAACCATAAGTGGTTGCTGGAAATCAAAAACATTAATAAAATTGACAAAAAAAATGGATGCCTGAAAGCTCAGTCTTAATTGCTCAGTGAAAGTAAGTGACAGAGAAATCATATCAGAATTGTAAAATTTATAAATGAATCAAAAGCCAGAAGAGGATAAAAAGTTATCTACTTAGGAAATTATATTCTCACAAACTCAATCATTTTTATCATGGAGTTTATAAAAAGAAGTTTTAAAATATAACATATTTAATGAAATATATTCTTTTTAAAAATATTTTACCAAGATCTTTTTTTTTTTTTTTTTAAATTTTGGCGCTCCATGTTAAAGCTGCAACCGTTCATCTCCCTTAAGTATTCTTTCTGTCTATTTAAAATAATAAATGTATCTTTCTAGATGCCCTGTCTTTCATAGAGTAGCCTTTGCCTGAAGCTTTTGTCTTTTAGAATGGTTGTGTATAGCTTATAAATATAGGACAATAATTTGAGTATCATAATTTTGTGGCCACTATCTTCAGAAGACTATCCATTTCTTGTCATTTAATTCTATGACAATCATTATGATGGATGATTCCATGGAAAAAAAACTATAGCTCACAACTTTACATATAGTGTATGACCGATGATGTGACTACATTTCTGCCAATATTACACACGTAAAGAGCAATGTGGGAGGTTGTGCAGGTCTCTTGAACAGATCTCAAGGAATGTGTGACAACTACTCTGTTGGAGACAGAGAAAGGGTAGGATGAAATTGAAATTCAGAAAGGGAACTGACCTACTCGCTTGGCTCCGGGGACACTAGTCTGCAGCACTGTTCTTCAGGACCAATTTCAATGCCTTTTAACTACTTATTTTTAATGGAACATATAGGCATTATTTGAATGAACATTCTTCCAAAAGTCACTGTGCAATACTTATTAGATTTTTATTACTTAAAAAATATTTTGAAAAACTCTTAAATCTTAAAATACTTAAATTTGAGTAAAAATGTATCAACAATTCCAACATTTCCAAAATTTTAAACTGTATAAATACATTATTATATATACATATAAGATAATGATATATATATATAGGAATATATATATGAATATATATATGAATGTGTGTATGTGTGTGTATAGCTAGGGACTGAGAAGTCAATAACAATCTTTCATCTAGAATTATGAAGAAATATCCATTATTATTCATCTTTCTGTTATTATGTTAGTATCTATAGCCAATTTCTTTAAAGGACATATTTATTTTGCCGCACAGTTTTATTGGTCTTCATGTATGCTGTGTTAGTTTGGTTCCTTTGTGGCTGTTGCAGAATACCATGCTGCAATCAAGTATTTGAGCAAAATACTTGTAGCACTGTTACTCTCATATTATCTAGTAGAACTCAAAGACTTCTGGTGGCCATAAATCATAAAGTTCTCATTGATTCTCAACATATCTAACCTGGAAACAAAGCTTTGACCACATGGACAACTGGGTGACATTCATGATTAAAATGGTACCACCTATGAAAAAAGACTAATGTCATTGGTAGTAGTAGAATACGAAATATAAATAAAGTATATATCATACTGTACAAATTAGTTGTCATGGCATAGTTAACAAGTTCTCACAAAGATTCAACATAAGGAATTAAGAGTTTATTTCATCTCACAGTTTCAAGATTTGCTTCATCATGATGGTAAAGTCATTGCTGTAAGACCTTGAGGCAACTAATCACATTGAATCTACTATTGAGAAGCAGAGATGAAAGTTTCTGCTCTTCATGTTTTCGCCTACTCCCCCAGCATAGGGAATAGTACCAACTATTATAGATTGAATCTTCTAATCTTATCTGTGACATCTCTCATAGACATGTTCTAGATCTGGCCAAGTTGACAATCAATATGGATTACCATATCCACCATGAATTGAGTTGTTTATAACCTCTTATCCCATTCCGGTGGTGGGGGAATGGGGTAAGGGGTAAAATCTGAAATGTAAATATAATATCCAATTTAAAAAAAACTGGAAACTTAGATTTCAAAGAGAAAATATATTCAAGACAGAAACTTGGTGAATAGAACACTCACAGAATGAAAGCCAAACTCGAGTGTCAACTGATGGGACTGGTCAAGGTTTCATACAGCAAAGGAAGCAATCAGCTGAGCAAACAACCAAACAAAGGAATAAGACCTTCACCAGCTACAGTGAAGACAAGGAGCTAAAATCCACATTTTAAAAAGAACTGCATAATTTAAATACCAAGGAAACAAAACCGCCAATCAACTCATAGGTAAATGAACTAAATAGAAAGTTTTCAAAAAAAGAGGCACAAATGGTCAACAACTGTTTATTAAAGTATTCAATATCTCTGGCCATTAGAGAAATGTACATTAAAACTACTTTGAGATACCACATCATCCCAGTCAGAATGGCTGTCAACAAATCTGACAACAGATGTTGGTTGGAGAAGATGTGGATAGAAAGGAATCCTTACTCACTATTGGCAGAGATACAAATTAATACAGCCATTGAGGAAATCAGTTTGAAGACTTCTCAAAAATGTAAAAAAAATAGACCATATGACCTAGATATTTTACTCCCAAGTATATACCATAAAACTTCACACTATACTACAGAGATATTTGTACACCATGGGGTATTTCTGGATTGCTGGTTATTTCAATTATAGCAAAAAATTGGGATCAACTTAATTGTGTACCAATAAAGGAATGGATATTGAAAAAAGAGTTGTTTATAAAACTGAAGTTATTTAAAGTGATTTTCTAAATAAAATTTCTAGGTAGGGAATACATTGCTTCATACCTGCTTTGAGGATCCATGGCTGAGAGACTTCAGTAATCTTGGTCATTTTATGTTATTTGCCTAATTATTATATACCTGGGATTTCATATACCTTTCCTCCTGGTATGCATAGCTTGTCTTTTTTTTTTTTTACTCTTTATTTTATTATAGTATTCTTTAGAGGAATGAATATTCTGTGCCCCAAATCTGTGTTAATATATGATAAATACTAAGTAAATAATAATTATGAAATCTTAATGCTTCTAATCAAAACTACATCATAAAATGTGGTTAATGTCCTTTGAAAACTATAAATAACTTATTGAATGAGTTTGTTTAGAAATAGGGTTCTTAAATGACTTTCTGGATTGTTACTCAAAAATCATCCTTCAGTAGAAACCTGTATATAAAACTTCAGAATCTCTCTAGTCTGAGAATATTATAGATTTTAAATACAAAACAAAGCAAGAATAAACTTCTTTTTAAAGAGATGCATTGATACTGGTATTATTTTAGTGTATTCAAAGAAGACTTGCAGAAAATTGCGATTTTAATGTATTTAAGGCAAAATTTATAATTTTATTTAAATAGAATTTGTCAAGGTTTGGTCTAATCATAAATATATCATTACATGTTACCATGTTTTGTTGGATGTATCAATTTTTTGATCATATCAAAATATTATATTACATCAGGCAGTAGTGATGCATGACTTTAATCTCAGAAAAGGCAAAGGCATGTGAATATCTGTGAGGTTGAGGCCAGCCTGGTTTCCAGAGTATATTCTAGAAAATTCAAAGCTACACAGAGAAATATTGTCTTAATCCCCCAAATTAATAACTTTTAGTGCATATATGTTTTTCCATTGACAGCAATTTCTTCTCCAAATTTTATAAAGTAAATCTAGATAATAAAGGGGCTATACCACTATGGCTTAAATAAGAAATGTGCCTTTCATTAATGATATAAGTGAGTAACTGATATTCATATATATCATGGGTACTTGGCTGCAATAGGTCTTTTTTTTTATACTTAAGAGGTTTAGATGATATCCTTATTGTGTCATAAAACTTTTTCTGAGTAGATGCAAGACATGTCTACTCACCCCAGATATATAACCCAAAACAGATCAAAGCATGGATAATTCCAAAGTCCAGCTTGGTGAACCAATAAGTTTTATTATTGTTTCTTAAGAGAATGAGTGAGGGATTACTTCAGGAACAGAAATGACTTATAGACACCTGCATCATCAAACACAGCAACAACAGCAAGGTAACATTTCATGAAGCTGGTAACTAGAGCATTCTGCATAGCCTGAAGGCAGCTTAGTAGGTTCAGTAATGTATTTCCCAGGTGCACTGGTCAGTCTAAATCTCTTCCAGGAAGCTCTGATGGTTTCTGCTTCTTCCAGGCTGCTGCTTGGTCTAAGTATTTTTTGTAGTCTTTTTCTTCTGAGAGTCTACTTTGAAACTCACCTTGGCTTTCAGTCTTTTGTACCGGTCAGGGATCCTTTATCTCAGGGGCTTGTATCCTCCAGCAGGGAGGGCTCTAATGAATGTGTTCAGTTTCATGGACTTCCTGACGCTATTTTGAATTGTTTTTCTTTCTATTTAAGCTTCTTACAATCTTGAATCAAATTGTTATACAACAGCTCAGGTCTCTTGCATTTTCATGCAAGAGAGTTAAGAGTTAAGAGGTAGTTCAGGCTCACAAAGTATACTGAGAAATATTTATTTTTACTGTTAATTCAGAACTAAAATACTCCTGTGGCTTTTACTCCATGACTTCCTCTTTCAGAAGTTTGCTTCAGCATGTTATTACAGTAAACTCTTTATATGAAGCTTCTATTTGTAGGTCATGAGAACTCCTCCATCAAGCAGATTTAGATATTGGAGTGCAGATAAATAAACATACATGTGTTCTTACATGCACATCAATACACACACACACAGAAAGGAATGGGTCATGACTTAAAGGAACAATTGATTATTTGCAAGCATGGATTGCTATACTGAGCATGGCCTGCCCTATGTCTTTTTTACTTCCTTACTCTCCTCTACTTCCACATTAGTCCTGTTTTCTTTTGCTACTCTATTGTATTCTGTTGCAGCCAGGAGGCTAGTAATGTCTTCATGAGTGTCCTTCTGTTCTCTTGTTTCTAACAAATATTATTCCCACATACCACCACAAAACAGTCTTTTTTCATCTCATATTAAAAGGGTAAAATAGGAAAAGGCAAAAAACACACAAAAAATCCTTAAAATCATAATGCAGTTCATGAGGTAGGAAATGTATATGGATTCCATATTAGTCCTAAATCTTTCTAGTAGGATTATCCTGCTTTAAAAAATTAAGAGAAATAAAAATAGTTATGTTTATGTTATAGAATGCCTTTTAAACTTATAGATAGCTGGAATTGATAATTGCTTCTATAAAATGGTAAATAAAATAATTTTTAGAGAGATGTTACAAGAATATGTAATTCTGTAGAAAATAATATTTTTAATATTAGTTTTTTATATAGTATAGACCATTAAATAATTAAATGAATTATATTGCTAGAGAACAATTTTCAGGTTTCTGATTTGAGATCCTGCAAATAGAAAGTTGATACCTTAAATTCTTCACAAAGATTATTGTGCAATATTTCAGATCACTGAGAAAATAAGGACTTAAGCAAATAGAACTGTTAGGATACCAAGTACACATTTCACTTTAAGACAGCACAATTTTGAATCTATGGTATATCAACTTGGTCCCCTAGTGTGCATGGATTTTAATAGCAGATGTGTGTTTAAATTTTTTTCACATGATTTTTCTGCCTTTGAGTGTGTGTGTGTGTGTGTGTGTGTGTGTGTGTGTGTGTGTGCGTGTGTGTGTGTTGCTGAAGGATCATGTTAGGCTATCACAATGAGCCAAAAAGAACACAAGATAATACTAATGAGGGCATTTCAAAATAGTGGTAAAAAACTGACTTGGCTTACCACAGACTGCTTCTATTATGAATTTATTCATTAATTTAATCAATGTATTTGACTTTATTATTTGAAGTGATAATGATCAACCAAGTTTCTGTGACATGGTAGACAAGAGCTCTGTCTCTGAACATCCGTCTCTGCCTTTTCCACTGTGGTTTGGGACAGGGTGGTTTACTGAGATTCTCAGGCTGAGCTTGGACTTATATTATTTACGCTGGTCTTAAGCTCTCTCTATATCCCTGCCTCAGCAGCTGGGATTACAGGCCTGTGCCACCATACCCAGTAAGGAATTCTCATCCTGACAAACACTCTCTCTGATCCTTTATCCATCTCTAAAATTAGCCCATCACCAAAAATTTAGATTGTAATATATCATACAGGTTCAAAATTCCGAAGAGAAACCTATAAATCTAAAGTGATCACCCTCATATACTCTGTTTTGCAGGCTCTAATAGAGGTATATATACTTTATACAGTTTGCATTCTTTAACTTCTGTTTGGCAGCAGTAATTGTCATCTTGCAAGCTTACTGCTGAAAAAGCTCACTCTTTCTAGTTCGTTCTGAACTCTTCTCTGGCTGGCTAGCTCAACTCAACTATCTTGCTCCAACTGCTCTCAGGGCAGACAAATTCAATCTGGTTTCTCTCAGCTCTCACTGAATTGTTCTCCTAGGCCTCACATTAATTTTGTTCTAATCTTCTGGTTCTTTCCTATTCTCTGACTCATTCTGCCTTCGTCTACAACCTGTTGCTGTTTCTGTAAACCTCTATCCCTGAAGACAGTAGGAATGTTTTTAGGAAGAAGTAGCCTAGCATCTCAAGGACTCATTGTGCACCCAGGAATTATAGATGAAAAGTTCAAGGGAGAGCTTGAGATTATTTCTTACTTAAAAATATTATGCAGCTTAAATCAGGAGACTCAATTTCTCACCTTCTATGACTTCCATATTTTGACAGCCAAACTGCTCCAGTTTAAAGACAAGGATTGGGAAGTAATGGAAGACTGAATTTTTTTGCTAATTGTTATCAATAACCATACACTAAAATTAAAACAAAAATAGGGTTTGGAACATTACTCCAAAGAAAACAAACTGTAAGACAAATTAAATGTGTGGGTCAAGAAGGTCAAAAAGGAAGATTAAAGCCTTATGTGGCAGACAAAAACCTGTGGGGAAGAGATCTACTACAACAACAAGGAGCTCCTATTAATATTTCTTCAATCTTCAACAAGAAATACTTATTTTAACTGACACTATATATTGATATTTTATGTAATATGGCTTGATTTTATTCTGTGTTTAAATGCATGAGAAGCCCAGATCAATGGCTTGGAGCCAGGCATGAAATGTGAGTGGCTTTGTCTCTAGTTTATGTGTGGATTTATAAATACCTAATTGTACCTTGATAAACAACCATAAAGGATATCTGGGTTGGTTCCAAGAAAGGGGAATAAGATTAGTTGAGAGACACTGGATTGTGGGAAAAAAACTGCTGCTTTTAATCAGCATGTATACTTTAAAGATGTTTTAACATCACAGTGGAAGTCAGGAAATATATTACATTGGGAAAGAGGTTTTGTCTTTATTCCTGAAAGTGATGAAAATCTGGGTTTCATCAAAATTGATAAATATAACATCTGTATAAGAGTATCTTCCACGTGACAGACATGACTCAATAAAAAAAGAGAGATAGAAAGACAGCAACACAGATGATGCAGAAAGCTGATGCCCCCTGCATAGGGACAGCTCAACAAATTGGCTGGAAAAGGACAGACCCTTCATCAGACTGGCACATTTCAAATCCTTGATGCTGAAATGGATATTTGCTGAAGGACAGATGTTCAGGACTAAAGTTATGAAGAATAATTACATCAACAGATAAGGACATATGGACTGTTAAGATTGTGGGACTGATAATTGTTTCTGTTGTAATAGTTAACTGTGTAATATTTTTACACAGAAAATGGGAAGATGTAGAAAAATTTTAATCCAGCAACATGGCTACTTTGGCAAGAGATCCCAGCCAAAGTTGTGCTAAGTCCCTGTCATTCAGCAGGAATGCAGACATGCCACACACCTTTAATCCTTCTGGGTGGAATACAGACAAACCCTTATTGTACATTATTAATTCCAAACAGTATAAGAAAGGTCAGTTTGTAAAAGGATGCAGCCATATTTAAAAGTGAAGTCTAGTAGAGTGGCAAGCAAAATGACAAATCAGAAAATGATTTGACAGAATGAGTCAGAGATAGGATAGTCCAACTCATAAAAGAAAGACAAGAAAGCGAGATAAATTAAGAGCAGTGGACAGTGAGTCAGAACTGGAGGGCAGCACAGTGAGCACAGTATAGTTGAGTTCAGACAGTACAACGGGGATGCAGTTTGAGTTCACTTCAGTGCAATTTAGTGCAGTTCAGTTGAATGCAGTTGAGTTCAGTTGAGTTTATGCAGTTCCATACAGTTCATGCAATCAGAGCAGTCAGTGCAGTTCAGTATTGGAATTTAGAGGCAGTTTTTCCAAGCTGAGCAATCTGGTAATAAACTAAGAGAAGCCAGTTCAAATCAGGAAGCTTGAAGAACAGTTTGAGCCAGAACAGCAGAGTTGAATAGCCAGGCAGAGTTCAGAAAGGACTAGAAAAGTTGAGCTTATTCAGCAGTAAGCCTCTGAGATGACAATTCCATCTGGTAAATAGAAGGCACTTTCACAGAATCCAGTTGTGTTTACTGAGTTGTATTTTTGAAGCTGATTTTCAAAAGTGGAATTTAAATCTAGCAGCCCTTACTTACAAAATTACTAAATGCTATTAAATCCTAATGTAGATTGTTAGTAAATTTATTTTCTGTTTTTTCAACCTCGAATCTTACCAAATGGGAACTGAGACAATGTGTTTTGAGTGAGCACTATCAAATAAAACTTTGGTTTTTATGGAAATGAAGAGAAAAAAATAGAAAAACTATATTTTTTTCTTTTATCTTGCCTACAGTAAATGAGATGCAGTGACACTAAGGAGACTTAATTCAGTGACCTAATCAAGAAGGTCTTTTAATTCCCTGTAGCAAGAGCTGAATCAGCATTATTTTGATGATCCCAGTGAGATAAACACATCTGATTATGTCTTATATTTATACTTACAAGTATACATACACACATGCACACACACAAACCACCGAGTGTTAATGAAATGAATCAGCCATTATGTTTCTCTTGAGTGCTTTTCATTTAATTTTTTACATATCAGCATCTTTTAGCTACATTATTCCCCCACTGGTGATATGAAAAAATGCATCCTTTAAATGGAATGGATAGCAATGATATACAAACAAATGTACTGATATTTAGAATTTGAAAAATAAACATGCAGTGAGGAAGTTTTACAAAATCAAAGTTGAAGGAGCATGAGGATAAAATGAAAAATTTTCCATATTAAAAATATTGTTAGAAATCATAAAGAATTATCAATTATGTCAACAATTTGCATAGCATGACCACTATGGCCACTCTGCTGCAATTAATCATAGATATAAGTCCTTTATCAAGTGTTGATTACATTAAGTTAATGGGAAAATCTTTCTTTTATTTTAGTCACAGTAATAAACATAATTCCTTTTTATTTCTAAGTGCCAGACATATATCAAACAAGATACTTATAAGAAAATACACCAAAGCCTTTCCTGTTATTTTCTAAAATATATCCTAGAAACAAATATTATTCTATTATTTTATTGTTATATATTTTATTATTTCTCATACATATGTGTATATGAGTAAATTATGTCTAAGAGAAAATTGTATTTATTTCAGATTGGACTTTTTAGTCTATTTTCCAGAAATTAGAATGAGGAGGCATACCACATTAAAGCATAGAGCATCCTTGTTGAGTAAGTAAAAGGAGAGCCAAGACCCATCTCCACTCTAGCACTATATAAGATCACCTGCCTCACTATCTCCATGCCCACTTCTTTAGTGGATCCCACAGACAATGCCCTCCAGACCTCCTTCCCTAACTTCTCACTGTATCCCAACCCCCACACCACCAAACTTTCCCTGTAAACTTATCAGCCAAGCATGTCAGTAAAAGCAGTCAACAGATAGCCATTGCACTCTCTGAAATTCCAAACAGAAAACAGAAACCAAGGAACAAGACACCCACCTAACAATGACAAAACTAAAAATTAGTTTCTAGAACTATTATCACCTGAAATCCAGATGCCTAGATGCTAGCTTGAGAACACAATTAAGGATATCTACCAAAGATGGCACATCAAGTTGCAATCAGACAAGACACCACCCCCTCCTTATGAGGGGTCCTAATGTGAGCAAAATCATTAGAGACAGCACCTGCTCCCACTGTTAAGTGTCCTGCAAGAAGACAACTATAACATATATACACAGGACCAAGGTCAATCTTATTCAATCACATGAGTCTCTATGAATTAAAGTTAGTTGAAACTGTGGGGTGTTTTCTGTGTTTTTGGTGTGGTGTCCTTTTCCCTCTGTTTCCCACAATCCTGTCTCCTCTTTTGCAGAATTCTCCAAACTTCTCCTAATGCTTGGCTGTGGGTCTCTGCATCTTGTAATGATGTGCTGTTTTTTGGAAAAAAAAAAAATGAACGATGAGGGTATGAGTCTGAGGCTGGGAGGAAAGAAGGAATGGGAAACTGCAGTCTGGATGTAATATATGAGAGAATCAAGTTTTAGAAATTTAAAATAAAGAACACAATCAGTACTATAGGACACATGTCTCTGTTAGATCTCAGATATCTTAATACAGCAGGCCCTGGATACTTGAATAAAGCTGAATTATAAGGAAATGACCCAAAAACCAACTATATTAGATCAAGAAAAATCAAACAGTTGAAATAAACAAATTAAGCTGTTCAAGATTTAAACATAGAAATAGAAACAGTAAAGAAAACACAACCTGAGTGAAATATAGAAATAAAAAATTAGGAATTTGAACAGGAACTACAGAAATAAGATTTGCCAATATAATACAAGAGATCGAAGAGAGAGTCTCAGGAATTGAAGATATGATAGAAGAAACTTGAATCTACTAACAAAATATTAAAAATAAAAAACTCTTGAAACTTCTAGGAAAGTGGGTACTCATGCAAAGACTAAAAGTTAGAATAGTAAAAATGTGAGGAAGGGGAAGAATCCCAGTTGAAATGCCTAGAAAATATTTTCAACAAAATCACCTAAGAAAAATTTCCTAACATGAAGAAGAAGATACTTATAACAGTACAAAAAGCACACATACTAAATAGACTGGAAAATAAGTCCCCAACTACATAATTATCAAAACACTAAAGATACAGATCAAAGAAAGCCTTACATCCAGGATGAGGTAGGAAGGGGACCAGGAATCAACTGTCATTCCATCTCCCATCTGGGGAGGACAGGAGCTTAGGGTCTCAGGCAGGTGAATCTGGAAGCCAGAATTTCCCCAGTTCATGTATTGATAAAACCAGGGAAGAGCCATTAGACAAGACATTTTCTCCCCTCCCTTCACCCCAGGGAAGGTGAGAAAAGATTCCCATATTTGCTATTGAGTTTATCTGAAACAAAGACTAGGTTGAACATTAGTGAGAAAAGAATTTACCAAAATAGTTTAAAATGAACTTCTAGATGGTAGGGATTGGGGGTAGGAGGATACTAAGGTGATTCTTAAAGTAAGTAGCTACTTGAAACGACAGCACTCTTTCACATCACAGATATGGAAAGCATAACTTTATATTTGTATTTTCAAATAAATAAGTTTTGAAAAATATCCACCTTCTACTGTAGCTCAGAAATCAATGTGTTTGACAATAAATAACAACAATAATCATAATTATAATCATAACCATAATAAATGGTTTTGAGCATAAAAACAAGCAAAGAAGTCTGGATCTCCCTGGCAAGGTTAAATAGATAATATTTTGCAGGTAGACTGGGAGTGAATAGTGTCAGGAGCAACAGTGATCAGGTGAGGGGGAGATGGGACAGGAGAAATTGAAAGGAAAAATGGCTGGGACTGTGAGAATATGGAGGACAGTATGGAATTCTAGTGCAGTGTAAACTTCTTGAAAACCTTGAAGGTGATCCTAATGAAGTATCCTAGTAATGGGGGTACAGAGTCTAAACTGTCTATGTCTTGTACTTGACAAGCTTCCAGTGGTAGAGCTGGGTTTTAGTCAGTTGAATTGTTGTCCAAGGGGCTCCTACGGAGATTCCACAAACAACCCAGGCTAATGCTAGGGCAGAGGGTTGCTCTCTGCAAATTGCTAAGGACAACAACCTTATAGCTCATTAAATGGGGAGAGAATGACCTGTAGCCTGCATGGAGCCTTAAGCCTATGCTATAATTCCTTTGGTTCAGGAAGGTACTCTGCAGTCTCTGAAAGAGAAACCTTGGATACTACTTCATCCACAAAACCTTTGATCACTGTGCAGGGTGCTGCAGCTATTGTGTGCACATGATTGTCATATCCATGTCATTCCCAGAGGCATCATTTTGAAGTATTCTTGTGCATCCTCTAGCTCTGAAATTTCTGTCACTTTCTCTGCTGCAGTGTTTCCTGGGTCTCAGAATAGGTGACACAGATGTCCCATTTAGGGCAGAGTACTCACTACTCTTTTATTAGTGGCATTTTGAAAATTTACAGTTTTTTTTTTTTTACATTTGTCCATAAAATTGGTACTTCTATAGGATAATCAACAGACAGTGGAGTTAATAGATCCTATTGTTATGCTATAGTTAGTTTTAAATAAATATAATAAGGAACATTGCAAAACTTTTCTACACTTTTGATTTTCAGGTTTTTTTCTCTTCTAATATCTACATGAAATTATCACTTATCATTTGTATACATATTCCTCATCGTGGTTTTCACTTTAAATTCCTTGATATATAGTGATTATATTGGCTAGTTTTATGTCAATGCGACACAAGTAGAATAATATATATATACATATATATATATATATATATATATATATATATATATATATATATATGATCTCTTAACTATTGTGTTTTCTACTTTATGGAGGATATGCTACTATAAGGAACTAATCACCTCCTCTTGTAGAATTTTATAATTTGTGAATGCAGAGGACATATAATCATTTAGACTATCAAGGTTAAAAGGTAAAATTACTAATAAAGCTCAAATTTAGATAGAATAAAGGAATTATTTACTTGGAAAATACAAAGATTAGTAAAATAGAAATAAAAGAATATATCATTCTTTTATAATTAAAATTCTCCTTTTAACTAATAAATGTATCATTGGTGTCTTTTATCCTGCATCATATATTTTTGTCAGCAACTTCACTGTTCCAATTATTTTTTATTTAATTTTAATTTTTTTTGGCCCTTTGCATTTAAGAATATACATACTCAAAAACTTGTCAATATTAAATTAATTTTTATTACTAGGAAATAAACAGTGGAATTGTTAAAAGATGTATTGTTGCTTTGTTTATAAACATGACAAAATTAAATTTTATGTACTTATCTCTGTGTTTGATATATGTGCACATGTAAGTATGGGTGTACGTGTGTTCACATGCATGTGAATACAGAGAGCAACATCCAGTGTCTCTGTGAATTTTTCTCTAACTTACGTTATGAGAAAGAGACTCTTGTAAAAACTGGAGCATAACAATTTGGATACCCTTGTTGACTATTGAGCCCCAGTAATTCTGTATTCTCTAACAACCCACAACTAGGGATCCAGACTTTGTTCCTCATGATGTTTTTTTTTTTTTTTTTTTTTTTTTTTTTCAGCGTGCTATGTACTAAATAATCCACACCTACCCCTTTGGAAGTATTTCTATTAGTGTAATGAGAATTTTGTATTGTGATATACAAAAAAAGTGTTGATTTTATGAAACAATGGAAGTTTTCAAGGAAAGAAAGCCTTGGAAACCAGACAGACTCTCACTTTCCATATATATATATATATATATATATATATATATATATATATATATATATATGAAAACATAAAAGGCATCACTGGAAAATCTAGAACTCATCACTAAAACAGCCTTTACACGATGACTTCCAGTTATACATTCACACACCAAGAAAACAGATGGATATATTTTGGAGAAATTATTGTATAAATAAGAGACAAAATGAATTAATTGTATTCTTAACAATATTTCATGCAGTGAATAAAACTAATATATGTAAATGTCAAATTTGCAAACCTGTGGAATACACGAATGCAGTTCAGGTTGCACAGTTGTAAATGTGAAGGTATTTTATAAGCATAGGTCCCAACATTTTGTAATATATTTTTATTGGATATTTTCTTTATTTACATTTCAAATGTTACTCCCTTTCTGAGTTTCCCAACCCTCACCAGGTAAACCTCTACCTATCCTCCCTGCCCCTGCTTCTATGAGGGTGTTTCTCCACCCACCTACCCACCCACCCACCCACCCACCCACTCCTACCTTTTTGCCCTGCCATTGTCCTTCACTGGGGCATGGAGCCTTCACAGAACCAAGGGCCTCTCCTCCCATTGATGCCTGACAAGGCCATGCTCTGCTACATATGTGGCTGGAGCCATGGATCCTTTCATGTGTACTTTTTGGTTAGTAGTTTAGTCCCTGTAAGCTCTGGTGGGTCTGGTTGGTTGATATTGTTCTTCCTAATGGGGTTGCAAACCTTTTCAGTTCCTTCAGTCCTTTCTGTAAGTCCTCCACTGCGGACTCCGTGCTCAGTCCAATGGTTGCAACATTTTAAACTTGTTAAGAAGAACTTTTAGAAAATCTAGTAATATTAGTTCCCTTTTAAAATTAAACAATAATTGTATGCTTTAAAGTTACTGTCAAATATGACTTAAAATGAAGCAAAGTTGCGTTCATTGATTTCCTATGTATTCTTATTACTTCATTGCTAACATTTAGAGTATACTCAGATGGAGTCTTCCCATAGTCTGTAATGTGTTTGTTAGAACATGTAGAATTAACAGGAATTGGTTGCTTTATAATCTTTAAGATGTTAATTAGGTAAAAAAGTCAATGGTGGAATTAACATCTAACATTTTAAGAAGTGAGAAGAAAGTCACAAATGTGATGGTGAAGTTTAATTCAAATGTAAAAAAGAAAAGACAGATTCAGAGTCCATATAAACTTTAGTTTTGAATTAATATTCTTCAGTTTGAAGGTTTTAAGTAAAATGTATATTATTTTCTTTCTATATATGAGTAAACTAGTAAAAAACAAGAATTACTAAATAAGTTATTATTAAATGAAATTCAATAATTTTAGTAATTAATCAACAAAAATAATTCTGTTATTCAGAATTTAATTTAATTAAATACATTTAATTTTAGGTTTTCACTCCATGATGGATTAAATATATTACTCTGAGTTCAAATGCATATACATTTTCTGAGCTATAATTTATGGCAGTGTAGTACATTCTTTATTATTGCAAATGTTCTGTTAATTTAGTAACAGATGATTTTGAGAATTCTACCTCCAGTATTATTCAAACTATTAATAAAGGAGGAAGTTGAACAGAACCCAACTGGTTCTCTTTGCAGAGACTTACAGTCACCATTGAATAATAATTATCATCTGAAGTTTTTACTAATTTAAATAATGTTTTACAGCAGAGATGGATGGGATATACCAGGCAAGACACTTTTGATTTTTGGAAAATTATGAGGAAATATAAGAGGACAAACAAACAAACCAGAAAAGCAAAACATTCTCTACACAGTAATTGCATTACACACTACCATTCCTCAAACTCCCTTTTGTGTGGTATCTTCTGTACCTATTTGCTAGTTTGTATTGTTTCCCCCAAAAGTTGAGCATTTACATGTTGACTTGAACCTCCTAAAATATTGGAAAGTGCTGCACCATTTGAGAAGTCAACCTGTCATGAAAAAACAAACAAAAGAACCACCACCACAACAACAACAACCGAGAAGCATACACTCAGAAAAGATTTGGGTTGCTATTATCTTTGTCTTCTGTACCATAAATCAAGCTTCCCAGACCATGTGCTCCCACCAGGATTTACCACAGTGCTCTCACTACAAGCTCCAAAGACAGAAGACACACTTGCACTGACAATCCTCTTGAACCATGAACAAAATATATTTTCACTCTTTTTGTGTGGGTAATCAGTGAGATTTTGTCAGTGATAGAAAGCAGAGAACAGAACACATAAGTTGACAACACACAAAAAAAATCTGAGAGTACAAATAAATTATTTTTTATTATTTTTATTTTTTTTTACAGTCTAGCCATTGCCCACATCCAGGTCACCACTCCCTCTGACAGTTCCTCCTCCCCCTGTCTCTAAGAGAATGCCACACCCCTGCCAGGCCTCCCTACCACCTGGGGCCTCATCTCTTGAGGGTTAGAAGCCTCCTTTCCAACTGAGGCCAGACTAGGCAGTCTTTTTCTATATACATGTCAGGGGCAACGGACCAGCCCATTTATGCTGCTTACTTCGTAGCTCAGTCTATGGGAGCTCCTAGTGGTCTGGGTTAGTTGAGCCTTAAGGTCTTCCTATGGGCTTGCTCTCCCATTAAGCTTCTTCAATTTTTCTCCTAATTCAGCCATAGGGATCCCTGACTTCAGTTCAATATTTGTGTGTAAATATTTGTATCTGTCTCAGTCAGATGCTTGTTGGGCCTCTCAGAGAACAGCCATGTTAAGATCCTGTCTTTAGACACATCGTATCATCATTAATAGTGTCAGGCCTTGGAGCTTCACTTTGAGATGGATCCCAAGTTGGGCCAGTCCCTGGACTACCTCTCTCTCAGTCTCTCTCTCTCTCTCTCTCTCTCTCTCTCTCTCTCTCTCTCTCTCTCTCTCTCTCCTTGGAATTCTTTAGACTGGAATCATTCTGTGTCAGAACTTTTGACTGTGGGATGTCAACCCCATCCCTCAATTTGATGTTTGTGTACTAGAGGTGGACTCTACAAGTTCCCTCTCCCCACTGTTGGACATTTCATATAAGGTCCCTCTGTTTGAATCCTGAGAATCTCTCACTATTCAGGTCTCCTATACTTTCTAGAGGGTCATCCTAACTCTCAGGCTGCAGCTTTGCCTGATTTCCATTTATTTTGCTGACCACAGGGCTTTTATTCTGTCTACCCCAGTAACTGATCATATTTCCCTTTTCCTCTAGCCCTGTCTTCTCACACTCAGGTTCCTCCTTCTCTCTGCTTCCCTTGATTGTTTCCTTCTCCCTCCCAAATGAGATTGAAGCATCTTCACTTAAGTCCTTCTGCTTGTTAACCTTCTTGAGTTCAGTGAACTGTATCCTAGGTATTCTTAATTTCCACTTCATAGTGAATACATTCTATGCATTTCCTTTTGAGTCTGAGTTTCCTAACTTAGGATAATATTTTCTAGTTCTACTCACTTCTTGCAAAACTCATGATGTCCTCATTCTTAATAGCTAAAGAGTAAAAAAGTGAAAATTGATTCATATTTGTCATCCTGCACAAAGCTCAAGTCCAAGTGGTTCAAGGATCTCAACATAAAAACAAATACACGGAAACTAACAAAAGAGAAAGTGATAAAGTGCCTCAAACTCATTGGCACTGGGGAAAGTTTTCTAAACACAATCCTAATGGCTCAGGCTCTAAGATCAAGAATAGGTAAATGGTACCTCATAAAACTGAAAAGCAAAAGACACTGTCAATAGGACAAATAGGCAATCTACAGATTACGAGAAATTCTTGAGTAATGCCATATCCAGTAGAAGTCTAATACCCAAAATATATAAAAACCTCAAAAAGCTAACCTCCAAAAATTCCAAACAACACAATCAAAAAATTTTGTATAGAACTAAAGATAGAATTCACAACAGAGGAATCTCAAGTGGCTGAGAAACACTTAAAGAAATGTTCAAAGTCCTTAGCGATCAGGGACATGCAAATCAAAACTACACTGAGATTTCACCCTATACCAATCAGAATGGCTAAGATCAAAAACTCAGGTGACAGCACATGTTGGTGAGAATGTAGAGAAAGATGAACACTCCTCCATTATTGGTGGCATTGCAAACTGGTACAAACATTCTGAAAATCAATCTGGAGGTTCCTCAGAATATTGGAAATAGATCTGTCTGATGAACCAGCTATACAATTCTTTGGCACACACCTAAAAAAATGCCCCACCACACTACAGGAACATGTGCTCCACTATGTTTATAGTGGCTTTATTTGAAAGAGTCAGAAGCTGGAATCAATCCAGTTGCCCCACAAAGGAAGAATTGATACGGAAAATGTGGTTCATTTACAAGGTGAATTTTAATCCATGCTACTAGCCATTTTCTTATGACTAGACATCTCATTGAATACACAAGAACTACCTTATGTATTAGATCTGAAGTATCAAAAATTCAGTCATGCTTCAGATATGCATCTAATTTATCTAGTTTATCTTTTGCCTCTTTTAAACCTACCCTTTAACCCTAATCCAATTTGTTTCTCACCATAGTACAACTTTTAAATTGCAAAACTGTCCTATATCTGCTCGTTTATTTGTATGTTTTGTTTTTTTTTTTTCTGCTACTCACTCTTAAGGCCAAACGTTATATCTGTGACTTACATCAGCAGTATCTTATTCTCATTCCTTAATAGCTACATGGTGCGTTCTTTCCCACCTACATCTGACACAGAAGCAATTTATGACCACTCATTAGGCGTTGGCAAAGGAAAAGATGAATATTGGATGCAAAGCTCTGCATTATTGCATTATTGCTTTGGGTGATTTGCTTAGATCATTTCCCCCTGTGTTGGTGACCTACTGTAGTAATCTCTGAATCTGGTTTTGGAAAGATCGTATCACACTATGCTAAAACTTCAAAGACTAATGGGGTGAAATGAGGCTGGTGTGAAAGGAATGTACATCCCAGAGGAGAAGCATGCCTTTGCATTTAAAATCATTGAAATGTTGGGGACCATTTACATCATCTAAGGACTTTAAAGATAAAACTTGTCATAAGATTCTGACATAAAGCCTGCCTTTTGAATGGGATTGCTGTTTTTTAAGTAGAAGACTGTGCCTTTTACCCTCCCCAGTTCCTTTTTATTTTAGAGACTGTATACAAGCCTTAAACTTGGTGGTTTGAGAATTTTATGGCTAAATATCAGAGCTACAAATTAAAGTTAAAATAAAAGACTTACATTTATATCCTAATTATTTGAATGGATAACAATATATGTTTATAGATTGAGATCAAGCAGAAGGTGACATTTATAATAAAAAAGAAAGTCAGAAGACAAAACCATTGAGAAATAATTGCACTCACAATTAGACAAATCTTGCAAAATTGTTGAGAGAGAAATGGAAAACAGTTCCCAGAGGGTAAAGGAGATGGATGCCATGTGTTGTTGTATTTAACCTTCATGAGAGTACTCAGATTCAATTAATCAAAGTATTATTGTATTCATGAACAAATGGAGATAAATGGAATCGCATAGAATATATTAGCAGTAATAATCAGAACTCCAAATAATATTAAGCTAAGTAACAAATTATTGTCATTAAAATATGAACTTTTAAGACATAATTTGTTGACACTGGCCTTTAATACTAGCAGAGACAAATGGATCTCTGAGTTCATGGTCAGCCTTGTCTATAAAGTTCCAGGACATCCAGAGCTACATAGAAAAAAAAAAAACTTGTCTAGACAAGCCAAAAAACTAATACTTTGTAATTATATTTTTAATATTGTATGGTATATATTATGGTATTAAAAAATATAATCTGTTATCATGTATATTACTGGAGCTATTACAGAGTCTCATTGATCTGATGTTCCTAGGTTGATGATTTATTTTTTCATCTACATTTCATGTAATTATTTTTACTTCAAGCTAATTTTGTTCATAAAGGTTGTTCAATAGCTGCCATTCACAACTGAATTGAAATAATTTTAATTATTTTGAGCTCAGCAAGGATAAGGCTATTACAGTTGAAGTACTACTCAAAATCTGCACACAGCACTGTTTTCCTAAACAGAGCACTGCCTGCCTTCCATAGTTAGGAAATTTATATTTTCTTAGTGAATGATAAGTACATACTTTGCAATACAGGACAAAAATTTTCAAAATCCTATATTCTAATGTGAGGCTTGAGAATTAAGTGTAAGGCATGTGTCCGTCATGAGTCAAGAAACAAAAGCTTATTCATTGTAAGTTCTTTAGGGTCTCTTGATATCAGAATAAGCTTTCATGGAAGAAGTCTTTACATGACCCAACATTATTGACTGACCAAACATCATACATGTAAATTATTAAAGTGATGATTTTACTCTGAATAATAAATGAAATTAAAATAACCTGATATTTTGAGCTTTTTTTCCTCTAGCAATAACAGAGAGTAATAACAATTATCACTTCTGCTTGCACGGTTATTGCTCATTTCAAATGATATTCCAGATGCAGAATTTGTGGCTATATTAGATAGTAATATACAAACGGAAGCCAGAGAGCCAACGCAGGGAACTTTTCTGTTTCCTAGTTTTTGAGGTAGGAGTTAAACCTTTTTATAATATATTTTATTATAAAATATATTTTATTATATATTTAAACCTTTTATAATATATTTTATATTTATATTCATTAATTATTATAATGTATAGTTCTATGTTAAAGTTTTATTGTAAGGAATTCAATCTTTTCAGAAAATAGTTAAATGGCAATGCAGGGCACTTTGATGTGGCCTCCATTATGTGTGACTCATTGTCTCCTTATAGTTAGGGTCTGTCAGCAACTCAGCCTCTTTCTTGGCAATGGGTAAGAATTTTCTCCTAGTATCTGTTGCATGAACACCTTGCAATTACTATAAGAGACACTCTTGCAGTCGCAGATGATCACTGTGACTTGAGCTGAAGCCTTTCTCCAGGCAGCAGCACCTTAGAGATGTTGGCTGCACTTGAGAGGCATAATTACAACACCGAATATTCAGAGAACATTAGAGGACACTGGAAGCTCTGCAGATGAAAAGTTTTCATTTTCACAGAACACGTAGTTGTGATCAGCTTTGATATGAGTCTTACGGTTGCTTTCTATGCACGTCTACAGATTGTTAACCTGAATAATTGCTCCACTTGCATGTCACACCACATTACTTCTCCTTTTGCCTATGTAAGGATAGCACAGACTTTTGTGGATTGTCAAGGAGCTCACTTTCATCTCCCTGGAGCAGAAGTACTAACTTTCAAATAAAGTCACTTTTCTCAGTGGTCTTCAACTTTCACTCTGTTGCAAGCTGAGATAGTGACATAAAGAAGTGTTAGTTGAAGAGAAAATGACTTGGATGGTATGATAGAGTCAGCTGAAGGAGACAAAAGGGTACAGGCCAACAGAAAGATCTGTGTTACCTGGGATTAAGGAGTCTGGTTGAACGTATTCAGGGTGAAGGGTGAAAGGCTCTGATGGAGAAGCAAAGGTGAGCAGAAGCTTGTGGATTCTTGTTCCTTGGGTCTGAGATCTCCAAATCAGGAACACTACCGCTTACCACCAGCTCCTCCAGCACCACATGCTGTTAGGAATCAAGTGCCCAATACTCAAATCTCAGGTGCAATAAAGATAATCAGTACTGCTGGCAATTGTAGGTGTTAAAGGATACAGTTTTGAGGATGCTGAAAGCCAATGTTCAGAGATAGACCTGGCTTGAACATTTATAAACTTCTTTGGCCTTTGGATCCATCTACTTTATTCTTCAAAGTTCAGACTCATAAAGGTAGATCCATATTTGCCAAGCCAATAAATAAATATGATGCCCAAGTAAATTGAAGGTGATTATGACATTGCTAATAATGTTCTAAGAATAGAAAATTGATGATTTAAAGCCATAAAAATCTATTGATAGTTTGGCCCCATGTGGAATGGTTGAATGGGTGCCATTTCACTTATGTTGATGTCTGAAAAATATAAACTGATCAATAAACTTTGAAAATACAAGGATAAACACCATGTTTATAAACCTAAGGCTGAGTCCACTAATTGTGCTAAGTGGACTTTCCTCAATGACCACAAACATTTTACAAAGCATAAATTATATATGAAGTGTGTAGTTTATAGTAAGGGCTTGCTTTGCCCTGTGGATCAGGAAAATCTTGATTATTTTATCATGAACTGCTGCCAGTTGAAAATCAATATTTGCATTTGCAGAAGTTGAATAATTTGGGAATATTTTAAAAGATTTGTCTGTATGTGAGACCATAAAGGAAATGTAAATATTTGCAAACTTTCTGTAATGTTTCACATAAGAAAATAAACAACAACTGTATCAACTGATAAAAAATAAACTAGCATGAATAAAAAGCCCTTCCATGTCCTTGTTAGTCATCAATTATCTCAGCATATTTAAAGTAACCTGAAAATTTTAGAGCCAGAAGAATATGGAGGAGTGTAGAAAATTAGATGTTAGAATGAGATGTATTTTTCCATTATAGGACTTGTGAATTTTATAGGGTTTGCACCCTATTGATCATTTATTCTGCTGCAAGCAGGAAAAATGCTAATGATGTGGAGACTAATCCTTCTGAAAGTCCCTTGTACAGTTTACTTCTGACTAAGTAGTGATAATCCAATTATAACACAAAATGGAAATGGTTATTTTCTGAGTCTGTACTAGGCGATTTCTTCACATCTGAAGGAAACAAAATTTATTTGACAAGTGGTGATTGCTGTGTGTCTGTGTTGCAAGAGGGAATACTTGAGAAATGTTTTGCTTAGAAGGAACATGGAAGACAATAAAGAGGCATAAAATATTATATACTCTAATTTAGCTTTGATTTTCATTAGTTTTACATTTTCTGACTTTGATATGTTACTTACTAGAAGGCTGTGTTTTCCAAAATCTAGAAGGCTATACTCGGCAAATGTTAAATTATTATTATGTCAGCTTATTCATAACTCAATCATATCACTCAAATGTATTTCAAGTGGTTGTATTATTTTAATACTTAATGCAATTTTATTATTTTAATTTTATTATTTAAATACTTAATGCAATTTCTTCTTGGGTTTTGATGTGCTTTTTAAGTATTAACCTCTGAGCCCTGCTTGCTACCTGAGAGATCCTATGGCCATCACAGTAGGCAAGGACACTGGTATGCTCTATCTTTCTGCCCTGTCCATGTAGTACACTGTACTTGTCTACAGAGGGCCACAGCTAGTTTTCTCCTCTTTCCACCCCTACTTTGGGACTAATGCCTAAACCCCAACCCAAATTTGCTATGAGGTATCTTATCCAGACAGAACATTAGACTTCTGACCTAGTCCCTATGACTGGAGGACCACTCCTATCCAGGGTGTGACTCTAGACTCACAAGTACATCAGTACAGTTACATCAGTAACTCCACCCATCATGTGCCTCAGTACCACATATTCTATATGCTCTTTCTTGTACCCTTCTATATTTTAACTTTAAATGGGGATTACAGACTTTCACCACTAGCCCAGTACAGTTCCAGGAAGTGCCACAGTCTTGCTTCCATCTTTAAGTAGGGAGCCTAGACTTCCACCATCAACTGTATGCACCCACATCCATTCCACACAGCTACACTAGAGTCTTAACACAACTTTACTCATTCCTCTGACCCAAGAACTCCTTCTCTCCAGAAAATGGCACTAATGCACACTGGTAAGAAACACCCCACACCTTCAGAACAGCTAAGACCTGAATGAGTTCTACCTCCTCTCCAGCTCTACTTCTCTCATTGCTTTCCATTATGAATCCAAGACTGATATTGCCAACTCTACCTCTTCCAGAACTCAGTCCTTGAGGAAAAGTCCTGGACACTTCCTTCAGATTTGCAAAGAACAGATGAGAATCTCAGAATTTACAGAAGGTCTGTTCCAGGGCTCAGAAGCCTCACTTAGCTGGAGCTAGGCCAAGTCTACTTCTCAGAATTATTAAAATATCAACACTGAATTGTCCAAGTCTGGAACCCTAAGTACCATATATCACTTGACATGTCCGGGTAACAGGAAACAGCCAGTCATAGAAGCATAGATTTTGTTTCCAAGAAAAAATATCAGTTGCCTGTATCCTTACAGTAATATCCTCTGGCAATGATGAGGTATAAGACAATGTATTCAAATCAGCAATAATAAGACAAAGAAAGTATGAATAAATGTTTCACTGAAACCTCCAAAACCATGTTTGAATGAAACAATGAAAGCAATTCAAAATTGAAAATAGGATTTAAAATAAAAAAAAAAAAACATGGTTTTTACTGGTGTTCCTTGGTAACTTCAGAGGACTAGGGGGTTGAAGGAAAATACTAAATCTCACTTTGTTTGAAAGTAATATAATAATATCTGATATCTCATATGATAACCTCAAAATTAAAAAAAAACTTAAGAAACAAAAGGGACTAAAATGTATCAACAAATATCTTTTTGAAAGAAACTGATTTATTTTTATATTATATATTTACCAATTGACTATGCATGTATAACTTGCAAAACATACTAAAATGAATAAACATTTTCAAAAGCAAAAGAATACCAATATAAAGAGATGTATGTGAGGAGTCTGAGTGAGGGGGCATAGGAAGAACTGGAAGGGGGAAGAGGAAATGGGATAGTGTCATAATTATGTTTTGATTAAAAATGAAAAATAAATAAAATAGCAAAAGTCAAAAAACAATTTTCTATAAGTAATTGCCTTTTATTAAAACATTGTTCATTTTAATTTTCATATGTATGCCTGCAAGTGGTGTGTACATGTTTCTTGAGTGTGTGAAGGTGGCTGCATGTGGAGGTCCCTGGTTTATATTGAGTCTTCTTCAATGGTTTTTATACCGTAACCTTTTAGTCATTGCCTTCCAGTCTAAGACAGAGCTCCTTGATGTGTTCAGTCTCAACAGACAGCTCAAGGAATGTGCTGATTTTGGCTTTCTTGATGAACCTGAAATCACGATTGAGCTTCAGTTCCTACCCAGCCTGTATATGACTCCCTGGAGTCTACACTCTCATCTTTCTGCTTATCCTTGGAGCACTTTGACCACTCAGCCTTCCTCCCAATTTCCCAACCAACTTTTGGTATCTCACTGAGAGATACATTTTCCGTCAACGTCAGTTAAGTCTTTCATTTTACCAGTTTATATGGGATGATTGTTAGCTCCTGTGTGGTCACTTTCTTTTTGTGAACATTTAAACAACAAGTAAAATATGTTTCTCAGAATATACACAAATGAAATTATTTCAGAGACTAGTTATTTTACTCTTTGATATATTCTGCAAGTGAACACAGAGAAAATTGACTTACAAAAAAATACATATATAACATTGTATTAATATAAAACCTGTGTTCCAATTCAGTTTAGCAGATCACAGATCTTCAATACAAAAAGTAACAAAAACACATAAATAAATATTTATATCTTACATATGTAATAGAATATATTCTAGGGTTTTTAATAATAAAGAAAAATGTAAGTGAATAATTTATATGCTTTGTCAACATTTGTGGTGCTCGTTCTTTCTGTCTCTCTGTCTCTCTTTCTCCCTGTTTCTCTCTTTCTCTCTCTCTCACACACACAAACACACACACACACACACATTACAACTATGTCAGTTGTGGTTTTCTGTTTTCTTGGGTTTTGTTTTTAATTTATAGACAAGACTGTTGCAAACAAAATCAAACAACAAGGACCATAATTATAGCTAGTTCACAGTGTGTTTGCAGCACCAATCCAAGTGTTTGATAGAAGGAAAAAGGTGACTGGCTATCAAAACTACTTAAGTTACTGAAATATTAAGAATAATGAAATGATTACAAGATATAATTTAAGCCTACATTGTTGTTGAAGTTGTATGAGAAGTAAAATGTGTCTTTAACTAAATTTGTAAGTATTTCATTTTGATGCTGGATACAGATCCTTAAAGTAGCAACGGTATACATAGGTGGATTTGTTTCTCTCTCTTGAAAAAGTGTGCTTAAGCTAAACTGATCTCCTCTGAGGTATATATATTAAACTGACTTTTTTCTGTGTTTTACCTCTGCCTTCATATTACTCAGATGTTCATCCCTCTCTTTGAAGCACTAAGACAGTTCATATCTCAGTATACGTGAGAGAGGAGTTGGGAGTACAATCCTTTCCTCTACTTAAGGACATTATACCATTTATACCACTTGTACTTGGATCCAATGGACAGCATTGTATCATCTGATTAAACATGGTTCTGTGTTAAAGTTGAGATTTATTTTATATTACTGTACACTCCCTCCTAAAGCATATAGGCTATTACTATGGAAATTGGGGAGTTAAGAGTCTTCTAATACATGCAAAGTAAGTAAATAAGCATAAGAATTCAGTTGAAAGAGACACAGTCTAACAAAAAGAATAATTTATTATTCAGGCATAATTAACTCAAAAAGCAACAACTATAAAATGACAAGAAGGTACATATTTAATGGACATATGTCTGAGGCAAATACATACACACACACACACACACACACACACACATACACACACACACATACACACACATACACACACACACACACACACACACACACACACACACACACACGGATAAAATTCTAGAGCCATGAAGCATAAATGAAACATCTTCTAAAGTAATCTGTTAAACTCAGGAATCTATACCATGGAGGAACTGTAAATGGTTCATGGGGAGTCATGTGGTTCAGCACTAAGAGGTGAGATGCCACCTCTGCATAGAAGCGTGCATAAACATTAGAATGCAGCAGATTACCAAATCTAAGTAACTCTGATAACTAATAACTAAAAAGCAAAGATTCCATTAAAATGTTTTTAAATTGGAGAAAAAATGACCACGTCAATTCACTTGTTTTTGTCACTAGTAATTTATCCAGTTTAATTACAGTCACCTCTAGTTATTCCATAAACTGATGAGGGAGTATTGAAATTAGCAATCAATAGTGTTAATCATAGAAAAGTAAACAGTAAACAATAATTAAGTTGGTGGGAAATTGTCAGGTAGGCATGGAAAAATGGATAGATCAAGAGAGAGATGGACGAACATAGCAATATGAGACAGAATTTCTACAAAAATATATCTGGGTTTGTTTAGTGGTGGCCATCTACAGCTGGGCATGAGATGTATCTTAAAGTGTAGTTGATTTATTTAGTGAGACTCCGTTGAAGAGAACCAATTTCTCCTTTGCAAAAAAAGATGTCAATTGAAGAAAAGATTTATTTTAGGGGTAGACGCCTGTGTCTACTTTTTCCTCTCAGCCCTTGGACCCCATCTAGCTTGAACTTGTTCAGGCTTTCTGCATACTGACTGACACAGTCCCTGTGAATTCATGTAAACTTAAGTCCTGTCATGGCAAAACCCATTTACTTGAGTGTATGAGTTTCTTTTACTTTTGTTTGATTGCTTGCCTATTTGTTTTTTAAAGAAAGGTGGCTTGGCTTATCCAACTTTGATGTTGGGGGGAGCAGAAACGCACATTCAGAATATACTATGTGAAAATTTAATTAAAATTAGAAGAAATAAAAGATTAAGTGAGAACCAATCGATAGAAGAGGGGAGGAAGAGACGGAGGGAGACACGGGGAGAGAGGGGGAGAAAGAAGAAAGGTTTGTGTGCAACCTTTGTGGCTCTTCAGGTAAAAGCTCTGGTCATTCATTCAGGCCTGATGATCCTTGAAAGAATCTGAAAAGGCTTTTCTAAAGACAAAAGGAGGAGGAGTGGTTGGAGGAAAGAAGGGGAGGTGAAATGAGCAGAAAGGACTAGGAGTAGGTAAAAATACCAACTGGGTTTAAAATTAATTAATTAATTTGAAAAAATAATTAATTAATTTGAAAGAAGTTTACACACAGGGCACATCTATAATCCTGAACATTTGTAGGAAGATGAGAGACAGTCACAGGGGAATCATTCAAAAGACAGAGCTTCAGCTAACCTGGAATACATCAACCCAAGTGAAATAAAAAGACCATCTCAACTAGGTAGAAAGAGAAAAAAACTCCTATGTATCTGACATCTAGACCCACGTAAGTGTCTTAAAGGACGTCACACATACACGCACATACACGCACATACACACACACTTAAAAAGTCAGTAAGACAGCTCATATGGTAGGATCTGTAATAGTCAAGCCAATTCATCTGGATTCAATCTCTGGAATCCTCATAGTACAACTGAAAAATTGTTCTCAGCAAGACCATTTTTCAGATGTCATATATGTTCAGATGCCTGGACCTGCATGGGAACACAGAACACATAAAGTCAATCAACAACCAACCAAAAACAAACAAACAAATAAATAAATAAATTCATTTGAAATAACTAGAAAGTTATTAGTTAAAAATGCTTTTGCACAAGCTTGTAGTTTGAGTTTGGTCCTCAGAACCAAGGACAGGAGAAAAGAGCCAACTCCTAAGACTTATTCCCTGACTTTCATTAGCACAATGTAGCAAGACAATATATACTCATCCCCACACATCATAATGAAAAAAGAAAGGAAGGAGAGAGACAGAGAGAGAGAGAGAGAGAGAGACAGAGAGAGAGAGACAGACAGACAGAGAAACAGAGAGAGAGAGAGAGAGAGAGAGAGAGAGAGAGAGAGAGAGAGGAGAGAGAGAGAAAGAGATTGATTTGGAGGCAACAGAGAAGAAAATAATGGTCTGATTTTGTATGAATCATAGTGAAGCTATAGTCCCAAACCTAAAGTTTTAAATTTTTATTCATGTGTGTGTGTGTGTGTCTGTGTTTGCTGTATGTTTGTATGCATATCATGTGTACTATGATGCCTACAGAAGATGGAAAAGGGTGCAGGAACCACTGCATGTTTAGCTTCAGGTGGTTGTGAGCTCCTAACAAGAGTGATAGGAACCAGATTCCTGTCCTCAAGAAGAACAGTTCCCTGATCTACAATGTTACACTTCCAGCCAAGGTCTACCGATTCATAAAAACTAATTGAAAGAGAAGTTTCCATGTACCAGAACATTTCTTGTTTTTGGTTGGTCTTACACAGAACTAAATATTTAATGATTATGTTCATTAAATGGGACAAGGGAGTGTTCAATATCACACAGTGTTCCACTATTCAAAAGATTAAACATATTTTTGGTTCAAATTTATATTGTGAGTGCTTGAGATACTAAAATATGTGAAAAATATTTGATTTGTTCAACTTCAGAGATGAATTCTAAAATGCCACATGACAGAGAATTCTGGCAAGGCAAGTGGCAGTATGGCATTTGATAACACATGACTTTATTCCCCAGTTTACTACATGCATAACTTATTGAGGCTTCCTTCAATTTATTATTATCATCATATCCAGTAGTATTATGGCCCCATTCCCTGAGTGATAATAAGATTTTATGAGTTGCTGACACACATATATCACTACAAGGACAAGAACAAAGACAGGCTTCTCAAACAGGGAAGAAAAACTACACTTTTACTCTGCTGGTGAAAACAAATTGATTCTGATGATCACTGCAAATGAGGACAGATTATCCAAATAAGAATGGGGGCAAATTGAATGACACCTTTCATTTTCATAATGCAGACAGTATCTATAATTTTGTACAACAATAGGAAGTGGACAGCCTTGCATGTTGACAGGCTAATAGTGTATCTGAACCCTATAAATGAAAAGCCTAATACATTATGACAATACTTTTTTCATTGGAAAAAATTTCACATACCTTCAAGCCTCCAGTCCTCAAATGTATTGAATGGACAGAACTCTACTAATTTTTGTGTAGATCTCATAACATCACCATTTTTAACTCAGCTATGACACAGAAAATGAGCTGTAGATTGCAATCATTATAGGAATTTCTTTTCAGAAATAAAAACCCTAAAACTCATAAAAGACACAGAATAATAAAACTAACCTGAGCAATAGGAATAATGCTAGAGTCATCATAATATTTGATTACTTATTATGTGACAGATAAATTGTAATAAACCCAATGTTCATCAAGCAGAACACAGATACCTAAACCAATAAATTAGAACACCACAAATAAACATATATAATTAGGCTCTGTGACTTTTTAAAGGTGTCAAAAGCTTTGACAAAATACCTCTTAAATAAATGAAAATAGAAAAACTGAACACTCTCATTGAGAACAATAAAATCATGTTTCTTTTTACCATCTGTGTACACACATTCAACTCAGAATAGATCAAGGAAATTCAGATATGACATACTGTTTGAGGCTGCTAAGGGACAAAAATAAGGGAAATACTTCATGATATAAAAACAGATCATCTGGATGTTGCTCAGAAAAAAATTTTAAGAGTTGATACATAAAGATTTATGTAATTAAATAGCTTCTAAATAGCACAGAGTGAAGAGAACCCATAGAATTTGAACAATTGTGACAAGTACACACCTGAAAAAGGTTTAATGTCTATTATAAATAAAGAACTCAAAAAAAACTACAGCATAAAATAATAATGGAAACAAGTAAGATGCAGAAAATAAAGAGATAATTATTAAAAGAGAAAGTTTAAAATTGTAAATAGATGCATAAAATTTTACAGAAATCTTGGCTCCCTAGAAAATGTAAATAATGGCTGATATTTTATCTCACCTCTGTCAAAATGGCTGTAGGTAAAAGATTTAAAAACCAGTGCTATCTTTTGGCAGTGGACAACCACATGATGCACTCATGTCTAGGGAATATTATCTCTCTTGTTCTCATCTTTCCTCAGTTGCCTGTAATTATTTTGTAGGGTAAAAGCTTCTTGGGGTGCTTTCTGTTTGTTTTCTCATGTTAACTTTTCTTGTCAGGTTTGTTTGGGCAGTCATGTTGATGAAACTCCCAAGAGGTAACTTAAAAAGGAGACTTTGACTTTGAAGGAGAGTAAGAAAGGGGTATATGGGAGGGATGGTAGAAAGAAAAGGAAAAAGAGAAATTTTGCAATTATATTATAATCTCAAGGGGCAAATTGGAAAATTAAAAGGACAAACAACAATTTGATTGAGTTTGTAGGAAATAGGAAACTGTAAAAATTTGAGTGTATGACTTGGAAGTTGAAACAGTCACTATGTAAATCAATAATGTGTTGATTTTAAAAATTAAAATAGATTTATCGTATGACCCAGGTATACTATCTTGGGGAAGTATGTATAGTCTCTATCCTAGGGTACTACAGAATGAACATGGTTATTGTTCACAACAGCCAAGCTCATACTTCATGTTTATTACTACATTAATGGATAAGTAAGTATGTTATGCATACATATTGAAGTTCTAATTCACCAGAAAAAGTAAATATATGCTGTTTTCATGAAAATAGGTGTAATTGGAATCTAAATAAAAATGCCACTCAAAGACAAATATAATATATTTCTTCTCATACATGGAATATAGATTTTTCAAAACAAGATCAAGACTTGCATATAGAAAGCGTCAAAGTGTGTGCTATAATTGATTGAAAATATCCATAGGAAACCCCTATGTTTTATGTGCAAATACATACTAGAAATATACTAACAGAATCAAGTCAGCATCGTATTTAAATAATCACACCCAATGCCAACAGAAAAGAAAGGAATTATGAAAACAAATAGTACATCATGAGTTAAGGAACTGCAAAGTCATGCTGTGAACTGCTCTGCATGATCAGCCCTTAGGGCTCCTCTGGTTTTATCTAAGACTTGGTCCTTTTTTCCTACCTCATTTTAATAGATTGGGTCTGTATGTATAGGATGTAGGATGGCAAAGTGACAGCACACAAGTTCTCAGTTCATCTTAACAGTCTCTCTGCCACTTTCCTTGACTGACATCTTCTAGTCTATCTGCTATGAGGCCCAAGTCATGAGCATCTGAAGTGCTTTGCCAACAGTTCCTCAAACTATAATTTTCTGCGATAGCAGCTCTGGCCAACATTTCCAATGCAGTCTATTCTACACTAAAAGCCAAAACTATAAAGCTATGCTATCAGCATATTTCCTAATCTCAGAAATCACATGACACAATGTATTCAAGGTTAATTTGCTTATGTGAATATACATAGGAGCTGACATTCATGGTCACTGTGCATACTGAAGCCCACAGTTATAAGAGTGCCTCACATGTTTTAAACTTTAATAACTAGACTACACTAATTATTGATCATTTAGAGTTAATGTCATGGTCATTGCATGGATCTGGTCCTGATGTGGACAGTAGAGAATCCTGCTATTAGGAATAAATGTAAAACTACATTCATACTCAGAGAAACAGTCATTTGTACTATGTATAATTAGATTTTTAAGTTATATTATTATTATTGTCATCATCATCATCATTTGCCTTTGTATTACTATTGCTGTGATGAAACAACATGACAAGAGCAAGTTGGGGATTGAAAGCATTCATTTGGCTTCTACTTGTACATCATAGTTTATCATCCAATGAACTCTTGGCAGGAATTCAAGCAAGGCATGAACCTGGAAGCAGGAACTAATGCAGAGGCCATGGAGGAGTGCTGCTTACTGGCTTGATCCTCATGGCTTGCTCAGCCTGCTTTCTTATAAAATTCAGGACCACCAGCCCAGGGATGGCATCAGCCACAAGGGCTGGGCCCTCCCTATCATCACTAGTTAGTAACATGTCATACAGGCTTGCCAAGAACTTAGCCTTATAGACTCATTTTTCTCAATAGAGGTTTCTCCTCCCTGATGACTTGACTGATATCAAATTTACATAAAACTATCCAGCTCAACAGTTTTATTATTAATATGTGTTAATGAAAATATCAGTAGCAGCATCAGAATGATAAATTTGTTTTTTGGATTTTCTTCATCAACAACCCTGAGAGCAGAGTAGACAGGACTCACATGTTCATATAGCCTTCCTCTGATTCTAGTGAAATGGTAGAAATGTGGTCCTGGATCCTCTTATTTGGTAAAATCTCAGTATAGTTTGCCACCCAATTAGCAGGCCATAATCTTTAAGTTTTAAGTAAAAACAAATCATATTGAAAGTAATAATTCAATTCTCACAACAGTCCAACCCTTTATGTCAGGTGACATTAGAGAAAGAAGAAATATCAGAAAGTTGACAGAATTAAACTTGACAGAATAAAAATAAGAGATGAAAGAAATGAAAGATCACAGAAATTGTTTGAAAGAGTGTGGAAAAGGTATAAAGACCATAAAAGATGCTCGTATATTAAATATGGAAACAGTAAAAAAGCAATTTGAATCTATAAAAGAAAAGTGGAAAGATGATTAGTAGGTTCTAATTTATCAGTCAAAGTACATACATACTCAACACTTTTAATTAAAATATGTGTTCTAGTGTAATCTTACACTACATTTTCATAAGTGAATGATCTGATTAACCTCATTTATCACTCTTCAAACTGTCTGCTTTGTAAAGCTTTAGGCAGCATCTCATAGGTTTTAATTTGGGGAAATGTAATCCCATAAAAATATTCTTACTGCCTGTCAGAGAGAGCACAATCACTTAGTACTTGCAATGTGAGGAACCAATTTCAGACCCTAGGTTCTATGTAAGAAGCTCAGCTTGATGGTATGTGCTTAGAACCACAGTACAGAGAATGTGAAAGCAGGATATTAAAGTCTCTCTTTCAGTAAACCTTCCTATGAAGCTAAAGCTGGATCCCAGAGAGTGATTTTCTCTACAAAAACAATAACAACAAAAAACAGCAACAAAAAACCCTAGTTGGAAGGCTACTGGGGAACAATACAGAAGGTACACAGACACACACACACACACACACACACACACACACACACACAGAGTACTACCATAGTGTTAAATCGAATTCAGTTTTGAAATTTTTGCACAGAGAAAGTATCAGTTTATTACTGAAGACTAGTAATATGGAACTGTGAGTCCAAAGTATTTCAAGGTGAAAGAGCTCAAGTTTTGATACTTTCTAATTTCAATGACAAAAGTTTTGAAATATATCATGGCAAGCCAGGACACTCTTATCTTCTGCTTCTGGAAGGATTTATTGTTTTGATGGTATGCATTTGGTTATGATATAGTGATATTTGTGATATTTTCAACTGTGATATTTTCTCTTGCTGTTTCTATTTGAATATATTTTACACTTAAGATATATCCCTGGGGATAAAAGGATATGGCAGAGTAGTTAAGAACCCTTGATACTCTTAAAGAAGACCCAGTTTCATTTGCTTGAGTCTACATGTTGGTTCAAAACAATCAGTAATTTTAATTGCACTGGACTCTACACCCCATTGAAATTCTGAAGGCATCCAGAACATATGTGGTACACATAAATCCATGCAAGCAAAACAAACACATACATAAAATATAATAAATAAAGTTTACAAACCTTTAAAATCACACATATAATGTTAAGGCACACAAAATTTCATTCAATACTGCCGTCTGAGTAAATCACAACTTTCTTCTACTCTATGAATTAATAATTAACCTTTCAATCAAACAAATCAAAATAAATAGACAATTGATTTGTTTACAGAATAGAGTGTTTATTAGATATAAAATGTAGCATCGTGTATTATAACCTGAATTTTATGTGGATTTTATTTTGTGAAACACATAAAGAGTAATTTAGGCCAATTTTTCAAATCTTAATTCTGCCATACAATAGTGGTTTACATTTGTATGAGTCTCTGTAAAATAATGACTTTTAGCCATCTTTCCCACATTCATTCCACAGTTGAAAGAGGAAATATATAAATAAATGAATAAAGAAATAAATAAGTACACAAATAAATGAGAAGGATAAAGGCACATCATTTATTACTTCCCTAAGGAAGTGATGGGATACAAACAGAAAATGAAGAGGCAGCGCAAGGTCTATGTAGTGATTCTTATCTGCAAGAAGCAAAAATTTCCTTTTCATGGAGATTTGAATTTAAAATGCCCCTGGGATGATTCATAGCTCACTGGCAGCTGTTTACCTTCAAACACACCTTAGATAATTTACCCTTCACTCTGGCCACATTTGAATTCTATGAAAACAAGCTCAGTAAATTCTCCTGCTAACAAGTTAAAGGTTAGATTGTCTTCGGGTAGTGAATTTGCAACCAGGTAGAAAAATCAGAGAGACAGAAACTACCAAGGGCAAACTAAAGGTAGGCATTTTAGCTGGCCTCAATTTGTGATTATTACAAACTAAGTTTATAATCAAGTGACACAAAATACCTTTTATGAGAGCCTAATTATTCAATTTTGCCTTTCCCCATTTTCTTTATGTATGCATGATTTTAGGTGCTATTTTTGATCTATTAAAATGAGATCATTATATACAAACTCACGTTTTCATTGTAGGTCAATACAAAATATTTTTGAGTATAAAATTTTGCAAAAGGTTCAAAATATGCCTGTTTTCTAGTCATAGAAAATATTGCTAAAAAACATGAGGAATATTTGACTTTTTATTTATGTTGATATAATTCACATACTTTACAGAGTAGATTGAACTTGATAAATATTTCCTTGATTCTCTGTCAATAATTGATTATTTCTGTGTGTGCACATGTCTATATATAAGGCTCTAGTATGAGTTTGCAGAGCCTCTTCTTTCACTCTTCCTTCACATGCATTATAGTAATTGAATACTGTTTCACCAAGCTTCTAAGGGAAGTGCCTTTACCCATGAAGCCAGCTTATTGGCCCTGAATTCTTAGCCCCAGAAGAATCATTTGCTGTAACCATAACCCAGCCCTTCACAGTGGCAAACACTTTTACTGCAGGCTTTCTTACCTACACAAAAGTTCTCTGAAATAATAACTCAGAGACTTGGTTATATGTATGAAGAAATGCTTAGGCCATAAGCTTGCATCTGTTCACTGACTAGCTCATAACATTATTATTCCATTTATTCGAGTTTAAGTCCTGCTATATCTCTGGTTACTTGGTCCTCAGTTTCATGCAAATTCTTCCTCTCTTTCCAGGTGAATCTCTCCCTGCCTGACTCAATCTTAGAATTCCTTCTTCTCTGCTGAATGCCCCTCCTTCTAATCCTGCCTCAGTCCATGGCCAATAAGACTTTTATTGACAGATGAATGCATTGACACAGTGCAGAGATTATCTCTAGAAAACAGTGCATCTAAAGACTAATGCACTAATCACTAGGTTTGAGGTAATTTGACAACCAAATATCACTTATTTAACACAAGAATGATGCATGTTAGACATTTAACTTTGAGTTTATACTAGTATCAGATGGTTTATCTACAAAATTAGATACTCAGAATTATTTGTAATACTCATGTAAAATTGAAAGTCATTAAAATATATCTTGTTTTGCATTTATTTTTAAACTGAATTTTTTACTACCTTACTTTTTCTTTTACTAAGAAAATATAAATTGAAATTTGGTGGAATAGTTTGAATGGGGTGTTTAGAAAGGTAGAATAGAAGGTATCTATTTATTTAAAAACAGAATGTTTCTTAAAATTTATTCTATGTACTGTTATATATAAAATCAAATCTTCTGGCAATGTAATCATAGCCTGTACATCATTGGTAACTATTCTCCTGAGGCTCATGTTCTCCCTCCCTAGAAATGTGTGTGAATAATTTAGCTTCTCCTTTTGTTTCTTATGTCTTCTGTAATTCTCACCAAGAAAGATGTAAGACAGAATTTATTCTATAGTATAATTTTAGGAAACATCCTGGAAACAGTGACTCAAGTTTCATCCAGTAAATATTTCAATATGGTGACATCTATGAATTTTTTTCATTTCAAAACAAAGAAAGTTAGACACATTTCAATTATACAAGTGGGAACATTATGGAGGGGTTCCATGAAAGCAGAAGAATTTCAGCTAACTTTCTCAGGGGCTAGCTCATGCTAATCGTAGTTGACTTTAGTTTTCTATAATAACATTTCAAAAGTTCTTATGTAATATTTAAAAGTATAGTAGGTAAATTATAGAAGTTGGCAAAGTGATTTTAATATGGGGCTAAAACAGCATATGACAAATTTGTTTCTTGATCTAGAACGTGGTAACTCTCCACTTTCTAAATGTTATCATCATCATAATCAGATGATTTATGAGCTCTTTGATCCATGGCGAAATGCATGAGTCAGTCAGTAAGGTGAAGGCAAATAAAAATGTATGGTTGGCTACAATGTTTATGATGTCATAAGGGTATGTTGAGATCTTTATTTGCATTTCAACCTATCCAATCTCTGCATTGATATAATAATTTGTATTCTTTGTAGGAGAAATCAAATGAACACAACCAGGAGAAAAACTTAAATTCTTTAAATGTTCATTTATGAAACCATTCACTTTTACAGTTTTCTCTATCAACAAAAAATACACATTGATACATGTAGAAAGACGTAATATTAATGATAAGCATAATGACAAAAATAGGTAATTACTTCAGTATCTAACCTATTCAATTGATTCAAATGAGTTACTGTAGGCTTCATCTTTACAGACAATGCAGTAAATAACACAAAAGACTAGATTGTGTTGAGAGGGATCAGGAAGACAGGACCCAAAAAAATTCTGTTTAAACAAATCAGAAAGCAATCAACACAGCTAAATCATAGTAAAAGAACAAGGTACAGAAGATGGGGAGGAGAATGGGGATGTGGGTGCTTTCAGGATTAGATGTGGGGAGAGACATAAGAGAGGGACATATGGTCAGGAGAATGAATGGAAATCTTTAGCTGTCAGGGATAGAAGTGGGAGGCTTCTACAGGATGCACCAGAGATCTGGGATAAAGGGGGCTCCCAGGGATCTATGTGGGTGACCACAGTTTAGACTCAAATCACTGAGGATACTGAACTTGTACAGGCCACGTCCTGTAGCCAGGAAGGAACCCCAGTGGAGCTATAGGGACACCAACCACTCACAAAATATTTGTCCCAAAACTTTTCCTGTCTACAAGAAACACAGAGACAGGGATAGGGCAGAGACTGAGAAAATGGCCAAGTAATAACTGGCCAAACTTGAGACCCATTCCATGGGCAAGCACCAATCCCTGACACTACTTTGATGCTTTGTTATATTTGCGCACAGGATCCTAGCACAACTGTCTTCTGAGAGGCTCCACCTAGCACCTGACTGAGACAGATGCAGAGACCCACAACCAAACATTGAATTGAGCTCAGGTACTCTTGTGGAAGAGTTGGGGGAAGGAGTGAGGGTCCCAAAGGGGATAAGAACTTTATAGAAAGACCAAAATTGTAACAATAACCTAGACACTTGGAGGCTTTCAGAAACTGAACCATGAACCAAAGAGCTTACAGGGGCTGGAGCAAATGCAGCAGGTATGCAGCTTGATCTTGATGTGGTTCCCCCAACAACAGGAGCGGGGTCTGAGGGATATCCTTAAGGCTGTTCTTGGTCTGTGGAATGTATCTCCATATCTGGGCTGCTTGTTTGGCCTTAGTGCAAGCGGATGTACATAGCTCTGACTAGTTGATATGACAGCGTGGAGGTATAGCAGGGAGGCTTCCACCCTCTCAGAGAAGAATGGGAGATAATACATGAGGCAGGGACTGGGAGGGGAGACAGAAGGGTGGGAGGAATTTGGAGGGAGGAAAGAAAGGGGTAAATTTTAGAATTACATTATAATCTCTGAAGTTACAAAGGAATAAGGGGGGTGGGGGTACTAAGATCGATGTCCGTAGCCTGTGCTGCCTCCAAAGGCCTAAATGACGTATGTGGTCTGAGCTGCCATCTAAGACCATGTAGATATCTGTGGTCCATCATGAAACTAAAGCTAGAATGATGTCCATGAGCAGGGCTGCTGCCTGGGGCCATATTGGTATCCGTGGTTTTTGTTACCCTGGAAGCCATGCTGACATCTTTCGCAAGTGTTGCCACTGATCATTGTGATGATATCTTTATCCACTGCTGTTGCAATGTAACGCTGTGCTGATGTCCGAGGTCTGTACTGCTACCAGAGACCATGCTGAGTTCCATAGCAGATGATATCACCAGAAACCGTGTGGAAGTCCATGATCTGTGCTCCTGATGAGTGTAATTAGCAAGGAGGCACTTTTTGTCGTGATATCGATCACTGCAAACTCACAGTGAAGAAAGGGACATAAGAGACTTCTGTGACAACTCCTACTGTCCAAACTCCAAAACTTTTATAGCATGGACAGAAAGCCATTGAAGGGAACTCTTTTAAAATGTGGTAAGAATGGCTTTCCACAGTAGCCTCTGTCATAGGTGTAGGTGGGAAAAGATTCAAGTATTCTTTAAGGGCTGGCCATTCCGAGTTTGACCATGCTCCAGTTAATATATTGGCAAATTTATCTATCTATCTATCTATCTATCTATCTATCTATCTATCTATCTATCTATCTATGTGATTTTTCTTCTCCTTCCTTTCTCTTCTTTATTCTTTCTTTCTTTCTTTCTTTCTTTCTTTCTTTCTTTCTTTCTTTCTTTCCTTCTTCCTCCTTTGCTCCCTTCCTTGCTTGCTTCCTTTCTTTCTCCTCCTGCTTCTTCTCTTCTTGTTCACTTTCCTCTGTTTCTCCTCTTTATTCTCCCCCTTCTTATCCTCCTTTTCTTTCTCCTATTTCCTTCTTATTTTTTGCAGGAATGTCACAAGGATAAGTGTGCAAATCTGAAAAGATTTTGGCTCGAGTCTAATCAAGATGCATGATGTGAAGTTCTGAAAGAGTTTATAAAAATATTACATTGGAAAAAATATAAACTCTATCTTTTAAAAGTTTATAAAGATGATAATAGGTAAAGACTGTAAAATGTGAAGCAGGCTGTAGGTGAGAAATTTATTTTTAGAGCTATTAAAGGAATCAAAGGGTGAATATCTTATAAAGGAAAGAGTGAGAAACTAAACCCAGCATCTTTGTGCAGTAGTTTTCCTTTTACTCAACATTAGAAATTAAAATTAACACCTACCAATTTCTTTTAAAAATAAGCTCTTTAATATATGACTTTAATCTTTGAGTTAGTCTTTTATAGAGTACATTGTGTTCAAGTAATAGATATATACAGTATGTAATAATCAAACATTTGCAATTTTATATAAAGAAATTTGCTGATTCCTAAGTCGAAACTTCTCAGGTGAGAGGTGAAAGTTTTCTGATATAAATAAATTTCTGGAAAATTAAAAGTTAAGTGGAAAATTTGGCAGTTTGAAAATAATGGTATATGCAAAAAATGGGCAATCAGCATTTAACAAAGGAAAGAGATGAAGTAAATAATTCCCACAGAGAATATCTTTGTCAGAAGGTCAACCTCTAGGCCAAAGGGAATAGAGAAGAATCAGATATTCTCTCACAGTGTTGAAAATAGAATATGAATAATTCTAATGCCTGATGGGGTCAAAGGAATTTGCATAAGTTCCTACTCTTTAAGAAGAATATTGAATTTTTCTTAGTGAATTAGTATTGCTACATTAGATATTTTCTGATAATTATTCTCTAAACACCCATGTAATTGAAATTATTCCAAGAATAGTGTGGTGGTTTAAATGAGAATTGTTCCTCATACACATACAGTTGTTCATATTTGAGTACTTGATCTCCAGTTAGTGATATTGTTTGGGGGTGTGTAAAGAACCTATAGGAAGTGGATCCTTGCTAGAAGATATATGTCACAATGTGTTGGCTTTCAGTCTCACTCATTAATACCTTCCCAATTGCTCTCTGCTTCTTGCTTTATGACTGATGTTGTAAACTCTCAGCTTCCAGTTTTTGAAACCATTTCTGCCACATAAAGCTGTGTTACCCTGCCATCATGGACACTTGAATTCCTCTTGAATCATAAGCCCCAAATTAACTCTTCTTTCTATGAATTGATTTTGTGATAATGTTTTATCATAGTAATATAATAGTAACCCTTAAAGAAATTACAGAAAATGTGAAGGAAAAGTACCTTTTCACAAGGGCCAAAATATTCTTGAAATTTTAATGATCAGACCTGGCTTAAATAGCTGTACTTGATAAAACTAAGTATGCCCTGGAGTTACAGTGTAAAAACATCATGGAAATGGCACAGTGGAATTTCTGTTGTGCTTCACCTAGAGTGGTACAACATTATGTCTGCATTACTCTTGGAACAACAGCAAGCAATAATCAGAGAAATCAATGCTACTTTCTGTTGTTATTAATATGATTATAAACTTCATAGTATCTAGAATTGTCTAGATGAAAAATCTGTGGACATCTCTTTGAGGTCACATTAAGGGTTGAGTTACCTAAAGTGAAAGAAAAATGAAAACTGAATGTGAATGTGGCCAGAACCATACCACAGGCTTTGATTCTGCACTAAATGTAAAAAGAAAGCAAGGTGAACATCAGCAATCATCTCTATTAGAGTCTGGAGCAAAGATGCAATGTGACTACCAGTCTCACCCTCCAGTTATCACCATTTCCCCATTATGATGTACTGCTTCCTCAGGCTGTGAGCCCAAATAAACCCTTCTTTTCTTGAGCTACTTCTGTCAATTATTTTGTCCCAGTGGAAGATGAAGGGAGGAGAATTAAAGTTGGAATGCAGTCAGAGCTCCATAGGAAGTTCTTGTCACAATTAACTCATCAGAGAAACAAGCAAACACAAGTGAATAGGGAGGAAAATGAGAGGTAGGGAACTTGAAGAGTCATATAGGATGACTTCTTCAAGTTCATAGGCACTTAGACTTCCCAGAGAAAGTGATTTCTCTTGTCCCTAAAATTAGAGAATGCAAAGCAGTTCTTAGAATTCCAATACACTGTAACACACACATATTTGAGCACACTCAAACACAGGCATTTGTACATGCACACAGATAAGCACATTTATATACATACATGAACACATAAACACTTGTTTTGTTTTATATTTTTGGAGCATGTAAGTTCAGCATAAAGTAAACAATTTAAAACTCATGTTGATTTTTATCATCTGTTCATTCTTTTTGTGGAAACCCCAGCTTCACTTTGGCATCTTAATGTACTGGCTTAGATTCTTACTAATAGCCACACATTTTTTTTTTAAAGTTTAACTTAACATTATTAACTTAATAAGAACATTGAACTCATGACTATGACATGAAGTATGTTAAATTACTGGACTCTATTTCCAAAGAATTTTTTTTCAGTATTAGTACGTATTTTATGATGAAAATTATTTTGTAAGTGATTGATAAAATGTGTAATTATATCAGCATAATGTAATTATAAATCTCAGTAGTGAGACAAATTTATTCATCAAATTGCTAGTACATTGGCATCAGAGAAAATTATAAGTTGAATTTTAAAGAGTTGAGCAACTCTGTAGAGTAGATTTTCCTGTCCAGAAAAAGTTGCCTGTGTCTGCTGTGGACAACTTTTCTTCACAAATCACCCCAAATGCTACAAATACCCTATATGTCATTCAGCATAGACAATGTTAGATAATTAATTCATCTCATGGACTAGCTAAGCTTTTAGTCTCCTGGTCAGGATCTGGACATAACATTTCCCCATTATTTTCCTCCCTTTTCCCTAGTAGTACCTCTTACTATCATGTCAAGTTTTGAAGGAATGCCATTTTCAAAACAAGATATTATGCTTTTATAAATGGAAACTCTTCACATATCATATTCAGTTAAGTGGCATCTGTGCATAGAATAGTTGATAAATAGATTATTTTCAAACAAAACATTAATTCACAAGTTTGTTACTTGGGATATTTGACATTTAACTACAAGTTGTTCTGAGTTGAAAGATATTTTTTGATTGGATGTTTCCTTCACTTGAGTCAATTTTTATTCTGGTACTATGATAGATTATAACAACAACAACAACAACAACAACTTGTGTGTTTGAGAGCATTTTGTTTTCTTACTTCAAATTTTAAAAGAATAGATTCCATCGACATGGGAAAGGTGTGGGAACAAACATGGAAGGTATGGAGTGGCAGCAGGAGCAGGAAGCTGCTGGTCATTTTGTCACTGGGAGAAAGAAAATGCAGAGAATGTGGTTAGGCAATAAAACTTCAAGTCCCATCCTTTCCTTATTCTCAGTGAAGTATTTCTTTCAACTAGGCTGTACATTGTATTGGCTTCATAACTTTCCAAAACAGTACCACCAGCTTGAGATCAAATATTAAAGACATGCTCTAAGGAGGGCATTGCCTGTTCAAACCACATTGTCATCTTAGGTATAAATATTTTCATCTATAAACAGAGGCAGTTTATCCAGTTATTTAATAATTCCTCCAAGATTTTGATGACTCTTATAGCTCTCTAAAAGTTTCTACTTTCATTTATGATTTTAAAAGGACCTTAGGACTGAAGAACCTCTCAGATATTTTCCTCTTTGCTTATAATTTCCTGACATCAGGCAACATTATTTTACATTGGAGTAAAAGAACTTTGTCCATATGCATGTAGTTCATTTCATGTAGCACACATCCAATGAACATTTAGGTGGTCCATATGTTTTTAAGACTCAGTGTATCAAAGAAAAAAGTCACAGTATTTTTCTTCACACATGACTATTTAATTCTTACTGACTTAAATATGAACAATTAATTCACCTCATAAAATACCTTTTAGATTTTTATCAGGATGCCAATAAAGTACTGGGGAACTGGAAAGACTATTTACTAAGTGTTTTGCTCTGTGACTTCATAAATTTGTCTCTGGCAGAAGTTATTTCCTCTGAGGAATCTGACATTTAATCTGAGCCCTGAAGGATGAGTAAATATTAACTAGGTGAAGGAGAGGACCAGAAAGATGCCAGTTCTGGCATCCTGTGAAGCAGGTGTGACACGAAACCAATTATGGAATGCCAGACAAAATGTAAAGTGGATGTCCCTATAGAGTTAAGCATAAGGGAATAAGGACCACTGGGTGAACCACGGGAAAAGAGCTCATCAACACTCAATAGACTCCACCAAGAAAATTTATTTTCATAACTATCCTCTACTGTGCGTTTGCCATCACAAGGATGTTCATCTTTGTTTCTACATGAGTATTTAATTCTTTTAACACTCTAAACTATTCGCAGTTATTGTCACTATTTTTAGTCAGAAACTAATTTATCTAATGATGTGTAAGTTTGCATGTTGTATAAATAATGGTGCTAGAATTTAAAATGTAAGTGGTCAAATTAGATTATGTGCTTTCTATCCAGAGGCACCACAACTTTGCCACTACCTTCACAGTTAACAGCACCACTTCTTCCCCCAGTTAAAATTGTGTCTAATTAAAAAAAAAGACAAAGAAAACAATTTTTCAGCATTTACCTCCTTGCATAATAGGTTAGTTTTTTATTTCACACACTAATGTGGCTTTCTACCTTTTTATACTGCAATCACATTCATAGTCTTATTACTTATCTCTGAACATCTCCATCTCCAGCTTGAATCACTGTTTCTAAAAACAAGACCAATGAAGTCATATCATGAACAAATATTGTAATCTGCTTATGATTATGGCTAAAGTAAAAATCTATATTCTGCACTCCTGAAAGTTCTTTGTGACTAGTTCACTGATTCTGGTGACAGTCTAAATTCCTTCCAATCTCATGTTCATGTACTAAGATCCAGGCATGTGGGTATCCACATAGTCCAGATGTCTCAATTTTCTCTGAAGTGTTTGACTCATATCCTTACCTTCCCAGGTCTCCGAAGGTATAAATACTCTTTTGGTCTCAATATTTAGTATGTTTCTCAAAGAACATTGTGCTCTTTTCTTACAGATATTTAAGGTCCTTGTTTGCTTCCTATCACAAGTACAAAATTTTATTCTTATTTTATCCTAAAACCATAGTTAGTAAGTATAAACATTATAAATACTGAACAATCATTGTGTGATTGGCTATGGAGTGACTTGTTTTTTTTCTTGGCTCATCTCCAGAAGATAGGCATTATATATAACCTTTGCTCAATATTTAGGTATTACCATATTTGCTCAAGAGTTTACCCTTCAATTCTATAGGCTATAATTATTGTGCCTAACCTATATTTAAGAACAGTCAAATATCATCTTTCAAAATACACAGTTTTTAATCCCTTACAACACTTGCCTCATTGTTGGATCAGTCAGGCAATTATTACACAGAATGGAAAAAAAAAACTTGAATGACAGAGAACACTATCAAGTCCTCAAAAATGAGTGTTTCATGCCTTACCATGGTTTCCCATTGAATGTTAAAATCATACTATAAACTGCAGAAATATATTAGGATGGAAGGTAAGAAGTAAAAATGAAGAGGTACTTTAGGTTAGCAATTGCAAACGTGACTCTTCAGGATTTTGAAAACAAAACAGGAAATTTAAAGATATCTAAAGTGATATTGTACAACCAATAGGTTGGAATACTCAACTGACAATTAACTTCAAATGTAGTATTTAAAGCTAAACTTAGAATGTGGTTTTCAAGAAAAAAATATATGTGAAAAAAATTCCCTTTTTTTAGAGCTAAAAGGTACACTTTGATGAACAGCAGGAAGGTGTGCTCTGAAAGAAGTTTCCTACTAATACCTTGTACCACTTATTGCCAGTTGCTAACCTTGACATCAGGTCAAACTATGAGCAACTCTCCTGATAGGATACATAGATTTATTGACAGAATTATGACACCACAGAAGCTGTTCAATTAGTGTTAGTCATTAACTAGGCAGGGAATATATGGAAAGTGGCACTTTATTCAATTATACTTATAAAGATGTATCACTGCAGGTAAGGAGTAATAGGAACACTTGTGTGTAATAGCACTTGAGTGAAATGCTGAGAGATGCTGTTCTGCTTCTCACATAATGAAGCCCAGAATTTCACAGCTAACTCAGTCTTTAGTTCTGAGCATTACAGTCATACCCTATGTGTTCCTGGATTCTTGAATTAACTGCAAGACATTGAGTTTGTCAGTATTTTAGAAAGTCATGGGAGCCACTAGAAGAATATCACAATGGTTAAGAATGCTGGGTGTTTTACAAGAGATCCCAGATTCAGTTCACAATACTCACATGGCAACTCACAATCATCTGTAACTCCCATTACAGGGAGTCTATCTAATGACCTTTTCTGGCATCAATGGGCACCAAACACACACTTGGTATACAGACAATTATATAAGACAGCAAGGTTTCTTTTAGCACTGAGTCAAATCTGTTTCCAATATCAGTTGAGTATTTACATGGTGACCTGGTGGTTTGAACTCTGAAAGGAAAATTCGTTCAGATTTGAGGAATTTAGCAATTACTAATTTTGCTGCATAGTGAGCCAAGGGTATTACACAGTTAAATATAAAAATATTTCACATGCTAAAAGCTAAAAGCTCATTCTCTTTTCTCATTTATAAGTAGGTATTAAGAAGAGATGCTACCTAAAATTAATAGCCTAAAGTTTTGTAGATAGAGTAAATGATATCATTGATTATAATCATGCTGCAGAAAGAGGAACCATGGATATTAAGCATTCCTAAAGTTTGGCATGTGGAATCTGAACTATATTAAATAGTAGAGATGCATACAGCCAGATTAATAGGTCATTAAATACAGGACTACTACATCTCATGAACTAAGGGTATGGTGATCTAAGGCAATCAAAGTTTATGAATTGTGCCTCTGAAAGATCTGAGAATTCAATGGAGGACAGAAGCATTTGAATCCCTTAGAGTCCTGTCTTGAGCACGATCTTCCATTTCCAACAGGAGGCTATCCCACAGAACTATATAACTATTCTATGTCAGAACTCACACGGCGCAGAAAGAAATATGAGATTGTCAAACTTCACAAGGAGCAGAAAAAAGGCAAGATTAGAGAGAATACACAGTAATATTTGTTTACTTTTCACAGTTGAGAACTTGGTCATATTGTTACAGAGAACTACAAAGCCCATCTTTGTCATATAGAAAAGCAAGAATTTTTTATGGTCAGTAGACAGATTCTACAGGAGTAGTGTAGCTTATGATATGTTGATGACAGCCTGCAGTATAATTTCTGATTCAAAAAAGAACATGTCTTTGGGAAACTCTATGTTCTGTAAAATCATACACTGAGTGTAATATATGACTAAATAACCAGATCCCTTGAAGTTACACCAAGTTGTTATTACATTGTTGCCTTCCATTCTTAAAAGTTTAAGATAAGGTCACAAATTAGATGGTCTTTTCTTTTAGGTTGACAAATATGTGATAAAAATACCTGATCAAGCAACTTGAATGGAAAGGAATTACTTTATCTTTTATTTCAAGACCTTAGTCCATCATTGAGGGAAACCAGGGCAGGAAGTCAAGGTAGGTACCCGGAGCAAGGAACAATGAAGTAAAGCTGCTGGCTGCCTTGCATTTTTTTTTTTCTGCTCAGAAGAAGCTAGCTTCCACATATAATCCAGGATAACCTGCCTAGAAATGGTGTTGCCCACCGTGGAATAATTCTTCCTTCCCCTATTAATTATCAATATAATATTCTATGTACATGCTTACAGCCTACAAGTCAGTATAATTTAGACAATTCCTTAGTTGACATACTCCTCCAAGACAGTTCCAGGCTGTGTCAATCTGACAACTAAAGCAAATTAGGGTACATACATGATACAACTAGTTATGAGAATATATAGTATTGTGAAGCCCACTTAAATCTTATCTTTTAGAAAATATGTGTTGAAAAAAAAAAAAAAAAACAGCCGAGATTCCACAAAGAGTACCTAATGCTATTGTCAGTCTTTCTTCTTGAAACACAGGTTCTAGATTCATTTTTCATGTGTGAATTCAAAGTATCTTTCATATTTTTATCCTGGGTAGCTGTTTAATATTTCAAACTAATAATGTAACTGTTACCTTAAAGATTTAAGTGTATAAAATATTATTTAGTTATGTTTATTTTTATCTTTATTAAGGGTTTATTAAATACTGGAACAGTTAGTCTGTAAGTTTTTCTTTCTTTCAAGAACAGCAAACTATAACCTGTGGATCAGTAAAAATACTCTATGGGCACTTCTGTGATTAACCAAATGGTAACAAAGGGGTCACATGTAAACAGTTCTAAGGTTTATTAATTTTATGGTCCTGGCATTAATTAGATTTGCTTAATTTAACTACTGGGTTACAGTTGCCAGTGACTCATGTAAGCATCTCAAAGTGTTATTGGACAACGCTTTGAACCATAGGATATTACACTTGGAATTTGAGAAACTGCTGAAATCATTGTATGGTCTTTTTTGTTTTTCAAAAAGATGAAGAAAGTAACAAATATGATAGTGTTGTTTCAAATTTCTATCATAGACAGGCCAGAACATAATTTTAAATGTAATCAGTCATATTGCTGAAGACCACACTACTATTGAAGATTCAATAAACTGAGAGGCATGAGTTATTTCCCAAACATTAATTTCAATCAGCATTCTTAAAAAGTTTTCAGTCATAATCCATATACACAATGAAGATAACCTGAGGTAACCCTGAGGTAACTTGATTTAAACCTTTTTTGGTCCTTTCTAAAACTATTATCTCCTTCTCAGCCCATTGAAATATTTATTCTGTTTTATGGAGTGAACTATTGCCCAATTATAGATTCTAAAATAAAGCCAATTAAGATCTTTAAACTAAATTGTTATAATTCCATCCTTTGACAACAGTAATCACATTTCCCAGTATGGCAAAGCTTATTCTATCACTTGCTCTCTTTGTGACATACCATCTGGTAGTAAAAGACTGAGGACCTTTGCAAATTTTCTGTGTCTGAGAACTACTATAAAAAGACTTCTAGTAACTGTGAATAGCCATGTTCATGGCCATTTACAGAGAGATTATCTGCATACAGTTCTTACTAAGATATATTTTATTTATTGTGATATGTCTCTGTATATGTGCACATGAGTGCAGGTGCCGGGTGAGTGATAGTGACAGATCTCCTGTCCTGGAGTTACAGGAACTACTCAGTGGAGATTCTGATAACTAAACTCTCATCCTCAAGAACAGAAACACTACTTGTTGAGGCAAGATCCCTTTATCAGCCAACTGTATTTGTACAAGCTATTAAAATATTTAAGCTGTATGTAAGTTTCTGCACTCTTGACTGTTAGATGGAGCTTTCCAAAACCTTAATATATCAGTTACAGTAACATCATAGCACAACTACCATCTTTTAAAAATTTCCTTCTGTCTTAAATTTAGCTTAGTTGATGTATGCTCTTGATAATCTTTATGCAATTTTAGAAGCCATTTGTCGAGATGCTAGATATTAAAGTGGTTGGTTAGGATAATGGGCCTTATTTGAACAAAACAGGTAAACAATAAAGAATAGGAAAAAAAGATATTGATTCTTAAATGGTTAATTAATTGCATTCTTCAACTGAAACAAAGTGAAACACTGAGACTCACAGAGGAGGGAAAGGGCATCATTCTATCCTCATGGGCTATGAAAATGAAGGCACTTGTCCTGTGGAGATTTTGAATGGCACATGCAAGAAAAGAAGAGGAGACAGAGTGTAAAACACCAAACTGTAGGGGAAAGTGAAGACAAGTAGCTTAGTTAGGTTTGCCTTGTCCCTGTCCTAATATGAAGCACCCAACACAAGGTGTGTCAAGTCAAATTATATCAGGGAGTGTGGAACACTAAAGATACCTTCAAAAAGAAGTTCAAAGACTACAAATACAAACATGTTTTGTAGTGCTGTGTGTACTGTACTGGTGTTTGGCAGCTCTTTTTTTATTTTATTTTTTTACCCTTGAGAATGATCTCTTTTTTTTCTTTCTCTATTTCTTTTTAAGTTTTAAATTTTTTCCCAATCTGCTTTTATGTCATTGTAATTACTTGCAAGTATTAATGTCAGTTCTAGGTTGAGGAACTAGCAATACAATAGATACAAATAGTCAAGGAACAAGGAAGACAATAAACACAAATAGTCAAAGAACAAACAAGGCAATAAAGAAAGCCTCATGGTCACTCCTGTGATCACTGTTTCTTTTACTTTTCTTTTTTTATCATTTATTTATTTATTTATTTATTTATTTATTTATTTATTTATTTATTTGGTTTTTCAAGACAGGGTTTCTCTATGTAGCCCTGGCTGTCCTGGAACTCACTCTGTAGACCAGGCTGGCCTCGGACTCAGAAATCCACCTGCCTCTGCCTCCCAAGTGCTGGGATTAAAGGCGTGCGCCACCACTGCCCAGCGTGATCACTGTTTCTAAGGGCTTATCAGGATGACCAAAATATCTGAGCCTACTTGCTGTTGTAGCCAAAAGTCATTTTCATGCCTGAAGCCTATTTCTTTGTTCTAGCCTACGTATTAGATTCCTGCCTGAAATTAATTCTTTGTTCTAGCCTAATGTCAGATTCCTGCATGGAGTTGGTTTCCTTGTCCTTGCCCAATGTCAGATTCCTTTTATAAAACCATCATGCACTCAATCTACATATTTAGTCTTATTTGAAAAAGCAGCTTTACTCCAATGCCACAGCACAGTCTTTCTCATTGTTTGGTAGGACCTGAATGTTACAGAGAATGTGGTACTGTGATCATATTTCTGCATTTCAAAACGGGATCTTCCAGGACATGAGCCTTAAATAAGCACAATCATCTCAGAAGATCCAAATAGACTTCCAGAGCTCTTTCTATGCTTGTTTATTATTCAGAGACAACAGCTGCCTAAGAGAATAAAGTATCTACAAATAGCATAATTAGTTTCATCTGGCAGAGTAAACGCAGAGCTACTCTAATGTTTATGAAGTGAGAAAAATATGTCCCAGAAACATTTATTTACTATTCTAGAGATCAAGAACATGTCTTCTTTATATTCTATCATCTGTCTATATAAGTATGTATGTATGTGTGTACGCATGCATGCATCTATCTATTTATCTATCTATCTACCTAGCTATCTATCATCTATCAACTTATCTATTGATCATCATTTATCTATATACCTATCTAATTAACTGTCTATTGTCTTTCTATCATCTATATCTCTCTCCCTTTATTCCTGCTTGCTATCATCTATATCTATTTATATCTCTATCTATCTCTCTATCTCTCTGTCTGTCTGTCTATCAAATTTAATCTTTTGCCTGACACATTGAATTAGCCACAATAACATTCAGAACCGTAAATCAATCCTGACCTTAAATAAACACTAGCACTAATTTAGCATCCTGATGATCACAATACATACAGAGCCATACACATCCAGAGGCCACACAGGACCTGACTAAAATCAAGGTGCTTACTTGCTTTGGTCAAAATTGCCAATGACTGTCATTAAGAGTATCAAGGTCTTTATAATCTTACTCCATGGGAGTTTTTATGCTGTTGAAGAATTAAAAGACTGTCTCATCTTTTTTTTCAGTACATAGTCAATAAACAACAATTATTCCTTGTGAAGCTAACATTGGTTAATGGTTACATCTGAAAGATTTGTTATAAAGATGTCATGAGCTAAGGTCACCCTCCACCCCACCCCCTATCTCACAGTGGCCATTGTCATGAGTGATATTAGTCTTTGAAGTAATTTTGGATCCATTGTTCTCATGTTTTAGCAAGTATATAGTAAAGAGAGAGGAAAGGTTCAAAAGCAATTCTGAACAGCTGAGATGGTTAATGCCTTCTACATCAGCTCATGCCTCAGGTACCCGGTTGGTTTTGACTTATATTAGTTACTCTGTCAATATGATAGTAAGATATCTGACAAAAGAATCCAAATTGGTTTATTGCAGCTTACTGATTGAGGGAATGACCTCTATGGCAGAAAAGAAGGGTGGTGAGAGCATGAGACAGATGGTTATTATAGCAGCAGTCAGAGCTAGTGCTGTGTTCAGGAGAAGTTGTCCTATGATTTTTTTTATATTTTCTTTATTTACATTTCAAATGTTATCCCTTTTCTCTTTCCCTCCCTTACTTCTATAAGGACATTTCCTTACCTACCCACTCATGACTCCTGGCCCACAAATTCCCCTACACGGGGGCATCTAGCCTTCACAGAGGAGGCTCTCTTAACAGGACCAACGGCCTCTCCTCCAATTGATGCTAGCCAAGGCCATCCTCTGCTACAAATACAGCTGAAGCCATGGGTCTCTCCATGTATTCTCTTTGATTGGTGGTTTAGTCCCTGGAAGCTCTGGGGGTTCTGTTGGTTGACATTATTATTCCTCCTATGGGTTTGCAAACCCCTTCAACTCCTTCAGTCCTTTCTCTAACTCCTCCACTGAGGACTCCACTGGGGACCCAGTGCTGTATTTGTCAGGCTCTGGTAGAGCCTTCAGGAGACAGATAAACTAGGTTCCTGTCAGCATGCACTTTCTTGGTATCCACAATAGTGTTTGGGTTTGATGACTGTATGGATCTCGAGGTGGGGCAGCCTTTGGATGGCCATTTGTCAGTCTCTGCTCCACACTTTGTCTATGTATTTGCTCCCATGAGTATTTTGTTCCCCTTTCTAAGAAGGACCAAAGCACCTGCACTTTGGTCTTCTTTCTTCTTGAGCTTCATGTGGTCTATGAATTGTATCTTGGATATTCTGAACATTTAAGCTAATATCCACTTATAAGTGAATACATACCATGTGTGTTGTTTGTGTTTGAGTTAACTTACTCAGGATGATATTTTCTAGCCCCATCTGTTTGCCTAAGAATTTCATGAGTTTATTGTTTTTAATAGATGAGTAGTACTCCACTGTGTAAATGTACCACATTTTCTATATCCGTTCCTCTGTTCGAGGAAATCTGGGTTCTTTCCAGCTTCTGGATGTTATATATAAGGCTGCTATGAACATAGTGGAACATGTGTCCTTGTTATATGTTGGAGAATCTTTTAGGTATATGTCCAGGAGTTGTGTAAATCCCGAAATACATACAATTTATATGGATGTGAAACAGATCGAATACTTAGGACTAATTTTGACAGACTATTAAAATATATGTCTAGTATAGAGTACACCTTTCTATTGCTAGGTATATATAGAGAGAAAATGGAAGGCTATGCCTACCCAAAGTTGTTTACAAACAATTGCCTAAAGGAGGTGAGCTTTGAGGAGGGACTGTATTTTCATAGCACTGGAGTCTATGAATAGACAATAGCCTTTTTATACAGACAAATACTACTTCACAGTATATGTAATGTTATTACCAGCATGTGTATCAGCTATATTCTTATCTTAAATAAACCGATGTTGAATTGTATGTTGTAAGATTTCTTTTATGGATATAGTCCAAAAGCACAAAGTAACAAGTAAAATTCATTCATTGCTTTCATAATTAACATTCCTGGGGAGAAAGGGAACCATACAGGCTTTCAGTGTTCATCATCATGTAAGGAAAAATAATTGTTAAAAGTAGAGACAATCTCTAGGATATTTTTTAATCAAAACCAATTTGTTACAGGAGGGAATGGCTTCAAGAGTAATAAAATGTGGTGATATATAATAGAAAATGTGGTTAGCCTCCATCATATTTTATTCTGAGTTTTTATTTTTTAATTATGATAACTTTTCCAATTTTTCCATTTTTGTTACTGGATGAATGGGAATTTGGAATAAAATATTTCAAAATACTATTAAGTAGTTACAGTTATAACCTTCAAGGGCAGGAGTTTTAACTATCCTTAAATGATAGTTTCTTGTAATAAGATAAGCTATTAAGAGCAATTCATTATTATAGTAGTGTGTGTTTTTTAACGCATGACTACCAAAGTGAATACATGCTATGTTAAAACATAGTAGATTCTTTTTTTATTTTTTTTTGCAAATTGAAAATAAATTATTTATATAATATATCTGATTGTGTTTTTTCTTTCTCACCTTGTTTTCCAACCAAATACACACCTCTCCTTTTTCTCTCATTAGAAAACAGACATATAGAAAATAATTGTATAAAATAGAAAACAATACCTTTAGAAAAGAGTGTTAAGGAGAGTTGTACATATGAAACCCAGTGGATGAGACAAGACACACAAGACTTGTATAAGCTCAAACACTCACAACCCTAACATGGAGGAAGAAGGTAGTTGAGAAATTGAACCCCTGCCTCAGGAAATACCCCAAAGGGATAGCTGCCAGAAAAGAAAAACTCCACTTTAAGAGAATAGAAACTGAGAGGTCTAACACATTGCAATGGATGGTGACACATCAAAAATATATGGTGATCACAAATTGTACTTGATGAGCTAAAAACGAAGAGAACTACAAAATTGAGTGGATGGCAAGGGGGAAAAAAAGACCCAGGAAGCTTTTTTTCCTTTTAATATCCTCCATAGGGTAGAATTTGTGGATAGATTTTGTATAAATTTGGTTCTGGTTCTGTCATGAAATATTTTATTTTGTCCACCTATGTTGATGGAAAAATTTGCTGAGTATAATAATTTTCTGAGTCTAGGATGGCATCTCTCTTAAAAACTGTTGTTTTAGAGACTGCAAGACATCTTCCCAACCCTTGCTGTGTTCTAGAGTCTCTGTTGAGAAGTTAGGTGTGATTCTGATAGGTTTGCCTTTATGTTTACTCGGCCTATTTCCTATGTAGTTTCTAATATACTTTTTCTTTTTTTTTTTTTTTTCCTGTACATGAAGTGTTTTGGTCATTATGTGGCAGAAGTATTTTCTTTTCTGGTCCAATCCCTTTGGTGTCCTGTAAGCTTCTAGTGTGTTTACAAGCATCACTTTCTATAAATTAGGGAAATTTTCTTTTTTGATTTTGTTGAAAATCTTTTCTGGGCCTTAGAGTTGAGAATCTTCTCCTTTCTCTATTTCTATTACACTTAGGTTTGTTCTTTTAATAATATCACATATATCTTGGATGTTTTATGTTAAGATCTTTTTAAATGCAACATTTTCTTTGATGAATATACTGTTTTTGTCTATAATATCTTCTATACATAAGATTATCTCTTCTATCTCATATGTTTTGTTGGTGATGCTTCTATCTGTGGTTCCTAATCTCTTTCCTTGGTTTCCCATCTTTAGAATTCCCTCTGTTTGTGTTTTCTTTATTGATTCTATTTCCATTTTCAGATCATGAACAGTTGTATTCATTTCCTTCATATGTTTCATTGCATTTTTCTGTATTTATTTAAGGGGGTTAATTCATTTATTCCTTGAAGGCCTTTATCATTTTTCTGATATTGGATTTAAAGTCATATTTGTGTGCTTTGACTATATGATAGGATATTAAGTTCTTGCTGTAGTAGGATAGCTGAACTCTGCTGGTTTGATCCTGCCCTGGCTCTTGTGGATTGTGTTTTTACACTCGCTTTTAGCAATCAGGTCATCCCTAGTGTCAACTGGATACCTGGATATTCCCAGTGTCACAAGAACTCCTTTGGAAGGCAGAGTACTGGATGGACAATAAAGCTCAGGGGTGAGGCCTCAGCTCACTGCTGCTGGCTGTAGCCCAGGGGGAACTAGATATCAGATTAATGAGGAAGGGTATAACTTTTATATTCCTAAGGCTGGCAGAACACCATGGGAAGACAGATAGAACTACATGGCCCAGACAATGAGGCTCAGGACCCAATTTACTTTTTTTATATAATATGTTCTTTAGCTATCAAACCAAATGTAGTATGATATATATATATATATATATATATATATATATATATATATATATATTTGTGTTTATCTGTTTGAGCCCAAGGCCATAGTCTTGGAAGGTGAGCAACCATCTACTAGTAGTCTGTAGGACTATGGTAGGATGGCTTGGGTTTTGGTAGAAGTGCTGGCTGAAAAATAACCCAGAGACGCAACAGGTGTCCATGCCAGTGAGGGACGGGCATATATTCTGCCACATTCCCAGAATACAGGCTCCTGACACATGGCATAGACCTCCATTTGATCTGCGCCATTCACTCATGTAGGGCAATGCTCCTATCAGCCCCTCCACAGGTTTAACTACAGACTTCAGGCCCTGGAGAGATTTTCATATCAATGAGATACCTAAAGACCAGAGGGCAGAGCCAAGTATGTATTCTTTTCCCAGACCCTCCTCCCCTTTCCCTTCCTATTTAAGTCAGGTCTGCCCTGACCTAAGTGGGGGTACATCTAGATTCAACTACCATTCATCATGAAAATAAAGCCTCTAAAACCCACAAACTTCCACGTGTCTTTTGGGACCTGCCGAGGAGTTCTGCCATGGAGGCCTGCCTCTTCAAGCAAGCTAGCCTAGCAGCTGAGCAAACCTAGTATTCCCTGCAAGGCATGGTCTGGGCTTTCCTCTCCTTCTCTTGCTTCTCTTGGCGTATGGGTCAGTCACACGCCCACACATCAACAGTCTCGGTCCTTTGGTCCTTCGGTCCTTCAGCAGCCTCTCGGTGGTGTCTGAGAGCCCAAAGGCTTGAGACCAGTTGGTGCTTGGCTGCTTTCTGGCCCAGGGATTTCCACCTCAAAAGCCCCTGCCTTCCCCGTACCGCTGTGGAACTTCAGACTGAGTTTGCTCCCTGCCCAGGGGCACACCAGCAGCTTCTCAAAGCCCAGTGACCACCCTGCACTGTGTGGAAAGGACCAGTCAAGAAACCCACGCTTCTGCCTCTTTCTGGAGACGCACCTCCCTGCGACACCCACAAAGAGCAGAAGACGCACAGGGACCCACAACTTAGCCCAACAGAACAAACCCACACCCACGCATGAGCTATCATTCCCCGCAGTAGTCTACTGAGTTATATTTCCAGGTGAGAAATTTGAATTAAGCTCACTGCATACAACTACTAAAAAAAGTAGTAGAGAAAATAGAGGTTTCAAATCCACCAAGGAATGAGTAATAATAGGGTTAAGCCTAGATTTTCAAAATAGAGAGAAAATGAATCATAACCATGTACAATATTTCTCCTTAGGATTCTATCAATTAGTTCTGCTGAAAATGGCAAGATGCAGAAGTAAGTCATAACCATAGAATCATGTGTATGCAGTTCTTCATAATTTATTTTCACCTATATTCAGATTGGGCAAATAAAAATACCTAAGATTATCAGAATAATTCTGTAAGCAGACACTTTATTTACTACAGAGACAAGATGGGACTTCATGAGTACTGAGGATGTGTCAGTCAGAATTTCAATATACCATTACTATCAGCATCTTTATTTTTAAATCGTTAAATGTGCAATGTATTTCTGATAATTAACTGTCAAGGGTATAGACCACTTGTTTTCTTAAAGGTTGAAAAGTAGTATGCACATCTTGACTTGCTAATTTCTTTCAACATATTGCAGATAAAATAGCATTAGTGGAAGTACTTTGCTCCTAAGTGATTATTCCTCTGCTATTTGCCTGTGTAATATAATGTTAAACCCAGACAAGAGTGGTTTTAAGGAACTTTATTATCCTTGAAGGAGTATTTATTAAGTTGCTGGGGTTTTATTGGAATAATGCTGCTTTTTGATCATAAGCTATTAATCTCTGGTTTACTTTTCACTCCTTAAACAGAGACACTTAATTTATCCAACATTTTTTATCCATAAAGCTCAAGTTAATTTTTAGTCCAATAATGATAGTAATATTTTACAATTCAAGTGAAACTTCATTTCTGAGTGCATTTGGAAGGAAATCACTCAGGTTTGGTCCTGAGTAATATGCAAGCACACTTTAGGCTTTTATAGGTATCTGCCTCCTAATTCAGCTACACAGAGTACTGTTCGGTTATATTGGAAATACATATATCATTTAAAATTGAGATCTCGTCCGTCCCTATTTGACTTCCATAATGGGCAAATGCATTCCTTTACTAGTTCTGGACATGTGACAAGATTGGTCAATTTAAGTAACCAGTGCTGGTAATTTTCTACCAGACCATTAGAAGACTTTCTGCTAGTTTGTATTACTCCTTACACACACACACACACACACACACACACACACACACACACACCAATGCAGTGTATAGATGCATTAGGATAGGGAGCGACAACCTGAATTTATGAAGGATTAAAACTGACAGGGATTCTCAAGCCTACAGTGGATACGTCAAATGCTCAAGAGGCAGTGACAATCCTGCTTATCCTAAAATATGATATTTTGCCAATTACTTATAACTATAAAAATCTAGTCTATCTGATATTATGTACTTCCAAGGGCTTTCCACAAAACATTTCTGAAAAGACATAAATATAGATTCCAAAGACACTCCTTCATCTGACAACAACAAATAGACATTCAAGATGCATGGTTACAAAGAAATTATATTTTCTTATGATAATCAGCTGGAGCAGTAGTAGCCTTGGTGTTATTCACTGTGATGAGAAAGGAAGCCTGATAATAGCCTAGGAAGTAGAGTGGTCTATGCAATGTGGAAAATAAGGTTTAAGTGTGACTTGAAAGTCATTTATTAATAGTGTGTGTGTGTGTGTGTGTGTGTGTGTGTGGTGTGCTGGGCATATGTGAGTGATGTATGTGCATGACAATGTGTGCATATTTGTGAGGCCATGTACATGTATATCTATGTTTATGAGATCGATAGTTGGCATTTTGTGTCTTCCTTAAAATTCTACCTTGCGTATTAAGACAGCATTTCTCATTTGAATCCAGACTTAGCTGATTCTGCTACTTTGTATTACTACCCCCCAACAAACACATCAATGAAGTCTATATATTCTGCTTTCTCTAGAAATCTCCTGTCTCTTCCTCCTGAGTGCTAAGATTACAGGCCAGCTGCTCACCACCCACCTTCTTGTGAGCTCTGGAGAGCTGAACTTTGGTCCTCATGCTTATAGGTTAAGTAGTTTACCCACTGAGCCAACATCCCAGTCCTGTTTTAAAAGGTTTTAAAATATCCTAGATACTTATCTTCTCTGATTAACTTCTTGATTTAGTAAATTGAGTCATGTTCAATGAAGTGAGTTTACTAAAAGAAAAGCTGCAGGATCAGAGACCTCATACCAGATTGTTCTCCAGTATTTACTCACAAAACACAACAGGCATCTATCAAAACCTGAACACTGTAAGTTTGAACCCATAGCATATCTTAAGTGGCACTTCTTTTTCCATTCTACACATTTCTTTTTTTATAGTTTTCACAAAATCCTCTCACTATATTATTATAAAAACGATACTAAGTATTTTCTTATGAGCAAAACTTAAATTATTGATTAGAATGTTAGATAGACTTATCATACTGAATAGATAACACACCTAAACAATAAATGAACTGGAAAGCTAGAATCATACAAGGCAGACAAAGAATAAGAGCAAGATATAGTTATTATTTTAAAGAGACAGAAAGTTAAAATAAGAAGTATGTGCTATGTCAAAAATGCCAGTCACAAAACCCATAAGTAGTAAGACCAGGAAGCAATTTTCCATAAAGAACAAACTATCATGATAGAAGTTACAAGTGACAACAAATTCCAAAAGATTACAATATCTACAATGGAAAACTTCTTATCAAGAATTCCAAAACTTTTGCAGGTGATTGTAGAAGATTGTGCAATTTCATCTCTTGAGTAACCTTTGCACTTGTCACTCTGAGACAGGCAGGTGCACACAAGATATTATTCAATGTAATAACTAATCTTATAGATATTTCTCAGTATCTGACCTTTCACACTGCAATTTATTTTCTAAGTTTATTACAGATTAATTTTTATTAATTATCACATTCAAATACAATTTTCTACTACTTAGTAATAAATTTAACATTTCCAGATATATTATGATTCATTGTTAAAGCATAGCTGTGACTTAGGACTGTGATATGGAGAAAAAATAGTGTTTGTAGTCTATCTCAAGAGCACAATCCAGAAAACATGACTCTAATTCCAGGCTTGCTAATGAGGTAACACCAGTTCTTCTCTTGCTAGTGAGCTAGCCTAGTAAGGACTGAATTCCTGATGCAGGGAGACTATCACTGATGGAGAAAGACTTTCTTTGTGACTAAATTTGTGTCAAATGCTTGTAATCAATAGAAAACTATTTTGGATTTTACCACTCTGATATTCATTTACTGCTTTTTCCCTTTTAATTTATTCATTCATTTTACAACCTGATCTCAGCCCCAACTTCTGCCTCTGCACCAGTTCTCCCTACTCCCCACTCCCTGTGCCTTTCCTGATCCCCCTCCCCTTCTCCTTTGAAAAGGAAGAGAGCCTCCTGGGTATCAACCAACCCTGACACACCAAGTAATTGCAGGACTAGGAGCAACCTCTTCCACTGAGCCATACCCACAGGTACAGACATTTTCTTAAGCAGCCAAAAATTATCTTTTAGGGAAGTGTGTTTTCTTACTGCTTGAGTATTTCTAGTACTTGGTTCCTGTCTGTTAATCTACTTAGAAGTTAGTATGAAAATATGCAATTAAATATTTAGAAAAATATTATTTAGAAAAAAATAAACACATCTGAACTGGCATTATCAACATTGTGTAAAATCTTCATACATGCTAGACAAGGATTATTTCTTTATTTTTGAGCTATATGTCCAACTTTGCTATAAATTTAAAAAATCCAATTCTAATCAAAGACATTTATATGAATATATATATATATATATATATATATATATATATATCCAAATAAATGTATATAAATGTACCCAAATTGATTATCTGGTAGATTGCTTATATTTCAGTCTTAGATATTTTCTGTTTGAATGTTCATTGACATATAGTAAAGTCAACCTGATTATGATACATAGCATTTTTCTAATTGGATAATTTTTTCAAAATTTGTAAAAGATTATTATCTTCACATTCATAAAATATATTTCTGTATAGATTCCCATTTTATAGCATCATTGTTTTAGGCATAGTGAAATGCAGACATCACAGAATAATTCAGAAAGTCATAATTTCTTTTTTTAAAACTAATACAGATAGAATAATTTTTATCAGATATTTCATTTAGTTACATTTCAAATGTTATCCCCTTTCCTGGTTTCCCCTCCAGAAATCCCCTATCTCATCCTCCCTACTCTGCTTCTATGAGGGTGATTCTCCTACTCACCCACCCACTCCTGCTTCTTCTCCATGGCATTCCCCTACACTGGGGCATCAAGCTTTCCCAGGACCAAGGGCCTCCCATTCCATTGATGCCCAACAAGGCCATTCTGTGCTATATATGCAGCTGGAGCCATGGGTCACTCCATATGTACTCTTTGGTTGGTGGTTTAGTCCCTGGGAGCTCGGGGCAGGGGGGGGGGTGTCTGGATGGTTGATATTGTTGTTTTCCCTATGGGGTTGCAAAATCCTTCAGCTCCTTCAGTTCTTTCTCTAACTCATCCATTGGGGACCCCATGCTCAGTCCAATGGCCAGTTGCAAGCATCCACCTCTCTATTTGTCAGGCTCTAACAGAGCCTCTCAGGAGACAGCTATATCACGCTCCTGTCCGCAATAATATCTGTGTTTGGTGTCTGTATGTGGGATAGATGGCCAAGTGGGACAGTATCTGGATGGCCTTTCCTTCAGTCTCTGCTCCCCGCTTTGTCTCTGTATTTCCTTCTGTGAGTATTTTGTTCTCCCCTTCTAAGAAGGACTGAAGTATCCACACTTTGGTCTTCTTTCTTCTTGAGCTTCATGTGGTATGTCAATTGTAGCTTGGGTATTCCTGGCTTTTTAAAAGTATTCTGTAGGGATCAATAGTAAATTCATTTTGACCCAGTGCTGCCCCGGTCCACAGGGAATTCAGCAAGGACCTTGGGAAGGGGGGCACAAGAATGAAGGGACAAGAGACACAAAGAAGGAGAGCAAGTTTAGGGGTTTATTCCAGTTCTCAAATTTTAATTTCAGGTGGCAGGTTATAAAGGCATAGCAAAATGGGAAGTTTAGACAAGGATCATTGCTTAAGGTTAGTCCACTATTGTATCCTCATTGCCCGAAACCATCCCACTATCGTAACTGGCTTCTGGGAAATACCAGATGTTCTTTAAGTTCCTGGGGTCTGAGACTGCAAATGTCCATTCTTAACCTTGTACTTTAACTGACTAGGTTTTTCTGAACAGTGGTTAATTTCTAGGGCATCTCCTCCCTTTTAAAAATTTTTATGAGGCCAATGAGTAGCTAGAGATGATTGCACTATAAAAATGAATGGGCATTAACCAAAAGGGGGAAATATTGTCCTGACCCTCAAGCATTTTTTCCTGGTGTCTTTTAGGGAGGAGAGGTATATTAGTCTTGTAAGTCTCTGCAGATCTTCTCAGCAGGACATGATCAAGAGAGGATCTAGCACCAACCTCTCTGCAGTCAGGTTTGCTTCACAGGGGACTCAGAAGTGGACAATTTGGGTGCTCCCCCTGTGGTACCTCATCATACATCCCTTGCAGGTACCCACGCCAAGGTAGGCGAGAATAAATCTGAGTTTTATACAGCTCCTATAAGAGATATATCATTGCAAGGCTCAGCCAGGCCTCTATCAGCCAGATCAAGTCTATGATGATGTACTTGTAGAAGTTTAGATGCCATGGAGTCAATTTGCTGTTTTATAAAGCCAGTGAGCCTGTTAAAGGCCCAAGAGCCAAAAGCCAAAAGGAGAAGGAGACCAATCACAGGGCTCAAGATGGAAGCAAGAAGGGTGGTAAGCCAAGGAGAGGCAGAGAGCCAGTTTCTAAACCACCCTTCTTCTTGTTCTTGTTTCTTTCACCATTTTAATCTCTCTCAGATCTTGGCCATACTATCTCTGGTGTGGTCAGTATATAAAAAGCATTCCTCCTTGAGGCACAGAGCCCCCTTTGTTGAAGGAAAAGCAAATTGAGCCCTCTGCAAATTTGGAGGATCACTTCAGACAGCAAAATGGGGGATTTTTCCAGATTAGTGATGCCAATCTCTAGCTGTTTGATATCTTTGTCAATGGCCCATCAAAGGTGTGAGTAGTGCCTATTTGAAAAAGCTAAAGAAGTTATGCCCATCCCAGCCCCAGCAGCACTGAGGCCAATAAGGACAGATAAAGTAATGGCTGTTATAAACTCATGCTTTGTCCTAAGCGGGGCATGATCAGCAACATGGTCCCACGCCTGAACAAAACCTTCTTCAATATAATAGGTTAAGCTAGGAATCAACTGTACAAGTACACAAAATGCTGTCATGTTATTCACTAAATTTGTACTATAAATGCAAGGTGTAAGACCATCACTGCAAGCCCACCAAGTATCATTTGTGAGAAGGTAGGCAGAGGAAGAGGAGGCATAGGAAATTAACGTATTGCAAAGATGAACATGGGTGGAAGGGACCTTATTACCAACACACAGTCCCTGGCACTGAGACCTAGCTCAGTGTTAGCTTTTCGTCTTGCTGTTGATTCCTCCTACATAAAGAAGAATCTTGGGTCTCAGTGCCTTCAGAACTCACAGCAATTCCCTCAAAAAGGTGGACTAGAATGATAACATAACCAACAGGATTTAGTGAGTGCAATCTGGGTTTGCCTGTCTTCCTGTTTTATGATGTATATAATTAGCAGCCACCATGATAAGGTCTCAATAAAAGGAGGGGCACCAATAAGTGTCACTTGTTGTTTCACACCCTCAGTTTTTGCAGAAAAATTCATTTTTACCTCCACACAGTGGATTCAAAGAGTGGTCACAATGATAGCCAGGGCAAACATAGAAGGGAAGTACTCATAACATGCTTCTTCTATCTTGTGTGCCATACCCACCCCAAGGGTTGAGTCCCAGAAGAGAGGGTGAGGAGGGAGCTTTTTGAAAATCTGTATGCTCTTCTAGGTCCCAATTAGCAGGGGCACATATGGCTAATTTGCAGAGATCAGGGTAAAGGCTGGTCCACCAAGTGCCAGGGTTTGTGACCTGAGAAGTGCTCCACACAGAGTCACCATCTCCATTTATTACTTGCCAGCTCAAATTAAGGGGTTGATGGGGATTATTATTACTTGGTCTTACAAGTCCCAAGGCTGGCATCAGGATCAGAACCTCCAACAGCAAACACCATGGGTGGCTCATTTTTATCTTGAAAGTGAATTCTCAGGGAGATCTCTTCCCTGGATCTCAATTGTTATCTATTTTTTCTGCAATTGGATCTGGCTTTGTGGGGGTATCTATTTGTTTCACTAATCTTTCTGGCAGCCATCTAGCTGTGCCTTCTTTCATATCTAACAGACATATTGATCCTCCGCCCCATATGAGAACTGGGTCCCATCTGTTCCATTTAACGATAAGAAAGTCTTTCTACATAATTGTGGCATAAATTTTTATTAGTCTCAGGGTGCCAGAGGTGATCAGTAGCAGATTTGCCATGAACATCCAGATTTAGAAAATTGAGAACAAACAAGGCATGACAGAGAATATTTTTAGGGGACTAGTTCTGGGCATATAACTCCCCCTTCTTTAACTTATGTAGAGTATTTTTGATAGTCTGGTGGGCACAATCATCAATGCCTTGTCCCTGGGGATTATAGGGAATGCCAGTAATATGTCTGATTTGTAACTAGCAGCAAAACTCTTGAAAATTTTTCTCAGCATAGCCAGGACCATTATCAGTCTTAAAAATGTTAGGCTTACCCATGACAAAGAGACTATTTGAAATGTGGGCCATAACATTTTTGTACAACTCTCCAGTACGTAAAGTGGAGAAAATAAATCTACTAAAGGTGTCTATGGTCACATGAAGATATTTAAGATTGCCAAATTCAGGAAGATGTATGACACCCACTTGCCATATTTCACTTGGAACCAAACTTCTGGGATTAATGCCCTGGTGGGGAGTAGGCAAAAGTGTGACACAGATAGGACACTGTTTAACAATCTGGCATGCCTGTTCATGAGTGATCTTAAAAAGTAGGTGGAGAGTCTTTTAAATGAGCATTTAAATGATGTAAGGCAAGACTGTTCTAGGCCTGTTCTACAGAGTCTATCTATACCGGGAAGGTCAAGTGTGTGGCAGCATCTGCACAGGCATTTCCTCTGGAAAGGGGTTCAGGCAAATTGGAATGAGCATAAAGATGTCCAACAAAAAGGTGTGGCATCTAAAGGCAATCAATTTTTGAAGCTGAGAAAAAAAGAGGGACAGCATTTGTGGAGGGTCTAACATATGGAACCTTCTCAAGAATGGGAACAAAGTGAGCAATATAAGCACTGTCAGTATACAAATTAAAAGGTCAGCCCTTTAATAATTGAAACCCTTTTATTACTGCAAAAAGTTCTACAAGTTGGGCCAGTTTAAAGAGGGAATAAATAGGGGTAGCCTGTCCATCTATAACACAAGCTGCCATTCCATTAGTGGAGCTATCAGTAAACACCAAGCAAATGTTTGGCATTGGATGACAGAAGATAAATTTTGGGGAAAAAAATGAATTTTAGCAAATTGCTTCAATTTATCAGCAAGATAATGATTATCAAATATTTCCAAAAAGGAGAAGCAAACTATGCACCACTCATCTCTGGTTTCCATGAGCCAATCTAGCTGATTTTTAGAATACAGCACAATTATTTTATCAGGATCCTTACCAAAAAAAACCTGGCGACTCTGTTTGCATCTCAAAAGAATAAGCAACCAAGGAGGTACAAGGGGTGAGTACTTTATGAGAGAAAGCTGAGAGGTGGACCCAGAGGAGAGGGCCATGCTGCCAAACACCCCAGTAGGTGTATGACAAGTGGCACAAACAACAAATAACAGGCACTTCTCATAGGAGACAAAGGTACCACCCTGGTTTTGAATGGCTAATTCAACAATATATAAAGCATCAATTTTGCAGGAGTTAGGGAACAACAGGAGGAGAGATCAGGATCTCCCTTGAGGGCATCAAAAAGAGGTTTAAGTTCTCCAGTGTTAAGTTTAAGATAAGGCCTAATCCAATTGATGTTTCCCAGGAGTTTTTGAAAGTCAATTTGGGTCCTTAAATGATCTGTTTTTAACTGAATCTTTTGAGTATTAATCTTTTGGTGCTACAATTCAAAACACAGATAAAAATAGGGATCTGTTAACTGATTTTTGTTAGGTGCAATCTGGAGACCATTTTCTGTCAATTTCTGTGAAAGTTCTTGGCTGCAATAAAGCAGCTGAGGGCCATTGGATCCTGTTTAAAGAATATCATTCATATAATGTACAATGTAAATAGAGGACCAAAGTATTCTAAAGAGATCAACAATCTGGACCACGAATTTTTGACATAGGATTGGGCTATTGGCCATGACCTGAGGCAGGACCTTCCATTGGAAACATGGCATGGGCCCTTTAAAATTGGTCACCTTCAGCCTCAAGAGATTTCCATATTAATGAGTTACCTAAAGTCCAGAAGGCATAGCTAATTAAGTGACCCTCCCCCCCTCCCTATTTAAGTCAGGTTCCCCCTGGCTTAAGTGGGGGATGCACATCCAGACCATCTACCATCTGCCATGTCAATAAAACTCATGGAACCCCAGACTTTCTCATGTTATTGGGGCCAGCTGTCATGTTGCTGTTGTGAAGGACTTCTCTTCATTCCAGCCACAGGAGGCCTAGTTCAAGCCAAGTGAGTATAACAAGCAAACATTTCTCACTTCCCGAAGGGTGTGGTGCCAGAGCTCTCTCCTTCCCCTTCATCTCTCTCAAAGTGAGGGCTGGTAACCCTGCTGCACATTCCTAGTTTATGTTCTTCAGTGCCCTCCCCCCCAGTGGCGTCTGGGGGCCCCAAATGGAGACATCGACCTCCAGGTCCACTTTAGAGCTCTGCGCCCCCACCCCCCACCACCAGTGGAATCAGGCTGAGTTCACAGCCCGGCAGCCTCTCACAGCCCAGCACCCACCCGGTGTCACTTGGAACAAAGTCAGTCAAGGTTCCCACACTCCAGTCTTGTCAGAGCAGTGGAAATCACCAACTCACCAATAAGATACAGAGAACTCATGCCCGCATACCTGTGTGGTTTCCTCCCCACACCCCCACTCCGCACCCACACAGCTTCATCATATTTCCATGTAATTTTGTCTGTGTGGGGAACAGGGATGTCAACAGCCGATAGCATAAATTTCTTGTGCCTAGCCCTAAGCGGTCAAATTTTTCAACCACTGGGATCCTTTAATCTACTTAATCCCTTGTGAATGTTTTCCTAGTCCCAGTTCAGGTTAAAATCTTTGTTTTAACATTGAATGAGTAACTATCTCATTGGTGCTACACATCATAAGATTTAATTGCACAAGTATATCTCTTCCCCATAGATTAACTGGTCAACTAGGTACAACATAGGGCTGTACAGTACCATGGTTGCCCTCTTCATCTGTCCATATAAGGACCTTAGAACATTGTTGAGGGTTGGAAGTTTGTCCAATGCCTTTCAGATGTGTTAAAGAAGCCATGAGGGGCCAGGAGGGAGGCCAGTCCTTATCCAATATTACTGTGGCATAGGCCTCAGTATCTACAATTCCTTCAAAAACCTTTCCCTTTAATTTTAATTTAAGAAGAGGTCTATCTTGGGTAATTTGTTGGACCCAATAAACATCAGATGAACCAAGGTTATTAGAGCCCCTAGACTCTAGAAGGAATCATTGATTAGGATGTTTAAAGAGGACCAAAAGCAGTTGAGCAATTCTCTGTCCTGATTTCACAGTCAAAGGGCCAGAAGTGGACAAGGCCAGGATCTTTATTTCATTTGTATAATCCCTATCAATCACTCTGTGGGAAATATTTAAAGCATGGAGCTGGAATGCCCAAGGTAAAGTCCAAAGGTATTAGGACACAAGGGACCAAAGACCCCAGTATGTAAGACTGGTGTTCCCATCTCAGGTGTCAATATTGTATCGGAGGAGGAACAAAGGTCCAATCCTGTGCTGCCTGTGGTTGCTCAGTGGAGGGAGGCAGTGCCTGAGTCTGAAGGATTAATGTTTGAAGGACAAATCTGACAGCCCCAGGGTTTGGTCTCAGGTTTGGGGCCAGGGGATGGCCCCTCTGGAAGTTTTCCTGTCTCTGAAGCAAGGCATTACCTTATATATCTGTCTTGGAATTAGAATGGCACTCTGAAACCCAATGTCTCCCCCGCTTGCAGCAGGGACACAAGGAGGCAGGGAGTGTATATTCTGCATTAGGGCTTCTACATTACCTAGAGAAATGTCCTGGCAATTTGCAATTAAATCAAGTTTTTGGGTGGCTGCCCTGAGTAAACTATTTAAGGGCAGCTCCAATGGCAAGTCCCATCGCACAAGCTGAACCAATGCCTGCACACAGTTTATATAATAAGAAATTTCGCCACCGCTATGGTGGGGCCATATGGCGGCCTGACGGGCAGGGTTTGCATTCTCGAATGCAAGGTATTTGAGAAAGGTGCTTTCATTTTCATTGCAGCCGACAAGCCTCTCAGCCATGTTGTTAAGGTGGCTGATGAAGCAGCTGTAAGGCTCATTGGGACCCTGGGGGACTTTGGCTAGAGAAGTGGTCATTGACCCCTTGGGAAGGAGTTGTTTCCAGTCCTTACGACCTGCATTTTGAATTTGGGCTAGAAGGCCAGGAGGGAACTGAGCCTGCTTTTCATTAGTATCATTAGTGCATTGTTCCAAAAGCTTAACTTTGGTCTACTTCTATGAGGTTTTACTTTCAGAATTGTGAAATGCTATTTCTCTGAACTTTTCAACAAAATCAGTCTTCCAAAGAACATAATCTTCTCCTGCCAGGGTGGCACATGCCAGAAAATACCAATCATTGGGGACAAGCCATTGGTTACTCAACTTTTCAATTAAAGATAACTGAAAGGGGCTGTTGAGTCATAAATGGTCACTGCCATTCTTTAGCTCTTTCACGTTTGAACCCTAGACGGCAATACTGTTGATCTTTTGTCTTACTTTTCTGACCCTCAAAGTTTCTTGAGGCCTAGTTTCCCAAGGGCATTGTATCCTCATTGCCCTCCCCGTCAAAATGGTCATTCTCCCCTTCAGAGGGTGAGGCAGATTTCTTACTTGTGCCATCTAAGGGGACAGTGAACTTGGACCTGGTAACAGGGAAGGATAATATAGGCTTTTGAGATTTTGGTTTCATTTTGTTTTTGGAGGTGGCAGGCATCAGAGAAAGAGAGGTTATTTCTAGATCAAGGGCTTGTAGTTCTTGTTTTGTTTTGTTTTTTTTTGGGTTTTTTTTTTTGTTTTTGTTTTTTGTTGTGTTTTTTTTTCTTTTTTTCTTTCTTTCTTTTCTTTTTCTTTTCTTTCTTTCTTTTTTTTTTTTTCTTTCTTTCTTTTTTTTTTTTTTTGATACAAGGTATCTCTGTGTAGCCCTGGCTGTCGCTGTCCTGGAACTCACTCTGTAGACCAGGCTGGCCTCGAACTCAGAAATCTGCCTGCCTCTGCCTCCCAAGTGCTGGGATTAATGGCATGTACCACCACTGCCCAGCTTGTAGTTCTTTTACTAATTGCATATGTTCCCATTTTTCCTCTCAACATTCTAAAAGAAGCCATTTTTTTTTTTGTGGAAGTTGGGTTTTAATCTCGGTAGTATAATCGGTAATATCAGCCAAATCAAGAACAGAGGCACAAAATAAGGGCCCGGGGGGAGTGGCATAAGGAGGTGGACCTGGCAAAAAGGAATATGGGGTGGCATCAGGATTATGATATTTGGCTGCCTCCTCTTCTTTGTTTCTTTGGGAGAGAGAACATCGTTAGGCTCATTCTTGGCCAGGGATTTTTAATGTTGCAAAGGAGGGATAAATTTTAACAGGAGGAAATTTTGTGGGTGCTGTCTCAGCTGCAGCAGCCTCAAGGGGGACAATAGGGACCTCTAAATCAGGCTGGGAATAGGAACAGATTCACAAACAGAGGGTGGTCGAGATGTTGCTATAAAACCCTTTCTTCCTCTTTGACTATCTCTTAAATATCTGGCCATTGTTTATAAATCTTGAGTATATCATTCACTAAGTTCCAATAGGAAAAGGCTTGTACAAAGACTTCTTCTGGACCAAAAGTTCTATAAAAATCTTTTAAGCAATCTCCAACTCTAACCTATCTTTTCTCATGAACAGTCCCCTATTGAGGGAACCATGGACAAACATCATCAATGAAATTAAAGAAATTTTTAAGATCTTTTTTCTAACCTGAGTTCCTCATGTCTTAGGATGTCCTTGAGGTCCTTTAAAAACAAATCATGTAGGGGATGGCCTTGTCAGGCATAGGTGAGAGAGGAGGTCCTTGGTCCCCATGAAGGCTGGATGCCCCAATGTGAGGGAATTCGGGGGTGGGGATGTGGGAGTGTGTGGTTGGTTGGATGCACATTCTCATAGAAGAAGGAGGCAGGAATGGGATAGGGGGTTCCTGGGGAAGGGGAATACTGAAAGTGGATGACATCTGAAATGTAAATAAAATGTCCAATTTAAAACAAAACAAAACAAACAAACAAAAAAAACAAATCATGTTTACTTAATGTTTTTCTCATGGTTCCCTTGCTCTATCTTACCTTAAATGGATCAGTCTCACAGTTGGGTTTCTCTGTGGCTATCACAATAGGGATCTTCTCTCAAGTTCAAGGTGAAGCAGCAATCCTATTAGTGATAGTCCTCCATGTGGGAGCAATGTTTGTCAGGTCTCCCCAAGACCCACGTTTTGGGCGCCAATTCCCCTGCCCTTGTGAAATTCAATAAGGTCCTATAAAGAGGTGGGGAGGGGCAAAAGAATAAAGGGACAAGAGACATGAAAAAGGAGAGCAAGTTGAGGGGTTTGATCAAGCTCTCAAATTTTAATTTCAGGTGGCAGGTTATAAAAGCATAGCAAAACAGGAAGTTTGGGCAAGGATCATTGCTTAAGGCTATCCCACTATTGTATCCTAATTACCTAAGCCCATCCCACTATCATAACAAGGTTGAAGGAAAGGCCAGATGTTCTTTAATTCCTGGGGCCTGAGAACACAAATGTTCTTTCTTAACCTTGTACTTCAACTGACTAGGTTTTCCAGAACAGTGGCTAATTTTCTGGGTTTGGCTGCCGGCACAGTGCTTTATAGATTTGAACAGTATTTATTGGGTATACTTGATAGGTATAATCTTATTAAGACAATGTCTACTTCTTTGAGTTGGACAATATTATGTACAAGAAAGAATGAGGAGGAATGGGGGACTGTGTGAGGGGAGACGAGAATGTGGAGGCTGATGTAAAGTGAACAAATAAATAAGTTAATAGAAAAGGGAATATATTTTATTTTATCTCTATTCTAAAATATTTATTTCTATTATCTATTTCAATCCTTGTTTTACTAACCTCTTGTATCTGTGATATTACTCTACAATATCATTAATGACAGAAACAATTTGTCTTTGCAATTATGTCTTTATTTGTTTAGTTGCCTGACTACAATTTTTCCCAGTGCTGTTGCCATGTTGATGTCCTATTTTTAATTTCATTGATTTGTAACCATAGTTATATTGTTGTTTTATTTCTTCATGTTTGAAATTTCTTCACTCATTGTTGAGTTACAAGATTGATCAAGAAAATGATAATACTTTGGTAAATAGATTGAACTGGAAATAATCATCCTACTCCCAGATCTTATAAGACAAATATTACATGTTCTCTCATATTTGGATGTTAACTTTTAAGCTTTGGACATGTGTGTGTTTCACTAGGGATGCCCACAGAGGTAAAAAAAAAAAAAAATAATAAAATGGTGGCATTAGGAGAAAAGAATAAAGGGCATTTTAAACAATAGAAAATGAAATAAACATGAGGGAAAGGGGAAATCGAATAAGAAGGATTAAAGGGTAAGTAGCAGGGATAGTAGAGCTATAAATACAGAAAGGGGTAATTAATGCTAAAAATCTTTCAGAAGTGCTATATAAAAATAAACTACACTACAAACATATATAAAAATGCTAATTATAAACTTTACATGACCAAATAATCCTACTCACAACCAGAAATAATTTGTCTCTTCTTATGTTATTGGAAAGTGGGTTTCTATATACCTTCAACCCTTTTAGACAGTTCCTTGTGCTCTTGGTTAATCTTTAGAGATTGAGAGTAAGACCTTAATGTGTAAAATGCCACAATACTTGAGGGAAAAATACTGAGAAAAGAAATAGGGCCGGAGAAATGGCTCAGCGGTTATGATCACTGACTGCTCTTCCAGAGGTCCTGAGTTCAATTCCCAGCAACCACATGGTGGTTCATAACCATTTGAATTGGGATCTGATGCTCTCTTCTTATGTGTCTGAGGACAGCAACAGTGTATTCATAAATATATTAAATAAATAAATCTCAAAAAAAAGTAATAAGTGCTGACCAGGAAATGGTATTTCTACTCGTCAACTGGGTCTTTGCTGTCACAAAGGGATATATATGTCTGTGTTCATAGTATTACTGAGGCCCAGGATGTTTTAATATCTGTGACTCATGTTACCACCAAATGCTAGGCAGAGGTCTATGGTTTATGCTGAAACTGGAAGCTATGTTGATGTCTGTGATCTTAGGGTTTTATCCAGATCTTTGGCTCTGTTTCAACCAGGAGCTCTGTTCTTGGGATATACTGATAATACAAACCAGTTGGAAGCTCATAACACATGCTCCTGTAGTCCTTATGGAACTAAGTTACTTTCTCAGTGATATCCATTAATGCAGACACACAGTTGAGAAAAAGGGACAAAGAAGACTTCTGTGACAACCTTTATCTACCTACTCTCAATAGTAAGAGCTTAGACAGAAAGCCATCAGAAAGAACTTTTAAAGAACTGATAGGACGCCAGCTGGAGTATAGCTCTCCACAGTAGTTGACATTCAGCAAAGATATAAGAGGGGAGAAACTCTGTTCTATTTAGGGGCAGGACAATAAGAAGTTGATCATGCTCCAGTTAGTATAAGGGTGTATGATATGAAATCACCAAGGTATCAAAAAATCTATGATGTTGGAAAAATTAATTCCTGCTTTTCTCTTGGGAATTATGATATTCACTTGTGTGAGGATTATCATTAATCTTGAAATCTTCTTATTTGTGCCATACACAAATGTGTGTCTTCTCATTTTATGTGGGATACACATACACAGCTATGCATCCATAGCTATGATGATAGTTCTACCAGCACTATTACTAAAAACATAAATCTCCATGCACAAATTTCTGGAATTAGGTTACAGATGTCTTGAGCTCATTAGAAGGTTACTAGGGGATTGTTTCATCTGCTATACTGTGGTATCATGTGCACCTTAACCAGCAATCTGGCATGAGCCTTCTGTTTATGGTTCTAGAGAGCATAGCATTGTTGTATATCATGGGTACTGTTAATTACACTGCTGAGCTAAGCATCGTTAAACCTCAAAATGCTCAAAGGCATGTCTGGAGGATTTGCTTTTGCTTAAGCTAAACTCCTTTTAATACTATGATTTAAATAAACAATGTGTGTGTGACAACTGAGGATACTGCTGTGTAATATTGCCTGCCAGCTTTGGTGTGCTCAGCCTTAACTCTTTATAGCAAGGAAGAGCTTACTTTCCTTTAATCATTTACCACAGCAGCAAGTCCCTTGTTTATCTGCTATTTACCATGTGGAATGTCTGTTGAGTACAATGTATAAGAAATTTCATTTGCATAACACATATAGTAATCAATAGTAATATAAGTACATTTTCCTGATCATAAAAATGGATAAAATCACACAAGAATTTTAATCATTTCAGAAGGAAAGAGATGAGGCAAACCTGTATACAAAAACATAGACGAGTGGAAGATTGTTCAGTCTCTGGCATTGCATTAGTCTGTTTTTAGCACTGTGCAATGCATATGACTTTCTTTAACCCTGGTTTCCTCCAAGGCTGAATAACCATGTTGTCTGCTTCCATAAGTTATTCTGAAGTGCATACATAGAATCCATCTGGTAAAGGATATTCTCATTCAGGTGGCATTTCTCGTGGTGATGTTGTGATAGATAAAACGGACTATGAAGTCTAAGAAATGCATACACAGTTTTGAAAAGGATATGTTAATTTATTATAATCTTTACATTTAAACTGATAGTATTAGTTTTAAAAGACCATTTATTATTTTTTTCTTTTCCTTCTTCTATCCCCTTCCACATACTTCTTCCTTGTCAAATTTGTGGTCTCTTTTTCTTTAACTGTTCACTTAAATAAACATAACCTGCTCAGTCTGTATTATCTTAGTTGTAGGTACATGATTTTAGGGCTGACCATTTGACACTAAATAACCCATTGTGGCATTATGTTTTCTAGAAATGCCAGTGAAATGAAACACATGGCTATGTAAGCAAGACCTGAACAGGAGTGATGCCAATAGATGTGCTAACATTGAAGGGTGTGATTTCATATAGCCTTAAGCCTCAGCAAAGAAGCACAGGCAGTTAAATTCTGTTAAAGGCCAAAGAAATAGTCAAAACCTATCACTAAGCAATTTCTCAAATGTAGATTATGGTAAACAAATTTTGTAAAATCTTGAAAAGCATATAAAATTTTATATGACCTAAAATATTAAGACATTTATATTTAAATAAATTATCTTCTACTAGCTATAAATTCATATTATAGTCCCCAAAACAGTTTTTTATGAGTTGCAAGGAAAAAAAACATATTTTGAAGTAATCATTACCAGTGTTATCATCAGTTTGTGGTATTGATTATAATCAAAATGAGTATCAAATGAGAATTTGCAAAAAAAAAAAGATTCATTGGTTTTTTTTTTAACTTTAGATTGGATCTCTGTTTTATGTTTTATTATTTTTAAGGTATTTTATTTATTTACCTTCCAGTCATTGCCCCCGCCCCACCAGTACTTATATTTTAAGGAGACAGATTAGTAGGGATTTAATAGACTGTGAGCAATACTGGCATGGTGTGAATCAAGGTTACCTCTTACCAGGATGAGCATCTGAGAAACTATATTCCACAGTGTTTTAAGGTCATTTCTAAGGTTAGAATAGGAATTGTCTCAAGGTTCATTGTGATGAACGAGTTTGGTATGAATGAAGTATTTGTATTCACTTTTTCCAAAAAAATGAAGTATTGAAATCTTAAGTGAATGTATTAATATTCTTTCAATGAAATACTAAGTAGTTTACTAGGAGTATTAAAAGAAATCTTTAAATTAATATTCAAATAATCAAACACCTTAGTGTAATGATAAGACATTGAATGTAACACTTTTAAATAGGTTCAGAATAGTCATTATTCATGAGTAAAAAATAATTGCCTTCCACAGTATTAGAGTGATAATTCATTAGACTTAATGATTGGATAAGCAATTAGAAAATTTATAAAGTGAAAAATATTTTTTTGATTTTAATTAAGAAGCAAAATTTAAAATGATTTTGTCAGATAGTAATGCTCTCTCAGGAGTATGAATAAAATTTGAACTTCTAACTGTATATATACTAAATCTATTTATATTTAAAATGGAATGCCTCTAAATTCTATACATAGTCCTTCTCATCTTAAATAACTAAGTTTGAAAGTAATTTTTTTATTGTTATGTCTGTTTTATCAAGCAAAATGAGTACAAGTAAAGTTAATGATATTTATAGGATTCAATTACAGTGAAATTATAAAGGCCAAAAAGGAACATAAAACTACTCATAGTAGCATTCTGCTATAGTCATAGATCCATGTCTTGCTCAACAATCAGACAAACTTTCTCTTAAAGTAGATGGGAACAGAGATTCACAGTTGGACACTAGGCAGAGACTGAAAGATATGTAATACCCTCTAAAGTTTCAAACAAGATGTCCTCATCAAATACCTCACATCCTAAGCTTATAGAACCCTGAAAAACAGTAAATGGAAAGATTATAAATGCCAGAGATGGTGGAGGACACCAAGGAAAGAAGATCTTTAAACACATCAGGACTGATGTGCATATGAACTCACAAAGGCTGAGGAAGTATGAAATAAAGATCTTAGGGAAGTGAACACAAACCCCTATCTCTAACCCAGGAGATATCACCAGTTGATAACTGCTCACCAATAAAAAAATTAGTGTTCTCTAACAGAGTCACACTAGATTTACAAACTACTTTTAAGGGTAGTCCTCATGTCCAGTAGTGGATGACAAACAGAAAATGAACCCAATGGCATTTTTGTATTTTTTTTTTTTTATGCTTTGTAAGAGTGTGTTTTTAAACTGTGTAGATCTTTTGCAGGGGCAAATATTATGGTTTCTGGTTTTGTATTTTATGGGATTTCAGTGTATGTGTCTATATATGTTTTCTGTTCTTTTTTTGCCTCTTTTTTTACATTTTTCAAATTAATCTGTTTTATTTTATTACTATATTATACATGCCTGGTTTGTTTTCTAAGAATATACAGGGTAAACAAACATATGTATGAAAATATTTGTTGTTAAATGTGAAAATGTTCAATTTGTTTGAATAATTTTTTTGTAATGATTCATAGTGATTTATTTTTATAGTTGTATTTTTCAAAAAACAATTAAACCTCTTTTATTATATGTTGTTACATATGTTATATGCCAATGAGATCAACAAGAACCAAATATTTGCATTAATCATGGATAAGAACTTTGCATGTATCAGAAGTTTTTTCATCATTTTCACATTGTGTCTATATAGTTATATTTTGGGAACTGGCATTATGTATTATATCCACACATTAAAATATGAGCACTCTAATGGGACTCTGTGGTATGTATTTATGCACATGTGTGTGTTTTGTGTATGTGAATGCAATTTTCATAAGCTTCAATTAATTTGAGATATGTTGGAAGTCATAGGAGTGGTTGGAGGGAATGTATACAGGAAAGATTGGAAACTGAAGAAGGATAAGATTCAGTGATATAATTACATTTTAATTTTGACAAAAAAGCTAATAAAATTGCTATATTTTATGAAGTATTTTTTATAGCTCTCCTTAGTCCTCATAAAAATACAGCTTTGTTAACATCATCAGGAATCTAAATCATTGCAACAAAATGGAAACACAAGTCTACTTCTAGTATAGAAACAAACTGGATACAGTGTGTTTTAGCAAACATGGATGAGTTTTTCTCCTCTCTTCCTATGTGGTGAAGCCTCCTATCTGCTAACATTAAGTGTTCATGAGATTAGAAAACTTTTCTCATCTACCCAGACATTGGGTTTCTTTTTTTCATTGTTACTTCGGCCCACATTCTTTAGATGGAACAATTTTTATTAAGTTTCAAACTTTTGTTGGCTATGAATAAAGCTGTTATTAATATCCTAGGACAAATATTTTTGATATGTATTTATATTTTGTTTTTAATATGTATGTCTCAGAAGCCTGAAATAAATAGTTAGGCAGATGCTTAACTAATGAAACAAAAAGAAAATCAGCAAAATGTCAATATACTCCCAATATAATTTCCTCCTCTCTAACCATCTTATAAAACTACCAGCTTATCAGCTTTTCCCAAACAAGACATCAAATATTAGGCTTATAACATGCTTGCATTTAATAGATGTCTAAACATAAATTATCAATGTCAGCAGTACAACAGTAATATACAGGAGAAAGTAAAACATTTTTAAACCGAATTGCTGTGAAGTTATCTCCATTAAAATATAGGCTTCAATATTTTAATTCTATCTGCATTTTCAAATGTCAATAAGATATTATGTATCTTACTGTAAATGATTGTTACATAACCATCAGTCAACATGAGATCTGAGACTGAGATTGAAACACCTTTTCAGGTTTTAGTGGAACTATAGTGTTCCTATAGACATGTCTCCTAAGTCTTCAACAGAGCCAGGAATATTTGGTACCATGTTGTGATAATTAAAAAATCATTCACAAAATTATTTTATGTGTTCATATAGTAATATGCCATTCCAGTATCATCTATAGATTATAGAGTACATGAAATTTATATTCAGAATATTTAAATTTAATTGTTAGTTGGTCTTAATTCATATTAATGTACAAAAAGAATCAAGTATCCTAAAAGTAATAACATTGCTTCTAAGATTCTCAAACATATCCACAAAACAAAATGATACATGATTGTGAATAACGTTTGCTTTAAGTATTTCGTACAGAAATCATCACAGCTACTATTTTCATCTAAAATGTTGCTAAACAAAATCAATAAATCCAATTTTAAACCCCTTAAAATGCATTCTGGTTATTTAGATACAACATATTAGTATTTTTATACTTAGTTTGTCTTGGTGACATTTCTGAGAATAATTAGTCTCAATGAACCCAAGATGCTGAAAAAGCTATGCCATTTTAATGAGTCTTCAGGAACTTCCACCCTGGGATTTGTTATTTTGTTGGTATGACAAGGGATCATTTAGCAACAAAAATAGGCATTAAAAGGCTATTCATTATAGTGGCAAAAAATAAATGAATAGATGTAATCAAATAGTTTGGCGATTCACGTTTGTTTTGATGTTCACAGTTCAGCATGATTCTATCAACAGATGTATTATTAAGCTGCCATTTTAACACACCAAAATTAGTGAAATATGTAGGGAAATTAAGCTGGTAAAATTCTCCATCTTTGTGTGTCGGAGATTGTTTTCAGTATCTCACATGTGCTTAAACAGTCAATCACTGAATCTTTCAGCTACAAGCATATCCAGGATAACACATGATAACACACCCAGGATAAGATTCTAAGTTTATATAGGGAACCTCATGGATACTAGCTAAGAGGGTCTCAAAGAACTTTGACATGGTTGAATTCCAGATTGACTTCTTAACCTGAGACTTTTGAGCTCCATCTTATTAGGTATAAGATGATTTAAAATTATAAACACTTTCTCTAAAGCCTTGGCACATACATTCTTTTTTTTTCAATCTTTCTTGAAGCATTAAGGTTCTTGAATGTCTCTGAAGAACATAGGATCCATATCTTTGCAATACAGTCACCAGGGAAGATAATGTATTTACCTTCCAGTTCTTTTTATTTTATTTTAAAATGTTTTATTGGATATTTTGTTTATTTACATTTCAGATGTTATCCCCTATTCTCCTAAGAATCTTTTATCCTCCCCTGCCTTCCTGCTGCTTCTATTGTGGTTGACTTTCTAAGGAACTTAAGTCTCAGTTTTAAAACTACTGAGAAAAAACGAAGATAGATGATATAAGTTTTATTTTTTCTTTGAGTAAATCTAATTTTCAAACAGAGATGAATAAACATCACTAGCACTCTTAAATGCTTACTGTTAAGGAATATAAGGCAAACGTGAAGTTCAACAAATAATGCTATTGATGTTAGTACTTGCCTGTAGGTGTTTTTCTTCTGATCTATGTGATATAATGTGTGAAAACAGTTCAGACATGATGATAAAGTCCACTGGATATCGTGAATAGTGAAACTTAAAAGTTGAGGTTTTTTTTTTCATATCACATAGCTCTAGCAAAGTTCAAAGTCTTTTACAAATTCTTATTCATGAATATAAAACATCATAACTTAACTTGTAGTGGTCTTCAAATATATGTATCTATATATCTGTTCATATATTTGTATACATCTATACTTTAGCAAATCTATACATAAAATTTATATATCTGTCTATATTTATGTATATATGGATACTCCATCACATATCTGTTATCTTTGTATTATTTTCCAACTGTTTTTTATTTATCTTTGTACTTGTAACTCTCTATTAATTTTATTTGTATGCTACCATCTCTCTATCCTTTATGCCTTTCATATTTATTGTATGCAAATATGCACATATTGCTTTAGTGCACATGAATCATGGCCATAAGTACTTTCAAAATGGCTATAGTCAAGTATACAAAAAATGGGCAAAGATTATTCCAAGCATAACTAGAAATGTATAGATGTGACTGTGTGAGGTGGCACTGACTGCATATCTAGAACTCAGGAAACTAAGATAAGGAGATCAGGAGTTCAAGTTCATTGTGAATAAAATATTGAGTCCAAGGCTTTTCTAGACTACATGAAATCCTGTCTCAAACAGGAATAGCACCAGTATCTCCACTAACAAAAAACGTAACAAGAAATTATGAGCTACAGACCTACCAAGTGTATTTTACTTGAAACCTATAATTTAACTAAATTACAGAAGTGAAATAAAAGTTCAAAGAGCAGGTCAATTTTAGAATAGTCAGCCCTTACTCATATTGGCTTCTTACTGAATGTAAGCTTTTTCATAAAAGTTCTCTTGAAGCAATTATTGTTTTTGTATACAAGTTGTAAGAAAATAAAAATGTTTAGATATAGTTGAATTTTGTCATTGAAACACACTTGCCAAAGAGAGATGATATTTTCTACTTAAAAAAATACTTATACCATTTCCTTATAAATTTCTTTTAAAATCCATTATAAAACCTTTGACTGTGACTTGTGATATGCTTTTATTAGCATGGCTAGTGGAAAATTAGATGCATAAGAGATCTATAAATGCACCAGTATCTTTCTTTATTATTGTTATTTAATTTAAAATATAATTTCTCTTTCGGAAAACTTATGTACTTCTATACATAAATATAATCACTGTGATATTTTTGAAAACTATGTTAGAAAATTTATTTAGAATATAACTTCACAAAATATGAGTATCTATCAATTAGTGTGGATATTTGAGGTTCCTTTGTAAGAATGATGCTTGTATGTCTCAAAGATAATTCACTATGTGTATATTGATAGTTTACCTTTCCCTCAAGAATTTGGTGGGTGCTTCAACTCTTGAGTAATATCCAAGTCACAGGGGTTTTTATGGAAGAAGTGAAAATTGTATGGGAATTCATGGAAAATATGTGGTCCAAAAGAACTACACTAGTGTGGTCTCTCTCCAGCATGTTAAAATAATCAGTGTAGGTTCCATATATGTGTCTCTTCTTACATATTGGGAAGTTATTTTCATAAGGCATTCTTACTTAGATTGTTCCTGATCAATATCCTGTGATGTTCCCAGGCAATGTGCTATATTTTTTTCTCTAGGTTCTAATTTTTTATTATGAAATTTTACATGTAAATTATATTAAATATTGAGTAAAATGTAAAATTACTCTCAGATTATGACTCCAATTTTCACCAATAAATTTAAATAAACTAATTCTGTCAAAAAGCTCTGGTTTGCAAATAATATTTACCACATATCAGTGTACATGAATAAGGAAATGATGCATTAAATATGACACACATTAACATACATTTAATTAATTTAGCTTCTTATGGCTGATAAAAAAATAATGAGAAACTCTAACAGAAATTGCTTTGAGATTTTTCCCCCTGGACTAATTTACAACCTAGCAGAAGGACATAAATCTGGCAATCAAGAAAATTTGCATATTTGTGAAAGAAAGGTCTGTGAGATGATGGATCACTGTGCACTCATTCTATTGATGTCTTATAAATTCATTTAAGAAGCTGAATCCATTTGGGAAGAGAAAACCTATAAACTATGTAGCTAAACACATTAAATATAAAAGGAGCAGATGTAAGACAGTCTCCTTTTGCTTCCATCTTTGCATATACACATAACACTAGGAGGTTTGAATATTGAGAGTTCACAAGGAATTATTATGATGGAAGGGTAATGAAACACAGAAAAATCTGAAGCACCCTAATAATTTCCAAAGTATGAGAACTTTAAAATTAATGTGAATAATATCATCTGTCTATATTTAAATTTGTAAATTAAATACAATTCTTTCAGGCAAATAAAAACACATATATACATGCCTCTATAACTGTAATATATATAAATATAAAGTATTGTATATTATGTAACATATATTAAAGTTATGAAGGCTTTTTTACATGAAATTATCAGTATGTGGGTTTGAAAATGAGAGGAGGGTGAATCAGGAACAACTCTAAGGACAACATTAATTAGATGAGTGGACAGAGTCCATGATCAAAATGGTTGAGAGAGTTACACTTAAAAGTATCTAGAACCTCAAGATTTATTATTATTATTATTATTATTATTATTATTATTATTATTAATTTCAAAAATATGGACTGAAACCTTCAAAATGTGTGGCCATTGGGGCCATGAAAAAAGGTATAGCTTTACATCCTTCTCCAAAGAAATCTCTCAGTCTAATCCCCAGCTCTGCAACAAAACAATTTCTGCACTCTCCCATCCTCCCCTTCTCTAGTTTCTCCCATAGATCTTCATGTCCTTTCTGTACATGATAATTTATACCAGGCCTCAAACACCAGCTGGCAGTTTCTTGGAACCCACAAGCCACTCGTGGTATGCTAACTGCTCTACCTCTCCATCCATTCTACTAAATCCAATCTCTGGTTCCAATCCCTAGTTCTCTGTTAGACCTCCTGTTGAGGTTGATCTGTCCCCATTCCCACATTCTGGTGAAATAAAATGCTTTGCTCCCTATTGTAAAGTACGTCCACACTTGCTCAATCATGATCAGTGATGCTCTATTCATTGTAACTATAATTTTAAAACAACCTAGAGATTCTTCTACAAAAGAATGGATAATTAATAACTGCTACATTTATATAATGCAGTATTACTCAACCAATAAATAATGACAAGATGAAATCTGCAGACAAATAGATGCAGCTGAAAAAAAATCATCCTGAGTGAGCTATAACTGACCCAGAAAGACAAAAATGGTATTTACTTCCCTAAATGTGAATATTAGATATAATGATAACAAAGATATAATCAATAAAGCCACAAGGTTATAGGAATAGAAAAAGAAACAGAAAAGATAGATATCATTAAGCAATAGAAATGGAATAGATAGGTATGTATTGAAGGGGGCTGGGATTGGAATGGAAGAATCAAGTGGATAGGGGTAGTAATGAGAGAGGTATAGAAAGAAATACAGAAAGAGTTAGCTAAAATTAAGGGATATTTGATCAATTGTATGGAAACTTAATACAGTAGAACCTTCCTAAAATACATACATATTTGAAAGTTATTTAAATGAAATTACCATTTGATGGGGGAGATAGTCATAACTGGCCATCTCTTGTCTCTAAATGAAGCTTCCAAGGGGGCTATAAAAAATTTCTCAAACAAGCCAGGCTATTGCTAAGACGGTAAGTGGCTCTCTAAAATCTGACAGCAAGCCTCTGTAGCTGAAGACTATACCAACATAGCTCACTAAAGATGGAGATGTCCAGTTGGTGCCTATAGAGAGCCTCACCCCTATATTATAGAGTCTTTGGTAGTGAAAATTACTGTATGTATTATCAAAGAGAAAAGTAAATACCAAGCCAGACACATACTCTTTTTCTACTATCATCAATTGCCTACAAAATATTTTAGGACCATGTTGGCACAAAGTTTGTGGGAGTAACCAAGCAATCACTGATTTGACTTAAGGCCTACTCCACAAGATGAAATTCACACCCAATATTGCTTGGGTTGCCAGGAACCAGAAACTAGGTAACTCAGGGACTTAGTGTAGAACACTGATTTGACTTAGGGTCCACTCCAAAAGATGAAATCTACACCCAACACTGCTTGGGTATAGATTTGTTGCCAAGAACCTAAAACTAGATATCTCAAGGACCTAGTAAAGTACAAAATAATACTTTTCAAACACACACACACACACACACACACACACACACGTAGTGCAAAAAGGATTCTTAATAATATTTTGTTATATTTCTATTTATACATCAATTTCTGATTTGACTATTATCACAGAAAATTCTTCCTGCTGCATAATAGACAAACAAAAAGACTCACGGTCAAATATTTTGCAAACTGAGGGACTGTGGAACACAGTCCTAAATGGGATGTCTTCATTTTGTCTTTCATTCCCTGGAGCTCAGGGAATTTTGTCCCACAGAATAGCGAGGCTGGAAGAACGTAAGAGCTAGAAGATATAAATGACACCAAGAAAACTATGCTCTCTAAATCCATATGAGCAAAGTTCTCATGAACTTACAGAGAGTGACATAGCATACATAAGGTTTGCACTGTTCTATACCAGGTATTTTATGTTTATATTATGGTTTACAGTTGAGAGATTTTATGGAATTCCAATTGTGTGAACAAGTCTCTAATTCTTGTGTCTTTTCTAGGGCTTTTTTCCTTCTTTTGTTTATTCTTATCCACCCTTAGTGAAACGTTTTGATTTATCTTAATATATTTTATTTTGTTATATTTAAAGAAAGTGGGTAAACTAATGAATGAAATCTTTCCATGAGGGTAAAGGTTAACTGTCATTTATAGCGCCTGTGAGAAGGAAAAGTCAATTTTCTTCAATGAAGTGATACTAGATATATCAACCACTCCAAGATAGGGCTCATGTTCAGGAGTTGTGACCAAACTGTAATAAACTCCATTGTGGTGCGTGTGTGTGTGTGTGTGTGTGTATGTGTGTGTGTGACTGTGTGTATGTATATATGTTGTTAGTGTATGTATGTATGTGTATATATATATATATATACATATATATATATATGTGTGTGTGTGTGTGAGTGTATGTGTGTATGTGTGTGTACTTTTATTTAGTTTTACTTTGATGTGATTTGCTTGCTTTGTTTCTTTTTTGGGTATTGTTTAATGGTATTAAATTTCTTTTTCTGTTTTTGTTTTGTTTTTTGGTAGTTCTGTTTCTGTGTTGGGTTTTTGTTCAATTATTTGAGAAAAAAACTTAAAAATTGTGTGGGAAAGGATGAGGAGATAATCTAGAAAAATCAGAGAGAAGATAAGACTATGATAAAAATATATTTAATTTAAAAAACTGTTTTGAATAATAAAAATATCATTAAAATTTATCAAAATGCCTCTTTTATACTAATACTAATAATTGAGTTAAATGTCCCTTACCTATAATATCAGGGGAAATAATTAAGTTTTCTACTTGTATTGTGTAATATTTACATATTTTTGATAACTCAATACTCAAATTTAGGTGTGAATTTTCTTTTTTAATTTGTTCCCTGCAGGCAATTTCATGTTGTATGAATTTGATATATAGTTCTGAAAGGCGACATTATATTAAGTATATAATTTTCATCTCTGTCATTATATATATTCTCCGAAAAATTTAATGTATAGAATGATTTATATCACATTTTTTTCATTTTTTATAATCATTTACTTATTATTTTTTCTCTTTTTTATACTCCAGGACTGTTCGAAATCCCATACTTCCTCCCCACCCCCACATCTCCACTAGAATGTCACCACCCCAACCCTATGAGACTTCTAAACTCCCTGGGGCTTCCAGTCTCTTCAGGGTTAAGTGCATCTTCTCCACTGAACACAGACCCGGATGTCCTCTGCTGTATATATGTTTGGAACCTCATATCAGCTGGTACATGCTACCTGGTTGATGGTCTAGTATCTGAGGGTTCTCAGGGGTCCAGGTTAATTGAGACTACTTGTTCTCCTACAGGATTCTTTCAGATCTTCTCTAATTCAACCACAGGGGTCAGCAGTTTCTGTCCCTTGGTTGGATGTAAATATCTGCATCCGACTCTTTCAGCTGCTTGTTCTGTCTTCCAATGGCAGTCATGATAGGTCTTTTTTTTCTGAGCCCTCCATAGCCTCAGTAATAGTGTCAGGCCTTGGGACCTCCTCTTGAGCTGGATATTATTTTGGGCCTGTCACTGGACCTTCTTTTCCTCAGGCTATTTTCCATTTCCATCCCTGCAGTTCTTTCAAAGAGAAACAATTATGGTTCAGAGTTTTAACTGTAGGATGGCAACCTCATCCCTCACCTGATAATCTGCTAGAGGTGGGCTCTACAAGTTTCCTCTCCCCATTTTAGGGCATTTCACATAAGGTCCCTCCCTTTGAGTCTTGAGAGTTTCTCTCTCCCAGGTCTCTGATACATTCTGGAGGGTGCCCTCAACCTCCTACCTCCCTTTGTTGCCTGTTTCAATTCTTTCTGAGACCCTCGGGGCTTCAGTTCTTTTCCAATACCAGATCAGGTTCCTCTCTTTCCCTGCCACTGCCCACCACAGTCCACTTTCCTTCCCAGGTTTCTCCCTACCTTCCCACTTGAGATTGCTTTCTTTTCCCTCCAAAGAGGGACTGAGGCATTTTCACTTGGGCACTTCAGCTTGTAGACTTTTTCAAATTCTGTGGACTGTATCAGGTATTATGTACCTTTTCTTTTCTTTTCCTTTTTTCTTTTCTTTTCTTTCCTTTCCTCTTTCTTTCTTTCTTTCTTTCTTTCTTTCTTTCTTTCTTTCTTTCTTTCTTTCTTTCTTTCTTTCTTTCTTTTTTTAACTTGTATTCACTTATTAGTGACTATATACCATGCATATCCTTTTGGGTCTGAGTTACGTCACTCAGGATGATATTTTCTGGTTCTATCCACTTGTCTGCAAAACTCAGGATGTCCTCATTTTTAATAGCTAAGTAGCATTCCATTGTGTAAATGAACCATATTTTCTGTATACATTCTTCTGTCTTGAGACATCTGGGTTATTTTCAGCTTCTGGATATCACAAATAAGGCTGCTATAAAAATAGTGGAACATGTACCCCTGTAGCATGGTGGGGCATCTTTTGGGTATTGCCATACAGATCTTTTACTTGTTTGGTTAAGAATTACTTCCAAGATATTTTCTAATATTTGTGGCTGTTGTGAAGGGAGTTCATTCCCTAATTTTTGTCTCAGGTTGGAAGGCAACTGATTTATTTAATTTTATTTAATTTTATATTCAGCCACTTTGCTGAAGTTGTTTATCAGCTGGAGAAGTTCTCTAGTGTAATTTTTAGGGTTGTTTATGTATACTATAGAGAACTAAGATATATGTTATTTCAATTAATTTTTAGTGTTAGTTTAAGGCAGTAGAGTTTTGTTTTTGGTATGCCATCTAGCAATCTGTAAATTAGCTCTAATGTAATTTTCTACTTAACATTTGTTTACTTATAAGTTGGTCTTGGTGTCTGTTGAATCATCATTTGTGATCATCTTGTTCTGAACTAGTGTCTCTGTTGCTCTGTTGCTGTGTGGTTCCCCTTCTCTGTGTCTTTCTGATGATGTTGTATATTACACACACACCCACTCCATTGCCTTATGTTGTCCTGCAGTTCCCCTTTACTGTGTCTTTTTTATGGTGTTGTGCAACACACACACACACACACACACACACACACACACACACTCTCTCTCTCTCTCTACACCACTTTATGAATCTACTTGCTGGCCATTTACTAACACTGTGCAACTTTCACTCTAGTGTTTTGAGCTAATAAGACATTTCAGACTTGATCAATGAAAAACTATTGCAGATTGTGGGATGAAAATTTCAGAAAACCCCCTACCTAAACTATTATGACTAGAAATACAGTGTGAGTATTTTAGTGACCAGTGATATTTATTCTTTAGATTAATATCTTCAAATGCATAATAAATATACCACACAATATAATTTAAAAGTGAATATGTATCTGATGAGATTGGCACTGAACATTTAGTAAGAGATTTAACAAATATTTCTTAATAGTTTATTTTGGATAATGTGTTTTAATTAATAAAAATATTTAAATGATGAGTGTATTACCATGATACCTGTTTTATCTGTAATTAGATTAATCATAGAGCTCTTTTCACTCATAGAAAAATGCAGTTATTTTATTTAAAGGGAACTATATGTAATTTGACATAATCACATTAAGCCAATTAAGCTATTATCAGAAAGACCAGTACCATATTTTTTTACATTTGTAGCTCCCATACTTAATAATTGCATAGGTTTATCTATGGCCAGATGTTATGACTACAGAAGTGTGAATACAACAAGAAACAAATACAAGTGGTGATGGGGAAAGGGAGTAGCAATTAAGCACAGAGAGACATACACTAAAAATACATGATGTGGGTACATGAAAATGCGCTTATGAAAACCTTATAATAAAATTACAAAAAATAGAAAGGATTAGCTCAACACTTGCTCTCTCTGGACATTGCTTTGATATAGTTTTGTAATTCTGTTTTAAATTATGAATTTATTACACAGTCACATTGGATATTATAATTTGGTAAGATAATGAATATATATACTTAGTGGAAAGATATTTTATTGATTTATTCATAAGATACATGTCACTTTATAACCTACAAAAACTATAAAACATTTAAAACTTTTCATTTTTTATCATAGAATTCTGAAAAGCTTGAATCTTGGATCCCAAGTTTTTGATATAAATAGAGTTGATCTTTTCTGGAACTCTTATTTTCTTTATAGAAAGCAATGCCATTTACATCATCTTCCCTGTTAACATGGGCACATCAGAAGCTCCACTTATTGTAAAGGAACTGGTTATACTAGATTGAGAACTCTTAATGACTGTTTTTTTTTTCCACTGAATTAACTCTTTGCAATTGTCTCCAAATCAATCATATTTTAAATTAGGGATTCACATGGTGATAATATTCAATTCACCAATTTAGAGTAAACACTGTTTATCCCATCCTGTACAATAAAATCTGGCGTTATATCTATGTTATTTTTCACCAATTTTATATGCTTCTTGCATAGCTCAATAAACAAAATTCAGCAGTGTAAATTCCTCTTGTCATGACTGGTTATATCAACTTGACACTAGATATAGTCATCTGAGAGGAGAAATTCTTAATTAATAAAATGCTTCCAGAACACAGCCTATAGTTTGTAATTAATTTTCTTAGTTACCGATTAATGAAGTTAAGTCCAAGCACATTATGAGTAGGCTGGTGGTCCTGGGTTCGATGACAGGACAAAACAAGTAAAGTCATAATGAGCAAGATAGTAAGCAACACTCCTCCATGGCCTCTGCATCATCTCCTGCATCTCAGTCCCTGTCCTGCTTGAGGTACTGTACAGAGTTTATTGTTTCTTTAATAACGATATGAAAGAACAAATCAATAAATCCTTTCCTCTGCATGTAATAGTCATATTACATATTACATATATTTTTGGTCATAGTGTCTCATCACAGCAATATTAACCATAACAAAGATAACTCTTATTTATCTTCTTGTCTTCTAAATCAAAGGTCTTGTCACAGCATGAATACGGTCTGCGTTCTACATCTGCAATAACAAATTCTAGGTATTTGTTTTCATGCATGACTTTGCTGAATTAGATGATTATAGTTGTAAGAACAGTGTCTTTACTTTTCAGTTATATGAAAAGAGATCAACATCACCTAATGGAAACCACTCTCAAATAATACACCCTTGGTTCTTTCTTAGTATAGCAGCCTACCTCACTGAGCCTGATATGATAATTACACAGTCTGAAATTTGACTTTAAAATACTGTGAAATCAATATACACTCAGCAGAAAATACATGTAGATTTTGAACTTCTTTTTTTTTTTTTGTCCAAGTAGACATATTGAGATGATAATCTTTTACCTTGATGGACAGCTGACAGAAGATACAGTTACCAGTCAGTCATGCACTCAAAATGTGAATATCTTATATTCTGCATATATGGCAGTAATAGGCTATGAAGTTTCTAATACATGCCATTTAAAATGCATTTTTAACTTAAAATTGTTTCTACATGGAAGATTATTTTTTAACTATTTTAAAAAAATTTAAATATATATTTTATATATAACTACAAAATTCAAGTTGTGGTATATGTCTGTATTTACTGAATATTGGCATCTACCTGCATTTTAGTTCATTAATTGTTTTATCAATATACTTAGTTAGGATGACCTGGTGAGTTTCTGCTGAATAAGTGTTATTTTAATCAATGCTGTCAGGTGAAGTAACCCAGTAAGCAAAACTGTGCCAATAGCAACCAAAAGAGTCAGAGATACTCCTCCCACTCACATTGTTAGGAGACTCACAGTAGAGAAACAAGCTAACAACCATAAAATATATACAGACAACTAGTGTGGACCCATTTGGGCTGTGTGACTGCTGCTTCAGTCTCTGTAAGTTCCTGTGAGCCCTGTTTATTTGAATCTATGAACCATTTCTCCTGTGGTTCTCCTTCTCTTTAGCTCCTACAGTTCTCCTCCCTCCCAATTTTGTGGGTTTTCTCAATGTCCAAGATGAGGGTCTCGATGCAGATCTCCAATCTCGGCTTTCTTTCTACCAAATGGTGGTTTACAGAGGGCTGTGTGTCTCTGGATCTATTTCCATAAAGAAGTACTGTTGAATAAGGAAGCCTCTCTGATGAGGATCTGGCTAGGCAGTTATCTATGAGTATAGCAGAATATCATTACAAGTCATTTCATTGATTTTTTTCTATCCCAGGTCTCTGGTCTAGCCAATATTCAGTTGGTTGTCATCTAGGCAGGGGCTGCCTCTCCATGGCATAGGCTTCAAATTAGACAAGTCATGACTTGGTAACTCACACAAGCTCTATGTATTTATTGCCCCCAACACATTTTACATGAAGCATAGACAGTAAGTCAAAGGTTTTGTGGACTGGTTGGAGTTCCAGTTCAACCAGTGCCTAGTTACAGGAGATGCCCTGTTCAGGCTCCATATCCTTCACCATTAGGAGTCCTCACTAGAGTCATCCTTTCTGAATCGTGGAAGTTTCTACTGTTACAGTTTTCCATGCTGCTTCCCAGATTCCCTCCAATTTTATTCATTTATCCCCATACTCTCTCCATCCATTCCTCCCCTTACTGATCTTTCCTGTTTCCTTTCCTACTCTCCTTCAATTCACCTGTAAAATCTGTTATATCTTCCCAGAGAAATTCATGTGAGCCCCCTCCCTTTAAAACCCTTTCTGTTGGGCTTGAAAGATGGCTCAGCAGTTATCTTTACTAACTGCTCTTCCACAGGTTGTGAGTTCAATTCCCAGTAACCAGAACCATCTGTAATGGTATCTGACGCCCTCATTTTGTATGTCTTAAGACAGCTCTAATTGTACTCATACACATAAATAAATAAATAAATAAATAAATAAATAAATAAATAAATAAATCTTTAAAAACAAAACAAACAAACAAATTTTTTTCTGTTACATAGCAATTCTGGGTCTGTAGATTACTGATTGTCTTTCAGAATTTGAGTTACCTCACTCAGGTAAACCAATTTTTTTTTTTTGTTCCACCCATTTGCCTGAAAATTTCATGCTGTCATCTTTTTAAACAGCTAAGTGTGTGTGTGTGTGTATATTAGACTTCTATCAGATGTGAATTTGAATTCCACAGTGTCTCTTCACAGCAACATTTCCTGTTCTCTAGGTTATCATTTTGTTCCTGTTGGCATTGTTCTTTGCTTGTTTACAATGTCCCATTTAGTAATTGTTGATCTTAGTGTCTACACTATTGGCATTCTGTTCAGGAAGTTGTCTCCTGTTCTAATCAGTTCAAGGCTATTCCTCACATTCTATTCTGTCAGGTTCAGTATATCTATTTTTATGTTGAGGTCTTTGATCCACTTGGACTTGAACTTTGTTCAGGTTAGTAGATAGAATTCATCTGCATGCAGATATTTAGTTAGACCAGCACCATTTGTTGAAGATGTTTTCCTTTTTTATTTATAATTCTTTTGTCTCTTTACCAAAAATTAGGTGTACATTGGATGTGTGGATTATGTCTGGATCATTTGTTTATTTAATTTGATCAATTTGTCCATTTCTGTGCCACCACCATGTTGTTTTTATTTCTATAGCTCTATAATACAATTTGAAAACAGGAATAGTGATACATTTTTCACTTTTCAGGGTTATTTTAGCTATCCTTGGTATTTTGTTTCTCCATATGAAGTAAAGTATTTTTTAACATCTATAAATGATTGTGTTGGAGTTTTAATGGGGTTGAGTTGAATTTATAGACTTCTTTTGGTGTTCTAACTGTTTTTACTGTGTGAAACCTATTGATCAATTTTCTGATATCCTCTTCAAATTCTTTCTTCAAGGATTTGAATTTTTTTAAACAAGCCTTTACTTGCTTGATTAGAGTTACTCTAAGATGTCTTACATTATTTTTGCTATTATGAAGGGTGCGGTTTCCCTGAATTCTATTTAAGTATGTTTGCCATTTGTCTATAGATTGACTAATTTTTTTTTTTTTAGTTAATCTTGTATATAAGTAGTTCTGTGAAGGTGTTTATCAACTATAGAAGTTTCCTAGTGGAATTTTTGAAGCCACTTTTGTATATAATATATCTTTTGCATATAGTGATATTTTCACATTTTTTTCCTGATTTGTATACCCTTGATCTCTTTTAGTTGTCTTATTGCTCTAAAATTTCAAGTACTATATTGTATCAATAGAATATACAATCTTGTCTTGTTCCTAATTTTAAGGAAATTGGTTAGAGTTTCTGTCTATTACTATGATGCTGAATATAGGCTTTCAGTAAATTGCCTTCATTATGTTTAATTGTGTCCCCTTTATCCCTAATCTCTCCAGTACTGGTATCATGAAAAGTGTTAGAATTTTTTTGGCATATAATGAGATGATTGTGTCATCTTTTTCTTCCAGTTTATTTACATGGTGGACTACATTTCATAATTTTCATAAATTCAACTATCCCTGCGTCTCTGGGATGATACTGATTTGGTCATGGTGGATAATCATTTTGATATATTCTTGGATTTGGTTTGCAAGTATATTTTTCTTTTTGCATCAATATGAACAAGATAAATTGGTCTGTAATTCTCTTTCATTGCTTGACTTTAGTGTGTTTATTGTATCAGGATGACTGTGGCCTCATAAAAAGAATATTTCAAGGTTCCATCTCTTTTATTTTGTGAAATAATTTGAAAAATATTGGTGTTCACTGTTCTTTGAATATCTGTTAGAATTCTATTATAAAACTATCTGCCCCTGGAGTTTTAATGGTTGGGAGTCTTTTAATAACTGCTTCCATTTGACTAGAGTTTATTGGTTTATTTGATTTTTTATATGATTTTGACTTAACTTTTGTGTTATCTATCAGGAAAATTATTTCTTTTAGATTTTCCTTTATTTTTTTTTTTTTTTTTGAGTACAGGTTATTAAAATAAGACCTAATGATTCTTTGGATTTTTTTTTTATATCATCCATTGTTAATTTGAGTATTCTGTCTGTCTTTTACTTCATTTATATAAAGTTTGTCTGTCTTCTTGAGTATCTCAAAGAACCAATTTTTCTGATTGATTGGTTTTATTGATTCATTTTATTACTCTCATTGTTTCTGTTATTAATTTCGGTTCTCAGTTTGGTTTATTTCCTATCTTCTATTCCTCTTGAATGTGCTTACATCTTTTTGTTCTAGAACTTTCAGGTGTGTTGTTAAGTTTCTAGAATGAGATCGCTCCTTTTTTATTTAAGAATTTATTGAAATTTTCTTTTAGCATGGTTGCCATTGTTTCCCATAAGTTTGGATATATGGTGTATTCATTTTCTTGGGTTTTAATTGTGTTGAACTATTCATGGCTTGTTATAGTAGGAGTTCTGGGTCCTAGTAGTGACATCTTGCCCAGGCTGTTGTTGATTGTGTTCTTACTCTGTCATTTAGGCATCTGGGTTTAGAGTAATTTTAGGTCTTGAGTTAGTATTTGTTGAATGTGTGTTTTATTCCTTGTTTTTTGTTTCCTTCTTGCCTTCTGGCCTATGTGGCTTGTAGTTGATCAAGGACTCTCCACTTGAATTGCAGCTGAACTTTTGGTAGATGACATAGTCTCTGGTTGGTCATGGCTTACCCTGCTCACATTTTTTCATCCATGTTGGAGTCTGGAACAAGAGATAAATAAAGGTGAGAAAATTGAAGGTGAGGACTGAGAAAGTGAAAGGGTCTGGAGCAAGTGGATTTCCTGGGAGTCTACCAGCTGGCATGACCACTGGTTAAGCAGAATGTCTTTGCGTCTGTCATCATCTGTAATACTATGATGGGGAGGGAAAGGGGGACTTGAAATAGGGTGGGCATGTTCCCAAAAGTGGGGCATGTCTACAGGTGAATGGCAGACCTAGAGTTCTGGAGGTTGGCATGGCCTCTGATAAAGAAAGGGCCTCTATCCCAGATTGATGTCTATAATATGACTAAAAATATTATTCTCATTCTTTATATTAAATGTGCATGGTAATTGGATCCTTGAAACTGTAACCATTTTCACCAAATTTTGAGAACTCCTTGTCCCAAATACAGACTCCTTCTAAATTACATAAAAGCAACAGTTGCAACAACAAAGCTGGTCAGTCAAAGGTCATGTGACTTTGGAACATCTATATAATATCAGTAATTAAATTTTATATATTCAAACCACAATAGCGGAAGACACTGTAGCTCTGTCCTAAGTGTAACACATTTTTTTTAACTTTGTCAGGTATTTTGTGTTGCCCAATAATAATAATAATCTGTGCCAACTGATGAATTTATCTTCTAAAATTGTGAATCAACGTCTGGCAAGATGGCTCAGTCAATAAAGCATTTAGCATGGTACATGGGAAACTGAGATCAGATTTTTCACACTGAAAAAGTAGAAGTGAATCATGAAGGTCACTTGCAGGTCAACTTCCCTAGCAAAACCAGTGAGACTCTTCAAAAAGAGAAATGGTCTCAAAATATAAGGTAGAGAGCTATTGAAAAAAACACGGATGCCAACCTCTGTTGACATACACATAAACACAGCAATAAAAACACATGCACTCATATAAGTGTAGATACACACACACACACACATACACACAACACATGTACATGCACATGCACATGCCAACACACAAATGCTGGAGCAAACTTACATGGATGTTCAAACACAAACATGCATGCACATGCAAATACACACACACATTTGTATCCAAGCACATGCATACACACACATAGAGAAGCGCACACACACAGAGACACATAGATACACTCACACATACACACACACACTGAAATTACATGGATCTATATCTTTAAAAAGTAGCCTGATGATGCTCATTGTGCAAAATGGTCCTTTGAGTTTTACCCAAAATTTAAAGTAGTTTATTGCTTAGTGTTTTATGATTGCCCCATATATATGACAAACATCATGAAAATGATATTACTAAATAAGCAAATACTCTAATTATTTTTTTGAAATAGACCTCCCAAACCTTCATTGCCTCTACTGTACAGTCTCTCAAGGACTTCTCCATATCCTTAATTTACTTCTTATTATTGTGGTTATATTAATGGCCTTCATGCAATAAAGCCAAACCTAGAGAAGGCAAACATTTTTTTCAGTTGTTTACTATTTATTTCTATTTTGAAACCATAATGAACATAAAACATTATATCCTCAAGAGTAAATCATTGAAATGATGATTGTATTTTAGTGAGTGCAACTATCAGTGGAGAAAGGCTTGCCAGTATTCTACAAGGGGGAATCTGGCTATCATCCAATGCCATTTCATATGATCTTGGACAAGAATGTGAGTGTTAATAAAATAGTATGTACAAAACTTTTTAAAAAATCATAATTTATGATTCTCCAATGAAAGACAGCATGCAGAATTTAACTTTATAAAATATTGTTACCTTCCTCAGCATAACTTTTCAAGTACTTTATTATATAATCATGAATGTAATCAATATATTCAAACCAACTACAAGTACTTCTGAAATTGGCTTGTATTTCTGATCTAATCGCTGATGATATTTTTTTTCATATAGTTCTGTTATAAAAACTCTAAGGAAATAAGATTTGCATGATCTTTATTTTACTATGTATGGAGAGTATACCCAATCAAGAAATACTACTTTTAATATATTGTTATTTTTATACATCCATAATTTTGTCATTTTAAGGCATTTTGAAAATACATTCAAAAGATGTTAATACAGAGTAAAAAATGTCTATTTATTTAGGGTTCTTTATGATAGTCCTATTAAAAGATTTTATTACCTGCTTACTGTTGGTGGGGTGGGAAATTTGGGATATCATTGTGGAGACCAGGGTTAGTGGAAGGAAGTATGGGATGTGGAACAGTCAGAGGGTGTACCAGGTTGGGAATAAAATCTGTAGTGTAAAAAAATTAAGTAAAATAAAAAAAAAATGAAAAAACAAAATAAAATTTCAAAGTGGATTCAATTCATTTAATGACTGAATTTTTTACACCTTATTTGTGTCTTTTTCATTTCTTTTGTAAAGTAGGTCATAAATAAAAGACTACATCATATGGTTTGAATATGCACAATTTTCTACATTTATTGAGGTTTCTAGTTGAAAGCTTTGGGAAAATGCAGGAATAACAAGGTCTCAGGCCAAACTTTTGAATCAATTCCTTTATGGGACAGTTACATAATGTCATATTGGGAGGACTTAAAAATTGGAAAGTGAACAAAAGTTGACTTTGGTCACTCTGCACATTTTTTTTGGGGGGGTGGCGATGTCACACCCTTAGGAGCATCTTCATTCTGTTCCCTTTTTTAGATTCCAGAATTTCATGAGCTGAACATCTGTGATTCACTTAATTTCAACATCAAGATAGACTGAGCCATCTAAAACTGGAATCAAAAGTGAACTCCCACAATGGATAGCACATGTGTTTGTTCACAGAAATTAGAATTCTTAATAATACACTGAATTTCACTTTTAACAAAAGAACATGTCTATAAGTATATTAAATTATAGACTGTATAATTCTAACAAATTATAATGGTGTTAGATGAAGCCACAAGCTATTAAAACAAGACAAGACCATCCTCCTACCTAGAAGTAATTACTCTACTCCTCATCAGGACAAATAATAATTCCCCTGGAGTCAGGAAAGTCTGAGGAAACAGAGTATGAACTCTTAGTCCCACCTAGCAATAAGAAGCCTATTGCTGAAACAATAGAGGTTAAAGATTTTTTTTTGAATAGTAAGTTTAATCAAGCCCTAGAGCCTTATAACATAATATTCAAAAATTTACGGTTCAGTTGAAAATCATTTGATATAGAAAATGCCAGAAACTCATCTCAACTTTAATTAACAAAGACATTGAGTATTTGCCTAAAACCAAAAGGATAGAGATTTTAGAATTATCTGACAAAAATGTTAAAATAGTGATTATGTGAAAGTTTTGTGAGAATTATGAACATAAGAGGAGAGAAGATTCTTATCCTCATCATTGTGTATATTAGATGTCCTCACAGTCAGCAAGAGGGCTCCTTCACTACAGACTTGGTAGTTGAAGGAAGGAGTTCTTTAGTGACTGTGTGCATCAGCCAGAATGGAAATCCAGGTGCCTGTTTCTCTCAGCTTTCTTCTGTTTATCTTGGCACTCACCACAGCCTGCTTTTCCTCCATTCATTCTCATGAAGGGGCATTGCTTTAATCTGCTCATTTCATTTTTAATTATTTCTTTTTCCTTTCACAGTGCTACTCTTGCAAATTAGGATGACATGTCTTTGGAGTGAGTGAATTCATAAGGTGTTAATTAAGAAAAATCTGCAAAATCTGGCTAAGTGGGTTTTTAAATAAACTTAAATTCAAATGTTTTCAATTTAAGAAACTTTCATGTTTGGTATTTGTGTGTTATATATATGATGATGAAATTATAAGTATTATCAGAGAGAAATCAAAACAAAAAGAAGTAGACAGTGAACTCTTATGGAGAGCACAGTTGACCTGAAGTCTGTAAATTGAAGTACGGTGCTCTGAAAATACACTGTGGAAGGAGAGAACAGGCACTCCTCAAGCTGGTCTCTTTCCTGGAGATACAAACCATGACACCCATCTAGGTTACAGGTTCTAACTTGGAGTGAACCTTTTTTTTTTTTTTTTTTGGTAAAGTTTAAAAATATGTCTGACCTGAAAGATGGCTCAGTGATTAAAGGTGTCTGCTGGGAAGCCCCAAAATCTATTTTTTTTTTTTTTTTTTTAGTCTTGGACCCATGTATGAAAAGTAAAAATAATAGGATTGTTTTATGTGTGCACAAATATAAACAAACACACTTACAGTAAATTTAAAAACAATTAAAAATATGAAATATGTACCATTTAGAGGCATAACTATATGATAAGTGTAAAGATAGTGAACATAGTTTACTATAAATAGTAAGCACAGTGAATTTCAGAGATAATGGGACAATTGAATTTTGGGAAAAATTTTAAATGGAATATTTTTCTGTTCTGTTGCATCTAAGCCTTTGCATGCGAGTGATTATGGAACGAGCTTTCAGAACAAATATGGGCTTACTATTCAGGTCAGGCTGACTTTCAAAAAAATTGCTTATGAGACCAAAGAAGAGGAGTGGACCACTCAGGAAAATCCCAGCCAAGCTGGACAGGCTATCTGTGTTCTGGAATCTTCACTTCCATGAAATTCCGGAGCCTGCACACAGCATGAAGTTCCATTTCTATTAAAATGCAGATATCTTTCCTCTCTTCCATAAAGCCACGAGCTTTGAAAACTCACCCTTCCTATCTTCCATGTACACTTTTGAGCTCATTTGAATCTCATTTTCAAGGTAATGAGTTGCATGGTATCACAGTCACATGAGCATTTGGCACCAAAAGAATGAGTCTGGAAGCCTAAGATAAAGTGTCACAGTCATGGTGCTCAGATTCTGTAACTCTGCCATAGTTGAGCACTATGGTAAAATTTAATTTAAATGCTTTGTCTATAAATATATAAAATTATTTTCCTGTAGATAAATAAAACATTTTAGAAGAAATGGATGATTATTAATTCATGTACCGATCACGGTTTTGCTATTAATATATATTTGTAAGTTAATTAAGTTAACTAATCTTGCTTTACCTTTATTTGCTGAGTAAAATATTTTATCACTAGTTCTTGTTCCATTTACATGAAAAGGGCCATTTACTTAATTGAAAATACTTTGAAAATGAAATCAATAAATATGTACAAAATATGTAGGAGTCTGAAATTTAATTAAATACTTATTTGTATAAAACTGACACACTACTATATTTTAGAAATGTATCTTCCTAAATTGTTAACTGTCATTTGTTTGAATTTTTACTAATGAATAAGTATAACATTTTTTCAGAGAATATTTTTCTGAAAATACTTGAATTACTTTGCACAGATTATTAATATGTGCATGTAGAAATATTGTTCATATTTTTTACTATTTATCTGACATATTTATATACATTTATACATGACTATCTACTCCATTAGAAGTGATAATATTTATTAGTCCCTATTTTTCCCTTCAGATAATAGGAGAGCAACCCAATATATTTAGTTTTATCAACATAAAATTGCTGTTTTAAAAATACTTGACTAAAAATCCTAAAGGATAATTTCATACTTACATTCATCCAGAACAAGTAATGCATTAGAATAATTAAATGTTAATATTCATCCTGTAATATGAGATATTATAGATATAGTTAACAAAGATTTTATTTTCTTGTTAATTGTATGTCACAAAATCATTTAAAAGTAAATGATTGTTCAATTTAACATTCAATTTTTATGAGAATTTAGCTCAGCATTTGCTTTTATGGTCCTGTTATAAACAGAGTTCTGTGCCTGTTTTTGGATACTTTCTTTCAAACTTTCGGTGAAATATAAAATTTTATAATCTCAGACTGACAGAAACTCCTGAAGGTATATTTTATAAGTAGTCCCCTCATTCTTACTGACAAGATAGATTACTTAATAATCTACAGGTAGACTTTTTGATTGATTCTTATTTCTCTCTCTTGTCATCCAGAATCTTTGTACTTTTAAAATTCTGTAATAACTCTATGAAAGATTTTTGTGTTTATTTGTTTTACTGTTTGACTGGTGTGGGCTGCTAATGCTATTTTTCTCTACAAATACACTCTGTCTTCTTTATTTTGGCAATTTGGCAATGTTTCTTACCATTTTTCTTATACAATCATTTCTTATTTTCTTCCTCCTCTTACCAGTTCAAAATATCCCCATCACCAAAATCTGATACATGAATGGCCTACCACATCATCTCCCATCATGTTCTTTTTCTGGTTTAGCATTTCCAAACAGAGTACACTTTGTCCTTCTTGAAATACTAAAATTCTAACCTACATTGATTTGGAAGAGCAGAATGTTTTAAACTTCCTTTTTACTTCTTTGCAAAATATGTTTTTGCATTATTTGTAAGAGAAACAGAAGATATATGATACTCTGAGAACATTTTAAATAAATCTTCCATCAATAAAAGCAATGGCACAGATGCGATTTCACTTACTTACCTCATAAGCAGGAGCCTGATTTTCTTTAAATTTTCCTTTATTTATTAATTTCATATTCTTTGGGATTTCTCTTCCTCTTCAAATACACATATAGTTAAGCATCTATCCATATCAAGGGACAGACTTTCAGAGCTTCAGGAGGTGTATGACAATCTGATTGCTTTCTTAGCGGCTTTTACTATGGGAAACAGAAGTATGACATTCGTAAATTAGTAGAAAAGTGTGGCATTTCCTGTGAGTTATAATGTAATTATCAAAATAAATATTATTAAAATGTAGTGATATCTCTTAAGAGAATGATTCATTATAGCTTAATTTTTATATTTCTAATTTATTTATGTATTTAAATCACTAATGTTGCCTTTCCCCATCCACCCTCTCAGGGTACTGCCCTCCATCTCCTTACCTCTTCCCCTGAAAGGGTGGCCCTGCCCTTGTGTATCCCCACACCTCGGTACATCAAGTCTCTGCAGGATTAGGAATATCCTCTCCCACTGAAGCCAAACAGGGCAGTACTTTCCTGAAAATGTGTGTGTGTGTGTGTGTGTGTGTGTGTGTGTGTGTGTGTGTGTGTGTGTGTTGTAGGGTCTTCAGACCAACCCACAAATGCTCTTTTGTTGGTAGCTCAGTCTCTGGGAGCTCCCAGGTGTCCAAGTTAGTTGACATTGTTGGTCATCCTGTAGGATTGCCATAGCCATCTGAGCCTTCAACCTTCCCTCTAACTCAAAATTAGGGATCTCCCATATCCGTCCAATGTTTGGCTGTGGGTGTCTGCCATGGTCAACTGCTGCATTGAGCCTCTTAGAGGACAGGTATATTAGGTTCCTGTCCATAATCATAACATAGTGCTAGTAATAATGTCAGGGATTATTAGCTGCCCCCAAGATAGGTCTCAAGTTGGGTCTGTCACTGGTCAGACATTCTTTCAGTCCCTGCTCCTGCTTTGTCTCTGAATTTCTTTTAGACAGGACCCATTTTGGGTTGAAAAATTTGTAGGTGGTTTGGGGTCCCCATCCCTCCACTGGGGATCCTGTCTGGCTTCTGTAGGTTATCTCTTCAGGTTTCCTAACACTGTTGGGCATTTCAGCTAAGGTCCTGCTCATTGATTCCTGGGAACCCCCTCTTCCCCAATTCCAGGTCTCTAAGACCTCCTAGAGATTCCTCCCACCCACCACCTGCCAGAGGCAGCTGCATATTTCCATTCATTCCCCTTGCCCTCTGGGACTCTCTCCTGTCCTTCCTCACATCTGACCCTCTCCTTCTATTCCTCTTCCCTTCCCTCCTCCCTCCCAGTTCCCTGCTCCCCTCTGCCTCCTATGAGCCCCCTTTTCCCCTTTGTAAGAGAAATTCAAGCTTCCTCACATGGACCTTCGTTATTATTTACCTTCACTGGGTTTGTTAGTTGTATCATGGATTTTCTGTACATTTTGGCTAATATTCACTTATCAGTGAGTACATATGATGCATGTCCTTTTGGGTCTGGGTTACCTCACTCAGGATATTTTCTAGTTCCATCCATATGGCTGAAGAATTCATGATGTCCTTGTTTTTGATAGCTGTTCAGCTTTGACTGTGGCTCAGACCAGCCAGAAGTTCCGGCCCTGGCACCCATCAGACACCATACTGGTGGGTAGAACAGCCACCATTCTGTCTCCACAAAGGTTGGCTGAACCCCAGACAATATCCACCATCCATGTGGTACCTGGTAGAAGTAAGACTCTAAAGATTAATTATTATCCAAAGGCTTTATATATTTAAAAATGCTCAATTAATTTGCCCACACAATTAGAGTTGTTTCCCAATATCTAACCTTGGGATAAAAATTGTTATCCAGGACTGTTCTGGACCCATGCATGATTCTTCATGGCTCCTATATCTCTCTTTCCCTCCTTCGTCTCCTTGCTCCTTCCACATTAGCTCCTCCCAAATTACCGAGCTTTATTGTAAAATGTAGTGTGTGTGTAGGGGGGGGGATATCCTGCTACACACATACCTATGGACACAGGATTTTTCACAAAGAAGCTAACGCCTTACAATCAAAAAACAAAGCATCTTCAAAAATGCTGCTGGTCTAACTGGATAACTTCCTGTAGAAGAATGCAAATAGATCCATATTCATCACCCTGCACAAGTCTCAAGTTCAAGTGGATCAAAAACCTCAACATAGATACAGTAAATGTCATAGAAGAGAAAGTGGGAATAGCCTTGAATGTATTGGCACATGAGAAACTTTTCTAAACAGAAAACCAATGGCTCAGGCTCTAAAATTAACAATTAATAAATGGGACCTCTTCATAAATTTGTATTTGATTCCCAGTTTGTAAAACTGTTTTTGAAGACAAATGAGTTTTTAGTACATTGCAATGGGAGCAGGCGTTCAGATTTCAAAAGTCCATGTGGTTCCCAGTAAGTCTCTCTTACACATATATGTGAATTAAGACATAAGCTTGTAGCTTTTGTTTCAGTGCCATACCTACCTGTCTGCTCTCATACATGAGAATATCATAATGTTTATGACCACTCAGTTTCTAAAACTGTATGTCTGGATTAAGATAATTTATTTTATAAGTTTCCTTGGTCATGGTGTTTTATCACAGCAAAAAAAAAAAAAAATGATGTTATAAGAATAGAAATGTTGATGTAGAAATACCTGAGAGCTACATCTTGATCCATAGGCACAAAGAGAAATTCTGTGCTTGTTAGAGTCTTGTGAAACTTTAAAGTTTCTTTCTCTGTGACATGTTTCCTTCAACAAGGCCACATGTCCTAATCTTTCTCAAGTAGTGCCATTCCCTGATGACCAAACACTCAAATATGTGAACTAATGGAGGCCATTTTACTTTAAACCATATTCCACATCTTGATCCCATAAGCTTGTAGTCATATCATAAAGCAAAAATGCAATTAGTCTAATTTTATATGTCCTCATAATTCAACATAATCTGAACACTATTTAAAAACTCCAAAGTTCAATGTCTCTTTTGAGACTCAAGGCAATTTCTTTACTGTAATTCCCTCTAAACCCAAAATAAAAAAGCAGATCACATTCTTCCAATATACAATGGCACATAATATGCATTACAATTCCTGAAAGGAGAAAAGGTAACATAGGAAGGAAATACTGGACTAAAAACCAGCAGAGAAATCTCGACACTCTGTATCTGTACCTCTGATGTCAATGCACTCTTCAAATTTCCAACTCCTTTTAGTTAATTAACTGCAACATATTTCTCTCTTGAGTTGGTATTACACCCGGTGTTCATTTTTCCCATGGCTTTGGTATCTCTAAAATCTTCAGGTTGCCAAAATAATCCAGTCATTACTTTTACATCTTTCCACAAGGGCCTCCTCTAAGCCCCCATGCAAAGAGGGGGCATTTCAGGCACAAGCTTGCCCTTGGAAGTTTTTTGAAGCCATGGAAGGAGATTCAACAAACCCTTCATTGTACATTTAATTTTCAAACCAGAACCACATGGCCAAAGCTGCTGAGTCCTTTTAACTCCTCTGGCTAAACTGCCTACTCATTCAAATACATTTTTACCAGATTTCTGAATTTGATGTTATCCTTCGCTGGTTAACCTTTTCTTTAATCCCTTTTTCACAGGTTACATGCTTAGCTGGGTGAGATCTTCTCTTGAGATCATACTTCACTTTACTCCCTTCAGCATCAAGTCTTTTCTTTGATTATTTTACCACATAGCTCCATTATATTTCTTAGTGCTCTTATTCTCTACAAATTATATTCTGAGTTTTTTTTTCTGCTCTGGTTGCTCATTTTCATTATAGATGTCCATAAAAATATCCATCTTTAAGCAAGGAATACAGTCAATAATATGCTGTCTTGAAATCTCTTCTTCCTATGACTCCTAAAGCTATGACTCCTAAAGCTCTTGATTTTAGATTCCAAAACATTTCTATTTATTTTAAAAAGTGGAGAAACCAGCCAAATTCTTTGCCAAAATATCACAGGAATAGTTTCTAGGCTATTTGCTATTATTCTTCTACTTTGAAAATTCTTATGCTGAGAAATAAGAACCTAACGAGGAAAAGAAATAGATGAAGTGGTGTCATCAGGACAAGGTCCTACCCAATTAAGCTTCCAATTTTAAAAAGAATATCCCTAATGAATTCCCTGTTCTTGAAACTAAAGAAAACAATAACAACTAGCGAACATGCTTATGAAGATACAATTCTAGGAGAGCCAGGCTCCATCTCCAGCACTCAAGTTGGTAGTGTCAGCTACATACATGACTCTTGCTTTGGAGTCAAGAAGAATGAGTGAAAAGAGGAGATGTGGTTAAGGAGAGCCCCTGTGGCCTTTTGTGTGGAGCACAGGAGTTCTGACTGGAAGCTCTGAGAGGCCATTTCATGAAGCTGTGAAGGTGAAATCTGGATTATATTGGAGAATCCAGGATTTTTTGGATACTGCCATGGGTGTCTGCATACAGAGAAGGGGACCAATCTAAGAGAGATAAGCATGCAGGTATCAGTACAGCAGTAAAAAAGTCATATCCAAGACATATTAAATTGCTAATATTAAATTTGAATTACATGTCTGAGTTAGAGAAATACTTATTTTCATCTATATACACATCACACAAATAATCATACAATTAAATAATTTCTCAATATTAATATTCCAGGGAGAGTATATGTGAAATGAAGCATATTTTGGGATCAGTGAGATGGTTCAAGAAGTAAAGTTCCTTTAGGTCACAGTTTATGACGTGAAAGGTGACTTGAAGAGAAGTTGCAATCCTTGGTTTTTTTTTTCCTATCTTCCAAAAATACACACACATACATACACACACACACACACACACACACTCAAACACACTCACATACACACATTCATGTATACATCACTCAAAACACATTCACATACAAACATAATAATAATAATTAACCATAAAAGGAAGAAAAAATTCTGTTTTTAAATGAATTGTCACAATGAATGAATCCCTGCTACTTTATTTACATTAACCAAATAAAAAACTGATACATTTCTATAAAAAATATCTCTTGTCCAATTACACTGATGTTAGCTGGAATATTCATCTCTAATTTGACAGTTTTATGAAATCTAAAGATAAATTAAACATTTATTATTGGGACTATGACTACAATATTGTGCTAATAAGTAGAGTTTTAAAGCAAAATGTCATTGATAAGAATTTGTATAGGGAATCATGTAGAGAATTTTCACTATAACACCAAGTTATCCAAAGAAAGACCTTCCGCAAGCCATTAAAATTCATATCAAATAGCCTGGCTAACACAAAATCAGACATCATAATAGCACATATAATAAGGCAGTTTCTCCAAGCATTTAAACTTGATAATCTACACTGATAGGCTTGAAAATAGTGACTTGGCTTCTCTTAAAAAAAAAAAAAAAAAAAGCACCTGAGAAATCTTTGTGTGATATCTCAGCACTGATAAAAAAAAAATAAATAAAAAAAATAAAAAAACACCGTCTATTCTTTACAATTTCACATTAAATAAATTTCCAAAAGAACTTTTTATCACAACCATATAAGTAGGGAGAGATCAGTCAACCTTAATTTTCACATCCATACATTTTCTTGGAAAAAGTTTTCTTTATCCAGAACATTGGGTTTTATATTTTTGTTTCTTTAACTTATATTACTACACTGCCTGTTAAGCCTCTAGTAAAATAAAATACCAGGTTTATGAATTCTAAGATCCATGTCTGTATATATGTTACTCATAGGTAAATGCATAAATGTACCCATCAATCTTATCATCCTGTGTATATTTACTTTATCTATCTGTGTAACGTCCACTCATTAGCCCTCTATCTCTGTGTCTGCCTGGCTATCTGAGAAAATGAAGATATCTGTAACATTCATAGTGAAAAGAGAGGAAGATAGCATTCTTGGATTCAGAAAAGGAATGTAGTCAGTTATGTCTCCATGCAAAAATAGTGTGCCTATGGGAAAAAATATCATAGCTTTATTCTTAGATAACATTACTCTTACATGCCATGAATGTGTGATATGCTAAAGAAGACTTTTTACTCTTCATTTGTAGTTCCAGTGAGGAAGTATTTGATGATCATCTATTTGACATTTCATTCCTATATAAATTCTGACCCTCCAAAAAAAATCTTGCCTTTTTTGTCTAATGGATATCATGACAATAATAACAATATTTGTACTTTCTATGGACATAAATATTTTAACCTGCCTTCTAACTTAAGTATTTAAGTTGCCCTGAAATGATCGCAAATATAATCTTGTAGGTAACAATACTAAAATTGAAAGATTAGCTAAATATATCCACTATGACTACACATCTAGTAATGAGTGGGTATTTGCATTTTTACCAGTTGTAGTTTTTTGTAGTGATCTCTGTATGCTGCTGAGAATCTTCTTTGATGAGCACTGGAACCTATTCGTGTCTGTGGTTATAAGTGTTTTAAATACCTTAGGAATTATGAGAGTTTAGATAAGTATTAACATGAAGTTCTCCTCTAAAACCCATGACCTCACTAGCCCTGTAGAGTTGCCTTTGTTTCCAGGGCCAGTTAAAATTTCCATACTGTTGGTTAGAATTTAAGTTTAGCTACAAAGTTGTTGGTTTCCACAAAGGTATGCTTATCACACCTTTAGAGATATTTTTGCAATCCTGGTCATTGTTCTGGTCTATTGAGTACACAAGTCGTTAAAACTATTAGATGCTTTTATTCCTTGGAACTTTGAATAGCACCTTCTTGTACTGTGAAAGGTAGCCCTCAGAAAAAGCATTCAAAAACCTTTCTATACTTGATCCTTGAAGATTCCTATCTCAAATACATGATATCTTCTGCAAAAAAAAAAAAAAAAAAAAAAAAGATTTACTTCACACTTCCATTTTTACATTCTCCTTTACTTTGTTCAGTCTTCTGTCATGAAAGAAATTTCTCTTGAGAAATAACAATAAACTATGGCATAAATATTTGGGCTTTTATATGTTTTCCTTCATTATTAAATGTATAAAACTTAAAAATGGTAACTCTACCTTGATCTTTTCAATCAAGCTCAAAGTAAAGATATTAAAATAAAGCCTCAGGCATTTAGTTTGATAGATGGCAATTTAATACTGATAGTCACTGAAGTAACGGTTGAGATAACGATTTGGAGGCAGGTTAAATCAAATTCAACTTACCATTCCCTCACTAATTTAGGTAGATTGATCAACTATTCTTTGAAAATGATATTATTTTATATACCATATTGCTATGAGGATTGAAGTAATTCACACTAAAAAAATCTTATCTCCAGGCAAAAGTTTTCAATTTGTGTCAGATATTTCTAAGAAATTTTTGATTGCTTGCTTGCTTTTTTTTTTATCATTCAGTGAGGTTAATCTATTAGTCATATGTGTCAAAAACTTTTTTTCATTGGTTGAAATCAATAGTCAATAGTGCCAACTATAATTTAAATTAATTTTTGGAGGAATATGTGTGTATATAGGTGCACATATTTGTATTGGGATTCTTTAGAATCCAAATGTGTGCAGTCCTATTCTTTAGAACATGGCTCTCCATGACTCCAGCGGTATATGTAGGGGAGGATGGCCTTGTCGGGCATAGGTGGGAGAGAAGATTCTTGGTCCCATGAAAAATGAACACGGGGTGGGGGGATGTGAGGGTGGGGAGTGGGTAGTGGGGGTGGGAGATAGATGGGGACACAGCCTCATAGAAGCATGAAGAGGGAGAATGGGATAGGAGGTTTCTGGGTGGTGAGAGGAAGTGGGGTAAGGGGATAAAATATGAAATGTAAATATAATACCCAATAAAAAAAAAAGAACATGGCTCTCCCATTGGTTGCCATTCACTGCCAAATGTTGCTTGCCTGAGTCAATTATGTGCTACTAAGTTCCTATTCTGTAAAATCTAAATGAGTTCTTTGTATGATTTTAACATTAAAAATTGGAAACCTTTGAAAAGTTTTATTCATTTCTTTCACCTATTTGATTATATTTTTCTTTAATTTATATTTATTTATTTCCTCTTTAAGGGCCTCTACATGTCTGATTTTGTTTTCCTGTATTTCTTTAAGGCATGTATTTGTTTCCATTTTAAAGGTTTTTTTTTTTTTTTTTTTTTTTTTTTTTTTTTTTTTTTTTTTTATCACTGTTCATTTCATGAAATTTGCAGACAAATTGATGGAACTAGAAAATGTCATTCTGATTGTGATAACCCAGACCCAAAAGTACAGAGTATGTACTCATTTCTATATGAATATTAGCCATAAAGCACAGCATGCTCAGGATACAATCTACAGACCCAAAGAATATAAATAACAAAGAGGGCTCAAGAAAGGATGCTTGGATCTCACATAGAATGTGAAATAAAATAAGTATTGGAGGTAGATGGAGGAAGGAATCTGCATCAAAGAGGAGATGGAGAGAGCAATGGGGCAGTGAAACACCTGTAGGGAGAACAAACAGCACAGAGGTTTCAATGGATAAAATACAGAGCTTGAAACCTCAAAACTCACCTCAACTGAGACATTTTCCTTAGCAAGGCTACACATCCTAAGTCTCAGCAGATTACATCACCAACTCTGGACTGAATTTCTAAACATCTGAGACTAAGGGATACATTCTCACTACACTACCTGTCCTCCAACGACTTATGACTATACCATAATACAAACTTCACTTAGTTAAACCCTTAAAGTACACAGTAGTTTAGTATCCACAATGTTTAAAAGTCCAAAGACTCTTTAGAGATGTAGCAAATCTTTTAATTGTCATGCTGTGTAAACTCAAAAGACAATTCTATACTTCCAACATAGAAAGTTACAGAATATATATGGCAACCTCAAAAATGGAGAGATAAAAGGATGTTGAGAATATACTGGACAATAGAAAAACTGAAACCCAGCAGTGCTAACACCAAATTCTCTAGCCTGATGTCTAAAGTCAAAGGGCTTAAATCACTCACTTCTTCCAACATGGCTGCCTGCAATTACAGCTTTCTTGGGTTTGTTTCACTTTCTGTGTGCAGCTCTTCTAGTGTATACCCCATGCTCAAGAATCTTCAACACTTTCAGTAATACAAATCAATCCAGCCTTACTTCACTTCTACACTACAAAATAATCTCTCAGAGACATCACATAGAGACTTCTTTGCCAAACATGTTTTGCTTCATAGGCTTCATAAAACCAAGAAAGAAAATTGCATAACCTGTTGACTCTTGCAGTATTTATTATTCTAAAATCAGAAGGACATGGATGACACTTCCAAGTCAGACTGCTAGCTTGAATACCCTGGCCCTTTGAATGATATTTTTATTGGCTTTCATTTGTTATGATTTTATAAGAGCAGAACATATTTTATAATCTTTATTACAAGTAGGAACCTTAGATGTGTAGGGTATTCTATTGAGGATATCCTAATATTAAACCCATTATAGATCTGCTTCTTATATTCCTTACCTCTTTCAGCACAAGCCTTCCCTGCAACATTAAGTTTAGTGATGGTTTTCTTGTGTTGATGTCATATACTATATATCTTCTATCATCCCATTTTCTCTTTTGCATTGTAGTCCTGTTACAATTAAATAATAATTAAATATTTTAATTAATAATAATACTCAATTTTTAATAACAACTAAGGAAAATAAATTAATTATGTTAAATGTATAATTTATATGATATATGAATATGTTAGTTATATAAAACATAAAATATTAGTTAATTATTAATTATTAACAATAATTACAGGTCAGATTAAATATATTTCAGTTCTGAAAATATTGAGGTGGTCATGGCACTATTCTCTTCCAAATTCCTACTAGGAAAGCCCACTGTTTACAGTATTAGCTGTTTTAATTCAGAGTCCTAAACCTTCTATATTCCTAGAAAAAAGAACTTGTCCCTATTACTAACATTACTTACAGTGATACCCCACTCAGAAACCAACTTCTGAATTTGTTGCTTTTCTACTGCTATAACATTTTGACAAAAGCAACTTATGGAAGAAAGGGTTTATTTGGGCTTAGGGTTCAGAGGGATTAGAGTCCATTACCTTCATGACAGGGAAGCATGGCAGTGACCAGGCATAGTGACTGGAAGAGAAAATAGAGCTCCCATCTTAAGTCTCAACTGGGCAACAAAGAGGGTGCACTAGAAGTGATGAGTGGCTCAAAACATCAAAGCCCAACCCAGTGACAAACTTTCTCCAGCAAAGCCATACCTGCTAAACTCGCACAAAGAGTCTTCAAATCCTGAAGACTTGGTGGGGAGATTTCATTAAAATTATCACATGTTAAGGGATGGAAAAATTTTAAAAAGTAAAAATAAAAGAGACAGTAACAAGCAAAACAGCTTAACTGTGCTATCTCAAAGCTAAGTCGATCTGAACATAGATGCAAACCAAAAGTTGACATCATTAACCAATGCCAGAGAAGCATCTTCATGATCTCTGCATGCCTGTGTTATGTTGCTGTTACAAATGAAAATGTTGCTGTTGTTTTTCCTGGAGATAAGACAGAAAGCCAAAGTCACTGAACACAAGTTTTCATGCACGCTTCTCGGTTCAAATAAGGTTTTCTATTGTTAATAATTTTGAATGCCTGCCAGACTACTTGGCGTCTCACTTGGAAGGATAACACAAATACCTGTGTGCCATTTAACAGCTTTCAGGTGAAGTAATTAACCACATAAAGACAAGAAAAATTGACACCTAGTATGCTTGTCAGGGTCTCTGCAAATCCCAGAGCCAACAGTGTCTTATCAAACAGAGGAACGGAGGAAGACCAATTCTACAGGACTCAGTAGCAAAAGTTGGCTCAATTTTCAAGATTCTAACACAACGTAGTTTATTTCAGGTGTATTTAAGCACAGCAAAGTTTGGGAAAAATGTTTCTAGGTGGTAATTAATTCAACCCCATGTGCACAATGAAGCTTAAAACATGACTACATTGAACCTGTTGTAAAATACAAGTGACATCTTCCAGAAAAATAGTTTCTATAGAGTAACAGAAAACTGGCAGGCCCAAGATTAAAAAAAAAAAAAAAAAAAACTTATCTGAAGGGTCTGGGGGAGAAAAGCAATAGAATTTGATTGTGACAAATCAGCTTATGAGTAGGGTCTGGGGAAGCTATATATTACCTTGCTTCATAGAACAAAAGTCACCAGGGTATTAAACATAATTTCTAGGAAGAAAACAGGTTATATGTCTGTCCCATTTAAGAGACAATAATGCACATTTATTGCACATTTATTTACCTTTGGTGGTTTCTCTAGTACATATCTATAAGCTCAAGGACCTATATGTCAGCTATATATGCTCCTGAAACATTCTATTTTCATTCATAAATAAGACTTAAACTTTCAGGATATAATTTCCTTTGTTTGTTTCTTTTGTTGTCGTCTTGCCTAAATCACTCATACTAAAAGCATCCTCAGACAGCTAAGGATTTTCTCTTTCCACATATAAACTAGGTAGAGTTTTAGAGTTACAGTGTGGTGTCGAATTCATTAAGAGTTTGCAACATTTGGTTCTCTTATTTCGATCTATGAAAATCTTGATAATAAATTAACAGTTATTCCATTTTTCCATTGAATATAACAAAACTTAACAACAATCAAAAATATTTTATTCTCACATCACTGTTGATTACAGTAAAAAAGACAGCTTATTCATTTTACTGGTCACCACACATGTGCCGTGGCCTTATGTACCAGGTGGGTGTAATTAGATTGGAATAAAGCCTGGCTGACAAATTATTTTCTGTTGGCCAAAAAATATCTCTGCTCTACTTTAACAGCAAAGGAAATAAACATATCACTGAGAAGACAGGCAACCATATTTAGGTTCATGCAAATTGATCCTTAACACTCAAAAATTTTGGAACTGTAAAATCAAGGAGAGCAAACATTATTTCAGCGAAATACTTTTTTTCCTAAAATTACACATTAAAATAAAAGGGTATCACCAGTTTCATCCTGACATTTGATTACTGAATCCTTTGTTTGCTTGAGGAAATTTGCATAGCACTTACACAGCACAAAACTTATATGGTGGCAGAACTGGTGAGCAGTAATTGAATTTATATTAATAATAAGAGTGGACTATTCATATTATTTGAAATGGGAGAAAGGAAATGTGTTTCAATAACTCTTCTTACAGTAAGAAAATGAAATGTGAAAAGTTCTTATTGAAATCCACAGAAACTCAAAGAAAGGAGGCAAAACAAAATAACACACACAGAAAAAGCTGATAGAAACAGCCCTTTCAACTATAAGTAAATATGTTTCATGAATACAAGAAATGATACATTTAAAGACAAGGTTTATTTCACAGTAAAACATTAACAAATAGTTTTTTATATTTAGAAATATTTAATATAATATAAAAATTTTCATTGTCAGCATACTTCCTAGAGAGAATTTAGTAATAACTGTTACACTTAAAAAAATTAACAAGCCATTAAGAAACCACAATCTGTGGGATCAAATATTTTGCTCAGTTTCAGAGAGAAAAATATATCTATTATAGTCATATCAAGAATTATCCAAATCACGTAAATATTTTATTCTTTACAACATAAGTTCTGTTCCATTTTAAAGTACCAGTTTTCATATTACTGTATTTTATTTGAGATAAACTTTACCCAGTTAACACTTAAATTATGGAATTGATTAGACAAATTATATTTCAGATAACTGTATTTCAATATCTCCATTACTAAGTTAATAAATGTCCTTGATTTTAAATGGTAACTTTCCATTTTCCAGGCCAAAGAGACTTGAGAAATGTAATGCAATTAATGTTGAAAACACCATTGAACTTCAGAAATTATCACTGATGTGTTCATTTTCTGCATGATGTGTTTTCTTTATATTTTGTTCCTATGAAAGGACCAAAGCACTGAAAGATCATAGATATCATTTCTGTATGTTTTAACAATGATGTACCATAGGGCATTTTTTTTACTGGTCTAGTATACTCTCTACCCTTCCCCCATCTCTTTTCTTAGTTTGGTGGCGTTTTCTTGTATAACCATTTTACGTTTTCTTTTCCAATGGTTTTTGACATTGTTCTATGCTTGTAGACAAGAATTTCCTCTTTCTTCTATATTTCAAATTTAATGATGTGGTCTTTTCATTGCATCTCACAGATTCTGCATTTTACTTACATGTATTTGTAATTTGTAATATTTTTTGTGTGATACAATCCCTTTTTTTCTGGTCTGAATATTCTCTCTTCTACGTGATCTACTCTAATGGTAAGAATATTCTTTTCTTTTTATTCTAATTGCAGCTTTGAGTTTTCAAATGACATTATTATTTCAGCTTGAGTTTTCATGAGTATTTATATGTCATTACTAATTTCAGTTCTCAAATTTTCATAGTCCTTTTTTTTTCATTTCATTTACTCATGTGTAGGCTGTGTAACTGATGTGAGACTGATGTGAATTGTTAGTCTGAACAACTAAGTAGACTATAGTATAAGTCAACAAGGTGACACTCCTAGTTCTGGAGAGAGGTTGTATATGAGAAAGATGGGCTAAAGTCTAGCATACTTACAACATTGAGTTGTTTTGAAGATGTTTAACCAGTATAAATGCTAACATCTTGGAACAATGCAAAAAGGCTAGTTCTATGGATTTGACATACTTACATACATACATACACACACACACATACATACATACATACATACATATGATCTATCTCTAATCTCTATCTAATCTTTATTTATATCTCATTCTACATAAATATCTATAACTTTATCATCTATATTTTTTCTCTACCTGTATCTCCAGCTAAATCTCTCCATCTCTATCTCTTGCTAGATCTATCACTATGTATTTATGTAACTATCTATCTATCATCTATCTATTTATCTTTCTATCTATCTTCCTATCTATCTATCTATCTATCTATCTACCTATCTATTACAAAATGTGAATGAATTATTAGACAAACACAGAGAGGTAAGTTTTATATAATTAAAATTTTTCTATATTAAAATAATATTAAAATGTAATATAAGTAGTTTGACTATTTTAAATACTTTTTAGGGCTTGGGGATTAACCAGTGGTTAAAGTGCTTATGGCACAATCATAAAGGGCAAAGTTCACATTCCTACAACCCATGTAGAGGCTACATTGCTAGTCATGCTTATTAGTCCAGTTCTTGGGAAAGCAGATACAGGGAAAACTAGCTAGTTTTGTTGATCATAATTTTCCAATTTACAGGTACAAAAAGGTTCTCCCTCAATGGATAATCTGGGGAGCAATCAAGAAAGACATATGACAGCAACTTTGGACCTCCATATGCATTCACAAAAATGATATACTCTTTTTATATCATTCCTTGGCAGAGAGTATTTAATAATAATTATCTTTTAATAAATACATTAAATACATTTGTATATATCCTACTTGTTCTAAGAACTCTAGAATAAAATGGACAACTTGATAGTTTTGATTTTCTGCTTTATCAAGACCCTGTGTGTCCTGGTTATTAAGTTCAGATACTCAATGTGGAATAAAGAGCCATTACCTGCTGAGCCAACTTCACCATCCCCAATTAAGCAAAATAACACATTTTAAGGAAATGTTTAAATATATGTTTATTTTAATTTTAAAGGCAAGTGTTTTCATTAAACAGATTATGAACTTTTAATATTAAAAATAGCAAGAATTATCACTTTGGTGTTTTAACTACAGAAAAGTTTGTGAGAAAATACTTCTTTTGTGAGTCTTGATCTAACTGGAATGTGAGCAAATATTTGTGGAATGAAAAGACTTTCAAGGGACCCAATTATGTAGTTTTCCATCGATCACACATTAGTACATGGCTCCTGTGGCCTTTCATATGTTGTTGTAAATATTGAGTGCAAGTAGCTTCTGTGGGAACAAATATTACTTTGACTGTTATTGCTACCAATAGCCAGAGTGGATTGCTAGGAGACCCTTTGTTTAAAAGAATAGAAATGATTTAATAGAAATGATGGAATTCTTTGGAATAAATTTAACTTTTTATTTTGGCTTTAGCCTGCAGGTATCATAATAGAGAAGAACAGAAAATTCTCCTGATCATAAAGAAAATGCTTGTAGTACAAACTCGTGTAGTCTGCAAGGTGGAGGATACTGGAGATGTAGACTGCATGTCAGGAGCTGGAATCTGGGGGTGTGGGGAGATACGTGCCTTCTCTACCCAGGAGTCACCTGTTGGGTCTCTGGCTATCTCAAACACAGTGCTCTACTGGGGAGACCAAACCATCTCTTCGTGGTCTTACATCCCACTCTCTTTAGTGAAAACTTTGAATGAGGAAGTCAAAAGCAAAAAGCCGGAGGATGCAGCATAACTAAGCCAAGGGTAATAGAAATTGAGGGTAAAGTTGGGAAGGCAAGGAATCATTGAATCAATTAAATATGGGTTGTACAGTTTGAGGGTAATGACATCTGATTAATCTAAATAGACAGTATGTTTTCTTCATTAACATGTAACTTCAGCTATGTGACTTTGGCAAAAAAGTTCATCTGCAGCTGGAAGGTCTGGATTTGTCTTCTGTCTCAGCATGTGTTTCTGTGTCATAGCAAGCATCTCTGGGTTTTCACATGCATCTCTGGAGTCTTCACTCAGATGAAGGCTGGGAGAAGGCAGCTAGGCAGGTTCCAGGAGGTGGTGCTGTCTCTAGATCTCAGCATGTCTCTGCAGTCTGCAGTCAGTTGAGGTGGCTGGGAGAATGTAGCTTGGTATTTCAGGCAGGTTCCAGAAGATGGCATGGACTCTGTTGGATCTGTGGGTATAATCAAAGGGAAGAAGCATCCCCGGCAGGGAGATGTCTTCGAAGGCTGGATATTTAGCATTGAGCCATCTGGGAGCAAGAATATCATGGTCTGTCATTAAGATCTCAGAAAGGCAAAGGGGTTTGAGAAAAGTTTAGAACTGAAAGGTACCTTTGAGTCTATTTTGGATGGCTGAGGGAGAAAAACATAATGTTAATTATGTGTCTGGGATTGGCAGCAACAGTTTGTCTGTAAAAGAAAATTAGTCATTAATTAAGACTTGAGAAATGGTGATCAGTATGTTGATTTAACCTGTGGAAGTAGATTGGATGACTTTTGAACCTTGAAGAAGCCTTAAAAGTTGAAAAAAATGTTGGACATATATCACGAGTGTTAGAAAGAAAAGGAAATATTTAAACATAAACAAGAAATTTTTGGGTTGGAAAACACGGACATTGTTGCTTTAGGTGTTTCTGTTAGGGAGAAAAGGAAATGTTTAAAATTTTTGGTTGAAAAACAGGAACATTGTTGTAGGTCTTCCTGTTGGGGAGAAGAAGCATTAATGGTGGGTTTAGAAGCAGTGCGGGGAGGGCCTTGCTCTGCCATGTGGCTTCTGTGCTCTAGCAGAGTAGTTAGGGTATTCCCCCTTTGTTTTTCTTATACAGTAAATCCTAAATTTAGAGAAGGAGAAGAAAGGCTAACCTTGGAATAAGCTCAAAGCAAGAAACATAGGGGCTTGTTTAGGAGAGTCAAAAGCAGTGAGATTCTGTGTAAAAGACTAAGCCATAGGAGACACGTGGGAGCTGGGTTGGAGTGGCAGTTCCTGGGAGAAGCTGGCAGGTGGCAACCTGGCTCGGCCTGGCATTTTTTAGCTGCAAGGAAGAAACTACAAGGAACACAAGGGTGAAGGGAACAAACAGGGTTTGCTAAAGGTGAGTTGGCTGAATTAGGTAGTTGTAACCTGTTGCGAAACCTGAAGCCTGTACTAGCAGGTAGCATGTGAAAGACTGACCCCTTGGGGAAAACACTGGGAACTAGAGTATGAAGTCAGTGTTCTTGAGAAGTTAGCAGGCAGATCACAAATGACTGATGCCTGGGAGAGGGGCAGAGAATGGAGATTAGGGAGTTGCTACTATCTTGTTGAGTTGGAGAACATGTGGGGAGAGAGAAAGAGCATGCAAAGACTGAAGTCAGCGATCCTGAGAACTCGAAAGAAAAGAGGAATCTCCCACCCAAGGAAAAGAGTCTTAGAATGAGAGTCACACACAGCAGGTGCTGTGGCTTGAAAGACAGTTGTTAACTGTGAAGGAGCCCTCTCTGTAGAGCTGGGGGATGTGAAAAGTGGAGGCTAGGGAGTTGCCCCCATCTTGCCCTTGAGCTACAGAGCACATGGAGAGAGAAAGACAGAGAGAAAGAGAGAGAAAGAGACAGACCTAGTCTTTTTGAACTAGGCAGGAGCTAGTGGTAGCTAAGAATCAGAGAGAAGATGCTAGCCAGGAAAACGTGAAGAGAGAGAGGGTAGGGGAGACAGGAAGAGAGGCCTATGTGGTCTTATGAACCAGGTTTGATTTACTCACTGTTCCATGGAGAGGCTTTTTTCCACGGGTGCCAGCTGGGGGTGCGTTTAAAGCTGGCTTTGTACACATCCTCTACCACCTCTAGGGAGCAATGTAGGCCCGTGTGTGGGCACGCGTGGGCATGAGTCATGCATGTGCATGAGTCTCTGTTGTGTTGTGGGTCCGTGTGTCTGTCATGGCTCAGTCAGCTGGAACTGAGGCTCAGCATGGCAGAAGCAGAAGCCCCGGATCTTTGACTGAGTTTGTTTTGCACCTCACTGGCGGGTGCTATGTGCCCTGTTCGGTGGGGGAAGTTCTCACTCAGTTTGAATTTCCATGGGGTGCAGAGCTCTTGGATGGAGACCCTGGGGCAAGAAGGCTTGCAAAGATCTACTGGTTTCAGACTCCTGGGCTCCCAGGCTTGGCTGAAAGCCATGGAAGTGTCAAGACTGGGGGTGTGTAGTCTGTACCAGCCTGCAGCCGAGAGTGGCAAGAGGGAGAGCTATGGCGGGGCCCCACAGGGTGAGTGTCACTCACTTGGCAGGGTTGGCTAGCTTGGTTGAAACAGCGGGGAATAATTAACTAGTGCCTGGACATAGGCATGGCTTCTTGAATCTTCTTGGGCTGTTGTGATTCCCACAGCTCTAAAGAGACTAGAGCATGGGAATCTTGACTGATTTCACTCTATGCAAGGCACTGGGCAGGTGCTACAGGGTCCCTCCCCAGCCGGGGGAGTTCTCACTCAGTCTGGTTCTGTGGGGGGTGCTGAGCTCTTGGATTGGGAATCCCCAGGCCTGGAGGCAGCCAAGGACCTACTGGTCTCAAGCCCTTGGGCTCTCAAATGCTGCTGAGAGACCACAGAAGGACCAAGACTGGGGGCATTGTGGGCGAACAATTGGCAGGCTTACAGCCAAGAGAAATGGGGGGGGGTAGAAAAGAAAGAGGCCCCCGCAGCACCCCATGGGAGAAACTCCATTACTATAGCTTGCTTGAAGAGGGTTGTCCCCATTGCAGGAATGAAGAGAGGTCCTCCTCAATGGCAGCAGGATAGTTGAGACCTTTTCCATGCTTACCCATGGTATCAGTTTCTGTAGTTGTGTCACTATGTCCCATGTTGGTGTTCCTCCAGGCAGGAAGTTACGCACAGCAGCTGCAGCTACAGCAGCTCATTAAAAGGCCTTCACGGTTCCTCACAGCTTGGTCTCAATGACACGAGAAAGTCCATGAGTTTTACAGGCTTTATTTTCATGAGGGGTGGTAGTTGAGTCTGGATGTGCATCCCTGTGAAACTCAGGGCAGACCTGAGATAAATAGGGAGGGAGAAAAGGGGGAGGGTCTGGGGAAGAATGCTTAATTGGCTCCGCCCTCTGGCCTTCTGTCATCTCATTAGTATGTAAAGCTCTTTAAGGCCTGAGGCCTGTAGTCACGCCCTCTACTTATGACTGGAAGTGTAGGTTAATGGAGTTTCATGACACATGTTAGGAGCCTGGATTCTGGGAGCACAGTGGAACAGATGCCCATCCCTTACAGGTCTGTTGGGTCTCCAGGCTTTCCAGCCAGCGCTTTTACCAAAACCAGCCATCCTATCATGGTTCTACAAATGCTTACAGTCTTCAAAGTTTCCCTAGTCATGTTAGCTGATGAGGAAACCAAAAGCTAGCCTTGCATGTTCCAGTATATGTCTGATGAAAAAAGAAATACTTAACATACAAAGAAGTGCTTCAGTAGAATCCAATATTTATTCAAAGGGAGAGAAGTACAAGATGCTCTTGAAGAGTCCCCTAATGGGATCTCTACACGTTGTTTGCTTTTCAATAAGCTCCAGGAGTGTAATGCAGACAACTGCTTCTGTTAAGGATGAGTTTTTTCAATATTTTTACATTCCTCTGAGTATCTTCAGAATGAAGAAAGCAATTCATTATAAAATTTATTGGAGAAAAAACTATATGTGTTTATTGTGTATCTGTATCACAAATGTATTTATATATTTGTAAATCTTCATGTATGTGTATATATATAATTTATTCTTTGGCTATTAGTGGTAATTCTAGTTTTAAATTTTAAAATATTTTCATGCTATCAAAATTTCAGAGTATAATATGTAATTTTTATATGCTACTTCATAAAAGGCCACTTTTAAAGAAATGAAATGGTTCTATGATAGAAATTATTTGCCTTGAAATGATTAATATATAATCATTAATATGGAGAAATATAGCTATAGTTGTCATTTTAATTCCATGGAATGGTGGTTATATATAAATATCCAAATCACAAATAACACAGTTTAACAAAAATTCTTTCTGATAAAAGACATATAGAAAATGGGTTTTATTATTTAAAGGTTTTTGTAGTTTCTACTACACTATGTTTGTTATTTGTATTATATAGTAAGACTTTTGAGAATAAGTGAATGGACAACATGTCAGTCAACAGAGATCAAAGATTTGTTGCTTACATCTCATTTTTCAATGCAAAGCTAACAATGGCCAGTTTTGATCTCCCTAAATTATTTTTTTGTGTTTTTTGTGTGTTTCTGGAATACTATAATAATGATAATAGTTTCTTTTTTACTATTAGGAAAGATATGTCTATTCTAAAGTGGATAACAAGGCTTAGATTGTAAAGCCACTAGCAATCTTGTGTAAGTTTGACTTTCAGGACCTATCATATGCTATAAAAAGAAAACCAGTATTTGAAACATTCCCTCTGTATTCAACACATGAGACATTGCATGCACTCACACCAAATCAATCAAGTATATAAAATTCAGGAGAATATATGATTCTTTTTAATAAAAATATTTTATACTGACTATTGTGTTCATAATTTTCTGTTCCTCATTTCCTTTCTGTTCCATCCCACCTCTATAAAGGCCAACTCTAAATTTCTTCCTATCTTTAGGTAACAAATGAGTCTTTTCAAACTATGAGTATTCTAACTAAACATACTCTTCCATTGGGAAAAAAATATAATTCTTTCCCTTAGGCTTCAACATTTTTCTGAATTTTTATTTTGTTTGATTGCAGATCAGATGAACAGTTAGTATTCTTTCAGATGAAGAAAGACTTTGCATCCTAAATCTATGACTATAAAAATATATAAAACAAAGGAAATTATTTTTGTTTACCTTTAAAAAGTCATGATATTGAAATAATATAGACTTACTTTGATTAAAGTAATTTCTTAAACATTTATTGCAAAATTATTCTACAATCATTTTTGAAATTATAGCATCTATATTAAATATTTATCAAAATATTATAATATTAGTTTATTGCAATGTTTTAGATTTGAAAAAAGTAAACATCAAAAAACATTAAGAAAGGTCTGGATGTCAACAATTCATCATGAAAAAAATCTTTTAAATGGTTTATTCATAATGCCAACATTCATGCATGTTTTCTTCTGGGGGAGATAGATTACCTATTAGTATATCAATATTGTCGCTTGCAGAAATTTGAGAATGTATGTCCTACAAGTAAACAAGCTATACATAAGGGGCGGAAGTCGGTAGATTAATGGGCAAGAATGGTAAACAAGCATGAGGATGTGTGTTCAAATTTCAAGAACAATTACAGAAAACTGCATGATTGTATGTGCGTACAAGTCCAACACTGGGAAGCAAAAAAAAAACGATGGTCTCCCTAATCAGTCAGCCTCACTGAAACAGGGAGTTTCTTGTTATTTTAGAGATCATGTCCTAAGGCAAGTTGAGGAACAATGAGAAAGATACCCGAGGTCCTTCTTGGGCTATGGCGTATTAATGTGCAAATATATACACTGATACCTATGTGCCACAATATTATGCATATATACACACAATGCACACTCTCTGTCTCTCTATCTCTGTCTCCCTCTTTCTAACACATACACACACATATACATACACATACACACACACATACATACATGCCTGTATGAAGCAGCAGCAGTATGAGAAGAATATCATTTTGTGAGTAAAGGAAATCTGGAAACTGTGATCTGAGGCTACTTTAAATTCATGGATATCTGAGTACTGCAGGTGCCTGAGATTTCTGCACTAAACCTGTTGGAGAACTCTGCAGTTGGCTTGTAGTACATCAAGCTAAATGTTTTTACCCTGATAGGACACTGGACATGGCTTTATATTATAATGTGACTACTCCAGGTACATTACCAGATATATAGAGAGAAATCTTTTAAATAGCACAATCAGATTTCTCACATGATATAATGCAAATATGAAAAGTGGGAATCACTCCACAATACATCAAAGCCTCCATAGCAAACCGTAGGGACACTGATGATCAGAGGGAAGAATAAACCCCATTACATGCTTTTTTTTTTTTTTTTTTTTTTTTTTTTTTTCGAGCCGGGGTTTCTCTGTTTAGTCCTGGCTGTCCTGGACTCATTCTGTAAACTAGGCTGGCCTCAAACTCGGAAATCCACCTGCTTCTGCCTCCCAAGTGCTGGGATTAAAGGCGTGTGCCACCACTGCCCGGCTACATGCTTTTTTCTAACATAGCTGAAAGCATTGAGGTTGTTCAGCTATTACTGCAGACAGATGTACATAATGAACCTTAAGTTGGAATTTTACACTGAAAAACTTCCATTCAAAATTATCCTCTTGACAAGAAAATTAAAAACACAGAATGTTAGAAAGGATAGAAAGATCCAGAAATACTTTCCATATTTGTGTATTGAAATATATTCTTCATATATAAGAACAAAATGCATAAAATTATAAAATATCCTAAAATTAAAAGCATTATAAACCATTCATGGATAATTTTAAATTTATGGTCTTTGAACTATGACTCTACTTTAAAAACTAACTACTGAGGCCTAATATTTAAATATGAATAAACAAATGAAAATATGACACATAGAATTCTATAGAATTCTTAGATTATTGATAAAGTTATATTAATGATTTGAAGTAGAATTAACATTTTTAGAATGTATATGGTATCAATTAGACAATTCAAACATGCAGTGAAATATCAGAAAGAGGAAACAAAATTGAAAATGAAATGCAGCTTGCAAATATAAAAATAGACCATGTGAAGCACAATATATACTTAGTTGAAAAATCGTGCTGGCAGTGGTGGCACACGCCTTTAATCCCAGCACTTGGGAGCCAGAGGCAGGCTGATTTCTGAGTTTGAGGCCAGCCTGGTCTACAATGTGAGTTCCAGGACAGTCTGGGCTACACAGAGAAACTCTGTCTCAAACAAACAAACAAACAAAAAATAGGCTAAAGTAGAAAGATGTTGGGTAACTAATGAAACATAATGATTAATTTGAAAATTGATAGAAGAAAAGAGTATAACACTCAAAAAAAGAGAAACAAAGGTAAAATAATTAAACATTCTTGAGCCAAATATCTAAATATTATCAACAGAGGCTACATATGAAACTTACTGATATAAGTGGGCTTAACTACTGAATCTTCTAACACGTGCCATTATTCTAGATAATTTGGAGTCTAAGGACAGTAAAATGCAAGTTTAAACCCTGCTGGGTCTACAGTAATGGTTGAGGCCAATGTAGTCATAGAGATATCCTGTTCCAAAATATATTATAAAAGGGCTGGCAAAATACTTCATTCGTAATCACACACATAAACACTAGCACTGTAACCACAGCCTAAACACTAGCATATGAACAACTCTCTCCATGAAAATTTGAGTACGTGAGCATTGCCTTTTCAACAGTCATATTAAATAACAGTTAATGACAACAAAGTTAATTGTACTAGAAAATGTATATACATTCATGTTTTGAATATAAGTTACACTAAATCTGAATTTACATAGAAAATTTTGATATTAGACTAAAAAATTTAAATAAAATTATCTATTTTACTAACTAATATTCCATAAAAAGAAAACACTTAAGCTGGAACATGACAATGAAGTAAAATAGAAAAAAAAGAATAAACACAAATGTGAAAACAACCAATTTTATAAAAAGTATTAATAAATTAGGAAACATTTGCAATCATTATTCTAGCAGTGTAAAGGAGAAAACAGTAAACATCAAAATGTATAATCAGATTATACATGTATAATCAGATGAAGTCTGCAAATAATATCTAGACCAAATGCATGTTGATATGTTGCAACAATCATCTGACATAGCATTGATATGTTTCTAAATAAAACACAAAGTATATTCCCAGAGTAACATTCTTAAAATCAACACTCAAGAAATTGTCAACCTGCTATTGAAGATAAAAAAAAAAATGTCTGATTCTAATATTCTCATAGAGAATCAGTAGAACTGATACAGTGTTGCACATTTTCACACATAACAAATGTAAAATTAAACAACTTATAGATTCTTTAATGGGATATAATATGAGGGATAATCTCAAATTACTTTCTGAATGCATAATAGCTGCTTTTAATGCTTTATAGAGACATCCCAAAGAAATCAATTGATTTTCAAAATTTCTTGTACAATATTAAGACCTATTAGCAGGCAGAAGAGTTTTATTGCTCAATAATTAACAATAGCATATAATCATATCAGTTTTCCAGAAACTATGTTCTGCAGCTTACAGGTACAATTCTCACCCCAGGGAATGTCATGCTTATGTTTGGTCTCTATGGTGATTCATACACACACACACACACACACACACACACACACACACACACAAATAATCTTTAAAAAGCAAACAATGATGTACAAGGCATAATAAAACACCATGAAAAAAAGAAAAATAGACTATACTTAAGATGCATATGTAATTTTCAGAAGCACACAGCATTAAAGAATGCACTATGAGCAACAGGGCTGTCAGTTAGGTCTGGAGAGTTAGGTCCTATGTAAAAACATGGTCCAGTAGAAACTAGGAGGTTTTGAAACTCGTTCTTTGTCATAAACTACTTCACAGACACTAGCATCAAATGAAAAGGATTATTGACCCCAAAAGTTCAGTAAAAACAAGACTTCTTCCCAATTAATTCTGAGCACATACAAAACCATGAAAGGGCACAGATCCCAGGACCAACCTGCCAATTTCATGGGCAGCAGTGTGAATAGACATGTCTAAGATTGTCATGTCTCTGCTTTAGTCCTCCTTTCAGATAACCTGTCATCTTAATCCTCAATCTCCTACTACCTCCAACCAACTCATTGTCATCAAGCTGTTATTATACTTAGAAATATGTATACTTATCTGCCATAAGGGGTAAGGAATTATGAACATTATTTTACTGTTTTGTATTCTATAAATAAAATTATCCTGCAAGGACACTACAGTTTAGTATTCCTACATATATTTTTGCCTCTTCTCTGGAAGGGTACGGTGGGTTCGTTCAAGGTTCTATCAGATGTTTGAGACATCTTAATGTGCTAAATGTTTTAAACAACTAAAATTAAATGTTTTGATGAAATCAATCATTTTTTTATATAAGCCATGTTTCCATACAATAATACATCCCAGCGCCAACACAAGAATGGTTAAAATATGCTGTTTTGTTTATTTTGTTCATGGAATTACTATAATCACTGTGTCTCTGAAATTTTGGTGTAAAGCAAAACCAATCTTATGTGTAGTTACTTTTACTGCCATACCTAGGTCTGTTATTATGAGATTCTCATCTGATTTGGATAAAACTCTTGATACAAAATCTGAGTTATGTGAAAAAAGACCAAACTGTAAGCAAAGAAAACCATCAGCTCTTACATGTGATATTTTATGAAAGATTTAAAAATGTATGTAAGCAAAGCACTCAAGAAGCACTGATATAGTTGCAGCATATTTTTGAAATGTAGATTAATATATAAAAATGCCTTTCAGGATTAAAAATTTAAGTCCAAACAAAACTACACCTTAGGTCTACATTTTAAGCTTGCTATAATAAAGAAAAAAGACTTTTAAAATAATGGACACAAATAAAACCGTGCTTTTAAGTACTTATCCATTTACGCCAGCAACACACATCATTCAGAAGTAGAGGAAAGAGACATTTATATCAAGAGTGATACACATTTCCAATTTACATTCACTCCTATGAAGATGTAGCCATAACTAATATCCATGTTTCTTGGTAATATTTTTGCAAAGAATATTGTACATTGTTGTCCTTCTTGTTGTTGCTACTGTGGCCATTGTTGTTGTAGTTGTTGTTTTTTAAAGACAGCACCTCTTTGTGTGGTCCAGGGTGTTCTAGAACTCACTTTGTAGACCAGACTGGTCTAGAACTCACAGAGATATGCCTGTCTCTGGTTCAGGAAGCTCAGATGAAAGTATGTCCCACCAAGCATCAAGCATGGCCAAGTTGGATTTTATTGTTTTTGTTTGTTTGTCTGTTTTATCATAACCAAGAAGAGAGTTAGGTATTTCTGCAATAGACTAAATCAAGAGGTAGTTTACAGTTGTAATTAGTTTTTATTGAACTATTATCTTTACATTCTAATTTTAATTAGAGTATATCTTTATTTTTCTCCAAAGATATACAAAAATATTAAAGCACCCTTGGTTTCAGATATTTCATATTTTCTCAAATTTTGAAATAAAACAAAATTTATATTTAAGTACAAGATGCATTTGAATCCATAAACAATGTGTATTATCTCAAATAAACAAACATTCAAAAGGTTATGGTTAGGTCATCAATATGACTGAAAGAATGAAAGTACTTGCTGCTGTCCAATGCTTAATACATAGTGTGCATATGGTAGAAGGAAAATTGCATCAAAAGTAGGATGAATGGATTTTGATAATTAAGTAGGATATTTGGTTCTCTAATTTATTTTCTCATTATTTTATTAGTGTTTTATATCTCATTTTGTGATCCCTGCTTAATCGTCATCTTATTATAATTTGTCATTCTGGAAATCTTGTATCATTTCTTATGTGTTCATTCATTCACATATTGTTTGACTTAGTTAACACTGAGGTCCCACTGATAAGCCGTTTACATCACTCATCATTCAAACCTGGACACTTACTTATTGACATATGTATTTAGTGATTATGGTCAAAGAGACAGCAAAGCACAGATCTACTAATATTCATCAAATAATGACTTGTAAACACTTAAAAAATAATTTTCAGCCATAATTTACTCACAGAAGACTTCTTAGCTGATTGAGCAATGAAAGAACTTTTATATCTAAGAATACTTATGGGGAACACCTAAACTAATTTCTTCTTGTCATTTTAACAAACCACCACCATGAGTATGATGTAAAGTAATATTGCTAAATTCTAAAGAATAACCCTCTAAAATCAATGGGCATACTTGGATTGTTTTCTTTCTTGAGGCATAAGGCAGCTAGCTGTTTGAGTTTTTCTTTGGTACAACTATATATACTATATATACATAAATGTAATTACTAAACAACTGAAGCAAAAGTAGTGAGACCTGTCATCTTTATCTCCCTTTCATAACTATTCTCCATTATATGCTCATAATAAAGTAATATAATCCCTCTAGTATTGAAGTTATGAGAATTCTTCTGTTATTACAGCTATGAAAAATAGCTGTAATTGTCATATAAGAAAATGTTTCTAGGTTCCAGAGTTGATGTTGGACTCTTCTGAGGAAATTTTTAGGTCTGCTAGAGTATGCTGTTCCAATGCTAATTAGTAAGGAAGGGAAAGTTAGTTCAAGGAATGAGGGAAATTCAGCTGGAGAGATACAAACAAGGAAAACAAAGAAATATAAATATTAATACCCTTAAGGGAATCATTAATTAAACAGATATTCACAACTGACCAAAGTGTAGATAATAAATGAGTGCTTGTTTCTCACTTTTAATGGAAGAAACTTTATTATTGTCTGTTTTCACTAAGGTTCAGAGAGTGTGAAAGAAGCAATAGGAATTGCAATAATGTTTTCTGGACATGGCGGACCTCTGCATTAATGACCTGACTGCAGCTGTGGCTGCCATCATCTGTACAGGAAACAATATAGTCATTCACCACTCTAGAATAAAGAAGGAGGACTCACCTCTAACTGAAGACAATGGAGGGTGAAGGCTGTAACAGTGTGAAGAGAGTCAATGTCATTTAACATGATAGGGAGATCAAGCCAAAGTGGATATATCCAGACACCCATGAGAGTAAAGGCAGCACTTTCTGTACTCAGTGCATAATAAGAGACTAAGAAAAAAAAAAAACGAGTAGTATAATAGTAGACATAAATTTTGGGAGAGAATATCAGAAGGGGGTGGGAATAGTCGCAGAGAAGCAAAGCTGTAGATAGAATCTAAATATAGTATAGTCATATATAAAAGTACTACAAAGCATGTAATAAAAAAGATAGCCTTTGGGAAATTAACATATATTGAGTCTGGATTCTCTAACAGATAGTGTACTGATGGATTAAAAAGGCTACAGTAGAAATTAATTACTTTGGTTTTAATCAGCAGCTCTTTATTCTTCTGTGAAGTGAAGAACAAATTTTGGTCTCAAATTGCTCTACAAAGATTTAGTGGTTCATTGGCAAATAAAGGTTCTGTCCTGATGTCTGCCAACATTAATTATTGATGAAAGCATCACCTACACTACAAACTGTGATCAGAACTTCCATAAGCCTATATAAAAATATAATTCACCAGTGGTAGGTAATCTCAGACTTCATGACTTGCAACACAAGAGTGTATCCTAATTTAGATTTGGGTGAGAAGCCAAGTAGATGGTATATCTTCGTGCCATTCTTTTATAACATGATTTTTTAAAAAAAACTCAAGTATTTTTATCTCTATTATAATTTTTTAAGTCACAGATGTTCATATCTGTTAGCTTCCTTAGAACTGGGGATGCAGACCAGAGCCAATGCAGTGACCTAGGTTCAGTCATTACAATACTAGATATTTTGTTCTGGCTATATCATAACCTATATTTAATTTCTAAGTTATGTGGCTTAATATTTTGTGGAAGATGGTTTTGTGTACTCTATATTCAGTTGCTGAAGTCTATGCCCAGAGATATAGTTATACTCCATAAACTAGCATTGTCATAATCATTGAAACATCTCCTATATCTATGCTGTGTAAGGAATGTTCCCTAATTATCTCTGATTGGTTAATAAATAGCTGTTCAGCCTATGACTAGGTGGAGGGGACAGAAATACTGAACTTACAATTCCAGCCAGGAATCCTAGGGAGAGCAGAAAAATACAAAGATCATGAGAAGAGATGTTTGACCATGAGGCTGACAGTCCAGAGGGAGTTTTGATGAAAAGGTAGCCAAGGGATTTTTCTATGAGAAAACACATGAGCAGAAGAAGCTAGAGTGAGATTCAAACTGCAAGTAATACAGGGTCTGTGGCTGGGAAATAGCTTAAAGGGCTAGAATAGATTAAAAACTGGTCATTTATAGAGCTTAAAGCTAGTTAATAAACTTAATAAAACTTTGTGTCTATGATCTGGTAGCTGGAACAGATAAAACTATCATCTGTAAATTATGATTATATCTGGCATACCAAATTCAGACAAGAAAACAGAACCTAAACTTACACAGAAATCCAATCTTAGTAAGAACCAGATTTAGAGCCTGAAAAGTCCCAGGTAAAATACACAAACAAGCATTCTCCGGTAACAGAGTTTCCTAGTTCAGTCCCTTTGTTTGTTTATTTGTTTGTTTTCTAATCTTTAATATTTTTTTGTAGGAAGCCGCTGTCAGTGGTGGTATAATCTGCCATCCCAAGATGGCGCTGGCCTCGTGTCTTCCCAGTTGTCAACAATTATCTGCGCAGTTGCAAAAGGCGCGCCAAAGTCACTGGCCAATCCCGAGGCATAATATTGGGTGGTGAGCGAACAGCCAATCAGAAGTGAATACGTCACTCTAGGCTGTATTTAAGCTAGGCCCCTTCCTGTTTTCAGCCCTTCCGCGTCCTTCTGTGTTTTCCTCGTCTGTGTTACAGAGTAAAGCCTCGTTTTGCAGTAACTACCCAAATTCTGCCTCTCGTGTTTCTCTTCCATGGGCGTGGGGCGACACGGGAGGCGCGCGTTATATTTTTTTACAGTCCAGTTGTTATCCCCCTCCTGGACTGACCTCCAACATTTCCTTATTTCATTCCTCCTCCCCCATCTCCAAGAGGTTGTCCCTATACCCCTACACTCTCCACATACCCAGTGAGACCTCCCCATTCCCTGGGGCCTCACATGTCTCAACAGCTAGGTGCTGCTTCCCTCACTGAGGCAAGACCTGGCAATCCTCTGCTCTATACGTGTTGGGGTCCTCAGACCAGCTAGTGCATGCTGCCTGGTTGGTTGCCCAGTGTCTGAGAGTTCTCTGTGGTCTAGGTTTGTTGAGACTGCTGATCTTCCTATGGAGTCGTCCTCCTCCTCAACTTCTTGAAGCTTTCCCCTAGTTCAACCACAGGGAGCCCCTACTTTAGTCCATTGTTTGGGTGTAAGTATCTGTTTCTGTATCAGTCATCTGCTTGTTGGGCCTCTCAGAGGGCAACCATGATAGGCTCCTGTCTGTAAGTATGCCATAGCATCAGTATTAGTGTTAGGCCTTGGAGCTTCCCCTTGAGCTGGATCCTAATTTGGGCTGATAACTGGACCTCCTTTCCCTCAGTCTCTACTCCAATTTTGTCCCTGCAGTTCTTTTAGACAGGAACAATTCTATTTATTTTTTTTAACATTAAAGTATAATTTCAAACATTTTTATTTTACTTAATCATAAGTTTGGCTGCATTTGGATTCCTTCTGTGTGTTTGTGTGTCTCTGCAATTCAACTCAGACCTGTATAACTAACCATTTACCTTTGATCACAGGGAGGGGCATTTCTGCTTTTTGCATGACTCTGGCCTTAGACAGATAAAAAAATGGTTTGAACTTAATGAAATGAAGTTCTTAAAATTAAATAATATTAACAATAATTCCACACAGGAAAAATTTTGGAGGAAATTATATACAGAAAAAGATTTTAAGTTTAGAAATCAGTAAGAGAGAAATAAGTAAATATAATATAAAGTCTCCAAGAAAGAAGAGTGATAGAAAAAGAAAATAACATCTTAAAGGAAAGAAGAGAGAAAGGAGAAGAAAGTAAGGTCTCCAGAGAAAGAGAAAAGAAAGCAGAATAAAATAATCTCTTAGAACAAAAACAGAAAGAAAAAGGTGAAGTCATTTAAAAAAAGGAGAATTAAATAAAAAAGTGTAGAGCCTCCAAAGTTCAGAGAAAGAGAATTAAAGTGAAGTAAACAAAGAAAGAAGAAAGTTAGAGGGATTTAAAAAAAAATATTTTCCATATTAAATTATGGAAAACAACTATAGAAGAAGGTATTTAGAGCGTATATAGCTCAACTTTGACTATCAGCATAAAATAATTATATGTTCACTAATGATCAGACTTTTATTTATCTTCTTTAAGAAAGATCATAATAAAGCAGATAGAGATAAGAAGAGGACCTGAAGATAGGCTGCTAGTTTATAGGCATTAGAAGAGAGATTAGAAGATTCTTTAAATCAGAATACATAGTTTTCAAAAGAGTCTTTGATTAACATTTTTAAAAAGTGTATAAAAGCAAAAAGGAAAAGGGGGCATGAAATAGGTGTTTTCTGCCGGGGGAATGGGGAAAGGGGATGGCATCTGAAATGTAAATAAAATATCCAATAAAAGTATTATATGTAATAAAACACATTTAAAAATGCAATGTGAAGTTCTAGTCTTTTTGAAAGCTGCTTTTGCCAGCTCTGTGGGAAAAATAAGAAGTTAATAGTCTATCAAACTTATAGTCATACTAGATACTAGTTTAGTGTTCTGTGCTGCCTCCATACTCAGATAATATTTACTCCTCAGGACTCTGATGGGGTTGAAGACTAGATTAGTTTTACATTTAAGCTTATACTATTTAGGATCTGAAAAATATTTTAAAGTCTTAGAAGGCACCCTTGTTTATATATATAAGTTATGCTAGAAATCATATATGTACAGAAGTAACTCACCAAGATAGGATAAATAATAGAGGACTCCTTACAAAGTTTCCAAATACAAATGGAGAAGACATTGTGAATTTAATTTTTACTTGATTACTTTTCATAATTTTTACTATTATATGTGGTTTATTAATCATAATGAACATTTTATTGGACAAAAGTAGGAAATTTTGGGATTGTTTTATACACTGTATATTCAATTGTTAATTTCTGTGTCCAGATCTGATAACATTCCACTGTTGGCACTGTCATGATTGTTGAAGTATCTCCTGTTTTTATGTTGTATAAAGAATGTTTACAATCATCTCTAACTGGTTAATAAAGATATGATCAGCATATGACTGGGCAGAGGAAATAAGAAAGCTGAACTTTTGACCCCAGCCAGAGATCCCAGGGAGAGAGGAGGTAGCTAAAGATCATGAGAAGAGATGAAGTGAACATGAGGCAGAGGGTCCAGGAGGAGTCAGAACAAGCAGGTCCCTAAGGATTTTGCCATGAGGACACACATGGAACAGAGAAAGCCAGGCCAAGACTAAAATTGCAAGTTGCATAGCACCTATGGCTAGGAAATAGATAGCTTATAAGACTAGAATATATAAATATTTGTCCAGTCATAGAGCTAAAGCTTGTTAATAAACTTAGTGGGTCTTTGTGTCAATTATTTGGGAGCTAAAATGAAAACAAATAAGTATATCATCTGTAAATTACAGCCTAGAGTATTTATGAAGTTTTGTGTCATATATGTAACACACAACTGAGCATCTTTACATGAAAAAAAAGAATTTACATAACACATTCCTTTACCTAATTTATGTCACAAAATGCATGCTCTGTGTAGATAAGACTTTTGTACTCAAGCATAGTATCAATAGCAAAATCTCTTTGCCTTGAAACATTATTAAATATTATTAGCTAATAACTGACTATGGTTTCTAGGGATATAGTTTATTTAATAGATATAGTCTAATTGCCTTCCATACAAGAAGATATGGATTTGGTTCCCAGCAACCTATTCAAACCACTGTGGTGTATAATGCCTGTAAATCTATTTCTCAAGGTAAAGAGAAAGATAAAAAAAGATTACCAACAGTGTTTTAAAGTGTTTTATTTTGTTTTTAGAAACAGATCATGTACAAATTTTGTCCATTACTGGCACAATATTTTGACATATCTTACAACCTCAAATATTGGGAGGTAAAGGTAGAAGGGTTACTTTGGTTTACAAGTCACCATAGATCTCAGCACAAGAGAGCATCACAAAAATAACTGGAAAATAAGTGCAAACTCTAGACTATAACATGCACTGATACAACACTTAGGTTTTATTATTTAATTTACAATAATTTTATTTTTTGGATTCTTATGACTTTCTTTTTCCAGTGCTTATTCAACTATATATTTTATTTAATGTCTACCTAGTTAAATATTAAATATCTCACATTTCTTTCTGATTTGCTCCTAGGCTTTTGTTTGTTTGCTTTCCTTTTTTCCTTTTTTATGCTTCATGTCTTCCAAACCCATCCCAACTTGTTGGGTGTCATTGGAAAATCTGACATAATGCTTAAGACCAACAGTGCCTTTTTATATCAAAAGCACCCTTACTGTTGATGACAGAGATAATTATAGTGCAAGTCATCAATTAGAAGCAGAATAGCACTTTTGCAAAATGCTTAACATACAATCAATATTCACATTTCTTAAGATTTGATGACAACATTTATTGTAGAAAATCATATTCACATATAAGAGTTTCATGGAAGAGCCATGGATTCAATAATAATTGGTTTTCTATTTTACATTAAATTGATATAATACAGCTTAAGATTCATTTTATATTCTTCTATAATAAAAGTGCCTTTAATATTTTTTCCTCAGAGAGATTAGCATGCATATGTAACATAATGCCATTAATCTGTGTCATGTATGCTCACAAAATGGCTCTTCGTAGTTTATGTGGTAGCATTCTCATGAAAATGCTAATAATATGAGTTGCATCAGAAAGTTTATTAACTAACACAATAACTAATAAAATTATCATTTAGTTGATGTGATTGCTTTCTAGAAATATTGTAACAAAATAGTTGAGAAAATGTATTACAAATCAGGGAGATTTGTTTTAACTACTGTTTAATTTTGACTTTGTTTTAGCTTGAGAATGAACCCCTTCTAACTGTAAATCAGGTAACCAAGACTTTAGTTCAGGGCTTTAGGAAGCTGTTTAAAATCCAAACCATGATATGCAGAATATTTTCAAATATTATACAGTTGAATCATACAATATAAAGATTTTATAGTGTAGGTTACACTCGTTCTTTTTTCTGTTGTTTGTTTGTTTTGTTTTTTTGTTTTTCGAGACAGGGTTTCTCTGTGTAGTCCTGGCTGTCCTGGAACTCCCTCTGTAGACCAGGCTGGCCTTGAACTCAGAAATCTGCCTGCCTCTGCCTCCCAAGTGCTGGAATTAAAGGTTTGCACCACCACTGCCCTGCACACTCATTCTTTTTTGATAGTTTTATATTTCCACTTCATGAAGAGGGAACTTGACACTAAGACGATATGTTCTAATGTCTTTCCCTCCCAGAATAAAATTTGAATAGAGACCTCCATTGCTATCTGACTTCCATCTCTACTGAAATTGGGAATAAAAACAAGACTACAATGGTAACAAAACAACAGCTACAACAAAAATAGGTTTTGTTTGTTTTTTCATAACAAATATAGAATAAGAAGTTTTAATTGCATTTCTAAAATTCCATGATCTTCTTCGTATGATTAAATTTATGAGAAGTAGGGATGTTGGCTTGTATGGAAAGGACAAATGAGCACAATATGGCTTCTGTCGAGGATTTATGATGTGTACTTAGATTTTATGACAACAACATCAGTCACTGCCTGAGTCAATCTGAAGAATATGTTAGATACCATTTGTTTCTCATCAGACTATCTGTGTGCTTTTCAAATGTCATTTTCAAGACATCGGGTTTGTGTCATATAATAAAAACAAAAATATTTCATGGTTATAAAGGATCACTCAAATAAAGTCCTATTCCTATTTTATTTTATTTTATTTTATTTTATTTTGGTTTTTCGAGACAGGGTTTCTCTGTGTAGTCCTGGCTGTCCTGGAACTCACTCTGTAGACCAGGCTGGCCTTGAACTCAGAAATCTGCCTGCCTCTGCCTCCCAAGTGCTGGGATTAAAGGCGTGAGCCACCACCTCCTGGCAGGCCCTATTCCTATTTTAATTTTGTGGAATCTACCTTGCATATTGAGCTATGTTGTGAATCTCTGACAAGGTTGATATTGAATTGAAAGAAGTCCAAAACATGATAAATTAGAGTGATCATAAGTAAGAATATATCTCAATATTATTTGTTGACATTACCATCTTTTATCTGGCAGACCAATTCAAGCATCCTTTCCAAATTTATGAAGATCATGTTTTGTTTTAGGTTATGTGTTTTACAAAATCTGATGGTTTTCTTTGTTCTATACAGTTATTTTTTTATCATATTATAGACTCATCATGTCTCCATTTTATCAACTGTGCACTTAATGTCTAATGATACATATTGGTCATATCAAAATTAGTTTCTAATGGTGGGTATAAAGTATATCATACTAAGATTATTCTATTATGCCATTAAAATCTTTTTAAATATTTTGTTTTAATTTGTATTTTAGGTATATGAGTGTTGGCCTGACTATATGGGTATGTAGATATCAGAAAAATTATTAGGATTCTCTGGAACTGGAATTATGTATGGTTGTGAGCCACCATATAGGTGCAACAAAACCCTAAAGCTGGTCTTCTTCAGTGTATCAGATATTTTAACCATGAAGTTATCTCTCCATTCCCCAAAATTTTAAGTGTAATCTCAACTATCAGATTATGTAACAACAAATTATTATATTTTATAAAGTTGTTATTTTATTAACAGCTTTATTAAACATAATATTATTTATGAGGAAAGTACGTTAATAAAAATTTTAGTAAATAAATCAAGCTTAATTCAAAATGAATCACATATTTTAGTCCAAGTGGAGTGGAAATAATGTTGTCTAAGAAATCGGTTGATATTATTGTTTTGTATATTTTTATTACATGGCTAATATATAACTACTTGTCTGCTCATTACATTTATTATAAAAGAAGTTCTTCACTAAATCAATTCAAGGATTAAGGACAATTTCTTAAGCTCATTGGTTTTATTCATCCTTATTACTATTGACTTGATCTTAAGACTTCACTCCTGTAAGTATTTTGGGAGTCACAGTACAGGGTTAACTACATTAATAGTTCAGTTTTGCCAGTTAATTATCTAAATCTTATTTAATCCTTTGCAAATGTGTACATTTGAAATAATCCAGTGCCTAATTCATTTAAAGTTAAAGAAGTGTGATGTAGTGCATAAATTATTTCACCAGTGAGAATATTGAGAATATTTTACTTTTGGCAAAGTAATTTTTTAAAAAATATTTGAAGATGCAGCTTTTCAAACTCACATAAAATATGTACCTCCCTCCCTGGGCAATCAAGAAGGTATTTAGAAGTTGAATCTACCTCATCCAAAATGATTAAAGTATAGATCAATCCATCATTCCTCTGGGAGCATTTACATTAACACTAAAATTACATTTTAAAATGCCCTGTCTCTTCTACCAAGTTAAATCAGTGTTCCTGTATTATCCCTGAAGTCCAGCAGAAATACAGGAATGCAATTTTAGGAGTGAATAACCTCTGTAAACAACATCCATTTCCACTTTTTAGAAGACAAATGAAAAAAAATAGAGAAGGTAACTTTCACCGCCCTTTAAGCACTTTTATGAAAAAATAAGTTACTATGTCTTCAGTCAACATTAGCTAAAACAAGGTGCATAAAATTCAACATCTCAAGTCTTAGTACAAAATTGTTTGATAAGTGCAAATATAATACATGTATTTCCTCAATTGTCTCACTGTACCATGTGTTTCCTCTACATACATCTTTCCAAGACTAAGGTAAATGGTTATTCAAGAAAACAGCAAACAGGAGGCATATTTTGTCATGACATCAGGTAACTATGGCCAAAGTTGATAGTAGATAGAGGGGTAGGCAAGCTATGCTCAAAAAGAAATTAATATGTCTAACTGTATAATATACAGAGTTGCTTTATAAACATTTAACTGGATTATGTAATTAGTACTCACTATTTAAAAGATGAGTTGTGATTACCTAAGAAAATGATGGAACATATCTAAGATGAATGGTTTTTTATTTTTCTATACTTGTTTTTAGTTTGGTTTGGTTTGGTTCTTGGTTTTTGTTGTTGTTTGTTTTTTTCTTTTTAAAATACAGAGTCAGGACTAGCATCCAGATAAGTAAATAAACAAACTTGGATGATAAAATATGTCAGTTATCAAGTGCTCATGACCCAGAAGTAGGTAATTTTAAAAAGAGTTAAAGTTGGCAATACCTTTAAGTGATAATTTTGCATTACAAGATGTTTGCTTTGAGATTGGTCCACATGTAACAAAGAAATCTCTGATTCTATCAGGGATGGCCTTTGTCTCCATGCTATTTATAGCTTTGTTTAGAAAAATAAATGTTAAGATAATATTCCAAATGAATTTAAATAGAAGAAATAAAGCATTGTTTTAAGAACTTAATTAATGCATTTTTAGCTCATGGTCTCAGATAATGATTATAAACATAACCATGGATTGATATTTATGGTACTGAAGTAAGAATAAGTTAATGTGGCTAGAGCCTGAGTATTAAGCTGTGCTAGATCAAAAAGAACATTCTGGAAAATTATAAGATTTATATCTAAAATCCCTTTAAAAGTCTTCTCTGTTAAGCTTAGCCTATTGTTTTATAGTATTGGAAAGTGATGGGACCATTAAGAAGTAGCTTTTGTTATTATCTACCATTACATTACTGGCTTCCTCTACTATGTACTTCTAATTGTGAAAGAATTTTGGGAAGTAACAGACACAAGCAAACATTATTGGAACATCACAAACAGCCCAAATAATTTCTTCCTTCTAGTGAGTTGATTATATCAGAGGTTTCCTTGTAGAACTGGAAAACTTAAAGTGCTCACTACACACACAAGGCACAGAAAGGCTATTGCCAATCTGCTGGTGAGGATTCTTCCGTCTGTGCATATTGATATAATGGGTAGACAAGAAGAGGCTCTCCAGATGCTGGATTTGGGCAGCTTGTACCTCACTGTCGCTTAATGATAGAGATTGGTGTCAGTAGATAAGATAATATGTATGCTAAATCAAACCAGTGAAGTTTTGTGTCTCCTTATCTTAGCTGAAGAGTTCAGCTACTTTCACTGGATGGTTACTACATGGGAAAGAAACCAAAAGTTGTGACCGTTTATACTTTTTAATATTCCTTTGTCGAATGGATAAATACAGCGCATATATATATATATATATATATATATATATATACTATTTTATATATATTTAAAGTCACATCTGTACTTAGTTATCTGGAATAAAGCTTCCATTTTACATGTTGACATTTAATATTGAGCTGTTTTCTTTTATATATAAAAAGAAAATTTAACAATACCGTACATTACACACTCTGAAGGAGATATTCATAATTATGGAAACTACCCATTTTTGAAGATGAGGGTAATTTAGGAACCATCAGTGTGTTAGTCATTTGTGTTCTCCATAGTGATTCTTGTTTAGCATATTGCTTTGAAAATCATTATCTATCAACATAGCTTCCAATTACTCCCTCTGTTTTGACACTTGAGCATACACCATTCTGACTAAAGTTGCAATTATGATATCCAGTTTCTAATATTTATATATTGCAAAAAGCCAGAATGTTTATATTTGTTTTTCCTACTGCTTAGTTTTATAAGTAACTTAAACATGTAAATATGCCATTGGCCATTAATATGTTTTCTCCACATTTGAAATAGATTCATAATTGTAAAACAAAATTGGCAATTTTTATTGATGTGGATATGTTTCAGGTAGTAAAGCACTTTCTCAACAACAGAACAAGTGAGGGCATGAATTTGAATCTCCAGCACCCAAAACAAAACAAACTTGCTTAATAAATAAAGTATCCACAGCAACCAATGAAGACATCTGAGTAGAAATTCTTGCATCTACTTGCACACACTCAAAATAGGTACTTAACTGTATCACCTCAAATTATAACATGTAACTTATCAAATTAAAAAAAATTGATAACAGAATTATACCAAGAAAAGTGTAAAAAGTAAAAATTATTACATTAATATTAACTACAATATATGAAATAATGTAAATATTAAAATATAATCACTTAAGATTATATAACAAAATTTAAATACAAGTGTTCATGATGAGAATTTGAGACCCAACCCATAGAACAGAACTTCACACTTCACTAACAATTGTTAAAAATTCAGCTGATCAATTAAAATACTGATTATTTTATTTCTTTGAAAGGTTCAAGTTTATTCTTAAATAACCAATGTTTATGATTTATGAACTGATACAAATTTAACATTAGTCACCAACAATTGTTACTTCTTATAAAAAGATTAAACAAAGTTAAGTAAAACAGATGAAGTATTCTCTTTTAGATAGGTTACATGCACTATGACATTCGTTATTTCTCAAACTCATTTTAATGATATGAAAGTACAATTAAGCCATTCTAACTCCATCTTTTTGAGAGAAATTACATGAATTGTATTAAGTATGGAGTGATTCCTTCATCTTTTTTGGACAAAAAATAATTTTATTACACACGTATACAGTGGCCCATGAATCAAACTACATGAGGAGAACATTAGAGATAACTCCAAGGAAATAAGCAAACGCCTAGAAATCTCATTTTGCTTAACATGGGTTCTTCTTGGAATGGGTTTTTGTGCTCCTATTAGGTGTGATAAATATATTTGAATATTTTTAAATTAATTAATTTAGTTACATTCAATGCTGTCCCATCTTGCTCCCTCATAGAAACTCTTTTCCCGTCCCCCACCCCCATCCTTTTCTCCTTTGAGAGGTGTGGCCCACCTTGGTATCCCCCCACCCTTATGCATCAGGTTTCTGCCATGCCATCCTTTCTCACTGAGGCCAGACAAGGCATCCCTGTTGGGGAATGGATACCAGAGTCAGGCTACAGTTTTAGGGAGAACCTCTTCTCCAGTTGTTGGGGGGTGGGGAGGCACGTGGAACATGAGCTGCACATCTGCTACTTTTGTGCCAGGGGCCTCATTCAAACACACATGTATTCTTTTGTTGGTGGCTGAGTCTCTGAGAGATTCCAGAGGTCCAGCTTATTTGACTTTGTTGGTCTTCCTGTGGGGATTGGATCCTATTCAGGGCCTTCAATCCTTTCCCAACTCTTCCATAAGAGTCCCTAACCTTATCTAGTGTTTGGCTGTGCATTTCTGAGTCTGTTTCAGTCAGCTGCTGGATAGACCCACTCAGAAAACAGTTATGCTAGTCTCCTGTTTGTAGCATAACAGAGTATCAATAATAATGTAAGGGACTGGTGTTTGCCCATGGGATGGGTTTCAAGTTGGGCTGGTTATTGTTGGGTCATTCCTTTAGTATCTGCTCTAACTTTGTCCCTGCATTTCTTTCTTTTTTTCTTTTTTTTTTAAGTTAGATATTTTCTTTATTTACATTTCAAATGTTGTCCCCTTTCCTGGTTCTTCCTGCTCCCTGGAAACCCCCATGGCATCCCCCCTCCCCTGTTGATATGAGGATGTTCCCCCACCCACCCACGCCTGCCTCCCCACCCAGGCATTTCCATACACTGGGGAATCTAGCCTTCACAAGACCATAGATGCCTGACAAAGCCATCCTCTGCTACAAATGCAGCTGGAGCCATGGGTTCCTCCATGTGTACTCTTTCATTAGTGGTTTAGTCCCTGGGAGCTCTGGGAGTTCTGGTTCGTTGATATTGTTGTTCTTCCTATGGGATTGTAAACACCTTCAACTCATTCAGTCCTTTCTCTAACTTTTCCACTGGGGACTCTGTGCTCACTCCAATGGTTGTCTGCGAACATCCTCCTCTGCATTTTTCAGGCTTTGGTAGAGCCTCTCATTCCTGCCCCTCTATTCCTTACCCCCCTTCTCTCCCACCCACTTCTTTCCTTGCCCCTGTCACCTATGATTACTTTGTTCCTCCTTCTATGTTGAATTCAAGCATCCTCAGTCTGGCCTTTCTTTTTGTTTACTTTCACATGGTCTGTTGAGTGTATCACAGGTATTCTGTATTTTATGGCTAATATGCACTTATAGTGCATATATACCTTACATATCTTTTTGGGTCTGAGTTACCTCACTCAGACTGATATTTTTTAGTTAGATTCATTTGCCTGCAAAATTCATGATGTGCTTGTTTTTAATAGCTGAATAGTATTTCATTGTGTATATAAACCACATTTTCTGTATCCATTCTATGGTTGAGGAGTATCCGGGTTGTTTCCAGTTTCCGGGCTGTTACAAATAAAGCTTCTGTAAACGTAGTGGAGCATATGTTCTTATCATGGTACGTGCTTCATTGGGAAACAAAATACAAGCATAGCTTTAAACAGCTTTCTCCCAGATTTTTAATTTACAGTGATGGCTTCAACGGATGAATAAACAGTCTTGTGCACTAATCTTCAGGATATATAGATCTATGCAACTTCCTTGTATGTGTTAGGATGAAGTTTAATTCAAGACAAAAACATTTTAGCTTTACTAGAGGTATGTGTCTAGGAATACCCAAACTAGTCAAGCAGTCAAGATAATCTGTCCTTGATTACTCTTGAATCCCTAATATCCTCTAGATGACTAATTTGTGTATGAAAAAAGAAGTGGGGTATGTTCACCATTTTCTGATCGTTTGCAAGCTTCAAAAATTTGGTGTCCTTCTGTCATTTGAATTAGAGGAGATTAAACTCTACAAGGTAGCACAACAGAATTGTGCTGCCTCATTGTAGCTGAAAAGTATATGTATGCTTGTTATGGTAGATTTAGGACTGTGAATACACAAAGACAGACACAGATGTAAACATATACACGAACATACAAATACATAAATACATACATATATATGGATAGATGGGTCTATATATATATAACATGTATACAAACAAATACATATGCACACACATGCTTTTGCCATGTGTGGCTTGTCCATGGGATTATATACAAATTGAACTCATGAGAAATTAGCCCATGTGATTGTTTTAACCATCAGAGTATTAATTGGCACTCTGAATAAAGTTGGCTATTACATGAGTCTTTAGCCTACTTCATTTATCGGTTCCATTCTTCCAGATACAGCAGATCTAGAGTAGTGACAGACAAGATCTTGTCTTGTCCTTTTATGCATGCATTGTTTGTAGCAAAGGAGAGGTTATCATGGCATGAATTGATGCATAATATTACATTTATTACTTCATATTAACTTAACATTTTTTTAACTTAACATTTTTTATGTCTGAAGGCAAACAAATTCTATCAGGTAGAATACAGTATAAAAAATAGCACGTTGAATTTATGGCTGCTTAAGTGTACTGTTTTCTATATTTGAATATAATAGTAAACTCTATAATATAGAACAAAGACTATCTGTTCTAGTTTAGTTGGATAAAACATTCTATTGTTTGTAAAATGTTTAAGTAAATGTTATGATGTTGTGGGCAATATTGTATCAAGAAGTATGCTGAAGTTTTGATCTATTAGCATGTACAACATTTAGATGAGTGTAAAGTCACAGCACTAAACCCAAACCCATTTGACCTTGAAAATGAGGTAAGCATAGATTCTATGTGTAGCAAACTCCCAGTCTCACATGACTGAGTACTGGCCATAAAATTCAATTGACTGTATTGAATACACTGTTGTAAGTTTAAAGCCAACACTAATAAGACCTAAATGCCAAAATATAGTAAAAATTTGTAAGTTCTTATAAAGAGATAATAATATCTATCTCTATATATGCATATACACATATTTTGGTGTATGTATATATGTGTATATGTACATATTCTTATATTATGGATCTATAGTCACATATTTATGCATATATAAAATGTATAATTTATGTATCTATATATTTTCATATATGTATATGTGTTGAAATTAATCATTTTAATATTTATAACAGGATTATTTATATTGTAATCTACAAATAATAATGATTTAAATTATGCTATAATTATCAGATAAACGAAACCTGTGTATATAGTTTTAAATTTTTATATAGTTTTGATTGTTTCTTTCTAAATACAATCACAAAACAAAGTTAAAAGCTATTTTGTCTACTTCCTTGTCAGCCATCCCATGATGCCTCTTGCTACGTTGTATCTGGGCTACTCCTACTCCAAATGGTTGGCCTTTATGGCCATGCACTCAGGATGCATCGATTGTAAGGTGCCTTCTTCCTTCTTGCTTCTTTCTTCTTCCTACTTTCTTCTTCCTAGTCTCTGCCTCAGACCCCAAGCCTGGGAACCAAAGCACTGCCTACTTTACTTATTCTCAGCTACAGACTATACATACCTTTAATCAGCCAATAATTTTACATTAAGGAGCAAGTTTGTACAACAAAATCTGGCATACATAAGAAGTCATTCATCTTGGGACAACTAGAACTTGGAATACAGAATTTAGCAATACAGTACTTAGCAGCAGACCAATCCTCATCATGGCAGTGAGGTGCTCAGTGGTAAAAACATTGGTCATTCAATCCTCGTGCATTTAATTTGATCCCTAAAAGATAAGAATGTACTATAGAAAGGTATTCCTTGGCTGAAAAAAAAAAAACAGAAAAAAACTTCCATGAGAATGATGGCTTCTAATGTCATGTTTAAGATGTGACTAGAAACAGAAGTTAATGATTAGCCAAAACTGTAGACAAAAGTCTGAATTAGTTAATATCCCCAAAGTGTGAACACATTTGATGTAATGGGACCACCATAATTCCAAACAATGATACAAATCTGAATTCTGATTTGAAGTTACTATCTCTGTCTCAGAAAAATGACAGTCTATATAGGAACATGATTTCAGCTACTTTTATAGAATAGAAAATTTACAGTTACATACATGTATCATGACAGTTCATACCACCATCCTGATTTAGTTCTTCAATAACAATCTCCAAAAACAGTGTTGAAATCTAAAGAGCTTAAATCCAAACTCTACATGCTGAGCAGAATAACCATGGCTGCCTCTAGATAACACATACTATTGCTGGTAAGAGCCCAATGAGACTGCATTGGGTGTCAGCCTACCTCAGACTGATCATTCACTTGTCTTTAAAGGTACACTCTACCAACTAAGAACTTAAATGATTCATCAGATCTAACTCTATATTAACCAGTAAGATATTGGTTTCCCTCATCCAACCCTAAAATATCATAAAGTCATCATCTTTCCCACAAATACAGGACAAAGGTAAAACGATTCTGGAAAGGATCTGGCTACAGTCTTCCTTGAGTCACATCTAATTAATTATCAAAGTGTCTCAAAAGCTTCACATTTTCCTGTGCATAGATTTTGCTCATCTGAGCTCAAAAGTAAACATTATATTAGAGAATGCAGGGTTTTCTTAGGTAAGTATCAAATGTGTTAATAGCAATTGTGAAGTTCCTTTTCCTTTATAAAGAGTATATATTAATTTCAAGTAACTCTAGACTTGCATGCCTTTATGTAGGTCATGACCTTGGATGACATAATTACTCAAAGGAAGGGTCAGTTCATCCCATTAGTTCAGTTCTTTATAACAATGTTCCTATTATGAAAATAACCCCTTGACATAGAGATATAAGGTACATGACATACATATATTATTATATAGAAATTTCTAAATGCATTCATTCTGTTTTAGTGTTATCCATTTCTTGTTCCATCATAATCATAATGGGTTTTTCATTGTTATATCTTCAGTTCAATTTTTTAAGGTTTCCTCAGATATTATTTATCTTTCTAACATAGTCTAGAAAAGCATCCAGAGGAGAAAAGATTGGGGAAAATTAGAGGACCAGAATTGATAAGCCTCATGATGATTTTGCATCTGCATTCTTGTCTGTTTCCTGTTGGCATCCGATGTCCATCATCCAGCTGTGCCTGTCTCTAGGGATGTTTGCTTTGTGGCACAATCCTGAATTTATTCTCAGAGTTCATGATAGACCCATCCCTTTAGCTGCACAAAGTCAGGCAGATCGATATTTTGGGCACTTGTTTCAAACTGTAATGAATACTATTGTATTCTCAACCCAAAAGTTTCAGCTTATTGAGATATGAATTAGATTATCTTGTTTAAAAGCTATCTTCTTTGACTTGGCCTTAAGATACTTCCTAAGCATTTAAGAGTTAAATAATTGAAGGAAGCAATACATGCCCACCAACCATATAATGTTGCAGTATACTCAGGATTTGTTTTTTAGGACCTCCCAATACTCTCATTTCCTTTTAAATTTTTTGAGATGATAATGTAATCAAACATTTTTCCTTTTCCCTCCTTCCTCCAGTCCCTCCCTTATGTCACTCTGCACTCTTTCAATTCCATGCCCTTTCTTTCCACTGTTATTACATACATGTATTTACTTGTATAAATATATGTTGCTAAATATACATTTCTTTTTCTTTTTTAATTTTCTGTTTTATTTTTAAGAAATTCATGGCTTTGAATATACATTTATGGTTTTCTTTAAAAATTTTACATTTGTAAATCTTTAGGGAGACCACATCAATTTCTTACTAACAGATTATCTTGGTGCCTGCTCTCTCCTCTTAATTCCCCATTGGGAAGTACCATGAGGATGTGGTGTCAGTGATCTCGTAGTGAGATTTTCACTCCAGGAGAGAAAGCCTATGCTATGCTTGTAAAATGTCACAGATACAGTATTTGCTAGAATTTAAAGGGGTACATTGTCATATCTCTCTGGATGAGGAATGATAAGAGGATAAAAAAAAAGCTGTTGAACAATCCTCAGTTTGAAATTATTTCAGAAAAAAAAATGCTGAGGTTTCTTTCAACTCTGCTTGCTTTATTCCCACTTTACATCATTTAAAGCAACAGGAACCTAACCATCAAACCCCTTAGCAACCCATATTCCTCAAACCAGGAAACAGAGATCTTATATCTTTTAAAACCAATGGGCTATGTTTAGTTTACAGATTAATATTTAATTCATACTATTCTTGTGATCATAGATTTTTTTAATCAGAGTTAGCATTTGAGGTAGATTTACTAAGATTCAAGTGTCATGTATTAATTCAAAACATAAAGGCTTCTCTTTTAAATATAGCTAATGAAATTGAGAAAGAATTCACATTTATTACAGTAATTGCAAAAAGACCATTTTTAGCAAAACAATATCTTTTTATTTGAAGGAATGATGGAAGGAGAAGATTATAAAAAAAAAAAAAAAAAAACATAATCCTGGAATCCCCACTCATTTGTATGATTCAGATGTAACATTTGGGTACTTTCCGCACTCATTGCAATTGCATTTTCATGCTATCTTACGTTAATAAAAATTTGTTAACCAAAATGTAGTGTATATACATGTATAATAAAATGGTATTCCACCATAAGATAGAGATTCTGCTCTAAAGAGCTGAATGTTTCTTTTGATAACATTACACTAAACAGAATAATACTGTTGCAAAAGTCCAGAAGACCCCTCACGATTCCCTCATAGGAATGAGACATGTGTAGAAGCTGAAGAAAGTTGTGGTATAAGGGAATATAGGAAAAGCTGTTGACCTAGAATATACTTAGGTAAGCATCAGAGTTCTGGAATTTTGTCTTAGGAAGGAAGCTGGATTTAGGTAACAGGGCACCACAAACCTCCACCTTTCTCGGACGATTTAGAAGAGATTTTAAATATGTTCATGGTAAAGACACGATTCTTTTTTATTTGTCTAGTAGAATTATACTATCTTACATATTGTAGATATGAATTCAAAACTTTATCTCTAGGTCAGGGAGATGGCTCAGAAAACAAGCTATTCATCAGATAGAGGAATAGGATTTCTGAAACTCTTGTGAAGACAGAAGGAAAAGCATACTCACAAACCTCACATTGATTGCAAAACTATCACCTAACACTCCATGAATACTTACAGGCTGAAGTGTCTATCAAATGAAAAAAGTCAGAGATATTAGTGGTATATTGTTGGTATTGTTGATGGAAATTGAGGTTATTTTGTGTAGTTTTTTTTTTTGTTACTTGTATACAGTTTCTTAAAATCGACAAAAAGACTTGATGAGAAAGATCAAGAGACAAAAAACATTGGTTTTTGTTTAAGTTTTTGGGGTTTTTTTGGTTATTGTTTTTTTGTTATGGTGGTGGTGGTATTGGTGTTTTGTTGATTTTGTTGTTTTGTTATTTTAGTATTGTTTTTTTGTTTGTTGGTTTGGTCTGGTTTGAGTGGAATAAAAAAAAATATAGCCTTTCTCTGAGGAAAGAGACTTTTTCTACTGCAAGATCATAGCTTTCCAAGAATAATATGGTGACCCTTGAGGTAGACACTCAGCAGAATTGTTAAACAACTGCTTTTTTTTTTCAGAATATAATATTAGTTTTAATAATGGGGTTATTTCAATCATATAAAGGTGATCATTCACATATGTTTTCTAGAATTTGCAATAAAATACAATTTAAATGTACTCTGATTGCAAATTTATTGCATAATTTTGGATCAATGCTGTAACAACACCACAGACACAGTAGTTTACAACAATCACAATTTTATTGCAGTTCTGGAGGTCAGAATTTTAAAATGACTTTGAATGGGCTATACTGATGCTGCCTACAGGTTGATTCTATATAGAATCCATCAGCTCTGGAGTCAGTGATATGCTCTGGTTCCTGATCCCACCACACATTACTTCAGTTGTCACACTGCATTCTTGATATTTTGTCTTTCTGGTATAGAACCGCATGTCTAGAATAATATTCTTGACCCAGCATTCTGAATTTACTCAAATTTGCAACATTCTGCTTGACACTTAATGCAGTTTAAAAACCTGTTATACAACTCAGGATACAAAAGTATGTGAATAGGGTTCTAGTTTCATACTGTTGTTGTGATAAATATTCTGATCAAAAGGAGCATACAGGGGAAAGGAATGGTCCAGTTTGCACTTCCAGATCTCATCATTAAGGGATATTAGATTAGAAATTTACACAGGAACCTGAAGTAGAATCCATGAAGAAACATTGCTTGCTGCCTTGCTCACAATCTGAGGCTTACCTATCTTTCTTATATTGCAAAGGACAATCAGGGTAGGAGTGCTGTTGCCACGGGGACTGTACTATGCAATATTAACTAGTAATCAGTACAATTCCCCAAAGATGCTCAAAGACCAGTCTAGTCTACCAGCTCCTTCGTCTAGTCTTTCAAACTTCGATTCCTCCATACTGTGTTTAGGTGATCATTAGTGCCAACTAGACGGTACAGGCTTTGTTAAGCATATTGTAGTATTTTTTTTTTTTAGGATTTTATGGCATAAATATTTAATTTCCCAGCATCACCTAGTTTGGGTGATAATGAAACAGTTAACAAAACAAACAAATGAATAAATCTTACCCAGAAACAGAAGGTTTCTGTTCTACCACTATGATCAGCTCCGATCGTGAAATCAGCTGTGAGGGTAAAACTATTATGTGCACTGTAAAACACTACATCTCTAAATCATCTCTATTCTGATTATAATTATATGGCCACATATATTTTCTAAACTCAAATCAGTCTACATATCCAGCAAAAGACTGTAATTTTACACTGCTTTCTTTATAACCATTATCATACAAAATATATAAAAATATAAGCCATATTTGGTCTTAGCTTAAAATGTTTCATAAAGATATATCTCAAATTAAGTGCACAGAATCTAATTAAAAATTATATCAATCGTGTTTTCTGTTCATATTTTATCCATCTTAAATTTTATGTTAGGTATATTTTTAATGTTTTTGTCCCTTGTTATTTAATGTAGTTATATCATTTCTTCTATTTATTATTTTTCTTAGTCCAATTCCTTGTATGCCACCTCCTCCACTTTACATTCATTGTTACTTTGTTTTTAATTGTTCTTATTGCACATAAGTGTAAAGTCATAAATAAGTGAAAATAGTGTATTGAGCCTATTTAGTCTCCCTTTTATGCATATTATTTCTGTGCTAACCAAATAGTATTAGATAAAATATTATGGATTCATTCATCAGGAGGACTAAGTCTACCTGTCTCGGCTGTCATTAGTTGCCTGTAGACTTTGTGTATGCATGGGACTCCATTAGATTTCTCCCTTCCACAGTATTTTGTCTACTGGTATTTTTCTTCAGGGCTTGTTTAGGCAACCATATTGGTCAGAAATCTTGGGTAGAATGTCTCTATCATTCCAAGCAGAAACTCTCACAGCAGATTTCCTACTTTTCTGGCTCTGAGAATATTTCAGACTCTCTTTTGTTATTTTTATGAGTCTTGGTTGGAGAAACAGAGTAAGAGACAATGGATAAGGGGTTTGAAGAGAGAAAATTGGGAAAGGGGATAATACTTGAAATGTAAATAAATAAAATATGCAATTAAAAAATAAAATAAGTAAATCTTTTTTTAAAAAAGATAGAACCTCGTTATAGATGCATCAATATGGGCTGTTTGAGCCATAGTTCATGGCTCTCTGTATTTCAGTTCACAAGCCTTGTGTTTGAAGTTCCTTTACCCTCTGAACCATTACTGACCCTAAAAATGTAATTTTACCATCATGATAAATGATAAAATACTTAAGAATTTGAAATAAAAAACAGTAAAAATAAAGTTTATTTCTTTACATACAGAGACGAGTCTCAAAACATATTATTTTCCTGGAATGATGTCTCAGTGAGTACACTCTGACAAGCAAACATTAAGACCTACATTCAGTCCCAAACCCAGTAAAGATGATTGGATCCAGGCATCCATGTATAATGTCAGATTTGGGATGAGTTTTGGAGAAGACAGAGACAGAGATCTCTAGACAGAGACAGATGGCACAGGTCATTACATGTAGTCAATTGGCATGTTCCCAGTTAAATTAGATAATTGGAATCAAAACATAAAGAGGAGAATGAATAAGAAGATATTGGATATTGACCTCTAGTTTATAAATTTGTAAATAAATTAATACAGTTACATAAAAGTATTGTATAAAATAAATATTGTCCTTTCTCACTGAGAAAACCTGTTGTGTTTTCAAAAGTTAAGAGATACAAGGCTTTGGTAACTAATTGTGTTGTCATTTTTTTCAATGTTTTAAATTTCAGTGGGATGGTTTTAAAACAAGCTGAAATGTAAAACTCCCTTAATTTGATCTCCTCATAACCTTTTTCTTACAAATGTGAGTTATTGGTGTGTTAAACCTGTTATAAATGGGTATCTCAATAAAATTAAACTAACATAAAAGTAGACCAAGTGGTAAAAGGAATATTGAGTTTCTCTTTATTGCACATTTAAAGATATGAAAGACAATAAAATATAATTTTATGTAAGGTAATAATAAAAGTATGTGAGGTAAAGTCTGTGTATTTACGGCAGGCTTTTGACACTCTGCCTAGTTTCAGATTATGAAAACCAAGGACACAATGTCTTTATGGCTTTTGTATTTCCCACTGAAAGTGGCATTTATTCATCATTGAAGTGTTAGCAATTTCCTTTTGTAAATGATTATCATTATCAAGTTCAAATGCATCCATAAATGCATTGTGGTCACTAATGGGTGCTAGAGATAAATTTCAGATCTAAAAGTGGTCAGCAATGGTTATAAAACTTATATTGAAACGCATGTTCAATGACTAAACAGTTTATTCATATTTCTATACATGTTGAGTTATTACAATTATATTAAAATTTTTGCTAAATTGTTTTATGTGTCATTGTTTCTTAGAAATTATATTTACATTTTTTGTTGAAAGGAAAACATGTTTCTACTCATTGATTTCTGTTTACCAGTTAAAATAAGATATATGCTGAAAACAGCATCTCTTTTGTGAACCATGCTGTCTACAGTTCAAATTGGCTAACATGTAATAGAGATTGTTGATCTATTTTATAACTTCTTTGAAACAATTTGTGCTTAAGACAATGAAATGGATATGGAAAACCTGTTATAATAGTAATCTAAAATGTATATTTTATATGTATTTAAAATAGAAATATGTTATATGAATAACTTCCCAGGTTAGTAATATGTTCAATAAAGTAAATAATGAAAAAACTTCTACATATTAGTTTGTTAGGAGATTTTTTATTTTTCAAAATCTTGTGTCATGTCCATTAATGCTCATAGCAACTATATAATCAACTCCAAATATCATGGCTTTATATTACTCTTTTATTTGTCAATTTAAAAAGTGTGTTTGCATTTCTCAAAAATAAGTGCTACTTAAAAATAAATGCACAGGTAAATATTTTCCTTCCTACAAAAGAGTGCTCACTTTAGTAGATAGCAGTATTTTAGACTGCAAGTAACTCAGTGACACGTTAACTGCTGTTAAAATTGCTGTCAACCAGATATAATCATACCACATATCAACATCTGGAGTTTCTTTTATAGCACGGTAAAAACACACATATTATTTTAAATCGTGAGTGCTTTTACTATTTGGATCAGCCAAAGAGAAATCTTTTGATTCAACTAATTCATGCAAAAAAGATTCTTGATATAACCTTTATAGAGTCATATACTGACGTGCCATTTCATTTGACCTTGCTATTGCTAGACTCACTATCTAAGAGAGTTTCAAATTTTGAATTGTTTCTCTAGGAAAAAGAAAATTATTAATTAAATCTTACCTGTGACTTTTTGTCTTGAGCTTTGCATTTTTTTGAAAAAATATTGTTTGGTATAATTATTTATCAATTAAATTACACAATTCTTTCAATGGTATCACAGTATTCACTATCTAGTGCCATTAGCTATCTGTCCATTCAAAACCAATTACATTTAACAGTTTCTCTGATTTTGTTTTTGGGTGTGAATGTACACATGCACTAATGCACTGTTCGAAGGAAATATTGGCTGGCAACTTAATTTTTAAACGTGAAATTTCTTTCCTTTATTCTTTTACAATTGTTTACAGAAATTTATATTGATAATTTTTTTTTCTGCTTGACTTGGTATGGTAATGTAAAACTTCCAAGTCCATTTTATCTAGAGGAGACAGTTTTATAATATAATTGTTGCTGATCCAGAATTATGGCCTTTTCACACTTTTCCTACATAGTTGTTTAAAAGTTCTACTGTTCTTGCCAATCAAAATGCATAGATGTTTGTCAACTCTATTGCTACTTTGAAAAATCACTGTGAATTTTTAAAATTATTATATATATTTACATTCGAGCAGTTGTTCACCGTCCTGGCTTACTCCCTTCCACATTACTTATCCAATTTCTTCTCCCTCTTGCCTCCATGAGGGCAGTGCCCTTCTCCCAGGCACTGCACTTCCCTGGAGTCTCAAGTATCTCAAGGATTAGGCATATCCTCTCCCACTGAGTCAAGACCAGGCAGTCCTTGGTTATATATGTGCCAGAAACCTCAGGCCAGCCCATATATGCTGCCTGCTTGGTGGCTCATTCTCTGGGAGCTCCCAGTGGTCCAGGTTAGTTGAGACTGAAAGTCTTCTTATGGGGTCTCCCTCCTTTTCAGATTTCAATCCTTCTCCTAATTCAACTACAGGAGTCCCTGCCTTCAGTCCAATGGTTGGGTATAAGTTTAAGTATCTGCATCTGTCTCAGTCAGCTGCTTGTTGGGCCTCTCAGAGGACAGCCATGCTAGGCCCCTGTCTGTAAGCACACCATAGCATCAATAATAGTGTCAGGTCTTGATGCCTCCTACCCCATGAGATGGATCCTAACTTGGACCTGTATCTGGAATGCCTTTTCTTCTTTTTCTTTTTCTTTTTTTCTTTTCCATTTTTGCCTTCTCAGTTCTTTTAGACAGGAAAAATTGGAAAAATTCTGTGTCAGAAATTTTGACTATGGGTTAGTAATCCCATATATATATATATTAGATTCTTTAAGTTTCCTCTCCCTACTGTTGATAATTTTTGCTAAGGTCACCTCCATTGAGTCTTGAGAGTCTCTCACCTCCCAGGTCTCTCTGGTACATTCTAGAGGCCACCCCTGACTAAAAATTCCACCCCAGAGTCTGCATATTCACATTCATCCTCTTATCCCTCTGGGTTTCTGTCCTGTCTCCTGACCCCATACTGATGGTATTCCACTTTTCTTTTCACCCTCCCCTCTGCCACCCAGATCCCTCCCTCTCTCTGCTTTCTGTGATTTTTTTTTGTTTCCCCTTCTAAGTGGGATTGAAGCATCCTAAATAGGACCTTCTTGCTTGTTAAACTTCTTACACTCTGTGGGGTGTACTCTAGATATTCTGCAGTATTTGTACTTATCACTGAGTACATACTGTGCATGTCATATTGGGTTCTCACTCAAGAAGATATTTTCTAGATCCACCCATTTGACTGCAAAATTCATGATGTCCCAGTATTTAATAGCTGAATTGCATTGTGTATTTGAGCCACATTTTCTGTAACCATTCTTCTATTGAAGCATATATGCTTTCTCCCAACTTCTGTCTATTACAAATAAGGCTGTTATAAACATGGAGGACATATCCTTGTGGTATGGTAGGGTGTCTTTTGGATATATGCACAGGAGTGATATAACTGCGTCTGGAGGTATAACTATTTCAAGTTTTCTGAGGAACCACCAGAGTGTTTTCCAGAGTGGTTGTACCCATTTGCCATCCCACCTGCAATGGAGGAGTATTCCTCTTTCTCCACATTTTTGCCAGCATGTGCTGTCTCTTGTCTTGAGTTTTTTGGTTTTTTTTTCCATTCTGATTAGTATTGATTAAGGACTGTGAATATTTTTTTAATCTTTTCTTGGGCATCCAAGATTCTTCTGTTGTGAAATATACGGTTAGTTCTGGACCCCATTTTTCAATTGAGTTATTTCATTTTTTGGTGGTTAATCTTTTGAGTTCTTTATAGATTTTGGATGTTTTCAAGGGTATAAAAATTGGAAAGTACAAAGTCAAAGTATCACTTTTTACAGATGATTTAATAATACACATAAGCAATCACCAAAATTCCACTAAACTCCTGCAGCTGATAAACAACTTCAGCAAAGTCACAGGATATAAAATAAACTAAAAAAAATCAGTACCCTTCCTTTATATTAATGATAAACAGGCTGAGAAAAAATGAGAACATCCTTCACAATAGCCACAAATTGTATACAATATCTTGGTGTAACTCTTTCCAAGCAAGTAAAAATTCTGTATGACAAGAACTTCAAATTCCTGAAGGAAGAAATCAAAGAAGACCTCAGAAATTGGAAAGATCTCCCATGCTCATGCATTGGTAGAATTAACATAGTGGAAATGGCCATCTTACCAAAAGCATTCTACAGACTCAATGAAATCTCCCTCAAAATTCAAAAAAAAAAAAAAAAAATCACAGACGTGGAAAGAGCAATTCTCAACTTCATGTGGAAAATCAAACAATCCAGGACAGACAAAACTATTCTCAACAATCAAAGATCTTGTGGGTCAATCAGCAATCCTGACCTCAAGCAGTTTTGCAAATCAATTGTGATTAAAAACTGCATGGCATTGGTACAGAGACAGACAGGTCTATCAACAGAATAGAATCAAAGACCCAGAAATAAACCCCTATAGGCACTTGATCTTTGACAAAACTCAAACACATATAGTAGAAAAAAGAAAGTATCTTCAATAAATAATTTTGGTCTGATTGGCAGTCTGCATATTTAAAAAAATCAAAATAGATCCATATTTATCACCTTGTACAATGCCGAAGTCCAAGGGGATCAGGGACCTTAACATAAAACCAGATACACTGAATCTAATCGAAGAAAAAAAAGTAGGAAAGAGCCTCAAACTCAAAGGCACGGGGGCGGGGGGAGGAGGATTTCATGAAGAGAACACCGATGGCTCAGGCTCTAAGATCAATAATTAATAAATGGGACCTCATGAAACTGAAAAGCTACTGTAGGGCAAAAATTACTGTGAATTTTAATTCACTATTGTTTATGCATGTGTTGATTTGCATTGTAGTAGAATTTACTTTGTATAATCCACATATAGTTTTTGTTGCCGTTGTTGGTTTTCTTTTGTTTGTTTTCTTTGTGAACTACTCTGCAATGTGTGATTTTAGTTATGAAAGTTTATAGTAAATTTTAATGGTTATTTTTTTCAAAACTAAATTTTAACTTTATTCATCTTTGGAAACTGTATACTCACCTTCATTCCAAAAACTGTTGCTGTTTTACTGGAGTTTCCTCTTCACCAAAATAAGAAAATCTAAAACCATGTTTCCTCAATCATTTTTAAAGTTCTGAGAAAATTTGTAGTTCATAGTATATTGATATTTTGTAGTTTTGTAGGGCTGTAGCTCACGCACATGGGCACGGGTCCTGTTGGGCTGCATTGTGGTTTCTGTGTGTCTGCTGCCCCAGGTATCTGGAACCACAGCTCAGGGGGAAAGAAGCACAGGGATTTGACTGAGTTTACTCCACAGGGCATTGGGTGGACATGGGCTATGTGAAGCCACTGAGCTCCACTCCAGGCATGGGGAGACCTCAGTCTGAGACCCACAAGAGCAGAGCTCTTGATTGGGAATCCCCGGCAAGAAGGCATGTGGGGATCAACTGGTCTCAGACACCTTGACTCCCAGGAGCCACTGGGAGCTGTGGAAGAGTCAAAACTGAGGGCATATGAGCTGAACCAGCCTGCAGCCAAGAGGGATGAGGGAGAAAACCTCCAGCAACACTCAGTGGGGTAGTGAGACTCTTGGTCTAGAGGACTCACTTGGCTGGGTCATGGCTGGCTCGGCTAGCTTGCTTGAGTTGGTGGCCTCCGTGGCTGGAATGCAGAGAAGTCCTCCACTGGAGATTAGGCTGCAGCTCATTTGTCGAAGGCCCCCTCTATGGTTCTCCACTGCAGGCTCCAAAGACAAGTGGAGGTCCATGGTTTTAAAGTGTTTATTGTCATGGTATAAAGTAGATGAAGCTGTACCCCAAGTCCTCAGGGCAGGCCTGAGGTTAAATATCTTTCATAAGGATGAAGGTTTGGGAAGGAAAGCTTAATTGAGCATACCCTCTGGTCTTTAGGTATCTAATTAATATGGAGATCTCTTGAGGCTCTGAGGCCTGTAGTCACTCCCTCTACCTGAGGAGGGCTTGGTAGAGCATGGCCCTACATGACTGAAAGGCACAGATCATAGAGGTCAGGAGCCTGTCAGGAGCCTGGAGTCTGAAGTGTGGCAAAATGCATGCAGTCTCTTGCAGGGATACCTGTTGGGTCTCCGGCCATCTCTAGTCAGTGCTCGACCAGAAACCATGCTATCCTTTCATGGTCCTCTGTCCCACATAGTTCATTATATTTTATAGTTAATTCATACTTTTCTGATTCAAGATAATGATTTATATGTTTTTGTATATTATTCAAAGTTATATAATGTATGTATGACGAACTCTTTATCATTTTGACCAAGCTATCTGATACCCTGAGTGTGGGGCAGTGGGTTGTAAGAAGCAGCTGGTCGAACATGAGCTTGGAACCCTGGACCATTATTTGACAGCAGGAGTTAGGCTCTGCTCCTGGGTCCTAGTTCTTTTCATTTAGCTTCAGCCTTCCACAACCCCTTACAGAGAGTTCTATGGCCAACAGTCACAAGGAACAAGCCTCAGGACCTAGAGAGGTTTGCATATTAATGAGATGCCTGTAGGCCAGAGGGTGGAGCCAATTAAGCATTCTTCACCAACCCCTTCCCCCTCTCTCCCTCCCTATTTAACTCAGGTCTTCCCTGGGTTTTACTGGGGTTGGGGGGTGTTCACAACCAGACTCAACCATCATCAATCATGCCAATAACCCGTTTTGGAAACCCAAGGGCTTTCTTGTGTCATTGGGACTGTGCCGTGAGGAACCGAGGAGCCACAGCAGCCATGCCTAACTTCCCTATGGAGGAACCCTCAGTGATCCCCACCCTGAGTAGGTATAGACAGGAGCTCAAGTCTCCACTTTAATTTTATATATGTATTTTATCTTACTATTGCAATGTGCCAATCTTTTCCTCGTTATTACCAACTTCCAATATCAAGTGAATATTTTTCAAATAGCCATCTTTGTACTTGGTTCGCCATCATTATCTAATTTTACTCTTAATTAACATTCTTGCTCAATGTTGACATGCTATTCTATTTGCTATCACTTTATTTTTAATCTACCTAAGTTAGCATTTCAAGTGAGAATATATGAAATTCACAAGCTCACTATGTAAAGTCAAAACACCAAGAGTGGTGTTAGATACATGCCAAATATATTGCAAGTGTCTTTAACTTTTTTCTAATTATAATGACTGCCACTGTAAATTTTTGAACTAACATGAATACAATGATATTTAGTATGATATTCGAGATGGCTCCTTCATGAATACTCCTCTGGTCATTGTTTCTAAGGGCTTATCAGGATGACCAAAATATCTGAGCCAACTTCCCTGTCCTAGCCCAAAGTCATTTTCATGTCTGAAGCCCATTTTTTTGTTCTAGCATAAAATTGAGATTCCTGTCTGAAATTACTTCTTTGTTGTAGCCTAATGTCAGATTCCTGCCTGAAGCCTACTTCCTTGTTCTTGGCCAAAGTCATATTCCTGCCAAGCAGCCCATTTCCTTGCTTGTTCTTTGACTATTTGTGTTTATTGTCTTGTTCCTTGACTATTTGCATCTGTTATATTGCTAATCCCTCAACCTAGAACTGACCTTAAAACTTGCATGTAATTAAAATTGTATAAAAGCAAAAAGGAGGAGGGAGGATGGAATAGGGGGATTCTAGGAAGGGGAAATTGGGAAAGGGGATGACATCTGAAGTGTAAATAAATAAAATATACAAGAAAAAAAGAAAAAAAAGTATATGAAGTTTGAGAGGGAAAAGTGGAAAGAGAATAGAGATGAATTGGACAGAAGAAAATGGAGATCTGGATTTGATTAAAATACATGTATAAGTAAGAAAATTTAAAAATAAAAGCATATTACATATATGTAAAAAATTCTAGTGAGAATTTTGTCCTCAATGTTTGATTAAGTCTTGCATTTAAAAAATAATCAATATGGCAATTTTTGTTCTTTCAATGAATTTGGTTGGATCACTGGATTTAAAGTGAATAGATGATTTTATTTAAGGCTATTATTTTCTTTGTAGTCTTAAAATTATTTTCCCATTTGCACTTTTTTTTTTATAATTCTTTAACTTCATTTTTATGTGTGCATTTGGTATGAGTACATTTTACCTCTGATATTGCATATAACATTGTAAATAGACATTTTTGTATGAATATTTATTAATTCAGTGCTCCTTGCGACACTCAGTTGCTGTATCAATATACACGTGTAAGTCTCTTATAAGTGTTATATAAACAGTTAAATATAGAGCCAAATAATACAAATCTTTTTAAAAATTATTTTCTCATTTATAAAGTTTCTTCTTTTATCAAGGAGAACCAAACTAATGAGAATATCATATACCCTTGACAATAAAATCTCAAATTCTTTGTAAGATTTAGGGCATACTGAACTGTCAATGTTTGTGTATAATACTGTGTTATCTTATTGAATTATAATACAATTTAAACAGTTTAACTTTCAAAACTATATAGTCAATGATTCTTCAATATACATATATATGATATTGATATCTCTATATGAATAAAATATGTATATATCATATACATATACATGATATGATATTTATAATACATTTATATATACATATACATCATATATATATACACACACACTTTGCAGAGTACCACTACACCACAAAGTTTATCACTCCAGAATAAGTTCCCATACCCTAAGCAGACACTTGTTCTTCTGACTTCTTCAATGCCTTAATAATCACTCCTTAATTTCCAGTCTCTTCAACTTGACCTATTGCAGGCATTACATTTAATTGAATCATACATTCTCTTGGTTTTTATGATAACCTTATTGTGTGTATTAATAAAACATACACAATACAGTTATTCCAATATAGCTATAGAAATTTAATTTAAGACACTCTTCATTGCTGCAGGCACAAAAATCTGCTGATTCTTACACTCTTACAGAAAATGCATTGACATAGAATAATCATTCCTGAAATTGTCCCCAGTTACTTATAACACAAAGTAGAATACAAATTCACTGTACATGTTTGTTATACTTTGCCTTTTAGGCAATAATTCCAACAACAAAGACTTTAAAAGTATTTTCATTGTTTGTGAGTATGGTTGATTCTATAAATACAGAATCTATGAATATTGAATTCTGAGATTGTATTTGAAATATATATTATATTTCTACTATATATAAATATATATTCCACACATATTTACATATATACATAAAAGTCAAATTCTCTATTTTTACATACACACATATATCAGTCTCTATCAACAATATTAAAATACATTCAAAACATATACTATTTTTACACATTATATATTTATCAGATTCTTACTACAATACGAATTCTTCACTTAACTATTGTAACTATTGTGCCTCTGTTTTTGTTTATGTTTTGTCACAGGGTGTCTGCTAACTCTCTTTACCTACATTTTTAATAGCTGGACTTTCAGGGCTTGACACCATATTTTGTTTTTCAATTATCATTGTGCTAGAAAAAGCTTAATTAGATTTTGTGCTAAAAGTCCCACTATACCACAAAAGTACCAGCCTAGTTAAACTGTCAGATCAGACACATTTAGGGCAGTGCTTATTTTCATACTCCTTTAGATTATTGGCAGACTTTTTCTCTTGTTGCTATAGATATTAAATCAACTCTATCAATTTGTTTATTTGGAGAGACAGAGCAGAGATGATAGATAGATAGATAGATAGATAGATAGATAGATAGATAGATAGATAGATAGATGATAGATAGATAGATAGACAAACAGAGAGACAGACAGAGATAGACAGACAGAGACACAGAGAAAAAGTTCTTGACCTCTGTTTCTCCAAAGGAAACTTAATTGTCTAGAAAAATTTCCCAAATAATCTCTATTTAGTCCAAAAAATCCAGTAGAATAAATCTCTAAATGTGTGTAAACTCTTCTTAGCTTGACATAGTCTTTAGGTTACATGAGATTTACAGTCCTTCTGCAAATCTAGATCACTGATTATACAAATAGTGAAAGACTAGGGACAGAAATTTTGGAAACCATGTAGACACTAGGATGTTAACATGCATTCTTTCTACATTCAATTTATCATTCACCTTCTAATTTATCCATCTCCACACATGCAATTCAATGCTTGTTCTTAACTAAAGCATTTTACCTCAACAATGTACTTGGGAATCTGCAACAAAACAGCTCTTCCAATGTGTTCCAGATAATAGTTGATGTTAATTATTTAGCCAAATATTTACTTAATTATTTAGTCTCAATACAGAAACAAATAAACCCCACATGTGCTTGTCATCACTCCTACTAAAATATTTTAAACTAATGACTAATAATAATAAATGTAGAATATACTTTTGTATATTTTGTGTAGTCAATTTATGATCACAGAAGAATGTCAATATATTCTAAGTAAAAGATATGCAAGATAAAAATGTAAGCTCAAATTTTCTCAGCTCATTCTTTTTTAAGCTAAATATAATACCTCCTTTGTTTACTCTAACAGTATGTCTTACTTTTATTTTCTCCTCAATTTTGTTATTCATGTTTTATGGGACTGTTTCTGTCTTTATAGGACTTTATAAAAGTGCTAACTGACCTAAATTGATCTTTATGTTTTTAAAATATAAAGAAAATTTAATATACCAGAAAAAAATCAGCAAATCAACAACTGTGTCCCTCATTAGTACTACATGCTACGCTTTGCTCTTTAAATCCAGAATTGCTAATTATACTTCTCCATGTAGTATCACTCAGTATATAGATTTGAAGAAATGTGTAAAATCACATCTTTTAAAAAATTTGTGAGTATTTGCCTGCATGTGAATACTTATGAGATGTGCTTGTCCATTATTTAGACATCAGAAGAGAGAGTCAGCATCTTAGGAATTATTCTTGCTGATGTTGTTAGACACTAAGATGTTGCTATAAAGTGAATTCAGGCTGCTGCAGCAAGGAACAAGTTTAACCTCTCACTTACCTCTCTAGCACTAAATCACACTTTCAAGTTTTTAAATACTATTAACATTTACAAAAGTATTGCTTGAAAGTACAAGACATAGTAGCAGAATTCACTCAAATGAATTCTCATTTCTCTCTTTTAGTTATTCCACAGTATTTATCCTCATTACACACTAGTTTGCTTTAAGACATTCTATAAATGTAGTACTAGGGTATAGAAGATCAAACAACTCTAATTTTCAAACTAAAGGAAGTAGAAGAGAAATATAAATTAAAGAGAGTAATGAAAGAAAAATGCAGGCTTTTAGATAGACCACAAACAAGGTTAAGTGAAATGTGTATTTTGGGTTACTTCTGTGAGGATTTTATACAATGTTTTAGGGTTGCATTCATTCCTTTCTCTCAAATCCAATCCCCCTTCCTTGCCCACTCAACTCTCATCACATTTTCCTAAACAAATCAAGTCCAAATGGTATTGGACATAATCTCTTGGCTGTGGGCCCTCTCTTTCCCATCAGCTGTCAATTGTCAGTAACTCCATAGTGAAGAGTAAAACTTGATGCCAGTCTCTCTTCTTCATGATAAAATTGTGTCTTTTTGAAATAGTGGAGGTCTTACAAGTACTACTACAATCATTGTGACTTCATATCATCAACTATCTTGCTGTGTCCAGAAAACATGCATTCCTTGTAGTCATCCATCACCTCTGAGACTGACACAGTCTCTCTGCTATACCTTCCACCATAGTCCCTTAGGTTGTTAGAAGAATGTATAACATAGATGCCTTGTTTATGGAAGAGCATTCAACATCCTCTTATTCTTTGACTCTTGCCCAGTTGTAGATCTTTCTTAATTGTACTGCAAGAAGAATCTTCTCTGGTTAAAGTTGATAGAAAAACTGATATATGGGTGCAGTCATAGTCATTAGGAGTTGGTTTCAATACTCTACCTACTTAGCCAAATAAAAGAACAAGGTTTGTACCTATGGCTTAAGATGTTTGCATCTACAAGGACTTATAGCACCATGATAATGGTGCCAGTTATGGGTTTCATCTTGTTTAGCGAATGGTGCAGACCTCAACTTGCTTAAATGGTCAATAGTGAGTTAAAAGAAAATCTGGTACTGAGAAGTCATACAAATTTCAGTTATAGAGGAAGCCCATTTAATGTTTTATGATGTCTGAAGAGTCATAAAAGAGAGAATTAAATAGAAAAATTACATGTTATTGAAGTCTGTTATTACTATTTTAAGTTTTTTCTTCACAAAATAAGTTAAGACAGACTTCATGCATTTAATACTGCAATAAGAAAAAGATTTAGCATTTTTCTTTATTACAATAAGAAAAGTAAGTTTCTCTTATATTTAAATGTAGAAAGGTTTCAAGATGGAGAGAGAAAGGGACAGGGAGACTAGATCAATAGCATTGCAGGTAACCATTCTTATGAAGAAGATGACCTCTGTAAATGTTTCCAACATTTTCAATGTCATTATATAGACCTCTGCTTCCTGTATAAATATGTGGAAAATCTTGGTTCAAATGTTATCATTAATAAATTGCATGATGCAAGTGTATGTTTGTATAATTGTATGCTGTGCACTTGGAAAGGAAGAACTTGAGTGTACCAGCATACCTGCGACATATGTGCACATGCTGTTATGGGGATGTTTACTTTGTGTACGCTCTTTGGTTGGTGGTTCAGTCTCAGAATCCCCAAATATCCAGGTTAGTTGACTCTGTAACCTTCTTGTAGAGTCCTTGACCCCTTTGGATTCCTCAATCCTTTCTCAAGTCTTCCACAAGACTTCCTGAGCTCTTGGTAATGTTTGGCTATGGGTTGCTGCATCTGTTTTGGGCAGCTGCTTGCTTGAATCTCTAAGAGTCAAGTTATGCTGGGTCTACTGCCTTCAAGCTTAACAGAATGAGGACCCTGTTTTAGCTTTAAGAGCATAGTGACTATTAACTATCTGTAACTCCAGTGCCAGGAGGTCCACTGCTCTCTTATGACCTTTGCAGTTAAGTCATATATTTGGTTCCTATACATTCAAGCAAGAAATCATTCAAACCCACATAATGAAGATAAATTGGCCAGTAAATAGTACAGATTTTAAATATTTTATTTAATGCTTTTTATATAAAATAATTTTGATTATATTTTAATTCCACAAATTTCTTCTATATCTTATTTACCTTCTTACTCACACATCCCTTTGCTATTTCTCTGTCTCTCTCTTTGTCTCTGTCTCTGTCTCTCTCCCCCCAAAAAAGGAGAAACATTTTAAAATGCAAAAATACCTACAAAATCAAAAGTGCAAAGAAGCAGATGAACAATAAAGCAAAATAGTTCTGAATTGACCACATAGTTTGTTTTGTGTTTGAAACTCACTACTCCTAGGCATTCTGCCTTCCCACATCCAAGAATATAATACACTTAATATATAATGACACTCTGATGGAGAAAACTTAATGCTGACCTTTGGAAATATCAGAATTCTACTTTAACTTTCTATCTGTGAATATCACGTATTTGGCTGAGGCATTCTGCTTCTCATGTACACCTAATAGACTAAGGCAAGTGTGTTACAGGTGGCAGGATGGTACAGTATTTCTCTCTAGATGTACTTTTAGTGAAAGCCTAAGTCGGCTGGCTCTGCTAGAAAATTAATGTGCATTCTATTTTAAAGGAATAGACTTCTTACTCTGCTCCTCTGTCAACTGAACAATGTTTACTATGTATTTTCTCAGTAACTTCACAAAAATTGTTCCATAATGAACCACTGGGTCAATTACTGGGTAGAGATGAGGTAAACAATTGTATTATTTGCATGATAAACTCCTTTCCATTCCTCATACAGCTTAAACCTGCACCTGCATATGCAGCTGCAGAAAAAAATAACTAGGCACATGAAGCAGTGTTTTCGAAATATTAAAGTGAAATACACCGACAAAATGGGGTTAAAACAGTAGGGTTTTCGGTTATGAAGTTCACCACATTTTAAAGTTATTAATTATATTTGCTCTGCCCATTGCTCTTTACTGGAAGTGGATAGAGAATATTTGATAAAAGCATAGGTGTTTTATAATGTAGATCAAAGTTGTCCATCTGTACATGCAGATGTACTTGACTTATTTTCACCTATATCAATGCTTTTTAGTACTGTGTTTTTAGTGAGATGGAGCTAACTTATATCTTAGGGCACCAAATACTGGAGGAGATATATGTCTCTTATGCATTTACATTAAACATTCTCTGTATTATGTGAGGACACTGGTTGTTAGCCATCAATGTGCTACCTTTCTTGTTTGTATGTATCGGATAACAGTAAAGTTAAAAAAAAAAAAACTGGAATCAAATAGCTGATCTCATTCTTATCCTGATGCATAGCTGGGTCACACTCAGAATGCTTGCATGGCTTAAAATGTAATCGTTTCACAAAGCACCGGAACCATCCTTTTTATATATGATAGAAAATTTTAAAATGAGTCTGTGTATGTGTGCATGTAATACATATTTTATGTATAAACACTCAATGAAGTAAAAGTTTCTATTAGAAAACATACAAATTGCTTGATGATGAATTTTCTTCATTTAAAAAAATTAAAACTGTTGTTACTTAAAAACAGTAAATGCTAACACATGGAATGTGTTTTTCCTGTAGATTTTTTAATATTAATGACTGTATGTATATATATATATATATATATATATATATATATATATATATATATAGAGAGAGAGAGAGAGAGAGAGAAACAAAGAGAGAGAGAATAATTAGACAGTGTTTCATAAGTTAAGTGCTAACATTTATCAAGGAACAATCTCATGACAGCAGCCATAGTGTATAAAATGAAACCAAAAAAAAAAAAAAAAAACCACACAACTATTGTTGTATAAAACCAACCATTTTCAAACTAGATTTCATTTACATCTCATTGCTAAGAGTGAGGGATGAGAGAGCATGCAGACCTATGAGCACAAAGCTCAGGAAATAACATGAGATGACTGTCCAATTATTACTGAACAATTTCAACCGAGAGACAAAAGAACATTATTTATCTTCCAAGTGATAAGGCAAAACTAGTTAATATCATAGGCATTTGTATCAATATTTTGTATGAATCTTGATAGCAATTTTACATTTAGATTCTTTACATATTTTTGAGAATACATTTTTATTAAAAATAGATTCTTCTAGTCCCTCTCCACCTGTTTCCTCCTCTTCTAGTCCTCCCAGGATTCAGTCCCCTCCACTTCAGTATATTCTCGTCACCTTTTCCCTTCCCACAACTAACTCAATTCTGAAGCATTTTAAAATTTTCATTCACAAAGAATTATACCATGGGATATCCATTCAGTAGCAAAAGTAAATATATTACTCATGCATGACAACATAAAATTTATATTCTATGGCAGCATGATGAACAAAAGTATATATACTACTGATATATTACATTTTCTGAAAATCTACAGGTATAAAACTGACTTGTAGTAACCTGCTATAGAGCTTTGCCTGTGTCTGCAAATGCTCACAGTAGAGACAGACAGACAATGTTATAGTAGCAGAAATACTTTTTGGCTTAATGTTGGTCACATGTGATTCATCATTTGTCCTAACTTATCAATTCTATTTTAGTCCTTTCAAGCAAAATTTCATAGTTGCAGCAAAAGCAACAGGAGAGTGAATTCTGATCAAAATTACCAAAATGTATGTCGCTTATATGTATTGGGACACCATGCCTGTTCATTACTCATTGATGATTTACAAAATACTATGTAATATAAATTGTATGTATTTTTCTATTAATAATGGCCACATTGTCATAAAGAATACACTTTGTTAATTATATAAATTTTCATAAACTTTAATAGAGTCCTATGACTGAAATTACGATATATGAGAAGTTCTTATTAGTAATTATTATGTCCTCTATTGTTGTTGCCATTATTGAACATCATTAATTTCCTGTTAATTTCACCTAATTGTTTCTTCCAGCTTCCTTTCTAAGGGGTAGCAACAGCTAGGACCCAGTCAATTATGTTTATTTTTCTTTTTTTCCTACTTCAACAGTCATTTATATACAACGGAAATGAAGAAAAACATTAGCTACATGTTTTCTTTTAAAGCATCACAAAAATTAAATGAAAAAAATCATTTTTTACAAGTAGCTTATTTATCAAGTTGCATTATTTCAATAGCTAGCTATCTAAGCAGTGAAATCCATTTAAAATCCATTTATGTTGACTGGGTAGATTATATTACATTTTCAGGATACTGCAATCATTTTTTCTATGTTCAAAAACCTGTTTTTACATATATTAACAGTGAAAATGCTGGGCAGTGGTGGTGCACGCCTTTAGTCCCAGCACATGGGAGGCAGAGGCAGGAGGATTTCAGAGTTTAAGGCCAGCCTGGTTTACAGAGTCAGTTCCAGGACAGCCAGGGCTATACAGAGAAAACCTGTCTCAAAAAAAAAAAAAAAAAACAGTGAAAATATTTAAAATGCAATATTTGATTGTGTCTCATGGAGTGTAAAAACTGTCTTCAAACAAATATATGCAAGATCCTTGGGTTTTTTTTATTATTATTATTCAGTCCTCAATAATGTGGAGACCTAAGCATTTTTTGTCAACTTTTTGAGGAAACCACCAAGTATGTTGGCCAAGGGTGCTAGATAATAGATTCAAAGATGGAAGTAACATCAATAGATGGATATAGAGATAAATATAGATGAGAAATGTATAATAAATTCCATAGATTACAGATGATAGAGAGATAGATGCTAGACAGATAGATGATTGATAGACATACAGATAGATATATGAGAGATATGTAAATATGTGATAGATAGATGATAGTTGTTATCAACATATACGTGATTAATAATAGCAAGGTAGACAGTAGCCTGATAGACAGACTAATGGTTGTATATAGTGGATGGCAAGTAATTATTATCAGAGGAATAACCTGCACATACTGGTTAAAATAAAACATTTCCCCAAGACAGAAATTATAATTGCTTTGCTGAACTTAAGCTTCTCTTTATAGTCTGAATAAATTAGGCCATTATTATTCCGTGTTCCAATTCCTAAGGGTACCTTACATTTGGTTTGTGCCTGCTTCACTTAGCTCTGTTAGTGGCCACCTTTAGTTAATGTCATGATATTTCTATTACATAATTCAACTCTCATTGAAGGAAGTGTGTCAAGTTGCTGCCTGTCGGTGAAGATGTATTTTATTAAAGAAGTTTTGATTGTAGAGGCTCCGATCATTTTTCATGAATAGAAAATACTAAAACTATGCTGCTCAAAGGCACAAGTGCTCGACAGAATCTCTGATTTCTAATGTGCTGTTTTGATACACTTGCGTCTTCTATTAGTCCTTCATAATTTTTCATTGTCTTCATTCCAATTGCCCTGCCCCAATTCACAAATTTTTCACTCTTTAATCCAGCATGTTTATCTGACATGTTTTTATTACTTTTCCAATAAGAATCCCCAGAGAAAAGCTATTTCAGTTCAGTGGAGTTCACTGTATTCATTACAGCCAATCAATTGTGTGAGTAGTGGTACCGAATAATCAGAATATGTGAGAATTAGCAAAAATAGAAAGGCATAATAAATATAAAAGAGGCTCAGCTAATCATTGCCTGCACATTACCAGGATGATATTGTTTTGATTTGATACAAAATGGAAACTTCACAGCATTTATCAATGCCGTTTACCTTGAATACAAATGTCAGATAATACGTGTTGTTCTAATGTACAGAAATGAAAAAGGCTTGGCTAAAATGAAGAAAGAAGAGTCTTATCTCAGGTCATTCAGATACTTGTGGGTTGTTTGCACCTGTGAATAGTTGTCTCCTGCCCATTCACATTTTGTGAGTTCTAACTGAACGCATGGGCTATTAATAATGAAAATTAAAGAAAAATAGTTAGGACATCAAGTTTGAAGTAAGAAGGCTTGATTGCTTCTAGAATTTTAAGGAACTATGGAAACCAAGATAAAAAAGCAGCGGAGAAGGCACTGAAGTGTATATTAGTATTAATGTGATCTATATAAATTTTAATAAACAAATGTAAAGTGTTTGCATCTATAAGAAATGTCACTATTTTCACGTGTCACAATTAGAAGCTGACAAACACAAACAGGCTTGGAAAATTATTTCTTCTTAGTTTACTGATCATATGTGGAGTATTAATCGAGAACAAAGCGATTATTAATCATTATCTCTCATTGTTCATTGTCTTGACCTTGAGGTGTCAGTGTATCTTGTGTACAGCTGACAATATTAGAAGTAAAAAAGAAAAGTGAAGCCAGTAAAATGAAAAAGTGAGAAGAAATCATGAGGAAATAATGTTCTTTTCAGGGGTCCACATAAAAGATCACGTTATATTTGGTGGAATCCAGGACACATCGAAGTGAGACACAATGACCATGATTTATGAAGGTATATTGTATGGTGAAAAAAATCAATAAGTATTCTAAAAGTTCTGTTTTGCTTGAATTATCTTGAAATTCTCCCTCTCTTTTTACATCCCACAGGCTTAAGTGTAAAAGTAATTTAAGTCACACTTAGGTAAACAATAACAGCCCTAAACTTAATTAAATATTTGTACATGCATTTTAGCAACGTGTAAACACATTTCTTGAAAACTCACATTTAGATTCTTTTAAATTGAACATCATAATAAAGTGCTTTCTCTGAGGAATGTTAAGAATTATTAAATAATGAATCATGGGCAGGGGAGACAACTCTGACAGTAAAGTATGGCTTGAATTTCATACTCAAAGCCAGAGTGAAAATGCGCTGTCCTATGGTTTGCGCATATGGTTTTAGAGTTTGGGAAGTAAAGACATGTGGATGCTGACCAAAATTGTAGTGTGTGTGTGTGTGTGTGTGAGAGAGAGAGAGAGTGAGAGAGAGAGACAGACAGACAGACAGACAGACAGACAGACAGACAAACACACAGACAGACAGACACACAGAGACACAGAAAGACAAAGAGACAGAGAAAGACAGAGACACAGAGAGAGACAGAGAGACAGAGAGAGACGGAGAAAGACAGAGACAGAGAGACAAAGAGAAAGAGACAAAGAGTGGCTCACCACTATTAAAAAGACTTTTAAAATCTTTGTTAAAAATTATGGATTTTATGTAAAATATTTTCTCAAAGGAATTATACCAAAACAGCACAATATGAATTTTAATAAACTGTAAAGCTATTTATGTAACAAATTTATAACTTTACTTTTTTCCTTTTACTTTTCTTATTTTTGTATTTGTTTTTTTATTGGATATTTTATTTTTTCATTTTAAATGATACCCCCTTTCCAGGTTTCCCCTCTGGAAATCCCCTATCCCATCCTCTTCCACCTGCCTCTATGAGCGTGCTTCCCCACCCACCCACCCTCCCACTCGGGCTTTCCTGTTCTGGCATTCCCCTACACTGGGGCATTGAACCCTCATGGGACCAAGGGCCTCTCCTCCCACTGATGTCCAACAAGGCCATCCTTTGCCACATATTCAGCTGGAGCCATAGGTCCCTCCATATGTACTCTTTGATTTGTGGTCCAGTCCCCAGGGAGCTCCAGAGTGTCTGGAGGGTTGACACTGTTGCTCCCTATGGGGCTGCAAACCCCTTCAGCTCTTTCAGTACCTTCTCCAACTCCTCCATAAGGGAACCCACCTTCAGTCCAATGTTTGGCTGCAAGCATCTGCCTCTGTATTTGTCAGACTGTGCAGAGCCTCTGTATCAGGCTCCTGTCAGCAAGCACTTCCTGGCATCTGCAGTAGAGTCCGGGTTCAGCTAGTGTATATGAGATTGATCCCCACGTGGGGCAGTCTCTGAATGGCTTTTCCTCATAATTCAAAATTATTATAAAATATTTCTAAATCAATTTAGAGTTTCTTAATTGAATACAAAAAAGTTATATATTTTTATATAATAAAAGTTATATAATCTTTTGTTTTGTTTGGCTTTGTTTTATTTTTGTGAAGCATGGTTTTTCTTTTTGCACTGGTTGTCTGTCCAGAGCTTGCCTCAAACTCATAGGTATACACCTGCCTCTGCCTTTTGAAGTGTGCCAACACTGCCCAGCGACATTCTTACTTATGAGGTTTTTTATTTTATATAAACTGAAATAGTCAAATTGATAAGTAATTAATATTCTCCACTAATGAAACGAGCCAATTCCAGCCAAATTGGTGTATATAAATGCAGGTATATTGGGAAGCTGCTCTAGGACTGGTTCACTCGTCTCAAGAAAAGAAGCCAGGGAAGTTGACATGGGGAGGAAGACAGGGGTGAGCAGGAAGAGGAAAGAAAGAAAGTAGGATATGCAGAGAGGCAGAAATGCAGAGCTGGGGAGAGAAAGAGAAGACAGTGATGAAAATGTCTTGGTTATACAGGAATGACCTTCTGGGCAGGGGAAGCACAGCCCCTGGACTGGATAGGTCATGGAGGGAAGGGTAGGGACTGAAGGATGCTGGGAGAACCTGGAGGCCAGGTCCACTTTGGTATGTTAAATATGCACTCAGCCACTTTCCTGTGTCTTAAATTTACCAGTGATCAAGAAACTAATGAACAATTTTATATAACTAACTTTCTGTTTTGTCGTTAAAATTCAGAATAAATATTTTGCTGTTTTAATAATTGTATTAAAATATAAAAGGACACCCTCCCCTTCGTGGCCTCTCCTCAGGTTCCTAGTTTAGACGGCGTCCTGGTGTCCATCTGGCACAGGTCAGGAAGCTTCTGCAAGAGAGAGAGCTGCGGCGCAGCTCCTGGCGATCAGGTCTCAGATGCAAAAGAAATTGTTTTAAAAGCCCAGATCTTAGCTGGAGGAAGAGGAAAAGGGGTCATTGATAGTGGTTTGAAAGGAGGTGTTCATTTAACAAGAGACCCTAATGTGGTGGGACAGCTGGCTCAGCAGATGATTAGTTGTAATCTAGCAACAAAATGAACTCCAAAAGAAGGTATGAAAGTTAACAAGGTGATGGTTGCTGAAGCCCTGGATATTTCTAGAGAAACTTACTTGGCCATTCTGATGGACCTGTCCCATAATGGCCCTGTGATAGTGGGCATTCCCCAGGCGGGCGTTGACATTGAAGAAGTGGCGGCTTCCAGTCCAGAACTCATCTTTAAGGAACAAATTGGCATCTTTGAAGGGATAAAGGATAGCCAAGCCCAGCGCACAGCAGAAAATCTGGGCTTCCGCGGGTCTTTGAAAAACCAGGCTGCAGATCAGATTAAAAAGCTGTACCGTCTCTTCCTGAAGATTGGCGCCACTCAGGTGGAAGGGAACCCCTTCAGTGAAACTCCAAAAGGACAAGTTGTCTGTTTGATGCCAAGATAAACCTTGATGACAATGCTGAATTCCGACAAAAGGACATATTTGCTATGGATGACAAATCAGAGAATGAGCCCATTGAAAATGAAGCTGCCAAATACGATCTCAAGTATATAGGACTAGACGGGAACATCGCCTGCTTCGTGAATGGTGCTGGTTGGCCATGGCTACCTGTGACATCATCTTCCTGAATGAAGGGAAGCCAGCTAACTTCTTGGACCTAGGTAATGGTGTAAAGGAGGCCCAAGTCTATTAAGCATTCAAACTGCTCATATCTGATCCCAAGGTGGAAGCCATTCTCGTCAATATCTTTGGTGGGATTGTCAACTGTGTCATCATTGCCAATGGGATCACCAAAACCTGCCGGGAGCTGGAGCTCAAGGTGCCACTGGTAGTCCGGCTTGAAGAAACTAATGTCCAGGAGGCTCAGAATATTCTCAAAAGCAGCGGACTCCCAATTATATCAGCTGTGGATCTAGAGGATGCAGCCAAGAAAGCTGTTGCCAGTGTGACAAAGAAGTGATGGCTCCCCTGGCTCCCATGAAGACAGGCATGTCCCTTACCACTGTGAAAGCAATTGTTTTCTCACTGGGAAGGGGACACACACAAGAATCATAATGTGAAAAATATTAAGCCTGAACATTCTCAGATATGCTATCCAGAGTGCCTAAAGCTGATTTTATACTATAGTCATTTGTTTTTAAAAAAAAAAAAAATCACTCCTTACAATTTCACACTTCTTGCCCATTCAGTAGCAGGGTCTACCAGCTTTGGGCACAGTCAGTGTGGCCAAGTAGTTTACATAGGTACAATGTTTAAATCCAAATCTAGGTTCATTCACAAGGATATTTATTCTACAATAGAAAATTTCACAGGACTCTCAAGTTCAGACAGGATTGTATTTAGCACAGTGACTTTCAGAAGGGTACTGTTAAGACGCCTGAGGAGTGCTCTCCACTGGCTCCTAATTCCAGTACATTTAGAAAACCCATGGACGTTCTAAAGTGTGGCTTATGTTGGGCATCCCGTGTTAATACGTGTACATTGCACACAGTTTACCCTGTGCCTTAATGTTAAATCCACTCACTGTCTGCCTCACACTGAGTTCCAGCCAGAAGCCTTAGTCACAGGTTTGAAGTGGAAGGTTTCATTTTGTGTCAGAGTTTCTGAATGCCGATTTTTATGAAACTCTGTGTAATTAAGCCATTTCATGAAGAGGCATGCTGACGATCAAGCTGCTGGTGTTGGTCAGACTTTCCCTCTTGCCCCCTCCACCTCACATCCACCAGTTTGTCACAGAAAGATGAGAGATGTCATCGGACAGAATGTGGCCTTCCTTAATGATGTCATTTTTTGTGATGGAAATTTTCTTAACTTGATTTTTGTTTAATTTTGATAAATTTATAATAGTCATACACATTTTAAATAAAATTGTTTTTCAGTGCTAAAAAAATACAAAAGGACTTGGCATGCTGCCCAATGCTAGAATATTGGGCTCAAATGCTTGAAACATTCAATTTGATTCACAATAACAAACACACACATACACAATATTTAATAAACAGAATAAAATTAACTGGTAACATTATTAGTTACTTCCTCACAAATATATTCCTATATATTCCCATAAGCCCTTTTTTTTTTTGGAGCAGTTGGTCAGCTGCTTTGAACTCTCTGATGCTGTGAAACTGTTAGAAGCTGGAGACTTGCTTTAGGAAGTTCCTCACTGGGAGAAGGCCTTGAGAATCTAAACCCTGCTGGGTTTCCTACTTCACTTCCTACCCACAAAACTTGCTTCATCTTCCTTTAGTAATCTTCCCAGTAAAGATGGACTCATTCTCTTTTAAAGTTAAACCAAAACAAATTTCTTTCACCTGTAACGTTTTGCCATAAAAGATTTTATTGTAGCAATAGAAAAGAAACAAAGTCACTTGTTTTCAAATCCTAACACAAAATATAAATACAACCTGTTTTTACCTCCAAGTATGTGTTTCCACACAAACATTTTCAGAAAGATTTACTGTAGATCAGTTTACCAAAGACACCAAGACAATGTTGTGTTTTCAGTCATATTCTCCAGAGAACCCCAATGTTCATTCAGCTTTCATTTTTTCATTGATGTTACTAACCTCATTATCAAATAGAAAAGTTTAAAGTATTTGTTCTGATAATTAAATACTTAAGTCAGTAAATATTTTTCAAGTCTAAAATCCACTTCTTTGCATAAATATATGGGCTTAAGTAAATAATGAATAATTTGTTAAGTTAGAAAATATTTTAAATATTTTTATTCCTCTGGTTTAATTAGCTAGAATTATTATAGTCTCTACTTTTATTGGGAAGATATAGTGTGTTAATTTGTATATTTCAGAGGTAGAGACTATTCCTAGAAAATATTTTCTGAAGTAAAGTAGCTCCATTTAATAGAAAGATACTTCAATGAACATATGAACTTCTCCAAGTTCTTCATTAATTCTTCTTTGAAAGATTCAGTAAAATTTAAAAGCCAAAGTAGTCATTCTGATTAAACTCCAGAGCAGTCATCTTGTAAATTCTTTATTGTATTATACATCTTAATATTCAGATATAATGTAATCTTTTCTATTCTTAGTGTTGTACAAATATTAATTGTTTCATTAGTTTAATAACATAACATCAAATGTCTTCATGATTGAATATTGCTATAAACCATCTAATGTGCCTATTGCTCTAGGCAGGGTAGATAGAAAATTATGTTATTGTGTATTTTTTAGTTTTCATTTAAAAATGTATCTTGTCCTGTCCAAAACTTTATTAAAAATTTTTTAAAAAATCAAATATCACCACACATTAAAATTAAAAATATATCTGATATGAAAAAAATTATATTTTAAAGTCTCCTGTATTAATCTTCAAATATTTTTAAATTGAAACATAATATATAGTGTTTTGGTTTTGAAGTAGATATAGGTTAATAATAAAATCTTTTAATCTATCAAATATATTATACTATATAATAAGTATGATTCACAGCTACTACAATATTCTTAGAAAATATAATATTAAAGTTTAAATTCTGTATGGTATCCAGGCTTAGCAGTTACTGCATGAGAGAAAAGCGAGCAGGTAGTCAGGCATATAATAAAGTCAGTAGAAGTGAAGATTGTTTTCCCAGACAATTATAGGAAGGTCAAGTACTAAAACAAATAAATTAATTACATAAATCAGCTCATGCTTGAAGGAAAGGGCAGCACAGGGTAAGTGAGAAATACTGTGGGATATATTTCAGAGGAAACAGTCAAGACCCCAGATAAGACATCACAGTGTACTTGACAGTCTGGATATAGCTCAGTCCATCCAGGCAAGGCTCTGCTCAAGCAAAGCAAACTTGGAAGCTAGCGTGATAGTGGATTCAGTGATACAGAAATATAGCACTGTATGCATACTATAAGCATACATTTTATTTTACCTAAGAGGATGATGATATTTTGATAGTTGGAATGCTAAACTTAGAACACAAAAATAATTTAAAAGATTACAAAAGCCAAAACATAGAGAAATTTGGTTCATGGTGAGATAGATATAGAGGTGCTGCATACTCCAGTGTCTATGAGTCTATGATGAACAGAGATCAGATGACTCCAAACAGGTTTCCATACCCCACTTTTCATGTTCATACTGATTACATCAAAGCCATCCCTTAGAAACAGCTCAATTTTAACATCAGAACCATACTTTACACGATTTTCTTCCTCCGAAAAGCTCATAGACATACACCTACCATTGTGGATCACCTTAACTTCTGGATCCACAGTTAGCATCACTTATGGCTTTCTATTTAAAGTACATCATGCTCATAGTCTCTGCATTGGTGAATGTAAGCAGCCATTAGGCTCAAACTTTGTGTGTCCCTTCTTCACTCAGAGAAGGCTTGGGCTGTGTTTCCATGTCCCTTAATTGTGTTTACATTCTTCTTTCTTTCTTTCACCTCTTCCTGGTTTTTAAGAAAAACAAAACAAAACAAACAAACAAACAAACAGCAACAAAACAAACAAACCTAATTGTGCAAAATTTCAGATTCTAATAAGAAAGGATATCTGTGTTTTTTTTTTTTCAGTCACATTTTAATTGAGAGACTCTTATTCAGTAATGTTACTTTGAATGGCTTTCAAAAATGTTTCCACTTTTCTTTGTACCAATCACTAATGCTATGGCACAGATGATAATCTGTGTTCATCAATATGAATGCCATTATTCTCAAAATCAGGAAAACTTATAATATTTATAGAAGTTTTAATAACATCTTATGGAAAAATACTAAAATACTATTAATTTAATTATTTATTAATTATGTTGAAAGAAGTGACTTGTTGACTATTTTTTTCTACTAAGCGTGAACTCTTTCAGAAGCTTAAACAAGAATACTAAAACCATGAAATGTTAATATAGGCCCTGGTGTCACAGTTAATTAATGTATTGCTTATTAAGTTTTCATAGCGTCTTCATTGACTTTATTAAATCTGCATTTTTAAACATCACTGAGTTACAGTTGCTAAAAGGAAATTTCAGTTTTAATATCATTTAACATAGTCATTTCCATGAGCTTAAAAAATATGAAAAAATGCACTGGTATATTTTCCTGGCTGAAGATAGGATTTCTCTCTCTTAGAAGCCATCAATTTCTATATGCTCTTCAGCTAGAGATGATATTTCATGAGAACCTGCCTCATTCATGCTGGTGTTTTGGATGACTTCATAGATTCTAGGTCTTATGCACATGCCAGTACAGTGCATTCATGACTGCATTAATGTTTCCACTTCTAGTAAACTCTGCTTCATAGCAGATGGCCATAAATGTTAGCTCTTTTGAATGTTCTGCCTGTTTACTACAGTCACTCTAAATACCAAGGTGATGGGGAGCAATATAGACCATCACATTTAGAGTAAAATCACTATACAATCTTATTGTCTATGCAAAAACAGGTTTCTCTGATAAGTTAATCTTTAGTTAAAGATAAAATAAAAGAAACTTAGGCTGCAGTAATATATCTATGTTAATTTAGCCAAAGAAGAGGATTAGGTTCTATTTTTAGGTCTCTGATCTAGCCAGCCATGTGGTTTTTAATACCAGTTAATGGTACAAGCTATGGATTCTCTTTTGTGGACCTGGTCCTGAGTACAATCATAAAGTGGTTGGTAATCCCCATAATACTGGTGCAATGATCACAACAGTTACATCTTGCCAGGCAAATCATACTGTTCACATCTGTGCAAGATTTGGTTATTTTTCTCATTTGATAGTATGTATAGAATCTTCAGATATTATAAACTTTACCAAGTATGAATGAAGCTTCTAAGTTTATTACCCACTTAGAATGTTCATGTTCTATGACTCTAGTAATCCTCTGTTCAACAATGGAGGCTTAAAATCAAGTTCTGGAAGGTAATGTAATCTTGATGGTGTCACTGGAACCCCACTAATCATTTGCTCAAATCTCATTCCTGGGTTTTTCATGTGATAGTGTATAGAGGGATACAGTGTTCTCTGATCATGGGGTAACTCCTCTTACAATCCCTTTATATATGTGCATGTATGGATTTCAGGAAACACCCACAGCATTAGGTTTCCATAAATCACTTCAAAGACCTTTAGTGTTAGTTGTCATTCACCATGATCCTTCTCTACCCTGAACTCCCATGTTCCACCCAATTTAATCTTTTCTGTTCTATTGATCTCTTGAGATTTCTTCCATTATGTGGTTCCTTACTAATTTTTCTCTGTTCTATGGGCACTCCTTTTAAACACAAATACCTAAACATTCAATTAAGAGACAATGTAGCATTATTCTTTCTGTGTCTGAGTTACTGCAAGTAGAATGATTCAAATTCCATTTACTTACTTGGAGGTTTCAGATTTTCATTTTTAACAGCTTAATAATCCCATTATGTACATGTACCAGTTTTCATCAGATGATGGACATCTAGGACCCTTTCGTTCCTTGGCTATTTTGAATAGTGGATAAATGAACACACATATATCTCTAATAGGACAGGCGTTCCTTTGGGAATTTGCCCACAAATGGTATAGCTGGATCATATAACAGATATACTTCAAGCTTTTCATATACCTTCATACCTCCTGTGGTGGATGCACAATTTTTCACTTCTACCAACTGCAAGTAGGTTCCCATTACCTAAATTAGAATTTGTTACTTTTAAAAATTAACTATTCTGACCCTGGTTTTGATGAAATATCACAGTACTTTCAATTTGCATTCTTTTGACAACTAAAGATATTGAACATTAAAATTGATCAAGCCAACAAACAAAACAAAGAAACATACAAAAAACCGGAAAACCTAGGCGTTTGTATTTCATGTTATTAATATATGTGTGCACTGGTTACTTCTTTTCATAGGCTGATAAATTTTAGTTTAAGGATTCCCACACAACTTCCTAAACTAAGTCTAATGTTTAGCTATGGGTCTCCACATCTGTTTAGGTCAGCTTCTGGGTAGAGTCTTTGAGGAGGCAATTATGCTAGGCTCCTGTTGGTGAATCCAAGCTGACAGATATAAATATAGCCTGAGACTCCAAGACAGTTTAAGAGGAAGGCAGGTCTGCAATGTGTCTGTATAGATCTTCTAAGGACAGCTCAGCACATTGCCTCCCAATGCTTCAAACTGGCAGGAGTTGCTACTGAATTCATTTATGTCCATCTCACACAGGGCACCTATATATCCATGCCATCAGTGACAAATATAGCTGTCAATAGTGTCTTCACATGTTGCACCATTGTGCACCTTGAATGCCTTCACATTCAAGGCTTTGACCAATGAAGAGGCATCAAAGTCTCAGAGTGTTTCCCAAATCCACTACCTGTGCAGTCACATGGTTTTTGTAATCTCCATCCACACATAGACCTCCATGGAGACATGGCTGACTGTCATTATCATCAAATAATGCCATTATTATCACAGTGGTGTCCAAGTAATCCAGGTACAGTCACAGAAGTAAACCTCAAGAGCATTCTGACATGTAGCACCATGTAGACACAGATGAGATCTGCAGTCATCAATTATAAATGATTTGGGGGAAGGACTGAGGATATAATATGGAGTGGATTGGGACTCTATAGGAACACCAACACAGTCAACTAATCTGGCACCATGGGGGCTCTCAGAGATCAAATGACCAACCAACGAGAATACAAGGACTGGACCTAGGCCACCCACATATATGTAGCAGGTGAGCAGATTGGTTTTCATGCAGTTCCCACAACAATTGGAGTGGGGATAGGGGTGCATGCTGTTCCTGAGTCTGTTACTGCCTGTGATACTGTTTCTATAACTAGGATGCCTTCTCAGGCCTCAGTAGGAAAGGATGTGTATAGTTCTGCAGTGACTTTATGTGCCAGGGAGGGTTAATACAAGGAGGGGCATGTAGGGGGGTTAGAGATGGAAGTTTGGGTGGGGGTATGTTCCCCATTCTCAGAGATGTGTAGGAGGATAGGTGATGAGGAGCTGTGTGAAAAGAGACTGGGGGATACTATTGGGATGTAAATTGAATAAATAAATTAATTAATTAAAATAACAAAAAATTTAAAAAGATTTCTACTCCTTTAATTTTGCTTCTGTTGTCTTAATTGTGGTGCTCTATTAAAGGAAAAAACTACTAAAATCAAAACATATTCCTGACATTAAAGTGTATAAGCTCAGTTTTCTTCTAAGACTTTTATTGTTTCATTGTTACACTTAATTTTTTATTGGGTATTATATTTACATTTCAGATTTTATCCCGTTACCCCACTTCCCACCACCTCCCAGAAACCTCCTATCTCATCCCCCTCCTCATGATTCTAATTTATTCTTATAATTTTCGTGATTATATTTTATTTTAAAGCTTAATTTTTATTCATAAAATTCTAAAATATTTTAGAAGTAATATGATTATGCAGTTTAATTTGGTAGTGAAAGTGGAGAAGTCTGGTGGGGTGTGGGTAGGGTGGGGGTTGGGGACATCCTCGTGGTGGCAGGGGTGGGGAGGAAGTATGGGATGTAGAACAGTAGGAGTGTGGACCAGGAGGAGCATAAAATCTGAAGTGTAAAAAAAAATTAAACAAAATTTAAAAAAAGAAAAATGCAATGACTCATCACTATGTATTTTTAAACACTGAAATTTAACAGACATTGCTTCATGTAGCAGATATATTACCGAAAATAACTTCTTATATTTATAAATTTATGTTCAAAGAAGTTTTAAAAATAAGTCAGTAAAGTTTTTAATTCTTTTGTAATTATAAGTCCAAAGTTGATTTAATAATAACTATTTAACCTATTTCACTCAAAAGCCCTTACACTATTTTATTTTATAATAACCAATCTGTTTACTCTAATGGAGACTTTTAAGTTAATCATGTTTCAGATATTGGAGCAAAAGACAAGCATGGCCAATACAGTCCAAATGAATCATAGTGCAAAGAACTACAACTTTACAACAGCCACACAAATCAAATGTGCTAATTAGCTGTAAAATCAGCATAGAAAGTTTTGTATTTTAATCCTCCTAAGTACAAAGTAATCCATTAGCATTGTATAGTTTCTTGTATGTGAAGAATCCTGAAATAACTGAGATTATCCAATTTCAAAATGATTAGAATATAAATCTAATGACCTGTAGCTTAGTCATTTTGAAATCATTTATTTACAAAAATTACCATTAAATACTATTAAAATACCACTAATGAAATAGACCAATCAGTCAGTGAACAAACTAGATAATGCCCATTAAGTACATATAAAAAGAGAATTGGTATGCAGACTATTTTCTTCTGTAAAGTTTAAAATGTAAGAATTATTCATGGAGTGGTCTTATTGCCAGTTTTAATCACTTACAAAAATTATTTTTTGATTATACTAACAATATATAGAGAAGATAAATTTTGCTGATAATGCAAAAGAAAACAGATACAAATCAGTAAACCTAGCTACTTACTACCTGAATGCATGTTGGCTTGGAAGACATTATGAGATTCCTATGAGCAGAGGGGGCAGATGTCTTGTGGCTTTCAAAGTAATTCTTCAACTGCTGTCACTGCCTTTGTATCTCCATGGGCCTTCAGAGATCAGCTGTACCATTTTGCACTTGGATTCAAAACCATTATACCCTTTCTGGGAAATATTAACAGATGCTGACATGCTATAAGTTTTCATCACAATAGCATTAAATGTAACAGAAACAAAATCTGACACAGAAAAAATAAGTATGGTGGGATGATAACAACAAGGCGCCATTCCGAAGGCAGAAACTTTCAGTTTTAATCCACGACACTCTTTAGGTTTAAAATCTCAATAAAACTAAAAACTGATACAGTGGAAAAGTAGTTCAACTTGATAAAACTGGTTGAGAATAAAAAAAAATGAAAGTTTTGGGATAATTAAATTCATCTACATAGATGGAGGACTTGTCAGGTCCACTACATTAAGAATTAAGAAGATGGTATGGAGGAAATTGGTGACAGGAAATGTGTAAAAAGAGTTTTTTTTTTTTTTCATTCTGGTAATGTTTTGCATATTGATGACAAATGATTTCATTATGAAAACTTTGCTTTGTGAAAGCATATTCCCCTGTACCTTTCCATTATACATTATATAACTGAGGGTTTATTATAGAAACAAAACAGAGAGAATATATCCATGTGTAGATATGAATATTAATATACATAGAAATGAATACATTAGAGTGGCTGGTTGGTTATGATTTGGATAGTTCAACAATTGATGGATCCCAACAGAAATTCCAAATATCTAATAGTTTTCTAGTCAACAGAGTTAGTTACCTTAGCATTCCTAAGCTGGTGCTGGGTTCCCAGAGGATTCCTCAACAACTATTGGTCTTGGGTTCAAGTTGGAATCCAGAAGAATTTGTTTCTAACATCAGCAAAGAAATGCCTTAGCAATAGTATGTGTGAACTTTACTAGTGAGAGTGAGGTGAGGGCAAGCAGGAGAAAACCTAGGGCTTTGTTCCCTAGTTCTTCCAAGTTCTTTTATTTTGCTTCCAGCCTAGTAGGTGGACCAGATTTAGGATATGTCTTCTCAATTCAAAAACTCCAAGAAAATCCAGCTGCTTGGATTTTAGTTGATTTGTGATATATTCAAGTCAGCAGCCAAGATTTACCATCACATACTATATTTCACAGTATATTAATACACAGTTTTCTAAACAATCAAAATAGCTGAATATTATTTCAACACATACTGTTTTTTATCTCTATTATATAAAAATCACTTTACTTACACCCTCTTTTCCTCAAAAAGTATTTTTAGACACCATGTCTGAGATGATTCAACAATATGACCAGACATAGATTCATCTGAGGTTCTAGCTTCTGCATGTATGTGGACTGAAGGGCAGTTGTTCTCCAGGAATCCTCGAGATCCATTGCATCCAGTTACAACATTTGAGACATCCAGCAACGCAAACTGAATGCTTCTCTATCCTGAGTCCTATCATCTATCTATTGTCTCTGAGTACAGTGAAGATCCTCAGTTTGACTACTTTATCTAGTCAATCTGAATAATATTCCTATCGTCTATCATCTCTCAACTGTCTGTCCATTCATCTATCTATCTATCTATCTATCTATCTATCTATCTATCTATCTATCATCCATTGAATTAATTAAAGGCATTAAAGATTGTATTATAGATAATAAAATGCACAAGGAAAGAAAATGTAGCATTTCTGTTTGTAATAACTTGACTAAGAGTGACTCCGAATTCAAACTCTCCCTTTCACCCCTTGAATCATCCAACTATAGCATGGTTTCTCTCTTGTCTATAGTTATAGTCTGGTTATAGGGTATCTATATCTCTCTTTTATCTCCCTCTTTATTTCCTATAAAAAGTTTTGATCCATACTCACTAAACAACACAAAAAGAATCACATGCAGAGGAAATGAGGAATATTTTACTGAAATCTTTAAGTTTTAAAAGGCATTATGAATTAGAAGAATCATAAAATAACATTGCTAAAAATATAGGTTTATCAGTTAGTTTCCACATTCTGTTTCTAGCATTTATGATGGCTAGTTATCAAATAAGGTCATATTTGGTCTATTTTCTGTTTTCAGAATAAAAATTGCCTAAACACACACACACACACACACACACACACACACACACATACATGTCTTTGGTTAGGGTCATAGAAGAGTGAATAATCCAAGATTAGAACTGTGTATTAGTGTAGGTTGTTAAAGCTTGTTACATGGAATATCCAAGGCAAGTAACGTGGGTTGTTGATTAGTTTCTTTATGTATTGTTAAACAGGCTCTGTCCCCAACACAGTATCAGTCATAAGTGTACATGACCGTAAGATGTTTGTAAATGTGTTTGTGAGGTCTGAAAAATGTTCCAGTGCTTTACAATATACAAAATATTTTGAAAAAAAAAGAAAAAAATGATATCACTAAAATTTATATATTTACTATTTTACACTATCGCTCTTGACATATTATGATCAAAGAAACTCATAAGATTAGCTTATTTTGACTTGAGGTTCTAAATGAAGAGTCTATAACAGTGGTGCAGACACTTCAGCAGAATGCAACAGTAGGAAGCTATCTGATCACATGTCCAAACAGCAGAAAAGATAATTACTTGAAATGGACCTAAGTTACAAACAGGGAAGACCTGGCTTAGTAATCCACTTCCAATAGCAATGTTCCACCTACTAGGATTCCATAATTTCCCCAACCAAGCCTACTAATAAGAGACAAAGTGTTCAAATACTTAGGACTATCTGGAACAGTTTTTGGAGAAAGAACACCCTAACAACTCTGGTGAAAGCAACACCTGGTACAATTTATACTTTGTCAACAAATGATTTCTTAACATGTAATATTTTATTTTTTTTACTTGGGGAAGTTTTTGTTATAAACACATATATATGAAAAATAATAAACAATAATAATTCTTCTGCATATCTATATATTAAGACATCCCTTGAGATATTGTTGATTTATAGTTTTATGATTAGCCAAACAGTAAAAAATTATCATCTTGAACATGAATTTTTATCTTTGGAAGCCTTGACTTGTGTGGTATCATATTCCTGTCTAATAGCAGCTGCTGTAACTTTGGTGTTGTCACATGACTGAAAAGGACAACAGTCTACATCATAGTGCATTAGTTTTTCAAGCACTTGTATTTAATTAGTCAGATGCATTAAATACATTTTCAAATGATATTCAGTATTCTTGTGTTAAGAATATATATACATATATATGTGTGTGTCATGTGTATATATATATACACATCATATATATATGTCATATATATATGTATATATATGATGTGCTGAGCACACACTGTCACCACAAACAACTACACAGTTACACAATATAATTTTAGTACAAAAGCATAATGATTTGATGTATTTGACAAGTTTTGTGAATGTATCTCATTCACATAGATAGAAGCTGATTTCAATAGCTTGGGATTGTTTGTATTATATTCACTATTAGGTATATAATAAAGATTACTTAATAATTTAATGTATCAGAACGATCCCATAGTTAGGATAAATAAAAGAGACTTTTATAACTGTATGAGAAAAGCTTTTATGACATTCATTTTGTGAACATCATACCACATTGTGAAAATGAATATCAGTATTTCTGGACCATGACTAATCAAATGTACTCTCCCTCAATGATACCATATTAAGATTATTTCAGGATGAGAATTACAATGTTGTGATTTGACTGAAGAAAAATGGTTTAAAATCTTGCTTTCTTTATTCTTCTTTTGAGAAAGGCACAAAGAAAGAGCATGTGAAAGCTTAATATTCAATAACAGTTAAAGTTTAAAAAATGATCTGAGTGGCACCGCTGTTTGTCTTCTAGGCTTATCTGCAATTTTTCTAAATTGTTGATAATAGAATCAGAAGGCACTTACCAATAATCCACATAAATAATATGAATAATAAATTCCAGCTGAGTGAATCATGTGTTGCCGACAAGCACTTGCGATTATGTATGTATTATCTCCTCCAGGCCTCTCTATTACCCTGTCAGCTCAGAGGAACAAGATGGTTTAGGTCTTCAAAGCTTCACAGTGAGACTCTTTGCTTCTGCCGCTGCAGACACCCAGCTGTTGAAAACTCTTCAATTATTTATTTACCCTTTATTTATCTCTGTCTCAGAAGAACAGTGGCTTGCTATCACACATCTTTTCCAAGTCTGAATCACACAGACCATAATATATCTTTTGCAGGATCTGGCTAGTGGAGTTGAAAAAGCGAGACTTTTAAAATGCAATCAGAACATGTCCCTGCTATTTTTCAGATGCTTTTTGAATGACATATTAAATTGAGATCAGACATAATTCAGATGATTTGCTCTTATGGGAAGAAAGTGAGTTGCCATTTAGACCCAATGTGTACCCATCATGTTTTACATTTGTTCAAAGATTCTTTCTCTTTATATATATCCTAGTCCAATGATAACAGTCATTGAAAATGTACTAATATTTTGTAAACTGATACATAATATCCTCAGTTCTTTAAAATGCAGAGTACTATATTAATACTTATAGCATAGAATTGACAACAAATAAAACATTCTTTGAGATTTTCAGGTTATATTCCATTTTATGTACTTAATTGTTGGGGTCCACACTAGCCCCACATTGGGCACCAAAATAATGTTGGGGTCCACACTAGCCCCACGTTGGGACAGCAAAAATAATGTTGGGGTCCACACTAGCCCCACGTTGGGGCGGCAAAAATAATGTTGGGGTCCACACTAGCCCCACATTGGGGCGGCCAAAAAACGTCGCAGCCCAAGCAAAATGTTGAGGCCCGGGCCAACCCACGTTTGGGTGGCCACTGTATCCTGGCCCAAGCTGCTGCTCCAGTCTGCCGGTCGGGGTTCAGCAAGAGCGAGGGTGAGGGCAGACTCGAAGAATGGAGACCAGACAAGGTGTGATTCAATCCCGTTTATTCTTCAGTCTCTCTTCCTCTAAGTGTCTCCTGCTGTGTCTCCTCTGTCTGCTGTGTCTGATGATCCCTTTATAGTCTGTCTTCTGATCTGTTCTGTCTCTGCCTTTTATGTCTTACTTCTAAGCCATGCCTCTAAGTTACACCTTTAATCATGCCCTTAGGTCTTGTCTCTTAACTCTGATCTCTATACTTCTAAGTCATACTAAGTCACACACCTTTAATCTCACACACCTTTAATCTCAAGGTATCTAAACCAAGATTATCAGAGTGTTCTCAGCTGTTGTAGGCTATTGTAATCCAAGTCTCATGTCAGGGTATATGGCTCAAGATGGCTGCAAAGCTGATAGCTGCTTTCTGCTAAAAGTTGGCCCCCAACACTTAATATTTATTGTAGGTAAGAAGAGAAACACAATTTTATAGTCATTATTCATATGAGATGAAAACCTATGAGTTTGTATAGATATTTATAGATACTGTCTAACATATTGTAGTTCTTTTTTAATGTAAAACCACCAATATCTACAAACATGCAATAGTAGCATTTTTAGTGATAGTCTAAATGTAACAGCATCAAATATTCTTTAGGCAGACTGAATAAGTCATCATTTCACTTTCACTTGGGGATATGATTATATATAAGTAATCAAATATGAAGAGATTATTGCTATAGAAGATTTTTCAATAGTGATTGATAGTCACAAAAGCATATTAATGTTAAGCCCATTTTAACCAGTTCCTAATTTTATTGTAATGTGAATATACTGAAGGCTAGGATTCTGTTTTAAAAACTGAAATCTACTATTTTATTAACCTGGGGTCAAGTTCATAAAGGGATTGATAGAAGTCTTTCAATAATATAATCAGCTCTTCTGTTTTCTGATATTATTTGTATCGTTTATTATATTTGTATTTTTTAAGGTTGAGGAGATACAAATTATGAAAGATTGAGCTGAAATCTTAGAGTGACATTGACTCACACACTCTGTCATTTTATAATACACATAATCATGCAGCACTCAGTGAGATACCTTTTATTCCCTAAATTCATCTAAATATGAAACAAAAAAATTTATTTCATTAAATTTGTTTTTATTAAGGTTTTGCTATACAATGTTAACAGAAATTGATTAAACATTTTTATTGAAATGCATTCTTTAAAAATTTAGTTTTTAAATTTGAAATTGCATTCCTTGAATGAATTTGTTTTAGAATTAGTTTTCCAAATATTTAACCCAAATCTGCTTTTCAAGGAAATGACTTTTCTTTCACAGAATAGTATCTTTAGAAAATTTCTTACAATTAAACATAGAGATAATTTCAGCTTGAGGGAAAATGAACTACTTTTAGATAAGAAATTTCATAGTAACACAATAATTATGAAACATGTTCTTTTTTGGATTATGTAAACTTTGTCACATCAAAAATAATTTTTTATTGTTTGTACAATTACAGTGTTATCTACTATTTATTCTACTTCAAATGTTTTGACATAACACAATGTATACTGTTTAGTCATTTGTTTTCTGTATGGTTATTCTTATAAAGTTTAATCATTCTGTTCTCCAAGATCTTCAGAGTCCTGATCATATGAGCCATGCTTTATGTATCATTTTTTAAAATGTTTCTTTCTATAAGTAGTCCATCTATAATTCTTTTTTTTTAAAGTAAAATTTAATTTCTGTACAGAAAATAACATTAACTTAGTAATTAGCCTGTGCTTTAACAAGTGGAATTAATTCTCCGTGATGTAAAATGGAATGGGACAAGCAGCATTCGGTTCATAGGCACACAGCGCTAGTGCTCAAACTGCTAGCACAAATTCCAACAGAGAACATATGGCTAAGACACTGCTAACCTTTCTATCTCCATCAAACTGGATACTCTCTCTATGCACCTAAGGCAAGGAATCAACACTTTGAACATAAGTGTCTCCTTGGGAAAAGGAGAGAATTCAATTAGGGTTAAATTAGACAAAAGATAAATGAAAATACCTCAAAACCAGCTACTAGACATAACCACAAAGTCTGTGACACTAACAGTGCATGGGGTGATTTACTTCAGCTGCTAGCTGTTAAACACCAGTGTTTCAAGATACAACATTTAGGAACATGTTTTATTTGTTTTGCTTATACCATCAGAACTGAAACTACTGTCTGTCATTTCCCTAAAAGAGGGAAATGAATAAAAAACACATACTGGTGCTTTTCTAAAGATAGCAATATAAAAGGGTGGTGGCAGCAGGCATTTGGTATCTTTTTCTTTAAGAACTTTCAGGCTGCAGGAGAAAAACATGTGACCAAAAGTGTTATGATTATCCATCCATCAGAGATTTTCATCAGTACCTATTACCAAATTGAGTAACAATACAGCAAGATCCAAGAATTAGTGATGACAATGCACATTATCGTGAGGAATGACAAACAGGACCAATCCTCAGGTAAGTCATTGTTCAGAGAAACTGTTAAGTGTTCAAAAGGTATCTAAGTAGTTCACACTGAGCACAGAAGCAGCCCGTCCAGATTATACCTCATATTTGATACATACTTTCCAGAAGAGCCAATCAAAGCCTGATTTGCACTTTGGCTTTGTCTTACACAGTATTCACTACTAAAGAGCAATTTACATGTGTTTTTTAATCACAGTTGTTTGGCCAGAAGACTAGTGAGTGCTATGTCAAGGCTGGTAGCCAGCTTCACTTGTATGGTTAGGGACCCATGCATAATTTGGTATGTTTTTAATCTGTGGGTGCTCCAATTTAATGGGAAAAGCTGTGAAATGCAGTTTTTTGCTGAACCACACTCCACTCCTTTCATCTTCCTTTCAAGAAAAATGCTTTGACTTTGTCAATTACCACCACCACCAAGAAACTTATTGTAAAAGAACTGTTTTCATCCCATCTGTAATTCTATTTTACTTCCCTACACATTTATGGCACAACCAAAGACTCCTTGTTGGTCATTCTTAATTTTTAAACCTTTACCAAAACTTCAGATAACTTCTTTTCCTTAAGTCTCTACCAGGACCACTGTTCATTTCTATGGTATATTTTATTCTTGTTCCTAGCTTAGCGTCTGAAATGACAGACACATCTTCACATTTCTTTCTTCCTAGAAGCCTCTTTCTTAAAGTTCAGTCAGCTGATCTGCATTAAATACATTCCGAGGATAGGAAATAATGTCCTAACTCAGCCCATTCAACTAGGTTGCTGGAGATTTACTTTCCTAAGGATAGACAGATGCAGAACACTGGCTGCTCCTCCAGAGAAGCCAGATTAGCACAAGGTCCAGGTTTGATTCCTAGTATCCATGTGCTATCTCTCTGTAACCCCTGTCTCCAGTGATCTCATGCCTACATGAAGTCACAGCATGTCCCAGGTTTGCAAGTGATATATATACATACACAAATTCAGGCAACATTGATACACATAAAATATGTAACAGAATTTAAAAACAGAAGATAACCTGTCTTTCTTTAATTACAATTCTAAAAAGACAAAATATCTCTTCAGTACAATTTTTAAAAATGCGTATTGAGAAGAAACTTTATCTTTGCTTATTAATTTTCAAATATTATAATTGTCATGTATAGAAAGCACATAGCACTATATTTAGAAAAAATTATGTGTATATTGTAAGACCTGGATTTAAAGCAATAGATAGGAATCAAGGCTCATATCATCTCAGTGGTAATTAACTATTATATAAGAAAATTACACAAACTATAAACTACACATCAACATACAATTATGATTATGAAAGGTTTGCAATAAAATGATTTAAACTAAGTTATAACTGTATTAGAAGGTATTTGCTATAACTTAGGCACCAAATAAATAACATACAATGTGTGAAATACTACATATAAGGTATAGGTGAAATCACAGTATACATCATACTTTAGTGAAGATTGAAACTATTAATTACTCATATATCCAACACAAATAAGAAAGTGCTAAAATAAGATGGTTGTTTATCTTGCATTTATCATTATCTTTTCAATTAACTATTAAATTTCTACTTGTAACATTTTCTTGAAAAAGCTACTTAACCTTTCAGAAAGTCAGTTGGAGGAACTCTCAGTGACATAAAGTTGCTACAAAGACACTTAAAGAAGTAGCAAGCATTTGAAGTTTAGGTCAGGAAAACTATTACAATTTCAGCTGTCCATTGCTGGGATGCAGTTCTAAAATGTATCAGGTTCCTGTGGACTCAGTGGAAGCAAAGGATTCCCCTACGTTTGGACTCAGTAACTGACTAAACACTACACTTATATTTAAATTTGTAATTTCAAGAGGATCATTTTAAAATATTAAAATATTTCCAGAGTTATTACCTATTTCAAGTTTAAAATGGTCTCTTTGATTTAAATCATCTTGGGAAATAACAATGTAATTAGATTTACACAACAGTAATTCATGAATCTTGAGGGAAGCTCAGGAGCAGCCACCCAAGCTCATCACAAAGTTTCACATCACCTCTAAGTTTGTTGCAAGAAGAAACATCAACTTCTTAGTCAAATCACTTTTGTTACTTTCCTTTGAAAGCCCAGGCTTCCCGAGTCTCCCAACACCCAGAGCAGTTTTCTATAGCTTCCCAGAAGCATTCTGAAATGTCCTTCCTTTCTGACCTCTACCCACCCCCACCTCTAACTCAGAGCCTGCATCAACTTTTCTTTTAAAACAAACAAATATAGTGTTCATTTATCATATATAGACCAAGTTACCTTTGTTAAAGTTTGTATGGTATTTTTCTTTTCTTCAAGATCTTTGATCTGATCTTCCTTAACTGGTGTTGCTTTCTTTCAAATATACTTTTGTCTGAAAGAAGGCACATTTATTTAGAAAACAGTTTAGAATATGGTGCCAATTTATGGTACTATATGTATTTGTTTTGACAACATATTCCATGTTTTACAGTTGTGATTTCTTATGATTTCTTATTTTGTTTTTAAATCCTTTATAAAATACATAGCTATATAACACATAATTCTAAGGCTAGATATGAGTATTTGATTTCTGTGCATTTACAATACCTTGATCTCCTTATTTTGTTTCCATCTACTAAATAGACTTTGTCTAATATTTTTAATCTTCCAATATTTTTTGCTATTTCTGAAATAGAAGTGTAATATTTTGATAACTATTTAAGTGTATATACAAAGACACATTTTAATAATTTTTAAATTGTTTTGTCAAAAGAGAATAACCTGACAGGTGTTATATTATATCAGATTGCTAGCATACTTCTTAATTACAACTGAATATTCACACTGATTTAGAAGAAATAATTTAAGAGGGGAAATGTGTGTACTACTCAGCAGTAAAGAACACTCGCTGTTCTAGCAAAGAACTTGTGCTCATTTTCACCCTCTACATGGTGGCTCACAAGGATCTAAAGCATTGGTTTTAGGGCATCAGTTACTTTCTGTAAACTCTGTGGGACCCAGGCAAGTATGTAGTGCACATATATACATACACATATACAGGCAAAACCCTCATGCAAATAAAACACATTTTATGCCTTTCTTTCTGCACATGTATATGCAGGTGTGTTCATGTGTGTTATGTGTGTTTTTATTTGTAAGTATTGTATATGAGTATATGTAAGTATTTGTATAGCTTGTTAGTTACATAATTGCTGTATATTTCATTCAAGCTGGTATAAATTTCAATATTTTATTCCATTTTATTGAAAAATATTGCTTTGTTCTCTGTATTATAGATGCAGATGAGCTGAAACAATCTACAGTGTTAAATGGAAGTTTTAAATACAAACAATTGATTTGATATTAAACCCATGCTTCTAGAACCCATCTTACCTTGCATTCAACCATGCATGGGTTACGCTGTTTACTGTCTCCTCTTTAGCATTCACTGTTGTCATATTTTAAGCAATTTTGACAGATGGATAGCAATGTCCCATTTTGTTTTGAATTTGCATGTCTTTGATAATGAAGATATTTAACATAGTCTAATGATATATTTATCTAAATGTCCATTACATACAAACATAAATGCACATACATACACACAAACACAATCATACGCACACACAAACACATACGCAGAGTATGGAGAAAGACATACACATAAACAAATATTAAAATAATTAAAACATACAAATAAAATAGAATGAACATAAAATAGAATGACTAAAAGTGTCCTCAAAATTTGTATTATATGTCTTTTTGACTCGTGTTGATTTATACAGAAATTGATTGATTTTTTTGGTCATTTTATTTATTTACAATACAGATGTCATCCCCTTTCCCCATTTCTCCTCTCTAGAACCCCCTATCCCATCCCCTTTTCTTCTTTATACTTTTATACCATTTTAATTACATACATGTAATTAAGGTCAGTTTTAGGTTGAGGGTCTATCAATACAATAGATGCAAATATTCAAGGAACAAGCAAAACAATAAACACAAATAATCAAAGAAAAAGCAAGGCATTAAAGCGAATTACTTTAACACTCCAGTGATCACTGTTTCTAAGGGCTCATCAGGATGACCAAAGTATCTGACCCTACTTCTCTGTCCTAGCCCAAGGTCATTTTTATGTCTGAAGCCTACCTCCTTGTTCTAGCCTAAAATTTATATTCCTACCTGAAATTACTTCTTTGTTCTTGTCTAATGTCAGATTCCTGCCTGAGGCCCACTTCCTTGTCCTTGGCCAATGTCCTATTCCTGCCAAGCAGCCCATTTCCTTGTCCTTGGCTCATGTCAGATTCTTGCCAAGCAACTCAAAGGCTCTCTGCCTTTCCTTCTTTTTTATTTCATTAACTAAGAGCCTGCCTTAGGTTTTTCTGACAAGAATGCCTTCATGGAATATGCATTATCAAAAGCAATTCACTTCTGTCTTAGGTTGGGAAGGCTCTGTGCAGAAAACTTATCTGATTGAACTGGAGGTCAGCATGTAGGAAAATGCAAATAGATCCATTCTTATCTCCTTGTACAAAACTCCAGTCCAAGTTGATCAAGAATCTCCACAGAAGACAGACACACTGAAACTAACAGAAGAGAAACTAGGGAAGAGCTTCAAACACTTCAAAAACTGTGCACAGGGGGAAAGTTCCTGAACAGGACTCCAATGGCCTATACTCTAAGATCAAAAATTGATAAATGGGACCTCATAAAATTGCAAAGCTTCTGTAAGGCAAGGGACACTGTCAATAGGACAAAATGGCTATCCACAGATTGGGAAAAGATCTTTACCAATCCTACATCTGATATTTTTTTAGTAAGCATATTCACTTCCCTTTTTAATATATTAAAATTCATTACCTACTGCCAGTATAGAAATTGTCTTCATTCTTTCACTTGTTTGGTTTATTTTGGTCCTCATTTGTTTTATATTCTTGATTGATTAGCCAACATAGCTGAGATTTTACTAACTGGTAACACAATAGTTTAGCACTGTAGATTTTCTACTGAGGATGCTATTGATCCAGTCACATAGTTTGGTTTGTTGTACATGTCATAAGGAAAAAAAATCTTTACAACATGAGCCATGTGATTTGCTTAAAACAACAACAACAACAAACTTTGTTCAAATTCTTTTTTCTTTGGATCAGCATTGTTTAACTTTCTTGAGTGTAGAATTGTTCCTTTGCCAAACTAATTTCTAGTTTAATAAATTATGAAATTGTGAAATAATATTTCACAGTATAAATTATTTTATTTCCCCTTTTCCACACAATATACCTTGATTCTAGCTTGCCTTCCCTCTCCTCCTCCCAGTTCCTTCTCACTTAACCTCTCAGCCTGATCCACCTTTTTCTATTCTTTATCGAAGAATACATTGTTCTAAGAAATAGCAACAAAATGGAGCAAAGTAAAATATACAATAAAATAAATCTATCACACAAATTTTGGAAAAGGCAAACCAACTGAAAAAAATTAAAGAAAATCCTAAGTGAATTTAAACAAAGCAGAGATCCACAACATAAAGTAGTAACATGTACTCAGAGGACCTTGTGCAAACACTTGTAAGCCTTGTGCTTGGGGCTTTAATCTCTGAAAATTCATATGATATTTCTCAATTGATTTAGAGGGCATATCCCTGCTGATGTCTTCCATCCCTTTTTACCCTGACTCTTTTTCTTCTTCTTTTTTTCTATTGGATATTTTATTTACTTACATTTCTGATGTCATCTGCTTTCCCCATTTCCCCTCCCTAGAAACCCCCTATCCCATACCCCCTTCTCAGTTTTGCTTTTATACCATTTTAATTACATGCAACTCTTATACTCTTTCTGTCTCTTTTTCCAGGGGCTTCCCAGAGCTCTGAAGGGAGGCTGGTTAGAGACAATCTCAGTTAGAGCTATGCATTCCAAGATATCTCTATGTAATGTCTGGCTCAGAATATATCTCTATATTTCTTCTCATTTGCTAAACGAAGATGCTTCCTCTGATGATGACTGAAAAGACACCAATCTCTGTGTATAACAAAATATCATGACTTATTTTATTGTTAATTTTTAGAGCAGAAGTATTTGGCAATACCCCATGTCCCTGGGCCACATAGTCTCTGATCCTTGGCTGCCCAAGTACTGTCTAATAGATGAGGCCTTAAGTCAAGTCAGACATTGTTTGGTTATTCCCACAAGAGTTTGTCATCAGTACCCCTGCATATTTTGAAGGCTGGAAAAATCATAGAGCAAAGGTTTTATGTCTGGGTTGGTACTTACACTTCTCTTTTGTTGCGTTGCAGTGGAACTTCCCATACCAAAGACACTAGATCATAGAAATAAAGGTTCTACTGAGACACTGGCTTTATTTCTCCATGTTCAATGTGTCATCTTCAACAAAGGTGTATTGCTGTCAGTTTGTGGAGAGTAGCCTATCACCTTGCAAACAGTCAGGGTTGTTTGGAGATTTCTGCCAGATCCTTTTGACCAATAGCTCAATTGAATATAACTTAGACTTGGTACTAGAATCATTTTTGGTACAAGAGAAAGCCTATTTTAACTCCATCTCCCTCAGTTAGAAACTTTATTAGGATCACCTTCATGTATTTTAGGAAGTATCCACTACACTAGGCTTTCATATCACCCGCAATTGTCCCTCAATACTAGGAACAAATGTCTCTCCCCACATTTCCTTCATCTTCCTTCCATTCTCCTATTGATCCCAGTTCCTATCCTTTCTGTCCACAGTACACCCATAAAATATAATTTATTTCCCTTTCTAAGGGATACCTGTGTATCGCTTCACTCCTTCTTCAATACTTAACCTCTCTGGTTCTTCAGATGTATATACATAGAATACTCTATGTTTTATCTCACACAGAATGTTTTGATTCTGGTTAAATTTATTTGCCTACACATTTCATGATGTCATCTTTGTAAAAGCTGTGTAATACTCCTTTGTGTAAATGTAAAATTTTCATTAAGCATTCATGATTTTTTGACATGTATGTAGTTTCTAGTTTCTGACTAGTATGAATAGAACAACCATGAATTTTCTTGAACAAATGTATTAATGGTAGGGTGAGGTTCTTCTGGTAGATGTCCAAGAATGGTATAGCTGTACCTTGAGGTAGATTGATGCCCATCTTTCTCAAATGATACCACACTGGTTACCATACTGGATATACAAGTTTGTACTCCTACCATCAATGGATGAGTGCTTCCTTCATTATAAATCTTCAATAGCATGAACTATTACTTCTGTTATTTATCTTAGCTCTTACCCTTTCTGACAATTGTAAGACAAAATTTCTCAGCCATTTTAGTTCTCTCTTTTGAGAGTGCTCTGATTAGATTTGCACCCCAAAGTTAATTGGATTATTTAATATTTTATATCAAATTTCTTCTCTTGTTTTTATATTTTGGAATATTATCACTCTGTCAAATGTGTAGCTGGAAAAATATTTCCCAATTCTTTAGGTTACTGATTTGTCTGAATGATGGAGTTCTTTGCAATTCAAAACCTTTCCAGTTTTATGACATCCCATTTATAACTTGATAATCTTATACTAACAGATTTCTATTCAGAAAAACTTTGGTGATAATGATTTTGAGGATATTTCCCACTTTTTTTCTTCTATTTGTAAAGTATGTTCAAATAGTTCTTGTTTGTGGTCTCTATTTTGGCTTCCTTGGGGGATGGATATAGAGTGTCTTTTCAGAGAATGTATCTTGGTGTCTTTTGTGATTGAATGTCCTTATAGTCTATTTTTGTTTTTATTTTTTTATCTGTGTTAGGTTCATTAAGTTCCTTTTATCAGCCACTGGGCATGACAACTACTGTTTGTTTGCCTGTTATCTTCCTTGACTGGTGGTTTCTGATTTGTCTCACAAGGTGGCATTTTCTCCAAAAACTGACTTCTGTGGCTAGGTTGAGAAACAAGAACCTATAGTTTGGGCTGGAGAGATGGGTCAGTGGTTATGAGCACTGACTACGCTTCTAGAGGCCCCGAGTTCAATTCCCAGCAACCTCACAATGACTTACAACCATCTCTAATGGGATCCAATGCCCTTTTCTAGTGCATCTAAAGACAGCTACAATGTAGTCATAAACATTAAAAAAATGCTTAAAAAATAGATCTGCTCTTCCCCAGGAAAGACTATTTCTCTACTTCAGAATGTTACTTGTTGTTCAACAATCATTTCATGTTTAGACACTGTTTAGTTGGTAATACACTGTGTATAGCTTCTTTCATTCCTGGGACACTTAATTGTATAGAAGACTACCTGATTCTATGGTGCTTAGAATTGTTGGGTCACTTGTGTTACACAGACCAAATGTATAGTATTTTTTATTCAGAAACATGTATGTGTATAGATGTATGTCTCTAACAATTAATGAGAAAGAAGCCATGAATTGAAAAGAGGGTAGAAAGGTATTTATTGGAAGCTCTGTGGTAGCAGTTTCAACCTGTAGGTTGTAACCCCTTTTTGATCACATATCAGATATCCTGCATATAATATATTTATAATACAATTCAAAAAAGTAGCAAAATTACAGATATGAAGTAGCAAAAAAATAATTATATGAATGGAGGTAGCACAACATGAGGAAATGTATATAAAGATCACCACTAAGAAGGATGAGAACCACTGTTTTGTCATGAGGAAAATGATGAAATTATATCACAGTACAGAGAGAGGGGGAGCATGAGAGAGAGAGAGAGAGAGAGAGAGAGAGAGAGAGAGAGAGAGAGAGATTTAAAAAGAAAAAAGAAAAAAATATAGTTGTGCTCAGGGTGGAGTACTTTTATACCAGTGTTTATGTCCTGAACCTAAGCACTGGAAATTGAAAAGCCAGTATTGTCTAAAAGGGAAGTACGGAAGAAAGAACAAAGACAAGCCCCAAGTAGAACCATCTTCTTATCCATCCCTGATATCACCAACTACAGTGTTTGCCTTTGCCTAAGACTGTCTTTCAGGGAGTCCTTGCCTCATTATTCTTTCACAATAAACACTCCTGAATCCCAAAGGCAGAGCATAGGAGAATGTGTCTCTGGTGTAATACATGAGCCTGAAGCCTTTTGCATATGTAATTTCTTAACGAGGTTTCTTCAGACTGGTGATCAACAATTTTTCAATTGTATATAATGATTCAGGTGTCATAAACCTATGTGGAGTTGATTTTTATCATAACTTGAAAATATTGCAGACAAGCAATATTCTGAAAATAAAGCTCTTGATATTTAAATTGAAAATTGCTTTTCATAATGATTCAAGAAAATTAAAACTCAATGATTTAATGGGGTACACAATTGCAGCACATTAGCTTTTTATTCAAAGCATCTTGAGGCAAATGACAAATTGAATTAAGATTAGCAGGATTTCATTTATTCTAATCAGATATTAAAATTTGTGATAATATATCTACTGAAATGTTACAATCAGTATATTGTTTTTAATTAAAGCCACAAAATTTGTACTGATAATACAATACTGTAGACATCTATTAATCAATGTGGGTATACATACATTCATTATATGCTAATAAGACTTATTGGCATACATTTAAATATATATTTATCACTATTACTGGCTTTCAAAGTATGTATATTTATTTTATATATAAATATATACATGTATAAACATATATGTATGTATATATATATATATATATATATATATATGTATAAAGAACTTGGCAATTGTATAATTTTGGTTTACTACAGTCAATGTATAACATTTTTATTAACTCATATATTCATATGTGTCTAACTTACTGCAATTATAAAGAAATCACAATTTATCTCCTCAAATAAATTATAAAAATTCAGTTGAAATGAAATTAACATTTTCTTTCTTTCTTTCTTTCTTTCTTTCTTTCTTTCTTTCTTCCTTTCATTCTTTCTTCCTTTCACTGTAGTTGGGAGCTATGAACTCTGACATATTAGGAAGTGATCATAGCAGTGAGACATGCTATTAAGTATAATTATTTATCACCTCAAAATTAATTATTTAATACATTTTCTTTCAATAATTGTGTATATGCATTTTTAAATTTATTTGCTTTATAGCTTAATATCACCCTTTTTTCCCTTTCAAGTACTGCCTCACACATGTCCTCCCCCATTCCACCTACCCTTTCTCCTTTGAGAAGAGGTAGCCCCCACAACTAGGTGTCATCTGCCCACTAACAGACCCCTGCAAAACAATAGTAGTAATAAATTCATTGTAGTGGTATAGAAACAGACAGGTGGATCAGTGGAATTGAAATGAAGACCCAGAAATAAACCCACACACCTATGGACACTTGATTTGACAAAGAAGCCAAACCATGCAATACAAAATGGAGAGCATCCTCAGCAAATGGTTCTCATCTAACTGGCTGTCTGCACTTAGAAGAAACCAAATAGATCCATATTTATCACCCTGCAAAAAACTCAAGCCCAAGTGGATCAAAGACCTCAAAATTAAATTAGATATACTAAATCCAATAGAAGAGAAACTGGGGAATAGTCTTGAAATCATTTGTGTAGGAGATAAGTTCCTGAATAGAACACCAATGGCTCATCATCTAAGGTTAAGAATTAATAAATGGAACCTCACGAACCTGAAAGTTTCTGTAAATCAAAGGATATCATTATTAGGAAAAAAGAACAGCCTACAGGTTGGGGGAAGATCTTCACTCAGTCTAGCTCTAACAGAGGGCTAATATCCAAATATATAAAGAACTCAAGATGTTAATCACTACCAATCAAATAACTCAATTAAATATGGGGTACAGAGCTAAACAGATTACTCTTTACACAGAAATCTCAAATGGCCTAGAGGCACCTAAAGAAATGTTACATATCCTTAGTCATCAGGGAAATGCAAATCAATACAATTTTGAGATTCCACTTTACAACCATCAGAATGGCTTAGATCAAAAATTCAAGGGACCACATATAAAGGCAAGGTTGTGGAGCAAAGGAACACTCCTCCATAGCTGATGGGAGTGAAAATTTATATAACCACTTTAAATAAATTTGATGGTTTCTCAGAAAATTGGGAATAGTGCTACCTCAAGACCCAGCTATACCACTCTTGAGCATATACCCAAATTTTATTTGATCATCCCACAAGGAAACTTTGTCAACTATGTTGGTAGCAGCTTTATTTAAAACAGCCAGAAATTAGCAAAAACCTAGATGTCCCTCAGCAGAAGAATGGGTAATAAAACGTGGTTAATTTACACAATGGAATCCTATTCAGCCATAAAAATAAGGGTGTCATGAATTTCACAGGCAAATGGATGGAACTATAAAGTATCATCCTGAATGAGGTAACCCATACACAAAAGGACATGCATTGTATATACTCAATTATGAGTGGATATTAGTCATAAAGTACAGGATAACCATGCTAAAATTAAGAGACTCGAAGAAGCCAAATAAAAGAAAGGCCTAAGGGACAATGGTTGAATCTTTCTCAGAAAGAGAAAGAAAATAGATATCAGAGGTGAATGGAAGGAGGGAATTGAGTGAAAATTGAGAAGGGGAGAAGAGCAGTGTCCTGGGGGAGATCCTATTTAGGGAGAACAGGGGAGAGAGAAGGGAGATTGATGGTAGTGGAGATCTCTAAAATGTTCCAGAGAGCTAGAATGGTGGACGCCCGGCAGGATTTATGAGGGTGATGCTAGCTGAGTCTCCTAGTAGTAGGGAATATGGATCTTGAATTGGCGACTTCCTGTAGCCTGACAAGTTTCCCAGTGGAGAGATAAGGACAGCAACCCACTGATAAAACCCTCAACCCTAAATATGTCCAGCTTACAAGATGTGCAGAGACAAAAATAAAGCATAGATAAAGAAAATGCCCAACCATTGACTGCTCCAAGTTGAGACCCATACCATGGACAAGAACAAATTCCTGACATTATTAATGATAATTTTTGAGAGGATCCACGTGGCAGCCAATGGAAAGAGATGCAGACTCTCCCAAACATTAGACAGAGCTCTGTAAGAGTTGGGAGAAGGAATGAGGACAAGAAGATGACAGGGACTCCACAGAAAACCAAGAGAGTCAACTAACCTCGACCCAAGGGGGCTCCAAGAGACTGAATCACCAAACAAAGAGCAAACAGGACTTAGGCCTCCTGTACATTGTAGATAAGCAGTTTGGTCTTCATGTAAGTCTCCCCAGAAATTGGAACAAGGACTGTCCCTGAGCCAGTTGCCTGCCTGTCTATAGATCCTGTACCCCTAAATGGACTTCTCTCTCTCTCTCTCTCTCTCTCTCTCTCTCTCTCTCTCTCTCTCTCTCTCTCTCTGTATGTATGCATGTATGTATGTATGTATGTATGTATGTATGTATTGAAGCCCATAGCCCATATAGTTGCTTGAAATCAATTGCTCTTCTGCCCTCTTTGTAGGTGGCAAATCCTTGCTGCTTTTTTAGCTAGGCAGTCTCTTAACTAGATCCCCGCATCACTGTTGATGCTCTCAAATCAGCTTGCATCTTTTTGTGGAGGCTCACAAATATCACACTTGTCTCTGTTGTGAACACAGAGTTTATAGACTCAGGTTTTGAATCACAATCCACCAGTAGCCATCATTTGAATATTTTAAGATAATTTTTTGTGATATAAAATGTATAGAAAATAAAACTGTATTTTGTTCATGAATATTCTTTTGTTGAGAGATACAACCAAGAAAATACACCTCTGTTTCATCTACAGGTCTTGCATGCAGTGATGGCAAAATTCAGGGACTACAACAGAAATCATCTCTGTGCCAAAAAATGTATAATATATCTCTATCTATCTCTATCTCTATCTCTATCTCTATCTCTATCTCTATCTCTATCTCTATCTCTATCTCTATCTCTATATCTGTGTGTGTGTATAATTTGTGTGTGTGTACATATATGATTATGCACAAATATATATATGATTATGCAATATATATTGCAATATATATATATATATATATATATATATATATATATATATATATACTGAGTAAATATTCCTCTGGAGATAAATAACATATTTGTGTTTAGAATTTTTAAAAAATAACGTATAAAATTTATAAACTAAGACTACTCTGTAGGTAACCCCACACCACCAATTGATTCCTTGTTCTTAAGGATTTAGTATAGCCCTTTGCTGAAAGAGAAGGCTGGAAGGCTTTGGAGATATGGTAGGAAGAGATATCCCTAACACACACAATACATCACAATTCTACATTTGCTTTGCTGGAAGAAAGTTTAATTCAACATAGTACCAGAGCAAAAACTCTCTGAGACATCCCCCCCTCCAAATTGTAGCTCAAATCAAGGCTTGGCTAGCGCTTGACACGAAATTGGCCTTTTTAACATGATGATGTTCTTTTAATATTCAAGATAAGTACATTATTTAAAAAATTATCCTGCTTTATCTTTTCTTTTATCATTAAAAGAATTTTCCACTCTGATTTTACTTTACCATTTTTTTTTCAAAATTCTTATCTATAAGTATTTTAGGTAAGTATAAGGCCTACTATTTTAAGATAAATGTCCTTTTATCTAATCTCAGGGTAGGACTTTAAGTATCCATCCAATTATAGAAATTTTGAAAATTTTACATATTTTATAACTATCCATTCTGGGTAAGTTGTTATAGTTTTCTGGGAAATATGTTGAAAGAAGTTGTGCATAATATATTTCCCTGAGCCCAGAGATATTCTTTAGTGATGGCCAGCACAGAGGTCATTTACTCTTCTGAGTGCCTTGTGACTTTTAAGTTAATTTTCTAACTTATGGATTTTGATAAATTAGTTAGCAGCATAGGTTATGAGTATTGAAAGCAAACCCAATGTTCTCAATTTCTTCTCAAAATTTTTTATAAGTCATAGACCAATACCTATTTAAGTACTCTGAATATTTGCAATAAATATTCATGGAAAGTAACAGCATGAATAAACTATACTGTTAGAATATTGACTACAACACGATGGCCAACCTTAACCTATGGAAGAAATAAAGCACTTAAACTGTGATTGGAAGTTCACCAAGAGCACTGGGGTTACACACAAAATTTGAAGAACAAATGGAGGTGAAAGTCCTTTGGCATGCACACTGGGAATTTACTGTCATTTGTGAATTAGATGGCATTCAGAGCTAATAAGCACAAATGAAGGCACAGATTGCTTTGAAGCTATAATACTGTACATGACATAGTAACAATCACCATTCATTACTTGAGTGACTACTTTTGGACAGGTTACTGTGTCTGAACTGCTGTACCATTGTGAATGCATTTAAGATCACTTCTCTTAGCTACACACTATTACCAGAATTCACTTGTTTCTTAAAAACAAAAGATAAATTCTTGATTTCACATATGTACTTGACATATACCTTATATCACATCACATCAAAGCATATTACATGCTAATTACCCAAGTTCTTTTGTAAATATTAAAGTGTCACATTTATTTAGATAATAATCATACATTATAATTTTGCTTTCTTAATACATAATAAGTCACAATATTCACGAATCTCATGATATTAATTTTGCACTCTTCTGTGGGAAAAACTTGCAGGGAGTCCGGCCAGGACAAAGTCGTGAGGGCCGTTGGCAGGGACCCTGGCGAGCTTCCCACACTGCGGGTGGAGGGTCCCAGGTTCAGGCAGCCACCGCAGAAGGCCGGCGGCTGCATCGGGAAGGTTCAGGGTTCCAAAGGCTGGGAAACTGGTGGCAGGCCCAGGAGACACGTGGAGTCCTGGAGTTTTTCAAAGCTTTTATTGTTCATGGTGTGGTGAATGGGTATAGATGGTTCATGCTCCCCCCACCCCCAAAGCCAGGGGAGCTTGGCTTTTAAAGGGAGGGGGAAGAGGGGAGGAAATAACTTAATTAGCTATGCCTCCCCCCCCCCCCCCCCGCCTTTAGGTAACTCATTAATATTTTAATCTCTGGAGGTGGAGACCTGTTAATCAAGCCCTGCCCTCCACCTGTGCCCTACTTGACTGAAGGGTGAAGGTTGAATGGAGATTAGACCTGTGTCAGGGGCCTGGGTTCTGGGGGCATGGCGGAACACCCACAACCCAAGAACCAGGATACCCTTCCACTGCCCGACACTCTTCCATCCCCTAAATAAGTAAATATAAAGTCTGTACTAGCTTAACCTTTCTGAATATTTGATATTATGGCCTGTAAATGTTATAATGGTGTTAATTTACCAAACAAAATATGTTATCTCTAGGTATCCACTTCCTCAATAATTTTATGTATTCACATATTTTAACCATCAAAGGGATCTGCAATTCACAGGTACCCTGGCAGTCTGAATTGAGTCAGTAAGATGAGGAACTGAAGAGTGCTTGGAGGAAAAAAAAGATAAGAAGAGATAAGGATGCGAGAACTTCTCATTCCCCACCTCAGTTTTCTTTCTAGTGACATTTGAGAGACTTGTTATCACGGGATGGTCTCTCAGTACTACTTTGGAAATTCAGTCTTATGAGTGGGATATCATTTTCTGGGTGACAGGGGTGGAGTTATTTGTACTCAGCTCTAGGTTACATAACTACCCCTGAATTATTTCACTGTGACTGAAAAATATCCTTACTAACTAAATAACATATTTTAAAAATCTGTGCTAGTTTTTATTTTTCGTCTATGCTCTCAAAGATACAGTAAATATATACCCCATGGCGTGAGTGTTGACAGATTAAGGAGGCTGACACTTTATACAGAGTATCTTCAGTTATCAACAAATATCCTTTAAAAACATGATTAAATTTTGGCTTACAATGGTTTTACATTGTCATTGATTTCTGAGTACTAGGAAATGACAATTGTTTAACTAAGTTGTAACTTATGAAAATTATTTCTTACATATTCCTTCATGATTTATTCTATGCCTGAAATTTGTCTTTGGTATTGGTTGAGATAGTTAACAAAAAGATAGGTAAAAGGCTCCAACTACAATACTTAACTTTTTCTGCTTGGAGAGAAATTTGGGAAAAAAAACACGAAGGATGAACTGCACTTTTGGATCCCAGGACAGTCAGGTTGAAGGGAGTATCCAGCAGATCATCAGAAAGGAAGGCAGTTGATATGTCTGGATATATGGGATCCACCAAGACCAGTTGGTTCTATTCAGAATGGAAATATTAGAAAACAAACAACAGTGAATGATGTTATATAGGGGGGCTCACTTAAATCTTAGTATTAAATGCTGATTGCAGCAGACATTGCAGAAATATGTATGAAGGCTTCTTCAAAAACTAGAACTGTAATTGTCATACAATCAGCCCGTACATCTCATGGTAAATATCTGAAGCATCTGAATTCAGTACAGCACAGAGATTCTTGCACGTCGGATTTCATTGCTGTACTCGCCACACTAGCTAGAATACATTCTAGATGAACTGAAGGAATTGGTAAGTAAAATATGAAATCTGCATTTAGCCAAAAATGAAAGCATACCCTTATGTGAAAATGAATGGAATTATATCATCATTTAAATGAAAATAACAGAGTCATAAAATTAAGTATCTCATGTTGGTGATATGCAGAATATGTATGTGGAACCGAGATATGAAAAGCATAAGCAATTACTGAAATACATACATATATATTATGTGCATATGCATATATGAAAGATACATATTTATTAATTTCCAAAGGAGAGGAATACAAGTAAAGAACAAAAGAGGCTGGTTGGTGGCAGCCGTGAGCAATGTATAATGATATTTATGTATGACAATAGAAAAATGAAGCTATCTTATCTATGCTAAGTCAAAAACTATTTAAACATTCTAAATTTCTATATAAAATCAGTAAAACTGATGCCACCACTGCATGGTTATATCTACAGCTCGAAGAGAGCAGTGGCTGTGATTGGGTTCAAGGATCAATAATCTGAATGGCTGACTCTAAGATGAAGGCTGAGGGAAAAGAATAGCATCACTGGTACTCAATATGCCTTTGGGAATAAAGCCATAAGTGACATGAACAAGCTTGAAATATTAGGATTCCAGGATTCTGAGACATGACTTCATTACCCTTTGTTTCTAGATTTAAATTTAACCACTACAAGCCCACCACTTCCCAGATTTTTACACTTCATCATTATTATGTGGGAGCCCAGAATGTCTATATATATATATATATAAAACCTTTCTATGTGGGCAGGCTTATTTTTCATTGCCTTCCTCCCACATTAACTTCAATCATTAAAAATAAAGCATCAGTTTTTATTAACATGTCTTCCTTAAGTTATTGCTTTACTGGATGTTAGTCGGTAAAGAAAGTTTGTTGCTAAATTGTGTCTGTTTTTAAAGATTGCTTTGTTTTTGTATTTGTTTTGTCTTATTTTGGAAGACATTTGGACATAGATATAATGTAATTTGATTAGATCCAGCTCTCAATAGTTTGTTCCAATTCTTCCCCATATCCATGATTGCTGTTCCTGAACATCTTTTGATTTAGTTTTTCCCATGAAGATCTATCAGAATTGCTAGTATCTGGATAGGTATACAGCCATAATATAGAGCATATGTAGCCTATTAGAGACTGCATACTTAACAAAAACTGACTTTACCTTGTGCAGCACACATCAATTTTCAATAATACTTTTAGAAGGAAAAAACTAAATTTTCTGCCTTCCCTTTAAATTTATCAGTGAAATATTACTCATATTTGTGCAAACATATTAATATGCATAGTTATTATATATAAGTTACAATGTAACTATTAATCATAGATAACCTTATAGTAGCCACTCATATTTTCCAGTAGATATTTAGTGCTAGACATCAAGTAAATATATTTATAGAAATTTTTCCTTTTAAGTATCAGTTATTTTCTGCCTTGATAATGTTCTACTTCTAGACTCTTGTCTATTTTCTGGCTTACCTGGCAATTTGTCTGTTGCCTTTTTTGAAGCAAGTTTGCATATTTTCTTCTTTGTTGCATACATAAGATATTTGCTGAATTATAGTTACATTTTTATTAAACAATATATAAAAGCTGTTTTTCACCTATGTTTAGAGAAGTTGGCAGCTCACTGCAGATCTTTCCCTCCTTCTCCATTCCTACAAGTGCAATGCCCAAGTCATATCCACAACTCTGTAGCACAGTACTTGCAGCAGCCTCCCAACCAAATATCTAGAGAATTCCAGTGATCTACTTCATTTATCTTGTTGATTTTTTCAAAGAACCAGCTCTTAGTTTTAAATGACAATTTTAGCTCCATATGGAAGCACAGAAAACAGAATAGCTAAAATAATCCTGAGCAATAAAAGTACTGAAGTCAGTATCAACATTCCTGATTTCAACGTGTACTGTAGAGGTATAGTAATAAAAGCAGCATAGTATTGGCACAGGAAACAAATGTGTTGATAAGTGGAATGAAGATGAAGACAGAGACAAGAGTTCATACATAGACACCCGATTTTTGTAAAGATGATATAAATGCATAATGTAGAAATGGCAATGAATGATTCTGGTCAAACCTGTTAGATGCATGTGGAAAACCCAAATAAATCAGTGTTTATCACTGTACAAATTTCAACTCCAAATGGATGAAAGACCTCTAAATACAACCAGATCCACTCAACTTGAAAGAAGAGAAATTTGGACGTAGCCTTGAATTCATTGGCACATGAGAAGACTTTCTGAACGGCATACCTTTAACACGGGTGTAAAGTCAACATGATAAATAGGAGCTCATCTAACTGAGACACTTTTGCACTGTAAAAGACACTGCATTTGAACAAAGAGGCAGTCTACAGAATGAAAAAGTGTTTTCCCTCCTACGCATCCAATAGCAGGCTAATATGCAAAATACATAAAGAATTTTAAAAATCTAGATAACAAGGAAATAACCCAATTAAAAGTGAGGTATGGATCTAAACAAAGAATTCTCAATAGAAGAAACACTTAAAAACATGTTCAGCATCTTTAGTTTTTAGTGAAATGCAAATAACAGCCGCTTTTAGATTTTATTTTATATCTGTCAGAATAGTCAGTATTAATAAAACATGTGATAGCTCACACTAGCAAGGACATAGAGTAAGAAGAACACTCATATACTTCCGATGGGAATACAAACTCATACATCCACTTGGAAGCTCCTCAGGAAGACAGAGATAGATCTACTTCAAGATCTAGGAATATAAGTTTTGGGAAAATACCAAGGTGATCCTTCCCTCTACCAATAAAAATACTCAATATGGTTCACTGCTGCTCTCCTTACAATAGTCAGAAATTGGAAATAATCTAGATGTTCCTCAACAGAGGGGAACAAAAGAAAATTAAACTCAGCCATTTCAAACTATTACTATAATTATTAACAATATATTTTCATTTTGCAAGTGTCCATATTTGTAAACATATTTTTGGTGTAAGTTGTTGACTATCTTCTCAGAGAAATATTTTTGATTGAGTAGGATCCTTTCCTTTCTAAATGTCTAAACAATTAATAACAATGAAAGGTTTGAGAACTAAAACAGGCATGAATTAATGGAGGACCTCTAAAATATTAATGAGCTAGAGTTGGCTTCAAAATAATTAAATGCCATAAAATAACATAGTAATTTACCATGACTATCTCAATTGCCATGAAGAACATACATTTCATAAGTGTTGTTATGTTTAAATTCATGAACATAATACTATGAAATGCAGTGCTGAATTTTTTAAAATCTCCAGTGTTTAATATATAAGTGCATATAAAAAGTATAGATAATATCACTAATAGATATTCATGGTATTCTAAATTATGTATGAGTATTTAAAATATGCAAATTGGTGAATAATACGAGTAGTCAATTTAAATAGAAAAGATATGTACATAAATGAATGGCATTTGAGAATCTAAGGGAATTGATGACTGTGGATATATGTGTCCCCAAGGTAAGCAAAATATTAATTATGAAACTTTTGTACTAAATTAATTAAACAGGTAAGAGAAAAACTAATGTATTTTTGTATTTCTCAATTTTATCAAATGCATTTGATAGATTTTATTTGACACATTGATTTGTTTTACAGTGAACTTTCTTGTTGAACAGAAAACACTTAAACACTTATTGACATTATGTTTAGTCTTGAGAGTCTTGTGCACATTAACCTGTATTTAGGCTTCATTGATAACAATATTATAGGTGAGTATTCCATTGTTTCATAGATAATAAAATTAAACATACTCCAAAATCAAAAGTGAATCACTCCTGAAGAATGGCAATTTAAATAGTCCTCTTTTCTTGATCTGGTCTTTTTAAGCATTGGGCCTGATACCACAAACAGCTGAGTATCCACAACTATATCATCCACATCCATATCTATCATCATCCACAGCCACATCCACATCATCCACATGCACATCCACATCCACATCATCCACATGCACATCCACATCATCCACATGCACATCCACATTCACATCATCCACATCCATATCCACATCATCCACATGCACATCCACATTCACATTCACATCATCCACATCCATATCCACATCATCCACATGCACATCCACATCCACATCCACATCATTCACATCATCCACATCCACATCCACATCCACATCATCCACATCCACATCATCCACATCCACATCATGCACATCCACATTCACATCCACATCCATCATTATCCACATCCACTTCCATAAGCCTGGAAGACACACACACACACACACACACACACACACACACACTGCACACACATACACACCCACACTACACAAACACATACTACACACACACAACAGAGAGAGAGAGAGAGAGAGAGAGAGAGAGAGAGAGAGAGAGAGAGAGAGAATCAGAGACACAGAGAAAAAGGAGTTCTCAGAAATTTGTGTCATTAAAAGTAGAAGGGGATATTTTGATTTCCTATATTAAAATTTAATTTTAACAGTTCATTCAAGATATGTTTGTACATGGCAACAACTGAAAATATCATGCTTAGGCATTGTTATAATAATGAAAAGACTATCTCACAATAGAAATTTTGTATGGAGATAAATGGACTTTTGATGTTCACAGAACTGTAAATTATAGGATAAGTGTATATGTGGATTAAGAAAAAATGATTCTACATTAAATGCTCATTTTAAAACTAATTAGGTAATTCATATATAATCTTAAATAACGACAAAATTAATATTAGATAAGAACTGTGAACCATTTAAGATTCACTGATAAAAACATGGGAAATGCCAGAGGCAGTCTTACTAACCATCTCAAATGTGGGCATCAATCTCTTAAAAACTTGTTATAATGAATATGGGTAGATATCATTATGTTTTTAATTTTTCACTGCTTATTTTATTTACTTACATTTCAAATGTTATCCCCCTTTCCAGTTTTCCTCCGCTAACCCCCTTTCCTAGCCGCCTCCCTTCCTCCTGCTTCTGTAATGGTGCCCTCTCCACCCACTCCCCCACTTCTGACTCACCATCTTAGCATTGCCCTACACTGCTTCACAAGCCTTCACAGGATCAAGAATTAAAACACACTTCAAAGACTAGTTTTAACATGTGAGTCTAGTACTTGGGTAATTCTGGATTATACAGGAAATTGGGTCTTTCTGTGATTTTCACTTCCTGCCTCTAGCTTTCTGATTCTTCCTCTTGACATTCCACAATAATGGATGATGTCCTATGAACTGAAATAATCTTCCAAGCTGGTTGCTTTTAGTCTGTGTTTTCCCACAGCAATAGAAACGAAGTTAAAACAGGAATTGGAACCAGAGACCCCCACACTTTGGTGACACCAGTCCTTTGCCATAGTCAATGACATTATCAGGTGTGGAATAAATTAAGCCTGAGCCTAAGAGACAGAACTCCTTGTAGTCTAGATCCTTAGCAGGAGAGGTAGGGATATGAAAGCCCTTTGGAGTGCAGATTATCATGACTGGAGTATCAGTTATATTTTAGTATTAAATAGCAACTAAACTATCTATAATATTAGATTTTGAGTTTGGTTTGATATGATAAAAACTACCTTAGCTCTTCTTTCTTGAAATAAAAAACTATGTAAGTTACTTCCAACTTTTTAAGAGTTAAGGGACTTTTGATATTTAAGGAGAGTTGGACCTTTCAATTGTTGAACTTTTTAAAATTTTGTATTATTGAAAATAGATTATTTTTCATACAATATATTTTGATTATTGATTCCTTCTTACTGCTATTTCCATATCCTCACTGCTTCCCCTGCTATCCAAATCTACAACTTTTATTTCCTCCTTTCATTAGCAACTAACAGGCAAGTAAAAAATAATTATAAAATTATCTACTTGTACAAAGCTCAAGAACAAATGGATCATGGACCTCTGTCGGGCCTTGGACGAGGTAACTCCATTTAACCTGCAACCTTCAGTCACTTACAGGGCTTGATTAACAGGTGTCCACCTCCAGAGATTTAAATATTAATGAGTTATTTAAAGACGGGGGGGGGGGGGGAACGTAGCTAATTATGTTATTTTCTCCCCAGCGCCCCCTCCCTATAAAAGCTAGGGGAGCCTGGCTTTTGTGGGGGGGGAGCATGAACCATCTACACCCATTCACCACGCCGTGAACAATAAAATCTTTGGAAGACTCCTGGACTCCACGTGTCTCCTGGGCCTGAACCTTCCTGAGGCAGCCAGCACAGTGGCTGCATGAATGTGGGACCCTCCACCAGTGGTGTGGAAAGCCTGCCAGGGACCCTGCTGCCAGACAGCTGTAGGACCCCCGCGAGGTTTTTCCCACAGACCTCCACATAAAATCAGATACGCAGAATCTAACAGAAGAGAAAGTTGGAAATAGCCTCAAATACATTGCACACAGAAAAATTTCCTGAATAGAAAAACAATGAGTCAGGCTCTAACATCATCAGTTGACAAATGAACCTCATGCAACTGAAAAGCTTCTGTAAGGCAAAGGACACTGTCAGTAGAACAAGATGGAAACCTAAACATTGGGAAAATGTCTTCACTGATACTATATCCAAAAGAGGGCTAATATCAAAAATATACAAAGGACTCAAGACGTATTTTCATTAGACTCCCCCAAAAAACCCAAACAACCCTATTAAAGATGGTGTACAGACCTAATAAAAAATTTCTCAACAGAGTGATCTCTAATGACTGAATCACTTAAAGAAGTTTTCAACATCTTTGATCATCAGGGAAATGCAAATCAAAATGACCCTGAGATTCTACCTTACATCAATCAGAATGGCTAAGATGAAAAACTCAAGTTACAGCACATGTTAGTGAGAATGTGGAGAAAGAGGAACACTCCCCTTTTGCTGATGGGATTGCAAACTGGTATAACCACTCTGGAAATCAAACTGGTGGTTTGTCAGAAAATAGGAAATACCTCTATCTGAAGACCCAGCTATATCACTCCTGGACATATATCCAAAAGATACTCTACCATACCACAAAGACACATGCTTCACTATGTTCATAGTGGCCTTATTTGTAATAGCAAGAAGCTGGAAACAACCCAGTTGTGCTTCAACTGAATAATGGATTCAAAAAATATGCTTCATTTGCACAATAGAATACTATTATGTTACTAAAAACTAGGACATCATGAATTTTTCAGGTAAATGGATAGAACTTAAAAATATTATCCTGAATGATGTAAGCCATACCCTAAAGTACATGAGTGGTATCTACTCACATAAGTTAATATTAACTAAGAAGTTTAGAATACACATGATACAACTCAAGACCAAAAGAAGCTTAAAAAGAATGAAGGCCCAAATGTGGATACCTGAAAGGGAAGACATTTTCCCAACCTGTAGGTTTTTATTTTGTTCTATTGACAGTGTCCTTTGTCTCACAGAAGCTTTTCCGTTTCTTGAGGTCCATTTGTCAATTGATGATCTTAGAGCTTGAGCCATTGGTGTTCTATTCAGGAAATTTTTCTGTGTGCAATGTATTTGAGGCTATTTCTAACTTTCTCTTCTGTTAGATTCAGTGTATCTAATTTTGTGTGGAGGTCCATGATTAGAAAAGGAATGAAGTAATTATGGAAGGGAGAGGAAGGGAGGAAACCAGGTGAGAGAGGAGAGGGGGAGGAGAAAAGAAGGGGCAGTATCAGGTATGGAGAGAAAAAGGAGGGTTATACCGAGGTCCAAGAGAATGAATCGAGGTATGTAACAGTGAATTCTAGCAGGCAAAAGGAATCTCTAGAAAGTTCCAGATATGTAAGTGTATGTGAGGGGCTATCCGGACTCAATGGTGATGACATTAGACAAAATTCCCAACAGCAGGGAGATGGAACAAGAAGAGACTACCCCCATTTGAGGCAAGGGACTACCCACCCATCTTCAAAAATTTAACGCAGAATTGTTCCTGTCTAAAGGAAATGCAGGGACAAAAATGGAGCATAGACTGAAAGAAAGGCCATCCAGTGACTGGCTCAACTTGGGATCCATCGCATGCCTGCAAACCAAATCCCAACAGTATTTATGAGGCCATAATGTACATGGTTGTCCTCTGAGAGGCTCTACCAGCAACTAAACAAATGCAGATACTTACAGCCGACTACTGGATTTAGAATATGGAAGAATTAGAGGAAGGACTGAAGGAGCAGAAGGGGATTGCAACCCAATAAAATGAACAAGAGTGTCAACTAACCTGAACCCCAAAGAACTACCAGAGACTAAGTCAAAATCTAAGGGGCATACATGGGCTGGTTCATGGCCACAGGCACATTTGTAGCAGAGGACTGCTTGGCATGACCTCAGTTGGAGAGGATGTGCTTAATCCTGTGGTAACTTGATGCCCGGGGAAGATGAATGCTGGTGAGGATGAGGTGGGAGTGGGTGGCGGGTGGGGAAGTGCCCTTTTATAGGCAGTGGGGAGGGAGAGAGAAAAAGCACTGAAGAATTTGCAGAGAGAGGATGGAGGACACAGAAACGGGGCAACTTTTGGAATATAAATAAATAAAAAAATTTAGTTAAAAATAATTATAAAATAAAATACAATAATATAAAAACAAATAAACCAAAATAGTACCAAAATAAATGGAAGAAAAACTTTAAACCTTTGGAACTTTTCTAGTTGGAATGTGTTTTATATTGTGATAATAACATGATGAGTTTACAAAAAAGAAAATGCTATGTTTCAACAGGTGTGTGTGTGTGTGTGTGTGTGTGTGTGTGTTCATAATACTCTTGTGTGAGTGAACGCATGCATGTGGGAAAGGTTAATAAGGAGTGGCCCATGCTGCTTAGGTTTTCTCAACATGTTATAAAACTAAACATTAACTGAGAAGGGGAAACGCTAATTGGTAATTGGCCTGTAGGTGGAGCACCTTTAATTGCTACTTGATGTGGTAGGACCAAGAGCACTGTGGATCGTGACACATCTGAGCCATTTGTCTGTACTGTGTATGAAAGTGACCCAAGCCATCCAGAAAGTAGCAAGCCAGTATTCAGCTTTCCTCCACAGCTTCTGCTTCAATCTCTGCATGTAGATTACTGCCTTTAATTTCTAGCCCCAATGGAATGTGACCTGTGCTCTGAAATAAACTTTTGCTTACTGATATGGTTATGTTGATATTTTACAAAGAGTAGTGGAGAGCAAACTAGAGCAACTGGTGACCAAGTATATCAGCTTACTTGATCTTGTTTCTTCAAATGAAAGCTTTAAAAACAAAACAAAAGAAGAGAAAACAAAACAAAAACAAACCACTAAATTTAGTTTTAAACACTGTTTGCTACAGGGAAGGACAAGCTTAAATGACAGTCACAATGTAGATGGAGAGATGGCTGAAACATTTCATTTAGACAGACTGGAGAAAAAAAAATGAAATCGGCATTAGTGTCTCCAGAAGAAATAGTCTATGAAAGCAAAGGGAGTTATTTGCAGCATTAGGGCTAAAAATGAATAGTGATATTTAGTGGAAATTTTGGCATATTGTTAAACAAACTAAATAGGCATAGAACATGTGTATGCTAGGAAAAAAAACAGAGAAAAAGTGTTATTGCTAAGATTATAAGTGAAGTTGAGCACCATACTACAGCCAAGTAAATAGCAGGAAAATTATTCTGATAGAGAATCAACTAGACTGTGAATTTACCCTAGTAAATTCTCTTTCAGTCCACAGACACAGAAACTTTTTCTAAACATGAATGCTGAAGTCTACAGACCCAGAGAATAGGAAACATGCAGTGTGTCAAATGTTCACATATTCAACTCACTTATAATTTAACTCTTTACTTTCATTATTTTTAAAAGTATTTTTTATTCAGCTCACAAACGTATACGGAGTAATTACTCTTTTCACTTAGGTTTTTTTTTTTTTAATACCAATATTCTTGTGCTGGAATTGAAATCAAGATATTACTAGTGGGAGAATAGACTCACGTGAGACACTAAAGTGTTAAGGGTATGCTGTGGCTTTCATTTAATGGTAGAGAAGCATGTTGTGATAAGCACATATTCCCAATCTCATATAGTTCTTATCATTTTTAAATCAATAAAGATAAGAATTTCATGAGACGCCACTGGAACTAAGTTTTCATTTCAGGTAATGTATTAGGTATTCTCACCAGCGAATACATTTAACATTCCAAAGAAGGAGAACCTGCCACATTACATTTTGTGATTCTGTTTCTTGTTTTCAGCATCATCCCTTATTTACAACTATTTAATTGTGAAACCGATGTCCTTATTTTCTTTTTCACAATTCTGACCAGTTCTGAGTTCCTAAAAAGTTCTCGTTCTATGATTCTTAAGGAATTCACATTATATACTAAATGATGCTAAAGAATGTAGCATATCCTATTATTCAATGAAAGCATTGTTAAAAACTCATTTGATTGTTAATTCACATGAATGGCACTACTTTCATTTTATTTTATATAACTACAATTTCTTCTAGTGTCTAAAACTGAAGAAGTACAAATGCAATATTATGACTGGAAAAGATAATTTTTATCACCTCTTATTAACTTTAAATCTTAATTTAGAAAATGTTTAATTTACAGGATGAGATTGTTAATTATTATAGTGCTTCATTGTACATTTTAATTTTCTGTCTTTCTGAAAACATTTTACATGCACATGTATAGACTAGAAAGTTTTGATGTTTAAAGATGAGAATCGATGTCCAGGTTCTCTTTGTTTATCTAACATATCATATATCATTGCATAAACCAGAGGTAGAAAATAAGGATATTTCCAACTTATTTTTAAATAGTCTCAGTAATGAAATATAATTAATGCATTTTTATATGACTTTAACAAATAAAACCAAAGAAAAATTACAAAAATTCTATTTCAATAAAATAATGTTAATAATGTGATATTTGAGAATTGTAAGATATATTTAATATTAATAACTATTAAAAGTAACATATCTATATATTGGGTTTCTTTTTACCAGCAAACATTACTATATGAGCCAGTTGTCTAGAAAATATCACTTTGAAAAGTAGAAATTTCTCTCCTTTATTTATTTATTTATTTATTTATTTATTACTCTATCTTGACTATCATAAATTAAATGTGACTCTGTCAAAGGAGGTGATCCCCTAAACAGTATACTGTAAATCAAAACTACAGATTAGAGTTTTCTCATTTTAAACACAAAACTTGAAACTTTTGAGCTACCGTGGATAGATTTCAGCAGTTATTAACATTCCTCTTTCAGGTTAATATCAAGCCAACAAAAATTTAGAGCACCCTTGACCCTGTTTCTAAGGTGTAAATTAGTAATATAATGGTAATATTCAGATCAGCCAATGCAGACCAAGCTCCCTTTGAAGAAAACAACATGGGGTACAACCCCCCTGCTGAGAATCATCTTGGTTTGTGAAATAATAATTTGGAATAGCCGCATCTGCAAATCAATGCAAAGAAAACTTGGAAAATGCCATCTTTGAAATTTCTATGGATTAGGTCATCTTTATATGCCAGCACTATTTTTTACTTTTAAAAATAAATGGATGAAGGATAAAAAACTAATAAATTTCCCCTAAATGCTATTTTATCTATAATATTTTGACTTGGAATTTTGAGTTTGCTTCTCAAATTTAATTTGAAACATGAACAGTGATTACTTTGTAGAACTTACAAAATGATTTGGAAATAAATTTTCACTTTTGGTGTTGAGCTGCTTGAAATATTGGTTCAACATGGACACCAATGCTCTGATGCTCTGAAAAGTTAGCAAATATTTCAAAAAATGCTGTTCAATGTTACAGTTTCTCTGCACATTCATTAGTCAACATGAATGATTTCCAAACATGTATGAATATTTTAACAGTAACATCTCAAATGACATTAAATATGATTTATCTCATGAGCTAAATTCAAGTATTCATTCCCAGGGAAGTGGATATTTCCTCCATGCTGTAGATATTAAAAACATTAGAATTTGAAACTTACTGAAATTCTTACATGAAGTTTAAAAATTACATTTGGAATTTACATATTTCTGTATGGTGAAAATAACAATTCTTTGAAGCTTATAAATCCATTTTTCAAAGTTAGGAATCTAACACTTTAAATAAGGAGTTCGAGTGAGTTCTAAGTATGGTAGACACAGAGATTCAGAATTTTATTTTCAAAATTATTAGCATACAGAATAATGACTCTCAGATTTGTCCTGAGCGATGAGTTAGTTGCTTTTTGAGTTGTGAGTTAACATGGGATCATTTCTCAATACTGTGGATAAATTAGTATTGAATATGTTCATTAAAGGTGTCAGTTATGTGAGATGAGACATCTTATCTCAGAAAACATGCAGGTCTAAAATAGCTTAATATACATATATTAATGAAAATTATTAAATTTTATTATATTAATTTTAAGTACTGCATTATCATATATTTAAAACCTTTATCATCTTAGTTTTTTCATTGATAGGTGAATCAAATGTGAGGTAAAGGCTGATCATTCAGTTTACAGGTTATTAAACTATTACTTCAGTATTAATACTGATTTCATATTATGAACCATTAGGCTTTTATGATTTTTAAGAAAAAAATTACGAAATTTTACTCTTTATGTTTTAATATATTCAGAAAAAGAAATCAAATGAGACTCATAATAAATCCTTTCATTTTAAAGATTCTACATTTATAATGTAATTTGGGATTATTATAAATCCAAAGTTAATGTGCAGGTTTCTATAAATCATGATTAGGGGAAAGCATGATTAATTAGAACTTCCTTGTATCAAGACAACACTAATATATACATTGCTTATTGTAAAAGTGATAGCTAGGCACAAGGTCTGTCCTTTATGAGCCGGCACAGAATTCTTTATTATTTCAAGCCTATCAAGTTCAATGTGATTCATTTCAAAAATATGTAAATATAAAGTTGATCTAGGATATTAAATAAAATTGAATGCACAGTATTCTTATTGGCCAAATGTGATTCCCTATGTTAATTTCAAAGTCTCTTTTATTTGTCCCCTATTATCAACAGGGGAAACATTCTTTTCTTATTTCTCACTAATCATTTCTGACAAGTTGTTGGCAAGCTTAGCTGTGAAGAGCTGTCCATAGGGTTCCAGGTCAACCTCACCCCTAGGGGAGAAACTACACATGGTGTCCAAGAATAAATGCCCTCCAAGAGGGGAAAAGGACAACACTTACTGTATTCTTCAGACTGCATTTTTTTTTCAGCATAATTACTCTCTTTTTTGGTAATGCAATTTAACTGTTTAAGGTTTTCTGTCAACTTAAAAGGCTCATATTTTTCTTTCCTATGACACTGACAACAGTTTCATATTATATTCAAATCCTCTTGTTCTGATCATCTACCATACAGTTCATATTTACTAAACAGCAACAATAAGTTAGGCATGGCCCCCAGTTGAGGGATGGGGCCATGCACCCATCTCCAAAATTTTAACCCAGAATTGCTTCTGTATAAAGGAAGTACAGGGACAAAGTGGAGCAGAGACTTAGGGAAAGGCCATCCAAAGACTACCCAACATCTAAACACCAAATCCAGACACTATTGCAGATTCCAAGAAGTGCACGCTGACAGGAGCCTGACACAGCTGTCTTCTGAGAGGCTCTGCCACATCCTGACCAATACAGATGCTGATGTACACAGCTAAACACTGGGTTGAGTGCAGGGACCCCAATGGAGAAGTTGAGGTAAGGACTGTAGGAGCTGAAGGGGTTTGCAACCTCATAGGAAGAACAACAGTATCAACCAACCAGACCCTCCGAAGCTCGCAGGGACTAAACCATCAACAAAAGAGTACATAGAGGGTACCCATTGCTCCAGGTGGATATGTAGTAAAGGACTGCCTTATTTGGCATCACTGGAAGGGGAGACCCTTGGTCCTGTGGAGGCTTGATGACCCAGTGTAGGGGAATACTAGGCTGCTGAGGCAGAAGTGGGAGGGCGGGTGGGGAAGCACCCTCATAAAGACACGAGAGGGAGTAGGGGATAGGGAGCTTGTGGAGGAAAAAAAAGGAAGAGGAATAACATTTGAAATGTAAATAAATAAAATAACTAATAAAAAAACAAAAAAATTTAAAAAACAACAAAAAACCTTTATTTCCATTAAATTATTGATGAATATTTTCAAAGGGTGATATAATGTGATATCTGTTATGTGTGAGTGTGTGTGTGTCTGTGTGTGTTTGTAAGAGATAGATGAGAGAGACAGAGCGAGAGAGAGGAAGAAAGAGAGAGAGAGAGAGAGAGAGAGAGAAAGAGAGAGAGACTACCTTCTGCCTACATTCATGTCTGAGTTTATTTCAGTGAGGGAAAGATAATGGAATGGTAACATATTTGAAAAACTAAATAGCTGTGAAATTAATATACATGCCATACTTTCTGGGTAGTTCCAGCAAAGGTGCTATTTTATAAAATCCAGTGTCTTTTCTCCTTTTAATTTATCTTTTTTATGAGGGTCTAGTATCCAAGAGAGCACTAAGAAACAGACATAGACCATAAAATCTATGGAGAGCAAGCCAGCAAGTTCCGTTCTCCCATGGCTTATACTTCAACCGTTTTCTCCAGTTTCTGCACTTGCCTCCACTGATGATACATTTATGGTACCATGTTTTATTGTCAATATGGACTTCATCATAATTAGTAATATGTTTATTAAAAAGATAGACTGAAATATTACCTGGATTCAAAGCATAACAAATATAAAATAAACAATTGGTAACATTACAGTAAATTTGCACTGAGGGTAATTTAAATTTTAAATAATTAGTTAAATTAGACAAAATAAATATTAATTATGTAAAATATAGAAATTTTTATAGGAAAATGGAATAATAAATAGTACACAGAAAACTATTCAGTGAGCATGTAAATTACTTAATTACCCCTTAACCTACACAGGTAGAAGTTCATAACACTAATTAAAATAATTGTATAAACTTCCAAGATTTATTGGTAAAATGTGAGAAGGAAAATTAAATGTTTTGTTGACCATTAGATAACATTGTTTACCTTATAACATTCCCATAGGTTATATGACTTTAAAATTTATACATATAATTATTTTAGAGTAGGAGGTTTTTAGAACATCACTAAAATTGCAATATATGGTGGATCATTTCTACAGAAATTGCAGTGACTGGGATGATAAAAACCTGAGGAACTTAAATCAATGTGGTTGGACAACAGTTCATTGATACTCCATTATTTTCATGCATGAATATAGATTTTAATGACTGTAATCATTATTTTAAAATAAAAGACTCGGGTTAAATTGTGATCATTTACTGCATGGTGCACACATGTTGTTGGCATTGAATAACTTAACAAACATTTGCAGAGTATTAATATGAAAGAAATAGTGCTAACAGGAACACCAGGGTTTGAGGAAGGAGTCAAAGTTCTTGACACTAGTAGATTGCATTCAAATAAGGTTAATAAAGAACAGAAATGATCAAGGAGCATCCACAGATGTGTGTGTGTGTGTGTGTCTGTGTGTGTGTATCTATCTATCTATCTATCTATCTATCTATCTATCTATCTAGATAAATAGATTCATACACACATTTATGTCATAAAGTTTAACTTATGTCAAGATCAAACTTTGTCAGAAACTGAGAGGAAAGAAACATATCAAACCATGTCTAATAGTGACAAAATGTTTTAAAACAGTAATTAATTTCATTACAATATATTTCAAATTAGACAGTGGATTTAAGGGTTAAAAATATGTTGACTATAATTTTTGGTCTTTATATGAATTATTCAGAGTATAATATTTTACCAGTCCAACTTATCAAGAAGAGTAGTGCTTGAAACATAAGTTTTTTTCTTTTTGTTTATTTGTTTTGTTTTCTAAGAAACTGGAAACATATAATTTGTGATAAGACATAGCAGGTTATTTTAGAAAGTAATGAAGTCAATGAAGACTAGATTAAAAAAATCATGTGTCTTTAGTGAAGTATTAAATCATTACATGGAAAACAATGTAATAAATTAAAACTGGAAAAAGAAGCATTAGAGGGGAAGTATATATAAGAACTTGTAGTGTATTTAAGAACCCAATTCAAAATCAACATAAAATGAATTACATAGAGAAAAAAAACATTTGAGTGAACCATGTCTTGTCTCATGTACCTAGACATTTATTATATTCAAAAGCTTCTCTCATGTTATTCCCATTCCCATCTTGCTACACATCTTAGTGCTCATGCTAACTTCCAACAATTATGTAAATGTTTTAATGGTTATATTCTACTAAGATAACAAAATTATGACATCAAATGGTATGATTGTGAGGAAAAAGTAATCATGAGTGTGGAAACTTCAAAATAAAAAACAGCCCAAGAGCTATTCATCTCTTCTTCTATATAAGTTTATCATGAGAAAACGACATCTGTGGGCTAGAACAGATTCCCCCAGAGCTTGCAGGAACTAAACCACCAACCAAAGAGTACACATGGAATGACCCATGGCTCTAGTCACATATGTATCAGAGGACAGCCTTGGTCATCCTCATATGTTGCAGAGAGAGGCCCTTGGTTCTGTAAAGGCTCGATGTCCTAATGTAGGGAAATGCCAGGGCAGGAAGGAGGAAGAGGGTGGGTGGTGAAAGCATCCTCATAGAAGCACGTGAAAGAAGGATGGGATAGAGGGTTTGTGGAAGGGAAACTGGGAAAAAAGATAACATTTGAAATGTAAATAAATAAAATATCCAATAAAAATATTTAAAATAAAAGAATTCTAGGCAAATGCTCTACCACTGACCAATGCCCCAGGTCCTATTAATTTTTTAACATTTTCTTTAATCCATATTTGTTACTTTCTTTCTAATGTGGAGAAAAACTGTGTCATAGTTGTTTTCTATATTGAATTATTGTTGTCTACATGCATTGTATTGATGCTGTTTTTACAGATTATTCTGTTGAATGCACAATCAAATACAGACAATATAATGGGTGTACTATCTCAATACATGAACTCACAGGGAAACTTAAGATATATAAAAGAACAAGGCAACACGACTCCCCCAGAAATTGATATTTTCTGAACAGCTGAATATATATAAAAATTCAGAAAAAATAGACAAAACATGAAAAAGAACAATTTTAAAAATGACTGGTCCATCCCATGAAGACACAAAGCTACTACTCCAGCAGAGAAAATTAATAAAAATAATTCTAGGAGTTAGAAAAAATAGAATGTTTCTTAAAAGAATAAAATACAGAAAAAACAAAACTTAAAAAATGAAGATTTAAAAAAATTATTGAAATATAATTATGTCACTCTCTCTCTTCTCTTTACTTCCTCCTGTTCTTAGTCCTTCAGATCTAGCTTCTCTTGAGACCCTTCCAGGTACTTTCTCTCAAGTGGATACCCTTATTTTCTTCTGTTTTTGCTGCTAATACATATATATATATATATATATATATATATATATATATATACTTCTATTATATATATTACACATGTATTATATATAATATAATATATACTAAATATATATGATTATATATATATATATATATATATATATATATACTCTTACCTATATGCTGCAGAGTATATTTTTGTTGCTAGTGTATAAAATTGCTAATTTTTATATAAGCAGTAAAAGAGTAAAAGTAAAACTTTTATATAGGCAGTAAATTACAAGTAAATTACAGAAAATCTTGTGCAAGTATCCGAGTTCAACTCCAAGCACACATAGAAAAGGCAGAGCATGACAAACAGTATAATTCCAATACCCTCAGTATTGTGTGAAGCATCAGACCCAAGAACAGTGACAAGTCTTGCTGTCCTCCAGCCTAGCTTTACTTTCATAGAAAGACACTGTCAGAAATGAATAAGGTGAGGAACAGCGAAATAGATACTGGACTGCTGGCATATGTGTACACACACAGACATTTGCACCTGCACAAACATCTACACACACACACACACACACACACACACACACACACAGAGAGAGAGAGAGAGAGAGAGAGAGAGAGAGAGAGAGAGAGAGAGAGGTTTTTTTTTGTTTTTGTTCTTTCATAAAAACAACTTCCAGAAATCATTACCAATAAATTATATCAAGGAGTGGCAAAAGCTTAAATTAAATGTTGATTTATTATTTCATTTAGATCAAAAAAATCCAATTACAACAATATAAAAAACATGTGGAAAAACAAAGTAGCTCAAAATTGCAGATATTTGGTATTGAAGAAAAAAAACTGCACTCATACTTAAGGCCTAAATAATCAATTTAGTGAAAAAATATTACAGAGAATTTTCAAAATTGGAAGACAACTTTCATATTCTGATGGGAAGAGGCATTTAAAATCAAAATATACACAAATATATGTATATATTATACATTTCAAATATGAAAATAAAATATGCCAATTAAAATACACAAATAAAATAAAAGGCTAGAGAAAAATCCCAACTATTTGGGAACTAAAGAAAAAAAATAGAAGAATATCACAGACTATTCCTCACCAAGCCTGAAATCTAGAGTGGTGTGGGACCATACATCTCAAGAACTAAAAGAGAAACCAAACAAAACCAACAAACCAAACATAAACAAACAAACAATAATAACAACAACAAAGAAACAAAAACCAACTTTCAGATACATTTAATGAACCTGGGAACCTTTTTTGGAATCAGAGATGTGATGAGCACCTCCTAACATAAGAATAAAACAGAGCAGTCCACTCCCAAAAATTTAGGGATGTGGACGACATTTATAAGAATCCAACACAGTGAAGAAACAAACAAGAAATCACAGGAGCTAGAGAAAGAATAAATATCACCAGAAAAACAGATAATCAAATGAGAATTACGAAAGCCAAACATTGATTATAAACCTCTAAAATGAATAGCAAATTTTAAATATGATGAAAGTTATTTTCATTTGCTTACCATTTTCTGAAAGTTAGTACATTTTCAAGTAGAGTTTCTTCAAATGATGACTGCTGTTTTCTGTAATTTCCTACCTAAATCCAATAAACTCATTCCAGATAAATTGTATTAATCTTTAATTGGTATATAAGAATAGATAGATAGATAGATAGATAGATAGATAGATAGATAGATGATAGATTATTAGATGTGCACATGGATTATGTTTCACCAAATTTGTATAACTTATAAAATGCTTAAATTCTGTTAAATGACTGTGACAATGAGCAAGATAGCAACAGAGAGATGTTCAGGTATCTTACAATTCAACTAATGAAAAGGATTGCTGGGCATCCGGTATCTCTTTTTGGATATTTTGGAGCCTCCATCCCATGCATTCCCCACCTGCCATTCTTTGCATTAATATGCTAACCTGTGCTTGCCGATATCTTTCAAACAGTGATTTCCATAGAATAGGGTACTTCTATGTGGATTTAATCTGCATGTTGCTGATATTTAGAAACATCCAACATTATTTTCACATGATCTTCTATGGAGAAATACTGGTTTGAGTTCATTGTCCATTTTCAATTATTTGTTGCTTGATTATTTTTTTCTATTTTCTTAGGAAATCTACACCAAGTATTTGCCCAATACATTCCTCATTTTAAAAGACACTGGTTTTCAAATATTTAAAGTAATTACAGAATTGACTATTGTTCATTTCAGTTCTGTCAGTTTTTATATAATGTATTTCAAATGCAGAAAGTTTATTAGTTTATAAATACATAATTAGCTTCACTTCATTGAATAAATCCTTTTTTATTTTTACTCTTGGTTCCTATTTTTCAGAGGGGAACAAATACAGAAACCCACAGCCAGGAATTATGCAGAATGTGGAAAATCTTGGAACACTCATATATAAATGGATATGTATACAATCCATCCTCTCAGCCATCAAGGAACATTGAGAAGAGAAGGAAGAAAAATTGTAAGAGGTAAAGGGCATGGAGGACACTAAGAATACAGGGTCCTCTAAGTCATCAGGATCCATGCACACATGAATTCACAGAGACGGTAGCAGCATATACAAGTTTTCCATGGGTTTGCTCCAGGTGGAGTCTCAGAGCTGAAAGAAGTGGGTGCATGTCTCCATTCCTAACACCAAAGCTATCTCCAATTGATAACCATTTGCAAATGAAATTTTCATTTTCTCCAAAAGAGTCTCATGAGAAACAAACTACTCTTAATGGTAAGCTTCACAGCCAGCAGTAGAAGGACAACAGAAAATTAATTTCCTTGTCTTATAGTTTCATGTCAGATCTTTTTCCTCTTCTAAAGTTTAACCCTTTTAGTTTTAATTTATTTATTTCTCTCTCTTTACACATTCTTCTCCTGTACATTAACAGGTTATGTGTTTTCTATGGTATTCCTGAGTCTGCAAATGAGTGGGTCTGTGTCTCTACATCTGTATCTTTTAAGTTTTCTTGGGCTATTTTTCTTCTATTTCTTTTATTCTATTCCAATGTGTTTGCTTTAGTTTTATCTTACTATTTTATTTTACTATTATTATAAATATAATAATAAATTATATAATTATAAATGTAAAATAAACACATTATTATTTATTATTTTATTTTAAAGGTTATTTTTAAGTGGCTTGTTCTTTTCTATTGAGAGATCAAAAGGGGGTTTGGTCTATATGCCATGAGAGATGAGAAGGATCGGAGAGAAATAGTTGAGGAAACTAACTATGATATGTGAGCAAAAATATTTTCAATTAAATAGAATAGGAAGACAATAAAGCAATATTTCTTGCTCCTAATCACTTTGTGAGTATTATACAAGTGACATATTTTTCTTTTCTTTTTGCTTGTATGGTTTTTTAGTTTGTCTCCCACATATTCTCTCTGTCTCTCTCTGTGTCTCTCTGTCTCTGCTTTCCTTCCTTCCTTCTTCCCTTCCTTCTTTCCCTCTCTTGTGCTCCTCTCTATCTCTTTAAAATAGTTTCTTCTCTCATACAACAGTTTCTAGTCACTCCATTTATCTCACCTCCCCTTATCTCCTTTCTCCCCCAGATCCACTCTCCTTGTTTTCTCCTCAGAAAATAGCCGGCCTCCAAGAGACAACAACCAAAGAAGAAAACAAGATACAATAGAACAAGAACAATGCTCTCATATCAAACCTCAGCAAAGTAAAAAGATAGGAGAAAATGTGTCCCAATAACAGGCAAAAGAGCCAGAGACGCATCTCTTTCCACTGTTGGGAGTCCCAGAAAAACATCAGTCTAACAGCCATAGTACATATGCAGAGTTCCAAGTACAGACCCTTTCAGGCTGTGGTTGCCATGTCAGTCTCGATGAGCTCATATGAGCCTTGATTCTGTGGGCCATGTTCTCCTGGGTTCCTCTGTTTCCCTTGACTCTTTCACTCTTGGCTCTCCCTTCTCTACAGTGTTCTCTATCCCTAGTTATTTAGATTTCAATATAGAATAGTTTTTAGCACTCTCCGTCTGAAACATATAATTGATAAATATGAAAGGCCAAGTATTGATGTAAGAGGTTATGAATTTGGTGTGAATATTCCTTAATCATTATAATAAAATTTATTTATAAGATATTTTTGTATCCAATAATCTCAAATAGTTTTTGTTCAGTTTACTTGTTTCAAAAAATTTCTCTCCATTTTTATTTTTCTTAAACCTACATTATATTTAGACAAACAAGACAATTTCAAAAGAATGTTTTTGTTAGTTCTTTGAAAATTCATATAAACTTTTTTGATAATGTTCCATTCTTCTCCCAGTTCATTCACATTGGGCATCCCATACACTCTTGGCTGTTTGACCATTGGAACATACTCAACCTAAGAACTCAACACACTCGTACTCAATGTGCTCAAGACTTTCCATTCCCTGGCAGCTATACTTTGCTCCCCTTACTTTTTCCATGCCAATATTTTCTCTGACATGAGTGTTGGAGTGCACTGTGTGAAGGTGTTCCTCTGTATATTCAACTGTTACTTCTGTACTGGCAGAAAACTAACTGCTGAAAGAATCTTGGTACTCTATAGCCCATCACACGCTAATATTTTGTTCCTCATTAAAGGCAATTGTAGAATTGTATCTGATTGGCTGTAATAAGCATGAAAAGACCAATACCTGGACAGAATAGTGTGGATGGAACCAGATAGATAGAGAGATAGACAGATAGAGAGATAGACAGATAGACAGATAGACAGATAGATGGATAGGGAGTCAGGGAGAAGAATAGAGACACAGGGATTTATCTGGCAACAAGGAGGAAACAAGATTGACTGCAGCAGAACAGAGAGGTCCAGAGCTAGCTACATGGTAGCCACGTGGTGGGTGATAGGCTAGTTTGTAGGATTAAGTTTAGAGAGCTGTCTGGAAGATTGCCCTAGCTAAAAAGGCCTAAGCTTTAATATGTTAAAAAGCTTCTGTGTTATGTGAAGATTCAGGAAAATATCACTATCCTCAGTTTCTATGAGTCTTGTTCATGCTGTCCCAACTGCTATGAATTAATATTTGTCCTTGCCCTGTTTTACTTGTGAAACATTATTTTCATATAGCAAACTATGTCCTCTGGTCCACACAATCTTTCCATTCATTTTTCTACAATTATCTCTAACAAGGAAGATCTGTGATATGGATATCCCATTTAAACAGAAATTTACTCTTTGCACCTTGACCAGTTGTAGGTCTTTGAGTTCATTGTTATCTACTGACAAAGAAGCCAATTTAATATAAAGAAGTGGTAATCTACTTATAAAAATGTATAGTGACATCAAATATAACTAGTAACTGAGTGAGGAAACATTACCTAATGCTACACACAATGAGTGCATGATTGGTAGGAGATCCATTCTTGTCTTCCTGAAAGAAGTCATTCACTCAAGGTCCGAGAGTAAAGTAAAACACTAAATACTCAACCAAACCAAAGCTAGTGCTTCAAAAAAGTATTGCAATGGGATTTCTAAAAAAAACAAGTAGTAACATAATGGTTTCTGGATTGTGGATTTTAAAAGTTTTCTCCATATTTATAAGGTGAAAGTAATATCTATATAGTAGAGTAACTCATTTTACCTCCTTTAAACAGAAATCACTTTGAGTGTATTTCTTTTCATGATTCTATACAGTAAAGCATTAAGGGTGGGTATTCACAGACTTCCTTGATTCCGTCATATAGTATTAAAAAGAAAATCTGCAGTAGAAGAACCTAGAGACACTACTCTCCTATAGTCATGTTTAAAATAATTACTAAAAACAGAAATGTTTCATATAAAACTGATGTACTACTATACTAAGATAAAATATTATTAAAATGTAAATTTACTGAGAGATAAATAAGAAAATATTAATCTGATTCAGAGAATTTCTAAGATAAATATTTATATGTTCCATCATAAAAGAAATCATAGAAAGTCTGAAAGTCAAAACAGTTAATGTGGAATATGTGACTTTCTAAAAAAAATTCTAATAGATGTAAAAGTTAGGAAACTCTATCCTTTTTAGTACCAATGTTACGTGAAAAGATTTGAGGATTTCTCATGAGAGGTTCTTCTCCAAGTAAAAAAAAAATCCATGAAAATCAAAATTATTGCTTTGATAACTTTGCTTTAACATGGCATGGTTTCACACACACAACAAAAGAAGAAATGATACCCAGTAGGCTGCCAACAAATTTTGTTCCCTATGGTACTTAAGTTATTTCTCAGTCACCTTCAGTTACATAAAAATTTACTACTTATTTAATATCATAACATAATGGGTGAAAATTAGTACTGCTTATAAATGCCATTTCTAAAATGTTACATCAGTATTCTTTCATGTTTTTCATTTTCTATTTATGAATTCTTAATACAAATAGGTTAAGGATGGCTACATTTTGACCAACTAATCTAAATAATTATCTACTCTCAAACTTTATCAACTATCAGATAATTGGCATTGTTACATATTTCAGACTAGGTACATTTTAAGAGAGATGATTCTAAGTCATTTTCTTAAAATAAAATAAACACAATTCAACAAATCTTAGTGCATGTGGCTTTTCCTTCCCAAACTGACTATTCACGGAATTCATAGAAGGGTAAAAACCTCTATTAAAATTCATATCAGCAAATTGCACACTGGGCTTTTGAGCTACATGTTATTGAAAACAGGCTCGATTTTTGGCTTATGGTACTGCCTGCATAAGCAGTTTTCAATTAACCCTGGACAATTCAGAGAAAACATCTCTGTATTTGTGATTTTACATTTCTTTTAAAGAAACCACTTAATTTTGAATTATATCTGGCACAAAATTTCTATAAATCTCTTCATAAGTCATTTTTACTCATTGTTCATTATTTCAGTAGAATGAATAAATAAACCTGAAACTTCATTGAGTCTGTTAGGTTTCCTCCATGTTCATACATATTAGTTATGATTCCCTTACACAAGTAAAGAAAGAAATATTGTCTATTTCTGATACATTAAATGAAAATATATGCTGAAGCATTTTACAGTTTAAGGTTTGTTATTGTATTTTTTTTAGTTTACTTATTACCATTTTATATTTATACCATACAAATGTACTGACTGGAGAAATTCAAAAAATTATGACTTTGGCATCCTTCTTTGAGCAAGAAAAGTAAATAAAATTTTTTCTTCTACTCTTTCTTGAATGTATCAGGAGTTTGATTTACAATATCTGATGACTTATCTGGAACCGCAGGTGAATAGCGTGACACTTGATATCTGTTTGTAAATGTTTTCAATAGTTCACTATGCATCACCTACTTGATACTCATTACCTTCCTCACTCAAAGCCATTTCTCATTTGAGGTCGACTTTTGTTTTTCCCCCTAAATTCCAGAATATCATTCACACTAATGTAAGTTACCTCCTGCCCACTGTAATCCAAGTCAATTAGTAACCACTCTAAATTTGTAACTGTCTTTAGTCTCCTAAAACAGCTTTCTATATGGAATAATCCATTCAGGGTTTTTAATCCCTTCTAGACAACTTAATAGTTTAGAAATGTGCTTAAAGTGTTTTTCCACCCCGAGGGGACAATTCTCAATCTTTATAAATTCACATTCCCTTAAAGAAGCTAAAGGAGTCTGAGTTTATTTTGCATTCCTTGTATGCTTTTAAATTTCCTCTTAGCTCTAAGTCTCAGCTGATTATTCTTTTCCCATCATCTAGATATGAAAGCAAAATATCCACATTATATGGTATTTATCAAGGTACTAACATACCAAGATGCATTCTCGTATCTTTCTTGGGGCCTCACATAATTTGTCCTTGCTTGCCACTATACTAAAATGACTCATATACCCATGTTTGCCTTTATTACTAACAGCATTTGGCTGCATTTAAACTGATTCCATCAACAAGAGAATATCAGCCTTGAAGACTACTGATGTTTTGAGATGCATGTCCATACCTCTTGAGCATATTTTGCATTAGAGATGAAAAGAGATAACATGTGAACTTCCAGCTAAACCATGTGCCTAATAAACACCTGGAAGGCCACTTATACTCAATGCTGGGTGACCTGTACACATAACCAAGTGTCTCTTTTCCTTACATGAGACTCTAAGACAATGTGTACAATGTGCTTTTCTATTTTTTTTTCAGAATGTAGGAGACAGACTAAAGTGCCAACAGAAATAATATTGCCTGTAACAGGTTTCAATCTTAGAAACATTTAATACACAATTTTAAAGTTGTAAACAGTTTGTGTGTATATAGGCCTGTTTCTGTGTGAGAGGATGGCCACTATGTAGAGTGATTATAGAGGACAGACGAGAATGTAATATGTCCCGAGGCTGAAGTTACAGTTATCTCTTAGCTGTCTGATCTGGATGTTAGGATTAAATTCAGGTTATCTACAGGAAAATGATAACATTATCTTAGCCACTGAGATGTCTCTCCTACTCCTTGGTTTACAGTTTTGTATATTCAATTATTTACCCTTTTTTGACCATTATAAAAATAATTTTCAGAGTAACTTCAAGAAATAATATTTTTGCAATGTCAAATCATTCATAGAAGAGGACTGTATCTTGGGTCACCCTGACAGATATGACAGACAATAATGTTGTCATATAAGCCAGAAATAACATTTAATATTTTAAGAGTTTTCAATTTAGTGTTTAGAACTATTGCTATCCCAACTACCGACTCCTCAAAAATATTGTACAAAAATTTAAAAGGAGTAACTTATTTGCATTTACAGTACATTTATTTTAACATCATAACCTTAGTATTTAATTTTGTATGAAGCATTATTTTCCACTGCGAACACTGAAGGCTACTTCTTGTCCATTTTGTACGTGCTATTGGTCCAATAATGCTTCAAATATCATGAACTTAATAATTACTATTAAATATAGAACAGGTCACATCTTTCCCTGCATTTTGAGATTTATGTATTTACTAAATTGTTATTATTATTTATTACTCATATCCTGTAATTCTGTGTTTTTAAAAAGTATTTCACTAGCATTGCGTTATTGGTCACAGATCCACTTTTTTGATCATTCCATGTTAATTATAGTTTTATGTAATATATATCTATAAAACTAAAATGTACCTATAGAACATTTTCTCTGTCTCTTTCAGACTCAGCCTCTTCAGTAACCAAATGTTTTTGTTTGATATATATGCAGCATACTTGGTAAATATTTCCCAGTACCTTGCAAAACACCATACATGATTTATGCATACAGAAAAAAATCAATGTAATATATAATTGAGTAAAAATTGGAAGATGTGGTATATTTGATGGAAATATTGATATTTTTATAAATCCAAATCTGAAAATGGGGAGTCCTAAGGAGTTGACAACTCTTTTGTATTAGGTACTATTATTAGTCATTATTCAACATGAAGCATTTCTAAGACTGATAAATATTTCAGAACCAAAGAGTAAGAAAGCCATTTAGTAAATCCCACAACTTTTATTGCTTCTATAGTCTAACATAATTTAGGATTATGAACAGTCTTCTTTCTTAGCAGAAAAATTTATCACATTCTACTATATTAAAAAAGGTATCACAATCAATCTTAATAACAATAGAACATTGCATATTGTATTAAAACTTTAGAATTTATTAAAACAAATACTAACCATATTGTTTCAATTAAAATTATCTTTATGTTCTTAAAATTGTAAAATGTCACATATCTTTAAGGACATGGTAAATAAAATGTAGGCAGAGATAAACAATATTATTTAAGAAGAAAAATGTTTTCTTCCAATTGAATACTCTTCCAATTAAGAAGTAAAAAACTTCCAACTTTTAAAAGTATTTTTAATTGTTTTTGAGACATGGTATCATTCTATAGCCTAGATGACCTAATATGTCATGTTTCATAAAAGAGCCTTGACCTATAGTAATCCTCTTGCCTCAGATTTCTCCTGCTGAGATAGCTGGTGTTTGCTACCTTGTCAATTATTGGTTCATTTTACAAATGTTTGAATTGTCTCACTATTGGCAACATTCTAATACAGCTCTAAATTGCTCTTCTGTTTCTTTGTAGTTTATAGCCATCTTTTTCTGGAGCATATCCCATCTTCGTGTTCTATAAGGGGTATCACATTTGGAGAGGGATACAATAATTTCTTAATGACTGAGTTATAGGATGACATTTTAGGAGGACATTGGATTAAAAAAAATATCAAAGGCCATTGCAATATTCAAGATTAATACATATATATCCATCTTTAAATATTAATAGCATGAATTCTGTGCATTTGAATGGATAACGTATAATATAGAATCACACTTTGTTCTTTTAGATTATGTTTTACAGGTAATCTACTGGAGGAAAGCAATAAAGAGCATAAGAAAAATAATTGTGATATAGATATGTAAGCCTGACTTACTACAAAAAGTGAGCTTATGGAATATAATATTTCACACAAGGACTGCCAATGCCCTGTAGCAGACAGTGGAAAAGATGCCAAGAGAAGCAGAGACTAGTGTTAAGGCATTCTTTTTTGGCAACAAGCACTAATCACTGGAAGTTAAAGTGTCAGACCAAACCTTGGTCCTCTGTCATCTCAGCCACCAGAAAACTGAAAACATTGATCTCCCTCTTACAACTTGATAAGGAGTCGGAGATATATAATACAGTTAAGCTCACAAAATTTCTTACATGTTACTCTATGCAACACACATTAATGTCCTCTAAAGAAATGTGTCCATCATTTTATTCTTATACTGTGAAGAATTCATTGGTGACTTTGAATCCTTCTGACATAGAGACATAAAAGCTACCAAATGAGTCCACATCATATATTTGTCTTAACATCACTGGAATGCTTACCAAACTTTTAAATAAAAGAGGTAGGAGTTCCCCAAGGTATTTTTGGTTTTTTAACAGAAACTGAGATTTCTGTAGTTTTGCATTTATGCCACTAAGAAGCATTTTAAAACCAATTCCAATTCAATGGTGCACACTTATAAATGATCTCAAGGTTTCTGGAATACATTATGCATTTATACTTCACATGAGCACCCATATTTAATGACTTCTTGTTACCTCAAGCATGTGATATTTTACTTAAAATGTCTCTATGAATTTTATTTTTAAATACATTTGTATTTGCTTTTTACTTTAATAAAATACTTGCTACAAAAATTCAAAAGTGGTAAAGATGCATCAGTCATTAAAAGATCTGGCATTCCAACCATGAGTAAGAGAATTTATTTATCAGAGCTCAAAAGACCGGCTTGGTGTCTGTGCATGGTGTGTTAGGACTATGTTGGGGGAGTTCTTGTTCCAGGTTAGCAGAAGAAACAAGAGCCTCAAGTTCCAGAGAAGACCTTCATCAAAAGAATAGGCCAAGGGTGTTCAAGTCAGTCTTCTAATATCTTCATGTCTCTGCATGAACATGTGTACATATAATCTCATACAAACACAGAAAACATATAAATGCATCTTTTAAAAATGTAAATTCAAAGAAATAGAATACATTAAATTATTAATTATTACTTAGGGTACAATAGTAGACCCTAATAAAAACATTAATAATTTAATGGAATGTAATTTATTAGTGTCTACTATTGTACCCTAATTTTAATCTGCTTTTAAATTAATATTTGAAATATGATATATAGCATAGTCATATGAGAAGCACATATCATTGGCACAGAACTCAATATATCTACAATGTTGCATTAAAATTGTGTGAATAGTAATGCAATGAACATCATTAAAAGGCAGAATTTTTATTGTTAGCTATTCAAAGCCTGTGTATAAGCAACCATTATTTTAGGTTTCATCTACAGGAAGTAGGTTGCCTTGATATAGTATTGAATTTCATGGAAGCACAAAATAACTAATAGTCTCAGTTTCCTTTACAGTACCAGAATTCACTCCGTGACTCCCAAGCTGTTCTTTACCTGAAGCAAAGGCCCAATCTTGACAGTAGCAGCAGGAGAGTATTCAGGAACTGCTCTAAGAATCTTGGAGAAGGGCAGAGCCCAGGGCTTCTCTTTGAGCACAGCTGTGGCTTCCTTCAGTAACCTGCCACAGGAATTATTGCCAATGCTTTGTGTTTCCTTTCATTCTTTCTAATATTTTTCAAAATTGTGTTCAACATTCCCTTTGCAAACTTCTTTTTGTAGATTTGTATAAAGTCAGTATTTCAACTGTTTGTGTAAAATGATTCCATCATTCTTCATTCATACACCAATACATATTTTTCCTAAAGGACTCTACAGGGCTTTTATTACCAATATTTTCCCCTTTTAATGTAATGTTCCCATTCATATGATATTTTGAATTGTGCTTTATGCTTTGCTTTTGATGCTAGGTTTTCTAAGTAGACACAGTTTTAACATTTCTATTTTCTTCTTCATGACTTACCTCAGTTGTTTAGTTAGAATGTTTTATAATGTTATTATTGCAGGGATCAGTTTCAACAAATAAATTAGTATCTGTTCTTTTTCAGGAAAGAAAAATTCCATCTTGCAATACAAGGGTCAATCCCCTACTTTAACCACAGTTTTCATAATTGTTAATGTAATTTATACTGTTTTATATAACTGTGATGGTTGTTTCTCTCCCCATTTTGCACTTTTCCCATTCTTTCTTTATCTCACTTTCCTCTTCTTTTTTTCACCTTTCATCTTATTCTCTGTCTTTCTCAACTGTTACCCTCATCACCAACCTCATGGTCATCATTATCTTCCTTCTGCTAAACCACCACCTTCTCTTTCTCTTTGTACATACTTCACAAAAGTCATTCAGTATAGACATCAAAGAAATTCCTACTGTAGTCACGATCAACTTATATAACTACATTAACTTCATGCTTGATATCTTTATTTTAATGTTGGTGCTAAGGAGGACATGCCCATTCACTTGGTAGTGTGTGAATCTTTCTTTATAATTTAATAGTATTGATCTCCATTGTAAATTGGATAGTCTCTTAAATGGTTCTAATTTCTATCCATTGCCATCAATTGCCAATTCTATAAGGTACCTCACCTTCATTGTTTCCACTCTACTGAAAACTAAAATTAACCATCACAGATGCCAAATATATATATGAAATTATAACTATCATATACAGAGTCCAATAATGGTTAAGGAAGTAGCAAGTGTGTAGATCAGGAGTGTCAGGAACTAACAGGTGTCAAATAATTGATAATTTTGAGGAACCATACTAAAAGCTAATCATAGACTCTAATCATGTCAGCGATATTATCTTTACAGTTTTGCTCATAACTGCCTAGATCAGAGTAGATCTCTGGATAATGGTTTTAGCAATCCTCTGAACATAGTTTTCACTATAGTTAAAAAAGACAACTTTGAAAACTATAATTTAATGAAGTATGAGATTGATTATTTGAAGCAAGAAATAAAATTTTGTAAAACTTATGATTCCTTTTAAGTTTTAATTTTGCAAGTAATTTGCCAATAACTTTGTGATACATAATTATACTGAATAGGAGTTGAAGCTGATGAAATGCAGTAGTGATTTGTCTTTAATTATGCTGACAATGAGGCCCTGAAGCATATTTACTTGATATTTTATCTATTGTTTATTATTATGTCCCATGAATTACTTATAAGGGAAGGAGATCAATATCTTTTAAGTACTGAAAATAAGTATGTAATTGAGCTAGACTTTGACTGGTTGATTTGTCCACAATATTATGGTCCTTGTAAATGAATAAGCAAAGATAAATCCTCAGTTCTATGTATATTGAATTACTACTTTTAAACTTCCTCAGAGTGCCTGCATTCTCTCAAAATCTCAGTTTTACTTCATCATTTGTACTGAAATTATTACTGTGGTACAAGCATATATATTGATTCAACCTCACTATCATTTATTCATTGTTATTCTTAAACTGAAAATCTCAATACACCATGCATAGCAGAAGATTTTATGAGTTGCTGATAAAGTGTCTTCCTATAAGCTCAATACACAGATTTGTAACAATTTCACAGCCACTAGGCTATCCATGATGCTCAGTCCTGCAGGTAGTAGTTCAAACAACTTGTTACTACAGCATTGAACTTCAGACCACCAAATAATGAGAGGTAAAACATGTATTAATATGTATTTTAAAAGCAAACTAAGGTGCAATACACATTCAATATCTAATTCAGTGAGCTTTAATGCTCAATTCCCACAGCTGCATGGATTCAACACAAAGATCAGTAATGGTGGTGCAGAATAAAAGCCAAGAAGATAAATGACTGGATACAGATACATAGTTGTCCTATTTGGGATCATCCTTAAGAAATATCTAGTTGTATATCTGCTTACTGAATGTTTCTCATCATTGGAATTCAAGTTCCATGGATTTTAAGAGGGCTGACATTTTATTAAAGATGTTGGTTCTAACAGCTTTTCTTTTTCCCCCTTTTTTGAATGTAATATTTACATTTAGAATTTTATCACTTTACCCCATTCCCTCCATCACCCAGGAACCCCTTATCCCATTCCCCCTCTTCCTGCTTCTATGAGGGTGCAACCCACCTACTCCCCACTCCCACCTCCCCACCCTCAGATTCCCCCCACACACACTCAGTGTTCAGCCTTCATGGGACCAAAGATCTCCTCTCCCACCTATGCCCAACAAGGCCATCCTCCCCTACATGTACAGCTGGAGTCATGGGTCCCTCCCTATGTGCTCCTAGGTTGGTGGTTTAGACCCCGGGGCTGTGAGTTCTAGCCAGTTAGCTGAATTTTATTAAGTCAAGGAATTGAGAGCCAGTGAAGTAGAGTTGAGTTCCTGATAGTTCAGTTGGTGACAGTTTAGTTCTTAGAGTTCAGAGGCAGTTTTTACGGGGATAGTTTTATAAATAGGGTGTTGAGAAGGTAGACACAAATGAAGTTGGATCTAGCCTGAGAAAAAGGAGCCAGAAGATTATAACAGATTGCTAGATTCAGTTTGAGGCCAAGAAGTGCAATTAGTCAGAAGCTAAGAGAAGTGAGTTTGAATCAGTCAGCTTGGAGAGCACTTTGAGTCAGAATAGCTTAGTTGAATAGCCAACCAGAAAATAGAAAGAGCTAAAAAGAGTGAGCTTATTCAGCAGGAAGCCTTTGAGATGACAATTACATCAGGCTAATAAAAGTTAATTATACACAAAGGACATAGTGTAGACCTGCGAAGGCATTGCATACTGCTTCAGTCTCTGTCAACTCATGTAAACTTTCATGATGTTGATTTTAGAAGGTCTTGTTTTCTTGGTGTCCTCCAACACCTCCTGCTCTTAAACCTAAGTGAAATTACCAAATATTTCAGGAAACAAAGTCTAGCAGGCCATCTCCTGTCACTAATGAAGTTTCCAGTACTGAAATTAGGGTATGTATAACTGAGTTATTGGTTAAAATGGTCTCAAGAAAATTCCCAAACTATCCAGGCTGATGTCAGCACTAGAGGTTGTACTCTAAATACTGAAGCAAGGCCCCATTATTGAAGATAACAGCTGAGTACAGAAATGTCATTGTGGTTTCTACATTGAACCTAAACCCTTATGTTATAACATCTTTGGTACAGAAAAATACTGTTCACATTGCCAAAATAAAATCATCCTTACATCTTTTAGACATAGAATCCTTATTGACTTTGGACTGCTGTTAACAACCCAGTATGTGTCCTATTTAAGGACACTTGCAATTGTCCTGTGTGAATTTTAGTGAAAGCTAATATCTTCATAATCTCTATATCCATCATTAATACTCAATCCTTTCTTCATCTATTCAAGCCAATTGAGAACTCACCTAATGCACTAACAATCCTCTATATTAATTTAGTTTGACTATACTTGAAAACATACTGTAGTCAGTAGCATATTTTTCTGAAAACATTTTGGTATTCTTTTTTCAAGTGTTTTATTAGGGAATTTAAGAATTCAGGTCAACTACTCCAACTGTATTGCCAAACTTTGGGTAGATAAATGAAGGGCCAAGAAGTGTTTTGTCTTCCTTTTCTTCTATATCAGGAATGACTATCTGCTACCCCTGTAAGGCATTCTTCCCTTCTTTACACAATAAAATAATAGTCCCAGGAGTCAGTGAACACACATGTTCAGGATTTTATGATCTCTATATGTCTACAAAATAGAAACTGTTTGTTTCTTGACATGAAAATACTAAGAGAGATACGGCTACACTCTCTTCTACCCCAGGGCTCAAAATAATGATGTCCTAGCTGGAGACCCCATAGCCTCAGGCATAACAATCTGACTTTTTGCATATGTAAGAAAATATTATCTTTGCAGGTTAGATCACTAGGTGAACAGATGACTGCATCCCTAATTCTCCTGTGAGGAGAAAAGTCTTGACATAGCAGATTTGTTTTTTATTTTTGTTTTTGAATATTTTCTATAAAGAGTAAGGTAATTGTGTGTGTGTATAATATAATTCTAGAAATGTTTTATATATATATACCTTTTCTAGAATTATATGACCACTTTTTATTATCCATCACTCATGTAATCATGTCTTTATATTGCACAAAAGCATGATACACATACATTGTTTCATTGGTAAACGATCAAATTAAACATCACTGATGACAATTCCCATTCTGCAAAATAAGACATGACAAACCACATAGAAATAAATAGGTCTTTACTCAGACATACACTTACAGTTTTGATATTTGTTTTGACAAGGCATGATAAAAGGCCTCTAAGGGTCTATACTTTAGGATACACAATTGCTTTGTGTATTTTTCTTTTAAAAGTCACTGTTTGTGAATTGACATGGATGCCTGATGATATTTCTTAATAACTTTTAATTGATTAATTTAATCTTTCTACTAGTTTGATTCAGTAACTCATACAATATTTAACATTTGACATTGATAAGTGAAAATTTAAAAATTCTAAATATTTTTATTCGTTGTGTGTTCTATCTTCAAATTATTTCTGCTTTCATCTTTTGCTTTCTATGCTGACAAACATACTTTATAAAATTTCAAGAATAATCCAAAATTCACTATTTTTTTTTAGAAAAATACATCACTTACAGTGATACAAATTGTACAGAGTAGTGATTAGTAGTTATTGTTTTTATTAGTGTTATTCCAGTTTACTCCTATAACTATAAAATCTAGATTGTGGACAAATTAAAGTGTTGATTCAAGTGAGCATGCTTGTTCTTCAGTTAGTAAAACCATAAAGTTAGAGTTCCACATGCAAACAATTTGTACATTCCCTTGGAAAGGTGTTATCTTCCAGTGACTCACCAATGGGCAGATAAGTAGGAAAGAGAAATTCTACTTAGCATCCCAGTGCTCAGAGATCCTTGTGTGGGCAGATTTCATCATGACATGACGGGTTTTGCCAATTTTGAACACACCAATTTGTTTTTCTCAGATTAAGGACTATAAAGCATCCTGTAGGAATGAAGACCTGTAAACATTTGACATAGCAAAGGAGATCAATACAAATGAAGCACCAACTGGGTTTCATGGATTTCCTTTGTAAAGTACCATGCAATGGCACAGAACACTATTGAGTTTACTAATCCATACTGCTCGGACCATGAGGCATTTTCATTTTATCTACTTGCAAATGAGCTTTATGAGCTTCCTTACTTGGCATATTGCTTACAATATTCCAGCAATAGGGAAGGTAATTATCAGAAAGCATATTTAATGATTTTGAGCATACAAGAGGTTTTGCATGTTAAGAACACCAGTAAAAGTACTGTCTAATACTGTACAGCAAAGGCAGAAGAGCAACGACATATGGAAACAATTTGTAGATATTGAAAATGATTTAATCTGCAAAAGACAAATATGTTATTTTATTTATTCCAGTGAAAAATACCTAGGATATATTGATACCTAGGTATACACATTGCCTTCAAATCACTTTTTGGTAGAATATTTCATTGGAAATTAAAAACATGTAAAATTGTGTAAACTGACCACCTCTAAAAAGTAAAAAATAAAATAAAATAAAATTACAGAAATTTAAATGTATCCAAGACTGTATTTATCAAAGCAGCAATTAAAAATTTATGTCTTCTAAAGAATTACAATTATTTTGGGGTCAAGAAGAGTCGGAAGAAAAATATGTAATTATTGATTACATATATACTATATAATAATTGTATAAAATGAATACTTAAGGTCACAAAACTGGGAGCAAATATAGAAACTAATATATCAAAGAAAGTAATTGCATAAACAAATGAAAAGGCATTTGCTAGAGGAAGAGAAGGTGACTAAGAACAGTTTAGATTTTGCGGCTCAAACACCTTTTGAAGAGGGTTGAAAGAAATAACAAAACTATTTAAAACATGGAAATAAGAGAACAGAAAAGATGTGATGTGGCAAACAATCACATACACACAGACACATATACATACATACATATTGGTGTGTGCATATATACATGTTTATATAAATGTATATAATCACATTATATCAGATGCATTTAAGAAGGTAAAAATGTAATATTAAGAGGAAATAATGGAAAATTTTAAAATATTCTTAAATTTGGGCATTTGACAAATTCAGAACAAAATAACTAAAAAGAAACACAAACTAGCAATAATAAAAAATATGCTAAATGAAAGAAAAGAATGAAGCAGTTGTTCACATAATATCAGATTCCAAGGATAGCAGGAATATATCATTTATATACTCTATAGCAAAGTTTTTAAAAAGATGACAGATATTTCTAAAGGGACAACTGATACCATAATTATGCAATAGTATAAAAAGTAAGCTCATGGGTATAGTGAGCAAGTACCACATAATATAATACCTGATAAACATGTGGGCTAGTCTAATTGAGCACCAACTATTATAAATAATGGTACAATCTTGGCCAATAAATGTAATGATGTCTGTTAGGAAGAACAAACATGAATTCCTGAAAATATATCTGAAAGGTGTAGAACCCTTTCGTATAAGCTACCACCATCCCAACCTGAGGCTGTAAACAAATTTAAACCATGTGCTCCCACTTTAGTGATTCATCACAATTACCAAATAAAATTAATTTAGTACCCCTCTTCCTTAAAAGCAAAATCTTGCTTGGTTCCTCAAACAGAGTATCTTATCTGTGAGTTAAAGTGGATGGGTGGGGGAGAACCCTCATAGAAGCAGGGGGAGGGGATGGGGGTTCCAGAGGGGAGACATAAAAAGGGGATAATATTGAAATGTAAATAAAGAGAATATTCAATAAAAGAAAGAAAAGTTTTCTCTATTGTATGTGTCTTTCTTTTCCTTTTAAAGGTTATTTATTAAAGTGGTATATTCATTTATTTACAACCCAAGAGCTGATGAACCCTTCCCAGCCAGGTCCCCCACCCTCACCGAGACTCTCCCACCATCCTTCCTCTCCTTCTCCTCTGAGAGGGTGAGGCCTCCTGGGTATCACCCAGGTGTGCTGCTAATTGGAGATGTTGGAGATGGGGATGTTCAGTCAGCTGAGCAAGTGCTTCCCCACTGAGTTCCATGCACAGAGCATTCAGGAGTTTCCTGTTTCTCACTCATATCTTTTATGATTTTCATATTTTTATGATTTCTGCAGCTCTGTAGTTTGAAGCAAGTATTTATGATAAGAGCTTGCTACCTGACAACCCTAACTCTTAACTTGTTTTACGAACACTGGGATCTTACATACAATTTCTTGTAACAGCTTTCTCAAGGAGACAAAAATACATTTAGTTAGAATGTGAATTCTAGAATTCTTTTTCACACATTACAATTCTTCTTAGATGAATATTTTTGGAGTTCTTTTCTTTTTGTCTTTCGAATGTTGCACCTCCAAACACCCAAGTCTTCACTCCTCTGCCTTTGGAAACAATCCAGAAATTACTATGTCTATCCTAGAAACAAATGCCTCAAAAAAAAGTATTTAATCACAACTGTTGAGAGATTTTTTAAAAATACAGTTTTCATCATTAAATTTTCAAGGTAGTAATTCAAATATAAATTTACACTCTCAGCCACTGACTACCTTAATTAAAAGGAACATGAGAGTAAATGATATTTATGTTTCTCTTGATGACTGGGAATAATATAGTTTGAGAGAAAAGTACATACTTTTAAATACAATTTTCATAAGTTATTTAGACATTTTATCTAAGATTTTCATTGGTAAATGAAAGGCACATAGCAAGATTCATGTTTGCACTAAACTGTCAATATAAAATGAGGATCCTTTTGTGAAAATTAGCACATATAGAAAAGAGAATTTTTAGATTATGAAGTAATCTTACCTATTATTTAATCCTTTCCTAAAGTATATAATAATTTCTTGAAATTAAAATTTCAACATAATATAAATGAAAGAATGTAATGTAATTTTCAGAAAACATGTAAATTTTAACGTATAATGTTAATAGAGGTTTCTTTAGATGAGACATAACTCATAAGCAGCAGAAAAACAAGTAACCATTTTCCTGACACACAATGTGTTCCTTTTATTCTACTAAAGAAGCTGAGGCAGGAAGTTAGTTATAGACTAATTTGAGAAGCTTCATGGTGGTGCTGATGATTTACATTATGCATATATATATATGGACAATTTTCTCATTTTCTCAAAAAGAAGTGCCATCAGGTTCGCTAGTGCCTGCACCACCTGGAAGCACAGTATCCATGTTGGAAACAAGAAAGGTAGGAGGAAGAGGCAACAAAGGCCGCAGATCAACAGGGCACCTGCCAAAAGTTTGCTTTTGTAAGGTTTTATTGAGAGCTTCTCTTATAACACTCATGCACTTACCTGGAGGGCTGGCCTTTGCAGCAATCATGGATAACTTAATTTGAAAATGGAAAACTAGGCAACAAGAAAATAGCAATGACTACTGCAGAGTGTGCCACTTGCTAAGCAGCCAACCAGTGGAAAAAATGTGGGGCCCCAGATGGAGGAGTTGGAGAAGGGACTGAAGGAACTGAGGGGGTTTGCAGCCCTATGGGGAGAGCAACAGTGTCAACCGGCCAGATATCTCAAAACTCCCCGGGACTAGACCACCAAACAAAGAGTACACATGGAGGGATCCATGGCTCTGACCGTGTATATGACAGAGGATGGCTTTGTTGGACATAAGTGGGAGGAGCAGCCCTTGGGCCTGAGAGGGTTCAATGCCCTATTGTAGGGGAATGCCAGGGCAGGAAGGCTGGAGTGTGTGAGTGGGTAGTGGAAAGGCAGGGGGAGAGGGCATGGGAGAGGAGGTTCTGGAGAGGAGACCTGGAAAGGGAATAACATTTGAAATGTAAATAAAGAAAATATCCAATAAGAGAAAAAAAAGAGATATATCTTGTTGTTGTTGTTGTTGTTAATTGTAATAACTTTCACCTAAGTTCTGATCCTTGACATCTAATATAGCCAATTACAGATATAGAATCAGTGTGTTCCTTGGGTAGCTATAAGAGTCACTGTTAGTTGGGTCCTTTATATTCTTCAACACAGCACAGCCACATGTACAAAATGAGGGTAAGAAATGGCGTTTAAGTTAGTGCTTTTTGATGTTGTATCATTTCTGAAAAAATAAAGTGTCTTGTTCTTTGACAAACATATGCATGCACGAACATATGAACACAACCTTCGAAGTCTGATTTTGTTGTGTTGTTGTTATTGTCTGTGAATATCAAATTCTAGGGCTGACCACTATGTCCTCGACTTATCCTTGGGAGAGCCTAATTCTCCTTATCCCATCGCTCATTATCAGCATGGCTAGGAGGAGTGCACTATGAATGCCTGAGGTAGAAATGGAAGTGGAAAGTGATGAAATCCTATTTCTATTAGGAACATATATCCAATTGAAAATTTACCAAAAGAGCCTCTTTGAACCTTCAATTCTTGTTACTTATGTATGACTTCCCCATGCCATTTAAGGAAGAAATTTAAAAAAAATAAAATAAAAAGTAAAGCTGCCAAGAAGGGACTAACTGCTGCCTCATCCTGTTTCTGTATGATTTAATGCTCTTGAGGAATTTCCAAATTTTTCCTAGGGTAGTTATCTATACTAATCATCTGCTTGTTCTTTGGCCAATTTCAATTTCAATTTTTAATAATGGTTCAAGTATTCAAAAGTAAAGGACTTTTTACTGGGCAAAAGTAATTTCCTGTGCTAGCAAAAATGTAGCTGTCAAAGGGGAAGCAGGAAACAGCATACTACAAACTTCTTCAGTATTAATCAGATAAATGCTGCTATTTGTTTCCACTGCAGTCCCTGAACAGCTTTATTATATTATCAGTTAAGATGTGGTCAAAATGATTCATTACCAACACAGTGTCTAAAATTAGACATAAATGTATAATTGACTCACTTCACATTTTTAGCAAAAGATTCATAAGTATATTTTCATTTATATGTATATGCAATGTGTATATGTGTGCACATGTGTTGTCATAACTTTCGTCTCTCTCTTTCACTACACAGACACATAAATGTATATTATATATACAATTAAGTTGTGCTAATTGAGGTGTACAACACATTTTTTATTTGCTTTTAAATTTGTACCTGCAAATGTCAAATTTATAACTAGATGATAAAACTGGTAGATGTAATTGCCATGTGGTATAGAATTTTTTTCTAATGTAGCAATAACCATACATGATTCTTAAAATTGTGTTATTATAATGTTTCCCCTTCCTAGATTTATTATTAATATTATTTTTTAGAAACTAATAGACTGTCAGTGAAACAGAGCTCCACAGTATATTCTTCACAGTGAGCCAGAATGGCAATTGATTTTAGTTCAGAGTTAATGGATTCAAAACTCTCATTTTTAGTCTCTACATAAAATGTGAGGCTACTGGACCCAAGAGGTGCACAAACACAGTTGGCTTGGGATAAATATTCCTAAAGCCAACAGGAGTGATGCTGAGGCAATTTCCCAAAGCACTGGCATCAATGCTATGAGACAGAAATATTGCCAGAAGAATTTGCTTCAGACCCTCAGAGAAACACCTGCATATCTGGCTGCATTTCCTGTGAAAATGTCTGCGTAATACTTATTTAGGAATCCATATGGACAATTCTTATGTATTCTGGAAATGTGATTGCAAGGAAGCAACCTCCCTCCTAAAACCCAAGGTTCTTTCTCTTTCTAGTGACAATTCAACATCTTAGTTCAGTCTTGTGAGGCTGCTCTTATAAACATTAATTCTAATCACAAGGCTAGAACCTCATTTACCTCATAACTCTTTAAGTGCTTACCAAACTTAAATCCCAGCATGAATTTGTAAAATATGTGAGTTCAGTTCCTAACTTGAATACAAGTTCATTTTAAAATATCATTCATTTTCTAACTGTTAGTATATTAATTTTGTATAAATAGCCATAAGGAAACTACATTATTTGATTTCTTCAAAAAATTTAAGCAAATATTAATTTTTGTAATTTACTTTGTTTCAAAAGACAGTATTTCACTAATTTGTTCATTTATATGTAGGACTATCATATTTTGAGAAAACTGACTTGTTGCTTTTTCATTATATCTTTCTCTACAGTCATATTTCACTCTGTTTGTGACACCAGGATTTCGAAATACCTGGTATTGGACCTTGACTGGGACCAAAAGTGTAGATATGAATTTGAATTCCATATTGTAATAAAATATTTGGGCTTCTCCTCTGTATTTGTCCATGGGTAGATGACCCTCCACAGTGAGCTATCTATTTGACTAATTCTCTGAGCATATCAATAGATTGTATCCCATTTGTTTCTAATCTCAGTTACTTAAGTATCAATTCTAGGGATTTATAAAGTTAATTCTTAGCTTCTGGAGGGGGGATATTTGCTATTCTTTTAACCTAGAATATTTACCAATCCAAAATACCCTGCACCAATTGGCCAAAACTGAAAAATGGAAAACATTTTTTTGTTTTATTTTATTTTGGCCTACCCACCCAACTTCAGATGTTTGAACAAGAAAACTAGATTTATTCCAGGCTTAAAACTTTGAAACATTTCAAACATGCCCTAATCCTATGGAGAATTCTGTTCACTATTTTTTGTTGGATTTTTTTCCATGAATATTTTAAATTAAATAATTTTTAAAAATTTGCAGCATGAACCCCAATAGCTTTAGCTCTGTAATATGCATTATTTATTTTAATATTTTTAACATGTTTCACTTTTATATGCTTTTTAAAATATATTTTGGCTCTATTATTAATTAAAAGGTAATGAAGTAACTATATTTATGATTTTTAAATAAAAAATCAAGGAAATTTTGTGGGAAATGATGGACTGTTTCATACGCTTTGTGTGGACAAAGTATATTAATTGTTTGGAGCTAATAATTGTAATCATAAATATAAAAAGAGAGCTTTTACCAGGTTTGTATAACTGGAAATATATTATTACATAAAAACTACGAATATCAATAGTAAACTATATCATAGTTTTATTAAAGTTAATTAACAAAATTTTCATTACATCAATTTTATTAACTTAAATTATTAAACTTTACTAAAAACTGTTGTCCAAATGGATGTGAATTACATGGGTGATAAAGACTAACTGGAGAAAATTTTTCTCAAGCAGAGATTACAGGGGCAATTAAATGATAAGAATATAATATGTTCTGAGAGCTGAAATTAATGTCAAATAACACTATAAATAACTATAAAACTTTGTAAGTCTTAAGTAGGGAGAATATGACAATAACACAGTGATTTGAAGTCTTTTCTTAAAATAAAAAACTCAAAAACTAAGTTATTGATGATGCTTCTTAGTGAAAATACAAATGGATTATTCCTAGATGAGCTAGTCTAGGGAGCACCAACAATCAAGTGATGATTTAAAACAATTATTTAGCAATCTTACCAGTTGGACCAAATAAAAGTGCATTAATAATTTTTGGTATTACATTAAAGAGGATTAGGTAGGTTCAAGCATTGTTGGAATAAATGTACAATCAGAATAACTTTTACTAAATTTATTACATAGTTTACACCTCTAAATAATAAATGTAAACTCTCAGTTTCCAGTCTTAGATAATTAGATGATGTAGGAAACAGCCCTAAGTGTTGTGCTGAAATTATTCTATGGACACATGAATGAGTATACAGATGTTCTATGAGAAAGTTATCCATTATCTATGTCTCACTGTACCTATGGTAGCTGAGTGGTAAGTTATTCAATTATTCAAGTAACAAGTGTCTGATAATGGATCATTGCCTTCACAGTATGACCTTGAGCAAGGAACTTGCATTTGGATTTTGTCTAGCATAACCTGGATAGCAGGGTTTCTATAGGTTGTTCATATTAAATGAAACAGACTAAGTACCTCTCTCCTAGTAACCATTATGCAGAGATTACACAATGAGAATGGGTTAATATTACTTTTGTTAATCTTCCCCATTTTATTCACATGGAAAAACATCTAAAGTCTTGAATTGGTTAAAACCTGTAGTTACAAATTGACCCTTCACAGGAGTTCAGACTTACAAGGAAGTTGGTTATAACTTAAGTCAATAAATTTACATATGTTTACAAAGGCATTGGCCATTTTTGTAGTAAATAAACAAGAAATTGAAAAAGAGGATTATCTCTGAAGTCACTGAAATTGAGCAATGACCAATGAAGAATTTACTACTGGAAGCCTTTATGTTTCTATAAGAAAACAATTCTTTTTAAAATTTCATTATATTTATATTTTATATTCTTTGTATAGTGTTTTGTCTTAACATACATATTTAAAATACATGTGTTCCTGCTGTTGTCTGAGATCAGAAAAGGAAATCAATATTCCTAGAACTGAGTTTTAGGATGGTTATGAGTTGCTAAGTGAATGATTGGCAACTGAACCCAGATCCCAGGAAATAACAGGAGTGCTCTTAACCTCTAAGCTACCTCTCTATCTCAAGGAAGCAACATCTTATATAATACAAATATTAGCTGGTATGCTGAGCTCATGAAAGAAATCTATTAAAAATAAACGAAGACATGCTAGAAATGTATTTAGGTAATGAGAAACTGTCTGAAATAGTAGGCATTGTTTTTCAAGTTTCCTTTGGTGAAGCTGATGATAACCATTGAATATTATGACATCATTTCCCCCAACAGAGTATATTGTTCAATGTTATGTTTAGTATGAGTTATTTGTACATTGACACCTTACTTTGTTTTTCTTTCTATATCAGGATCTGGTTCTCAAAGTTCAATGAAACTCACTGTATTTAATCTTCAGTGCAGAAAATTGCTGTCTATAGAAAAAAGACAGTCAATCATTTCACAGAACTCACTGAAGAGTCAACAATCACTATAATAGACGTAAAAACAGCTTATTAACATTTTTACAACACAACCAATTGAAATAAACAGAACATTTTCAATTATAACATCTGGTACCAAACAATTATTGTTTGGGTGATAACTTAAAAAAATGTCTGGGCAACTCTCACAGACTTCTCATCAAGTAACAGCTGTTCCTTTCTATGAAAATGCATGTGTGTTCAAAGTGTGAGTGATGCTCACTTCTGTTCAGTTCTGTGTGAAGGAGCTTTCCATGGGGTTAATTCAGAAAAACAAATGGCTTCAGATGTTTTGAATGGATGCTATATACTGGAGTTTCTCTTGAAATATTTGCAGCCATATTCATTGTGTGCAGAGTTCACATTCAAGTAAGATCTTCCAGAAGACTTTGTTCTTCAAGACACTTTTTTTTTTCTTCTCCAAGTGCTCCTGGGTGTCTTCAGGCTATCTATTATTTGAACCATTTATCTTCATAAAGAGTTTGGTTATGAGCGATTACTTACAACACCAAAGCATAAAAGAAATAGTTATAGTTCATCTACTCTTGAATGTGTTTCTTCCAAATTCCCTTAGGATAATTCTTGTTTCGACTTAAGCTATTAAATTTTTTTGCTGAATTCAAATCACCTCATCATGTGGAAGCATGTGGAGACAAACAGCCACAGATGTTTGCCTGAAGGTTCAAGCATATTTAAAGGCAGCTTAATTATAAGACACTATGTGGTTCTTCCAATTAATTTGAAACTAAATATTCTACATCTGTTCATTCTGTTAGAAAACCTGAAGAAATATTTACTTTACATGTGATTGTGGACTGGACCTTAGGTAAATATATATATATATATATATATATATATATATATATATATATATATATATATATATGTGTGTGTGTGTGTGTGTGTGTGTGTGTGTGTGTGTGTGTGTATGTGTGTGTGTAGATGTAGACATATATAATGTATATAATGTAGATGATGTAGATGATGTAGATGTTGATGTAGATGTTGATGTAGATGTTGATGTAGATGTTGATGTAGATGTTGATGTAGATGTAATTGTATATATATTTACATATATATATATAGTATGTATATACATATATAGATAAATATATATCAGATAAATATACATGTATATGTCAGATGAATATACACACACATATATACACAATATATATACACACACAATTTATATATACATAAATTTTTAGCTTATGAAAATATTTGTTGTAGGTATTGTTAAAGATAATAGTAAAACCAGACACTACACAAAAAAGTCCAACCAATTTTGTTACTCTGCCACGTACCCTTGGAGTTCCTCATGTGAAAATTTTCACATAAAACCCAAAGACACCTCAGTCTGGTAACTTTCATCTAATGTGAATGAATGTTCTTTGTTAAAATGAATCTATCAAGCAACTAAACTCTCATGCCTAGAGAGTTAGCTCTTTCCATTCATAGGAAATATGCCATGATATAAGACTATATGACATTTATTTCTCATTCGAAATAAGTTTTGAACATGAAAATGATTTTTAAAATACTAAGATTTCATCCTAGGGTTCAGTTTTCTTCCTGGACTTGTTGGTTTTATAAATGTAATAACCTACATTAGTATGCTCCTCTAGAAAGTATCAAGTTTTTAAGTATTCCTGCCCATCTTTGCTGTATTGTACTAACATTGTGCAGTGAATTTGGCTATTTTCTTTTGCTTTATTTTAGTCTTTTCTAGGCCTTTTCTTTACTTTTTCTCTTCCATCTTACAGGACTGAAACATACAGTACCTCCCACATCAGTAAATACATTGCTGTCATGCTTTTTTTTTTTCTACCCAATACATTTTATGTTCCCTGCTTTATTTTCTTTTTACATTTGTTTCTCAAGACTAAAAATAAATTCAAAGCAAAAGTCAAAATCCTTACTATGTACACTAGCAGATTTGTTACACTAAGGATTGCCACATGCTAATCAGGTGACCAGTTCTCACTGATACCCGTTGCTATTGTGTGTCTGTGGGTATCATGGCCTCCAGCACAACAAGCCATGAAGGACTGAAAAGAAAATTCTAGTACAGCTGGACTTTGTCAGTCAGGCTGGATCAAAGCTTCTAGAGGGTTTGATCTTGTGGTTTACTTTCCTCACACATTTAAGCAAATTCAACCTTGGGGACAAATTTCCATGTGACAGTTCTCAAACAAAACATCATGAGTGGCTACATTGCAATTCTCTTGCAAAATACCTCTTAAAACTAAGGTCCTGAGAATTGTAGCCTAAGAATGAATTCTGTTGAATGGGAACCATGCACAGGCTTATAACCTACAGGAAGAAAGGCTAAGAATAAGGATGTATTCTATCTATTAGTCTTTGCCATCACTTTCCCTCCTAGTACAGCTAACTATCTTATGTAATTATATGAATTTTTGATATTTTTTTTTTTACTTTAGCCACTTGACAGCTCTTTTCTATCTTCTCAGACATGACCATTGAGACTTTTACATTTTAACTCGTTTTAGGACAGTGAGATTCATGATGTGCTGCCTTTCTTCAATTCTACAACTCTTTGGTATGCCAGTTTTTAATTTGTGTAACTCATATAAGAACATGTTCTTACCTAGCCTCTCCCTTCATGGAAAAAAAAAAAAACCCTTGGTGTTTTCTAGACTCATTTTTTGTCATTGATGTGGTTCTCAGTAACAGGGGAATATTTGCTTTGTGATACCAAGTCTCAGTCTTATATAAATATTGTTTGCTTACTTATTGAGAAGAAATTTCACCATAGCTGATGTTGGTTTTGAACTGCTCATCCTCCTGTATGTTTTCCAATTCCTGGGATTATAGGCATGCTCCAACAATTCCAGATATCTAGTAATGATTTGAAAGGTTGAGTTACTTGTGCAGGAGCCTGATATAGTTGTCTCTTGAAAGGCTCTGCCAGAGCCTGTGAAATACAGAGGCATATGCTTGCAGACAACCATTGGACTGAGCACAGGGTCCCCAATGGACAAGTTAGAGAAAGGACTTAAGATACTGAAGGGGTTTGCAACCCCGTAGGAAGAACAACAGTATCAACCAATCAGACACCCCGAGATCCCAGGGACTAAACCAACAACCAAAGAGTACACATGAAGCGACCTATGGCTCCAGCCACACATGTGGCAGAGGATGGCCTTGTTGGACATCAATGGGAGGAGAGGCCCTTTGTTCTGTGAAGACTTGAAGCTCTAGTGTAGCAGACAGCCAGGGCAGGGAGGCAGGAGTAGGTGGGTGGGGAAGCACCCTCATAGAAGCAGGGGATGGGGATGGAATAAAGGGCTTCCAGAGGGGAAATCTGGAAAGAGGATAACATTTGAAATGTAAATAAATAAAATATTCAATGAAAAAGAAAAAAAAGCTTGAATTATCATTGGAAACAGTGAAAGGCAAAGGATCTCCTCATTTACAACCTTATCCAGTGAAAAGATAATTACACAAATGAGAGAATAATTCAATGAAGAGTCATTTTAGGAAATACTGCAAATCTTTAACCCAGATTGTATATGGAAAGGATAATATAGTGACTGATAGAGAGTAACCGATAGATTACCATTGATTAGATATATGAACTTGTAACAACATAGTAAATTCCACTTAAGCTTGGTTACAGTTATAGATAACAACTTTCTTGCTAGAAAGAAGAAAGAAAAGTGCAATAGTGATGTGTGTCTTCAGCAACCTGGAAGCCTTTAATCCCAGAATTTGGGAAGCACAGGAATACAGATCTCTGAGTTCAAGGCCAGCAAGATCCAGTACAGCCAGTGGCTACACAGAGAAACCCTGTTTCTGGGGGTGGGGGGAGAGGGAAAGAGGGAGGAGAAAACACAAAGAAAGAGAGAAGAAAAAGAAGCAGTGTCTTTTCAAGGGAAATTGGAGTGATGGTTAAGAGCTTTCCCTGTCTTTAGTATGTTTGCATAGTCACAATGTGTCACTTGCCTTCTATAGGATCTCAGCAGGCAGGATTCTGAGCAACAGGGAAGAATCATATATTCTTTCCTTACCAGTTTACAATGTTGCCTTGGAGAAAATCAGAATTGTGGGTATTTATGTAATATTTTCATTGTCAGTTTAAATTTCAATAACATTTTACTCAAGCCAACTAATGTTCTATGAATGGCAGCTTTCTAAAGAATTTAGCAATTTTGTCAACAAAGTACTTAGACTCATGGAATCTTCCTCAAAGATCTATTATTGTTTAGTTATTAATTTAATTATTAATCTCTCATTATCTTTATTTGAATCCCAATCTACCTGTTAGTAGGAGAACTTAATTACAAAATTAATTTTTTCAGGTAAAATTTATGAAAAATAATTTTGATAAGGTTTGATGTTAAATATTAAAAGTTTTATCAGGAATTGTTTCATGGGCTAATTTGTAATATCACAATGTATCTCAAGATGTCATAGACTCTAACTTATCGACATAGTTCCCATGAGGTCTACCACCAGAGAGTATCTATTACACATGATAATTGTAAGAACAAGGTTCATACTTGTCCTTATATATGAGCCTGAACTGTAACTCCAGGAAGAATGCTCAGACTTCCATCTGTAGCCTGACCCTCTGTGAACTTAGGTCTCTAAAGTTAGAAACAGCAACCCACAGTGAGTCAGACAACCTCTCAATCTTCTTAGGTACACACAAGCCCCTTTGCAATATGACTACTTACACTGTGACGTTTTGGCAACTTTATTTCCAGATGAGGTTATAGCCCTTTCTACAGGGCATTGTTTGAAGCAATAAGTCCTCTAGTAAAATTGTGAGCCTCTTAGAAAACTGTTTAAATCAGATACACTATCCAAAACTAATACCTAGTAGTTTTCCACAGGGCATAGGGGATGGTTAATCTGCTGCCCATGTTGTTTGTATGAACTCTTAATTGAAGCATACTCCTGAAGAAAATTGTGTCACACCCAAAACTCTTACTTTATGAGAGTCTCAGAAATTGTCAACTAACAAATGAAGTTTCTTAAGGCTAGCATGAAGACTCCTCATAAATATCGTTTGTGTGCCACTTCGGAGGAGTCATTTGCAATTTTAGATGAACAAATAAAAGATAAAAATATATACCCAAGGTTTTGCAGGTTCTATTTTTCATATGCACTGTACTAATTTCACTTCCTTTTTCAACTGGTATTTGAAACATTATACACTAGGCAGAGAGTGAAAGTGTCTGATCTCCATGACATCGATGGAGCTGCATAGCAATGCATCATCTTGATTTATGGCCATAGGCAGAACAGAAAGTCTGTGGTGCATCATGCATAGAAGTCAATGTGCTGTTGTTCTTAGCTTCCCTGGGAGGGGAGAAAGTCCAAGAACAGTAAATGTAGACTGTGGTGAGCATTCTAAAAGCTGATACTTCAGGGACCTCTTCTTCATTAATTTTGCCAATATTACACGTATACATCAAACAAATTTATGAGAGTCTAATTTCTCTTTTCTACATAAAACCAGGCAAAAGAGTTCTAACATCCAGGATTTTTTTTAATGACAGTGGCAAAAGGTAGTTAAGCATTATATCAGAGCTGTGTGCTGGATAATATTGTCATGGCTTTCCCCCATGGCAATGTAATATTCTTACAAACATCTTCCCCATCTGCTATGATTTCATCCCATTTCTAAATATTTCCTCTCAATCTCAGCCCATGCAACTCATCACACAGAATGTTTACTTTCACAGCCCATAACTGGAGTCTTGTTAGCACGCCCAAACAAATGTTAGAAGATTCCGCAGAGAACTTCAGGATTGTTTGCTTAGCTTTGTGATGCAGCTGCCTTCACCTTTAGTCCTAATTTGGCCACCCAGGCAGTTATGATCCACTGCAAATTACCTTTCAGAATAGGCACAGTCAAATTAAATGGTGTGGATCTGACTGTTGGAGTACAAATACGACTTTCCTCTGGTGCACATAAATACATACCTGGGCTTGGGAACACTGTTCCTAGTAAAATAAAAGTTTTAGAGGTGAAAAAGTTACATAAAGTTATATCCAACTATTCTCTCCCTCTCAGTGTTTCTAGTAAATTTGCAGTAAACTTCAAAATTTCTGTCTTTTGTTGAGCTGAGAGCACAATTAAGTGTGTCAATTGTTTATCATGGAGTAAGGGATTTGCTTTTCCATTTAGAATAAAGTTGCATTAATTGTAATTTGTGCTTCAGCTTGGGTGGTGGATGTTTCATCTAGGGTATGTTACCTGTATACCAAATAAGGCATATAATAAACTTTTACTACTGTTAGATCCTCAGTGAAGAGTTCTGTACTATTAATCTCAAGGCTTTGGATTGAGTATCAGCAGCATCTTAACACAACCTGACTGCATCACAATCACCTCAGTTATTGCCCAGGATACTTTCTAGCTTACTACTTCCCATGCATTCTGTTTTTTATTCAGTATGTTGAGTGAGTGAGTGAGTGAGTGAGTGAGTGAGTGAGTGAGTAGTGAGTGAGTAGTGAGTGAGTAGTGAGTGAGTGGTGAGTGAGTGGTGAGTGAGTAGTGAGTGAGTGAGTTGGTGAGTGAGTGAGTGAGTGAGTGAGTGAGTGAGTGAGTGAATTTGTGCCTGTGGAAATTTATGTTTTCTTAACAGCCACTGAGAGTGGTTTTTATGGACTTTTACATGTAATCAGTTCAGCTGACTGAGTGTATACTACATCAAAAAACACTGAAAGCTCAGTATCTGGCTCTCCTCCACTATGGCTACTTCAGATCGGGCTTTAATACCTAACCCAGCTGACCCTTTGCTTATCATTCTGGATAACTTCACATAAATTATTGTAAATGGCCTTGAATCTTTAACTGAGCCTTTGCGTCTCATCCTATTTCTTTTGTATTATATGACTGTTAGTATACAGGATAAATTGAGCTCCTCTTTTAAGCCCCTCCACAGTCATAGATTAATTATATTCTCACTAATACATGAAGAGATAGTTGTTAGCTATAAAACTCCCACCCACCTTTCACCTACCTTGTCCTTATTGAAAATCCTATTGAGAACCACTTGTCATAACATTTTTATTCAAAAGCAAATTTATCTAGATGAGATGATACTCAACTTCCACATACAAGTTTTAATTTCTACCTGCTGTGTTCACAACATGAAATAGTTTTCTCTCATTTACTTCCATGTATTAATAATGCCCATGTACCTCTCAGAATAGTAGAGAGAGAGAGAGAGAGAGAGAGAGAGAGAGAGAGAGAGAGAGAGAGAGAGAGAGAGAGAGAATCTTGCAATGACAAATTAAATGTTTCAAGCCTGGTCTTCTGGTCACTGTTTCTATTGTAATTTGTATTAATAGTCCTACCCACTGTGTTCTCTCTGTTGATATAAATCCTTCCTTCTGTCATTTACTATAGTATTCATCTTAATCACATTAAAAAGAAGGTACTTTTGGTGATTTAGGCAAGGGTGAAAGAAGTTGACTCCTGTAGTATATATCTGTGAAATCCTACTTTACCAAGGGCACCTGATATTGCATCATAATATTTAGCAGTATCTTCTTAAAAATAATTGAAGATACTCAATGACAATTCAGCAGCTGAATTAATATCATCAAATAATATATAATAATACAATTGGAATGTAGGCCTTATAATTAATTTTAAGATGTTTTGCCAGCATATGCACATGCGTCATCTGTTGGTCAGTGGCCAGGTCTGTAATAAAATGTCCATATTATTCAGTCATTACCTCATTCTGGTCGCCAGTTACATGAAGAGTTTCATACTTAATCAGTGACTTGAGGTTCTCCCAAGGGGACTTATCATTTGTCCAAATGCCAGAATAGAAGAAGGTGTCTTTCTAATTAGAAAAATTCCAGTCTAGGGCTGGTACCAAACTCTTATCTATTCTATTACTATAGGTTTGTCTTTTATCACAGTGATGGGAAGACAAAATAACCTAAGCTCTCTGCCAGTATCTCCATGTCCTTGATCTCCCATATCAGACATAACATACAAGTGTGTTCTGCTTCAAACTGGCAATGGTAAAGATCGTCCCCCTCAATTCACATTTAAGTTTCACTATTTTCATCTAATGATAGAAATCCAATCTGATATAAACAAATTTTCATCATATTTTCCCTACATTTTTCATAGGAAAAAAGCAAACCAATCATTATAATTTAGAGAGTCAGAGTGGTATGCCTGCTGAACTAACCTGAACTAATAAAAATATACAATTGTCAAATCAGAATCATAGGCCAGAAATCAGGCCCCACATCCCACTTTGCTGAAAATGTCAGATACAGTGGTGATGCCTGGGTGAAGTAAGAGGGATCCAGGCCACTACTTTTGCATCAAACATTCTCTGAGCTTATCTTTTAGATTTATTTTCTAAATTACATATCTTATGTACTACTACTTTTTCTTAGAAAATATCTTTGATATATTTAGTGACTTGCCTAGCTTAACATTTTCCAGAAAAATATAAACTTGAATTTACCAATTGGTAGTATGATTATCTGGGGAGTTCTAGGCAATCCCATATAGTCAACTAAAATCGTTTTATAAATTATTTTTATTCTCAAAGCTAATTTTCTAGTATTAGTATGTTAGTATAGAAAAAAACCAAGACTTCCTGTGTTTCTTGTGTCAAAGCTCCCACCATTAGAGAAGGAGCTTGGTGAGATCCCTTCACATACCAGACTGTCACATGAGCTACGGTGGATTTCATATAGGAAGATTTTGTTAAACAAATCTATATTTCTGCAAATTTGTATCTTAATATATATCAGAACTTTGGATAGAATTAAGCTTAAAATTTAGTAGATTTCTCCCAATATAATTCTCATCAATCTGTTTGTTTATTTATAATCCTGTAGTATTGTTAATATTAAGGAATATTATAATTCATATCTAGATATAGACTCATTTAAATGTTGTGTCTAGTTTTGATATATGACATTTAAGTTTTTTTTCTTTACTTAAGTAATACTGACTACTATAAAATGTCAATTTGCTTATTAGGATGTGATTATGTATTTTTATTCTCAGTCTATTTGACAAAGACTAAATGCACAATTTTTTCCATACAAATTAAATATTACAAGAGTAGATTGCTGCTTCATGCATAGGTTCATGCTCTCAAACACTCAGCTCTTTAAATATGTGTTTTCTTCCAACATTCTCAGGCAGGTAACCATTTGTCAATGTCATGGCTTGGTGAAACTACAACTATGACTTTACATATCTTCATTAATCCAGAACCTTGAGGACATGAATGTGGTTTATAAAAAGCAAAGCAGTCATATTAACACTTATATTTTTAAGAAAAGTACCTTCAAAATAACTCATACCTAAAGTGCTAAAGCAGACTATTATAAATAGGATAACTCTCATCTCATTCTTTCATGTAAGATTAATTTATGAATTTTTTCATTCCCAAATCACTCTCATTGTTTTAGATAAAATGTGGGACTAAATAACAACATCATTTCCTATATAGTTGAACAAATAAAGTGATTACAAAATACAACAGCTGAAATGGAGCAAATACTTCATGCCATTATGTAGAAGAGTCTCTCATCCTGTACACTCCTTAGAAGACATTCTCTCCTCTTGGCGTGTGAAGCCTATCATGCATTGCCAGAATGCCAGAGTGCAAAAGTTGCACTGCACCTGCAGAAATTTCAACAACCCCTTGGTATTGTCCATTTTTTGCCAGTTGAGTGGCAATTCACTGATAATTATAGTCAACTGCATCATTGACCTTTGCCATCTGCATTTTTAGAGGTCCAAATAGCTACAGGCAGGAAGCTACTCATTAAATGAAGATCTTCTTGATCCTTGTTCATCTGGCTTCAAAAGCTCAAAGTAGACACCTTCCAGTGAAGACTTTCCACATTCACGCAATGATTTTTCCTTTTTTTCTGAGTATTTTAATGTTCCTACCTGTTTCTACTATTTCCCTCAGCTTAGAAAGCACAAGTTAAAGGACTTCTGAACTATATTTGTTAAGTTTTCTTAGTTATATTCCATAAAGAGACTCAGAATTCTAACTCAAACTTTCTTAAAAAGAGAAATGTTTCTCAATCACCATACCCACATCCAATCATTTCTTGTTCTGTTCTTCTTAAGCTCTCTTGCTAAGTGTTATATCCTTAGCACACTCTTTCTTACTCTTTCCATCCTTTCCTTGAGGTCTCAGGCACACTGGACAAACCTTTTCACTCTTTTTATTATTATTTGCTTTTTTCTTTCTCCTTGTAAACCCTCTCACATAACTTTCCTTTCTCTTTTTCAAACTCTTGATCTCATTTTCACTAACTGTTGTTACATGTATATATGTATATACATACATAAACACTCGTGAATAAAAACCTTCTCATTCTCTGTAATGGTGGTGGTGTGTGTGTGTGTGTTTGTGTGTATGTTTATGGTAGACAATGTGATATTGGATAAGCAACTGGTGTGCTCTTCCTGGAGGGAAGAGTTACCTGTAGTTACCCATAGTTCTTTGTATAGCGTTGAGAACAACCCAAGACTAATGAAGTTACAGCTCTTGGAGGAGATCCGACACTCAACACTTATTAAATCATCATAAGGGCTACCACATTGTAAATATTTGTCCTTATCAGGAGACGATTGCAACAGATAGAGACCGTTACAGAAGGATCACAACCCCCAGTTCCAACTGATACAACTACAAAATACTTCTGCACCTTTGAGTGACTGAGCAGTTTGGAAGAGAACAGAGAAATTAGAAGAAGCAGTGAATCAAGTCGTTTCCTGCTTGACTGTCTCCTGTTAGTGTCAGAATCTACTTCTTTTATATAATACTCCAATTTCCTTTAAATTCCTGGTTTTCCTGCCATGTACACACCTCTGTATTTCAGTTTTATTACTTTCTCTCTCTTTCTTCCTTTTTTTTCCTTTTTACTTAATTTTTATTTTCTGAAATACAAGGAACAAAACTGGTCTTGGTGTCACTCTTATGTCTGATCCCCTTCATGCTGTTGTGATCTTTTTCCTTGATGATTTCATGGAGTCCTGTGGCTGTGATTCACTCTCAATGCTACATGACATTTCCATGACATTTTAAATTTTAGTTATTTATTTACTTTAAATTGCAATATCACCTTCCTCTATTCCCAGTACCCCATCATGAATATCCTCCCCCCACCCAATTCCTTCCTAACATTCTCTTCTGAAAAGGGAAGTCCCTCTCTGGGTATTTCTCTCCCATTCACCCACCACCAATTATTGTTTTCTTTACCTGCTCTCCCTACACCTGATCCCTCCCAAGCATTGAATCCCTGCCCCCATCCTCTCTCCTACCCAGTTCCATCTCTCTACCCAATTCTGATAACAATTTTAATTCTTTTTCTGAAAAAAGATTCAACCATCCTCCTTTGGGCCCTTCTTATTATTTGGCTTCTTTGGATCAATGGATTTTAGCATAGTTAACCTTTATGGTACTATCCACTTATATGTGAGTTCCATACAAGTCCTTTGGGTCTGGGTTACCTCACTTAGGATGATACATTCATCCATTTGCCTGTGAAATTTGTGATGTCCTTGTTTTTAATGGTTGAGTAGCATTCCGTTGTGTAAATGTGATTACATTCATTCTTAAGTTGAGGGATACCAGGTTGTTTCCAGTTTCTGAGTATTACAAATAAACTTGTTATGAACATAGCTGAGCAAGTACACATACAGGATAGTGGAACATCTTTTGGGTATATGCTCAGGAGTGGTAGAGCTGGGGCTTGAGGTAAAGCTATTCCTAATTTCTGAGAAGCCTTCAAATTGGTTACCAGGGTGGTTATACATGTTTATACTCCAATCAGGAATACAGGAGTGTTTCTATTGCTTCACATTTTTGTCAGCATGTGGTGTTCCTTGAAATTTTTGTCTTAGCCATTCTGATGGGTGTAAGGTGGAATCTCAACCTCATTTTGAGGTGCATTTCTCTGGTGATTAAAGACGTTAAACATTTCTTTAGGTATTTCTTGACCATTTGAGATTACTGTGTTGAGAATTCAGTTTAGTTCTGTACTTAATTTTTTAATTGTGTTATCTGGGTTGTTGGTGTATAACTTCTTGAGATTTTTATATATTTTGGATATTAATCCTCTGTCACATGTAGGGTAGGTAAAAATGATTTCTGAATCTGGAAGCTATCATTTTGTCCTATTGGTTGTGTCCTCTGACTTAAGGAGCTTTTCATTTTCGTGAGGTCCTATTTATTAATTGTTGATCTTATAGTCTGAGCCATTGGTGTTCTGTTCAGAAACTTATCTTCTGTACCAATGAGTTCAAGGCAATTCCCTAATTTTACTTCTATTACATTGAGTATATTAAATTTTACTTAAAGGTCTTTGAACCACTTGGACTTGAGTTTTGTGAAGCATAATAAATATAGATCTATTTACATTCTTCTACATGTGGACATCCAGTTAGACAGGCACTATCTGTTGAAGTTGCTTTTCCTTTTCTATTGTATTGTTTTGCTTTCTTTGTAAAAAAAAATCCAGTATACATAGGTGTCCAGGTTTATTTCAGGTTCTTTATTTCTACTCCATTGATCAAACAGTCTGTTTCTATATTAGTAATGTGCAGTTTTTCTTACTACTGCTCTGTAGTACAGCTTGAAATCAGGAATTATAATACCTCCAGAAATTCTTTTATTGCTCAGGATTATTTTAGCTATCCTGGGTTTTTTGTTTTTCCATATGAGTTTAAGAACTGTGCTTTAAGATCTGTAAAAATTGTGTTAGAGTTTTGATGGGAATTGAATTGGGTGTGTAGATTGCATTTGGTAAGATGGTCATTTTCACTTTGTTAATCCTACAGATCCATGAACACGGAAAATCTTTCCATCTTCTGATATCCTGCTCAATTTCTTTCTGCAGAGACTTGAAGTTTTTTGTCATATGGATATTTCACTTGCTTATATAGAGGTACACCAAGATGTTTTATATTATTTGTGTCTGTTGTGAACAGTATTATCTCCCTAACTTCTTTTACAGCCTGTTTATTGTTTGTATAAATGAGGGCTACTGATTTCATTGAGTTGTTTTTTTCTCTATCTCATTGAAGTTGCTTATCACTTGTAGGAATGTTTTGGACCACTTATGTACATTATCATATTATCTGTGAATATTGATACTTTGACTTATTCCTTTCCAGCTTGTATCTCTGGTAGAAATTTGGAGATCACTAACGTATATTACCATATTATCTGTGAATAGGTGTTCTTTCCAATTTGTATCCACTTGATCTCCTTTAGTTCTTTTATTGCTCTTGCTAGATCATCAAGTACAATATTGAATAGACAGCAAGAAGCTGTGCTGCTCTGTCTTAACTCTCATTTTAATGGAGTTGATTTCAGTTTCTCTCAAGTTAATTTGATGTTAGCTCTAGGCTTGCTATATGTTGCTTGTATTGCATTTTGATTTTTGATTGTATCCTTAATCTTTCCAAGACTTTTCACATGAAGCGGTATTGAAGTTTGTCTAAGGTTTTATCAACATTGAATGAGATGGTCATTCTGCTTTTTTTTTCTTCAGGTTGTTTATATTGTGGATTACATTGACAGATTTTTGTATATTGAACAACCCCTGAATCCCTGGATTGAAACCTACTTATTCATGGTGAATAAAGTCTTTGACGTGTTCTTGGGTTTTGTTTGCAAATATTTTATTGAATATTTTTGCATCACTGTTGATAATAATGATTGATCTGAAATTCTATCTTTTTCTATTTGGAATCATCCTGTGGTTTAGATATCAGGGTAGCTAGTTCTCATAAAGTAAGTTTGACAGTGTTCTTTTTGTTTATGGTTTTTGAATAGTTTGAGGAGTATTTGTTTTAGGTCTTCTTCGAAAATCTGATAGAATTATATACTAAAACCATCGGACACTGGGTTTTCTTTGCAGGAGGGCGGGGGTGAGATTGTAATGATTCCTTCAATTTCCTTAGGGGTTATAAAACTATTTAGATAGTTTACTTGGTCTTGATTTGTTAGTTGGTATCTATCTAGTAAATAATCCATTTCATTTACATCTTCCAATTTTGTAGCATACAAGCTTTTGAAATAAGAACTAATGATTCTTAGAATTTTCTCAGTGTTGGTTAGGTTTCCCTTTTCATTTCTGTTTTTTAAATTTGGATACTGTCTGTTTATCTTTTCATTAGTTTGGCTAGAGTTTGTTTATCTAGTTGATTTTCTTAAAAAAAAAAAAAAAAACAACCCTTAGGACCTTGAGTTTGATTATTTTATGCTGTCTACTGCTCTTCGGTGTGTTCTCTTCTTCTTTCTTTCCCCCCTAGATCTTATATGTATAATTTAATTCCCTAGTATGAAAATATTTCAATTTCTTTATGACAGCACTTAGTGGTATGAAACATCCTGTTAGCCTTGCTTTCATTGTATACAATAAATTTGGGTATGTTCTGCCCTCATTTTCATTGAATTCCAGAAAGTCTATAATTTCTTTATTTCTTCCTGGACCCAGTGATCATTAAGAACAAAGTTGTTCAGTTTTCATTAGTATTTAGGATTTCTGCTGTTTCTGTTGTTGTTGGAATTCTTTAAGAATGAAAAAGGGTTATTTCAATCTTCTTATATGTTTAGAGATTCACTTTGTGACCAATTATATGGTCAATTTTGGAGAAAGTTTAGAGTGATGGTGAGAAGAAATTATATTGTTTTATGTTTGGGTGACATGTTCTATACATATCCATTTGAATCATAACTTCTGCTAGTTTTGTTATTTCTCTGTTTAGTTTCTGTGTCAATGTCTTCTACTTTGATGATAGTGGGGTATTGACATCACCGACTATTAACCTGTGGGGTTTGATGTGTGATTTAAACTTTAGTAACTTTTTTTTATATAAATATGTGTTCCCTTGTATTTGGGACATAGATCTTCAGAATTGAGACATCTTCTTTGTTGAATTTTTCCTTTGATGTGTATGACTGTCCTTTCACAACTTTTGATTACTTTTTGTTGAAAGTCAATTTTATTAAATACTAGAATGATTACTCAAGTTTCTTTCTTATTTATTTATTTATTTAGAAATCCAGACTTATTCCCCTCCAGGTCTACCCTTCTGTTCTACATCCTATACCTTCTCCCTGGCCCCTTGTTTCCAAGAGGATGTCCGAATCCCCTATCCCCGACCCCACCAGACCTCTAAACTCCCTTTGGTTTCTAGTCCTTTAATGGATCATTAACAGTCCAATAGAGAATTTGATACTACTCTTTTGTCCCTTGCCCTACTTTGTCTCTTTTCCCTAATCCTCCTAATCATACCTTATATATTTGTTTGATTTCTTCAACAACAGATCAAAAACATTTCTGACCAGAATTTTAATCAGTTATTACTGATTACCAGCCCTTAGCTCTGAAACCAGAGATTTGCAACTCCCAATCATACACTGACAGGCAAGATCAAACATGCCTCACAGACCTCTATGTCCATGTTCAGCAGGACCCAGCCACACTCAATCCCCAGGAGCTCCAGCTGCCAGGCCTTTCCATCAGACCTATCTGTCATAATGGTGTTTTGGCCTCTGTAACTGTTACAAAGGTCATCTCCAGTCCTACAATCCTCAGTGAAAAGTCTGAACAAGATCCCACAATAACCTGAACAGGAAAATCCACCATTCCTTGAGCTTCCCACAGAAACCCAACAACTCCTGAGCAGGAAACACACACCAGTCCCGAGTTCACACAATCTACTTAACTTGGAAAAAGCTCATGATGTCTGCTCCCAGGAGCAGAAGAAGTGACCCCTGGATTCGTTCTTCCACACCTTGGATCCTCCCAATAGATCTCTTTTTTGAGATTTGCTTCCTTATGTGACTGTTACACTGGAAGAAGCCAAAAAGCAATAAAGATAGGAAGGGAAGAGGAAAATGGAAGTTGTAAAATGAGTCCTCTGTCTCATTCTCACACTTTTAAAGGCTGGCTAATAATACCTAGAAAGGTGTACATTTATCATACATTCTGATGATTAAAATTACTCAAAGCTTCAGTTATCACAGCCAAAGCACCTGTTCATCTATTTGCTGCTACAGACCCTGACTTCTGCAGCACATTTACTTATTTTAGTTTATTCTTAATTTTATAACTGGTACAGCAAACATCATTTTGCTGTAATTTTGTGAAGTGTTCTATGTTTCTAAATTAATAGTAATTTCTACACTTTATATGTTTATATGACATTTCATCTACATTCAATTCAGACAGTGGTTTTGAAAATAATACACTTTGTTTAATGCTATATTAATGAAACTTTGGGCCTGAAATATATTAAAGTAACAAGTTAATATTCTTTCAGTTAATTTATTATGGTTGCTATCATTTCAAAACGTTTCTTTTTGAAATAGAAAATGCTTTTCTATTATATCTGTATCAAACTTCCTATTATTATTTCTTTAAGCAATCATTGGGCACATTTTATCCATTTTATTTTATAGCTTAAAATTATGACAGAGGAGAAAACAAATAATTTAAGGTGTGTTGTTTGAAACTAATAATAAGTTCTAGAATGACTTTTTCTAGAAATGCTTTATGCCTTTAGACATTGAACATTTTCAGACTTTGAAACCAAGTCTGAAATGTATCAAGACTATACTATGTTCTGAATTTTCTATCCTACTATGTACTCAGTCTTCCTGAATTTATCCTAATTTAAGTATACAATGTTACAAACCTTATTATTCATAGGACTAGCCATGTAATTATTTTATACATACTCATAAAAATGCAATGCTTTAATCTTAAACTATGGTCCTTTTAAATATCTAGAACAAAAATAAGTTGTGTTGAGTTACAGGCACACACACAGAGAATAAGAGTTGTGATAATAAATCTAACTATATTTGTTAAAAACAACATTGAAAAAAATCTACTATAAATGTTGAAGGCAATATGTGGCTATATTCTTAGAATATCTGTTTGCAACTTTTTGCTCTTCTTGGTTTGTATGATCAACAAAGTAATTTTTTCTTTGCCTAATATTGTTTAAATTTTCTGTATAATAAAAGGTTCCGTTCTTTTCTACACCATATTTGTATTCTGTTCAGTAAATACATATCATGTATTTATCATCAAGGGACAGATGGTAGACATTGAAATAACTCTATAGACCAGAGTGGATTCACTCATGGTTTAAATTATTAGGAGAGTGAGATTACATACTGGCACAATTCCAAATTAACCCACTTTGAAGGATTTTAAGTTCTTACCATAAGCTTACCTGAGGTTACTGCTAAAGGCACATACTACCTAAAATACTAACCACATAGTAAAAGGAGAGCTCTGACCTGATACTTTGACTTCTGACCTCCACAAGTGCACTTGAGGATACACTGCACTATCACCTCTATGTATATATAAATAAGTATAAAAATTAATTCCCCTAAAATATCAATGAAAATGAAAAGAAATGTGTATTGAGCATCATTTCCAATCTATTCCTATAGATTACTATAATAGTTAAAATTACCCACTAATCATGGCTTATATGATATACGTTATGTGCAGACATTTTCTCAAATGTTAACTAAAAATATTAATTAAAATTAATAAGAAAAATTTTAATGAAAGTAATGAATAAAAAAGCAAATTTTAACTTAGTGCTAAATTGCTATATTTTTATGTTTTCTAGATATTTATCTCAATTGTTACAGGAATAATTTGTCACTATCTGGAAAAATTTAAAACAATCTAGTCAATAGAGCACCTTCATAGAGGCAAGGGGGGAGTAGGGGATGGGGGCTTGTGGACGGGAAACTGAGAAGGAGGATAACATTTGAAATGTAAATCAATAAAGTAACCAATAAAAATGAAAAAAAATACAGAAATATATAGCTACCCTAAGCTGCCCCTGTCCCAGGCCACTGTCTGGTCACCAATCCTGATACACCAGGAATATCAACATTAGACATCCCCCTTCCACAGGTCCCTGTGTCTTCTTGGGGACACAAAGCTGCTTTGAGACTGCCCTGCCTACTGATTTCCATTTTCCAGGTGAAATCTGTCTACCAGAGGAATGCTGGACCAGGAGCATTCAGGTTAGGAATGCCTTCACAATGCCTGCTATACAGGGAACAATCAATCAGGGACAAGCAGATGTTTAAAGCCCATCATAAGAACAAAAACCAACAAAAGCAAGGGCAATATGACACCTTCAGACTATAGGTGTCCTACTACAGCAAGCCCCAGATATCCTAACACAACTAAAGGAACATGAAAAGGACCATAAATCCAGTCTTATATAAGTGATAGAGACCTTTATAGAGGAAATAAATAAATTCTGAAAATAATACAGAAAAATACAATTAAACAGATGGAGGTCTTTAAAGAGAACATGAATAAATCCCTTAAAGAAATAAAAGAAAATATAATTAAACAGGTAAAAGAAATGAGTAAAACTGTTCAAAACATAAAAGTGGAAATAGAAGCAATAAATTACACATAAATTAAGGGGATCTCAGAGATAGAACATACAGAGAAGAGAACAGACAGAAGAATCACTGAAAGAATACAAGAGATAGAAGAGAAGATACAATAGAAGAAATCTGGGAAATTATAAAAGAAACAAAAACTAATCTAAGAATGAATGTATCTGAAGAATGTTTAGAGTCACAACTCCAAGGACCAGAAAATATTTTCAACAAACTCATAGAAAAAAAATTTTCTTCTCAAACCTGAAGAAAGAGATGCCTATAAACATACAAGAAGCTTAAAGAACACCAATTAGATTGAAGTAGAAAAGAAAATCCTCTTAACACATAGTAATCAAATCACTGAATCTAAGAACAGAAAATATTAAAAGCTCTGAGTGAATTAGGTCAAGTAATATACAAAAGCACTACTATAATCAACAAATTTCTCAGTCAACATAGATGGAGAAAACAAGATAATCCAGGACTAAACCAAATTTTAAAAATATCTATCCAGAAATCTAACTCCTGACACTATTAATTATACTCTGTTATACTGTCTCTTGAGAAGCCTCATGTAGTCTCAGAGAAAAACAAATGATGAGACCTACAGCCAAACATCAGATGTAGCAGGAGATATTTGAAAAGTTGGTCCATGGCTCCAGCTATACATGTAATGGAGGATGGCCTTATCAGGCATTGGTAGGAGAGGAGGTCCTTGGTCCCTGGAAGGCAATTCAAGAGCTGGAAGGGGAAAGTGGGTGGATAGGTGAGGCACATCCTCATAGAAGTAGCAGGAGGGGGGACTGGATAAGTGGTTTCTGTGGGGGATGAGGAAAGGGAATTACATCTGAAATGTAAATAAAAAAAATCCAATAAAATTATAATAAAAATATATTTTTCTTTTTTATTAAATATTTTATTTATTTATAATACAGATGTGATCCCCTTTCTCTCATTTCCCCTTGCTAGAAGCCCCTATCTCATTCCCCTCCTCCTTTATGCTTTCAATTACATGAGCACTCCCATGATCACTGTTTCTAAGGTCTTATCAGGATGACCAAAGTTTCTGAGATTTTACTTCCCCGTCCTAGCCCAAGGTCATATTCATGTCTGAAGCTTACTTTCTTATTCTAGCCTAAAATTTATATTCCTGTCTGAAATTACTTCTTTGTTCTAGCCTAATGTCAGATTACTGCCAGATTACTTCCTGAAGCCTACTTTCTTTCTTTCTTTCTTTCTTTCTTTCTTTCTTTCTTTCTTTTTTTTTTTTTTTGATTAATGTCATATTTCTGTCAAGCAGCCCATTTCTTTGTCCTTGATCCATGTCATATTCTTGCCAAGCAGTCTCACTGCATCTCTCCCTTTTTCATCTCATTAACAAGACTGAGCCTGTCTTAGGTCGTTCTGATAAGAATGCCTTCCTTACCCATCATGCAATATGCATTATCAAAAGCAATGCACATCTATCTTAGGTTGGAAGGCTCTATGCAGAATCTTACTCATCCTTGTCTTGCCAGCCTGGCATCCAAGTACATGGCATGAATCTGAAAATGGACCCGCAGACAGAGTTATTAAATAAAAATATTTTAATTAAAATAAGAAAGAAAAAGAAAGAAAAGTTGGCATGCCACTTGTCTCCAGCTAGTTTCCTGGCTGCTGCCATACTCTTGCTCTAACTGCAGCACAGGCTAGCCAGTGGCACCAACCTGGGACCCATAAGACATTGATGTAGCTGTTGCCTCTGCCAATCATCTCCATGGTGACCAGTCCCCAAAGCCCAGGAAATATCTGCCTCCCCCATGCAGTAGTACTAGGTACTCCCATTCAGTACCCAGTAGAAAGAAGACAATGCTAAAAGATTATCCAATGGATTTACATATTAGCAGATGTTCAGTACACAAGATGCCCACACAATTAGAATTGCTAACCCAATATCTAATCTTTTGACATGAATAACTACCTGAGACTCCTAGAGACATGACCCTCTGTCTTCATCTTACTTCTCCTCCTCCTTCTCCTCCTTTCTCCTTTCATTCCATCCTCCTCCCAACTCCTAGGTCCACCTACTTCTTCTCTATCTAATGACAGAGCTTCTGCCAGAATCAGGTGATACTTGGAAGACTTGTAGAAGAAAGGGGATAGAATTGTGCAAGTAGGAGGGGTCAATAACACTACAACAAGACCTACAGTGTCAACTAATCAACCAAAGAGCATGCTGTAGCTGGACCTCAGCTCCTACACATTTGAAGCAGATATTCACCTTGGTCTTCATGTGGGTTCCATAACAATTCAAGTGGAGGCTGTCTCTGACTCTGTTGCTTGCCAATGGATCCACTTCCTCTGCCTGGATTGCCTGGTTGGGCCTCAGTGGGAATGGATGTGCTCAGTGCTACTGTTCCTTGATTTCCCTGGTTTACCTAAGGGTGGTTGTCCTTTCCTGAGGAGAATGTGAGAGAGTAATATGGAGAGGATTTGTGAGGGTGAGACTGGGAAGAGATGAGTAGGGGGGAAGACTGTGACAATGATGTTATTTGAATAAACAAACAAGTAAATAAGAAAACAGTAATACAGGAAACATACATAAAGTGCAAGTAATTGCTCATGTATGTATTGGATTTTATGTTGTACCTATAAATATTACAATATAATATTATCTTAGAAAGCACAGGAAATAAATGTTTTTATTGGTTTTAAACATGATGTCTATAGTCTTAGGCATATACTTTGCAATAGCCTTGCAAATTTTAATAAAGAAAACATACCCTAGGATATTGTGAGAATTCATGCATAGCAACAATAATCCACATTAAGCATATCTTGTAAGAAATTATTTTGTTATGAAATAATTTAGGCTTTTATTGCATGATATCATTCCTTTGTTATCCTTAAAATATGTTAAGCTTATGTAAACTTGGTACTTGGTTTATGTTGTATTTGACATAATTAAACATGGAAACATTAATTTATGTTGTTTTCTTAAAGAATAACTTATTTCACCTGAAAATATATTTTTGTTTCTCAGGTCCTTATGTCATAAGCAATTTATATTATAAAAATTAAAGTTATTTATAATGCTATTATAATTGTTCAAGTTATATGTAATGAGAATAACAAATACCTAGCCAACCACCCAAGCCTAGGGAGGTATGAATCTTAGAAGAGAATGCAATACAGCCACTCTCCTAAACAAGTGTGGATTCTCACTGTGTTGTACATATTTATTCTTAAACTCACAGATGTGTGTAGATCTCACTCTTGTTCAAAAAAGCTTTTTTTGCAGCAGCCTAAAAAAACAAAACAAACAAAAAAATAAACACACCCCCCCAAAAAAAACTCCCACAACAAAAATTGTTAAACACACAGACCAACTGATCATGGATGAAAAGCCTCAGTTAATGTGTTAACAACATAATCCATACACACTGCTTAGGGATCATTGTGGAAGCAGAGTACAGAGATTGTGAAAGCAGAGGGCCAGGACAACTTTTGTAAAATATGGTCTTCTAAACGAAAGCTACACTATTGGAATATCAATAATGCATAGTGAGAATATTAGCTTACATGCCCGGATGTACAGGAAAGACCTCACAGGCAATTAAAGACAACCAAGAAATGGAGAGTTAGTCCCCCTAATCAAGCTCAAAATTGCTATCCAGGATCATGTAGTCAGTCCTAATAAAAACATGTTATCTACAGCAATACTAATTGACTCAGCAGATTGTATTTATATAAATCTCATATGTGATATATATATATATATATATATATATATATATATATATATATATATGTATATATTGGGATATATATATATTGGGATAACAAGATGTCATGGATTTTATTGGAATTGTATAAGTCATAGACTGACTTGAAGAAAGGGGAAGTGATGTTACTATAGCTTAATTATATAACAATATTAATTACCTAGAATACCTTAAGTTCTACACAAATCATAAATGATTAGTAAGTAATACACTTTTGAATATTATAATTCTCTCTCATGTTTGTATGAGTTTATGTGTAGTAAATGATTCAGTATACACATACTCATATATCTGTTTATCTATCAATCTATGGACATACCTATATAAGTATTTCCTATGGGTATCTTCATCAAGTTTAAAAATATGATACCAAGAATTTACTAACTATGCACAGTAGAATGGGGAAATACTTGTTAAGAACTAAAGACTGATAAAATTTATCAGGGTCACAGATGATTTGGGATTTACTGCTATCAGAAAGAAAGAGAAGGGAAAGAGAATTGAGAAAGGAGCATGGATTTAAGCACAATTTAATTAAATTTTGGGGGCCAGTACTGCTTGTACTTCAAGGCATTCTGGCAGAAGACACCACATCCCTAAAAATAATCTTCTGGCAAACATTGCATTTTCAATCATTGTGGTAAAGTAGACTAAGAATTATCGTTGGAGGACAAATAGTAATCCAGTCAGGAACTGATGACTGGACCTGCCTATGTCTCAGCTTGCTGAAGCAGTTTTGCATGGTAGGCACAGATATCAATTATTTCAAAGAAAACAATAGGAAATAGGGAGAGCTCCTTAAAATATAGCTTTTAATACTCAGTTTAAATTATGTGTGCAATGTTTGATACATTTTTAGATAGGTAATCATCACATGCATTCAAATATACATTTGCTTCTGTGCATTTTTTTCTCTTTAAATAAGAGTGCTTCAATAACATCGGCATTATCCTTTTTATAATCCTGATTTTCTTTCTGAAATTCAGGTTAAAAGGAGAAGATAAAAATACTAGACTTAAATTTCAACAGTGGATTTGTTTTTTAATGTTTGGTAATCATAATGTTTAATTTGTGTTGTTCTTAGAACTTTAATTATGAAGCTAAATTTGTACTAATACCGATTAGGTACTTCTTAATTGAAGGCACATCATATGTCTGAACTGGCAGTACTAATTGGTATAATTAAATTCTAATATGCATCAGTAACCTAATTTTAAAAGTGAATGACGAAGCAGAAATCACTAAGTTCTTAGAGCTACATGGATATGACATATATCTGTGCATTTTTCTTTGTAGCATGAATTTCTTCAGAACAGAGAATTTGTTAAACACATTTCATAACAGTTTTATTACTGAGCTGGAGATAAGAAGTACAGACTGAGTGGCTAAGCCTGGATGGAAATGATTTCTAGATAGAGAATCGCACAGTTCTAGAAAGACAATACTACCTCCTCCTCAAGTCTTTATTTAGATCAAACCATTTAAGATGCTGCACAACTTCATTGTAGTATAGTCTGGTGAAATTTCAGTGACTTCACTCCATGCTTTGGGGGACCTCATGGAGCTGAAACATCTTTGGAGCTAATCCTATGGAAATGGGCTACAAAATCTAACAGAAATTAGACAGAGACAGAGTGAAACTAATAGAGGTTATGAACAATACAGATTTAAGAGATATCTACAGAATATTTCACCCTAAAATAAAAGAATACACCTTCTTCTCAGCACCTCATGGCTCCTTCTCTGAAATCCACCATATAATTGGTGACAAAACAACTCTCAATAGATACAAGAAGTTTAAATAATCCCATGTATCCCATAAAATCACCATGGTCTAAGGCTGGTCTTCAATAACAGCAGAAACAACAGAAAGTTCACATACATGTGAAAACTGAACTCTACTCAATGATAACTTAGTCAGGGAAGTAATAAGAAAAGAAATTAAAGACTTCCTAGAATTTAATGAAAATGTTGACACTTCATACCCAAACTTACAGGACATAAGGAAAACAATGCCAAGAAGAAAATTCATAACACTAAATGCCCTTGTAAGAAAACTGAAGAGATCTTACACTAGCAACATAACAGCATACCTAAGAACTCTAGAACAAAAAGAAGCAAACACACCAAAGAGGAGTAGATGGCAGAAAACAGTCAAACTCTTGGCCGAAATCAACCAAGTAGAAACAAAGAGAATAATACAAAGAATCAACAAAACCAAAAGCTCATTCTGTGAAAAAATCAACAAGATAGATAAACCCCTAGCCAAACTAACTAAAGGGCCAGAGGCAGCATCCACATTATCAAAATCAGAACTGAAAAGAAAGACATAACAACAGAAATGGAGGACATTCAAATAATTCATCAGATCCTATTTTAAAAAGCCTATACACAACCCAACTGGAATATCTATATAAAATGGATGCTTTTCTAGACAATTACCATATATCAAATCAAGAGCAGATAAACTATCAAAACAGGTCCATATCGCATAAGGAAATGGAAGAAGTCATTAAAAACCTCCCAACCAAAAAAAGACCAGGGCCAGATAGATTTAGTGCAGAATTCTACCAGACCTCCAAAGAAGACCTGCTACCAATATTCTTGAAACTATTTCATAACATAAAAACAGAAGGAACACTACCTAATTCAATCTATGAAGCCACAATTACTGTGATACCTACAGCACTCAAGGACCCAAACAAAAAAGAGAACTTCAGACCAATCTCTTTTATAAATATTAATGTAAAAATAATGATAAAATTCTTGCAAACTGAATCCATGAACACATCAACACCATCATTCACTGTGATAAAGGAGGCTTCATCCCAGAGATCTAAGTTAATCCAATATATGAAAATTGATTAACATAATACACTATATAAACAAACTCGAAGAAAAAAATTACATGCTAATCTCCTTAGATGCAAAAAAAGGCATTTGACAAAGTATAACTCTCCTTTATGTTAAAAATATCAGAGAGATCAGGAATCCAAGGCCCATACCTAAGCATAATAAAAGCAATTTATTGCAAACCAACAGCCTATTCAAATTAAATTGAGACATACTTAAAGCAATCCCACTAAAAGTGGGGACAAGGATGACCAGTATCCCTATATTATTAAATATAGTACTCAAAAGTGTTAGCTAGAAAAATAAGAGAACAAAAAGACATCAAGCAGATACAAATTGGCAAATAAAAAATGAAGGTATCACTATTTGTAGATTATATGATAGTACGCATACATGACCCCCAAAATTTTACCAGAGAACTTCTCCAGTTAATAAAAAACTTACGCAAAGTAGTCAGATATAAAATTAACTCAAATAAATCAGTAGCCTTGCTTTACACAAATGATAAACAGGCTGAGAAAGAAGTAAGGGAAGCAACTCCTTCACAACAGCAACAAATAATATAAAATATCTTGGGGTAACTCTAACCAAACAAGTGAAAGATCTGTATGACAATAACTTCAAGTCTCTCAAGAAAGAAATCAAAGATCTCGGAAAATGGAGAGGTCTCCCGTACTCGTGGATAGGCAGAATTAATATAGTGAAAATGGCCATCCTAACGGAGACAATCTACAAATTCAATGTAATCCCCATCAAATACCAACACAATTTTTCAAAGACTTGGAAACAGCAATTCTCAAATTCATCTGGAAATGAAAAAATAAAAACAGAATAGCAAAAGCAATTCTTAACAATAATAGAAAGGCTAGGGGAACCACCAACCCTGACCTCAAAATTTACTACAAAGCCATAGTGATTAAAAATTGCATGGTATTGGTAAAGAGACAGACAAGTTGATCAATAGAATAGAGTTGAAGGTACAGAAATAAAACCAAACATTTATGGACACTTGATCTTTGACAAACAAGCCAAATATTCAGTATAGAAAAAAGAAAGCATCTTCAATAAATGGTGCTTGTTTAACTGGCTGTCTGAAGTAGAAAAATGAAAATAGAGCCATATTTGTCATCTTGCACAAAGCTCAAATCCAAGTGGATCAAGAAATTCAACATAAATCCTGATATACTGAATCTAATAGAAGAGAATGTGGAAAAGATCCTTGAACTCATTGGCACAGGGGAGAATTTCCTAAACAGAACTTCAATGGCTCACACCCTAAGATGAGGAATTGATAAATGGGACCTCATAAAACTGGAAAGCTTCTGTAAGGCAAAGGACATAGTAAGACAAATCAGCAACCTACAGGTTGGGAAAATATCTTAAGTAACCCCACAGCCAATAGAGAGTGTTAATATCAAAAATATATAAAGAACTAAAGGAGCTAACCACCAAGAACCCAAAACAACCCAGTCAAAAACTGGAGTATGGAACTAAACTGAGAATTCACAACAGAGAAATCACAAATGGCTGAGAAACACCAAAAGAAATGTTCAAAGTCTTAGTGATCAGAGAAATACAAATAAAAATGACCCTGAGATTACACCTTACAACAATCAGAATGGCTAAGATCAAAACCTCAGGTGACAACACATGGTGGTGAGGAGGTGGAGAAAGAGGAACACTCCTCCATTGCTGGTGGGATTGCAAACTGGCACAACCACTCTGGAAATCATTCTGGAGGTTTCTCAAAAAAATTGAAAATAGATCTACCTGAAGACCCAGCATTACCGCTCTTGGGAATATACCCAAAAGGTGCCCTACCATGCCCCAGGGGCACATGTACCACTATGTTCATAGAGGCCATACTTGTGATAGCCAGTAGCTGGAAACAATGCAAATGTCCCACTACAAATTAATGGATACAGAAAATGTGGTTCATTTACACAACAGAATATTATTTAGCTATTAAGGAAAAGGATGTCCTGACTTTTACAGGGATATGGTTGGAACTAGAAAATATCATCCTGAGTGAGGTAACTCAGACCCAAAAGGACATGCATGGTATGTACTCACTAGTAAGTGTGAGAAAAAAAATACAGAATACCCAAGATACAGTTCAAATAACTCAAAAAGTTCAAGAAGCTGAAGGGACCAAGTGAGCACGCCTCAGTCCCACTTGGCAGGGAGAAAAAAAGCAATCACAATGGCTGAAGGATATATAGAGAGAATTGAAAGGGAAAGTGTACAAGGTGGGGAAAGAGGAGAACATGATATGATATTGGGTGGGAGAAAAGTACTGAATCCCGGAGGGCCAACCAAAAAGGTGGAAACAGGCAACCTCAGCAGGTCAGAGTTTGGGGGGATCCTCCAAAACGCAGCAGAGACCTGGGAGGTGAAAAACTCTAGAACTCAAAGAGAGGGACATTAGATAAAATGCAAAACAGTAGGGAGAGGAAACTTATAGAGCCTACCTCCAGCAGAAATCAGGGCATCAGAGTATTTGTTTCTCTTTGAAAGAACTACAGGGATGAAAATGGAGAGGAGCCAAGGAAAGGAAGGTCCAGTGGCAGGATCAAAGTGGGATCCAGCTCAATGGGAAGTCTCAAAGATGGACACTGTTACTGAGGCTAAGGAGAGGGAAAAAAAAGTCCTATCATGACTGCCCTCTGAAAGAACCAACAAGCAGCTTAAAGAGTCAGATGGAGGTATTTGTACCCAACCAGTGGACACAAGTTGCTGACTCGTGGTTGAATTAGGGAAAAGCTGGAAGAAGCTGAAAAGGAGGGCAACAATGTAGGAGGGCCAGCAGTCTCAATTAAGCTGTACCACCGAGGTCTCTCAAACACTGGACCATCAAACAGACAGCATGCACCAGCTGATATGAGGCCCCCAACACATATACAACAGACGTGTGTGCAGGTCTGGTTTTAGTCAGAGAAGATGCACCTAACCCTCAAGAAACTCTAGGCCCGAGGGGTTTAAAGATCTGGTAGGATGGAGGTTGGGGGGGGGACATCCTTGTGGAGACAGGGGGTGGGGAGGAGATATGGGTTGTGGAACAGTTGGAGGGAGGACAGAGAAGGGAATAAAATCTGGAGTGTAAGTATGTAAATAAATAAACAAACAAATAAATAATAGATTAGAAAAATTGTCTATTTGTATTCTTTAAATGCTTATTGATTTAGATCCCAGGATATTCTTTCATAAAAGAAATTTAAACTAAGCCATTATAAATTTTATCTTTCTCATTAAATTAATAATGAAATACTTTATGCACACTGTTTTATATTATAGATAATTAAAATACTAGATTAAATTAGAACTTATAATTTTCCTACTAAATGCTTTTGTTAAAAATACTACATCAATGTATATATCAAAATGAATCTAAAACTCATTTTCTGAGTATAAATCTCAGCATTTTTGATAATTTACTCAAATGTTTGTGCTCAGGAATAGAATATATTTACCCTTCCACTCAGTTTTAAGCACATGAAAGGGTAATTTCTTTAGCAATAGGATCACAACAGGCTACATGCTGTCCTGACCTGTGCATCTGGCTGGAAGATGCACTGAACATAATAATATAATGTTGGATAGACACACCTTGTTCACATTTCGCAATTCATTGCATTTTAGTAGTGTGTGAAATTCATTTGCATTTGTCTTTGGGCCCTTCAAATTCAAAAGAAGTACAAATATTGGTAAAAAGCTGTTGGGGGCCGACTTTTAGCAGAAAGTGGCTATCAGCTTTGCAGCCATCTTGAGCCATATACCCTGACATGAGATTTAAATTACAATAGCCTACAACAGCTGAGAACACTCCGATAATCTTGGTTTAGATACCTTGAGATTAAAGGTGTGTGAGATTAAAGGTGTGTGACTTAATAGTATACTTAGAAGTATAGAGATCAGAGTTAGAGACAAGACCTAAGGCCATGATTAAAGGTGTAACTTAGAGGCGTGACTTAGAAGTAAGACATATAAAATGCAGAGGCAGACAGTAGGATTCAGACACTAGGGAGACACAGCAGAGAGAAGACATTAGGGAGACATCAGACTAGAGAGAGAGATTCATACACATCAGACATTAGGTAGAATCTGCCGTCACCCTCGCTCTTGCTGAAGCCTGACCTGCAGACCGGAGCTGCAGCTTGGGCCGGGATACAGTGGCTGCCCAAACGTGGGTCCGCCCGAGCCTCAACATTTTGCCTGGGCTGCAACATTTATTTTGGCCGCCCCAACTTGGGGCTAGTGCGGTCCCCAACAAAAAGCAAAAATATTAGTGTAATATAAACTTGGGAATATAAGGGTGAAAAGTCCAAAAGAATACATTAAAGGATGTTTTTGTTGGTATTGGCAACATTTTAAGATGCCTCAAATGAGATCACAAGGTTCCCCCCCTTCTAATGCTACTTGTTTCAGTGATATAATGGTTTGCTTTAAACAGTTTAAACAGTTCTAATTGTGTTTTCTTTGAGGATACTTTGACCATTGCAAATTACTTATCTTTATATAATTTGTAGTCAGTATGACACATTAAAAATAACAAATATCAAATATATGGGAAAAATAGGTTTTACCTAATGTCTAAGTAAAGAAAAAGATTTATAATATTTTTAGTATTTTACTGTATGAAGAATTTTCTACAGTTTAAATATACAAAAAAATCATCATTAAAACAAACCTATCATTATTTAATGAAGATCAGTCATATTAATAACAGAAAAATAAAAGTTGCTCAAATCCAGTGACACAGGACCCTTCCAGTCTGTGCCTGTGCCTGCACCCGGAGTAGCCCCGCTCTGTACCCTACCTCCCAAAACCCAGAAGAAGCTGGACTCCCAGGACTTCCAACACACCCAGTAGTGTAGGTGAGTAGACCTACCCTACCCCCAAATAAACAGTAATTCAGGACCAGCAGGGAAACAGGAACTCGCTTAAGGCCAGCTCTGCACCCAATCCCCCAAAATCCTGAGGAGACTGGACTCCCAAGAGCTCTATCACATAAGAACATAGGATCATAGGATCATAGGATCTCAGGAGCTTGGGTACACCAGGATTTCAGAAGCCCAGAAGCAGCCTAAATCCCACGAGCTATCACAACCAGAGTCTCGGGATCTGAGGATCACAGAGACAGCTGGACTCTGAGAAGTCCTAACACAACCAGGACAACAGGACAGACAGGCTCCAGTCAGAGATAGTGAGTGCAGATAGCACTAAAAATAACCAGATGGCAAAAGGCAAGTGAAAGAACAAAAGCAACAGAAACCAAGGTTAGATGGCATCATCAGAACCTATTTCTACCACCATAGAAAGTGCTGAATATCTGATAACACCAGAAAAACAAGATTCAGATTTATAATCACTTCTCATGATGATGATAGAAAAATTTAAAAAGAACACAAATAACTCAATCAAAGAAATACAGGAGAACACATGTAAACAGGTAGTAGCCCTTAAAGAGGAAACACAAAAATTCCTTAATGAATTACAAGAAAACGTGACCAAACAGGTGAATGGATTGAATGAAATAATTCAGGACATAAAAATGGAAGTAGAAACAATAAAGAAATCACAAAGGGAGAAAACCCAAGAGATAGAAAACCTAGGAAAGCAATCAGGAATCATGAATGCAAGCATCACCAACACAATACAAGAGATAGAAGAGAGAATCTCATGTACAGAACATACCATTAAAAAAAATTGACACAACTGTCAAACAAAATACAAAATGCAAAAAACTCCTAACCCAAAACATCCAGGAAATATAGGACACAATGAGAAGACCAAACCTAAGGATAATAGGTATAAAAGAGAGTGAAGATTCCCAACTTAAAGGGCCAGTAAATATCTTCAACAAAATTATAGAAAAAAAGTCCCTAACCTAAAAACATGATGCCTATGAACATACAAGAAGCATAGAGAACTTAAAATAGACTGATCAGAAAAGAATCACTCCAATAACATAATAATCAAAACGCCAAATGCACAAAACAAAGAAAGAATATTAAAAGCAGTAAGGGAAAAATATCAAGTCACCAAATAACACATGAAGGCAGACCTATCAAAATTATAGCAGATTTCTCACCAGAGACTGTAAAAGCCAGAAGATCCTGGACAGATGTCATACAGACACTAAGAGAACACAAATTCCAGCCCAGACTACTAACCCAGCAAAACCCTCCATTACCAAAGATGGAGAAACCAAGATATTCCATGGGAAAACGAAATTTACACAATATTTTTCCACATACCCAGTCCTACAAAGGATAATAGAAGAAAACCACCAACAAGGAGAGAAATTATACCTAGAAAAAGCAAGAAAGTAATTTTCTTTCAACAAACCCAAAAGAAGATAGGCACACAAACATAACTCCACCTCTAATAACAAAAATAACAGGAAGCAACAATCACTTCTCCTTAATATATCTTAACATCAGTGGACTCAATTCTCCATAAAAAGACATAGACTAACAGACAGGATACATAAACAGGACTCAACATTTTGATGCATACAGGAAACAAACCACAGTGACAAAGACAGACACTTCCTCAGAATAAAAGGCTGGAAAACAATTTTCCAAGAAAATGGTCCCAAGAAACAAGCTGGAGTAGCCAGCCTAATATTGAATAAGATTAATTTTCACCAGAAGTTATCAAGAAAGATAATAATGGACAATTTATATGCATCAAAGGAAGAATGAATCAAGATGAAGTCTCAATTTTGAACATCTATGCACCAAATACAAGGGCTCCAACATTTAAAAAAGAAACTTTACTAAAGCTCAAAGCACACATTGCACCTCACACAATACTAGGAGACTTCAGCACCCTACTCTTATGAATGGACAGATTATGGAAACAGAAACTAAACACAGATACAGTAAAACTAAGAGAAGTTATAAACCAAATGGATTTAGCAGATATTTATAGAACATTTCATACAAAAACAAAAGAATATGCCTTCTTCTCAGCACCTCATGGTACCTTCTCCAAAACTGACCATATAATTGGTCACAAAACAAGTCTCAACAGATACAAGAAGATTGAAATAATCCCATGCATCCCATTAGATTACCAGTAAGGCTCGTCTTCAATAAGAATAAAATCAATGGAAAGCACCCACAAATGTGAAAACTGAACAAAGCTCTACTCAATGATAACTTGGTCAGGGAAGAAATAAAGAAAGAAGTTAAAGACTTTTTAGAATTTAATTAAAATGAGGACACACCATACCAAAACTTGTGGGACACAATGAATGTAGTGCTAAGAAAAAAACTCATAGCTCTAAGTTCCTACAAAAAGAAACTGGGGAGAGTACACACTAGGAGCTTGACAGCACAGTGAAAGCTCTTGAACAAAAAGAAGCAAATGTACTCAAGAGGAGTAGATGGCAGGAAATAATCAAACTCAGGGCTGAAATCAACCAAGTAGAAACAAAAAGAACTATACAAAGAATCAACAAAACCAGTAGCTGATTCTTTGAGAAAATCAACAAGATAGATAAACCCTTAGAGGGCACATAGACTCTATCCAAATTAATAAAATCAGAACTAAAAAGGGAGACATAACGACAGAAACTGAGAAAATTCAAAAAATCATCAGATCCTACTACAAAAGCCTATACTAAAAAAACTGGAAAATGTGGATGAAATGGACAATTTTCTAGACAGATATTGAACACCCCCAAACTCGAGAGATCCTTACTCAAGTCTCGGTAAATCACAGCCACCCAAAAAATCACAAGACACCATACCTGGATGCAATCATCAGATGTTTATTAGGGAGAGTTGGCTAACCAACGGTCAAATCGCTTGCCCATGCAGGAGCTGAATTTGACAAAGCCAGTCAGTCTGAGAAGGGTTTTTAAAGGGGGAAACCACAAACCTGGAGAGTGAGGAGGGGGTGAAGGGTTGCTAAGAAAATATAACATAAAAATAGTAGAGTATTCCAGAGGAACCCAATCTAAGTGAATCAGTCATGTGGAAAACACTCTATATACCCATTCCTCTAAAAAATGTGGTCTTGTCATGTCACTTGCTCAACTATTTCTCAGTTGTTGCCCTGTCACTTGCCCAACTATTTCTCTGTCTCACCTATATGACTTGAATTTTTCTTTGTGGTCAGGAATGGTCTTCCTGCTTTGGGCCTTTCTCACCCATAGGTGGGTTCTCTTCCCTGAGGCTTGAGGAATGTTAATCCAGCAAGTATCCTCTGACTCAGGGATAATGTACTCCAGGAATGTATCCCGGGGTAGTGAAGGCCTGAAATCTTACCTTAATTTCTGCTTTCTGTAACTAGTGAACCTGCATTCTTTTGCTCAGGTCTAGGGGTAAAGAAAAAGCCTGTATGTATTTTATAAAATGATCTTTATAATTTTTCACTCTACAATATCAGATACCAAAGTTAGATCAAAATCAGATAAATAATCTAAATAGTCCTATAACCCCTAAAGAAATAGCAGCAATCATTAAAACTCTCCCTACCTAAACAGGCCCAGGACCAGATGGTTTTAATGCAGAATTCTATAAAAACTTCCAAGAAAATCTAATACCAATTTTCTATAAACTATTCAGCAAAATAGAAAAAGAAGGAACACTATCCAATTCATTCTATGAAGCCACAATTACACTCATACCCAAGAGTGAAAGATTACTTCACACCAATCTCCCTTATGAATATTGATGCAAAAATGCTCAATAAAAGTCTAGCTAACTTTATTCAATAACATATCAAAATAATTATCCACCAAGTAGGCTTTACCCAGGAATGCAGGGATGGTTCAATATATGGAAATCTATCAATGTAATCCACTATATAAACAAAGTCAAAGAAATAAAAACCACATGATCATTTCACTAGATGCTTAGAAAGCATTTGACAGAATTCAACACCCATTCATGGTAAAAGTCTTGGAAAGAACAGGAATTCAAGGCTCATATCTAAACATATTAAAAGTAATATACAGCAAACCAGTAGCCAACATCAAACTAAATGGAGAGAAACTTGAAGCAATCCCACTAAAATCAGGGACTAGACAAGGCTGCTCACTCTCTCATCTATTCAATATAGTATTCAAAGGAATATTCAAATATATATTTAAGGGAATTGGAATGGAAGAATTCAAAATATCGCTATTTGCAGATGATATAATAGTATATATAAGTGACCCCAAAACTTTCACCAGAGAACTCCTAACCCTGCTAAACAACTTCAGCAAGGTGGCTGGATAAAAAAAATAAACAAATCAGTACCCTTCCTCTACTTAAAGGATAAGGAGGGGAATCCTTATAATTGTCAAGAACAATTATAATTGTCAACAGTGTAGAATGGGCCCATGGTATTTAAAACAGTATCTTCATAAAATAAAAAAGGGGGAGATATATCCCTGTACACCACAAATCTATTTAAATCATGTTCTTTTTATTTTTTATTTGAAATTCTTTAAAAAAAAATTTGGATGCCAAGGAACTTTCTGCTGAGTGTCTTTGGCACTTTACAACTAGGTCTACTTATGAACAGGTGAAAGGGCAAGATCCACTTACTGGCATAAGGCATGATCCTGATAAGGTATTAAATATGGGGAAGAGGGAATGTTTGTGTTTTTCTGCAGGATGCTGAAGAAGCATGGTGGCTGCCAGAGCAATGGGTGAGATATGCTGATGCCAAGAAAAAGAATGATACTGACTTGTGAGTTTGGTGAATGCCCTTACAATAGTGACTGTGAAGCTGTATTGGACATATGTTCCTGACCCACCATTGTTTACCTATGCCTCTGATGGGACAGGCTTCCTTGCCTCAAGGTTTTAGACCTTGTGGAACAGAGAATCAAAACAGAAGTTATAATGCCTCTTGTATTGATATTAAATGTGACCAGTTATTCAGAATCAATCATAGACTGGTCTAGAAATGAATCCAATATTGGAAATAACATTCTTCATTCAGAAGTCTTGTTTTGGACATTTTCAAAGACATATTTGGAAATTAGCTGCAGTTCTCTATGATGTTATGTTAGCAAGAAATAAGAATAAGAAATAAATTTGGGACAGGATCTGGATTTCAAACAAGTGTTAGTAAATGTGTTAAGGCTCTTTTAATTGTCAAGATAAAAATACTTTTATTTCTTCTACAGTATTTAATGTAAGTTGCAATGATTGTCCACCTTCTAATTGTGTTTGTGGTTTGAAATCCAGCATGTCAATTATGAAGGTCTATCAACTAGCTTTTGTTTTAGTGCCCAGAGTATCACAGAACTTTGGTATTCTAAAAACAGTGTGCAAGTACTGGAAGAAATGAATCAGGCTTTAAGCAGAATCAAGAGGGTAGTGGGCTTGATTATTGCTGGTATAACACCTTTAATTACATTAATTGCTAGCAACACTGCTTCTGCAATTGCTGTAATACAAGAAGTTAAGATAACTACTTTTATTAATCATTTAGCAAAAAATGTTATTAATGTGTAGAATATACAAGTTGATTAATATAGGCATTTGGAAGTACAGATTGATGCTCTTTAATCTATTCAAATTATTGAAAGGAGGTTCAGAATTTAAGGGTATGGAGCCATCTCGAGTGTCATGCCAAACATCACTGGATTCATGTTAGTTCTAAAATTTATAGTATTAGTTATTAGAATTAGGAAGAAGTTTAAAGACACATACAGTGTATTTGACATAATACTAACACCTCTATTGATGTTTTAATGATACATAGGGAGCTTATGAATTTTAAGAATGCTGTTCTGCTGAGCATTGATGCAGTAGATACTGCAGATAAAATTACTCATGGCCCGAGGCCAGTCTTTCTATTTTGGTCAAACTTCAAGAATGACATATATAGCTTGATCATACTAGCCCTTTTTTTTTTGTCCTGGGAATACTTTTATTACTGCCCATTGTGTTAAAGCTAAAAAAAAAAAAATAACATCAACATGTTGGCAGCTAAAGTACATAGCTTGAACCTGAAAATGGATCCCCAGACAGAGTCATTAAATTAACAGTCTGACAAGCCATGGACTGGTAAGTTTCTCCACAGAGCCTTACCAACCTAAGACATAAGTGCATTGCTTTGGATAATGCATATTGCATGACAGGTAAGGAAGGCATTCTTGTCAGAACAACCCAAGACAGGAACAGTCTTCTTAATGAAATAAAAAAACAGGGAAATGTAGAGAGCCTTTGGGGCTGCTTGGCAAGAATCTGACATGGGCCAAGGACAAGGTAATGGAATGCTTGGCAGGAATATGACATTGGCCAAGGACAAAAAAGTAGGTTTCAGGTAGGAATCTGATATTAGGCTAGAACAAAGAAGTAATTTCAGGTAGGAATCTAAATCTTAGCTTAGAGCCAAGAAGTATTTCAGGCAGGAATCTAAATATTAGGCTAGAACAAAGAAGTAATTTCAGGTAGGAATCTAAATTTTAGGCTAGAAAAAGGAAGTAGGCTTCAGTCAAGAAGATGACTTTGGGCTAGGACAGGGAAATAGGCTCAGATACTTTGGTCATCCTGATAAGTCCTTAAAGACACTTATTACAGGAGTGTTCACATAATTGGGTTTAATGTCTTGCTTTTTCTTTGACTATTTATGTATATTTACTTGCTTGTTCCTTGACTATTTTCATCTATTTTATTGCTAGACCTTCAACCTAGAACTGACTTAAATATATGCATTTATTAAAATGGCATAAAAGCAAAAAGGAGGAGGAATGGGATAGGGCTTTATAGGGAGGGAAAATGGGGAAAGGGGATGATATTTATATTGTAAATAAATAAAATATCCAATAAAAATTTAAAAAGTCTTGTTTGTCATAAGAATAGATGAGTCTTTGTTATTTCAATCAATATTACATTTATTTCGTGCTTCTACATGTATGAGATTTAATAGATCTAGTATATTATCATTTATTTCAGTAATAGTGTAAAAGTTTTGTTTTAATTTTCTAAATTATGCTTATGTTGTGTTTGTGTGAGGGGATGGGAACATAATGCCAGGGGCATACAGACTGAAGAAGATTTCAGATGTCCTGCAGTAGGAGTTACAGAAAATTGTGACCTGTCCTGTTGAATGCTTTGAACCCAAGTTGGTTTAGGTCCTTTGAAAGAACAGTCCTTTTCTTATTTTTTTTTTTTTTTTGCCTTAACTATTGGCCCATCTCTCTATCCCTTCAGAATATATGAAGAATTCTCATATGTTAGTTATTTTATAGTGCAAGCATTTGCCTACTTTTTAAAAAAAAATTAGCTATTTATCCTTGAAAATGTTTGACAGAAGAGATTTTAGACTCTTTTATTTTAATGAGGACAAAATTAAAGTTAAAAATGAAATTAGACAAAACATTTATACAATATGTGCCATATTTTGTAGATAATTAGTAGCATAATTGTCATTTGTATAAAATGAATATTTTTGGTATTAATCTAGTTGGAACATGTAAGAAAATATGGCATTCATGTTTCTATTTCTGGGTTTATTAGGTTAACATGATCTCTGGTTTCCATCTAATTTACTGACACATAATTTTTTCTTAATGGTGCTCAATTATATGTATACATGACACATTTTCTTTACCTATATTTCTGTAGTGGATATTTAGGCTAACTCTATAACCTGGTTATTTAAAACAATGTCACAATAAGTAAGACCTGTGCTGTATCTCTATTTTATGACAATATCAATCTTTTATGGTATAATGTTTCTGGGGAAATTAGATGTACCTTGCATAAATGTGAAACTAGTACCATATTCTTCACTATTTGCCACATTTTTGTATTTTGAATGGAATATTCAACATTAATGTGTGCTTTATGAATCTAGAATAATAAATTAATGCAATATAAATAAAACAATTAAAATTTATTCATGTCATAGGTTTATTTGCCATCTGTAAATATAAATAATAAGTATTTAAAATATTTTGAAGATTTTAAAGTAGACTGTCCATGTTTGGAATTAGCAAATGATATGAATCAAATTCAAAATGAACAAAATTTATTTAAAAAATATAAGGAAGTTTAATTAAATGTAGTATAAGTTTAAATTTTCTGAGCATAAGCTTAAATGTGAAAAAGAGTATTAAGAGCAAAAAAGAAATACTGGTAAGCTAAAGTAAATTATGCAAAAAACTCCCAATTCTAAAATATCTTTCAAATATTTTATAGATTCAAACAAGGCATGGGGATAAGTTTTTAAACATTGATTCTTTTCAATAACGATTACATAAGATATATAAAAACATTTGAAAATAGTATATATGACTAAAAAAGCATTTTTTGTAGAAAATTATGTCATATCTTTGAATTGGCAACTAAATTAAAATGAATGAAGAATTTGAAGTCATACAGCTTTTACTTGATTTACCAAATAGCTCACAATACAAGGTAAAGCACATCACTGAGAACAGAGCAACTGTATAGAATGGTATGGCATGATTTATACATCTCTCAGTAAAGAATTTGAGAAAGTACCTGTTGCTATTACACAATAGAATACAGAGAATAATAACAAGAAAAGAAAATTAGTACTAGGAACAATACACATTTGCATACAAATTTAAGCAGCAAATAATAAATGTATGAAATTAGAGTTAAATAAAGAACAAAATTTACATTCTCCTTGGGTGAAAAATTATGTAGTAAAAAATATAAAAATGTCTCAAAATAATAAACAGTAAACACAAGAATTCACACAATTCAAGGTGGGGTTTTTGGAAGACAATAATTTATTGCTTTAAGGACTGGAGCTGATTATGTGCATTTTAATTCATTAAATCTTGAGGGTTTGTGCTTGTTTATTTCTTATACATAATTGTACCTGGAGCAATAACATTTATGCATGTTTTAAACAATCACTGGTCTGTGGGGATCCTAGGGGATCTGGCCTGACTGGTGAGGTCAAAGATTTACACCTCCAGGAGTGGAAGCCAGAGAAAGATGGTCTGCTGAGCCTCTTCCTACTGCTCTGCTGCCCCAGAGTTAGTGGCAGGCAGGTGGCAAGACTCAGCAGATGCCTAAGAGCCAAGGTTGGGGCTACCAAACAGGGACTGTCTGTGGTGAGGCTCACACACCTGAATAGGTGGGCCCAGAGGAGGTCCAGTGTCAAAGCTTTGGGAGTGAAAACTCTTCTCTGGAGTGTTATAGTTCAATAATACAGACACTCTCAAATTATCTTCGGTAAAATAACTTATGCAAATTATTCCTTTTGGATAGGACCTTATAAACATTTGGGGGTGGGTTGGGATCTAGGGACAGATGTTTTCTACTGGCTTTGTCTTAGATGTTAGGGATGCCTCATCTGCATGTGGAAGGACTTCATGTATTGTCCCTGAGTGACTGATTCTCACAGTCCTCTCAATGGAATGTCATGGTCACAGTCAAGTCAATTGTTTCAGGAGTTGGGAGTAAATTTAAACAACTTTTCTCAATTATAAAAATGTCTGGGGTTCCTGAATCAACTTAACTTTACCAGATTTTCAATCTGGTGGCACAATCTGCTGCCTCACAATTGTTACTATTTTAATTTATTTTATGTACATGAATGTTTTGCCTAAATGCATGTATTTAAACAACCTGTGTGCCTGGTGCCTACTGACATCAGAAAAAGAATTCAAAAATCTTGGAACTAACATTTAGTATGGACTAGTGAGAGCTACTACATGGGTGCTGGGAATTGATCTAGGTCCTCTACTAGATCAGCAGTGATTATAACTCATAAGTCAGCAAGTCAGGCCTGCATAAATGTTTAAAGAGAAAATTAAGTAGACAGTAAAACAGAAGTCTCAATGTTTAAGTTAGCTGGAAACTTCATGTCACTCCACCAGGAAGGCCATTTGTGTTTGTGGGTTTTTTTGTTTGTTTGGTTGGTTGATTGGTTGGGTTTTTTTGTTTGTTTGTTTGTTTGTTTTGTTTTTTAAAGAATTTTTGACACCAATGTAAAAGTGAAACGTTACTCTGATTTTTGTTCTTTGTATTCGTGTTTCTTTATTGGTTACTATCATCTGATAAGATTCATCTTAAAGAAGTAAAAGTGAATTCTGGCTTATAGTTCTCATGAAGAGAGGATATCTAATTGAGGAAAGATAACATTGGGATCATTGAGATTCTGTCTTCATTGCTACCACAGCTAAGAAAGTGGCTACCAAGAATGTGGTACCACAGACATGAAGAGGATCTTGTCTATGAAACCCCAAGGCCCACCTCTGATGACTGACTTTCTCCAAAAAGGCTTCAGTTTCTAATGGTTCTACCACCTTCCAAAGCATCAGAACTGTCTGTGGATCAAGTATTCAGCCATGTGAACCTATCAATAACACATCTTATTAAAACCACATAAGGTTTCATTGCTTCTAAATTACCACATAATATTCCAATCATTTGATTCCTATGAGTGTTCCTTATTCTAAGTTAAGGAACTCAGCATGTCAAGACATCTATGGTAATGTAAATCTAATATAAACAAAATTGAAATATTTTAATATTTTGTTAAATTATCTGCATCTTAAATCTAAAACAATAAACTTAATAGCTTTATCTAAATGGATTTTCAAATTTAGTTTGGCTAATATAGTGCTGGCAAGCAAACCATGCTCTATGCTGTCAATTTAACACTTTTGTTGTTTTGTTAGTCTTGTTAGCTGAGAGTATTTTCTGTATTTGACTATTTAAATTCCATTACATTTATTTTCTGTTTATCCTGATTAAAAAACTAGTAGTATGATAGCATTTGACATTGAAGAGGTCATAGTAGCTTCCTTTCACAAAATGCCCAACCCTTCCTCTATTTAACCATTGTTCTTCTGTTGTTAAGTGATATTAAACATGGTTATTCACACTTAAACATGCTATTTAAATGGCTACTCTGTGAAGTCCTTTGGTACTATTAAGAGTTAGCTTCTCTCTGAGCTCTCTGGGCCAAGCCAAGCTACCCTGAGAAGCCTGCTATCCTAAGGAGACCTCCATTCTCCTTCTACTTTTCCTCATACCTCCTTCAGACCTGAGACTCCTGAAACAGACAGATTTGCTTCTTTTCCCCCACCCATCTGCCCTACTTGCTGAGCCCTCTGACAAGACAAGCTACTCTGAGCAGACTGCTATCCCAGGGAAACCCCAATTCTCCAGCTACCTTTCTTCCACCTTCGTCAGACTAATGAGCTATGCTAGTAAGTTTTACTTCACCCACCCATCTTCTCTGCTCTCTGAGCCCTCTGTGTTAAGCCAAGTTGCCCTGAGCAGCCTGCCATCCCAGAGGCACCTCCATTCTCTTCTGCTCACTTTCATCAAACCTGAGGCCCCTGAACCATACAGAACCTTATAGCTAAAGGGTATCCATCAGAGGCCTGCTGTGCTAGGACAATTGAGGTTCAGCCTCCTCCCAATACCCACTACAGCAAGAATATCCAGGGACCAAAACCATCCATTTGGCTAAAGGCACAAAAACAAAAACATCACAACACACACACACACACACACACACACACACACACACACACACAATTAATAAAAGCCAGGGCAACATGACACCTCCAAAGCACAGTTATTCTACTACAGCAAGCCCTGGATACCCTAACATAACTGAAACACAAGAAAATGACCTTAAATCTAATGTTATAAATATAATAAATGCCTTTAAAAAAGAAATAAATATATCCCTGAAAAAAAAAAATAAAAGAAAATACAATCAATCAGATAGAGGTCTTAAAGGAAGAAATAAATTGCTTAAACACACAATATATAATTAAAATATATTAATTAAATTAAATTAAAATTATAATTAAATGTAATTAAACAAATGAAGAAAATAAGTAAAACTTTGTAAAACTTGAAAGAGGAGATAGAAGCAATAAAGAAAACAAAAACTGAGAAAATCCTGGACATGGAAAATCTCAGACATAAAAGATACAATCAAAAAAATTTATACACCAGTCAAAGAAAATCTTAAATTTAAAAAAAAAAAAATTCTAACCCAAAATAACCAGAAAATCTGGGATACAATGAAAAACCTAACCAAAGAATAATATGAATAGAAGAAGGTGAAGTTTCAGGTCCAAAATATTTTCAACAAAATCATAGAAGAAAACTTTTCTAACCTAAAGAAAGAAATGCCTTTAAGCATACAAGCAATTTATAGAACACCAATTAGACTGAACCAGAAGAGAAAATCCTCCTGCCACATAATAATCAAAACACAAAATCTACAGAACAAAGGAAGAATATTAAAAGTGGCACAAGAAAAGACCAGGTAACACAAAAAGGCAGACTATCAGAATTACATCTAATTCTCAACAGAAACTCTAAAATCTAGAAGGGCCTTGACAGATATTTGCAACACTTAAAAATCTACAGGTACAAACCTAGATTACTATTCCAAGCCAAAATATGAATCATCCTAAATGGAACAAACAAGATATTTCAAGAAAATTCAAGTTGACACAATATCTATCTACAAATCCAGCCCTACAGAAAATGCTACAAGGAAAACTCCAACTCAGGAACGTGAACTATATTCAAGAAAACACAGGAGATAAGTAATTCTGTACCAGTAAAAGCAACAAAAGCACATACAACCACACTACACACTACACACACACACACACACACACACACACTCACAGTAACACTATCAACATAATAGGAAATAAAAATCATTGGATATTTATATCTCTCAATATCAATGGACTCAATTCCCCACCGCCCCAAAGACACAGACTAACAGAATATAGATTTGAAAACAGGATCCATCATTCTGCTGCATACAAGAAAGATACCTCAGCAATGAAGATAGATATTATCTCAGAGAAATGAGCTGAAAAAAATTTTCCAAGCAAATGTTCAAAAATCAAGCTAGAGTAGTCATTCACACACACACACTCACACACACACACACACACACACACACACATATAAAACATTCAAATAAAATTAATTTTAAAAAATGAAAGATTCTTCATAATCATCAAAAGAAAAATCTACCAAGTAGATATCTCAGTTCTGAACATCTGTGCCCCAAAAGCAAGGGCATCCACATTTATAAAAGAAATATTGCTAAAGTTTAATTTCACTTCAAACCTCACACATTTAAAGTGGGAGACTTTAAGGCCCAACTCTTACCAATTTATTGGTGATCTATATAATAACTAAACAAAGAAGTAATGAAACTAACAAATATTATAAATAAAATGGACCTATCAGACATCTACAAAATGTATCACCCAAACAGAATAGAATACACCTTCTTCTTAGCACCACATGGTCTCTTCTCCAAAACTGACAATATAGTTTGTCACAAAGCAAACCTCAACAGATACAAGAAAATTGAAATAGTGCCTCGTATCTTACCAGACCACCATTAATTGAAGCTGGAATTCAACAAAAACCAAAACACTTGAAAGCCTACACACTCATGGAAACTGAACAACTTTCCACTCAATGATATCTGGGCCAGAGAATAAAGAAAGAGAGAAAGTAAAGACTTTCTGGAATTAAATGAAAATGAAGGCACAACAAACCCAAACTTATGAGACAAAATGAAAGCAGGAAAATTCATAGCATTAAGTACCTTCCTAAAATAATTACAAAGTTCTCATTACAAAAATTTAAAATGACACCTGAAAGCTATACAAAAAGAAGAAAAAGAAGAAAGAGGAAGAAGAGAAGCAGGAGGAGGAGGAGGAGTAAGAAGAAGAAGAAAATGTTCAAAGAGGAATAGAAAACAGGAAATAAATCAAAATCAGAGCTGAAGTCAATCAGTTAGTAACAAAGAAAACAGTACAAAGAAACAATGAGACTGAAAGCCAGTTCTTTGAGAAAATCAACAAGGTAGGCAAAGTAATCAAGAGACAGAGAGTTAGTATCCAAATAAACAAAATCAGTAATGAAAAGGGAAACATTAACAACTGACACTGAGAAATTTTTTTAAAAAAGCTTGTACTCCACAAAATTAAAAATGTTAACTAAATGGATGATGATCTAGACAGACACCACTTACCTAAGTTAAATCAAGATTATGTAAACTATTTAAATATCCCTATAACACCTAAAGAAATAGAAGCCTCTCATTAGAAGTTTTCTGACCTATAATCTCATAGCCAATCCTGGCTATTTACTTTGAGAGAAAAGATCTGAGTGGAAGGTTTTCAGCTGACATTTATTCTAAGCCAAGAAAAAATCCAGGTTCAAAACTAAGTGTTTTAGTTAGGAGAGACGACAGAGGTTCTGGTTAGTCAACAAAATGATGGACTGGGTATTAGGATTATCTTGTACCTCACTGGTACAAATAGGAATAATTATGCTCTAATTGTATTTTGAGAGAAAAGTGTTAATTTAACAGGAAGGGTTATATGTAGGAGGAGCTAAGGGGGGAGGAGTACCGAGAGGAAGAGATGGAATAAGGAGAGGAGAAGATGAAGGAGAGGAGAAGCAAGGTGATGAGAGAGAGAAAGAGAGGGGGGCCATGGAGGCAGATGTCCATGTGTCTCCGCCAGTCAAAGACAGTTTATATATCTAGGTTGGGTATTGGGTTACACTTCTGATTAAGCATTACCAAACGTATAAAGCCTTTGACTAACACTTAAAAAATTATATAAAAGCAAAAAGGAAAAGGGAACATGGGATAGGGGTTTTCTAGGGAGGGGAAATGAGGAAAGGGGATGGCATCTGAAATGAGGATAAAATATAAAATAAAAAAAATGAAGAAAAAAAAAAAAGAAGTTTTCTGACCAAAAATAAAACCTACGAATAGGCTCTTGTAGTGCAGAATTCAATCCAATATCCAAAGAAAAGATAATACAAATACGCCTTCAACTATTTCACAAAACACAAACAGAAAGAACACTGCTAAACACAAGCTATGAGGCCACTGCCACCCTTATATGTCAACCACACAAAGACTCAACAATGAAATAGAACTTCAGACCTATTTTGCTTATGAACATTCATGCAAAAATACTCAATAAAATACTTATAAACAGAATCAAGGCACATATCAAAGACATCATTCACCAAGATCAAGTAGGTTTCATCCAAGGGCTGTATGGATATTTCAATTAAAAAAAAAAGTCCATCAATGTAATCTATCATATAAACAAATTGAAAGTAAAAAAAAAAAAAATCACATGATTTTGTCTTTAGACACTGAAAAAGCCTTTGCTAATATCTAATACACCTTCATGTTAAAAGTATTAGATATCAGGAATACAAGACACATATGTAAACATAATCAAAACAATATACAGCAAGTCAACATCAAGCTTAATGGGGAAAAACTTGAAGTAATTCCCATAAAGTCAGGTATAAGGTATGGCTGCTAAGTCTCTTCCTATGTATTCAATATAGTACATGAAGTTTTAGCCAGAGCAATAGGACAACGAAAAGTCATCAAATGGATACAAATTGGAAAAGAAGTCAAAATATGACTATTAGCAGAAGATATGTGATAGTATATATAACAGACCTTAAACATTCTACCAGATAATTCCTTACAGCTGATAAACACCTTCAGCAAAGTAGCTGCATACAAAATTAACTCAAAGAAAACAGCAGCCTTCCTTTATACCAAAAGATATATGAGCTGAGAAAAAAATTAGGAAAACAACACCCTTTCCAGGAGCCAAAATAATATAAAATATTTTGGTGTAACTATAACTAAGCAAATGAAATTTCTGTATGAAAAGAACTTCAAGTTCCTGAAGAAGATATTAGAATGTGAAAGGATATCCCATGATTATGGATGGGTAGAAATGACATAATAAAAATGGCCATCTTACCAAATGCAACCTACAGATTCAATGCAGTTACCATCAAAATACCTACACATTTTTTATAGACGTTGAAAGAGTAATTCTCAATTTCCTGTGGAAAAAACAAAAAAACCCAGGATAGCCAAAACTATCCTAAAGAATAAAAAATCTTTGGGTGGAAATACTATCCCTGACTAAAAGCCGTACAACACAGCAGTAGTGATAAAACTACATGGTATTGTTAAAGAAACAGACACATTGATTAATGGAATTAAATCTCGGACCAAGAAATAAATCCACACAACTATGGACACTTGATTTTTGATAAAGAAGCCAATGCTATACAATGAAAGAATGAAAGCATCTTCAACAAATGGTGTTGGTCTAACTGGATGTTTGCATGTAAAAGAATCCAAATGGATCTGTAATCATCATCCTGCCCAAAACTCTAGTCCAAGTGGTTCAAGGACCTCAACGTACAACTGGATACACTAAATTTCATAGAAGTGAAAGTGGGAAATAGCCTTGAAAGCATTGGTACAGGAGATAATTTCCTGAACAGAACACCAATGACTCAAGCTCTAAGATCAGAAATAGATAAATAGGACCTCACCATACTGCAAATCTTATGTAAGGCAAAGGGCATATAGTCAATAGGACAAACCTAAAGCCTACAGTCTGGGAAAGGACCTTCACCAACCCTACATCTGACAGAGGGTTAATATAAAAAATTTACAAAGAACTCCAGATGCTTCATCCAAGCAACAACTCAACCCAATTAAGAGATGGGGTACGCTATTAAACAAAAAGTTCTCAGCAATGAAATTTCAATGTATGGGACTTGAGAACATCATCTTGAATGAGGTAACTCAGTCCCTAAAATACATTCATGGTATATACTTCTGTATACATGTATATTGGGCATAAAATACAGGTAGCATGCTATACTTCACAAGGACAAAGAAAATCAACAAGAAGAAAGGCTCAAGCAAGGAAGATTGAATTTAACTTCAAAGGTAATAAAATAGTTATAAGAGGCAGAAGGAGAGAAGGCACTGGGAAGGAGTGGGATAGGGAGTAGAATTGGGTTCAGGATTATGTGTGGGATAAACAGAGAGATGGCTAGGTGGACATGAAAATAAATGAAAATCTGTGACTGATAGAGGTAAGGATATTGGGGGACATCTTCATGACATGACAGAGACCTGGAATAAGGGAGGTACCCAGGAAACAATGGGGTGACCTTAGCTGTGACTCACAGCATTGAGGATATGGAACTTAAAGAGGCCACCTCCTGTAGTCAAGCAGGAACCCCAGTGGAGTGATGCAAACACAGACTCTGCCGCAAAATGTTCAACCCAAAATTTATGCTGTCTCCTAGAAATGCACAATTGAAGGAGCAGACATGGAGAGAATGGCCAACCAATAACCAGCCCAACTTGAGACCCATCTCATGGGCAGGCATCAGTCCCTAACACCATTAATGACACTCTGTTATGCTTGCAGTTCCTATTGTTCTCTGAGAGGCTATACCCAGCAACTGACTCGGACTGAAACAGACATTTATAGCCAAATATTGGACAGAACCTGGGGTCTCATGGAAGAATAGAAGGAAGGATTTCAGCCTCAAAGGGGAAAGGAACTCCACAAGAAGACCAACAGAGTCAACTGATTTGGGTCCTTGGGGCTCTCTTCTAGCTGGGCTGCCATATCCTGTCATGTCATGTCTCAGTGGTAGAGGAAGACTCACAGAGACATCAAGTGCCAGGGTAGAGGGATTATGGATGACCTCACCAGCTCAGAGGAGAAGGGGAGAGGGCAAAGACATATGCATTATAAGGAGGGGGTCACAAAGGCTGTGAGCAGGATATGAGGTTTATGAGAAAAATAAAACCCCAATAAAAAGTATTAGATGATGATGATCACGATGACGATGACAATGATGATGATGATGATAGTATAATTTGGGGAACAAAACAGCAAAAGAGAAAATGTATGCAACTATACTATATTTAGAACAAAAACCAGAATTTTGTCAGAATGCTTCCTTGGCCATTTATACCTATACACTTCAAACATTCTGACTGAAATATGAACATCACTATGAAGGTCAGTAATTATTGCAAAAGGTCTCAGGAGAACAATTTGTCTTTTGTCAGTTCAGTGGCATCTACAGTAAATTGTTTAATAGAAATTAATATTAAAATTATTTATTGAATCAGTTATTACTAAGAAGCTATATTATGCACTTGATAAGTGATTATATTACACACACACATTCTATTTGTTACTGCTTTGATTAACATTTCTTTTAATTAACATTATTAATCCATAAAAAACCAGTAGTACAATTTTCCAAGACCTTTGACAATGGTTAGCATAAAATATATTGAAATGTTCAAAACAATATCCTAACTGATATATGCTAATTTCAAGACAAAATGAAATCATTAATGACATGGTACATCAAATCTTTCAAATATTTCTAGAGAAATACAATTTTAGCTTTTCATATGATATGTGGAAAACTGTCAATTTTTTCCTTTGTATTTTAAGTTTTATTTTCTTCCACTGTGTGTATTTTTCAAATGTAAGGAAGGGAAATGTCTATTAACTTAGATATAAAGTATAGACTAATATTTGTATTGTATATTTCTGTGTAGATTCATCTATGGTTCCTTGGAAATTTTGCGGGGTCCTGAGAAGAATGTTGGGTCTTCTTCTCTAATATGCTCCTTTCAATTCTCAAATCATTTCTCCTTCAACTTGAAAATTGCAATTTTTTTCTAGGCCAGAGTTCAGTAAAGCCCATGAATCTCTCTGTCTTTGCTCACCTTCTCTTACTTGCAAAGAAAATGTTTCCTTTATCCACCAGTTAATCCTCCCAGGTTTGCAAAACAGTCTTGCCTGTTATGATACAAAACAAAATAAATAAACAGAAAACAAAACAAATAATCAAATATAATCATTCCAAGACATCTAAAGAGTTATGTTAAAGCTGTTTAGTTAAACCATTTGTTATGTAGGGCTGAAAAGGGTGGAGCTGTGAATCATCCTGAATTTAAATTATCCTTCAGTGTGGTCGTTTGATTATTCTTGGCTCAGGGAGTGACACTATTTGGAGGTGTGGCCTTGTTGGAGGAAGTATGTCACTGTGAGTGTGGGTTTTAAGACCCTGTCCTAGCTGCCTGGAAGCCAGTACTCTCCTAAAACAAAATGTAGAACTCTCAGCTTATACTGCTACTTCCCCCCCCCCCCCCTGGTGATAATGGACTGAATCTCTAAACCTGCAAGCCAGCCCCAATTAAATATTATCTTTATAAGAGTTGCCAATGTATGGATGGTTCAGTCCTACTTAGAAGGGGGAAGAAAATAATTGCAAGAAGTAGAGGGAAGGAGGGATTTGGGAGGGAAAGAGGAGAAGGAGAGAAAAAGGGGGTCAGGACCAGGTGTGAGAGGAGAGGGACAGGGGAGATGTACAGAGGGTCAGGAAATTGAACAGCGGTATGTAGCAGTGGACGATGTGTAACTGTGGTAGCCACGAGAAAGTCCCAGATGCCAGGAAAGCAAGAGGCTTCCAGGACCCAACGGGATGATATTAGTTGAAATGCCCAAGAAAGGGGAGAGGGAACCTGTAGAAACCATATCCAGAAGTTAAGCATGGCTCCCACTTGAGGGATTGAGCCACCCACTAATCTCAAAAATAGTAACCCAGAATTGTGCCTGTCTAAAGGAAATACAGGGACAAAGAGTGGAGCAGCGACTGAAAGAAAGGCCATCCAGAGACTGCCCCACCTGGGGATCCATCCCATATGCAGACACCAAACCCAGACACTATTGCTCATGCCAAGAAATGTTTGCTGACAGGAGCCTGATATAATAGTCTCCTCAGAGGCTGTGCCTGACCAATACAGATGTGGATGCTTGCAGCTAACCATTGGACTGAGCACAGGAACCTCAATGGAGGAGTTAAGGGAAGGACAGAAGGAGATAAAGGGGTTTGCAACCAGACAACCAGACCTCCCGGAGCTCCCAAGGACTAAACCACCAACCAAAGAGTACACATGGAGGGACCCATGCTCCAGCTGCGTATGTAGCAGAGAATGGCTTTTTCCGCCATCAACAGGAGGGGGAGGCCCTTAGTCCTGTGAAGGTTTGATGGCCTAGTGTAGGGAAATGCTAGGGTCATGAGGTTGAGTTGGTAGATGGGAGAGTACCCTCCTAGAAGCAGGGGCCAGGAGGGAGGGGATAGGAGGTTTGTGACAGGGAAACTGGGAAAAGGGATAACATTTAAAGTATAAATAAATAAAATAACCAAAAAATAAAAAAAAGTATAAAGAAAAAAATGTGTTGCCTTGGTCATGATGTCTGTTTGTAGTAAAAAAAAAGTCTATTTAAGACAGTTGGTACCAGGGACTGAAATATTTCTGTGATAGACCTGACCATGGTTTTGTTTGGAAGAATGTGGATTTTAGGACTTTGGATTTGGAAAGCTGTGGAATCCTTTAACTGGGGCTAGCGTGATTTGAACTGTGTTGATCTGGCCTAAGAGGCATCAGTAGAGAAGAATTTCAATATGTGGCATGGAGACATTTTTGTGGTACTTTGGTAAAGAATTTGGGTGCTTTCTGTCCTTGTCTGAATAGTCTGAGGCTAAAATAAAGAGATTTAGATTAATTGCTTTGACAAAAGAAGTCTCATAACAGCTTGGTATAAATTCTGTTGTCTGGTTACTAAATTTTACTCTTATGAAGAATGTTTTAATGAAAAAGCGCAAGCTAAGGAAGGAAAAATATAAAATGTGTGACTCAATTAATAAAAGGGAGTCAGGAAGTGAAATGGAACTGCATCCTATGTTCAAGGAGATAAACAGATTAAGGGAGTGGTGATTTTGGGTCAAGATCCCTGGCTAAGCTTAGGTACAAGCACGATGGTATACACCTTTAATACCAGCAGAGAGAGGCAAGCAGATCTCTGATTTCAAGCCATAGTAGCCATAGTAGTGAAAAGCATAAGTCTAGGCAAGATGCCATTTGATCCCAGCATTCAGGAGATAGAACCATGTAGATCTCTGAGATCAAAGTCAATTAATTTATAGAGCAATTTTCAGGACAGTTGAGCTTAGGCAGTGAAGGAGTTGAAAAACACTGGGTGATAATAGAAAAGGGGGGCCATGTTCCAGCCCCAGGAAGCAGCAGAACTTGGCAGCATTAGCTATGTGGCTCTGACTTAAGAGTTAAGAATAGAAGGGGCTACTGGGAAAGTTGATGCTGGTTAGCTGGTCTCTTCTTAATCACCACTAATTTCACTGAGGTAAATCTTGGAAGTGTTTTCTGAGAACAAAAAGAAGCTGTGTTCCAGAGAGCCAAGATTGTACCTCATGCAGCAGCTAGACTCTATAATGTCTAAGAGTCACCCAATTGATACTGGTTTTAAAGATATGAAGGTATGATGGAGAGCAGCTGTGCCTTGGCACTGTGAGAGTCCATAGAAGTCTATTGATGAAGGTTCAGTCTCAGTTGCAGTTGATGGCCCAGAATTGAAAGGGTTATGCAAAGAAGTTGAAGCTTGGCAACATGAAGAGAGCCTATGAAAGGCTATTGGTGAAGCCTAGTAGTAGTGGAAGATCTCAGTGTAGTGAAGATTGCCAGTACCATAGGATGATCACCAAGAACCGTAGCAACAGTGCAGTGGAGTCAACCAGAGCCTAGGGTGCTACAGAGGGCAGAACTAGAGATGTGACCCAAGGTTTCCTGATCATGTGTGGATCCAAGACATTGGAACAAGAAGCTGTAATGATGAAGTTTCCTTGAAGAACTCAAGATATTCAAGATGGAAGAGCCATGGGGTGCCTGCCAAGGAAAGCTGCTAACATGGAGTGGAATCATCCAAGAAGAGAGAAGTTTGTTGCAGTCAGTGAAGACATAAAAGGAGTTGGAGATCTCAAGACTGCTTTGGAATCAAACATGGAGATACAGAGTTTGGAGTTTGCCTAGCTGGTTTCCTGTCTTGACTTGGGGATTAGAGTTAAGTGACTGGCTAAATCTCAGAAGTGACTTTGAACTTCAGACTTTTAACAGAGTTGAGACTGCTATAGACTATGAGGACATTTGAATTTGGACTAAATCTATTTTGCATTATACTATCCTCAAGTATGGTCCCATAGATTTGTATGATTGAGCAAGACTATGTGGGCCAGTGTATGGAATGTGGTGGGTGGTGGTTTAAAAATGTTTGGCCCACACTGTGGCACTATTAGGAGGTGTGGCCTTGTTGGAGTAGGTGTGTCACTGCGGGTGTGGTCCTTAAGACCCTTATCCTAGCTGCCTGTAAGCTAGCCTTCTCCTGTTTGCCTTTGGAACAAGATGTAGATTTCTGAGTTCATCCTGTGATATGCTCCCACCTTGATGATAATGAACTAAGCCTCTAAACCTGCTAGCCAGCCCCAATTAAATGTTGTCTTTGTAAGAGTTGCTTTGTTCATAGTGTCTGTTCACAGTAGTAACACCCTAAGACATTCAGTCTCAGTGATGTTTTTGCTTTTAGCTAGAGTACAATACTGGTCATAAGGAATATTTATTCTGAGTTATCAGAATGACTACATGTTGAGTTTGTGTCACTCAAGCTGAAATTCACGAAGTGAAATACAGGCATAATGGGGCAACATCTGTATTGCATGAGACTCAGACAGACTGTGGATAGGTAAGAACAAAGACAGCTGAGTTAAAAAGAAAACACAATAGGGATCAGTTTCTGCTTATTCCTTAAAACAGATCAAAATTCTTTTAAAGTGAATAAACATGAGGGATTTGGAAAGTTCTATGCATAAGTGTGTATTTCTAAAGAAGATAGGTGAGAGTTCTTTCCTTAGAAGGAATGTATCAGAAATTATAAGGAAGGCAAAAACAGATCTAAAGTTTTAGATATTTCACAATGATGGAGTCCATCTCCATGTTTTAACAGTTTTTGATACTTTTGAATATCTGTTTATGTTTCTTTTACCTTTAGCATCTCAGCACCGATAAAATTCTGAAATTAATTTTAATCCCGTTACACTACTGTTCCAGTTTCCTGTGAGAGACAAAGTGACAGAAGCAATTTAAGGAGAAAATAGATTAACTCAGGAATCTAACTCCATCATGAAGGAGTGAGGGCAGGAACTAAAGCAGAAACCATGGAGCAAAGAAGCTTCATGATCTGCTAACTAGTCCAGGCTCTCTTATATCTCCTTAACAGCCCAGATCCACTTGATGCTGCCCAGAGCGGGTAGGGCCCTCCTATATTGCTCATTATTCAAGGTGATTTCTCACAGACATGAGAGAGAAAATTAATCAGTATAAGTTTTGTTACATTTTTAGTTATGATATATCAAAATTTAAAGCATGATGCTTAGCTTAGTTCTATTCATGAGTTTCTGCCAATAATAATAACATGATTTTTGAAGTACAGGTACATCAGAAGTCACCTCGACAAAAATTTTTGTAAAGGAATTTTGACCAGCAGAAGCAAGGGAAATGGTTCAATTGATAGAATAATTATCAAATAGATGCTTTGATATATATCTAAAACAGGAAACTATCAGAGCTGCTCTAGAACATGTTTAACACATTATTAATAAAATGTCAGATATAATAATGTATCTTGAATAATCTGCTTAAATTTGAGTAACTGGAGATTCTTAGATTAGGTACAAAGCTGATGTGAGTCACTTCTGGGGACACTGTAGAAATGAATGGAGAAAGAAACATGTGTGAGGAAAATGACAGAGAATCATGGAAACAAGAGAGGACTGAGGAGATGATCCCATAGGGACAGAAACATAAAAATATTTACATGCATGCCTCAAATAATGCTTTAAAACATGAAAAATATGCATTAAGCATTTATGATCTTTTAAAAAGCAAATGCAGAAAAGTTAAAATTATTACAAATAATTAAAATAGCAAAAATATATTTCTTCTATCAATGATTAAATGTTTCTTTTATTGTCCTTATTTTCAATATGCTGAGAGAATAAATACTGCTAAATTTTAAGCCCCGATTTTATCAAAACACATATATTAAGAATTTTGTAATAATACAAACTTTTATTTAGTAGTTATTCACTCTTGAAGCATATTATTTAAGTTCACAACAAGATCCCAGAAATACAAAATCACCAGGTAAATAATGTTGCTGCTGATGAATCTTTTTACTTAATTATTCAGTACATATTTTTCTCTCAAAGGGAAAATGATTAAATGAATTAAACAACAGTTAAACAATTAGATTCACTTTGAATATTATTTGTCCTCTGTGTACCCTTTTGTGTTTTCAAGGTCAGTCTTTGCATATAAAAATGTAATCATTTCCTTAGAAGAAAAAAAAAAAAGAAGTGCTCAATCTTGAATATATTTGTTAACAACTAACATTGAAATAACTTCAAATAACATTGAAATATCTTCTAAAACAATAAAACTGCATTTTAAAAAACATATAAAGATTGCTATAGAGTACTGCACAAGAAAAAATAAATGAGTAAATCAGCAATCCTTTATGTCTTGTAGTTTAACGTAATGAAGACTCAGTTATCTCCTCCTGTTCAACTGAGAAAAAATACTAGCAAAGATGGTCATGGCAATTAAAATATCAAGCTTATAAAAATTATTTTGGTCAGTTTTTCTTTAATTCTCTAACGCCAAATTAAAGGCACAAAATCACTGTTTCTTCTGCCTTTGCTCTAATAGTGGGCAATTTCAGTATGAATGACCATTGGATTATAACACAGCTGTTTGTTTACTCCTGTGGGGTTAACTTCTTGTTTCAGAATATCTCTTCAAAGAATTACTCTATAATGTATTTATTTGGTTTTAAGATATAGAGTGGCATTAGTAAACCAGGGACACAAGAACAACAAGAGAATAGAACAGGATAACTAAGTCCTACTCAAAAAAGTATTTATAACCCATATACCCATGGTACATGCAGATTAACAGTTCAAAACCATAGCAGGTAAGCACAGAAGTTGATTGTGTAGCATGAGTTGATTAGAAAATAGGGTCATGGGGAAAAAGAAACTGGGAGAAGGATGAAAAGAAGGTAGGAGGTAAGGACAGAGAGACAGAAGGAGAGAAAGAAAGAGATTGAGGAAGGGGCATAGTGACTTTTAATCAAAGGACAAATTATTCTCTTTCATGTTTGTATTCATAATTTAGAGAGCTCTGGTCATAGGACTTCCTGTACTTGACTATGTGTGCCCTTAATGATATAGTGGACAGAGAGTAAGACTTTAAAACGTATGGGTGGGGAGCTAATGGTTTATACTATTACACAAACCACAGGAGAATAACAAAATAAAAGAGAGGTGCAGGAAACTAAGACAACCTGTCTCATGCATTTCTTTCATAACATATTTCACAAATATATACAATGTATATGTTAAATCCCCAAGCATATAAAAACAGAAAATACTTAATAAACATGGGCATGCACATGGTCAAAAACAGATCATGACAAGTATATCATGACTTTTTTTTTTTTTTACAGAGACTTCATATTATTTAATAAAATATTTGGATACTTTTTCTTATGCTTTCTTTTATTTATAAATGATTTCTCATTTTAATACTGTATTTTTGAAATAAGTAGTAAAATTAACTATATTATATGTTTTAATGCTTTACATTCAAATATCTATTTGTTGGTAATTTTGTTTAGCATTATGAGTTATACAGGGCTAGCCTTCCTATTAAAACATGTAGATCACCTCATGACACTTAATCTTTTTATTGTTTAAATCCTAAGTTGATCAGTGACAGTAATGTGTTTTCACCTTATATCAACCAACACTATGTGAAATTAACCCTCTAGATTTTTGATGACCCTTGTTTTCATTCAACTATAATTGCTATTACTTTTCCTTTTAACTTCACTATTGTAAAACATTCTCTTAGTAGTAGATTTGCTTGTATCCCAAGACTAACTGGTGTCTACATAGGCCATCCATCACCAGACCCCCTTGACAAGAACCGCTGAGCCAGTCTGGTATTAGGAAACAGAAAGCATATGGAGCTACAATTGATAGCATGTCCACCTGCACCAGCATGCACAATGACCTTAACCAAAATAGCTGACATTGACAATGCATGCCTCCCAGAAAAACATTCATTAAAAACTACTGATAGGGCCAGAGATAATCCTTGCTTTAAAATCGACAACTTTGTGCTATGGGTAAAATTTCTTCCTAGAAGAGGCTAAGAGAAATGGACTGGGACTTTTGCTTGTCTGTTCAATTTGTAGAGACAGGATCTCCCATGGAACTGGGCTCTTAATATTATCTTGCTCCTGCTTCATCTTTCTGGTGTTGAAATTTTACTACATAAAATTGTACCACCAGACCTAGATAGAATGGTGTAGAATTAGTTTATGATTTACTTTATTTTATTTTATTTTATTTTATTTTATTTTATTTTATTTTATTTTCCTTTGAAGGTGCTGGCAATGGAATCAACACCATCAGGAATGGTTGAAATGTTCTTTAAACTGAATCATCTCAACAACAAAAGATAAGTGCGTCACTCAGAAAAAGTAGGGTAATGGCTTTTTTTTTTTTTTTTGTCTTTTTCAATCTTACCCACCCCACAATCCTTATAACTAACACATCTCCTTTCTATATATTTCTGTGTATGGAAATATGGAATTCATGGTCCCTAGCATACCATTAAATCAATTGCTATAGAACTATAGATTAAATCAATCCCCATTTTTATATTTCAATATCTCTTCATTTGCCTGTATTTTCAGTATCCTTTATTGATGCTGCTGTCTAGATTACTAGAAAGCCTGGGTCTATTTTTCTCAGCTTTTATCACATGTACTTGCTGACTCTTTCTGGCACACTACTATATGTAACCCACTACCACTAACATAGGAAATGGTATAGCTCCAGTAGACTGAGACCCTTCTACATCAATTAAGACAACAAAGATATTCCATCACAAACAATGTTCACAGACCAACATGATAAAGGTTTCAACAAGAACAAGCATCCAAATGCCATGAAACTGGGAAGCATTCTATTTCAAACCACTGCCTTCTCTTCTTTGGCATGGTAGGCTTTTAATCATACTGTAAGGCAAAATACATCTCAACTTCAAATGTCCCCACAGTCTATCACAGATTCAACAGTTAGATGTACAAGTGTCTTTTGAGATTCAAGGTAATTTTTTAATTGTTACCACCTCTAAAATAAAAATATATATCTAGCAGATAATGCTACTAAATATTCATTATCATGTCCAAAGAAATGAAGGGATCATAGTGGAAAAATACTGGATCAATGTAAGCCTGTAACAGCTGGAAAATCATTACATTCTGAAGTTCTACATCTGGTACATAGGAATTTTACTTCAATGAACATAGATGGCTCTACTCCTCCAGCTTTGTTGACTATTTCATACAAGTCTATCAGGTTAGTTTCACTACCAGTGTTCAGCTTTCCTTGGCAGAAGCTCCCATGATTCTGATACAGCTCAACAATCTGAGTGTTTCCATTGTGAACATAGCTTCACATCACAGCTTCATGCTATGGTCTCTTGATCTTCCTGCACTCCATGGTCACATGCAAGTGTTTCCATGCCATATACTGCCTGGCCTCAATGACCATGCGAAACTGTGAGAGAATAATCCATGACTCTATTATTCTTGCATCTGCCATGCCTCTACTTTTAGCACCATGTGGATGGCTCTGCCATATTAAGCTACAAGCTTGTTAAGGTCGTTCAATCCATATTAGCAACAATTCTTAGTTCAGTTCCTTTCTGGAAGCAGACAGGCTAAGGTTTTGCCACTAGTTCAGCTGTGCCTTCATTCCAGTATGTATCAGACCCCAGGATAATAGCACTATTCTCTTTATCTCTGTATCTTTTCCAGCACAATATTGACTGCAACATTCACTAACAGTAATTAATAATAACTATAACACATATTCTGTATAATGCTATCTTGAAATCTCACCCACCAAAGAAGTTAGTACATTACCTTTTACTGTAAGTTTTAAGGTTGACCTCAGGTAAGTTTTAAAGGCAAGGGTAGGAGGGAATCATACATTTACCCCAAATATTGTAAAAAGAGCCTTTTGAATGGTGTTTATAGTGTAATCTTAAATCTCTCTGGACAAATTTCATATTCCATATCACTAATAGTACTTCTGTCTTTTATACACAGCATTCAACTGTTTTTCTAGTATATTCAATGTTCCAAAGCCTTAAAGCCTTCCACCATATATGTGTGTATGTGTGTGTGCATGCACACACACACACACACACACACACACACACACACACACACACAAGTCCTTCATAACAACATCCCTCTCTTTGGTACAAATTCTATATTAGTTACTTTTCTGTAATTGTGATAAAATAAAACACCATGACCAACAGCACTTAAGAAAAAGAGAATTAATTTGTGGTTCTGGTTCCACAGGGATGATTGTTCATGCTAGGTTAGCATACTCGTAGCAACATGTAGTAGGCATTTTGTTAGAGGAAAACTTGAAGGTCTCCATTACTTCCCATAATCATGGAGCGGAGCAGAGAAGTCAAACTAAAAATAGGATATAAACTTAAGTTTTCACACTCTGTTCTCAGTGACTTATATGCTCCAGAAAGACCACACTTCCCAAACCTTTCCAAAGTCAGTAAACGATTTAGTATGAAGTGTTCAAATGTTCAAGACTATGGAGGGTATTTCTTTTTTTATTGTTATGATACAATTTTTTAATACAAGATGATTTTTATGACTATAAAAATATTCTAGAATTTTCTTTTTTTTCTTTTTTTATATTTTATTTATATTTCAGATGCCATCCCCTTTCCCCATTTCCCCTCCCTAGAAAACCCCTACCCCATGCCCCCTTTTCCTTTTTGCTTTTATACATTTTTTAAAAAATGTTAATCAAAGGCTTTATAAGTTTGGTAATACTCAATCAAAAGTGTAACCCAATACCCAATCTAGATATATAAACTATCTTTGACTGGTGGAGACATGTGAACATCTGCCTCCATGTGACCCCCCTTCTCCCTCTCATCACCTAGCTTCACCCTTCCTGTTAAAATAAAACTTCTCTCTCAAAATGCAATTAGAGCATAGTTATTCCTAATTGTACCTGTGAGGTACAAGATACTCCTAATACCCAGTCCATCATTTTATTGACTAACCAGAACCTCTGTCATCTCTCCTAACTAAAGCACTTAGTTTTGAACCTGGCTTTTTTTCTTGGCTTTAGAATGAATGTCAGGTGAAAACCATCCACTCAGATCTTTTCTCTTAAAGTAAATAGCCAGGATTGGCTATGAGACTATAGGTCTTCAACCCTATCAGAAATTCAGAATGACTGAGTTAATTGAAATTATGGGAAGCAATAAGCATAGCTTCTAAAACTTAGCCAATTTATAGAGACCGCTGAACACCTGGAAAGCCCCTATACTACCAAACGTTGGAGGGTATTTCTTATGCAAACTAACACAATGCTTATTTCCAGTAACTGCAATTTAGTCTAAAAGAAGGATACTATTAAACCAGGTAGTATGGAGCTGAAGGGGTTTGTGTCCCCATGGGGAGAGCAACAATACCAACCAAGCAGAGCATCTAAACCACCAGCCTGGGAGCACATAGGGAGGGACCCATGGTTCCAGCTGTATATGTAGGGGAAGATGGCCTTGTAGGGCATAGGTGAGAGAGGAAGTCCTTAGTCCCTTGAAGGCTGATACCCCAGTGTAGGGTAATTCGAGGGCCTGGAGGTGGGAGTGGGTAGAGAGTGGGGGTACATCCTCAAAGAAGCAGGGAAGATGGGGGTTTCTGGGAGGGGGGAAATGGGGAAAGGGGATTACATCTGAAATGTAAATAAAAATTTCAATAAAATATTAATTAAAATTAAAAATCTCTATAACATCAGGAATGAGTAAATAACATCTTTCCCATCACTAACTTTCCCCAAATTCCTGTTGCCAAAAATTTATCAACTAAAGCAAAAATAATAAAAAAGCACTGAATAATGAAAGAACATTTTCTGTACTTGAAAATGACATGATTGCTTATGAAAACATAAGTCTTTTTAAAAAACAAATAGAACTAATGCACATGTGGATATTTATATATGAATTTTATGACAAGAAAGTCTACATTTTCTGCTTTATAACAATGAACCATTAAACATAATATTTTCTTAATATTATAAAAGTCACAAATATGTTCTATCTTAGAATACATATTAACATTCTACTAGAAAACTATCAAAGATCACCAAAATTATGTAAAAAAATATAGATTAATTCATATCCAAAGTCATATACTATAAAAATTTTCGTTCTCCTTGAAGTAATCTATACTTTCATTTTAACCTCAGTAAAAATCAGTATATTTTCATACAAAACAAAAATAGGTCTCTTGATATTAACATTTAGACGGATATTTATATAGAAATAAAAATATCTGCATTCTCACATAGTATAAAACCCAAATTGAAGCAAATAACCTCAACATTTTTAAAGCTAACTGAGTTAGAGATGTTGTACTGGCACAAATATCAGAAACTAAGATAATGACACACAATCAGGCTCACATGTAGATTGTATAGACCTGTCTTTTGGCAATGTGAAAGACTGAGTTGTTCTGAAATAAACCTCCAACAAAGCTGACATTAGTTAAACTTATGGTAGTAAAATTATTTTAACATTTTTCACAATATAAATTTGTAAATGCAGACCTATTAGCAGAGCTTTTGTAATAATAATTTTAAGTTATTGAGGACAAGAAGCAAGGCCATGTTTGATGGTATTGTCCTCTAATCCAGCTCCTTAGAGGCTGATTTTGGAGGACTGCAAGTTCTAGGCAAGCCTGGGCTACCTATTAAGCTTCAAGTAAGACTGGATCAAATAGTGATACTCATTTCAAAAATAAAAACAAAACTCCAAAAGTTTAAAAATTTTAGGAAGCACTAAACAACAGGTTGCAGAATAGAAGGAATCATTTGTAACACGTATGTTTCCAGGTGTTTTTCTCAGAATAAATTAATTTAATATTAAATGGCAAAATAAAACATCTAGAGCCTATAAATAGCCAGAGGTCTGGAATATTTTACATAAAAATCTACACAATTTACATTTGAATAAATACTGATTATAATTAATCATTAGGAAAATAAACACTTTAATAGCATAACAGTACATATTAAATAGAATTCATTGGAAGAAAGTTTATAAACAGCTACTTGTTAAAGATTTTACTGGCCTTTTTGATAAAATACCTAGCAAGAAGTATATTAGGGGAAGTTGAATCTATTTGTCTTCTGCATGAGGCTATCATCTATCAGATGAAGATGGTATAGCATCAGGACTGTGCACAGATCTAGCCATATCCAAGGACAGAGACAGGGAAAATTGACATTTAGTTTGTATTGCTCATTTCAAGACTTTAGCCAAAGAGGAAACATTGCATTGATCAGGGCAACCCTCAGTATCTCAGTTAAAGTTGTTTGGAAAGTCTCTCCAAGACTCATGCAGAAGAAGTATATGTCCTAGGTGCTTTCTTTCTTTTTGAAAGACATCTGGGTTCTTTCCAGCTTCTGGCTATTATAAATAAGGCTGCTATAGACATAGTGGAGCATATGTCTTTGTTAAATGTTGGAGCAAATTCTGGGTGTATGCCTAGGAGTTGTATATCTGGGTCCTCAGATAATGCTATGTCCAGTTTTCTGAGGAACCGCCAGACTGATTTCCAAAGTTGTTGCACCATCTTGCAATCCCACCAACAATGGAGGAGTGTTTATCTTTTTCAATATCCTCACTAGCATCTACTATCACCTGAGTTTTTTAATCTTAGCCATTCTGACTGTGGTGAGGTCGAATCTCAGGGTTGTTTTGATTTCTCTGAGGACTAAGGATGCTGAACATTTCTTTAGGTGCTTTTTGGCTATTTGAGTTTCCTCAGTTGAGAATTCTTTGTTTAGCTCTGTTCCCCATTTTTAATAGGGTTATTTGGTTGTCTGGAGTCTAATTTCTTGAGTTCTTTATATATAGATATATAGATATAGATATAGATATAGATATAGATATAGATATAGATATAGATATAGATATAGATATAGATATAGATATAGATATAGATATAGATATAGATATAGATATAGATATAGATATAGATATGCATATACATATAGATATACATATAGATATACATATAGATATACATATAGATATACATATAGATATACATATAGATATACATATAGATATACATATAGATATACATATAGATATTGGATATTAGCCTTCTATCAGATGTGAAGAGGAGTAGATGGCAAAAAATAATCAAACTCAGGGCTGAAATCAACTAAGTACTATACAAATTATCAACACAACGAGGAGCTGGTTCTTTGAGAAAATCAACAAGATAGATAAACCCTTATCCAGACTAACCTGAGGGCACAGAGATAGTATCCACATTAATAAAATTAGTAGTGAAAAGGGAAACATAACAATAGAAACTGAGGAAATTCAAAAAATCATCAGATTCTACTTCAAAAGCTCATACTCAACAAAACTGTAAAATCTGGATGAAATGGACAATTTTCTAGACAGATACCAGGTACCAAAGTTAAATCAGGAGCAGATAAACCATCTAAACAGTCTAAACATCTAAACAGTCCCATAACCCCTAAAGTAATAGTCATTGAAATTCTCCTCAATAGTCATTGAAAGTCTCCTCACCAAGAAAAGCCCAGGACCAGATGGTTTTAGTGCATAATTTTATCAGATCTTCAAGGAAGACCTATTACCGATTCTCTTCAAACTATTCTACAAAACAGGAACAGAAGGAACACTACCCAATTCGTTCTATGAAGCCACAATCACACTTATACCTAAACCTCACAAAGACCCATCAAAGAATGAGAACTTTAAACCAATCTCCCTTATGAATACCAATGCAAAAATATTCAATAAAAGTCTCACAAACCTAATCCAAGAACACATCAAAACAAACATCCATCATGATCAAGTACGCTTAATAAGTTTCTTAATAAGTTCTTTTTCATCATTTGCATTCAGTCTCTTAGAACCTTTACATGTATAATGTGTTACTTGCAAACAGTAAATAATTAGAACAGAATTTTTAGCCAACTGAGACAGTTATATCTCTTAATTGTTGAGTTAAAACTGCTATTATTTATAAAGTTTCTAAGAAAATATTTACTAATCCACTGAACTTTATTTTTATTCATTTTTAAATTCATTTAATTATTTGTTGTTCAGTTTCACCCATACCAGCATCCGGGAAATTTTGAAATTCCCTTGGAGACATGCAGAGCTCATCTGTAACTCTGGCAAGTTCATCAATTTCTCCCATGAATTGTGCCTTTCCTTTGCTCAAGTATTTGAGACCATCTTTTCTTTTCTCTTCTCTTCTCTTCTCTTCTCTTCTCTTCTCTTCTCTTCTCTTCTCTTCTCTTCTCTTCTTTTCTTTTCTTTCTCCTTTATGTATAGTATTACTTTAAATTCCCTTTGTTTTACTGACTTTGTGGTATTAGCTGCTTTAGTAAAAGCTTTTAATAACTATGTTCTCATATTATTTGTCCACCTGTCCAGTAAAACACTTTTGTTGAACAGACATATTTTGATTGACACTTTCTGTGCTTGTAATATGCTCCCAGTATCTATGAATTATAAGGATGCTGACAACTGATCTTTTAATAATTTATTGTTTTAAATGTATGTGACTTTTTAGTGAGTTGACCTCTCTCTTAGGTTTAAGAAAAGTATTTGCTGTATTATATGACAAGTGGCCTGGAAAAGGTTAGAAACAAGCATATAGTTACAATGCACAAAACTGAGGAAAAAAAACAAGAGCTAAGGACCATAAGGTGTAAAAATTCTGTGTCACAATAAAACAAACAAAATATGAAGAATCCATGAGTAAAAAAAAAAAAAAACTGAGAGATAAGCATCAAGGTTGTATAGTATCTACTTCCAGTGAAGACATTTCAGAAAAAAATATTCAGAAAGAAAAACTGATGACTATATGTAAGAGTTTAATATGTTACAGACAGGTTCTTCTGTGATCATGACTATTTAGGATTCTGAATTTAGATGTAAGATTATACTGTAGATAGAAAACAAAGGGAAAGGTAAGACATTTAGTTGTCCACATTCTAGCTCCAAACAACTGTCCTTCAAACATATATGCTATAGGCAAGTTATTCTCTAGAAAGTTAACATTGGCCTGGCAGTGGTGGCTCATGTCTTTAATCCCAGAATTTAGGAGGCAGAGGCAGGTGGATTTCTGAATTTGAGGCCAGCCTGGTCTACAGAGTGAGTTCTAGGACAGTCAGGGCTATACAGACTCAAAAAACAAACACAAAGTAACAAACAAACAAACAAAACAAAACAAAAACAAAAAAAGGTAACATTAACATTGTTCAATGCTCAACCTTAGCCAAACATGGAAGGAGGCAATTTTAGCCCTTAAGTTAGTTTTCATTTTAAGTGGTCTTTAGTGTAATGTTTTGATCCCACAGTATCCTTCCCTTTCTCATGTTCCAGATCTTCACAATCATGGAGATCTCTAACTAATCAATACTCAAAAAGATAATACATAACATTGACTTGTTTTATAAAAACAATTTTGCAATGTTCTCTCTGAAACATATTTTTCCAGTGTCTTGCTATAACAGGTCTCTGAGATTAATTGGCATTTTGGCTTAATGTTACAAATTTCCTTGCAAAGAATATGTGCTGAAAAATCTGTTGTAGCATAAATGTTATATGAGAATTTTAGTAACATAAGTGGAACAATAACAAAAAAGATCAGTGCAAATTCTAGAGGCCAAGCCAAAAAGTTAAATAAATACATGTTAATTATAAGAGAATTTGCAGCATTTATATTGTTACAAAATAATATATACTATGTAATATTATCAACATATGTACTATCAAAAATGATTTTGTAATCACTTATATATGTGTATATATATATATAGATATATAAATATATATACAGACACACACACACATATATATGACTAATCAATTTAGTTTTAATTAATGAAGACAACTCAAGTGTAAATCTAAGGTTCTCTGAAGATACTTCTGAGAATTTGAAGTTTTTCTAGTGAATGATAATAGTAAATTGTTCCTCTGAGGATTTTGAATGGCCTAGCTTTATTCTACATACATACTCTATACACATGGTATCTGGCAGAGATCTTCTGTTTCTACTAAAAAAGTCTATTCTATGAACCGTTTTGATGTTACTTCCTAAGGTATGTAACATTTTGTTTTAATGATTACTTAATATGATAATATAACATTTGTCAGGAAATTATTCAGCTAAAATAATATTTAATAGCAATCCATTCAATATTACAACAGACTCTGATATATCACTATGGATGGTACTCTTTCAAAATTCAGTTTAGGTATTTATATGTAATCTGAGATTTAGTACTCTCATTGATTAATGTTTTCACATTAATTTTAAATATGTCTTTCTTTTTTCTGGAAACTTCTACTTCATTAAATACTTTATCAGTTTTTTGAAAACTTTATGTATTTTGACAATATTACCCATATCATTAACCATCCCCTCAAATGTCCCACTGAGTTTAAAGTAACTTTGCGATTACTTCTAATTTTTCCCTCATACTCCCTAGAATCCAGTTAATGTTGCCATGCTAGTTTTGGGATTCAGGCTGTGTTGGTGTGTGCTCAACTTACCAGGAGTCACATTATTAAAAATCAAAACAGAAAACCAAAACAAGAACAAAAAACTATCTCTCTCCCAGCAGCTATCAAAGGCAACTATTTTAACTAATTCAAATTTTTAATAAAACATAATTTTAATACTTGCATAAATGTACTTCAGATTCTTGCCATCATAGCTGACTTTAGCTGGAATCAGGTGTTTGAAATCAGGCCTTTATAATTGCACCAAAAGGAGTTTTCCCATTATAAGCTATCTCTAGATTCACTTTTAGATATTTTCTACTATTGTTCATTAAAATCTAAGAACTTATTTTTAAACAAAATAATATATTTATATAATTGTTGTACATGTGTTTTGTTTTGTGGCCACATATTGCAGCATTTGCCTGGGCTTTCAACACCAAAATCAAAACAAAACAAAGTAAAACAAATAAAACAACAACAACAAAATTAAGTAATTGCTGTTATATTTTCTCTTTCAAATTTAAAATTGAAAGGGAGAGGAAGGAAATGCCCAAAGCTCACCACACAGGGATGCTGTCCAAATTTGTTCCCAATGGTTATCTAAAACAGTTAACATCTTATTTATATCAATGTCTGCATTCAATGTGTGAGAAGACTGTAACTTGATTTTTTACTTCACTGACCTTAAATGAAAAATTTCAAACTAAGGGATTTTTACTAAATATTGTCCTTGGGGCCTTCTTAGTTTAAATGCTTTTGCCTGACTTTTTCAATCCATCATCTCACCTTCTGGATAGAAAGAGGACATGTAAATCTCACAAGCAGCAGAGAGCAAGCTGTCATAAAAATGAACTTGTATTGTCTAACAGCTGTGGTTGTACAACACAGTTCTGAAGCATGCTGTCACTTCAGTTGCTTGGCATTATTAAAAGATAATACTTGCTTGCTAGCTTTGACTGTGAGTAAAGAAGTATTCTTTTCTATTGATTTACTTAGATGATTAATATATTATTCATACTTACATACTTACGTAAGGAAACTGGTGCTTATTAAACAAGGACAATGAGAGAGGAATTGGAGATACTTTTATAACATATTCTTAAATATTTAGTGTGCATGTGTGCCTATGTGTGTGACTGTGTGTGTGTGGATGTGTGTGTGTGTGTGTTTGTGTGTGTGTGTGAATGTGTGTGTGTGTGTCTGTGAATGTGTATGCATGCTGAGATCAGGAGAGAGTGCTGGATCTCCTAAAGTTGGAGTAAGAAGTGGTTGAGTATTGGGAACTGAACTCTCTAGTCCTCCTCAGAAGCAACATTCACGCTTAACTCAGAATAATCTACTTATCCTTGGCATGTGTGTTTTTAGACCCAGTAAAGGGGGAATATGAATAAAAGTGCATCCAGAAATACTTGCTGAGTGAGAAGTGGAGTTTCCATGGGTGGTTTTACTGAACTGCAGATGAAAGAAGCAAAGTTGTCAGGGGAGCAGCAAAAGCCCAACTATGTGAGATCAAGACAGTAATTGTACAAACTAAAATGATAATACCTCACTCGCTCTCTCTACCATACTGTACTGTGCCTTTAACTATAGTCATTCTGCTATGGACTTGGGCTTTGGTCTTACTATTCTTACCTAAGAGCAATCATGAATATTTGGACCAAACTATCTCCATCACCCTTTCTCGTATTGAGCCATGCCTGCCTCTGTCAGTCACTATTCTACTATCTATCTTTCTTTTTAAAATTTATTTATTTTTACACTCCAGATTTTACTTCCACCCCCATCCACCCTCTTACTATTCCACATCTTATACCTCCAACCCACCCCCACTCTGTGTCCCCACCCCCACTCCCAACCCACCTGACCTGTAAACTCCCTGTGGCCTACAGTCTCTTCAAGGGTAGGGACATTATCTCTGATTGAACACAGACCTGGTTGTCTTTTGCTGTATATGTGTTGGGGGCCTCCTATCAGGTGTATACTTCCAGATTGGTGGTCCAGTGTCCGAGAGATCTCAAGGTTCCAGGTAAATTGAGACTGCTGGTCCCCCTAGATGGTCACCCTTCTTCTCAGCTTCTTTCAGCCTTTCTCTAATTCAACCATAGGAGGCAGCAGATTCTGTCCATTGGTTGGGTGCAAATATCTGCATCTGACTCTGTCATCTGCTTGTTAGGTCTTCCGGAGGGTAATCATGATAGGTCCTTTTTTTTTTTTTTTTTTTTTTTTTTTTTTTTTACCTCTCCATAGCCTCAGTAATAGTATCAGGCCTTAGGATCTCCCCTTGAGCTGCATTCCACTTTGGACCTGTCGCTGGACCTGCTTTTCATTAGGCTCCTCTCCATTTTCATCCCTGCAATTCTTTCAGACATGAACAACTATGGGACAGAGTTTTGACTGTGGGATGACAGCCACATACCTCATTTGATGCCCTGTGTTCCTGCTAGAGGTGGGCTCTATAGTTTCCCTCTCCCTACTGTCTGGCATTTCATCTAAGGTCCCTCTCTTTGAATCCTGAGAGTCTCTCACCTCCCAGGTCTCTGGTGAATTCTGGAGGGTCCCCCTTACCTCCTGCCTTCCTAGGTTGCCTTTTTCCATTCTTTTCGCTGGCCCTCAGGGCTTCAGTCCTTTCATTCACCTAATACCAGATCAAATGCCATTTCCCCCTTCTGGGTCCCTCTCTCCCCACTTGTGATTGCTTCCTTCTCCCTCCCAAGTGGGATTGAGGCATCATCACTTGGGCGTTTCAGCTTGTTGAACTTTTTGAGTTATCTGGACTGTATCTTGGGTATTCCTGTCCTTTTTTTTTTTTTTTTTTTTTTTTTTTTTTTTTTTTGGCTAATTCATACTTACTGGTGAGTACATACCATGCATGTCCTTTGGGTCTGTAGCTAACTCGGGATGACATTTTTTAGTTACATTCATTTGCCTTCAAAACTCATGATGTTGTCATTCTTTTTTTTTTTTTTAACTTCTTTTTTTTTCTTTTTTCTTTTTTTATTAGATATTTTATTTACACTTCAGATGGCATCCCCTTTCCCATTTCCCCCCCACCCCCCTTAGGAAACCCCTATCCCATGCCCCCTTTCCCTTTTTGCATTTATACATTTTTTAAAAATAATGTTAATCATAGGCTTTATAAGTTTGGAATTGTTCAATCAGAGGTGTAACCTACTGACCAACCTAGATATAACAACTATCTTTGACTGGTGGAGATACATGAATATCTGCCTCCCTGTCTCCCCCCTCTTTCTCTCTTTCTTCACCTAGCTTCTCCTCTCCTTCTTCTTCTCCTCTTCTTACTCCTTTTCTTCCTCTCAGTACTCCTCCTACCTTAGCTCCTCCTACACATCACCCTTCCTGTTAAAATCAAATTTTCTCTCAAAATACAATTAGAACATAATTATGCCAATTTGTACCAGTGAGGTACAGGATAGTCCTAATACCCAGTCCATCCTTTTGTTGACTAACCAGCTCCTCTGTCATCTATTCTAACTAAAACATGTAGTTCTGAACTTGGCTTTAGGATGAATGTCAGAATGACTGAATTAACTATAATTGTGGGAAGCACAAATCATAGTTTCTAAAACTTAGCCAATTTATAGAGACCTCTGAACACCCGGACACTCGCTCTACTTCAAAACGTTGGAGCATCTGTTCTTCTGCCTTCTGGCCCAGGATCATCTGACAGACCTTAGTGATGCAGAATTATTAAGGGCTGATTACTCTGTCTAGGCAGATATAATCAGTCGAATATTCTGCAAGTGTGTCCTTTTCTGGACAGTAATTTGTCTGTAGAAGGAACGTGGCAATTCTTGCCTAGTGGCTGTCTCACCACAACCGGAGTAACTCCAAGGATGCTCAATTTCTTCTTAGAATTCAATATAGGAAGCTGTCCAGAGCAGACAGGTCTCTAATGAAAATGAACATTAATACTGAAATGTTTGTCATGTCAAGTCTAAGGATTTCTGATGTTTTGAAAACCAGCTATCCATGTAAGGTAATCATTCCATGGGCAGTCACCAAAAATAGACACTGATAGGGATGTCAGGATGGGAAAGCTGACAGCAGCCAGATAAGGCTATCACCTTAGAGGTCCCCCAGAGTTGGACATACCCAGAGACAGATACCCACAGCTATCCATTAATCTGATCAAAGGTTCCCAATGGAGGAGTTAGAGAGTAAATAGAAGGAACCTTAAGGGCTGGTGGCCCCGTGAGGAGAGCAACAATACCAACCAGCCAGAGCTCCCCAGGATATAAATCACCAGCCTAGGAGCACATATGGAGAGACACATGACTCCAGCTGTATATGTAGGGGAGGATGGCCTTGTCGGGCATAGGTGGGAGACAAGATCATTGGTACCCTGAAGGCTGAGCACAGAGGGGGGAGGAATCTTAGGGTGGGGAGGTGGGCTGGGAGTAGGTGGGTAAACACCTTCATAGAGGCAGGAGGAGGGGGGATGGGATAAGGGGTTCCTGGGTGGTGGGGGAAATATGGTAAGGGGATAAAATTTGAAATGTAAATATTATATCCAATAAAAGAGGGGAAAAAAATAGAAAAGCAGTTAGAACCAACATTCTTAATAAAATGTCAGCCCTCTTTAAAAAAAAAAAAAACTATCTTGATACTAAAAGTTGTTTTGAGAATTGTATATTGCAGAATGATCAGCCTTGGTTTATCTATTCAACAAGCAAGCTGGGCAGACCTGCTCAAACCTCTGAGGTCCAGGAATTCCATCTGGAGGCAACGAAGACACAGCATCAGAGGATTGTCAACTTGCTCTCCCCCCCCCCACTCCTCTTCTAATATCTCAATGCCCATAATCAGCTTGAAGAAGCTAATGATGAGTCAGCGCCCCTATTCCCTGTGCTTGGGGACTAAGGTGGTAAATGTTGGGCTGTCTCTCTAGGGAAAAGTAGTGGTTTTGTCGGAATAGAGAGGATTAGCTAGGGTTTATTGCATAGCCATAACCTATTAGTAGAAATCTGTATAATTAATATCAAGATGAAGATATAAATTCTTAAATGGCACCAATTTACTTTGTTTACAAATTTTAAGATTTTCATTGGCATGAGCTTCTTAGTGATATAAGAGTGAGATGAATATTGTTACTCCCATAGGCATTGTACCACTATAACACATTTAGGAATACAAAGTTTAGACCCAGTCCTTCTTTAACTTTTTTAACTGATTTGAGATGGTCAGCCTGTGAGTTAAAGGACTATAGAAAATTCATGGCTTGGAATTTATTATAAGGGTGTTCTCTATGTTTTATTTAGAAATAGCTGAGTGGAGTTAACAGGCAACAGTCCAGATTACCTTACATGGATGTTGTCATTCTTAATGGCTGAGTAGTATTCCATTGTGTACATAAACCACATTTTCTGTATCCATTCTTCTATTGTGGAACATCTGGGTTGTTTTGAGCTTCTGCTATCACAAATAAGGCTGCTATGAACATAGTGGAACATGTGCCCCTGTGGCAAGATGGGGCATCTTTTGAATATATTCCCAATAGTGGTACTGCTGGGTTTTCAGGTAAATCTATTTCCAAAATTCTGAGGAAAATACAGATTGATTTTTAGAGTAGTTGTACCAGTTTCCAATCCCACCAGCAATGGAGTTTTCCTGTCTCCACATCCTCGAGAACATGTGTTGTTACTTGAGATTTTGATCTTAGCCATTCTGATTGGTGTAAGGTGGAATCTCAGGGTCATTTTGATTTGCATTTCTCTGATCAATAACGACTTTGAACATTTATTTAGGTGCTTCTCAGCCATTCTTTTGTGTCATCCTTCTAATAGTTTAACTTATGTGTTGACTGTGAGTCAAACCAAAGGCTTCTTCCATGGTGGTTAAGTAATTTTACCACTGAGAGTTACCACTTCCTCAATATTTTATACCTACGATGACATATTCCTTACTCAAAAGTTAATATTTTGAAGCAGTTTTCTCTTCATACATTTCTTTGAAACATTTGTCTTCTTCAACCTATTTCAGGAAAATATTCTTGCTCTTAAAATTAGCTATAAGTCACTAAACATTCACTGTTCTATAAAACTATTTTGTTTTCAAATGTCATTTTAAAAACATAATATTTAAGAACACTTATTTGAAAATGTTGATATTTAGGATTATATTTGATACAGAATTCCATATGCATGTGTTCTAAGTAATGCACATGTAAATCTATCAAGGCTACCTCATTATTCTTAGATATTTAGAGACAAGATATATTCATACAGTTCGAGGAAGTTATTTTTACATCAATTGTATAAATTTGTATATTTTGAGGCTACTCAAAATATTTAATAATCACACTTCAAACTGACCTCCTGTCTTCGAGTGATTGAGTAACACAAACTGGACTCAGAAGGTCAGAAGGAAGATGACAGTCAATCTGGGTTTAGCTGGGGGAGAGGGATACATTTGATTAAAATACATTGTATGAAACTTTCAACAAATAAAATGTCTATAATACTATAAACTGAGTAATAAAAATTCCATCCAGTGTTGTTTACCCTACAAAAGGAAATAAAGAAAAATAGAAGAAACAAACAAACAAACAAATAACAAATTCAAAACTTATTATAACCATTACAGATATAAAGCTATCACTGCTGGGGTGTCTACTGATGGACATTAAATACATGATTTTTAGAACTAACCTTTAAGTCACTCAACACAACTTACTGAAACATACATACTTATATATTAATCTGCAGCTATACGCATGTTCTTCATATTACTAGTTTTGAATTTTATATAAATTTCACACTTTTACTAAATTATAGGTTATAAGATGGTTGCCTCTGATCAACTACTAAATAACAGTTTTGATCATATTAGATAATAATTGTTATTGATGCAATCATAAATTCTAATAAAAAAACCTTCTTTAGGAAATACTTTTTTATAAGGAAGAAATAACAGGCAGAAAGTCCCACAAAAATAAAATGGAATAAAGTGAAGTTTGGTTAAAGAAACAAAATAAATAGAGAGGGACTGGGAGAGCAATTTGTAATTTAGAGTTCGTGTGTGTGTGTGTGTGTGTGTGTGTGTGTGTGTGTGTGTATGTATGTATGTGTGTGCCTTTTTCTGTTTGTGCCTGTGTGTGGGTGCTCTGTGTGCCTGTGTGTGTATGCCTGTGTGTGAACCTGTATTTTGCCTGTATGTGTGAACTCCAGATGGTTTCACTTTTGTTTTTTATATTTATATAACAAAGTACTTTGTAACTGTTTCTTTCAACACCTTAAGATAACATTGCATATACAAACTTTCTATTCTTCCCTTATCATTGAAACTAAAATTTATTTTTAAATCATAGCTTTCATATATATATTCCATTTCTCCTTGTCCAAGTTGAATAAAGCAGATGAAAGTTGTTATTCCTGAACAAATTGACTTAACCACACCAAATGTTAACTACTACAAATGTTTCTTGTGCATATTAACGTTTTCAAGACAAGGAAGTGTGGAATTTGTAAAATTGTATGAAAATGTAATTTTGACTATCAAGAAAATTACACCACCAAACTTCTGAAGACAGGAAATAAATCCTTTAATTGCTTGTATATTCTGAATAATGCTGTGGGCAGGATACATTCCTCTAGGGAGGTAGTGCATAAAATGAAAAATGTTGCTGTAGGGTAAATGGAAGAGAAGGCATACTAGAAAACCTGTGTGAAGAGAGATTAATTTTACAATTGCAGTAATTTGAAGCGGTCCATTTGAAACAATAGTCTGATATAAAACCTGCCATGCCATTCTGATTGGTATAAACCAGGCTTTTTAAACTCTTTGATGTTTCATTCAAACATTACTTGAGTTAATTTGACTTTTTAGTTTGCTTTTATCTTTCTACTAAACCCAAGTACTTTTGTCCTTTGCTGATTTCTTTAGGATCATTTCTGTTGCAATGCTATGGATGAGTGACTCTTAATATCGTCTAGTAGTCAATATAGCTTTCCTAAGCAGAAGAGCATTTGCCTCCAATCCAAGGGAATTGGGAAATAAACTTCTATTTATATTCAATCAAAACACTTTGATATTACAGGCAGAGGAATTTTTTTTTAATCAGCTATCCTATTATTGTTTCAGGGCTGTTATTCAACAGTTCAAGAGTCTCCACCCATTTTTAATACATTCAAAATATTTACTTCTGAAAAATAAAGAGCTACTTTAAATGCTATTAACTCACATATATAATACATTTGGGTTACATCACTCATTGTAATATATTCTAGTTCCTTCCACTTTCCTGAAATATTCATGATTTCATTTTTCTTTACTGGTGAATAAAATCCCATTGTGTATATATACCATATTTTCATTATCCATTCCTCAGTTTAGACTTATGTAGTTTGTTCTCATTCTCTGGTTATTGTGAGTAGACTGTCAATAAGCATGGCTACAACATATTGTCCTTAAATGTTTTGGACATGGTGACTTTATCATCTTTTTAGCATTACAGTCAACCTAATATTCTGAGTACTATATATTTGCAATGTCTCTAGAAAATATTCAGTGAAAGCTCATACTTCTCCAATTTCTCAATCTATATTTTACATTCACTCTTCTATGTACCTGTTCAACAAGTGTTTCCCTTTATCTTAGTGTTAATAATTCATTTTACTATCTTGAAAAGTTTGCCACAATTCTACACCATATCTGGCTCTTTGTTTGTTTTCCAAGAGCACAATGGAACACTAAACACCATAATATTATTTTTCCTTATTGCTATTATATATATATATGTATATATATACATATAGACATTTATATATATACACACATATATGAGATACTATATTCTGAAGGACCTAATATATATTATGAATTTCATAATTTAATTATTACTAAAATATTTAAGTGTTGTTTTTCCTTATTGTATTTTTCAGTACCCATTAAAATAATTTCAGATTTACAAAACTGTAAAAAGTACTGTTACTGATTGTAATATATTTTTACTCAGATCCCCTAAACATTAATGTTATAAACATTAATAAAATATTGGAGCTAGGAAATAGACATATGACTAGAAGCTTCTCTACCTACCTTCTTTACTGACCTTACTTACCTGTTTTCCTATCATCTTTGAACAATATCAAGCTAAACTTACATATTATCATTACTCAGCAAATTTTCCCCTTCCTTATTCTATCAATACATACACTTATTTCATATTTTTATTATATTAGCAAAGGACTTTTGATTTATTTTTGAGATTATACTGATATTCTAGTTTTCTGGTATTTTTTCCTGGTTAAATTCTTTCATAAGACAGTCACAACAAATTACAAAGTCAAACAGTTCGAAGCAACGTCACCAGTTCTCATTACTGCTAAACATGACATGGCTCACTAGGCAAAGATGCTGTGTTAGTGACTCATTTCACTGTTTTAAAAAGGTACACAAGGCAAACAATTCAAAGAAGAGAAGAAAAATTTTGTTTTGTCTCAGGATTTGAGGGTTGTTTATGATGTTATAGCAGCATGGCCATGAGGCAGCTGGTCGACCCCATTGTATCCACAGATGGTAGAGCTTTAATGTGGGTGCTCAAACATTCTCTTTTTAAAAAAATCAATCAGTATATAGTCAAATGTTTCTATTAAAAGTGCTGTCTACAACTAACTCTATTATAAAGTTATTAAAAATAAGAACTATATGGAGAAATATTCATTTTATATGTAAACTGTCATTTTACTCAGTCACCCACCTTTTCAAACTTACTTGAACAGTTTTGGTTAAAGCAACTTTATGACATTTGCAATAGGATGATTCAATCTTTATTTTTCTATGTTTACTGACTATAATCTATTACTTCATCTGTCCTTTCCATTTTACCTGTTAATTCGATTACTATTGATTGTGTCATGCAAACTTGGCTCCTGTGTTCTGAATACCAATTGTCATTATACATTTTCAGACTCAAATTATCTCAGTTACAGATGCAGAGAGATGCTGCAAGTTAGTTCCTCCCTTATTTGTGCTGTCTTCATCACAGATTGAGCATTTTAAATTTGTGTCCTCTACATAATGCATTGACTAATTTTATTTTTTATTATTGAATGAAATCATAGTTTTCTTTACAAAGGATTTCCTTCAATGCAGTTTTGACCTTTAGGTATTGACTTACATTTAAGATGTCCATCTATGTCTATTTCAGTGTTGAAAAACATAAATTCTCAAAATGTTATATTTCTTTATAATAATACATAGTGACTGTTTTAAATTTAAATTTTAAATTTTGCATAAGGTACATATTAGTCATATTCTTTCCTTTTCTCCAACTCCTCCCAGATGTGTCTCCTCTCTGGGATAACAACTTTATATACTTTCTATTTCTTGGGGAAGGAAGTTCATTTTTATTTATTTATTTATTTATTTATTTATTTATTTATTTATTTATTTTTACACTCCAGATTTTATTTCTCACCACCATCCACCTTCAGACTGCTCCACATCCTATAACTACTTCCTAACCCCTTCTCCCCGAGAATGTCTCTACCACCCCCACCCCACCAGACCTCTAAACTCCCTAAAGCCTGAAGTCTCTTGAGGGTTAGGGGCATCATCTCTGATTGAACAGAGACCCAGCCGTCCTCCGTTGTATATGTGTTGGGGGCCTCATATCAGGTGTATACTGCCAGATTGGTGGTCTAGTATCTGAGAGATCTCGAGGGTCCAGGTTATTTGAGACTTCTGGTCCTCATACAGTGTCACCCTTCTTCTCAGCTTCTTCCAGCTTTTCCCTAATTCAACCGCACAGTTCAGCAGCTTCTGTCCATTGGTTAGATGCAAATATCTGCATCTGACTTTGTCAGCTGCTTGTTGGGTCTTCCAGAGTCCAGTCATGATAGGTTATTTTTTTTTCACCTCTCCATAGCCTCAGTAATAGTGTCAGGCCTTAGGACCTCCCCTTGAGCTGGATCCCACTTGGGCCTGTCACTGGACCTTCTTTTCTTTAGGCTCCTCTCCATTTCCATCTCTGTAGTAAATAAATTAAAATACCACACAAAACACAACAAATACAGCATTTTTAGAGTAATTGTATAACATATTTTTTTATTTAAAATAATACTGTAAGCAGAATTTTTAAATCTATCATTCTTCTTTCTTTAGAAGTAACTACAGGTATCCAAAGTGTTAATTTTATTACAAATTAAATTGAGGACTAACTTTATATTTGGGAGACTTGTATGCAACTAATATTTAATTAGTTTACTTTGAAACATGATTGCAAAAACAGACTCTTAGTCATGGTCTATTGAAATAAATAAATCTATTAATGATCTTCTAAAACTATTCTCATCTGTTTTGATAGAATTAAATGAACACAAATATGTTTTATATCTCTTGTTCTGACTAAACACCCCAAAGTTGATATGGGTCATCCAATATACATGTTTGTAGTTTTTCTCTATGGATTATGAATCTTTATTTTATTATACTTAATATACTCAATATACTTTCATATTTGAATTTTATTCTACATTTAAAGTTGCTAACACATGAGTTATTAGCTCACCCAAGTGTCTGTAATATCATATAATATACTGTAGTTCTTGACTAGTATATGAAAACCAAGTGAATGTTCAGACATGATAACCTTCATGAAACAGAATTCATATGTAGTTCTTTGCCATGGTTAAAATATAATATATCAATTCTCATTTCACTGATCACCCTGAACTGTTATTTTCACTAAAACTATTACTCAATAATTTTGGATTTTTAAATATATTATTTTTATTTTTGAAGCCCAGGTGAATCACATATGCCACAGTGCTCTTGTAGAGGCCAAAATAGAACTTACCAGAGCTCATTATCTTCTTCAATCTGGGAAATTTAATTTTAACTACTGAATCATCCAACCTGTATTTATTTGAAATTATAATTACTCTATAATAAAGGTGAAATATAGATCTTTAATTGCATTATTTACTTATATAGATGCATTAACACACAAACAAAAACAAATCAAAGGAAAACTTGCTGTTGTGTATTTTGTTTAATGGGTGATGTTTAGTTAATTAAGCAAGAACTTTTGTAAAAATATGATAGCGAGTTACAGTAGAAAACATGATTAGAATATATATTTATTTAAATATGCTAAAAACTCAAAGAATTTCTTATGAACCATAGCATGTAACATGTCTTCTTTAATAAAGTATATTACTTTTAGTACATATGAAATTTTAAACTACAGTAGCTGTAACATTATGCTAAGAAATCTCATAGAATACTCTAATAATTCTATTGTAGTAAAAGGATTGAAGATGTCTTTGGACCAAAGAATGTTGTTTTAATAGTGTCAGAATGCATTTTTAACACCATGAAAAGGGTGTGTATTTGTTCAATTTTCACTAGAGCACAAAGCATTAGACAAAAGAAGATTTTTCAGTAATAGAGTTTCACGTTGAGTCTAACCAATCTGTTTAGTTTGGATATAACAAAAAAGGCTGTTAGCTTTGACTGTGGTTGAAGTCTGATGATTCCTGACAGCCTTCACTGAGGAGCTAAAAAACATGAGACTTGTCATTCCAACAAGATTTCATCAAATTTACCCGCAATAGTAAAAGCACTTTATGTCTCTTAACTCTTTGATAAGTTGTTTAATTCAAACTCTATTGTTGAGATCTGTTTAAAATGAAATAGTATATTTTATGTGTACAAATACTTTTATATTATCTGTATAATAGTTAATCCTGAACTATATACATTTTATGTTTGATAGAGTAAATAGACTAATTAATTAAGAAAATCATTTTTGTATTAATACATTCTAAACCTAACATTTTCATTTTAGTTTATATATTTTAGGAACAAGTATAATTTATTTTTATTTGTTAACAGGAAAGTGTATAGAGTAGATAATATCATCATTTTCATGAATAAGAAAAAGATCTTTAAGAGTATATATCTTCCCTCACATCAGATGCTGTGAAGAACATAGCTATTAAGAATCTCAAGCTTTTTAACTCTTTTCATGTATTCTCTTGTTTATCAAAATAATATACACTGAACTATACTTAATTGGTATGAGTTATCTATGCATTATCATGGAAGAAAGTTCACATTCAACAGGTCGAGAGAGCAATTGATGCCATTGGCACAAGTGTAGATCAGATATTTCAAAGAAACCAGTCTGTAACATATCTTATTGCTCTCTTGTTTCTCAGAAACCGTTAGTGAATATAGCCATTGTTTGAATACTTTTCTGAAAATCAAGATTTAGTTGATTATTAAATATAATTTAATAGTATAATGAATGAAGATATAGCTACAGAGAAACTTAAATATGATATATATGTATATTTATAATCACACACACACACACACACACATATATATATATATGTATAATCTCACAAATTCAGGGAAAGACTTAGACTGAGAAACTGCTTAAAGGTATTGCAAGCACTAAAAGACAAACTGAAACATGCTTTCCAGATGCTTTCAGTCATCTATGGATGACTGAAAATTCATAGCATTTTATATAAACATTTATTCAGTATAAAAGCCTGATATTTTACCATCCCTAATATGTGCATGAAGAATGAAAATTTTGTGTTTATGAGTATGTCATAAAGTTAATTCCCAGAAAATTTTGAGTGTTTGTACTGACATAAAAACTTGTAGGCACCCTCATTACCTGGCTTATTCTAATCAGGAACAATAAAATAATTCTGAGAAGTTCTCTTTGCTTTAAGTCAACAGAGAAAGATATAATATGCAAATCTGATGGTGAATCTCAAAAATTATATAAAACAGAACTGGAGAGATAATCTCAGTGAACAAATATGTCTTGAAAGTGTGTTAAGTGGACTTCATTCCACAGAGTCTTAGTAATGAATGTCAGATATGTTAGACATGTTTGTAAGCCCAGCACTAGATGGGACAGAAATGAGGAGTTCCCTGGTCAATCTTTTGAAATGAGGAGTGCTGCCTGGTCAATCTTTTCTACTTTTCTTGTTCCAGGAATATGAGAGGCCATACCTCAAAAATGAGGTGAACAACATCTGAGAGATAACACCCTACTTTGACCTTGGATTGCTCAGTGATATTCATACATACTAGTACATATACCCATGTTCCTACACATAGGCGAACACACACTCCTATGCACATGTACTTACAAAACAAATATATAAATGAGAAGAATGATTGTATAAATTTATGAGAAGTGGGAATGAATTTATATTGAAACTTATCAAGAGATTAATACCCTAGACTTTAAATATCACTTTTCTAATGTTGGGCTAAACATAGTTTTGTCTAGAGACATTAAAATAATTATTAAACATTTTCAAAGAAAGGGACTGAAGGAGCTGAGGGGGTTTTTAGCCCCGTTGTGGGAGCAAGTGTCAACCAGCCAAACCCCCTGTTGAGGCCCAAGCTGCCCCATTTTGGGCAGCCAAAAATGTTGAGGCCTAAGCTGGCCCACTTTGGGAGGCCAAAAATGTTGCGGCCCTCTCCACTCTGCGCTTGGCAGCCACTGTTTCCTGGCCCAAGCTGCCGCTCCGGTCTGAGGGTCAGGGTTCAGCAAGAGAGAGAGTAAGGAGAGACTAGAAGAATGGAGACCAGACAGAGTGTGATTCAATCCCATTTATTCTTCAGTCTCTCTTCCTAGTCCAAATCCCAAGTCTTGAGTTCCTAGTTCCTAGTTGTACTCCTCTTGTTCTCTTCTGAGTGTCTAATGTCTACTCCTACTCCTAGTGTCTGAATCTCTGTTACTCCAAATTGTTCTGCCTCTCCTGTCTGCCTCTGCCTTTTATATGTCTCACTTCTAAGCCATGGCTTTAGGTCACACCTTTAAGTCATGCCCTTAGGTCTTGTCTGTAAATCTGATCTCTAAGTCATACTCTTAAATTACACACCTTTAATCTCACACACCTTTAATCTCACACCCCTTTAATCTCACACACCCAAGGTATCTAAACCAAGATGTTATCTGAGTGTGCTCAGCTGTTGTAGGCTGATATAAAACAAGTCTCATGTCAGGGTATATGGCTCAAGATGGCTGCAAAGCTGATAAAAGTCAGCTTCTAACACCCTGCAAAGTTCTTGGGGACTGGACCACAAACCAAAAAGTACACATATATGGACCCCTGGCTCCAGACACATATGTGGTAGAGGATGGCCTTGTTGGATGGACATCAGTGGGAAGAGAGGCCCTTTGTCCTGTTAGGGTTTGATGCCCCAGTGTAGGGGAATGCCAGGGCTGGAATGCAGGAGTGTGTGTGGGGGTGGAGGAGCACCCTCATAGAGGCAGAAGGAGGGGGATCGGGTAGGGGGTTTCCAGAGGGAAGACCTAAAACAGGGATAACGTTTGAAATTTAAATAAAGAAAATATCCAAGAAAAACAAAATAATGGACAATAACATTTAAGATACCTTGACCGCACACAAGATGGCTTCCAGAATTTTGAAGAATAAGTCTTGTTGATGATACACACAGACTTTGTCATGTTTTAATACATCCAGAACTAATACAATCATAATATGAATAGTGATGGCAAGTGCAAGTGTGTATGGAGACAAGTCACAGGACTACCAGTAAAGTTGATTTTGAATGATGTGGATGAAACACAATGGAAAACACTAACTCTTTACCTAATTATATATGTTGGAGAGTAATAAATGTATAAATAAATTAATAAAACATTGTTGGAGTGATCAACTCTTAAGGGTTTTATACTATTTTAGTTGAGAATATCATACATGTGTGCGTGTTTAGATTAATATCTACTCTGTATTCATGTCTCTCCAATTCCTTCCTATCCCCATTTTTACCTCACCACGTTAGCTTTCACACTTTAAGCTACCAAGTCTACGTAGAGATGTCTGTATATGCATGACTGTAGTACATAGTTTATGTTTAGCCTATCAGGGTCTTCATCTCTATGAAGAACTGGCTCTTCTTCTCTCCACTGGTCTCCAATAATTGTTAATAACTTCTCAGTTATGGGTGGAATTTTGTGAGTTCCTCTCACATCCATGCTCACGATTTAGTTATTGTGATCTTTAAAAGTCTTCAGCATTCAGTCACGTCAGCTCTAAGTTCCTGTGTGCAATAGCATGTCATGTTTGGCAAATCGTATTTTGAAGAGCTTTTTAAAATAATTGTTTCATGCTTAAGCCATTTAAATTTGTGCTTAGGTGGACAACAAAAAATGATAGAAAAGAAGTCAAAAATTGTCAAAACAAGCTGAGAATAAATGGCAAGAAAAAGTGAGGTGGAAAGGTAAAGCCTGATTCAGTATATACATTTAAGAAACCTATAATTGAAAATGTTTTAAGGTAAGGAGGCATCAGTGATTTGACATACTGCTGAGACCTTGGGAAGCATGAGTCAGCTCCTAAGTAAGTTATTGACGGCCATTAAAAGAACACTTCCATTAGAATTATGGGTAAGAAACTAGATTGGAATGAGATGAATGGGTCTCTAATTCTAGAGTTATGGCAAAATAGACCATCTAAAATGTCACATTAGAAACACAAGCAAAGCAACATAAACTCTAACAACCATCCATTTAAATAGATAATAGAGGAATTCAGGTACAGGCCTTGAGGGAGGAAAATGTAGTGATAAAACTCACATATCAGAGAGTTATAAAAACTCAGGAAACAAACCAGATTATGGTGTGAAAGTAGAAAATAAACAACCTGGACACAGGTTGTTGCTTTGGTATTAAGAAGAAATAAACATGCAAAATAAAGTATCTTAGTATCTTTACATGCATTCTTTTGTAATTATACCTCACTCCAATTTTGATGTGAATATAGCTAACTTGCGAGAGAAAGTTAGCATGCAGCTAACTTTCTAAGAATGCAGCTTTGCACACCACAGGCTAGACTTCCTGAAATCCTGCAGAAAGAAAGCTCAATGATTCTGAGAGTTTACCTTGGCTTGCAGCTACTACACCAAGAACACAGATCCTTCAGGGGATTCATTACATATATGTTGAAAGAGGGCCAAAAAAAAAAAAAAATCCACCGCATATGTGAAACTGTCAGTCTCATGAAGAGTAAAGACTTCCAGATACTTTGCACTTTGTAAGAGTAACTTGTTTTACTAATTACATATAAAGTTGTCCATCAGAAAGATACATGAAAAATGAGCACATATTTTTGTAAGCAGGCACAAGTGTGCATGTGTGTACATGCATACACATGTGTCCTTAAATATACACACACAAATAAATGTAATAACTAAAAATAAATAAGTAATGAAACTTATAACACAAAAAATAAATGTTAATTAATGAATGTCTATTCATTCTGAGACTTAGAGAATTATTTCAAGGTACTTGATATACAGCTTTGACAGCAAAGAATTTCAAAATCACCTCTTCTTGCTCCTAATTTTTGAAACATGATTATTCTTTTACATTCTAAAGTACAGATATTTGTTATCAGCTACACAGAGCCATCATGACTATGAACACTCAGTCATATATGCTAGAATTGCTGCTTCTGAAAAATACTTCTCCAGGCCTCTTCCTCTGTTCACAGTCAGTAATACGTCAAGTTTAAATCCCATTATATCATTCTGCACTATAGCAAACCTTCCCGCTACTCCTACCAATACACTACTTACTACTGAGTTCATCTGGATTATAAAGGATAACATAAGTCATAAATATAAGCCATAAATCAAATATGCAGTCCTTGCCGTTTTATTAGTGAAATATTTAAATACAGGATATTTCCACATTTTAAGGCTATGTTTTGCAAATGATTGGAGCCAGTATTTAGGTCATCACAAAATTCTGTCTTTGCTGCTTCTAGAGGCAACACAAAGTTTTAAATTTTTTCTGATGAAATAAAAAATATATGGAACATATGAAATAGGAAGATTTAATATTGCTCTGATTTGACAATAATAATAATAATAATAATAATAATAATAATAATAATAATAATAATGATTTGCCCAAAAAGTGTCTCAACAGGTAAAGGAATTTGCCATGAAGCATAATGACCTGAGTCTGATGCCTTCAGTTCATGAGATAAGCAGACTTACTGTTGGCCAGTAAGATATAAAATTTAATATCTCAAATTTTTCAACTTAAAAGAAACATATTGGGGGACTATCTGTATTTATAGAGTAATTTTCTGTTGTTGTGAGAAAACACTAGGAGCAAAAGCAATGTGAAGAACATATATTTTGGCTTATGGTTCTAGAGGATGGGAGTCCATAACATAGGACTCTATCAGGAGCGGGAAGCTGAATGATCTTTTGTCCGAATAACAGAAAACAGATAGTGATCTGTGAGTAAACTGAGGTTATGGATTCTTAAATTACATGCCCAATGACATGTATCTTCCAGCAAGGCTTTAGTTCCAGAACTTTCCCAAACAATACTACCCACTAGGGATTAAGTGTTCAAATACATGATCAGGTAAGGATCACTTCTCATTCAAACTAGCATAGTATCATAAAGTTAGATGCCTAGGACTTGCTTCAATATTATATTTAATGAATGTATTTAGAACATTAAACATAAACTTATAAATATGAAGGTAGGTGCCTTAAAAAGGCATGGAAACATATATGATGAATGCAATCACTTTATCTCACATTACCAAATCCAACTACCAAGTGGGTGTTTATTCAGGCCCCAGAACTCCTTGTAGATATAGGAGGTTTCTTGGAGTATACAGAACTCTCCCCCACCCCCGGTTGTTTTTTTTCTTTTGCACTGCAGTGGATACTGAATAACTATGGAAAAAATCATATGACCACTGAGTAAATATTTTATAAATGGCCCTTCCCAAAAAGTTCTAATAACCACTGCCCTAGGTAATCCTGGTTTGGTGTTAACAGTAACTAAATCCTGCCTCAAGTCTGTGCTTTGTTTTCTTTCTAATGGCAATAATTGTTAATGCCTCCAGAAAAAAGGTTCTAATTATTTCAAAGTTTCATTTATTAAGAATGGCTTACTTAATTAAGGTATAGTTTTTACTTCAAGTATAATTAATTAGTGTAGGTATATTGCCTTTGTGTGACAAAATTAATAGGTTACTATTCTTTTGCATAGTTATAATTTTCATTCCAGTTGCTTTATAGAATTTAAAGACAAAGTGCTTATTTTTAATTATATCTATACCATCTACACATGATATATCCTTGGCATAGTTCATTGTTTATATTTGCTAATAAATTCTTTTAGATATAATTATTGCCTATGAGAATTCATGATGATGAGATCAATGGAAACATGCCAGAAAAGGTGTTGGAGAAAACAAAAGCCATACATGCATTTAAGAAGCTATGTTGCTATTCAACTAAATAGACATCATTTATACCCTCGATTTTCATGTAAAATTATTCCATGTATTGGATTTTGTGCTTCTCAGAGAAGACTTAATTTTCATTCTAAGTATTAAATCTTTAAGTATGATTATTTAGTACTGGCATCTTTATTACCATACTGTTCTGAGTCAGTCTTCATTATGTGCAATTATCTGCTTCAATCATCTTCGAGTGAGAAACATACATAATTATTAGATCACTGCAGAATTTTAAAAATGCAAATTTCAACTCCCCCACCCTGTTGGCCTCTGGACAGATTTTCCTATTATTCCTACGTATGACCCTCAGTTTTCAGTAAAATATCAATTCAGAAGATCAAGTCACATTTAGTAACACTTCATAGTGGATCAGGGTTAATTAATATTTTATCATCATCAAAACTTGCCCTGTACCTGTTATAATATTTTACTTTAGTAGAATTAAAACTTACCACTCTGAGAGTGGCAGAAAAAGGTTAATACTTTATTCTTCTGTCTGGAAGAATTCTTATTTCACAACTATTGTGATTTCCTTTTTAGGTTCTGGAAGTGTAAATAAACTTTTCAAATATGAATATTGATCACATTGTTTTTACATTGGCACATGTATCAGTTGTAATAATTTGTGTGTGTGTGTGTGTGTGTGTGTGTGTGTTTGTAATAAAATAGTAAAGAAGGTGTTTAGAATATAAATAGTATTCCTGCAAATGTGTGTACTTATTTTCAAAAGAAAATACTAAATAAATTTACTCAATCCACCTTGAAGTTAAAATAACAAAATTATATGGCATTCCTATAATTCTGTAGATGAACATACAAGTGACCTGTTAATCTGTTTAAGTTCTAGGAATCAGATGCTCAATGCCCTTGGTCTTAAGAAAACCACTGAATTGTGGTTTTCTCTTATTCATTGTCCTAACAAGCTAGATTTACTAACAATTACCTCTTAATGTTTTTAGTGATCATTAAAGTAGAAAATAAATAAATGAGCAAAATATACAAATCTGATATTAATAACATAAATATATTATACTTCTGTGTCTCAAAGTGCTTTATTTTTTGAGGTAATTTTCTGTATCCCAGGTTAGACTTTAACTTTGTAAGCAATGAAACATGACCTTGAATTTTCAACCCTTCTTCTCTTACCTTCATCGACAGGATTACAAATGTGTACTACAACACTTTGTTTATACAATGTTCGGGACAGAGGCAGGAGTTTGTGCTTTCTATATAATCATTCTACCAACTAAGTGTCATCCATTTATCTTCTAAATTCTTATATGAAAAAAAAAGTGTAATCAAGAGAAATGCACAATTATATAATTCGTGGCATGCTTTTGATATATAATTCTCAATCGAGGAATAAAAATTATTCTACCTTATAATATATTTTACACACATTTGAATATTTATATTCATTAGACTTGCATGTATAGAAAACATGCAAGTTGCCATTTCAATCATGCTTGGAATGAAAATTTCTGTAAATTTTTCTATGCATCTTAAAAAATGAAGGGGGAAGAATTTAATGTAAGAAGGGGAAATGCATTAAACCTTTTCATCCCTTTCTGATATAGTAACAATTTATTATGGTCTGACATTACAAAGATTTTTCTTTTTCTGATATAGTAACAATTTATTATGGTCTGACATTACAAAGATTTTTCTTTTTCTTGGATCCATTTTCTCAGAGACCTTAATATCAATTCAACAGAAAAGTAAGTTTAGCCACATTTCCAATTAATTTCCTGTTCAAAATATACAGTGCAGTTAATTGGAATCCCAAAATCTGTGAGCATTAGAGAACCTTGTTGTTTGTCTAACCCTATTTCCTCATTCATGCTTATGGAAATGGGTTCAGTCTTCCTGAGGTCATACTAATTCAAAATTACAGAATATCTGTGTAGACAATACAAGTTAACAGTAAAAATTTTCTGATATCTTCAATTATTTGTAGTTGAGTACCTGTACCAGGAAATGTAAACAGTTCTTGGGAATATTCTGGGGGAGTTTAAAGAGTTATGAACTGAATATCTAATCTTTTCAAAATTTAGTTCACCAACATAACAAGAAGAAGAAGAAGAAGAAGAAGAAGAAGAAGAAGAAGAAGAAGAAGAAGAAGAAGAAGAAGAAGAAGAAGAAGAAGAAGAAGAAGAAGAAGGGGAAGAAGAAAAAGAAGAAGAGAGGAGGAGGAGGATACACATGTTGATACATATCAAAATTATCTACTATGGAAGTTTCTAGTAAAGAGCAAGCATCAGGTTGGTTGGACACCTGGAGTCACCTCAAGTTATCAGAATTGAGATAGGTACATTAGAAAATATCATCTTGTCAAATGGAGTATTGATAATTTCCCTTTAGTTAAATTAACTTTGCAATTAAAATACAAGTATTCGCTGTATAAATGGTATCTCATGTTACAAGTGTTAATTCTAGCAAGTATTGAAATTTGTTAGGTGAAATAAAAAAATTAACTGTTGGGGGGAACAAATTAGGATACTTTGCTCTATGTGGGTGACTAATGCTTAATCTGACACCCAGGGGTTCTGACAGTTCCAGGGTCTCACTAACTTTATTGACTTATGCACAGATTTAAAACAAGACCTTTTAGTGACATACAAAGATGTAGCAGTTGTAGCTCTTGGCCCTTCTGTACTCAGGAGGAAAGCGATGTGATTTATTCATTCATACTCACCCACCAGACCTATCCATCAGTGACAGTTCCTAATTCAAGCAATGAATGTTAGCATAACCCAACATGTATACATGATTCTTTACATTTAAATGATAAAGATTGTTTCTGATATTATATAGAAAAAATTAAAATTAGCCAAAATAATAAATAAATAAATAAAATATTAAAATAAAATAAAATATTAAATAAATTAAATATTAAAATAAAAAATTACCCAAAGAAATAAGCTCATTGTACCTTCAGTACAAGGGGTTTCTAATGGGAAAAAGGTGCCAAGTGGGTGCTGGGAACCAAACAAACCTGGGTCTTCTACAAGAGTTGTAGTTGTACGCAATCAGCAACCCTCCCTGCAGCTCCTTAATCATATTTCTAATTGAGCTTGGATTCAAACCTATGTATATGGCTGTAAAGTCGTATATGTGCATTATATTATAAAAATATTGTATGTTATAACATAAATCATGACTAAATATTGTATGACAAAAAATCATGTATGGATGTTACAATAAAAAATCATAAATTGTGCTATTAGTTTCATTATAAATATAGCATCTAGAAATACAGACACCCTCATACATCATATAAATTTTAACACTTTTAACCATATGTAAGAGTTTGTACATATGTATGTTACATAAATAAAAATCTACAGTTATAATACATGGGCTTTTATTTATGTATCTAAACATTTCTGGGAAAATACATTGTAAACATATACATATATGCATGCAAATAATACCTATATATGCATACATTACTATAAATATATTTATTTAGGTCTCTAACTACAAAGGAGTTTTCCTATGTTAAAGAAGTATTCTTATGTATGTCAGCATAGTACACTGGAAAATTTGATTATATTAGCAACATTTTATAATGAAACTTCAAAAACTTTTTTAAAAAACTACTTATAAATTATAAATTTATGAACAGCTAATTTTAGATTAGAGATTGTGAAAATAAATAGTTTTTACTCTTATTCTCAATTTGAGAATGCTGGCTGTTGGTGGTAGAGAAATTCTTTTTTTTTTTTTTTCTATTCCTTTTATTTTTCTCTTTAGTCAACTTGATAGAAGCTAGAATCTTTTAGGAAGGGGAAGCTCAGTTTAGAAAATGTCTCCAAAGGCTACTAGGAAGTATTCTGTATAAATTTCTTTATTAATGATTGATATGGGAGGTGCCAGCATCTGTGCATAGCACCCCCCTGCAAAAGGTGGCCCTATCTTGTATGAGAAATAATCTGAGCAACTCATGCAGAGTTAACCAGTAAACAGCATTCTCCCTAACCTCTGTTTGGGTTCTTCAAGTTTCTGTATTGAGTTCCTATCCTGATTTTTTTCCATGTTGAAGTTTGATTCAGATAAGAATGATAAATAAACCCTTTCCTTACCAAGCTATATTGGCTCACAATGTTTCCTTACAGCAGGGAAATTAAGACAGAAATTAGTACCAGTTATGTGGATATTCTGTGACAGACATGGCAATGTTTGGGAGTTGTTTGTGGAGGGCCTTTGGAATTTTGTTCTATAGTAGCTACTGACTACTGAGTGCTTAATGACTTGTGGAAATGATGTAGAAGATGTTTCTGAGACTGAAGATAATAGAGGCCGAGCGTGAAAAGTTTCAGAAGAACATTTGTGTCTCAGAATTTCTCTAGAACTTTTTGATATTTTGAATTAAGAATCTTTGGTTCTGGTTAGCTCCAATTAACAACATACCAGAACCAGTAAATTAAAACCTCTACTTTGCTAGAACATGTACTCATTGGCAAAGGCTGAAGAGTCAGCTGGGATTAGGAAGAGACCAATATCTCTGAGTCAAATATTCCTCAAAGTTGTTGTTCAGGAGCAGTCTGATGAAGCTGTAATACACAGAGCTTCTGGATGAACATTGTGCTGTCAGGTAAATTTGATGGTATTTCCCTGATGGTACTGGATTTGAAGGCATGTAGAAGTCATGAAAAACAGATGAGGCTTTGGGTAATAAGAGACCTAGAGAGTCCACTTTTTACAATTAGGCCTCAGGATTGAAGCAGTCATGGAGAGAAGTTGAGACTTAACTCCATGTGACATGTGTGTTTGTCCCTAAAGACAGCCCAGGAATGACTATTGGTAAAGTTTCGCTTAAGAACCAACCTCAGAATTGTGCAGATATAGTTTTGTAGCTGTTGGAAGGATGCTGTGCAAGCCTCTAGAATAGGCTGTAGGTTCATTAAATGGAAGAGGTGGAGCTGCATGCACCTTTTGGAACCCAGAAGACTGAGAGTGAATCCAATATGCTGAACTCTTAGGGCTTTTTCTTTGTTATGTTTTTGTTTATTTTTATAGTGTTAGACTTTGCTTTTTCTTGGATTTTGGCTATGTGATCATTTATTTCTCTAAGGGTAAAGGGTTTATAAATTAATTTTAATAGAACAGACATCTACATTTGAGAAAAATTTTAAAGATAATTTGGTTATTTTATTTTATTAAAAAGTATTTTAAAAGTTAGAATTAGTAATAGGTGGGTGGACGGGTGGGGGAACACCTTCATAGAAGCAGGGGGAGAGATGATGGGATAGGGGGTTTCCAGGGTGGGGGAACCAGACAAGGGGGATAACATTTGAAATGTAAAGAAATTAAAAGACTTAGAATCATTTATATATTCATATCATAATATTGTTATTATTATGATAGCTTTTAAGCCAGAAAAGGAAGTTTCAGTAATGTTCAAATGTGTCAGGTTGACAAGGAGCCAATTGCCCATAATGGTTTTTATTTACTTTATTATTATTATTATTATTTTTACCTTGATACAAGCTAAGGTCATTTAAGAGAAGATAACTTCAGTTGAAAAAACAGCTCTATCAGAGTGCTTATAGGCAGATTGCATCCTAATTCATTATGAATATGGGATCCTCCAGCCTACCACAGATGGTACAACCCCTGGACAGTTGGCCAAGTGTTGTATAAACCAAAACACATTGAGAAAGCCCTGTGAAGCAAGCAGTAGTCCTCAACAGTTTCTGCTTCAATTCCTGCTTCCAGGTTGGTTTCTAACTTGATATTCTGATCTGATTCAACTTGGTAATGGACTATGACCTTGGAATTTTAAGATAAATAAACCTTTTCCTCCCCCAAATTGCTTTTTGTTGTTGTGTTTTATTACATCTATAAGAAGTTACTAAGACCTATAGACTTTTCTTTAACTCTTTCTACAAGTCTAATGGATGAATGTTTTCCTAGAAGAGGTATTTTAGTACTTTCTAGGCAGTATTGAGAAAAGTACTTTAGCTTCTTAAAGTGTTAAACACAATACAAAGTATTAATGAGTTTTTCAACATTAAAGTGACTTTCATTCTTAAAATAACTATAATATTCCTGATTTCATTTCAAAGTTTAAGAAGAAATATGGTCTGTAGATTTTTTCCTTTTTTTTCCCCAAAATACAGGGTAATTAGATTACTGTGATAATTTTTTTCTAAAGATATTAAGAGTTTTTTTTTTTTTTTTACCCTCAACTAGTTCTGACTAATATACAGAGAAATAAATGTGGTTCAAAATGTATGATACAATTTTTTTCTACAAATATGATAGCTATGCCATGAAATCCAATCATAGAAAATGGATTGTCTATGAAAAATATTTTGATTTTATGAAACAGCCATTTTCAAAAATCTTTTATTTTTATATATTTGTTATTATGCACATCAATAGTACTACTACAATTAGTTCAGAATTTTTCACTGGAATATAGTAGTTTGGATTTAGGTTTGTGTATTTTTATCTACTATGATATTGTTATAAATATACAGGTGATAAGCCCCAAAATGTATAACATATTCACACATTGGAAGGGCATACATAAAATAGTTGAAGGGAAGTCACAGAATTGCCTATCATACTAGATAAGTCTGCAAGAAGAAATAGGACATGTTTGTGTTGAACAACTCAACAAAATGACTGCCTAAATATGACCTAAAAAGATAACAATTGAAATGCTAACAAAGAAAGGGGAATATCAATTCCTAACCCCAGACAAAAAAAAGTACAGGCAGCAAATGACTACTTAACGAAAGAGAATTTGACCTAGCCCAGGGATGGTTTTCAAACTGGTTCTTCAGTACAAAGTGATCATATCTGAAACAATGTACATAAAAGCCACAACAAAAGGATTTAGCAAGTTGTATTTATATATGTATGCTCGTATCTATAGATAGATAGATAGATAGATAGATAGATAGATAGATAGATAGATAGATAGAAACAGCAATGCTAAAATAAAGAGGTTATCATCTTGAGAGTTAGTAGAGAGTCATTGGAGGTTGGAATGAGGAAACATGAGAGGACTGGAAAAAATGATTAAATTATATTTTAATTTTAAACATTTAGAATTTAAATATTAATACAAAATTAAAAAGTTCAAAATAAGATTCAGATAACTGTGAGAATAGATAGTAGGACCGTTGTCTATTATAAGCAAGTGATTAAGGTGAAGCCTCAATATGTTAAGACCAATTTTAAATATAATCTATTGAGGTTTATTTTGGACTTAGTATTAAACTACTTTTGTTTGGAAGTTTTAGTGTTCATACCAATATAAAGGTCCCTCCTTGCTCATCCAAGAATTTGTGGAGGCCATTTCTAACACGGTGGTATTTTACTATACATTCATTATAAATTGGGATATAAATTTATAAAGCAGTCTGATATTTTGTTAAATATGAAGTATCACAGTGCTGTACATGGATAGTGTGGACAGATTTCTGCAAGATGAATCTTCTTCCAGTGTTTAAATGAGTATTTCTCTTCATTATCACAAAAATAAATGCTGAACAGAACACCCACCTTACAATTAAAGAATCATGTATTCAGAATTATAAAAAATAGTGGTATAGACACTGAAATGGTTCTAGAATATTAATATTTTGTAAACCTCATCTTTACCCATATGAAGAAAAAACAAATATTGCTCACCTATTTCATGTATACATTGGAACATTTGTTTTTATGTTCTAGAATTGGGTCTTGAAAATTTTGACAACCTAATTTGTTCATCTAAAAAGTTCATTCTTGTAATGCAATAAAATTATAAAAAAATCATAAAACGTTTAATTAATAGAGTACTTTGTGTTTTGAGTAAATAAAAATGATATTGTGTTTATTCAAGGACTTCTCCACCATTACTTTGGTTATAACTACATGTTTTGTTAAATTATTTTATTTATTTACCTTCAAAAAGTTGTCCCTATTTCTGGTCCTCTCTCCTCAAGTCCTTCACTCCATCCCTCATGCATTTATTTCTGAGAAGGTGGTCCTCCAACCTCCCAGCCACCTCCAACTCACCCCCACCATCATCCCTGTTCCCTGGGACATCAAGTTTCCACTAGATTAAGTACATAATCTCCCAGTGAGGCCAGACAATGAATTCCTCTGTTACAGATGTGCCAGGGGCCTTGAACCAGCCCATGTATGCGCCTTGATTTTTGGGTAAGTCTCTGGGAGCTACTAGGTATCTGGGTTTGTTGTTCTTCCTGTGGTGTTGCAATCTCCTTCCACTCACTCAGTTCTTCCTCTAACTCTTCCATATAGGTCCCCAAGATCAATCCAATAGTTGGTTTTAAGTGTCTGCTTTTCTCTCAATCAGTTTAGAGCCTTTCAGAGGACAGTCATGCCAGGCTCCTGTTTCCAACAAAGAAAAGTCAGGATTTGGTATGTGCAGTTGGGATGGTCCCAAATTGTGCCGATCACTGGGTGGCCTTTCTTTCCACCTCTGATTTATTTTTGTCCCTGCATTTTCTTTAGACAGAAACAATTCTGGGTTAAAAATTTGAGGATGAGTGGGTGGTCTTCAGCCTGAATTGGGGTCCATGTCTATCTTCTGAAGGTGGTCTCTTCTAGTTCAGTCTCCACACTGCTAATGTCATCTCCGTTGAGTCTCAGAAGCCTCTCATATCCCAGGTCTCTGAGACTTTCTAGATTTTCCCACTGTGACCTTACCTCCACTGCTGAATATTTTGATTCATTCTCCTGGCTTTCTGGGTGTTCCTCATTCTCTCTCCATAATTAATCCTGCCCTTCTTTTCCCCCTCCCCTTTCCGCTCTCCCACCCAGGTTTTACCCTCCCTCTGTCACACATGATGACTTTGTTCCCCTTCTAAGTGGGTTTCAGGTATCCACACCTGGTTCTTCCTTCTTGTTAAACTTTCTATGGTCTGTGAGTTGTATCATGGGTATTCTGAACATTTTGGCTAATATCCACTTATCAGTGAGTACACACCATGCATGTTCTTTTCAGTGTGGGTTACCTAATTCAGGATTAAGTTTTCTAGTTTAATTAATTTGCTTGTAAAATTCAAGATGTCTGCATTTTTAATAGTTGAATAGAATTTCATTGTGTGAATGAGCCACATTTTCTGTATTCATTTCTAGGTTAAGAAACACCTGGGGGATTTTCAGCTTCTAGCTATTATGAATAAGGCTGCTATAAACATGGTGGAGCACATGTCCTTGTGGTATGGTGGGACATCTTTTGGGTAAATGCTCAATAGTGGTATAGCTGGATCTTCAGGTAGAGTTATTTCGAATTTTCTGAGGGATTGATTTTCAGACTTGTACCAGTTTAGAGTCTAACCAGCAATGAAGGAGTATACCTTTTTCTCCATATCCTCACCAGCATGTATTGTTACTTGAGTTTTAGGTCTTAGCCATTCTGATTGGTTTAAGGAGGAATCTCAGGATCATTTTCTTGATGATTAAGGATGTTGAACATTTTTTTAAGTGCTTCCCAGCCATCAGAGATTCCTCTGTTGAAAATTCTCCTTTTAGCTCCATACCCCATTTTTTTTTAATTGGGTGATTTTGTTGTTTTGGAGTCTAACTTCCTGAGTTCTCAGTATATTTTGATATTAGGCTTCTATTGGATGTAGGGTTAGTGAAAATATTTTCCCAGTCTGTAGGTTTTCATTTTGACCTGTTGACAAAGTTCTTTGCCTTGCAGAACCTTTTGAGTTTCTGGTGGTCCCATTTGTCAGTTGTTCTTAGAGCCTGAGTCACTGGTAATATGTTCAGAAAATTTCCCCCTGTGTCAACGTGTTTGAGGCAAGTTCTGACTTTCTCTTCTATTAGATTCAGTGTATATGGTCTTATGTGTAGGTCCTTGAAGCACTTGGACTTGTAATGTGTACATGGAGATAAATATTGATCAGTTTTCATTCTCCTACATATAGAATTCTAGTTAGACCAACACCATGTGTTGAAGATGCATTCTTTTTTCCACTACATCATTTTGGTTTCTTTGTTAAAGATCAAGTATCTATAGGTGTATGGATTTCTGGGTTTTCATTTCTATTACATTGATCGACATGTCTGTCTCTTTACCAAATACTATGGGCTTTTAAATCACTGTTTCTCTGTAGTAAGCCTGAGGTCAAAGGTGGTGATTCCCCAAGAAGTTCTTTTATTGTTTTCATTATCCTGAATTTTTTGTTTACCCATATGACATTGAGAATTGATTTTTCCATGTTTGTGAATTGTGTTGGAATTTTGATGGGGATTGTATTGACTATGTAGATTGCTTTTTGTAGGATGGCCACATTGACTATGTCAATCATGCCTATCCATAAGCATGGGAGAATTTTCCATCTTCTGCTATCTTCCTCAATTTCTTTCTTCAGTCACTTGAAGCTATTGTCATACAGATCTTTCACTTACTTAGTTACACCAAGATCTTTTATATTATTTGTGACTATTGTGAAGGCTGTTGTTTCTCTATTTTCATTCTCAGCCCATTTATCATTTCAATAAAGAAGGACTACAGATTTCTATGAGTTAATTTTATATCAAGAAAAATTCCTGAAGTAGTTTATCAGCAGTAGTTCTCTGTTCAAATTTTTAGGGTCATTTATGTATACTATTATATCATCCCCAAATACTGATACCGTGACATCTTCCTTTCCAATTTGTATCCTCTTGATCTCCTTTCATTGTCTTATTTGTTTAGCTAGAACTTTGAGTACTATACTAAATAGATAGGAAGAGAGTGGGTAGTCTTGTCTTGTCCCTGACTATAGTGGATTGTTTGAATTTTCTCTCCATTTAATTTGATATTGGCCTTTGTTTTGCTATATATTTCTTTTATTATGTTTAGGTATGGACTTTCAATTCCTGATATCTCCAGTACTTTTAACACGAAGTATTAGTAGATTTTTGTCAAAGGTTTTTCAGCATCTTATGAGATGATTATATGATTTTTTTCCTTTGAGATTGTTTATATGGTGGATTACATTGATGGGTTTTAGTATATTGAACCATTAATTCATTTTTAATGAATATGTAAGCATAAAACCTAAAGTTATTCTGGTAATGATTTGATTATACAACTACAAAAAGGGTTTTGTTGTTGTTGATGGTGACAGTTTGCAAGCTCTGGCTATACACCTCATATTAGAATTCAATAATAGAATTACCCTGATGTATACAGTCTGTATTTGAAGTGTTCTATACACTAAGTTGTGTTTCTGAAATAAAAGTAAGAGTAATTGAATATTTTGTTTATTTCTTCAGTTACACTTATGGGATACATCTTTATTATGTGAGCATAATTGATTTTGTTATAGAGTTGAAGGCTATTATTTGTGGGAAAAGGCAAAGAATGTCTCTTGAATTATAAAACATTGTCTTTTCACTTTGTTTCCTTTTAGTATTTTACTTTTTCTTTCTGTGTTTTTATGATGCTTACTGAGACAAATTCTCCCATGATAGCTTCAGGTTTCCTTGAACTCCAAAATATCCTGATTAAATTAAACTGGAATTCATGGAATTCTCGAGTGTGTCAGCAAAGCACATTAGCTTCATTTTTCTTATTACTATTAATAATAAATGTGCTGAGTAATAAATATTTCCTTTTTATGTGCCAAGTATCACTTTATATTAGAAATCATTGAAATTTAAATAATATCCCATCTAAATTTGCTGAATATTTCACCAATGAGTTTTAAAGATCATTAGCCTTAAGGATTGCCTTGTTTATTAGAGGGAGAATTGACTCAATTGTTAATAGTGTTTACTGCTCTTTCACAGGACCAAAATTCCATACTTAAAAACAACAGGTAATGAACATTTGAAATAAAGTGATTTTTTCCTGTAATATGGATTTTTCCACATTAAAATAATTTATTATAGATTAAAGAACACCAAACACAGCTTGCATGCAGTTACTGCTGCTACATCTTTAAAGAAAGCAGAAATCCATACAGACAGATTAATATGCAAATATGTATCATCAGGAGAACTTGGCAATAGATATGATAGGGACATTGGTTGAGGAAACTAATGAATTGTAGCTGCTGTTGTTCAATATCCTATGATATTTACTTTGTGTCTACAATGTTCAATAATTTTCATTTTGATTATGTATAAATTAGAAAATACACTTTACAAATGTGATGTATTATTTTTATGTGTGTGCCTATAAATATTTGTACTTATATTTATACATGTACACATATTGTCATAATTCTGTGAATGTCAACTGTAGTTTTTGGTAATATCAAATAATTTTGGAAATAAATTTGCATATACTTCTAAGCAATGTATCGAAATAAATTCTGTTAGAACTGTATGGTGATACACTACGTATTTTCACTTTTCTTAAATAGGTATAAATATAAGATCTAGGAGCTTTTAGCTTAAATTTGTCAGTAAAAGTTCTACCTCATCTCCATTTAATTTATTATATCAAGGTGTTTTGATTCAGATAAGATAGGCTCTGCCTCTTTTGTTTCTATTTGTTCTTAACCATTTATTTTCCTAGCAGAAGATATTCATTCATAATTTTTAGGACATAGCAAAGACATAGTTTGATGAATCTACTTTTAATTTAGGTTGATTTAAGTCAATGATATTTGATTTAAAATCTATTTTACTTATAATTTTTGTTTAACAAAACAAAACATAACAGTCTAGTATTTCAAATACTAATTTTATAGAGTTAACTGGTGCCATAATGAACATACAGAGACAGAGTGTCCTGAGAAACAACATGTTTCACAGTGCTCACTGCATCAGAGAAGTGGATAGGTGAAAGAAATGAATGTACTTGTCTTGATATTTGGTCTAGCTCTTGCCTCCATGATGATGTGATGGGCAACTATACAACTACACTGAAAACTATCTGACAGAGACGAAAAAACCTGGGGAAAAGAGTTTGCTAATGTATAGCAATGACCAAGTCTCCTCACTCATTTCAGTATGCCACCCCAGTAACAAAGAAAGAAAACCCAGAGTTCATATCCTACTCCTTGGATGGTAAATGGTACTGTCCATGGAATAAAAATATAGTCTAAAATGTTAAAACCATCTTCAAATGATTCAAAAATAGACACATACTAAAATGTAAAATCTGTTATCAGTCTCAAATAAGAGGCCTAGTGGTTTTTATGCAGGAGTAAAATAACTAAATATATTGATGACTGTGTATGTGTGTGTGTGTGTGTGTTGGTATTTTTTATTTAATTATCCAGCAGTAGAAATACATATACACGTATATATGTGTGTAACATGTAATATGTGGAATACTATGGGTCTCTGTGTATGTTTATCAAATTTCCAACCTTAAAATCTCACAGGTTCAGTCTCAAAACTGGAATGAGTAAAATAAATAATCTACAAAGAACTACTTAGCATTTTAGTCTATTATAAAGACAAAAGATAAATTAAATCTAGTAGTTTAGATTAGGATTATAAATTATTTGTCATAGAACAGACTTAGCACCAGAAATCTTAAATATTTCTATAATGTTAGTATGCTCAGATCATAAAACATATACCAAATACAGCAACTAGGTTTACCTTGTTGGTGACTGAGTTTGTTACAACTACTTTTGATGTAGAAAATGTGAGGATATATTTGTCTGCCACATGCTGTAGAAAAGAACTTATGTTTAGACAGCAACACTACCAACAACCTTCACATTCCCTTTAGAACTGAATTGTGTTATTTAAAAGCTATTTTCTGCTCATGAGGCATTCTTACCTGAAGAAAAAGTCGGTAAGTCTTTGAAAACAGATGGGAAAATCCAACATTCTTCATTAATTCACTGAGCTGATGCATTAAAAGTCTTAGAGTTAATAGTCCTTGGGAACTGCACCTATATGTGTTTAATTTTTTCTCATTGTTTAACCCAGATTAAATTATTTGAGTATTATGCACTTATAGTGGCAAAAATGGCATGAAGAAATAAATTAGTGTTATTAATAACAATTCAGAATATCACCTTTAATTAGCTAGGGTGTCTTCGGGATATTAAAAATCTGTAGGATAAACTGATAGATTGATGAGAACACCCATGAAGCCCGAAATTGGGAAATTTAAGAAAGCACAAGAAGACATATAGGATTTTAAAAAAATGTTTTTGTTTGTTTGTTTGTTTGTTTGTTTGCTTGTTTTTCTATACCTATTGTGTTTCTTGTCCTTTATAACCAATTGAGTACTCCATTCCCTTTCTAACATATTTCCAACAACCCAATAAGCCAAGGGTCAAACTTCATTGGCTAAAAGTTTCAGAAATTTATTTAAGTCATTATACTGGTATGTAAAAATTAGTTAATGAATTTTTGTGTTATGAGTCACTCTATATTTTTATCTAGACATATTTTATGTTTTGTGCATTTATGCACATCAATATAATATTAAAAAGTTTCTCTATCATGAGTCAAATTTTAATATTTTTCCAAAATATGATCATCAAAAGTACCTAAAATGTTCAACATCCTTAGTCATCACGGAAATGCAAATCAGTGCAGCTCTGATATTCTATCTTACACCTTTCCCAATGGCTAAGATGAAAATCTCAAGTGACAGCACATACTGGCAAGGATGTGAAGCAAGGAGACACTCCTCCATTGCTGGTCAGAAAGCAAACTTGTACAACCACTTTAGAAATTAATTTGAAGGCTCTTCAGAAAATTATGAATAGTTCTACTTCAAACTAAGCTGTACATTTTCTGGACATATGCCCAAAGATGCTCCTCCATCCCACAAGGACACTTTCTCAACTATGTTCATAGAAGCTTTATTCATAATAACCAGAAACTGGAAACAACCCAGATGTCCCTCAACCGAAAAATGGATAAAGAAATGTGATTCATTTATACAATGGCTTACTACTTAGCTATTAAAAGCCAGAACATCATGAAATTTGCCAGCAAATGAATGGAACTAGAAAATATCATCCTAAGTGAGGTAACCCAGACCCCAACAGACCCACACAGTTTGTATTCACTTGTAAGTGGATATTATCCAAAATGTACAAGATACCAAGCTACATCCACATACCCAAAGAAGCTAAGTGACATTGATGTCCCAAGGCATAATGCTTGACTCTCACTTAGATAGGAAAGTAAAATAAACATCAGAGGTGGATGGAGAGAGGGAACAACTGGGTGGGAGACAGGTTGGTGAGGAGAAGTTGGGAAGAGTTCAGGTACCAGGAGAGTGTGGGTGAGGGATAAGAGGGCTGGGAAAGAGAAAGGAAATGAGTTGGGGGGGCATCTCTAGGAATAGTTGAAGACCTGAAACAGGGAAGACTCCTGGAAGGATATGATACATCCCTAGCGAGACTTCTAGCAGCAAGGGATATAGAGCCTTATGTAGCCACCTCCTGTAGCCAGGCAGGACTTCCTGTGGAGAGATAAGAACACCAACCCTCTAAAATCCTTCAACCCAAAATTTGACCTGCCTAGAAGATTTGCATGAATAAAGATAGTGCAGTGATTGAGGGAACAGCCAAACAATGACTGACCCAATTTGAGACTCATCACACGGAAGGGATTCAACCCCTGACATTAATAAAGATATTTCACTATATTTGCAGACAAGACCCTAGCACAACTTTCACCTGAGAGGTTTCATCCAGGATATGATATAAACAGATGTAGAGACCCACAGCTAAACATTATGGAGAGCTCAAGAAGTGTTGGGGAAGAATTAGGAAAAGAATTGAGGAAGCTGGGTGGGGAGGTTGAAGAACAACAAAAAGATCTACCAAGTAAAATAAATTGGGCGTATGTGGGCTCTCAGAGACTGAACCACCAACCAAAGAGCATGCATGAACTGGACCAACCTAGCCCCCTCCTACACATTTGTAGCAAAAGTGCAGTTTGATCTTAATATAGATCTCCCCAAAAAATGTAGGAGGGCTGTCTCTGACTTAGACTCTATTCCCTCCCTTTGGATTGTATTCTTCTAGCTGGGCTGCTTGATCTGATTTCAGTGGGAGAGGATGCTCTTAGTTCTTTAAGACTTGATGTGCTAGGGCAGGTTGATGTCTGAGAAGATGAGAGATTGGGAAAAGGGAAGTGGGAAAGTGAAACTATGGGGCTACAATCAGAATGTAAAGTGAATCATTAAATAAATAATTAAAAAAATAAAACAAATATTTTTCTAATACATAATTCATTCAAAATAGTTATAATAATATATAATATATACAACTATACATAATATACAACTATAAATATAATAAACAACTATATATGATATACAACTATATATAATATACAACTATATATAATAGTTATAATAGTTGTAATATAATATTATAATCTAAGTAATTGAAATATAAATTAAAAAAATTGGTTGTTTATATACCTCATATGCAAATATACATGTCCATATTTTATATATCATATATTTAATGTGCCAATATGATTTATAAAGAAAAAATATACATATATGTGATTTTCATTTTTATAAATTTTTATAAATTTTTACCCATTGATTGGTGCTTTAGTCCCTGAGAGCTTTGGGGGCTTTGGTTGGTTGATACTGTCTTTCCTATGGGGTTGCAAACCCCTTCATCTCCTTCAGTCCTTCACCAGTCTCTTCCATTGGGGTCCTCACACTCAGTCTGATGTTTGGCTGAGTGTATCCATGTCTGTATTGGTCAGGCTCTGGCAGAGCCTCTCAGGGGATAGCCATATCAGGGCTTGGTGTCTGTAGATGGGATGGATGCTTAGATGAGGCAGTCTTTGGATAGCCTTTGCTTCAGACTGTGCTTCACTCTTTGTTCCTAAATTTCCTTTTGACTGGAGGAATTCTGGATTAATATTTTTGAGGTAGATGGGTGGCTCCATCCCTCAATCAAGGACCGTGCCTACCCACTGGATATGGTCTCTACAGGTTCTATCTCGCCTTTGTTGAGTGTTTTGGCTAATGTCCTCCCTGTTGAGTCCTGGGAACATCTTGGGTTTTTGGCATCAGGGACTTTCTTGTAGCTAGCCCCTGTTCCCTCTCCCCCATTGCTACACACTTCTTTTTAAATCCTGACCCTCTCTCTGTACTTCTCCCACATCTCCTCCTATATCTAGACTGGTCCTCCTTTTTCCCTTCCCTTCCTCTCTCCCTCTACCTCTGGAAATTATTTTTTCCCCTTTCTGAGTAGGACTGTAGTATCCACACTTTGGTATGGCCCTCCTTCTTCTTGGGTTTTGTATCACCTGTGAGTTGTAGCATGGGTATTCCAAGCTTAGTACACATGGGAGCTTAGCACACATGGGAGCTTAGTACACATGGTGGGCCCCTTGGCTCCAGCTGGATATGTTACAGAGGATTGCCTTATCTAGTATCAATGGGAGGGGAGCCCCTTGGTCCTGTGGAATCTCAATGACCCAGTGTAAGGGAATGTGAAAGTGCTGAAGTGATAGTCAATGAGCAGGTGGGGGAGCACCCTCTTAAAGCAGGAGGAGGAGGGAGGAGATAGGAGTTTTGTGCAGGGAAAACTGGGAAGGGGAATAACATTTGAAATGTAAATAAATGAAATAACCAAAAAAGTAAAAACAAATAAAAAAAATATTACCCAAATAAACTTAAAAATTGTTTTAAAAGTTAATTTATTACTTTGTGCATATGTGTGTGTGAGTGTGTGTGTGTGTGTGTGAGTGTGTGTGTGTGTGTGTGTGTGTATGCATGTGGTGTATATAAGAGTGCATGTGTAACCGTATGTTGCTCTTAGTTGCCAATTTGTGTCCTTCTACCTTTAAGTGGGTCGTGGGGATTAAACTCAGTTTGCCACATTTGAGTAGCAGGCAAGTTTGCTGTCTGAGCATCGCCACTAGCCCCACACTTTTACTTCTTCTGAGGTATTCACTCATAAATGTCCTGCTAGTTTAGTTTTAAGTCATGCTCTAACTATAGTTTATATCTGTCCATTAATTAAAAATAATTATATCTTGATGTACTTTAAATTTCGAAGTCCAGAATTATCTTATGCTACACTTTCTTCTAACAACTGAGTCTTCTTCCATATTTAGTTGTACCTCTGAAGATTTCACGTTATCACCTTTAGAAAATGCTTCTGTTTCTCGTCTTGTGACTCTTAATTGTTTTTATGTATTCTCTGTGCAATTATGTTGGTCGTTTAGAGTGTTTGCAATCTACACTTAGCGGTCAGTTCCTCCCACACCCCTCATGATGAACCTAGAGCATTATCTAGAAAAGAAAGCAGCCATTGATTAATTATTGATAACAGGCAGTTAGTTCCTGTTCCTATTGTGATTTCTGTATCACAACTTACTTTCTGATGCAGTGAAATGCTAGAGAAATGTGCCAAAAATGTAACTGAAGAATTATTTTCAAAGTAGACATTTTCTGCTTTTAAAATTGGTTATCAATCAATTAAGATTATATCAACTCTTCTCTCCATAGGATTTCTATCTACTCCCTTCACACAGGCCTTTAAAGACTGGTAAAAGCTCACAATATATTTCACAATCACTCATTCTTAACAGTGTTTTTCAAAAATATCTTTATCAAGAGCTTCTATTGATTGTCTTTGGAATGATATTTATAATTTTCAGGAATGTCATTCATTTCATTGTTTTTGAAATATATTTATATGTATAGATATAAAACTATGTATTTGTAAGTAAATTGCTTACCTTCAAAATCATATGCTAAAGCCTTAACTGCTAATGTAGTGAAAATGGAGGTTTGGTTGTTGGACATGATTAAATATCTGTGTAAGAGTAGATCATGTTGATGGGATTTTTTGCTTTTATTGGAAACTATTAGAAGACAAACTTTTACTCTAACCTGTGAGCACAGAGTAGATGAGTTGTATACTGCAAGCCAGGAAGAGTCCCTTTGTCACCAGGAAGCTTTAGGTTCTGGGCAATGGCTTGTGGTATTTTGATTTTATGGCCATGATTTAACAGTTCTATCACAGCAATAAATGCTGTAGCTAATTAACTCATAGCAGGAAAAATGTCTCACACTTTCAGCTTAAAAAAAAATCACTTTTTTGTTTTTGTCTATGGAAAGGCAACACATCATACTGGAATCGTGTCAGTGAGAAGGTACTCATCTCATATCCACAGTGTGAAAAAAAAGGAAGGTACTATAGCCGTAGAACATCCTTAAAGGATAAGGTAACAGAGGCCTAAGGAGACTGTGGGATCTTCCACAACTTTTCCCAAGTGCCACGTAGGGCACTAACCATTACTATAGAACCCTTCAGATAAAGTCACAGATCCAAATACATTCATATGAACTAGTCGAATAAAAACAGTTATCTAATTAAAAAAAAAAACAGAAAAACCAGTTATAATCAGTCTTATACAAGGTATTATTCTCTTTTACTTCTTTCCTCCTTTTTCTTGCTTCTACCTGTGTACTACATAGGGACTTATTTTCTAATTTATTTCTGCAACAATTTTTATAGTACAAAGCATGAATTTCAAATATTGTATCTGTACTCTTAAGTCAAATCCGGCTGAACCTGCTGGACCTGTGGTATGTGGTTTCCATTTACTACAGACTGGAAAAGCTCTCGGTTTCAGTCATTCTTGATGCTGTGGGGGCCCAGCTTCACTTACAGATCAGCTGGGGAATGTGTGCACATTCATTCATAGCAGCCAGCTTCCTAACCCATGTTCAGTAACAGAAATGATTACCTTGTCTGACACTTGAATTCAATATGCTTCACCTATTCCAAAATTCCTCAACCTTTTAGTCTGCAGATGGTGCCTACATTATTTCTAAGCATGAGCAAACTCACTTTGTTTATTATTCATGGTGTTTTTAGGTAAATTATTAGAGTTGTCCTTTGGTGTTTTGAAATACTATTACTGTCCTACACTTATTTTCAAATTGGTACAATGATAAAGAGTCACTTTTTGACATTATTACTCTGTTTCTTTGTGAAGATATTAAATCGAATGTGAAAACAGTTGGGTATTTTTATAATATAAAGACAAATAATAAATCAAACAAAATGAATAAATGGCTAACATTAGAACTTTTCTATTTTTCACACAAAAAATGATGTGAATGTGTGTGTATGTGTTGTGTATGTGTGTCTGTGTGCATGCAAATGCTTCCATTACTATAGGGCTCAGATCATGTTTGTTTGAATTCTCTTCTTAACCTTTAATTGGGATTCAGGAAAGAAAACCAGGGGCCAGACTTCTTCATAAAGCACTGATTCCTGCTGTATTTCAGGAGTCATATTTCAAATTATAACAATAACATTACTACAATTTTGGATTTTAAATTTATCTATAAGTAAATGAGAAATGCTAAAACCATTCATCCATGTTCATGCCCCCTTCCAACTTACTTTTCTCATTTCAGGATTCTACATGTATTAACTACACACAGCTCATGTTTATACAATAAACATAGCTGTCACTTTTAACAAGTTCTTTATTTCACCTCTAGAGTATTTCAAAATATGTGAAGATCAAGAAATTCACATCATTTAAATATAATTGTCTATGAAACTTGAATTAGAATTTCATGATGAATCCATAATATTGGCTGAAGTAGTTTTAAATTTGAATAGCTATAATCTTGATTGAAAGAGGACTGCCTATATAGAACTCTGTGCTGGGCCTTCAAGTGCTTAAAATATTCCTCTATTTTAATTTATAATGGAGTATTTTAGTAATTTACTGTAGCTTTTATGATATTAAAACACTTTATAATATTCACAAAAACCTTGAATTTTCTAAATGGGAACTATTTAAATATACTATTTTTTAAAAACAGTGTTTATATAAATTTCATTGCTGTGTTAAGAGTCAATTGAACTTAAAAATATAATTACAAGTTACTCAGAAAAAAATAGATAAATTTTTAACCAACTGTGTGGAAAGAATATTTCAATGCTGATTTCATTTTTACTGAGTGAATAGTCTTCATGTTTTATGCATTAGCTTATCTGCAAACTTTCCTTTTTGTAGTTGAAATAAAGAACTATGATTATCTTTAAAATTGATTGCTCAAAGTAATTAATCATTTTTTCTTATGACATTACCACGGTAAATTATAGTTCTCATAATGAAAGATTTTTCTCTTGTATAAGTGAGACATGTTGAGTGGCTGTGTCAAGATACGATTATTTCAAAGCCAACGGTTTCAAGTCTTTTGTGGTGGAATTTTTATTTTATTTTTAAGGAAATGTTTTTAAATTAAAATATGACTACTCCTTTTCCCTTTCTTGTACTCTATCCAACTCTCCCATGGTCCCTCCATTCAACCCTTTTTGTAACATGATAAATTATATTTCTTTTAACTTTATACATGTCTTAAGATGAATACAAATTATTCAAAAATACATGACAAACTGTTTACTACATGCGACCAAAAGTCCAATCTCATGTTGACTTTAATTTTTAAAATTTTATTATCTGTTATTTTATTTATTTACATTTCAAATATTATCTCCCTTTTCAGTTTCCCCTCTGTAAACCCCCTATTCCACGCCGATGCTTCCATAAATGTGCTCCCCCACCTGCACACATATGCAACTGGTGCCATGCCTCCCTTTATGTATATTCTTTTGTTGGTGGTCTATTTTAACCCAAAATTTCTCCTGTCTAAAGGAAATACAAGGACAATATGTGGAGCAGAGACTGAAGGAAAGGCCACCTAGAGGCTACCCCACCTGGGGATCCATCCCATATGCAGCCACCAAACCCATACACAATTGTGGATGCCAAGAAGTGCATGCTCACAGGAGCCTGATATAGCAGTCTCATGTTGACTTTCATTAACAAGGACAGTTGTTCTTGCTTTTCAGAATTTCTTCTTGATTTGTTATGTTTGGCACCATTGTCTTTCATTTTATGTTACATTTTTCTTTTTATTATTTAAGGAAGTAAAACCTAGATTTAGAATCAGATTTAAGGTGTACATCAATGAAGTTAACCTGTATCAACTCCTAGTAACTAGTCATAGTACAAATTATAAGGATTCAGTTATAGTGTTCATTTCTGTATCTATTTCAAATTTATAGAATACATGCATCTCTGTGTACCTTTAATTTAAAAAGAACACACAAACATATTATCTATAAATTTCATTTCATCAGGTCCGTATCTTATGTGTAGTATCTTAGTTATCTTTCTTTAAATCCTATGACCAAGTCAACGTGTTAAATAAAGCACTTAATTTTGCTAATGGTTTCAGAATGCTAAAGTCCATGATGGCAGAGTGAAGAAACATATATCAACCTACAGTCATAATGCAGAGAACACTAGGAATCACATCAGTGTTTGAAAACTGTAAAGCATTTCCCCAGTGACCCACTTTCCACCAATTATACCCCCTAATATCTCACAAACAATTCTACCAACTGGGAACCAAGTATTCACACATATGAGCTTATAATGGGTAGGAAACATTCTTATTCAAATCACCACATGTGCTTTTATTGTCAATATAAACTATCATATAGATTTGTACCATGAAACTTCAAACTAAAATATCAACATAAATTATTTCCTGTCCTTTGATAATCTGGAGCTTGTAAGAAAGACATAAAACTGGAGATGGAGTCATGTAAAGGGATATATTCCCACTACATTCGTATAAAAGCTGGTGACTGGGCTGTATGAGAGGTAGTTAAAGTGAGGAGGAGAAGAAGGAAGAGGAGGAGCTGGGAGGAGGAGGAGAGATGTGGGAGCCATGGAGAACCATGCTTGGGTCCAAGATGGTCCTGGGTGATGATTTATATCTTAAGTTTAGATATTGAGAAACAACTCTAATTGTGTGGGCAAATTGTTAGTTGAGCATTACCAAATATGTAAAGCCTTTGGATAATAATTAAGCTTTAGAGTTTCATTTCTACCAGGAACTGTGTGGATGTATTTGTGAAAGATGTATTTGTGTTTATGTGTATATGTATATATGTAATAGTAAGAGAACAATTGGAGGTTTGTACAAAGGTTTGGGAGAGAAAATGGAAGAGAAAACTGATATAATTACATTCTCAGAAAACAAAATAAATAAGTCATAGTTACCAACAGGGCCTTATACATGCTTGCTAAATATTAGACCACTAAATTATTTCTGCATAAATTATTTCTGCTGTCCATTAAAATCTTAAATACTTTTGAAACATCAGAGACTTGTGAAAGAAATGTAAGACCATAGACCTCAGTATTTTGAAATGTGTCAAAGAAGGTAGGAATTTCAGTGTCTGTTTACACTTGGGTTTTTTCCCTCAGCATAAAGAAGGCCAGCTGGCCCATGGGCTTTAGAAATTCTCCTTTCTCCACTTCCCCATGCAAATAACAATTCCAGAAATCTAATTTAAGCTGCATTCTCAGGTTTTCCTTGAGTCCCAGAGATTCACACTCACATGCTCATGATATATGATAAGCATGTTACACACTCCTCATATGTTCAGACCCTTCTTATCTGAAGGAGTACCATCTTACCCTCAGTTCAGTTGTATGAAGGTATCTTAAAAAGAACCACCTTTCCTTAAGACAAAGGTTCCCACATCTTTTGCTCTTGATTAACAAGTGAGTCACTGCCTTTTTCTTTCTTGAAGCTAAAAGATACTGAAGGTAAATTATTTAATTTCACTATGTACCACAAAGAACTACAAGCCAAAAGAGGGAATACTTATTACTAAAAGTCTCCAAGTGGTGATAGAAGCTGTTTGTGTATCTTGTACCACCTCACACTATGGATGCAGAAAGCACACATGTAAAATTCAGAGAGCATGCCCATAAGGAATACCTATACAAGATCCCGGCATCATGTTGCTACCTTCTAAATGGAGATTTTAATATCCTACTGATTGATGTACATTCTAGGTCACCTTAATGTATAAGTCTGTGTGAGTTGTGAGTGTCCTTGTGTGTCTTGTGAGTTTCTTTCAATGTCATTTATGAAGCAGACCATAAATTGCTTTAAAGCTATATTACTCATGTAAAGGAGCAGAAGCTTTTCACTCAATAATTTAATTTTGTCTGTAAAAATGCCAATCTCTCCACTAGCAATATGTTTCAAAAATTAAATGTTAAATTAGAATATCAATAAATAAAAGTCATATAAAATACAGAAGGAAAATAGACATAGCAAAATAGTTTGTTTTTAAAGAGTATGATTTATCACTGATTTGTAAATCAGAAAATTAAACATAGAAAATATCTTCTAAAGGCTTTAAGTTTCTAAATGGGAGATTATATGTCTTACAGTTGTGCAGATGTTATCTTAACTGGAGATTGATGCTGTATCCTCACACAAATGTCTTGGAAATTCTTCCAACAAACAGTATAGTAAAAGTTCATTCAATGTTTTGTTTAATGTGACTATGAGTTTCTTTACTACTGTTGAGAAAAATAATTTGAGCATTGGTGCTATTGGCAAAACTGCACAGTTTTTAAGGATGACAAAAAAGTAAAACAATTTATATATATATATATATATATATATATATATATATATATATGTGTGTGTGTGTGTGTGTGTATATTACATATGTATATATATATATACATATATATACAGATATATATGTATATATATACATATGTATATATATGTATGTGTGTGTTTAGATAGATATATCAATATAGATATACATATCTCATACTTAATCAAAAGATTTTCCTTGAACCTTTAACATTGGATCACTAAACACTACAATACATAAAGCAATGCAAATTAGACATTCATTTTTTATTTCTGAAGCTTAAATTAAGGACTCAACAATGTCTGACTTCCTGCTCCATATTTTATACACAAAGTAGTAATTGGGGAAAAGGTCTCTATTAATTGCTTCAAAATTAAGAAAAAACAACAAAAACAAACAACAACAAAACCCAGAGTTTTTCAAGATGACCATAGTCCTTTTCTGGAGTTCAAACACAAATGTATTAGGATTAACAAGTGTCCACTTGCCTTATAAAAATATTTTTGAAAGTGAATTTGTTCTTAATTAGGAAATTATACTAATTTTTAGAGAACTTATATTCAACATTTTCACTCTATGAAGAAAGAAATGTGAAATGACTTTTTCTATGGGGTGCTATATATATTTATCAATATAATGGCATGCTTCTATTTCTATATTGTTGTATTATTATGAGATATTTCTAAAAAATTATGAATATTTGACTATTCACTGCTTTCAAATTTTAGTAATTTATGAAAATTATTAAAACTAAACAGTAGACATTCCTCCTAGGAAATAGTAAATGAGAAAAAATTAGTCTTAAATTTTTTGAATAATATATATATATATATATATATATATATATATATGATTGAACACACTCAAATTTAATTTTCCTAAAAATGAGGAGTATATTAATGACATAAATACATAGAATATTAACTGAGAAGTTTCTAGAAGTGTTTTGGACTTAAGTACCTCCATATGGAAGGTACAACAGAGCTTTATGGTACAAGTCAAATTCATATTCACAAATATGCCAGATATAGGTTGCTGAAGTTTATTTCTTTTGTTCTGCTTTGCTGTGTAGGTCCCCAGTGTGTTTTAAGAGTACCAATGTGTCTAGAAGAAAAAATCCAAAACTTTGTGTCTGTGTCAAAACGTTACATAAGGAATTGTAATTTTGCAAGGTGTAAGTGAGTATGCAAACAAAAAAATGAAATTGTGGTCAGAAAGACATACAGGCATTCCTCCAAAATGTATCAAGCAACTACTTCTTTATAGAATGTTAAATACATATAGTAACCAAGAGCTGTCTATTTGTATTTCAGGGTCACTCATAAACAATGCACTTCTGCCTTAGGTTGGTAAGGCTCTGTGCAGAATATTACCCATCATTGGCTTGCCAGGTTGTTAAATTAATAACTCTGTCTGGGGGTCCATTTTTAATTTCAAATTATGTAGTTTGGCTGTCAACCTTTTGATGTAGTTAAAGACAAGCTTTATTAAATATGATAGGCAGGAATAAAAGTACTTCCAGGGCAAAAAGGGCTAGCATGATCAAGCTGTATATGCCATTCTTGAAGCCTGACCAAATAGAAATACTGACCCCAGGCCATGGGTAAGTTTATCAGCAGTACCTGCTGCATGAATGCTCAACAGAGCTGCATTCTTTTAATGCATAAACTCACCATGCAAAGTTAAAATAGCCAGAAAGTTTTTATAATTATGCCAAATACACTGCAAGTGTCTTTAAACTGGATAGATAGATAGATAGATAGATAGATAGATAGTTTTAGATAGAAAAATAATTGTTAAATGGGAAGATATTATAAATTAGAGAAAGATAATGGGAAGAGAATGCAATGAGGAAATAATGTAAATATATTTTAATTAAAAATAATAAAATAAAGAGCTTTGTATAAGTTATAAGAAGGTTTAAAAATGTCTGTAAATAAGAGTTGCAATTCTGATACAGCCAAATTAAACTCTCAATCACAAATTATAGAGACAAGTATACAAGAGTATTTATTGAAGTAGTATTAACAAAAGCCAAGTTGTGAATCAGCTAAAGTGTCATACAGAAGATGGAAAGTTAAAGAAAGTAGGTGACACAAGTATAATGCACTCATATTCAGTAATAAAGAACATATTCATGAAGAATGCAAGGAAATAATGAAACTCCAGGTTGTCAAACTAAAACACATAAGTCATACAAAGGAAAGGAGCACATGCTGTGTCATTATTATATGTTATACTTTATATATATATATATATATATATATATATATATATATATATGTGTGTGTGTGTGTGTGTGTGTGTGTGTGTGTGTATGATCTATATGCTTTCTCTTCTACTTTTTATACTTTCTCTACTTTCAAAAATATACATTTATTCAATACATATATATATATATTTATACATATTCAATACATATTGCAATATATGTACATATTCCCACTGTTCCTGTTCTTTTTCTTTATTTTGGAGTCATATATATGCATATCTACATGTGAATATGGATATTAATATATGTATATATGTACACATAAATGCATTACTTGAAATTAAATCAGAGAAGAGGAAGAATGGAAATAATAATAGGAAAAAAAACTGTGGGGCTGTTGGTTGTGTGTGGGCATGGGCATGGGCATGGGTCTTGTTGAGCTGAGTTGTGGTTCCTGTGTGTCTGCCAACCCAGGCAACTGGAAATGCAACTCTGGGGAGCAGAAGTGGGAATTTGACTGAGTTCACTCCACACTGCTCCAGGCAAATGTTGGGCTGTGAGAACCTGTTGGGCTCTGCCCGGGTGTGGAGAAGTCTCAGCCTGAAATCTCATGGGGGCAGAGCTCCTGAGTAGGGGCGGCTGACTGGGAGACCGGTGGAAGTCTTTGGGCTTCCAGACGATGCCGTTGGGAGCCATGGAAGAACTGAGATGTGAGGGCATATGGGCTGGATCAACCTGCAGCTGAGAGAAGCTAGAGGGAGAAGCTCTGGCAGCACCACATGTGGTAGAGGCTCTTAGTTACAACTCTTTCTTGGCTGGGTCAGCTATATTGCTTGAGTTGGCAGGCCTCTGCAACGGGAATGTAGAGAAGACTTCTAGCGCGAGATTAAGCAGCAGCTAGATAGTAGAAGGCCTTCTCCACAGTTCCCTACAGTGGGGCCCCAAAGACACGAGGAAGTCCTTGGTTTTAAAGATTTATTGTCATGGCAGAAAGTGGATGAGCTTTACCCCAGCCCCATTTCTCAGGGTGAGCCTGACTTAAACAGGGAGGGAGGAGGGTCTGGGGAAAAAAATGCTTAATTATCTATGCCCTCTGGCATTTAGGCATATCATTAATATGAGATCTCTTGAGACTGAAGCCTGTAGTCATGCCCTTTACCTATGTTAGGTGACACAAACCTCTTTTTGAGAGGGGCTGTAGGGGCATTGCCTTACATGACTGAAAGGTGCAGATCAATAGAGGTCTTTGGCCACATGTCAGGAACTTGGAGTCTGGGAGTGTGATGAAATGTATGCTGTCCCTTGCAAGGTCTCCGGCCATCTCTAGCCAGTGCTCCACGAGAAACCAAACTATACTTTCATGGTCCCACAAAAAAATTATGAAATAGACTTTAAATTATTACTTAGAAATGTATCTGACTTCTCACCTTTGTGATTTTCAATAGGAAAAAATGAGAAATGTGATTCCACCTCACACTGGTCAGAATGGCTAAGATCAAAACCTCAGATGACAGCAGATGCTAGCAAGGATGTGGAGAAAAAGGAACACTCCTACATTTTTAGTGGGATTAAAAGCTGGTACAACCATTGTAGAAATCAGTCTGATGGTTCTTCAGACAATTGGATATAGCATTAGCTGAGGATTTAGCTATACCATTCCTGGGCATATACCCAGAAGATGCTCCAACATATAACAAGAACATATGCTCCACTATGTTCATAGCAGCCTTATTTATAGTAGCCAGAAGCTGAAAAGAACCCAGATGCGCTTCAACAGAGGAATGGATACAAAAAAAAAAAATGTGGTACATTTACACAATGGAGTATACTCAGCTATTAAAAACAATGACTTAATAAAATTCATAGGCAAATGGATGGAACTAAAAAATATCATCCTGAGTGAGGTAACCCAATCACAAAAGAACACACGTGGTATGCACTAGCTGATACCTGGATATTAGTACAAAAGTTCGGAATACCAAAGACACAATTTACAGATCACATGAACTCAAGAGGAAGTAACACCAAATTGTGGATGCTTTTCTTTGTGCCTTCTTAGAAGGGGGAACAAACTACTCATGGGAGGAAATATGGAGACAAAGTATGGGACACAGACTAAAAGAAAGGCCATCCAGAGACAGCCCCACCTTGGGATCCATCACATGTAGAGTCACCAAAAACAAACACTATTGTGGATGCCAAGAATTGCTTGCTCTGAGGAGGCTGATACGGGTGTCTATTGAGAGGCTCTGCCAGAGCCTGAAAAAATACAGATGCGGATGCTCATAGTCAACCATTGCACTGAGCACAGGATCCCCAATGGAGGAGTTAGAGAAAGGACTGAAGGAGCTGAAGGGGTTTGAACAACAGTATCAACCAACCAGAGCTCACAGGGGAAGGCTAGATGTCCCAGTGTAGGGGGATGCCAGGGTGCTGATCCTAGAGTGGGTGGGTAGGTAAGGAAACAACCTCATAGAAGCAGGTGGAGGGAGAATTGGATAGAGAGTTTTGGGGAAAAACTAGGAAAAAAGACAGCATTTGAAATCAAAATAAAGAAAATATCTAATTAAAAAAAGAAAACATCAGATTAGATTATGAGTGCTAGCTGCCGATTTCCAATACAGAAATTGCCTTTCAAGACTTTTATTTAGGATACATGGGCCTCTTTTAAATTTGTCCATGTTCATTTTTCTTTTGATGCATTGAAATAGTTTAGTGATCTCACATATTTTAAAAATTATAAATAAATTCAAAAATGTTCTAAAATACAGAGAATATGCACTTTTATAATTGAGTTTATTAAATATCCACTGACTAAAATTAGAACTCCCCTTTTTATATAGTTTTTTGAAAATTGATTATTTTTATTCAGCTAAGATTGTGTTAAAATCCTTTCTTCAAATTAATCTGGTTTTACAAGTAATTATAACAGAGCCTTTATGAGGCAAGTATGTGATTCAGAAAAAAAGTTCATATATATTGGAGGTTGAATCATTTAAACTTACTTTTCTGATATTGTAAAAATGTAATATATATGTATATATTATATATATGTATATATAATATATACATATTATAATTAAAGTTAGAAAGTAAATTTGTTTAGATTAATGTAATATTATTGAACAAAACAGTAGTTATGTAAAATATTGTGTAAGGAAGGTTGATTGGAGAATTCAGTCTGAGTTAACTCTTCCTACAGTGTTACACACTTATACATTGCTTTCAGCTATCACCCCATTGTGGACAAAGAAAGACTAGGTGAGAGTTTTGCAGTCAGGAAATGTACACAGTTAGTACATTTGGAGAAGTGTCTGAAGTATTCTTTCCTTCTACACTATAACCCAATGAATGGTACTGGATTATGAACCAGACACTGAGAATAGAGCTCACTGCCATTTTACCCTTCTTGGTCTCATAAGACAGTGAAATCAATGCAGAGCACACTATTACTACAGTAATGTTAACCTGATGATATGTACCACACAGTGAGGAGCTGATCACCCTGGCTATCAGGATTCCTGACCTCCTCTCACATGCATGTTGCATCACCTCACCGAAATAATGGAAAGAATACACACTGACAGGTCAGATGGAAGCCTGATTCTAAAAGTCTAAATCTTTACCAGAAGGGCCTTTGGCAGTATCCATAGTTGTTGTTGTACAGAAAATATGATGGTTTAGGTCTGGCTGGCCTGGAAGTCTCATCAACTTCCAGCCTCAGCTTCCCCTATGATGGGATTGCAGTCAAAGATTGCAATGAGCAGCTTGAAGTCCTGAATCTTCTTATTTTTTTCTTATATATAAACAAAATCTATTATAAAAGTACAAGAAAGATGTGCTCCCAGATATTTTTAATGAGTGAGACATTTTGTGCCATATATTATATCCTTATGTATTATCAATATTGTCAAGCTCTCATAGAGGAAGATAAATATCATATATCAATAGTAGAAAAGCAGCCTAAGAAGGCTTCCTTCTCACCTCTTGGATAATCACAAGTGTAGAAGTGCCATGCTTGGCTTCCTAATTGAATGCTGAGCCAACAGTGGTAATGCCATGTTGTGATTGCTTCTCCACACAGGATTGTCCTCTGTCAGCTTAAGGCTTGCTGTGTACATCTACACTGCATTGGAGCTATGAACCTATGTATATAAGCAGACCTTTACTTTGAAGAGAGAAGTAGGTCATGGGCCGATGAATTTGCAATCATCTGTGGTTAATCCAAAATAAAAAACAAAAGAGAATTTTTTTTTGTTATCTTCTGGTAGCTCCAAAACAGAAAGTGATTTGTTCTATTATTGTATACCTACAGAAAAAAGAAAAACAACCAACAAAATAAAAAACAAAACAACATGATAAAAAAATAAACAATGCTTTCCACTGCTTTTCTACAAAAAAATTCTCTGTTGATTTTAAAACGTATTTACTTTTTAATAAAACTGTCAGACAGAAATGTCAAATATATGAAAATATGTTGAGTATCTCTAAAAGCCTTTCCTATATTTTCATTTATGTATAAAACAGATTTCAAAAAACTATGGCTTCCATATACTTGTGACTTTGAAAATATGGTATCTTTATTAACATTGCAGTTTCTGGAACAATACAAACCCTAAACATATACTATTTAGAAGGAATGGCTAATATTGTTTCAATTTAACCTTGAAAAAGTAGGAAAAAAATTGAATCTCAGTCCAATAGCAGCCAAAAGATCTCAGAAACAGTAATCTTATTGCCAGCCTGGCAGACACAATCTACACAGAACTTAATCAAAATAAGATTAAAAGTCCATAGCAATTTCCTTGAGTGGCCAGAGAGATATTCCCCATTACAGCCACCCACCACACTGCCCCTGGGGCCTATTTCAGAAATAAATTGGTTCGTAAATGGGTTGACGCTGAAGGGAAAAAATGTTTTTTTGAGACTGTATCTTAATTTTGTCAAGATGCAAGGAAACTTCAGCCTTTCCACCCCTCAGTGTTCCTTTTTTTAAATGTTTGTTATATCTTTAGCTTTATAAGTATGATGAGAAATATTTATGTAAACATATTTGACTTTGAAGATGATTTTGTGGTGATCTGAATAACAGTTTTACTCACATTACTCTGACATCAGTAGCCATTAACACACAGTAATATCTGAAAGAATTACTATTTTTACAAACTTCCAAAAAACCTTCCAATCTGATTGATGCTTTTTGAAGAAAGAGGAAAAGTCCTATATGTTTATACATGTGAAATGTCAAAGTATGAGTGAAATGACCCAGCATATCTGCTGAAGACTAATTCATCCTGTTTGTTTTTTCCACACAGCTACTGATTCAAAGTAGATTTCTATATGATTAATTTTGTGTGCATTTCCATGTGGTAGCATCTCATGAACTTCTTTATGCCCACGGCATTTTTATTCATTAAGGAACAATAGGTATTAGACATTGTGAGTTTCAGAAGAATACACACATATACTTTGACAAGATTTTGCTTTCCTTGTATTTTACATACTGTGGTAGCAACTCAGTTGCCACATATTTACAACGGGCCTCACCAGTGCTTGAAAAATCTTGAAAATACTTCTTATATTAATTGTTCATGGGTAACAGCATAGCCTCTAATAATAGAGACGAATCTGGAATCAGGAATCAGACTCTAAATTTAGATTACATCCCAGTGATTATGGTTAAATATGATAAATGACAGAGGGAAGAAACAATACATGTGAGTCTTCTCTTGAACTCCATAAGTATACCAATGCACTCATGCACACACACACACACGCACACATTAGACACACACTTGAAAACATACATACACATACTAAAAAGAAAAGTTTACTAAAACAAAAATGTTAATAAGAAAGTAATGATTAACAAAAGACAAAATTCCTCAAGCCACACCTATATTTCTTCATAAGGCATGTTGTAAGCACTCAACAACAACAACAAAAAATGTAGTTTTGCTGTTGTATTTTAATTTAGTAAAAAATATCAAAAATCAATCTGTGCCATTGTAGTGACTTTAAATAAACACTTAAATGATTTGTTTACACTTTGTTACATGCTTTTATGAGTAAAACTGAGATGTAAGTTAATGCCTATATTCATGATCTTCTAAACAGATAGCTACCTTGACCATTTTCAACTGTAAACATTTGATACTAAATATATAATGTGGAATAAAAAATCTAAACATAATTCTAGAAGTCATGGTTTCAAATTTTCAACGATTCCACAGATAGAATTACAAAATATTCTTCATAGGGAATTGTATGAATACAATTTTCAAGATAACCTGACTTAAGTTTTCACTACACCTGTGTAGTTTACCCTTAGTTAAAGAAGATATTAATTTTAACATGAACCACTTTAGTAATGTTATATTTTATATTCTTCCTGGTTTTTTTAATCCAAATATGCCTTTAAGCTGCTATTAAATAAAATTCAGCTCATGAGTACTTAAGGAAAAATTTTCAAAGTAAAAGGCTCACTATAAATTTTGGAGGATAAACAAAATTACTATAACCTTTTTTTCAAAAAAAAAATCCTGCAATCTAGTCATTGGAAAACTACGCTGTTTAAAAAAAAAAATAAAACTATATTAAAAGACTGTAGGAAACTTGACCTATTCTGACTACCACCAAGCCTGTTTGCTAATATTTGATTTTCCTCTTTAGATTATTAAGTAATTATTTTTATAGGGCAAACTAGTGTGGGAAAATCCTTTATTGTATTTTATTGAACAATTTTGCTGTAACAGTAGAATTGCACACCTGTTTTTCTGCTTGAAAGAGGCTTATCCTCCTGTGAGCTTTCTTGTGGCTTTTATTCTGAGGTTAGTCTTTGCTGGGAGGCATAACTCATTGAACTTCCAATAGTCTCTGCAAAGTTACAAGAAACACAAACACAGAATGCCTGGGGCTGTCCTCAAATGAAGTTAGATTTGAATTCCTTTCAGTATCTTTTATTACAATGTGTAGATGCTCAAAAATACAATAGTTTTTCCTTGGCTCTCTGGCATAACTTGAATCTGTTGTGTTAAAATTTAACTTTACTATGTTGACTTCAGAAACTAAATTTCAAAATATTTGATGCATAATGATAACGCTTGGCAATAGTGTATTAGATATTATACTGTAGGGAATAAAAGAAGACTCTATAGTGATTACTGTGTAATACAACCTTGTCACTGTAATCCTCATTTGCACAATGGTTAGGCTGCTAAAGTGAAACAAGGGAAAAGAAAAATGAAAAGTACACTGAGAAAAAACAGTTTCAAAAGAGGACATATAAAAGCATCTGCAACTCAAAATCCACTATTATAAAATTCCACCGTGTACTTTCTGTATATTAACTTGTTACCACATCTTCACATGATAATATTCTTCAACATGACTGATCCAGAAGCCTTTCACAGTATCAGCAACAAAGCAACTGGTTCATTCTGTGAATCGAAAAAAAAAAAAAAAAACAAAAACAAAAACAAAAAAAAAAAACAAAAAAAACCTGCCAGTGTCTACAACTTATTTTCTTTCTTTATTTAAATTTTAAATTTTATTCCTGGATATAAATAACAATAATTGACATCCTTTGAAACTCTATTAGAAAAGTATCAGTGAACTCTATGTATATTCTAGCAAGAATTGTCTGTAAACTGGCTGGATGTCTGTGAATTTGTTTAAAAATAATTTCAATTGCACTGACTTTTATTAAACCCACCACTCTGAATTAGTAGATATTACTGATAACTGAATAGGGAATTCATGTTTGGATCATGAGTGAATTTTCGATGACTTCAAATGGGGTAATATTACTATGTACCCTGAATCATCTACTTCTCCTGTCAGTAGCCATCTACAAAAGGCTATGACAAGCAAATGTGTTTTCTGAACATGGCCCACTATTTTACCTTGCTGCAATGTGTGAGCTCAGATGCAGGATCCTCAGAGACTTCATCCCAAGATTGTTTTTTGCTGCTGATATTCCTTTTCTGCTCCTATTACATAGCCTAATGATTCCTAGGCATTCTTTTGGGCAAATTTCCTGCAGAATCAATATGAAGATTTAGTTTCATATAATAATGCTCTGTAGATTAGTTAATGATTTCATAATTCCTGGTAACAATTCTGTAGAACTACTAAATTGATACATGTAATCTAAGTCCACATATAGAATAAAAGCTGAAAATGGAGCTCTGTAAGCCTGCATGTGCCACTGGCTAATTGCACTAGAAAAAGAAAGAAGGTTTGCAACAAATTTATGATCAAGGAAAACATATCTTCTAGGTTAGAAATGAAGCCACTATCTGGTAACTAAAGGTGATAAACTGATAATGGGCAATTTTTTGTAGGTACTAGGACAGAAGAGAGACTATGGACAAGTTTATCTATAAAAAGACTTCAAAATAAAAGACACAAGGCAGCTGATACATTTTTTTCTTTTCACTCTGGCTCATAAAATGTTAAGGAACTCTGATCCTCTGGCCAGCCACTGTCCCTGATTTTAAGAGAACATAACCCAAATAACTAAGTTTGCTTGATGCTTCTGTAGAGTTAATTCCCAGAATCATCAGCTTTTGGCCCTGATCACCACCAACGCCATACCCCTTTGCTGCCTGACTTGGTTTGCCCTGTAATATCAACGTTGGTCCTTGACATTCTGTCTTACTAATCCCAGGGTCTAAATTTGATAATAGAAGTGGATGTAGGTGGGTTTAGGTGAACCAATTAAAGCACCCTGCAAGCCATATGGAGAAATTAAACACAGAAGAGAAAGCAGCTTTATGCTTATTCATCACTTTTTTTTTCTGAAAATATGTTATGAAAGGTCTCATCATAATCAATCTAGTTTTGATATTTCAATGTAGCTGGGGTTGGGCTTGAACTTCAGATCCACATGTCACAAACTTCGGAGTGAAAGGATTCTAGTTGTAGTCAACCACATCTGGCTAAGAGGTTTCATTTTATTTTCTTCTTAAATTTAATTTATTTTAGAGTTTCATAGTTAGCACTTCATTTGGATTTGTGTTCTAAAATTTACAGTGGTAGTCATTATAATTAGGAAAAAAGTTGAATTACATTTGCAGTGTATTTGGCATAAATAACATGTCTCAGGATGTTTTAACTTTGCATAGTATGTTATAAATTTAAAGAATGCTGCTCTGCAGAGCCTTGATGCAACAGATACTGCTGATAAACTTACCTATGGACAGAGGTCAGTATTTCTATTTTGGTCAAGCTTCAAGAATGGCATATATAGCTTGATCATGCTAGCCTTTTTTTATCTCGGGAATACTTTTACTCCTGCCCATCATGTTAAAGCTTGTCTTTAACAACACCCCAAAATGTTGGCTGCCAAAGTACATGGCTTGAACCTGAAAATGGATCCCCAGACAAAATTATTAAATTAACAGGCTGGCAAGCCAAGGACAGGTAAGTTTATGCACAGAGCCTTACCAACCTAAGGCAGAAGTACATTGCTTTTGATTATACATATTCCACAATAGGTAAGGAAGGCATTCTTGACAGAATGACCTAAGACAGGCTCAGTCCTGTTTATGCAATGAAAAAAGGGGAGAAGTTGAAAGTTTCAGGGGGATGCTTAGCAAGAATCCGACATGGGCCAAGGACAAGAAAATGATCTATTTTGCAGGAATATGAAATTGGCCAAGAACAACAAAGTGGGCTTCAGGCAGGAATCTTACATTAGCCTAGAACAAAGAAGTAATTTCAGGCAAGAATCTAAATCTTAGGCTAGAATGAAAAAGTAATTTCAGACAGAAATCTAAATTTTAGGTAGAAAAGGCTGAAGTAGTATTCAGACATAAAAATGACTTTGGGATAGAACAGGGAAGCTGGCTCAGATATTTTGGTCATCTTGATAAGCCCTTAGAAATTGTTATCACAGGAGTGTTCGCAGAATTTTGATTATTGCCTTGCTTGTTCTTTGACTATTTGTGTTTATTGTCTTGGTTGTTCCTTGACTATTTGCATCTATTGTATTGCTAGTTTCTCAACCTAGATCTGACCTTAATATTTACATGTAATTAAAAATAGTATAAAGCCAAAAAGGAGAAAGGGGAATGGGATGAGAATTCCTAGCAATGGAAAATGGGAAAAGAGGATAACATCTGAAATGTAAATAAATAAAATATTTAATGAAGAAAATAAAAAACAAAACAAAACAAAAAAAGGAGAAAAAAGCCAGAAGACAGCCCTCACCTCCCTAGCTGAGGAGACAAGTAACCTCTCACCTCTCACGTTCATGGGGATGCCCCTGAAAGGACTATCTACATTTCCAGATTGCTTCTCACAAAACCCTGGCAAGATGAAAAAAACAGGGTACTGCCAAAACTGTTCATTTTGGTCTAATTCTACTCTTGGCCCATGCTAAATGGAATGAAAATATTTTGGAAATGGAGATTTATGTCAGACTTTGTCCCCCAGAATTGATCAATACCCTACCCTCGACCTCCTACCCAACACTTTCAGTTTGAGGTGATCAGTGGAAAATAGAGGACGATGCTAAGAAAAATGGGTATAGAGCTAGATTCAACAGAACTCTGAACCAAACATGACTTATGGCCAAAGGAAATCATTCCTGGGCCCCAAACCAAACTCCTAAATGAACATTCTTCAGGAGTTGGTCTTGGAAAATTTATTTTATTTTATTTTTGAATCTAGATATGGTGGCACTTGTATATTTATTTATTTACTTCATTTTCTTTTTATGCACATGAAAATAAATAAATAAATAAATAAATAAATAAATAAATTCTACTCCTTCTTACTCTTTCAACTACTAACATGCCTCCTGCTCCTTTTCAAGCCTTTAACTTCTTCAATGTTTGTTACATACACATGTAACAAACAGAATCTCTCTCTCTCTCTCTCTCTCTCTCTCTCTCTCTCTCTCTCTCTCTCTGTCTCTCTCTCTCTCTCTCTCTCTCCTGAGTGCATTGGATGTTGCTCATATGAACATGTGTTTAGTATTGATCAGAGTTTAGAATACCTATCATATTGCTTGTCCTTGCAGAATATTGACTCTCCTTCTCATCCACCATTAATTGCATGTAGCTCTCACAAGATCCTACACCTATATATAGATGTTTTGACATTTATCAAATGATAAAGAAAAAGCTAATAAAACCTGACAATTTAGTTATAATTTCTCTTACAATGTACCATTTTCTTTACACAACCCGAGGATGGACAAGCCAAACTGGCTATAACTTCTTCATTTACTATACCTCATATATACTAATGTTGTTAATTATTCAGATCAGCTTGATAAATTAAAATGTAAAATATTGAGAGTTAGTCTCTCCAAATGACTGGCAGAGTAAAAATGTATGCCTCCAATCCTGATGCTTTGATTTATTCACCTAAACCTACATGATAGATGGAGAAAAACTGCCTCCCAAATTTCTTAGAAACTATTTTTATTTTTTCATTCTGAGTGTCTTCTCATAAATGATTCTCTCTTATTTTCAAATATCAATTTTACCCATCTTTCATTCCCCTGTCCTGCCTGTAATATTAAGATATTAATCATTTTTAATCCCTCAAAAGGCTTTTAACTTTTAGCAAGTGAACTTACTCCTTGTTTCTCTTAAGACAATCATAATTTGAGTTTCGAGTATAACAGTTTAGGCTTCTTGGTCTTTCTTCAGATTAGATTATGGACATTTCCACTTCAACAAATCCAACATTCTGTTTCTTTTTTGTTGTTTATCTTCATACAACATCTTCATATTTAATTGTACTCAGATCACAAGTTCTTTTCAGACTTGGGGCATATTTCTCATTTTCTTTTTATGATAATGTCTACAAAATTATTTTATTTTTATTAAATTTCTCTTCTCAATATAGTTTGTATATGAAAGTATATAAGAATATCTTTCTTCTCTCTATGAATAAATACTCTAACTGCATGGTGAGCTCATTCTTACTAACCTCCATACTACTAGTTAACTGACCTTCTCATAATATCTGTATTCTCAGGAATATCTTAAGATCAAGGGAATTCATTATGAATAATCATGTCATCATGAATTGTGTCTTTTTCAATATAACTGTCCTTTCCCTTCATAAAGTGCCAACAACGATTGTGTCATTAGTTCCTGGGGCAGGATACTAGAATAATTTTAATCTCCTTTTACGACATTGTCCACATGGCTTTGAAGATATCCAAATAAAATTACTGACTTCAGCAGATTATCACTATTTCTTGTCTATTATACTCATAATAGGCAAGTATCTAATCTTTTCTATTTTAGTATCTTAGAGTTTATTTTCACACAGCTTCTATAATCATGAAAGTGTGTATATGTGGGCACATATGTGCCACAGCATACATGTGTTGATTAGTGTGGATTAGAACATAGCCTTGAGGATCAGTCCTCAGCTTCCACATTGTTTGGGACAAGGGTTACATTATAATATGCCTACTTAACTTCCAAGTTTTTTAATAAAAAGTTTAATAAAAACTTCCAAATTTCTTAATAAAATATAAATAAAAATTTATTTATCAAATTTGGTTCTCATGCTTAATTATAACTTTTTACATCTTGGATTATGCTTAAATAAATTATTTAAATATGCATTAAGCAGTCAAAGAAATATTACAAAATGACGAATTCATATGCTAGAGGTGGAAAATAAAAAAATTCAAGAAACACTCTCACCTTCCCTTGAGAAATTAACATTTGTGTATTATTGGGCTATAGCATGTACATGGGTGTGAGTCCTGTTCGGTTGCGTTGTGAGTCCTGTGTCTACCATCCCAGGGGCTGGGGTCACGGCTCAGGGAGGCAGAAGCATGAGAATTTGACTGTGTTCACTCCATGCTATGCCGGGTGGACATCAGGCTGTGGGTAGGCGTGTGATTCCTATCCAGGAGTTGAGAGAACACAGTCTGAGACTCCGAGGGGGCTAAGACCCCAAGGGGAGCCAAGCTCTTGGGTTGGAGATCCCGAGGCCAAGGGGCAGCCAGGAACAGACTGATCTCAGCCCCTGGGCTCTCAGATTCCCCTGAGAGGCCGCAGAAGGACTGAGACAGTGTGGTGGGGGTGGTTGTTGGTGGGGGACGAATGGTCTAGATCGACCTTCAGCCAAAGGGGGGTGGTGGACAAGCTCCAGTGGAGTCCTGCAGGGAGGGGGCTCTTGGAGGGGGCTTACAGCCACTCGCTTGTCTGGGTTATGGCTGGCTCAGCTAGCTCGCTTGAGTTGGTGGCCTTCATGGCTCAAACTTAGGTCATTGGCCAAAGATTAGACGGTGGCTTGGTAGTTGAAGACCTTCTCCACGGTTCCTCACAGTGGGCCCCAAAGATGAGATGTAGTCCAGGTCTTACGATATGGTCTTAGGATCTTTATTGTCATGGTGGAAAGTGAATGAAGCTGTACCCCGTATTCTCAGGGTAGGACTGAGGTTAAATACCTTTTATAAGGAGGAGGGTCTGAGAAGGAAGCTTAATTAGCTATGACCTCTGGCCTTTAGGTATCTCATAAATAGGGAGATGTCTTGAGGCTCTGTGGCCTGTGTCATGCCCTCTACCTGTGCTATGTGACCGATGGCCATGGACCTCTCTGTGGAAGGTGCTGTAGAGGGCTGAGTTATGTGAAAGGAACCAGGGGGTCCAAGAGCAAGGCTAGACTCCTACTGTACCTGAAGATCTCCAGTGTTCAAAATCTGCTCGACCAGGTACCCAGATGCCTCTCACAGGCCAACACCCCACACTGTATGTGTGTTTGTGTATGAGTTTAGTGCAATGAAGCACATTAGTCACTGGTTTTTTTTACTCCATTCTACTAACATGTGTCCTGAATCACTTATCTAATGATTATTAATGCTCTGATGTTCATATTAGCATACCAATATGTTAGAAGTTTTAGGTACAGTCATCCTCATAGATTCCTGGGAATTTCCATTGCACTAGGTTTCTAGATTGTCCTGAAGATGATTCTAATTACTGTTGTCTCTCTCAGTTCTCTCTCCATCTATCTTCCTTGTATATGATTGCTCCTCTTCCTGTCTCTACTCAACCCTACTCATTCATTATCTCAAACATCTATTCTATTTTCCCTTTCCAAAGAGCTTCATATGTCTCTTCTTGAGCCACCCTCGTTACTAAAACACTTAGTCACAGGAAATTCATAGCCTGAACTAACCATCTTCTGTAGCCAGAAAAAAAAAAAAAAAGTCAAATGGAAAGACTCGAACATCAACCCAGTCAAAACCTTTGACTACAATTTCTCTTGCATAAAAGAAGTGTTGAGTAAAGGTAGTGCAGAAATAGTGGGAATGGTCAACCAATGCCTGTTCCTGTTTGCAACCCATTTCAGGAGATGAAGCCTATACCTGAACTGCATTGAGATCCAGGACCTAGAGGATGAAGAGCCCAGAGACCTAAAATAAAATTAATCACAACTGGCAAAAAAAAAAGTCAATGAAATGATTCCTAATGATATTTTGATATACTCATAGATAGTTACATAGTCCAGTTTTTGCCATGAGAATTTAGCCAGAAACTGATGGAAACAGATGCAGAGACACACAGCCAAACTTTAAAGGAATAACTCACTACATAGGTTTAGACTAGGCCTTCTGCAACTTCTAACAGTGAGATGAGAGACTATCTCAGACCCTTTTTCCTATTTTGGGTAGTTACCCTTTTCTGTATACTGGGTTAACTAGTCCAACCTTTATATGAGAATGAGTGCCTAGTCTTAGTGCAAATAATAAGCCATGTTTGATTGATATCCATGGGAGGTCTCTTCTTTCTTGAAAATAAATGGAGAAGGCATGGATGAGAGGAGTGACAGAAATGTCAAGGGCAAGAAACTGGGAGAAAGGAAAGATAGATATCTGTTGTCAGGATGTGATATATAAGAGACGAATAAATAAAAATATTCAAAATCTTCTTTTTTCTGAATACACTTGTTACATTATAAAATAATACCAAAACCTGTCACCATTCTGATGTAATTCTCTATGAGCGCCGTTCAGTAGAAACATCATAGTGTGTAGACAAGTCATTATTCTTGTCAATACCATTTAAAAATGTAGTTCTTTCTTTTATTATAACATCAGTTGCTTTTGTTTCCATTTTTAAATGAAAGCAATGGCCACTGTAATGGCCATTCAATAGTTGACAATAAATCTTGAAATGGTTTTAAGGCATCTCTTGGGTTCCTTCATTTATACTAAAGTTGGTTTCCTTTGTACATATTAAAATACCTAGGCATTTTAGATAACATATTTTAATGCATCTGATAAATTGCTTTCTACTTCAGTGTGAAAGGCTTCATAGTGACAGAAAGAACAGCAGGATCATTTGTGTAGATTATTCCTCTAGTTCTCAAATCCCCTAAATCTTGATGTATCTTCTAACTAACCTTCCTAAAAATAGTACAGTCATCTAAAATCCTGTTATTTCTTCCACTACTTTTTCTAACTATAATTACATCATTAGATTGATTTCCAAAAAGTAGACCTCTATCTTTATCTTTTTTTCTCCTACATAGTTTAAGAACATATGTCTGTGAAAAATTTCCCTGAATTTTTATTTGTTAAAAGGGACTGAATTTTTCTAAAATGTTCCTGATTAGATGATTACTTATGGCTTTTAATCCATGGAATATTATTTTGCATATTATATTACATTTATTTCTAGATAAATAATGTTTTCCCTGTATGTAAGTAACAAATGAAATACTATTTGTAGAAGACTTAATTATTTCTGCTATAGCTTTTTTTTTGGCTCCTGTTTTGTTAAAAATCAAGTTTCCATAAATAGGTTAAGTATATAGTAATCTCCTCACATAGCAAGTGTGTAGATGACAGAGTATGTCAAGATAGAAAGCATAACAATGGATACTCAATTTGATTTTATGGTAGCTACTACTTCACTAATCATAAATAAAATAGCCAACGTAAAACAATGTTTACTAATAATGGATAGCAGTTGATTGTTTTTGATGTTTTGGTCTAGAGACTGATAAAAAACTATCTTTCTTATGACTATCCAGCTGTAATTATTCTACACAAAACATTTTCCTTGCACATGTACATGAACATATTTTTCAGTGTATTGTAAATATAGGTGACTCTGCCTATGTCTATATTGTTCCAAGTCTATCCACATAATATCAAACACTGAAGGTTACTATTTTAAGGCCTGTAGGGTCCAATGCATATATAATCCATTGTATATATTCAATCATTTCCAGGTGTATATAAGCTGTTAAGTAAGCATGACAACCCAGATGTCTTTAAGAAGCAGTGATTTAATCTTTCTTTGTGTGCAACACCAAATATGATGCCAGGATGTACTCTTATAGCTCTTTTGGGGGGTACTACTATTTATTAGTGTACTTTATTTAGTTATACAAGCTATTAGTCCATGTTTTAATCAAAGCTTCCTTAGCTGGCCATTTTCAAGTTAATGATCATCTTCTGATGATCACATGTAGGGCCAGCAAAATTTCTTTTTCTGGGAATACCTTCTCAGGTTATATCCTTCTCTGAAGTTGAATATTTTGGAAGCATCATTCAATAAACCATAATAAGTCTATATTTTGCATTTCTGAATTTACTCTAAGAAAAAAGTTAAGTTAATATGCTAAACTTTTTAATAAAAATGAACTAGGAAGGCTAAATGCCTTTCTTATTGCCACTACTATAAGCTTCAAAAACAGATATGCAAAAACATCAGAATGATGAGGGCCACATGTAAATAGTATAAAGTTCACACAATAATTTTGCAAAACATTTTATTCTTCAAAAATATTATGCTTAATGATATTCACATGAAGTCCATAATAATTTTATATACACAAAGAGATAATGAGAAGGGCCAAAAAGGAAAATCATATCTTAAATTGACTATCTGCCCTTTTGAAAGCCTTTTTATTTTACTTATTAGAATGTATTGTCAATTAATTTATTTTTCCACCAAGGCAATTAGATGCTCTTGATACCCATATCAAACCTAGATTATTGTCCAAAGAAGTAATTTTTAATAAATAATAAGTAACTGAAGCTTATTTACAGCTCTTATTTAGTGTATTGTATTTAGTTGAATTTACTGTCTCTCTTTCCAACAGTCCTTGAATTTAAGATTAAGAAAGAGGAAACTTTTGAATTCCTGTAGTCAATCACAATATCTAATTCTTGGAGTACTTAATAAATGTTTGTTGAACTGAAGAGAATCTGAAATAGAAGTAAATATTGCTTTGGAGAGATGATCTTTCATTTGAGATTATTTTCTCATTAAAAACTAATAAGGCTACACTGTATAAATCTATGCAAATGTTAGTTTACACCTTTTTGATTATTCACACTAACAGTTTATGTGATAAGATTTACTTTGTAGTTGTCTGTATGTGTGCATTACAGACACTAGCAAATCTTCAGAAATTCTTACACAAAGACATTGGTAACAAGTTTTCTAAGAGGACTTATACTGTTTAATCTGTCTCACAAATCATGTGCTGATAAGTATTATCTTACCACTGTGTTAGAAGAAAAGTTCTAACAAAAACAAATATGAATCAAGTGGAAAATAAATATGAATGGTTTTAAATTTGTCTGTGTGTGTTTTGTGTGTGTGTTTTGTGTGTGTGTGTGTTGTGTGCGTGTGTGTGTGTGTATGTGTGTGTGTGTGTGTGTGTGTGTGTGTGTGTGTATGTGTGTTTAAAAGATTACAAAATCAAACCTGGAGTGAAGTAGACTTTCCTGGAAAACAAAAGCAAGAAACCAATTTTAAATAATTTAAATTCTGTGAAAACTGCTCATTTCTTGCCTATAAAATATGAAACAGAGTTGTTTCCTAGTTTTACAAGAAAATATAAAATATTCTGGTACTGAAAATATGTAAAAAACTAATATTAAACTATATATTTCACTTTTAGAATTATATGATTTAATCAATACTATGAGAATGTATTTGTGTCTAATATTTACATATATCTACTAGACAAAATTCAATGAATATATGTGTGCAATGACTATGCTTATGTATATCAGTAGATGTTAAAAGGTGAATCTAATTTTTATTAGTAAATAAATACCTATAAATTCTATTGTTGTACATAGTTCTTATTAGAAAGTGACATAAAATTGTCTCATTATATTTGTCCCTTATATATCTTTAATAGCTTTAGTCATGTGTTAAAAGTTGTTGCTATTTACTAGCCTTCTACTACTCTGTGCACAACTTTATGTTCTATTTTACTCAGTCTTGGTAAAAGGCATTGCCCAGTCTTGATAGGAGACTTTTACTTTTTCTTATTGTATTGTCTCTTAAAAATCCTGATCTTTAATAAAAAAAGGAACAGAGGGAGAGTGGATCTGTAGAAGAGGAGAGATAGATCGGGAAGCCTGGAGTAGAGGGAGAAATGTAGTGAATGAGAATGGAGTCTGCATTCAATTAGAAAAAAAAAGTGTATTCAATTCAATGAATGCTTGTCTTCTTTTGGTTATAACTTATTAGATAAATCATATTTTGTGGTAAGTATAACTCTTTTGATCTTTTATAAAGAATAGTGGCTGAGAGTACTAGTTTTTCTTTGAGAGGACCAAAATTTGATTGCCAGCATCCATGTCAGGCAGTTCTCAGCTGCCTGGGATTTCTGCTCTGGGACACCTGATGATCTGTGCAGGTAGCCACTCAGAATTTCATATACACACACACACACACACACACACACACACACACACACACACACATTTATTCATACTTAATTTTCAATCTAGTTTTCACATATAAGAATAAATGTATTTACCTTGTTGAGTCTTATCTAGAGTATAATTTAAATATTACATTTTTATATTGAATTTTAGTTCTGATATCTTATCAAAAGTTAAGTCTGGAATACAGGAATCAGTTAATACTAGAGTCATCCAATGTGGTTTACTCAAGGTATTTATGATTTCTTGTATCACTTAAAGATATTTATATAATATGTTAATGTTGGTGAACATAGTTGTATTATTTATACAATTTAAATATTTATTACATTTACTTACAGTGTAATAAGATTCATGGCCCACATGTGGATGTTCTGGAACCACTTAGAAAATAGTTCATTCATTACATGAGGTATATCCTAGGGAATCAACTTCTGGAAACCGGACATTGTGCCAAGAGTCCTTCACATTAGTCCATCTTGATGTCCCTTTTAAACTCTTCTTGACTTTCAGTTATTCTGTATTAGATATCAAAATATTTATGCCCTATTTCAACTCCATTTACCCTATGCATGGCTATTTTCTGCCTCTCAGTCTGTGGGTCTTCACCAATATACGATTCTGTGAAACAATGGAGCTGAATCTAGATTTCATCTTCTCAGCAGCTCTTCCTATCCTAAGTGATGAGTTGAAATTGCTAGGCTAATGATGATCACTGAGACCCTTTACTAATCCCTGTAATACAGCTGCTTGTTTGTGTACTTTGCTCTTTCTCTTCCTTATTGTTAAGATGGGTGGTTTGCTGATTGTCTGTCGTGAAGATAACAGATACTATCTGGATCGTCTTTGTTCATTCATTTCTAGAATGATGCTAATTCTTCCTTAAGTTTTAAGTTTTGACATCTTGTTCAGATGTGGGTCTTCTGATATTTACTTATGATCAAAAACCCTCTTGTATGTAACATCTATCACTTTTCAATATTTTGTAATTTTTCCTGCAGGCTTATCACAATTACAGTTTATTTGTTTTGTTTTGCTTTGTTTGTTTTGTTTGTTTTTGACATCTCATCTTCAACTTCTTCTATCCTGTGAATGCTTAAGTTAGGGCTATGAGTCTCTCTCTCTCTCTCTCTCTCTCTCTCTCTCTCTCTCTCTCTCTCTCTCTCTCTCTGTCTCTTTCTGAGTCCTTGGACCAGCTAGGTACAGTTTTAGAAACATTACTGATGGATATCTAAACATAATATATTACTAGCCTTGTTCTGTATTTATAGTATTTCTTTCTTCTAGTTAAGTCTATTGGTGTACATTTTCACTTTTTTAACAACTTAATATACACCTACAATGAAATATGATAATATCTCCATTAATACCCTTTAATTATTACCTCCATATCATGCTCAAAGTATTCCAACTGTGTGTCTTTAACTTGTAATAACCCACTAAGTCAAAATAATTCTGCCTATGGAGTCATGGTGTGGGATGTTCACTAGAGCATAAAAGTGCTATCACTGAACACATCCTCAGAAAAGTGTCCTTCTTCCCCTAGCAAGTAGCAAGTGCCAATAGATCCTAAGTAAATGATGGGTTCTGGATATCATCTTAGTTCTATCTATGCTGTAATTTTGTATTACTTTTTTGCAAGTTTTCTGTAATCAAAGCTGATATGTGTTTGTAACTATGATATCCAAGCTATGTACAGATGATATTTCTCAGCATTCTTTTTTCTAAAGAAATTTTAGTCTAGTAACATGGCTGCTCAGGCAATGGATAATATCCAAATATATGGTCCAGCTGGAATACAGAAATGTACTGGATTACAATATGATATAACTAAAGTATAGTTACCTCTTAGTATACCTCTTCATTGTTCTTAACAATGAAGGTGAAGTTGGTTTGTAGAAGGAAGCAGCTACGTTTAAAAGTGACATCTAATTAAGGGGCAGACAAAGTGAAGGATCAGAGAAAGATTTGGCAGAGTAGGAAATAGGATGTGCCCAACTGACAGCAAAGAATAGCAGAGAAAAGGGTAGGGATACATAACAGCAGTGGGAGAGAAAAAAAAGTGGTGTGGTGTGTGCTGGGTGGTGTATGTGTTTGGTAATTTTACTGGGATAGTTTCATAGGGAGGTTACAGAAAGAACAAGTCAGACACAGATGAAGACAAAACTAGCCAAAGAATGAGAAGCACCCAGAACAGAATATGTTGCCAAAGTTAGTACGAGATCAACCTGACAAATTCAATCAGAAGCTGAGGAAAAGATTGAATCAGTCCAGGCTCAGGGCAAGCCATGTATTCACACAAATTGAATATAGCTCTCAACTCATCACTTCATCTGAGGAAGAACAAGAAACATGTCCCTTTACTCATCTGTGAGTTCTAGTCATTAGTCAATTATTTTAAGCTTTTTTTTTTTTCATTTCTAACATTTATGTTCCAGATGGAACTCAACTGCTTGTTCGGTTCTTATTTCAGGCCATTAAAAATTTCTACTAGAGATCTTCTTTTACATAATATTTATTTTTTTATTATTGAGATTTTATCTTAACTATATTTATCCCTCTGTTTTTTCCTTCCAAATGATCACATATATTCCAACCCATTCCTTAAAATTCATAGCCTCATTTTTCAATTATTATTACATATGTGTGTGTATAAAATGTATATGTAATGTCACTTATATGAACGCTGTCAGACATGATTATTTGCCAGTGAACAACCAACTGTATGTAGCTCTTCCTTGGGAAGGAACAACTCTCCTATTATCTGTTTTACTCAGTTGCCTACAGTTCTTTCTGTAGTTTTTTCTCCTGTTTCTTTTTGTTTATTTGTTTGTTCATTTTTAGTAAAGCTTTCTTGAAAATCCAGTTTACTTTGTTCATTCATGTCCTCCTTGTCCAGTTCAAGTTTGGGTAGTAGTGTTCATAAGACTTTTTAAGTATAGTATAGTTTATTGTTTTCTGTTTGTATTTCTATGTTACTGGAAGACACAATATCAGAGCACATCTCTTATATTCTGGCTCTTACAATATTTGCCACCATTTCCACAATCTTCCCTGGGCCTTACTAGTAGAAGTTTTCTGTAGATGTAACTTTGGAACTAAAAAACTTTTGTCATGTTTCTCTATGTAAGCTCTTTGGTTGGTGATTTAGTCTCTGGGAGCCCCCAATGGTTCATGTCATTTGACTCTGCCTTTCTGTGGAGTTCCTATCTCCTCTGGATCCCTCAGTTTTTCCACCAACTCTTATATAGGACTCTTTGAGCACCATCCAATGTCTCTACATTATTTTCAGTCAGCTGCTGAGTGGAGCCTCACAGCAGACAGTTATGATAGGCTCCTGTGTTCAAGCATAACAAAGTATCATCAATAGTGTCATGGATTATGGTTTGCCCATGGGATGGGTCTCAAGTTGGGCCAGTTACTAATTTGTATTATTCCAGTCTCTGCTTCTTCTTCGTCCCTGCATTTCTTGTAGACAGGACAAATTTTGAGTCAAAAGTTTTGTGGTTGTATTGGTGTCCTTACCTTCCACTGGGTGTCCTGCTAGCTACAGGTCATGGCCACTTCAGGTTACATATTTCCACTGCTGTGAATCTTAGCTAAAGTCACACTCATAGCCTCCTGAAAACTTCCTTCATGCAAGGTCTATGGCAAATTCTAGAGAAGCTCCCCACGCCCAAGCCTTGTCAGTCACCAGTTCCCATGCATTCTCCTGGTTCTCTGTCACTGTATCCTGTCTCTGATTCTGAGTCCTTCTACTCCCCTTCCATACCCTCCCCTGTCCCATCCAGTTACCTCCCTCTATCTGCATCCTCTGACTCTTTTATCCCCTCTTCTAAGTGAGATTTAAGCATCCTCATTTGTGTCATTCTTCTTGTATACCTTCTGTGGGTCTATGTTGTATGGGTATCCTCCACTTTATGGCTAACATCCACTTCTCAGTGAATATATATCATGCATACCCTTATGAGTCTGTGTTACCTCATTCAGGATAATATTTTCTAGCTCCATCTATTTGCCTGAAAAATTCACAATGACCTTGTTTTTAATAGCTGAATAATATTTCATTGTGTAAATGAACTACATTTTCTGTGTTCATTCTTTGGGAGAGGAACGTCTGAGTTTTTTACAGTTTCTGGCTATTAAGAATAAAACTGGTATGAACATCATATACCACATGTCCCTGTGGTATGGTGAAACATCTTTTAGGTATATACACAGGAGTGATATAGCTGGGTTTTCAAGTAGAAGAAGAATTCTCAGTTTTCTGAGAAACTGCTAGATTGGTTTCCAGAGTAGTTATACAAATTTGCACTCTCACAAGCAATGGAGGAATATTCCACTTGCTCTTTACCCTTGGCATAGTGTGCTATTGCTTGAGATTTTTATCTCAGCTATTCTGATGGATGTAAGATGGAAATCTCAGGATCATTTTGATTTGCATTTTTATGATGACTAAGGACATTGAACATTTTTAAGTGCTTCTTGAACATTCAATATTGCTGTGTTGAGAATAACTTTTGACATTTTTATGAGACCTTATACTTACATCAGTATCTTTGAGTTTGGTAGCTAAGGAACTAGAGTCATTTGAATGACTCCTATTGCCTTTTATATTACATAGTTCTTACAAAACACTGTTACTTTATGTTGCCAGTGGGTTTTGTTAGGCATACCTTGCAGTTTTTAATGATATATTTTTATTTAACAGTTTGATCTTGAAAGTTGAATTTCTAGTATCAATGTAGAAAACATAAATTCCTGTAAAGATACTTCAGCATCACTTGTACACTATGGAGCATGCAGTTGGAACTGTGTTCATCTTACTTCTCGATGTATCTTTTCTGCACTTCAATTTTTTGTGTGTTTCAAATATCCATATTTCCAATATTCTTTATTTTATTGTTGTTTCCTCTGAACTCCAACCTCTTTTGCCACTTCACATGAAGGTGGCCTTAAACCTTCCTTATAACAAACAACAGAAGCCTTGACAAATTTCAGGAATGGTGATATTAACAGTGGAGAAGATACTGTTTCCTTAAAAAATATGTATACTAATATATTCTTCCTTTAATGTAGTGGGCTCACAGCATGCTGAGGTAGTGGTCAATTTATTTATGTTAAGGCACAAGAAAAATTGGTTTTATTACATTTTATACTGATTGAAAAACTTTCATGAGGAAGCAGTTTTATTTGTTTTGGTGAACAGCATAATTATTGTTCAATCTAGAATATTTCTTTTAGTTAAGTCAACTGTTTTTCTCAACACATTTAGAGGCAAATTGTTATTTCGTCATGATTGATAACCTGTTTAATTGAAGTTAAAATAATTGAAATTTCTATATTTGGAGATGGATAGATAAGATTTGTCTCTTACTAAGCCACCAAACAAAGAGCATACATGGACTGGTCTGAAGGCCCCAGAACATATGCAGCAGAGGGCAGCCCTGTCTGGCCTCAGTGGAAAAGGAAGTGCCTAAACTTGAAGAGACAGATGGCCCCTTGAAGGAGGATATACCCTCAGCAGGAGAGCACCCTAACAGAGGTGAAGAAGAGGGAGTATAGGGTGAACTCTCAGAGAGGGGCAATGAAATAAAGCATGTAATGATCAAAGAACCGTTTACTACCACTCCCTGATTTTTTCTCATGATTTCTACATTATTTCTGCAACATTTAGCTACTTGTCAGTTTTCATACATTAATCAATTAATGGGCACTTGTGTGGTTTTAATATTAGCTCTTAGAGTAAGAATATCAGGTGCACTCTCAAATGACAAAACCTTAAATGAAAATGCTTTTGTGCCATCATTAACTTCTTAGATACAGAACACATACTTCGACAAAAATTTAGTCTATTATGTCCCCATCATCTTCCCATTCTAAAAAAGTTTAAACAAGAATTACCATTTTGCTTTATTTGAAAAGATTTACTTCAAAGAACTTTACAAATTATATGTATCATAAATAGCCTTCCTATTACAAAGGGCTGTGTGTAGATTATATTGCATACCAAAGTCTGATTATAAAACTTGGAATCTTATAAGAGAAAGAAGGCTGATGACCTTCAGGCTTTGTGAAAATGGATGTCTGTACTTTGGTTGAAAGAATTTTCTTCGGTGCAATTGCTAATTTATACAATAGTCACATGCTTGATTTATAAAGATACCAATGAATTATTTTGAATATTGCTGAAACCTCTTTATATCCAATAAATACAACACTCAAGAAGACTGTTTTCTTTACATGTCTGCCAAGATTGCTGTGGTCATTATTAATACTCATTCTTGTATTGATATGAAAATAGAATCTTGTTACATGTTTATCCATATTTTCTCTTACCTAAGGATGTTGAGTAGTGTTAACATGCTCTTTTGGCCACATTTACACTTATTTTTTGAAATATCTGTTCAGGGTTTTAGATCAACCATAGTGGTTATTGAAATTAACTATCTAATATCAATGGACAAGCCATGAAGAAATATATAAAAGTAGCATTGTACAGTCTGAGCAGGTTGTACATATACATTTAATAGTGTGTGTGCTTCCACCTACACCCACAAGTGTGTGTTTGTGTGTCTGTGTCTAAAATGACCAATTTAAAAAGAGGTTAAGAATTTGAACAACAGCAAGGAGCAAGGAGAGGTGAATGTGATAGAGGACAAAAAAGGCAAAGAGATCTCATATAATTTTTAAGAGGAAATAATGTATAGTCTTCATAATATGGATACATAGCTTAAATTAGACTTCCTCATCAGTGCAGACAACACTGCCTACAATAACCATAGACAAATAAAAATCCTGACACCAGGCATTTGAAGCCCTCTTTCAAATTTTTGGTTAGAGTTATCCTGCATATATATGTATTTCAATCCCATGGCTTAAAACCTTATTCTTTTCCAACTTCTGTCTTCTTTAGTTTTATCAGAACCTGGATAATCAAGTTATTCAAGCTTCAACTTGTATTTTTGTTCAACTGGATTTGACAGTGATACTATTTTCTTTGAAAAGATCCATTACTGGCATTATTCCTTCTTATATAATTAATAGAATTGACCAGTGAAGCCCTTTGACTTGAAATTTTGATGTAAGAGATGAAGTTATTTTGTTTTGAGACATAAAAGAAAAATTTAAACACAGAAAAAGGTATCTGCACTTCATCTGGTCATAATCCAAAGCTTGATATGGGATGAAAATAGACCATGATAGTTTCAAAGAACATTGGCAGACCAATGGAGGAGGGGGCAAGAGAAATGACTTAAATTTAACTTTGTGAAATGTCACTGTACTTAGACATTGGAGTTTCTTGGACTTGCAATTGCTGAAAAAAATATTTCTCTAGAATCCAGGGACAAAGAACAACAATGATAGAACAAAAGAGCAGTTCCTCTCATATGGTGTCAGGATTTCTGCTCCTGATCACTGGAGGGAATTACGAATGCCAATGAAGCACTGAACTACACAGAAAGTCACAAAACTTTCCAGGAAATTAAGAAAGAGTAGGACATAAAAAGGTAGGGTAACTAATATTCAAGACTATAATAACATCTTACAAAACATTTCTTCTACAACTTTAATTTATTTATTAATATATGTGGGAAACGGTTGTTGATAAAGTGACCAAAGGATCATCCTTTTGCTCTGAATGTGATAGAGCATGTGAATTCATATCGGGGTGAGAAAGATCTGGGAAGAATGGGAAGCTATAACCATAATATACTGTATGGAAAAATGTATGTTTTCAGTAAGAGACAAATAAAGATAACACACAAAATTAGTCTAAACATATATTTAAATTCTAACTTACTGACTACAATATTGGTTTTCATATCCAATGTGAATGCTTTCTTTTCATTGTATTTTAGAATTAATAATTGTTTTTGTTTGTTTTTAATGTGTCGTTTTCCACTCTCCGTGCATATGGTTTGCTTTTATCAGTTTGTTCAAATATTTTTCATGTTCACATTCTAAGATATAAAACTTAGTTTGGATTTTAATTTGGCAAATAGAACACATGCATTTATTGTCAAATTCAAAATCTACTTTTTTTTGGATAAAGGAAATGGGTACACGTTGTTATCCTAAATTTGACATATGTGTTTATTATAAAGCATTTCATATCAGTATTTATTTCCCTGTTGCTTTTCTGGCTTGAGTTTTCTATTTATTTTTTTATATAATTTATTTCTCATTCAAAATTGCTTTGTGTGATGGCCTCGGCTGTCTTACATACTTCTTTTCTTTCTTTGTAAGTACAGTCTTCTGGGATATGGATTGACTCTTAAATTAGCATTTGCATTTTCATACCCTAATAACAGTCTTCAGACAAAAATAGCAGTACATTCTTAATGAATTTAAGCAGGCACAGGTTCAGAAGCAGGACTCAGGGATGAGGTGAAGTTTCCGTGTGAACAGCTGACCTAGAAATATTTGAAAACTAAATATTTTAACACAAATACTGAGGAATGCAATACCAGAAACAGACTATGTTGAATCGCTCACCAATTCTTTAGTTTGCAAACCTGATATTTTAATATCCTAATACTTTATTACAAACAGATTCTTGCTATGTAAATTTTGCAGATGTTTATTTTTATGTTTCTCTTAGATAATTTGTGAATAACACATTTTGTTTCAAAAATGTACCAACATTTCCTGAAGTTGTTAAATTACATATATTCTGTCTTCAATCCATAAGCTTTTTAAATATAAACTGTACACTATCGTATATATAAAAATGTGCAGTTGGATGTAAACTATGTGAATTACAAGATTAATAAGCTGGGAGCAAACATTTTCAGACTTTCTGAGAAAACAGAATATTTATTAAAACAGGACATATTGATTTCATCCTTCTTTGTGTCCTACACTCTAGACAATGGTTCTTTTTATTTGTTATACTGTTTTTATAATATAACAAATATAAACTAGGCAAGAAATTCTATTCTATCCCTTTTTTAACAGACTGTTATATTCCAATTTTCATCTAACTATTTATAGAGTCAGATTTTTAAATATATATTTATGTGTATATATGATAAAAGTAAAAGCTATCGACATAAAGTGAGTGATCTTTTTCTAATGTACCTATGAATTCTTATCAGAATAAAATATAAATTTTTAATAATTTTCTCTCATGTTTTCCTTACCCTTTCAAGCTGATAAAGGAAATACATAATACTTTAAATAACTCTTTTAAATTTGGAAGATACATTAAATAGCAAGGAACTTGTAGCAAATGGAACATCCTTTCCATTAAAGGTTTTAGATATAACATGCTCTATTCAGACACAAACTAAACATTAAATGAGAAGTTTTTCTCTCAACTGAAAAAGCTGGAGAGTAATTAAAGGTAATTGGTATGTTATTATTCTTAAAAGGTTCCCTTTTCTGTTCTAAGAGCACAAGGGAACAATTGAACAGATAAAAAGCAAACTATAAATGGCCAAACGGTCCTTTTGTAAAATAAGGCATTTCTCGAGACAAGATATTTTAGACTGAAGAAAAGCAGAAGTTGTGCTGGTTTGGCTGCCCTGTCACACTGGAGAAAAGTTTCCTAGAGTTTTAATATCACAGTGCTGAAATATATCGTAGCAAGCCAAAGAGAAGATGATCATCCACCAGGTTTTAGAATTTGATAACAGACTAGTGAAAATCTACTTAATAAATAAAATTGAAGGTGAGAAAATATTACAGTAATTATCAGTCTCAGATTGACACTGCTCATGATATTGATCCACTCTGGGAAGTCCTTGCTTTTGGCCTTTTGCTGCCCCAGTCCTGCATATTTTTCCAGATTGGATCAATATGAGTTGTCATTATGGAGTCATTTATGTAGCACTCAATTCTTTGAAAACTCTTTTGCTGGTTTCTTCCCCACTTAGCATCAATGGGGACGCTAATACAATGACACACTTCTCATCTTACATTTTAAAAGTTTTTCAGCTCTATCAAAACTCCCCAACTTGATAATCCTCATTCATCTGACCTCCAAAAGATATACATCCCTTGTTGTGTTAGAATCAAGGCTTGTCTGGACAGATCACATCAGGCCAGCACAGTTCTACAAGAGAGGTTTATTTGAGGGAAAGTAAAAGAAGAGGACAATGAAGATGAAGAGGGAAAGAAGGTGAAGGTCAGGAGAGATCTGCCGTTTATTTGGGTTGTGATGTAACTGCATGCACTGGCGCAGGTAAAGGTGGGAAGGTGGACCAGGTAGACTCTAGGGATCTATGGCAATTGCCATGGCAAGAAATGAGAGGGTCTCTGTCGCCTATTTGTGATGTCACTTTCATCCCTGGATTCGAAGGTGACCTACAACTGTAAAGCCAGCTCAAAACTGTAAAGCCAGATCCTAATGCCAACATTCTTTACAGACAAAATCATGTTTCTGCTCTATTTCTTTAATTGCCATTTATACATATTTCTGTTTAAACTGTTACTATCATTCTTTCACTTTTTTGATTGTAGTTGTGTTTTCTTCTATTCTTATTACATAAAATATAACAATTACAAACCTCATCTTTATGAATCAATGTGGGTATTGTTAATAAATAAAAATCTGACTAATATGTGAGTATAATTAATTTTAAAATGTTAAAGGACAAGATTAATGCATTTATTATGAATCATAGCTAATAAATCATAAGACATGATTTAGTTTATTCTATAGAATACTTGACACACTAAGAGTGGAAAATTTTCTATATTGTAAAAGTCAGAGTATATATTTAATATAATTATTGAAATATTTCTTAATAGTTAACATGTAAAAACACAGTTCTGATTATAGAATATGGCTGTTACATGCTTTTTATCCTCCTAAGAATCCTTGTAAATGTCACCAGCATAGGTACTAAGAAGTTTCCACTGCACTAGGTTTCAACTTAGCCCCTAAATGTCAACCAATTCCAGTGGTCTCTCTGCATACTCTCTCCCTCCATCCCTCCTTCCCAACCTAATTCCTTCCATTCTCATCTCCACTCACCCACAGTTCACTCACATAATATAAAATATTTAAAAATAAAAAAATAAAAAATGAATTTGAACAAATATATTCATGTTACTTAAGTCCTTAATAATGTAACATTGTAAATATTATAAAATGTAGATATTCTTGAAAGGTATTTCATTAGATAATGAGAATGAAAATAATTCTTCAAGCTTAACTTTATGCTGGTTGTGTTTAGTTGCCTCAATAAAACTGAATAACATTATTCCACTCTTTTTGGCTTCGGTGTTGGCAACACCTCTGAAATGAGGGTTTCAATACAGATCTGTATCGTCACAGATTTATAGCATCTGCAAGGATAATTTCACTGAAAACATTTCTTTTACATTTGTGTCTACACACATTTCACATGTAAACTAAAACATGAATGACAACATATATGTAATTTTCAGATTCATAACATGGTTATCATAATTATATAACTATATACCAGCCATCAGAGCTCACCAATATCCTTCTCTCAAATATCAGTGAGGTCTCTAAAACTCTCTGCTCACTAGTCCTGTTACAATTATAAGGAACTCATATTCCTTCTATGCTTAAATATGAAGAAAACATGAAACTTATGCAAATTATGTTGTTTCATTAGAGAGGGAATGTAATGGCTAGTTTTGATTGTCTCTATCTGGGATTACTCCCTTGAGACCTGATGCAGGTGAACTATGTGACAGCCTGTGGTACAATTTCAACAGCCAAGACTAGGACCTTAGGCAAAAAAATGAATGACCCCTTCATCTGTCTTCTTCACTGTATATCCTTTCCTATGATGTTCTTGCCATACACAGAGAGCAAAGTAACTAGGAACAACATCCTTTAGAGCCTAGAACAAACAAATCCTTTCTCAACTTGCCTCCCTCAAACAGTTTGTTGCAGTAATGAGAAAAAAAGTCACTAATACAGGGAGATATTTTAGCATCTTCTTGATTTGCTGGCTTTTCTTTGATCTTAAACGTATCCTTCATTTACTTAAGTCATTTTTCACCTTCAACATATGTGAGTTTGCTCTAGTTATTAATACTGAACTTACCTAATTCATCTGCAAATGAAATTTGTTCTTAAAAATATTGTTCTTTTTCTATATAAATATATGTGCCCTTGTCTCCTCTTTACCAACTCCTTTCCTTCCTTCTTTCCCCTTCTTCCTTCTTTTTATGTAGTTTTCATCCTTTTTGTCAAATATAAGAAAACTTTAATGATACAGATAGAACCAGAGAAGAAGACATGCCTCAGTGAGTTGAAAACACACGTGTTGATGAGAACAAGGTAGTATTTGCATCTACTCTACATATATTCTCTAGCATGCTAATTTTTGGCAGAACTTACTTTTTCTATTTAATAACAAATGTCAGAATCCACTTTCTAAAATTCACTTTTAACTCCACCTAAAATTTCATTAAATCAAAAGCTGAACTATTCAATGAATTAAAAAGAATCCACTTTCTGAAATTCACTTTTAACTCCACCTAAAATTTCATTAAATCAAAAGCTGAACTATTCAATGAATTAAAAAGAATACTATTTTAATACTCATACTTATTTTTAAAATTAATCTTTTTCTGATTGTGAACATCCCATCACCTACTTTAATTGAGACAACCCAATCATTATTCACTAAAAATTTGCTAGGAATATGGGATGAATCCTTTTCACTGCATTTATTTCCCACGTTTAGAAAACAGTAATACAAACTAAATGCCAATTAAACATGGTGATATGTTTAATCACAGATCTTTATACTACAATTTCAAATCCCCATTAAACCCACACATGATTTGAAATCCCAGTGGGTGAAGAAATTTTATGGCTCCTCAATTTTCACTTGACTGCTGGCATCCATGAACTCATGAAGTTCTACTTCAATTTCTGCTCCCAGGGTCATAATGTTTCTTCTGTGTGGCAAATGGTCAATCCCTCTCTGCCTTGCTCTAATGAGGTCATGTGCCATTAAGTACAGATTCCAAGTGATAATTCAGGTTAAATTCTGTTTTTTTTCCTATGAAAATTAAAGATATGTATTTCCTTCTAATAATTTAGTCAAGCACTCCATTAGAGAAAGTGTACTATATATCTGAGATGTCTTTAGATTTCTCCTTTATTATTTTTTTCTGGTATTAGATATTTTCTTTATTTACATTTCAAATGTTATGGTGTTTCCCAGTTTCCCCACCATAACCACTCTATCCTGTCCTCCCTCTACCTGCTTCTATGAAAGTGTTACCTCAGCCACCCACCCACACCTGTCTCCCTGCCCTCAAAGTCCCCTACACTGGGGCATCAAGCCTTCACAGGACCAAGGGCCTCTTCTCCCATTGATGCCCAACAAGGCCATCCTCTGATGCATATGCAGCTGGAGCCATGGGTCTATCAATGTGTACTCTTTTGTTGATGGTTTAGTTCCTAGGAGCTCTGGGGTATCTGGTTGATTGATATTGCTGGACCCTTGGGGCCACAAACCTCTTCAGCTCCTCCGATGTTTTCTCTAACTTCTCCATTAGAAACCCTGTGCTCAGTCAAATTGTTGGCTGCAAGCATCCACCTCTGTACTTTGTCAGGCTTTGGAAGAGCCTCTCAGGAGACAGCTATATCAGTCTACAGTCAGCAAGCATGTCTTGGCATCCAAAATAGTGTCTGCCTTTGGTGACTATATATGGGATGGATCCCCAGGTGGGGTTACTGTCTGGATGGAATTTCCTTCAGTCTCTGCTCCATACTTTGTCTCTGTATTTCCTCCCATGAGTATATTGTTTCCCTGTTTAAGAACTAAAACAGCCACACTTTGGTCTTCCTCTTGAGCTTCATGTGGTCTGTGAATTGTATCTTGGGTATTCTGAGCTTTTGGGCTAATATCCAGTTATCAGTGAGTGTATACCATGTATGTTCTTTTGTGATTGTGTTACCTAACTCAGGATGCTATATTCTACTTCCATCTATTTGCCTAAGAATTTTATGAAGTCATTATTTTTAATACCTGAGTAGTACTCCATTGTGTAAATATACCATATTTTTTTATCCATTCCTCTGTTGAAGGATATCTGGGTTCTTTCCAACTTCTGGCTATTATGAATGCTTCTGCTATAGTGAAACACGTGTCCTTCTTATATGTTGAAGATATTGGAGCATCTTTTGGTTATATGCCCAGGAGGTGTATAGATTGATCCTCAGGTAATGTTATGTCTAATTATCTGAAGAACCACCAGAGTGATTTCCAGATTGATTTTATTCAATTTGCAACCCAACCAACAATGGAGGCATGTTCTTCTTTCTCCACATCCTTGCCAGAATCTACTGTCACCTGAGTGTTTTTACTAGGTTTAGGTATGGGCCTCGAATTCCTGATCTTTCCAAGACATACATTTATCATGAAGGAGTGTTGAATTGTGTCAAATGTTTCTCAGCATCTAATGAGATGATTATGTGTGAATTTTCTTTTCTCTCTCTCTCTCTCTCTCTCTCTCTCTCTCTCTCTCTGCCTCTCTCTCTCTCTCTCTCTCTCTCTCTCTCTCTCTCTATCTCTATCTCTCTCTTTATTTTTGGTTTGAGTTTGTTTATATAGTGGATTACATTGGTGGATTTTCAATTATTAAGTCATTATTATTGTTTTGGTGTGTTCTTGGAATTAGTCTATGAGAATTTTATTGAGTATTTTTTATTTTATTGAGAATTTTATTGATAATTTTTATATTGATATTCATAAAAAAGGTCTGAATTTCTTTTTCTATTTTTCTTTTCTTTTTTTTTCATTGAGTCTTTTTGTGGTTTAAATATGAGGATAATTGTGGATTCATAGAAAACATTGGGTAGTGTTCCTTCTGTTTCTATTTTGTGGAACAGTTTGAAGAGTATTTGTATTAGGTCTCTTTAAAGATCTGATAGAATTGTGCACTAAAGCAATCTGGTCCTGGGCTTCTTTGTTTGGGAAATGTATTGACTGTTGCTATTTCTTTAGAGGTTATAGGAATGTTTAGATGGTTTATCTGATCCTGATTTAACTTTGGTACCTGCTATTTGTCTAGAAAATTGTCTGTTTTATTAAGATTTTCTAGTTTAGATTTGTTGAGTATATAGACTTTTGTCATGGGATCTGATGATTTTTTTAAATTTCCTCAGTTTCTGTTGTTATGTCTCAGTTTTTATTTCTGATTTTGTTAATTTGGATACTACCTCTGTACCCTCTGGTTAGTCTGACTAAGAGTTTATCTATCTTGTTGATTTTCTCAAAGAATCAGTTTTTTTTTTTGTTCTGTTTTGTTTTTGTGGTTTTTTTTTTTTTTTGATTCTTTGTATGTTCTTTTGATTCTATGTGGTTGATTTTGTCTTTGAGTTTGATTATTTCTTGCCATCTACTCCTCTTGGTGGTATTTACTTCTTTTTGTTCTAGAGCTTTCAGGTATGCTGTCAATCTGCTAATGACTGCTCTCTCCAGTTTCTTTTTATAGGCACTTAGAACTATGAGTTTTCCTCTTAGCACTGCTTTCATTGTGTCCTATAAATTTTAGTATGATGTGTCATCATTTTCATTAAATTCCAAAAAGTCTTTAATTTCTTTCTTTATTTCTTCCTTGGCCACTTTATCTTTGAATGGAGCATTGTTCAGCTTCTATGTGTATGTGGGCTTTCCATTGTTTTTGTTGTTATTGAAGACCAGCATTAGTCCATGGTGATCTGATGCATGGGATAATTTCAATTTTCTTGTATTTGTTGAGACCTATCTTGTAACCAATTATGTCATCAGTTTTGGAATAGATACTATGAAGTGCTGAAAAGAAAGTATAATTTTTTTTTAGGAATAGATGATCTATAGATATCTGTTAAATACATTTGATCCATTTCTTCTGTTAGTTTCACTGTGGCTCTGTTTAGTTTCAGTTTCCATAATCTTTCATTGATGAGAGTTGGGTGTTAAAGTCTCCCACTATTATTGTGTGTGTTGCAATGTGTGATGTGACCTTTAGTAAAGTTTCTTTTATGAATCTGGGTGCCCTTCATTTGGAGCAGAGATGTTCAGAATTGAGAATTCAGCTTGGTAGATTTTTTTTTTCCTTTGATGATTGTGAAGTTTCCTTCCTTATCTTTTTCACAACTTTTTGTTGAAAATCAATTTTGTTCCATATTACAATGACTACTCCAGTTTGTTTCTTGGGACCATTTGCTTAGAAAATTTTTTTCTAGCCTTTTACTCTGAGAAAATGTCTGTCTTTGTTACTGAGGTATATTTCATGTATGCAGCAAAATGATGGGTCATGTTTATGTGTTCAGTCCATTACTCTATGTCTTTTTATTGGAGAATTGTGTCCATTGATATTAAGAGATACTAAGAAAAAGGGATCATTGCTTCCTGTTATTTGTTAGAGGTGGAATTATGTTTGTTTGGCTATCTTCCTTTGGGTTTGTTAAAAAAAAGATTACATTTTTGTTTTCCAGGGCATAATTTCTCCCCTTCTTTTGGAGTTTTTCATCTATTATCCTTTGTAGGGCTGGATTTGTGGAAAGATATTGCATAAATTTCATATTTTCATAGAATATATTGGTTTTTCCATCTACATTAATTGAGAGTTTTGCTTGTTATAGTAGCCTGGGCTAACCTTTGTGTTCTCTTATGGTCTGTATGGCATATGCCCAGGACCTTCTGGCTTTTATAGTCTCTGGTGAGAAGTCTGGTATAATTCTATTAGATCTGCATTTATATGTTACTTGACCTTTCTCCCTTACTGCTTTTAGTATTCTTTGTTTGTTTTGTGCATTTGGTTATTATGTTATGGAAGGATTTTCTTTTCTGGTCCAGTAAATTTAGAATTCTCTAGGCTTCATGTATGTTCATGGGCATCTATTTGTTAGATTAGAGAAGTTTTCTTGTATAAATTTGTTGAAGATATTTACTGACCCTTTAAGTTGGGAATCTTTACTCTCTTCTATAACTATTATCCTTAGGTTTGGACTTCTCATTGTACCCTGGATTTGCTGGATGTTTTGGATTAAGAGCTTCTTGAATTTTTCATTTTCTTTGACTGCTATGTCAATGTTTTCTATGGTATCTTATGCACCTGAGATTCTCTCTTCTATCCCTTGTATTCTGTTGGTGATGCTTGTATCTGTGACTCCTGATTTCTTTCCTAGTTTTTCTATCTCCTGTGTTGTCTCCCTTTATAATTTCTTTATTGTTTCTAATTTCAGTTTTAGATCCTTAATGGTTTTGTTCAATTCTGTCACCTTTTTGGTTATGTTTTCCTGTAATTCTTTAAGAGATTTTTGTGATTTTTCTTTGAAGTCTTTCACCTGCTTACCTTTGTTCTCCTGTATTTCTTTAAGGAATTTATTTAAGTTCTTCTTAAAGTCCTATATAATTATCATGAGATGTGATTTTAAATCTGAATCTTGCATTTCCAGTGTGATAGGGTATCCATGATTGCTGTAGTGGGAAAACTGGGTTCTGATGATGCTTAGTAGCCTTGGTTTCTGTTGCTTATGTTCTTGCACTTGCCTTTGTGCATCTGGTTATCTCTAGTGTTACCTGCCCTTACTGTCTCTGACTGGATCCTGTTCCTTCTGTGATCCTGGTTGTTTCAGAACTCCTCAGAGTCCATCTGCCTCTGTGATCCTCTGGATCTGAGATCCTGAGTTCCTGAGATCCTGGTTGTGTCATAGCTCCTGCGAGTCAAGCTGCCACTGGGATCCTGCGAAAGCATTTGACAAAATTCAATATCCCTTCATGTTAAAAGTCTTGGAAAGATCAGGAATTCAAGGCCCATACCTAAACATAGTAAAAGCAATATACAGCAAGCAAGTAGCCAACATCAAACTAAATGGAGAGAAAGTTGAAGCAATCCCACTAAGATCAGGGACTAGACAAGGCTGCCCTCTCTCACCTTACCTATGTAATATAGTACTGGAAATTTTAGCTAGAGCAATTAGACAGCAAAAGGAAGTAAAAGGGATACAAATAGAAAAGGAAGAAGTCAAAATTTCACTATTTGCAGATATGATAGTATACATAAGTGACCCTAAAACTTCTACCAGAGAACTCCTAAACCTGATAAATGACTTTAGCAAAGTGGCTGGATATAAAATCAACTCAAACAAATCAGTAACCTTACTCTATTCAAAAGAAAAACAGGCTGAGAAAGAAATTAGGGAAATGACACCCTTCACAATAGCTACAAATAACATAAAATATCTTGGAGTGAATCTAACCAAGCAAGTGAAAGATCTGTATGACAAGAACTTCAAGTCTCTGAAGAAAGAAATTGAAGAAGATCTCAGAAGATGGAAAGATCTCCCACGCTCCTGGATTGGCAGGATTAACTTAGTAAAAATGGCCACCTTGCCAAAAGCAATCTACAGATTCAACTCAATCCCTATCAAAATTCCAAATCAATTCTTCATAGAGATAGAAAGAGCAATTCACAAATTCATTTGGAATAACAAAAAACCCAGGATAGCAAGAACTATTCTAGACAATAAAAGAACTTCTGGGGGAATCACCATCCTTGACCTCAAACTGTACTCCATTGTCTTTCTTATATGTATTTCTTTTGCACATTGTAATTATTACCTGTTAGGTGGCTCTTTTTTCATTACAATTTAGCCGTAGAGTGGGGCAAATTTTATTTTTTTCAACTCTTATGGAAAAGTAAGTAAATTTATTGTTTAAGAAATGAAAAAAAAAAATGTTGACTTCCATAAGTGAGATACTTGGGAATTCTAGCTCTGTACAACAAAAATGTTCAATGGAAAGGCCAGTACAGGTCAGAAAGACAAGACTGAGAAAACACTAGCAACCTCAGCAGGGAAGGAACAGACTTCTCAGAAAACATCTGGGGAGGTCCCCATTGAAATGCCAGCTCAGTGGCAGGTAAAATGTCCTGGGAAGGTTTTCAGGAACTAAATCTTCATAGTGCCTAGCTCCCTCTTAACAACAAGCTGACCTTGTAGCTTGATAGGCAGAAATGAAACAAGAAATAAAAAAAATACATTTATGAAGTTAACTATATATTAAACGTATTTTAATCTCTGCTTACATTAAATTTAGGTCCTTTGATTTTAACTTCTTTATTTTTATGTGTATAATACTATGTAAAGTAAATAAAATTCTTAATAATCATTTCTTTGAGTGAATATTTTGGTTTTTTTTATTTTTATTTTCTCTTTCTCTCTCTCTCTCTCTCTCTCTCTCTCTCTCTCTCTCTCTGTGTATGTGTGTGTGTGTATGTATGTGTGTGTGTATGTGTATGTATGTGTATGTGTATGTCACATAATAAACTTATACAATCATCCACAAACTGCATGGCTTTGGGACAATTGAGTGAAAAAAATGACAGACACATTTATAGAAAATCTGGAATCAAGCAGATTCTGAATTCTGATGCCAATGTACTGCAGCCTCTACATCCTATGCCTTTGCTCTAGACCACATGAGTGGAGGCTTTAGCTAATCCCAGTAGGAGTTTTCTGTAGCAGAGCATCTAAGCCTCACTCATCATGAGGAGGGAGCAGCAACTGACATCTTCTGTACACTATTTAGCTAAAGCTCACTGTTAGGTTATTTTTGGACCAGAGTAAGGGTTGGCATTACTCTGGGCTTGACCTGGATTAATTTCTGTATTTAAATTTCTATTTCCAGACTTATCCTCATTGAAATGTCTTTTGAAATATTTCTTGTGGCATAGCTCTTAAATTAAATTGGATCAATGAATGTTTTATTGTCTTTTTCTTATCAATTGCTTTAGCAACCAGCTTGAAGTAATAAAAAACAACATTAGTAAGCTGATTTTTCCAAAATGTATTTAATATTCTTGTTTTAAATATCTGTGGACACTTTAATTTTAAATATCCTTTTTATTTTTAATTCAGAATCTATTAAACAGCACCTTAATGTATTTAATAAATGTATTTAATATTATTGTTTTAAATATCTGTGGACACTTTAATTTTAAATATCCTTTTTATTTTTAATTCAGAATCTATCAAACAGCACCTTAATTTAAAAAAAAATCTCATAAGAGTGAGAAAAGTCTAAAGCTCTGAAAGACATTGGTTTTTATTTTTTGACTAATAAACATTAATACATCAATGAGATAAAAGATGCAGAATAGATTATTCTGTTTGAACACCACTATTTAATAAAGTCTTTCCACTGTTTCTTTCAGAAAATAAAATTAATAAAAGTAAATCATTAATCAAATTCAGTATGTATGAAATTAGAAATAATATTACAAACTATTCAAACATTGCATGCATGTAGTAGTAATTTGATCTCTTAGGAAATTAAATTTATTTAACCAAAGACCATAGACTACTGCATGATGAAATTAATAAAGGAATTCTAGTTTGTTAATAAGAGAAAGTTTCCAATTAAGGTTTATTTGTTATTTCATGACAGTTTCAAATTAAACTATTAAGTCTTTGTTCACTCAAGCTTTAAAATTTATTTTAATTTTACAGAAGGGGAATAAATTTTTATACTACAAATGCATATAAAATACATTTGTACAATTAAAAAAGGCTTATCCAATAGCATTTTTTAACTTCATGCAGTTTTCATGTGAGAACTATCCTGAGACTGCAGGACATAGTATTTTCTATTCTGTAGTTGAATTGGGAAGGCTAATCAAGGATACCCTGTGTACAGAAATCAACAAATATTCACAGAAACAACACATCTACTATCATGATGTGAAATAAGAAATCAAGTGCTATACTATACCTACAACATAAATATTTCTTAAATATTATTTGCTTGTATTTTTAAAATTAATATACAATGCAATATATTTCATTATAGTTTTTCATACATACTCTATTATTCTTGGTCTTCCTTATTTGTTCCAGTCTTTAATCTGACACCCTCCCCAATACCTGTTTCATCCTCCAGTCAGATGCTCTCCTCCCTCATACATTTCACAACCATTTCTTCCTCACAATGCATATACATATAGAAAATGTACAGTCTAGTATTAGCGCAGGAGAGAATGAATTTGATATTTACAATTCTGCATTTGGCTTACTGTATATAACAAAAATTTCTCATTGTATTCAATTTCCTAGAAATCATTTTCTTTTTTTAAAGATGAATAAAAAGCATCTATTTTTTAATTTAAAGAAGAACATAATTTCTCTTCTGTTTTGTTATGAATTTTTATAACAGGCTAATGGCTTTAAGTTCACAGAAAGCACTAAATATCAACAGTGTTAAGCAGCTCTATCAGAGATATTAGTTGTCCATTTATTATTAATTTTATATTATTATTATTTAATCTTTCTTTTTACTTTCCAGTTGTTATCCTAATTTCACTCCACCCTCTGACTGTTCCTCATCCCATTCTTCCTCCCATGTCTCCAAGAGGATGTCCCGACTCCTCCACCTCAGAAAATTGGAAATAGATCTACCATTTATTATTATAAATATTTATTTGTCAAAAGATTTTAACTAGGATGAGGCCATGACTCAGTGATTGAGGTAATTTCACTAATTATCCAAATGGAAAACATTGCATACTGCTTCTCAGATAAGAAAAGTATTATATAATGAGATTAAAGATCGTTCCATTCTTTGGGGACATTGCTACAAGGATAAGACTGACTGGACTTCATAGTGAGGTCCATGCAAAGTTGGGTACATGTGAGATTCTATGTGAAAGGATGAAACAGAGACATCTATTTAAAAATACCCTCATGTGAAATCTTATTAAAATTAGAATAGAATAATAGTTACTGTGCTGGAAACTTCATTTGATAGTTATAGAATGTATCTGTAACTATGATTTAATTAAAAGTATACTTTATATATATTTATAGGGTTCAGTATGGTATTTAAAATCATACTCTACTGGACCCTATAAATATATATATAAAGTATACTTTTAATTAAATTAAAATCAAGTGGGTAAAACAAAAATTTTCTTTTAAAAATCCTAATTGATTTCTAATTATCATGCTTTCATTTTATAACATTTTCTGAATATAATTGAATTTAGCCTTTATTGACTATTTACAATATTTTGATTTAGTTTTAATAGAGAAGAAATTACTATCTTCTTTTTTAAATTCTTATAGGCATGCTGCTATTGATTTGCCAATAATCTGGCTGATTTATGAGTGTCCTAGAGCTAAATACAAAGAAGCTCAGTATAGTATTCTGTATCTAGTGATTAGCAAAACATGTCTCATGTAATTAATCCAAAAAATCATTTAATGAATTCACAAATGAGTCAAAGGGCATACCTACCTATAGAGGTAAGTTTGAAGAAAATCGTCTAACTACCTCCTTGGAGAGCAGATAGAAGTTGTTATAATAGTTTCTATAGGAATTTGAAATGGATAGTTGTTTACTCTAAGGGGCATAGTGAAGAATATGGAACTAGTTTTATACTTATGTTCCACAATTTCCTAGGTTGACTGGTTTAGGCAACTACATTTACCACCATTGATCCTGGCCCTTAATTTATATATCAGGGAAAATGTAAAAACAAGACATAGATTCATCCATAGGACTTACTAATTAAAATGATAAATGGTAACCAAAATAGTCAACTCTCAATGGCTTAATTATTCTCATTTTATCATTAATCATTATCTCTTATTGCCTGTCTTGCATTGGTTTATATATTTGTGCATGCAGATATTTAAAATAAACTAGAGGGGTTAGATATTACTCAGCACTTAAAACCACTTCTCACTCATACAGAGGATCCAGGCTCATTTTCCATGACCTATAGCCAGTGACTTACAGCTACCTTTAAAAAAGTTTGTAAGGGTTCAGCATACTGTTTTGACCTCTCTTTCTGTGTACACGTTCTAAACATATGTACATCAAATTATAAACATACACACACTCACAAAAATAATAATTCTTTATATATTATTTAAAGTAACTTTATATACTATATTCTTATTAAAGTTTCCCTATACCCAGATTCTTCCAGATCTTTACCACCTCGTCAACCACTAAACTCCATATTCTTTCTTTCTCTGCTTCTTTATAAAATATACAAAGCAGGCATGCACATGAAACAATAATAATTTAAATAACAAACAGTACAGAACACACACACACAAATGAAACCAATAAAAACACAAAATCAGGAATCATCATTTACATCCAGGTAGTGATGGCACTCTCCTTTAATCCCAGCACTTAGTCATTATGCAGACCCAGGCATATATCTGTAACTTTAATGCTAACTTGAACTACAGAGTGAGTTCTAGGACAGCCAGGGGTACATGAAGAAACATCATTTCAAAGAAGAAGAAGGAAAATGAAGAGAAGGAGGAAGAGAGAAGAAGAAAAAAGTTAAAAAATAAAGAAATTTAAAAAGAAAGTAGTATAAAGTTGCCATGCCAACCACTACTTCCTAATAAACCAGTAAGAGACTAAGAAAGAAAGGAAGAAAGAAAGAAAGAAAGAAAGAAAGAAAGAAAGAAAGAAAGAAAATAAAACTTACAAGCAAAGACCAGTTGGACAAAAATAAATACAGTACTCAAACTAAGCACTTAAGAATCTATAAATGAAATAGCATTGAGTTCCTATTACATTTGACATCTACAACCTGGACATGAGGCTGGCACTTAAGTATGGGTGACATACACTGAAAGACCCCTAAGAGAAAACAATTTATTTTCCTAAAAAAATTTACTGAGATGTCTTTCTCTCTGTTTTACAGGTTTAAAGTAGAAACAGTGCTTTACTGAGGATATTGAACAACTTCTGTAAGGCAAAGAACAACATCAACAGGATAAAACAGTAGCCTACACAATATAAAAAGATCTTCCCCAACACTACATCTCACAGAGGGCTAATTTCTACAATATATAAAGACCTCAAGAAGTTAAACTCCAACAAACCAAATAATCTACTTGAAAACTGGGCATAGAAATAAAGAGAAAATTGTCAACAAAGGACTCTCAAATTGCCAAGAAGCACTTAAAGAAACACTCAGCATCCTTAGTCATTAGGGAAATGCAAATCAGAATGACTCTGAGATCCCACCTTATACCAGTCTGAATGGCTTAGATCAAACACTGAAGATATAGCACATGCTGAATTGGAAAAAGGCAAACACTCCTCCATTGCTGGTGGGAATGCAAACTTATACAATTGCTCTAGAAATTAATCTGATTGTTTCTCAGAAAATTGGAAATAGATTTACCTGAAGACCTAGTTGTACCTCTTCTGGACATATATTCAAAAGATCCTCCATCATACCCCAAGAAAATGTGTATCACTATGTTCATAACAGCTTTATTCATAATAACCATAAACTGAAAACATCCTAGATGTTCATTAACTGAAGAATGGATATAGAAAATGTGGTTCATTTATACTATGGAATACTAAACAGCTATTAAAAACAAGGACATCATGAATTTGCAGGCAAATAGATGGAATTAGAAGATATCATCCTGAGTGAGGTAACCCAGATCCTAAAGGGCAGCATGGTATATATGCACTGATAGGTGGATATTAGCCTTAAAAATATTCAGATATACCCCAGAGACTCAAAGAAGTTAAATAAGAAGGAAGCCCCAAGTAGGGATGCTTGGATCATACTTAGAAGGGAAAACAAAATAGTCATAGGAGGCAGAAGGAGCGAGGGAATTGGGCCAGGAGCAAGCAGAGAGGGAATGGAGAAGGGAATGGGGAAGCAGGAGCAGGTGCAGGGGGGAGACACAGGAGAGAGGCCCAGTGGGCCAAGAGAATGAATGGAAATCTGTATCTGCCTGGAGAGGATGGGAGGGAACAATCTCTAGGAATTCCCAGAGACCTAGAATAGGTGCTCCCATGAATCAGTGCGGATAACCTTATCCTTTAACAATAGAAAACTGGAACCTAAAGAGGCTACCTCCTGTAGCCAGGCAGGATGTCCAGTGGAAAAATAAGAACACCAATTTTGGACCCAAAGTTTGTCCTATCAAGGAGAGAGGCAGGAATAGAATAGAGACCAAAGAAAAGACCAAATTATAATGGCCCAACTCGAAACCAATACCATGGAGAAACACCAATCTTCTACATTATTAATAATACTCTGTTATGCTTGAAGACAGGAGCCTAGCATTACTGTCCTCTAAGAGGCTGCACTGTGCAGCAGATGGAAATAAGATATCTACAGCCAAACATAGATGGAGATCAGAGGCATTTATGGAAGAGTTGGGGAGAGCACTGAAGGCCCAAAGTAGATGGGAACTCCACAAGAAGGTCAATAGAGTCAACAAACCTTAACTCCTGGGCCTCTAAGAATCTGAGCCACCAACCAAAGAACATACATGGCCTGGAAAGAGACCCCCAGCACAATTGTAACAGATAGCCAGCTCAGTCTTCATGGCTGTCCTGTCTGCCCTCAGTAGGAGATGATGCACCTAATCTGGCAGAGACTGGATGTGTGAAGTTGGGGGATACGTAGGGGGCATCCCACCCTCTCGGAGAAAAAGGGGAGGGGAAATGGGGAGGGACTGGGAGGTAAGCAGTATTTGGAATGTAAACAAATTAATTAATTAATTACAAACGTGTATATTAAACCTGCATTATTGTGGTATTAGCAAGTCCTTCATGCTGACCCTGAAAATGTAGTGTCTATCTGTTCTTTCTAAGTGCCTTTTTTTTGTTTGTTTGTTTGGTTTTGGTTTTTTTTGAAGCTAATTATTTATTTCTAATTCTGTCATGTATTTTGGGGGTTTAGGTGGTAGAGCCGAGCATAAAATATATTGGATACTGAAATTGTATGTCTTTTTTAAAATTTTATTTAATATTTTATTTACATTTAAGATGCCATCCCCTTTCCACATTTCCCCTCCCTAGAAAACCCCTGTCCCATGCTCCCCCTTTCCTTTTTGCTTTTATACAATTTTTTAATGTTAATCAAAGGATTTATAAGTTTAGTAATGCTCAATCAGAAGTGTAACCCAATACCCAACCTAGATATAAAAACTATCTTTGACTGGTGGAGACATGTGAACATCTGCCTCCATGCCCCCTCTCTCTTTCCCTCTCTCATCACCTAGTTTCTCCTCTTCTTCATCTTCTCTCCTTACTCCATCTCTTCCTCTCAGTACTCCTTCCCACTTAGCTCCTCCTACATATCACTCTTCCTGTTAAAGTAAAACTTTTCTCTCAAAATACAGTTAGAGCATACTTATTCCTAAAAAAGTTATTAGAACCAACATCTTTAAAAAAAAATGTTAGCCCCCTAGGGCTTAAAGAAATTTTTTTTTTCTTGATACTAAAACTTGTTCTGAGAATTGTATATTGCAGAATACACAGCCTTGGTGTATCTACTCATCAAGCATACTGAGCAGACCTGCCCAAACCTCCAATGTCCTGGAATTCCATCTGGATTCAGTGAAGACACATAGTCAGAGGCTTACCAACTTACTCTTCCTCCCACCCCTCTTCTAATATCTCAACACCCTTAATCAGCTTGAAGAAGTTAAAGAAGAGTCAGTGCCCCTATTCCCTGGGCTTGGGGACTAAGGTGGTTAATAATGGTCTGTCTTTCTAGGGAAAAGTAGTGGTTTTGTTGGAACAGGGAGGATTAGCTAGGACTTATTGCATAGCCATAACCTATTGGTAGAAATCTGTATAATTATTATCAAGATGAAGTTATAATTTCTTAAATGGTACAAAATTTACTTTGATTTCAAATTTAAGGTTTTCATTGGTATATGCTTCTTATTAATATAAAAGTGAGACGAATATTGATACTCTCCTGGGCAATGTGCCTGTATAACACATTTAGGAATACAAGGCCTAGACCCAGTCCTTCTCTAACTTTTTTAACTGATTTGGGATGGTTAACCTATGAGTTAAGGGACTATAGCAAATTCATGGCTTTGAGTTTATTGTTAGGAGGTTTCCCATATTTTATTTAGAAATAGCTGAGAGGAGTGAACAGACAACAGTCCAGGTGACCTTACATGGATAGTTGGTTTTCAAAACGTCTAAGTGCCTTTTGTATACACCTACTTCTTTAAAATCTGCATTATTATCTTCAGATGCTTCCTACATTTAAAAGCTTGCAAGAATATAAATGGTATCATGAAAAACTCTGTTTTCATCAAAAGCAATAGTGACTACTCTATAAAGTAAACATCTGTGGGGGTTCTCCAGGTCCAGTGACTGAAATGAAAAGAATGATGTGAGCATTTCTGTTTTCTTAATGAATTTAGACTTCCCTTAGTAGTTGTGTAGCAGCTTGCTTTGTAACCATGGCAATGCTTTTATTACTAGATGACATATTTATAAATATAAGGTCTTGCATACACTTTAAAATTGTAAACTTATGAGTATGTTGTACTTGGAAATTTCAAAATAAATGCCCTATTTTTTAAGTGAGACTAGCCAGACATAGCATGATTTCTATATTTCTTTGCATAACTTCCTAGTGTCTAAGTCAGAGAATAGAAGGAAACAGCGCATTGAAAGCACCTTTCTGCTTTGACTTGAGTTTTATTCAGAGTGACAAATATGAATCTGTTTGCCTTCCTGCACATGCAGACATCCCTAGTTACAACAGCATCATTTGCTGAAGATTTTCTCTTTTTTCCATTGAGGATTTCAGATTCTTTAACTAAAATCAGGTATCTATAGGTACGTAAAATTTTGTCTGAGTTATGGATTCAAATCCATTGATCAACATGTCTATTTTTATGCTAATACCATCTATTTTTGTTTGTTATTGGTTTGTTTACTATAGTTCTATATTATAGCTTGAAATCAGAGATGATGGTTCTTACAGCAGTCTTTCTTGTTTTTTTTTGTGGGAGGTTTATTTGTTGTTTTGTTCTTATTTTGTTATTGTTCAGCTATTATTCTGTTTTGTTTGCTTAGTTTGCTCTTTATATGAAATTGAGGATTGTCATTTAGAGATCTCAAGAAAATCATACGTAAATGCATCAAAGACAAACTAAACCTGATACAATAGAAAGTAGAGAATACATTTGCATTGTCACTAGAATGAGTTTCCTAAAGAGAAAACAAATAGCACAGGCACTCAGATCAGCAATTAGTAAATGGGACTGCATTAAACTGAAAAACTTCTGTAAGGCAAAGGACACTGTCAGAAGGACAAAATGGCAGCCTGCAGAGTGAGAAAAGATTTTTGCTACCTCCACATCTCTTAGAGTGGTAATATCCAACATATTCAATTAACTCAATAAAGTAGACATCAACAAACTAAACAATCAAATTTAAAATGGGATGAGATCTAAACAAAATTCTTATTAGTGGAACCAGAATAGTTGAGAAATACCTGAAGAAATATTCAACATTCTGACCCTTCACAGAAATGCAAATCAAAACTACTTTGAAATTCCATCTTACTTGTGTCAGAATGCCTAAGATCAACACACAAATGACAGTTCATGCTGATGAGGGTGTGAAGCTATAAATCTAGGGCAATTGAAACACCCAGAAATCTATGAGGAGGACCATAGCAAGAGTCCTAGAAATAAGAGACATGAAACATATAACCAGCCAAGACTTTCAATGGAAGGATGGGAATACCAACTCAGCTACAAAACCTTCAACCCATAATTCCTACCTATAAAAGATAAAAAGTTTAAGGGGAGGGGTGAGAAAAGGACAAACCAATGATTGGCCCAATTTGAGTCCCATGCCATAGGAGAGATGCCACCTCTGACACTATTAATAATACTCTGCTATACTTGCAGACAGGAGTCTTGAATAATAGTCATCTGTGGGGCTCCATCCAGTAGCTGATTAAAACAGATGCAGAAACTTGTAGTCAAACATTAGGCAGAACATAGGGAATTGTGTGGAAGAAGGAAAGAAAGCATTAAAAGCATCAGACACTTTTGGTGTCTGGTCAAGGACACTACAAGAAAACCGACAGAATCAACTATTCTGGGCACATAGGAACTCACAGAGACTGAACCACCAAACAGAGAACTTGTATGGGACAGAACTAGTCCCACTGCACTATATAATGTATGTGTAGCTTGCTCTTCATATGGGATGTCTAACAGCAGGAACAAGCACTATCTCTGACTCTGCTCTCTGCCTTTGAATTCCTTTCCCTAACTGGACAGCCTTGTCTAGCCTCCATAGAAGCCTCGTCCAGAAGAAATAAGACTGGACATGTTGATAGTTTTGAGAGGTCTTCATTTCTCTGGGAAGAAAGGGTGACAGAATAGTGGGAGGGGAAGGGAGAAGGTGAGACAGAGAGGAAAGAAGGGAGGGGATATAAAGTGAAAAAAATAAATTAATGAAAAATTCAAGCAAGAATATACATTTTTATTTTAACTTTGTTTTGGAAATTAACAGAGCTTCTCTAACTATATTTAATTGGAAGATAAATGTTTTCTAAATTTTTCATAATTAGTCTAAAGGAGAAACCAGGTATGGGATTGGATGTGACTCTAGCATTCAGAAGGTGAAGGCAGACAGTCATCAGGCAAGCACCAGCTTTGAAAACATGAGGTCCTGTCTCAAAACACAGAACAGAACAAAGATATAAGGAATAAATTTTATGTGCTCTATTTTAATATGTATGATATGAGAATTAAAGAAAGTGTTACATGGCTTTAGTGTCCACTTTTTCATATTTAATATGGAAATGATATAATACTAAAATTGAAATTAAGTACAATATTAAGAAATTAAATTCATCCATAAAAAATCTTTTTAAAATGGAAGAATTTAAAAATCTTTATTTCATGAACACAGTAGTAAAGCAAATGCATTTTCTAGGAATGAAATAAAATAAGGAAAATTTATTGTAATGGTTATTTGACCAGATGAAATTTCAATAAAAATGAAAAGTGCTTGCCATAGAGAATTTCCAGTAATTGTTCTCTGTCTTATTGTCAGCTTAATCAAATGCAGCATGTGTGTGGATGATTAAAAATCATCCAATCATTTACAAAAGCTATTTTCAGAAATTTGATGACATATTTTTATTAATGCACATTTATAGCCATCCATATTCCAGCTTGCCAGGCACATCTTGCCTGCGGCACTGCCTCTATCATGTGATTAAGTGCATGGAAATCAACTTGAAATATTAGTTTAATGTATATGTAATGATTATTTGCCTTTTGAAATTTGATCACTATACTTTAGTCTCAAAATGTTACCTAAATATGGAGCTTACTGATTGATGCAAAATTCAAAGAAATACAATAAACTGATGTAAACACAAATAAAATTATTTGAATCCATACTTTCTGAGAAGTTACAAAGTGAGAATGGGTATTTTATTAGAATAAACACATGAGGGCAATATAAGATAGCATTAAATACTAGAATCTATAATATCACTAAATTGCATACCCTCCTTAACATGTGTTGCATTTATACAGAAATAAAGTTATATTGGTGTTGATATAAATGAATAGACTGCTTTGTCAGTTTGTATATTTTTAAAAAAATTAATACTATATTAATATTGGTATTATTAAGAAAACTAATAGAAAAAAACCTAGTATGCAGGATGCCCCATGTCAAAACCATTCTGGCAATTACATTTGCATTGTGAATTGAGGTTGCCAATGCTCACAATATTGAATATTGAATACAGTATTCACAAGACACATTGTTGTTTTTATTAACTACCATCATTGCTGAAAATTCTACTAGTAAGGGTGGTTCTCCAATGTTAAGAAAAATAAAACAACAACAACAAAAATAAACCTTAACAATTATGTTAGAATAAATAATATTTTGTTAAATTCTAAGCTTTAGTTTAACAAACATTGTAAAAGAACTCTATCAAATTGTTGTCTGTCTATGGTAGGAGAAGGCTCAGTCGGGAAGGGATTACTACACAGACATGAGAACTTAAATTAAGATGCCAACACAAACAAAATACATGCTTGAAGTTCAGTTTCTTTGAGACCAGCAAAGGAGCAGAGTATAGAAAAAAAAAAAATCACTCCATACTTTGGGAACAAAAAAACAAACAAAAAAAAAAAAAACTGAGATTCTATTGGACACCTTCAAGTACACTCCTCCAAAGACTTCTAGAGGTCCCATCTCTTACTGTTTTGTTTGACTGCCCTTGTTGTGGTAAAGTATTCAACAGCACCAAGTTAAAGTGGGATCATTTATTCAACTTGTGGTTTCTTTATTCTGAAGTTAAATTCTGAGTAACTGGATCCAGAACAAAGATTTAGATTGTGCTAACTACGATGTTCCAATGCAGTAACTGTTTCCTAAGGTACTTAAACAAGAAAGTAGAGAAAGGCATAAAACAAGTCATACATTAAAAACAGATGTAAATGTCAGGTAGGTTGGTTGAGCAAAGTGAAGAGAACTTGTAATCTTGACATGCTGGCTTAATACATTTTTTCATAGGGTCTAGGGAAGTCAGGAATGCTTGTTATATCTGAAAGGATTTATCTACTAACACAAGGAGCATAGGTGATATACAGAGGTAGGCAAAAACTAGCTAGTAAGGGGGCTAATAATGATACAAAATAATTGGGCTCTAGATCTGCAATGATCTCCCCACTTACATCTTAATATTCAAAGTAAGGTTTTGTAAGTACAGCTTCTTCTGGAAAGTTTTGTTCACATCCACAATCAACATGTGTTATAAAGTATGTATAAATAAATAAATGAATAAATCTACATGAACCTAAGCCAGCTGTATTTTGGGGCTTATTGATTGCCAGTATAACATTAGAATTAGTGAGCAACCATGTTTCAAGGGAATAAGGTGAAAGTATGAGAGTTTAAGAAAGCAACTTCTTCCTTTTATCTCTGTATGCACACATATGGAAATGTAGTTATATGTGCAAATTCTATACACATGCACCAAAATTATATATGTGAATATATACTCAAAATAATTTTTCTGTTGATTGGATATTTTGTTTCTTCTTATTTTTATTACTCTAATAATCTTGTTCTTATTCATTAACATCACACTCTGCTATCTCTACTCTTTCCTAGCTATGCCCCCAATTCCATAACTGAGATGCTGTCCCTACTAATTTCATGAATTTGTTTTTTAAATGTAAAAACTTCTTATGAGAAAAAATACATAATATTTGCCTTCCTGAATCTAGGTTGCTTGTCTTAAGATGTTTTCCAGTTCTGTTTATATCCTTCAAATGACAGGATGATTCTTTGGGTGAATAATATTCCACTGTCTATTTTCATGAGAGTTATGTTGAATGCTGACATCACTTTCTGTAACACCATCACTTCTGTATCAATTTTGCTGATTTGTGATAATGCAGTTTTGTCCTAGTTAGCTTCAGCTCTCAGCTTCATGTAACTTAGAGTCACCTAGAAAGGGGGAAATGCCTTAAAATATATTGACTAGTGGGAATGTTTGGGAAATTTTGAATGAATTCACCATTACTGTAGGAGGGCTCACTTACTGCACCAGCACAGTCCCATAATAGGCCACCAGACCAGGTCTAGGTAAGGAATCCAGTGGAGCATGACCTTGAATTGAGTCAGGAAGTGACAAGTAAGTAGCATTCCTCCATAGTGTTGACTTCAACAGCTGCTTGTGTACCTACCTTGGTGTTCCTCAGCAATTGACTATGACATATAAGAGAGATCCACAAAGCTTCTTTTGTTTATGACATGTATCACAGCAATATAAAGCAACTAGGTATGATGTCTTTCTGTTTTATATGATCTCTTTCAATTTTTTATTTGTTGATTATACTGATTAGTTTTTGTCACCTTGACACAAGATAGTCATCAGTGAAGAGGAACCCTCAATTGAGGATGCTTCTGCCATATTGCCTGTGAACAAGGCTGTGAGAACATTTTCTTGTTTGATGACTGATATAGTAGGAAGCTACTAGAAGAATCTACCTTTGGGGAGGATATGTCTCCCTACAAATTTCATCCTCTCAGGAAACATCCTCATACAAACTCCAAAGAAAAGTGCTTGCAAAGTGATTTTAAATCTAGTGAAATAGAAACTCAAAGACTACCACCAGCACATCAACTTCTACTTCTTTTCTGCTATGATTATATTGAATATGTTTTCTTTGTCTTCAATTAAGCCTTCTCTTTTATTTCATATAATCCTCAGTTAGACATCATAGCCATTTTTTAAGGTCTGGACTATTGTGATTATTTGTCCTTACTTTTCCAATGATATCTGAATACAGCGAGTCTTGAGAATTGTCTTTAATTTTGATATTCCTTCCCCTGACCTTTCTCATCTATTGATCATACTTTTTTATTAAGCTCTCTGTTTGATTTATTGAGCTTAGCATTTCTAATTAATCTTTCTCTTTTCAAAAGAAAGATTTAAGTAGAGTACCAAGTTCCACACTACAGAGACATGATCATGGAGACCAGAACCTCTTCTGAGTTGTGTGGCCAACTTCAGATCCCAACTAACAGTGAGCTCTAGTGAGGAAAGAATTAATCTATGGAAATTGAGTGATCCACCAGATCTAAGTAGGTTTAGGGCTTCCTATTTTGCTCAGTAGTAAGCTACTTATAACAGTGAGTCAGTACCAAGGGACACCTAACCAAACATAAGTTTGTAACTTTGAAACGTATTTAAGAATTCACAGGAAATAGAATTCATTCTTCATAGCAGTCAGAGAGATTACCCACCAAATTTGTTTCTGACCTGTGCCTTTACCATGGCTACCTCTACTGGTCATTTCTCCCTCAGTTACTGACACAGGATGCTTCCAGGACTTATAACATGAATTGTAGGCTCTCAAGAGTAGCCTAACCGTTTTATGTATTACTTACAAGGTAAAACAGCATCAGAGACTTATAATAAATGTGAAACAAGGTGACCCCACAACATGGAAAGGATCAAGTGTACTGTAGGTGATATGGCAGGCTGAAAAAGAAAGAGCCCGGGAATCCTTTTAAAAAGCATTTCTGCTCTCTATATATTCGAGACAACATCACTTTCTTGTCTCATTACTCTTCTTTCAGCAGACACCTAGCTGGTCTGCTACTGTGGAGACATCATATCCTGAGGCATCCTAGACTAGCCACTGTACTCAGAGCAACTGGAACGCAGGATCACAGGATCACAGAGATATCTGGAACCTGTAGAGTTCTGACACAAGCAAGATAACCGAAAAGACAGGTTCCAGTCAGAGACAGTGAGTGCAGGTAGCACTAGAGTTAACCAGATAGTGAAAGGCAAGTGTAAGAACATAAGCCACAGAAATCAAAGTTATTGGAATCATCAGAACCCAGTTGTCCCACTATAGCAAGCCCTGGACACCCCATCTCACTGAAAAAGCAGGATTCAGAATTAAAATCACTTTTCATGATAATGATAGATGACCTTAAGAAGGACTAAATAACTACATTAAAGAAGTACAGAAGAACAAAGGTAAACAGGTAGAAGCCCTTAAAGAGGAAACACAAAAATCCCTTAAAGAATTGTAAGAAAACACAACCAAACAGGTAAAGGAATTAAACAAAACAATCCAGGATCTGAAAATGGAAGTAGAAACAATAAAGAAATCTCAAAGGGAAACTACCCAGGAGATATAAAACCTAGGAAAGAGATCAGGAGTCATAGATGCAAGCATCACCAACAGAATATAAGAGATAGAAGAGAGAATCTCATGAGCAGAAAATACCATAGAAAACATTGACACAAAGGTCAAAGAAAATGTGAAATGCAAAAAGCTCCTAACACAAAACATGCAGGAAATTCAGGACACCATAAGAAGGCCAAACCTGAGAATAATAGGTATAGATGAGGGTGAAGATTCCCAACTTAAAGGGCCAGTAAATATCGTCAACAAAATCATAGAGGAAAACTTACCTAACCTAAAGAAAGAGATGTCCAGGAATATTCAAGAAGCCTACAGAACTCCAAATAGACTAGACCAGAAAAGAAATACCTCTGGGCACATAATAATCAAAATATCAAATGAAAAAAAAAAAAAAACAAAGAAAAAATACTAAGAGCAGTAAGGGAAAAAGGTAAAGTAACATCTAAAGGCAGACCTATAAGTATTACACCAGACTTCACACCGAAGAATATAAAAGCCAGAAGATCCTGGACTGATATCATACAAACCCTAAGAGAACACAAATGCCAGCCCAGACTACTATACCCAAGCAAAACTCTCAATCCCTATTGATGGAGAAACCAAGATAGTCCATGACAAAAACAAATTAACACAATATCTTCCCACAAATCCAGAACTTCAAAGGATAATTGGTGGAAAACTCCAACACAAGGAGGGAAACTACAACCTATAAAAAACAAGGAAGTAATCTTTCAACAACCTCAAAGAAGAGAATTACACAAACATAATTCCACATCTAATAACAAAAATAACAGGAAGCAATAGTCATTTTTCCTTTATATCTCTTAATATCAGTGACTCAATTCTCCAATAAAAAGGCATAGATTATGAGAGTGGTTACATAAAGAGGACCCAGAATTTTGCTGCGTACAGGAAATACACCTCTGTGAAAAGGACAGACACTACCATAAAGTAAAAGGATTGAAAACAATCTTTCAACCAAATGGTCCCAAGAAACAAGCTGGAGTAGCAATTCTAATATCAAATAAAATTGACTTTAACCAAAAGTAATCAAAAAAGATAAAAAAGGACACTTCATACTCATCAAAGGAAAAAACTACCAAGATGACCTCTCAATTCTGAACATCTATGCCTCAAATTCAAGGGCACCTACATACATAAAAGAAACTTTCCAAAACTCAAAGCATATACTGCACCTCACAAAATAATAGTGGAGGATTTCTACACCCCACTCTCAGCAATAGACAAATCATGGAAACAGAAACTAAACGGAGACTCAATGAAACTAACAGAAGTTATGAACCAACGGATTTAACTGATAACTATAGAACATTTCACCCTAAAACAAAAGAATATACCTTTTTCTCAGCACCTCATGGTACCTTCTCCAAAACAGACCATATACTTGGTCACAAAACAGGCCTCAACAGATACAAAATATTGAAATAATAATCCCTTTGCACCGTAATTGATCACCATGAACTAAGGCTGGTCTTAATGACAAAAACAATGGAAAGCCCACATACATGTGGATACTGAACAATGCTCTACTCAATGATAACTTGGTCAAGAAAAGAAAAATGAAAGAATTTAAAAACTTTTTAGAATTTCATGAAAATGGGGATACATCATACCAAAACTTGAGGGACTCCATGAAAGAAATGCTAAGAGAAAAAATCATAGCTCTAAGTGCCAACAAAAAGAAACTGGAGAGAGCATACACTAACAACTTGACAGCACACCTGAAAGCTCTAGAACAACAACAACAAAAAAAAAAAAAAAGCAAATACACCCAAGAGAAGTAGATGGCAGGAAATAATAAAACTCAGGGCTGAAATCAACCAAGTAGAAACAGAAAGAACTATACAAAATGTCAACAAAACCAGGAGTTGGTTCTTTGAGAAAATCAACAAGCTAGATAAACCCTTAGCCAAACTAACCAAAGGGCACAGAGATGGTATCCAAATTAATAAAAATCAGAACTGAAATGGGAGACATAACAAGAGAAACTGAGAAAATTTAAAAATCATCAGATCCTACTACAAAGGCCTATACTCAACAAAATTGGCAAATCTGAATGAAATGGGCAATTTTCTAGACAAATACCAGGTACCAAAATTAAATCAGGAGCAGATAAACCACTTAACATTCCCATAACCCCTAAAAAAAGAGAGGCAGTCATTAAAAGTCACCACACCAAAAAAAAAAAAAAAAAAAAAAAAAAAAAAGTCAGGAACCAGGTAGTTTTAGTGTAGAATTTTATCAGACCTTCAAGGAAGACCTAATACCAATTCTTTTCAAACTATTCCACAGAATAGAAACAGAAGGAACACTACCCAATTTATTTTATGAAGCTACAATTATGCTCATACCTAAACCTCACAAAGTCTCAACAAAAAAAGAGAACTTCTGACCAATCTCTCTTATAAATATTGATGCAAAAATACTCAATAGAATTTTTGCAATCAAATCCAAGAATACACCAAAACAATCATCCATCATGATCAAGTATGCTTTACCAAGGAATGCAAGGATGGTTCAATATTTGGAAATCCATCAATGTAATCCACTACATAAATAAACTCAAAGAAAAAAACCACATGGTCATTTCACTAGATGCTGAGAAAGCATTTGATAAACTTCAACATCCCTTCATGTTAAAGTCTTGGAAAGATCAGGAATTCAAGACCCATACCTAAACATAGTAAAAGCAATATACAGCAAGCCAGTTGCCAAGATCAAACTAAATGGGAGAGAAATTTGAAGCAATCCCAACTAACATCAGGGACTAGACAAGGCTGCCTACTCTCATGCTACCTATTCAATATAATACTGGAAGTCCTAGCCAGAGCAATTAGACAACAAAAGGAAGTCAAAGAGATACAAATAGAAAAGAAAGAAGTCAAAATTTCACAATTTGCAGATGATATGATAGTATACTTAAGTGACCCTAAAACTTCCACCAGAGAACTCCTAAACCTGATAAACAATTTTAGCAAAGTAGCTGAATATAAAATCAACTCAAACAAATCAGTAGCCTTTCTCTACTCAAGGGATAAACAGGCTGAGAAAGAAATTAGTGAAATTATACTCTTCACAATAGTCACAAATGGTATAAAATATCTTAGAGTTAATCTAACCAAGCAAGTGAAAGATCTGTATGACAAGAACATTAAGTCTCTGAAAAAAGAAATCAAAGAAGATCTCAGAAGATGGAAAGATCTCCCATGCTCATGGATTGGCAGGATTAACTTAGTAAAAATGGCCATCTTGCCAAAAACAATCTACATATTCAGTTCAATCTCCATCAAAATTCCAAATCAATTCTTCATAGAGATAGAAAAAGCAATTTGCAAATTATTTGGAATAACAAAAAAAAAAAAAAAAAAAAAAAAAAACAGGAGAGTGAAAGAACTTCTGGGGGAATCACCATCCCTGACCTCAAACTGTACTACAGAGCAATAGTGATAAAAAACTGCAAGGTATTGATACAGAGACAGGCAGGAAGATCAATGGTATATAATTGAAGATCCAGAAATGAACCCACACACCTATGGTCACTTGATCTTTGACAAAGAAGCTAAAATCATCCAGTGGAAAAAGGATAGCATTTTCAACAAATGGTGCTGGTTCAACTGGAGATCAGCATGTAGAAGAATGCAAATCGATCCATTCGTATCTCCTTGTACAAAGCTCAAGTTCAAGTGGATAAAATACCTTCACATAAAACCAGATACACTGAAACTAATAGAAGAGAAGGTAGGGAAGACCCTTGAATACCTAGGCACATGGGAAGAGTTCCTGAACAGAACACCAAAGGTTTATACTCTAAATCAAGAATTGACAAATGGGACCTCATAAAATTACAAAGCTTCTGTAAGGCAAAAACACTGTCAATAGGACAAAACAGCAGCCAACAGATTGGGAAAAGATAAGTACCAATCCTACATCTGATAGAGGGCTAATATCAAATATATACAACGAACTCAAGAAATTAGACTTCAGACAACCAAATAATCCTATTAAAAATCGGGTACAGAGCTAAACAAAGAATTCTCAACTATGGAAACTTGAATGGCTGAGAAGCACCTAAAGAAATGATCAACATTCTTAGTCATCAGGGAAATGCAAATCAAAACAACCCTGAGATACCACCTCACACCAGTCAGAATGGCTAAGATCAAAAACTCACGTGATGGTTGATGCTGGAGAGGATGTAGAGAAAGAGGAATACTCCTCCATTTTTGGTGGGATTGCAAGCTGGTACAACTACTCTGGAAATTAGTCTGGCGGTTCCTCAGATAATTGGACATAGCATTACCTGAGGACCCAGCTATACCACTCCTGGGCATATACCCAGAAGATGCTTCAACATATAACTAGAACATATGCTCCACTATGTTCATAGCAGCCTTATTTATAATAGCCAGAAGCTGGAAAGAACCCAGATGTCCTTCAACAGAGGAATGGATACAAAAAGTGTGGTACATCTATACAATGGAGTATTACTCAGCTATTAAAAATAATGAATTTGAGAAATTCTTAAGAAAATGGATGGAACTAGAAAATATCATCCTGAGAGAGGTAACCCAATCACAAAAGTATACACATGGTATTTACAGTGGATATTAGCCCCAAAGCTTGAAATAGCCAATATTCAACTCACAGACCACATGACGCTCATGAAGAAGCAAGACCAAGTGTGGATGCCTCAGTCCTACTTAGAAGGAATAACAAAATATTCAAGGGAGCAAATATGGAGACAAAATGTGGGACAGAAACTGAAGGAGAGGTTGTATGGAGACCATTTTACCTGGGTATCTATCCCATGTGCAATCACCAAATGTAGACGCTGATGTGCATGTCAGGAAGTGAATGCTGACAGGAGCCTTATATAGCTGTCTCCTTAGAGGTCTGCCAGAGTCTGACATATTCAGAGGCATATACTCACAGCTAACCATTGATCTGATCAAGGGGTTCCCAATGGAAGAGTTAGAGAGAAGACTGAAGGAGCTGAAAATGTTTGTGGCCCCATGAGGTTAGCAACAATTCCAACCAACCTGAGCTTCCCAGAGTCTAAACCACCAGCCTGGGAGTACATAGGAAGGGACCCATGACTCCATCTGTACATGTAGGGGAGGATGGCCTTGTCAGGCATAGGTGGAAAAGGAGATCCTTGGTCCCATGAAGGTTGAACACTGAAGGGGGGGAATTCGAGGGTGGGGAGTTGGGGGGGTAGGTGAGGGCACATCCACATAGAAGCAGAAGGAGCGGGGATGGAATATGGTGTTCCTGGGTGGTGGGGGGAATGGGGTAAGGGGATAAAATCTGAAATGTGTGTATAATATCTAATAAAAAAACGAGTAAAATCACACACAAAAAAAAAAAAGAAAAAAAAAGCTGAAGTACATTGTGAGTTTCAGTTTCAAAATACAACATGTATTGATGAATTTATACATACACTTATAAAGAGATTTTTTTCCTCAATGCATTAAAAAGTAAGAAAATAGAGTGAATTCTGTATTATGATCATGAATATTTGATTCCGGGGGATGGGGCTATTTTTCTTTAGTCTTCTTCTTTTAACAGTTGTTGTATATTATGTTCAAAATTTTTACTTTAAAGAAATTACATATAAAATATTAAATTGATATTAAAATTCTACTTTAGTTCTTCGGGGTGAGAAAGTGAACTGAATAACAATAAAACATTTCTGAAGGCATACCAAATCTATTCTCACAAAATAATCTTTAAGATTGCTACTGAATGAAAACAATTCCTCCAAGAGAGAGAATATTTCTAAGACTGAGAAAGTAAGCTGATCACAGGAATACAGAAATTCCTCAAACTTACAAGATTCAACAGATCCTGCCCACATGATATAACATTACTATGTAAGCAGTTTTTATAGGAATGAACAATCGTTTGGGACATTCTGTGTATAGCAGATCTACTTTCCTGCAAGTCAGTCAAGACACTATAGAGAAGCAGTTTTGTGAGTTGACTTGTGGGGTTGACTTTTCATTCACAGTTTCCTTTGAGTCACAGCATTCCCTCCATGTATGCCAGTCAACTCAACAGTCTATCTCGGCTCTCTTTGCATTATCCCATGTTGAGGTGAATACATATTTGTTCCCATGAACTCAGGAGAAGACATACATTACATGAAATAAAAATCAGTGAAAAAAATTAAAACAGCATAAAAAGACAATTCATTTTTGGAATATTATTCTATTTAAATATGTGAAATAAACTTATATTTTGCTAAAAGTTGGACATAATATTGACTGTATAAGCAGTCATCTATATGCCTTAAATATATACATTTAGCATTTGAAACATGTGTGTCCATGTAGATTTTCTATGCTATAGATTTATAAATACTGTCACAAAAAGAATCTAATGGTAACAATTAGTAAATTCAAAAAATACAGGAAGTTCTAGAAAATTTGATGCCAGAATAGGCTTCCAGTGAGCCTATACTGTTTCTTCTGCCAAGAAATTGGCAAGCTAATCTCTAAACATTGCCTCCTATTAATTACAAGCAATCAAAGACAGTTTTAACATGAATTTAACACCATATAATTTATTGCTAAGTTACAAATATGTGTACTGTACTGATCTAGTTACATTCAGTTTATCATTTCTTCTGAAAAAATGTGGATTATGTGCCCATTATATTTCTTTTGTAACCTCAGAGTATACGGTAGAGATTATGTATAAAGCCAATTTTAGTTTAGCTTTAAATATTTAAAATAGGATAGCTCTATTAATTCCTAAAATCAAGTAACCTTAGTTAAATTTAAACCTTAGTTAAATCAGTCTGGTTTAATAGACACCATTTCTTAGCAAATCTATTTTTCTGATATTGCTATGATTTTCTGTTATAATTTTCATGGTGAACAGTAGCCATTCTAGAGTTAATTTCAATTATTCAGAACCTCACTCCAATATTCGGTTGTATTTCTAGAGGACATTATAAGAAGTATAAAGAGAGTATTTGCAAAAGGTGTCTTCTTTGTGTACATATGCAGATCAATTTATGTAATATTCTGTCATATTTTGGCAGAATCTAATCTACAAATTGACATTTTGCCCATTTTCATTAATGCCAATAATATAATGTTGGCAATAATCACCAAATTAGATTCTAGTATGTTTCAAATTTCAAAATTCTATTGCCACTTCTCTATGGGGCATAGGCATAAAGTAATAAGCATTAACTACTTATTGTTTTTCTTGGGGAACAATGTGGGATTCATGGCTCTTCGTGCAATGTTGCAAAAATTTGTATATCTTTGATATACATTTTGGCATGTGAGTGGAGAAGAGGAACACTCATTCATTGCTGATGGGATTACAAACTGATACAATCACTCTGGAAATCAATCTGAGGGTTCCTCAGAAATTTGGAAATAGATCTACTGAAGATCCAGCTATACAAATTTTGGGCATATACCCAAAAGATGCCCCACCATGCCACATGGGCACATGACTTACTATGTTCATAGGTGCCCTTATCTTTGATAGCCAGAAGCTGAAAACAATCCAGATGACCCACAATGGAAGAATGGATAAAAAAATGTGGTCCATTTTTACAATGGAATAATATTCAGTTATTAAGAATCATAAATTTTGCGGGTAAATGGATGGAACTAGAGCATATCATCCTAAGTTAGGTAACTAAAACTCAAAAGGACACTTATGGTATGTACTCACTAAAAAGTGGATATTAGCCAAAAATATACAGAATACCCAGGATACAAGTCACAAAACTCAAGAAGGTTAACAAGTCCAAAGGCTCAAATGAAGATGCCTCAATACAACCTGGAATACTAATAAGTGGATATTAGCCAAAAATGTACAGAATACCCAGGATAGAAGTCACAGAACTCAAGAAGGTTAACAAGTCCAAAGGCTCAAATGAAGATGCCTCAATTCAACTTGGGAAGGAGAAGAAATCAAGCCCTGGGAACAGAGGAAGGAAGGGACATAGATGGAAGAGGGGCTATTGAAGGATATGATCAAGTATTGAGGCTGG